>NC_045427.1:148570959-149820959 GCF_902635505.1 Sarcophilus harrisii
CCTCAGTGTACAAAAGAAACTTTTCGTTTAAAAGTGAGTACCTGAAGAAATATTAGAAAAGGGGAGATTAAGAATGAAGGAGAAGAGGTCCTCCCCAACCCAGGCCTTTCAACTAGCATGAACCGAGGGCGATTTGACAACAAACGAAAAGTAGGAAAAGGAAGAGAATTCGCCTTAACGAAAGGCTGCTGCTCAATCCTCCGCCTAGTTGGCGCTGCTTTTTTACAGGGCATGTGCACACTCAGCAAAGGCTAGTGAGCTAGGGCCGCTGAATCGGACTCTGTGTGCTAGCGCAGACCGCCCGTGGTGCCCCGTAGACATTACTACCTCCTTCTCCACCACCGTGTTTATATCCTGGCTGCGGATGTTCCGTACAGCACCTGCCGCTGAAAAGTTGAACACACAAACACATCATATTGTAAGTGGAAGGTGCTGAAGATCGTGCCAATTAGTATTAAATAATATTTCTAAGATCAATAAACAGTCATTCTCTCTTTACTGTCGACCCATCCATGTAGCTTATTTTAACTCGATCTAAATGTTATATAGGCAGGGACTAAGTCTGATCTTTGACAAGCATCTCATTTTATTTGCTAGGCTCAAAATGTTTATTATCGAAAGTGGTAAAAGTCAGCAGCTAGAAGGATGATGGAGTGTCTTTTCCTTCTATATTGGCTGCTGACATTCCAGGAGTATGCTCGAGAAATGGTTACTGAGATAAGGAAAGCTGAATGTCAGAAGTCTCACTTGAAAAGAACAAAGAAATTGACCAGTCAAGATATGAGTGTAGCAAAGTTGGAAGGTGTGAGATAAATGTTTGGAGACGAGTTTTAAAATCCATTTCAGTGGAAAAGGAAGCAAAGAAGTAATCAAAATATTTCGTTATAAAATCCTACCCTCCTAACTTTATTGTAACTAAATTGGGCTAAGCTAGGGTACAAACAAAAGCTGAAAAGTTCTACTATAAAGATGCAGGAATTTGGATACTATATGTAAACTATACTGTTTTATTTTGAGTAGAAGGGAAAGAAACTCGTATTTGGGGCTTTCGAAATAAAGTAGGAAACATACAAAAAGACAAAACCAGTAATTTGTCTATGAGTAAAGTGCCTTGTAGTCTATGTATATATATTATATGGATAGATGATATAGTAAATAGCCAGCAAGATAAGACTGTGTTCTGTGTTCTTGTATTTCCAGATGTAGATCTGTGTAAATATGCAAAGAACTAATTCTCCTTACTTCGACGCGCTTTCATGATTTTCTGGGGAAATGTGCTATCGACACCAATATATAAAATGTAATAGGGGCAGAAAAAAATTAATTAGATTTCATTCCTTTGGATTTTATCATTATTAAACTCCCTTAAAAGGGAGAAAGAATGTCTTTTGAGATTTGTGTGTGTGTGTGTGTGTGTGTGTGTGTGTGTGTGTGTAGTCATTTCTTGATATATTCACTTTCATTTATAAATTGTTAGAAAGTGTCAAGCATTGAATTTTGCTAAAACTCTTCCCTTTTTTAATGATTTATGCTAGTCAAGTAGCAATGTTTTAAAAGAGCATTACGGGAAGACTTAAAACATTACCAAATAACTTTTAGCTTGCAGAAAATTAAGAATTATTAACAGAAAAAAGCTAATGGTTTAAAGGTGCTGGAATGAATAAAAAGGATCAGAAATGGAAACACAATGACTAGGGGCATTTGGAGAGAAAGAGAGAGAGAGAGAGAGAGAGAGAGAGAGAGAGAGAGAGAGAGAGAGAGAGAGAGAGAGAAATGGAGTGCCTAACGACTCGATTACTTGCAAAGACAGAGAAGTGTGGCGATGGTGCCGCTGACTAGAGGATGCCCTTGTGGATTATGTTTGCTCTATTGCAAATATTTACACATGTGAGACATCTACATGAGCAGAATCTAATTGGAACCATCTTGAAATGAGCTGCTCTAGGATCTTAGGGTTGCTGTTTTAGAAGCTCCTTAGTCATTGACTAACAGTAAATGAAGAATGAATTAACTAAAAGAAAACATAACAGAACCTTTCCCTTGATTAAAGAGAGTTTTCAAACTAGTCTTTCACTTACCTGGATAACTATGAAATCTTATTAAAATTCACTTTCTAAAATCTTTAGCACATAATGTATACTTCAAGTTCTAAAAATGGCATGAAGTTAGTGACGTTGCATGAATGATTGTTTAATAAAACTTCCGCCATAGAAGAATACTGAAACCTGCAAACGGATGGTTTCCAGATTCCCTGAACTTCAAATGGACAATGAACCTCGTTCTGTATTTTTTCCCTAAAATCACAGTTTCATCCAGTTTTACACAGGCATTGAAATCTTAATATCATTTTGCTTTTTACAACTTTCTATCTCCTATAATTATATCCATGGATCATCCAGAAACATAACTATTTTTGATATACTTTAATTAAAAGAATTGATTATTCAGGATCAGTTTTTTTCTATATAGCACATGCCACATCCACCTGTCTTATCTGTCTTTAAAGTTGTTACTGAAGTCATTTTGAAAGAGATTCTGCAAAATATGTCCTATGGTCAATTTTCTTCATGACACAAACTGGATTTTTTTTTCAAGTTATGTTTTATTGTTAATCAATTCTTGTCTCTTCAACCTAATGAGAATTGATAATCACTCCAGGTGTACTTAGACATAGCATTTTTTTTGTCTGAAGTTGTCTTGATGTCTAAATGCCTTATTCTTTTATGTGTATGTATATGTTTTCTACCTTGAGATGGTTTTAATTTTCTTCCCCCCACCCCTTCTCTATGAGCCATGGAGTTTTATTGAAGACCCGTTATGCCTAAGGTTTTGATTTAATGTTTTGGAGTTTGTGATCTCATTGCCCAGTATGGAAAATATTAGACAGGGTCTGTAGATTGTATGCATTGAAAGAGCTTGTATCAGTATTATTACAGAGTGAGCAAACATCCTAAAAATTGTAATAATATTGATTGTGTAGACACACAGTACCAATCTGCAACTTTGCATCAAATTAGATTCCTATTGCTGCTTAGAAAACTGATAAGTGGGTCTTTCTTAAGCAGTGAGCTTCTTAGAGGAAACAAAGTATGAAAGAAAAGCGGCAAAGTAATACTTTGTGTTTTGATAAAGAGATTCTGAATTAGAAATGTGTATGACTGGTTTGCTTCATGTAGCAATATTACAATATGAGAGTGACTGCTAAGCTTAAGAGCAGAAGCCCTGTAGTGGAATGATTTCGGGGTTTGAAGTCAGAGGACCTGAGTTCAAATAATGCCACCATTCCTTCTTACTTGTGTTATTTTGAACAATTAACTTCTTAAGATCTGTTTCCTTATCTGTTAAATGGGGGAGAGGTGTGCTAGATTATATGGCCTTTGAGTAAGTGTGAATTCAGTCTTTGCATGAATTTCTAAGAGGCCACATACTGGAACAATATTTTCCTTTTTTCAAAAAGTAAAGCTGAAAATAAGGATGAAACAAAAGAATAATATATCCCCTATTTTCCACTGTCCATTAAAAACAAGAAAGCTCTGTCTCCCTTCAATCACACAGGTGATCAGAGTTGAATGGTTAAGTGCAAACATGTGTAGGAATGAGAGCAATCTGTAGAGGAGGTTGGGCACCCTGATGGAGTTAAAATTGGACAAAGCTTCTTGAGCTGACATAAGATCAGCTTAGGGACCATTTAGTATGAATCATAAAAAGCTCCCAAATTAGAGGGAAGTATCAATAACTTGTCTAAAAATGGATGTTCATACTTATTTTACAGTTTTAAACCAGTTCTCCTAGACATGCTAAGATAAGCATTATTCAGAAACTTCCCTGTACCTTAGCAGAAAGATAGCCCACGTCATAAAGTTTCTCAAATGAGATGTTTTACTATTTCATTTTAATTCTGAAGGTTCTTGTACAACTCATCGATCCATACCTACATATAAAAATGAGAACTTCCAAAATTGTCTGTAGCAGTAGTAGAACTGGAGTCAATGAAAAAACAATATTTTGAGAGCAAGGGAAAAGTCTTCCTTCATTTAGCTTCCCTAAAGTTTTAACCATTAATTAGAAAGTATCAAAGCAGAGTCCATCGTGTTTGTATATATTGAACCCAAGATATTTTTATTTTTATAACTTTATGTATACTCCAAAAGCATATTAAAATCACTTTACCTCATTTCATTTCTGAAAATGAGAAATGAGAGGGTTGAATTAGATGTCTATGATACCTTTTTGTCTCTAAAATTATACAAGTCTGTTAAAATCAGGTAAGCCATAAAGGAAAACAGTGCTAAAAGGTCATTGATTGCATTCTTGGACCCAGAGAACAGATGATGATGCCTACTTCCTCACTGGGGATAGAGATATGGGAGACTAAGGATAAAGAACAAAGTATAAGCTATCAGTTTTATTGGTCAATTTTGTTTAAAAAGGTTCAATGAAGGAGGACATTATGCAGGAAACAAAGCTATTTGGTATATAAAAAAGACATCAACCATTCTTTAAAAAAATAAGACAGGCTGACTAATTATGCTTATGAATTTTATTGTTTTTAGCTTTAAAAATTATATCTGAGTATTTCATGAACAATTTTTTAAAACTCGTCCCCTTTTAGTGTATTTTAACATTACTTTGAGCTTAAGGTATTCACCATTAGAAAGGAAATTGGGATTTCTTTTCTATTTGGGCCTTAAAACAGAGTCCATCATATGTGTACATGTATTTGGACTCCAGATTTTTTTATTCTTTTGTAAATTTATATGAATTCTAAAAGGTGTGTGTATGTGTGTGCATGAGTGTGTGTATATATGCATGCCTATGTACCATGCAAATTCAGATAGCATTTAATTAATTTAATATGAGCCCAGAAAGTTAGGTCCTTTAACTTTTGCAACAGTAACTAAAAGGCAAAGAAAAGTCATAAGCAATCATAGGAGAAATTGCCTTTCTAGCCAGCAAAACAAGATAATATTCCTCAGAAGTAACCAGAGGCCCAAGAGCGAGGGGGCTGTAACTCAAGTGAGCAGCAGATGCCCACACTGCTATTGAACTACATACTTCATGAGAGGATATGTTGAAGAAATTAGTTTTGACAGTTTTCCCAAGCATTTAGAAATTGGCAAAGTGGATAACTGAATTAATATCCTGTCAAGCTGGGAAATACTCATTCTGAAGATTACCTCTCAACAGACCAAGAAGCCAAAGGCTCACTTCCCTAAAATCTAATACCACTAGAGATGCTGTCCATTTCATTTTTCTTAATAATGCTTCTGGTTTAGGTAAAAGTAAATGCAGCAACCACTTAGTCTGCTTGGTTTAATTTTTCTTCTGTAATTGTTACACAAAATGTAAGTTGGGTCTTTCTATCTGAGCTGGTGGCTGCAACATGCAGCTCACATGTTCCCATATTCTAGATCAGCCAACCAAATGGGATCAAATCAAACCTGAGGATGTAGTATTCATTTTTCTTTAAACAAGGGGATAGGTAAATTCTGCAGGATCACACTGGAATTAATGAGAGCCTCACAGAGCCAGTGGAACTTTAATTCAAATGCATCCAGCCCCTGAAGTTTGGTGATTGACTAGATTTAGGATCTGAGCTACTCTTTATCTTTTCAGACTGAACTAATGTTGGCCCTTCACTGCCTCAATCGGAGTGAATGGATCAGAGTTATTCTGGTTTTAATTATGAATTCTGACCTCTTCTTTTAATCTCCAGATTTTTAATATTTGGGAAGAAATAAGATATATTTATGAACAACTGAGTTTAGAACTATTCCATCTCTATGCACATATGATATGGTTAGATAACAATGTATACAGATCTGAGTACATTCATTGTTTAAAGTGTACCTATTAGCATTTACATCATTATCTGTGGCATACAACTCTTGTTTAATAAACAATTCTCATAAAAATAGATTGCTGTTGGGGGCAGCTGGTTGGTGTAGTAGATAGAGCACCAGCCCTGAAGTCAGGAGGACATGAGTTCAAATTTGACCTCAGACACTTAACACATCCTAGCTGTGTGACCCTGGGCAAGTCACTTAACCCCAATTGCCTCAGCAAAAAAAAAAAAAAAAGAAAGAAAGAAAGAAAAGAAAAGAAAAATAGATTGCTGTGCTTAGATAAATAAGCTCTGAGTAATTAGTTATGGTTATCTAGGTGGCACATGGGATATAGCACCATTCCTGGAGTCAGGATGAGAGTTCAAATCCAGCCTCAGAAACTTAATAACCATGTCACCCTGGGAAAATTACTTAATCCTGTTTGGCTCAGTTTCTTCATTTGTAAAATAAATAAATAATTTATTTATTTATTAAAAAGGGATTAAAAAGGCAATGTCAAACCATTCCAATATTTTTGCAAAGAAAACCCCAAATAGGGTCATGAACAGTTGGATATGACTGAACAACAAATCATTTCTGTGTGGTCAGAACATAAACTATCTGTGTAAGGTAAAGAAATAATGTAGAGGAGGAAGCATTGAAGTTGGAGTTAAAAAATCCACTTTCAGTTCTAGGCCTAACCACTAGTGGGTCATCTGGATGACTATTGGCATTAATGATGGTGATAAAAGATAGTACTTTGAGGTTTACAAAGTACTTTACATACTTTATCTCATTTCCTCACCACAATCCTGTGAGAAAAGAACAAAAACTGTTCTTGCTGTAAACTCTTTCTTTTCCATTTTGCAGAAGAGGAAACAGAAATTAAATAATAAAGTGACTTATCCAAGATCGCAAAATTAATAAATGTAAGAAACATGATGTGAATTTGGGCCTCTTATGACTCCAAATCCAAAACTTTTTTTATCACATTATAACGCTTCACATCAGTTCACCTCTTGGAGCCTCCAGAGCCTCATCTGTAAAAGGAAAGTGGATAAACTTGATGATCTCTAAAGTTTTTCTCTGCTCAAAGTTCTATGAATATATTTTTTCCTTTTGTATATTTATTTTTTGAATTGGCATCTGTTAGGCCTGTTAGGGGTGATTTGCTAATATGAATATTTTTACTAAATGTCATAATAAATATTCCAGTCAGACATCAAACTCTATGAAATAGTCTCGTGGGGAAGCTGTATTTTCAAGACTTATAAACTGTTTGTTTTGCAATATTCTTTCCAGAACTCCACATGGAAGACCTTAATTCACAGGTAAGAAACACAGCTATGGCAGGTTAGAGTGAAGATGATCATTGTGTGACTAAAGTTTGAAAGAGATACAATCAAGTCCTTATTAAAGGGACACATGCTCTAAATGTGGGAACTGAGGACAGAGTTCCTGGCATTGATACAGTGAGCAGAGAAGGGTGTCAAATGACATCTGAAAAAATTTCTAAGTCAAGAAAAGACTGAGATGGGAAGAAAGAAAGAAATACAGACCCAGAAATGGGCTGTTACAATGGCTTTTAAAGATGATACATGAGTAGTCCCATTCTTAATGAGGCAACTTCTTCAGATGTCAGTGGCAAACAGGAAAATAGAGAACTTCAATGTTTATCCTTTCTCCAAAGAAGGGTTGGGCAGTTCCTCTGCAGCAAGTAAGAAGATCCTTCCTCTATGTGTTTGCTTCCTACCCACATCTCCTTTGTGCTTCCCCACCCCCTACTTGTTTGTGTTTCTTACTCATTTTTCTTGAGCGAACAAGACCTTTCATTTCTTTGTAGGAACAGTCACATCACCTGGAGAATGGAGTCCTGGAAAGCTGTCAAGAGAAGTATTACAGAGGACTGAGACTGATTTTGGAGAGGTGGTACCTGCTAATATTTGTCTGAGTCTATGATTTTAAATTACAGCTGAAATGTAAGATTTAAAAGGCTTCTCAACAGATCCTGAAAAGCTACATTACTTGCTTGCCATCTAGGGGAGAGAGTAGGGGAAAAGAGGGGAAAATCTGAAACAAGGCTATGCAATGGTCAATACTGAAGAATTATTCGTGCATGTGTTTTGAAAATAAAAAGCTTTAAAAATTAAAAAAATAAAATGATTTTTCCCAATATATTATCCACATCATGGGGTTTTTAGTAGCATTCCAATGAGATAATATATTTAAAGCACTGAAAAAATTTTAAAGTATATATAAATGTCAGTTATTATTATTATACCCTAGTTTGAATTAGTTTAATTAGATTAGTTTCTTTTTTATTATTATTATAGCTTTTTATTTACAAGATATATGCATGTGTAATTTTTCAGCATTGACAATTGCAAAACCTTTTGTTCCAATTTTTCCCCTCTTTCCCCCTACCCCCTCCCCAGATGGCAGGTTGACCAATACATGTTAAATATGTTAGAGTATAAGTTGCATTTAATATATGTATACATATCTATACAGTCATTTTGCTGTACAAAAGGAATCAGACTTTAAAATAGTGTACAATTAACCTGTGAAAGAAATCAAAAATGCAGGCAGACAAAAATAGAGAGACTGGGAATTCTATGTAATGGTTCATAGTCATCTCTCAAAGTTCTTTTGCTGGGTGTAGCTGGTTCAATTCATTACTGCCCCATTGGAATTGATTTTGTTCATCACATTGTTGAAGAGGGCCACGTCCATCAGAATTGATCATCATATAGTATTGCTGTTGAAGTATATAATGATCTCCGGATCCTGCTCACTTCACTCAGCATCAGTTCATATAAGTCTCTCCAGGCCTTTCTGTATTCATCCTGCTGGTCATTTCTTACCAAACAATAATATTCCATAACATTCATATACCACAATTTATTCAGCCATTCTCCAATTGATGGGCATCCACTCAGTTTCCAGTTTCTGGCCACTACAAAGAGAACTGCCACAAACATTTGTGCACATACAGATCCCTTTCCTTTTTTTAGTATCCCTTTGGGATATAAGCCCAGTTTGTAACATTGCTGGGTCAAAGGGTATGCACAGTTTGATAACTTTTTGAGCATAGTTCCAAATTGCTCTAGGTTAGTTTCTTTAAGAATCTCTTTGAATTTAGCATTCCCTAGGGGGCTGTAAATTTTTATGCAAGTAAGAGAAAGGATCTAGATGCCTCCTTCTTTTAAATAGATTTTTACATCACTATCTGTGTAGTTTGATAACACATAATCAATATATTTGTTAGGAGGGGGGAAATATATTTATTGGGGAAAGAACCAGAGTTAATTGAGAAATGATTTGTGTAGAAGGCATTACCTGAGTAGAGTTTTGACAAAAACTAGGTATTCTAAAAAGTGAGTATGAAGCAAGGTAACATTCTAGACATGAGAGATATTGCCAATAGAAAAAAAATGAATACAGGCGAAAGAGTAGCATGTATGAGGAATAGCTGGGGTTAGAGAGCCAATGTGGCTAGGTTGTAAAATGCCAAGAGGAGAATAATGTAGGATAAGGTTAGAAAAGTTAGATAGGATCCAGGTTGTAAAAGGTTTGACTACAAAAGATCTTGTATTTGAATCCTAGAAGCAGTAGGGAATCATTAGACTTTATTGAGTAGGAAAATAATATGGTTAGACCTAAACTGAAGGAAAATCACTTTGGCAGCTGTCTTTTGTAGTTTCTCATTTATAATTTCTTGAAATATAGTTGTAGAAAATAGACTTTGATAAAGCCTTAAACTCCTATCACTCTGTTTTTCACTGTTTGGTTTTACACATTGTTTGGGTCTTGATGGGTCAGAATCAGTATAAATAGCAATTGTTTTGAGGGCCTTCCTCTCCCAGATTGATTCTTTGGGAAGGCAAAATAGACCAACATGGGGCAGCTAGGTGGCGCAGTGGATACAGCACCAGCCCTAAAGTCAGGAGAACCCGAGTTCAAACCTAACCTCAGATATTTAACACTTCCTAGATGTGTGCCCCTGGGCAAGTCACAACCCCAATTGCCTCAGGAAAAAAAAAAAATTAGACCAACATTTGCCTCAATTCTTATCTAGTCTCTCATTATTGAGTGGGTATTGCCTCAGACAAACTGAGACCTGGGAAAGACCTTAAAAGGCCAAGGTCTTCCACTGACCAGGGCCATTGCTAATCACCCTAACTTATGTCTGACCCCTGGACTCTGGAGAAGAGTGTGAGGCTGATGATTTAGGTACTTTCATACTCTTCCAGAAGGATGAACAACTTCCTTAGAACTGAACCACTGTGCAGAAAAAATTTAAATAGTTGATATGTAATAGTAACCAATTAAATTTGTGCATATATGTATATGTATGTATTTATTTTTAAATTTCAACTTTACCATTATACTAAAGCAGGATTTCTTAACTGTAATCCATAGAATTCCAAAGAATTCATGGAATGATTTGAAAGGATCAATGAAGTAGAATGGGGAAAAATTATATCTTTATTTTCACTAACTTTTTATTGAAATTTAGTATTTTCTACAATTAGGAATGTAGATAAGCATTATTCTGAGAAGGGAGCCATAAGTTTTATCACACAGCCAAATGTGTCTATAACACAAAAAGGGTAAAAAGTACCTGTTCTAAAGCATCATATTAAGTCACATCTGTGTATATGTTTTACCATCAATCCATCAGTCAATAAAAATACTTATTATGTATCAGTCATTGGGATAAAAAGACAAAAATTAAATAATCCTTCCCTCAAGGTTGTTTGGAGAGAGAACACATACAACTCTAAATAGATATTTTTTAAATCATTTTACATATATATGTATATATATATATATATCAATACTAAGTGTAATCTGCAATTCTCTCCTCAATACTGTGGTTGCATCTCTTGTGTCACTCATAAAATATGATTTCTTAAGGCAGATTATCAATGATATTTCATAAGAACTTCCTAAATCCTGAAATCAAGGTTCTCTCTCCCTATTCCACTGTCCTCCAAAGTTACCCCTATTGATTTGTTGATGTCTATACTTTTCTGATCAGATACAATTTCAAACTTCAAGTCTTTAGTAAGGATTTTAAAAACCAATCTGAAGTCATCTGCTCACCATATCTTTTTCCTTAATTAACACACTATAATACAAAGACAAGCTTTAGCTGGTTGATTTTCTGTGTAATTGTAAAACTTTTAAATACATATAAATATGAGTTGAGATGATGTGATTTAGTAGACAGAGTTCTGGGCTTAGAATCAGAAAAACCTGGATTTTTAATCCTACCTCTGACATTTTATTTATGTGATCACAGACAAAACACTTAAGTTCTTAGAGTCTCAGAAAACTCTATAAGATTTTACAAAATTTAATAGTTGCTAATTTGCTTTGGTGAAGAAAGAGAGCTTCCACATTAGGAGCTCCCTTCATGTATGGAATTAGAAGTCTGATCCTCTATCTCTGTCTGTCCTCCTACCTTCAAAAAATAGTGAGCTATTATTACTCAAATAGAGCCAAGACCAAATTTCTTGTTTACCTTCTTTCCCTGACCCTCACATGTTCTTGATTTTGTTGCATAGTATGCACTTGCTATATCTTCCACTTCTCAAATAAGAAAATGACTCATCTATATCCTAGTGAGTCACATTCTCCATCAGTCAGTAATCTCTGCAATCTTATCTGCATACAACATCTTTCTGTTGCAGTTATGGAAGTTTTCCATTCTTTGCTGGGCATTTCTTATGCTCCATCTTTTGGAGATCTCAATATCTAAAAACTTAAACTATCTCACTGTGGGATAGGAGTCAAGAATAGAGACTGGATCTGAATACTTCCTTTCTTTATCATGCCATAGATGCCTTCTCTATTGGGACCATCACTTTTATCTCCCACATTATCTAATAAGTGAGCTTTTCACTTACCTTGCTGGACCAGAGGTCTCCTTGACACTTTCCACATTATACTCCTGCCCTATTCCACATTATACTCATTTCTTTCTCACTCCCCTTTTACATATTGCCTTATCTTATTAGAATATAACCTACTTGAGAGCAAAGAATATCTTCTTTTATTGTATTTATGTCCCCAGTACTTAGAATTATGCCTGACTGGCACTTAGTAACTATTTAATACATGCTTCATTGGTTTGAACAGAAATCTTAAGAGATGGATGTTTTTAGCTCTGTCAGCTTCCTTATGAGCTGTAGAGGACTCTGGTAATTAAATTAGGTGTAAGCTAAGATGTGTGTGTCCCTCCAATGAACCTTTTCAAAAAAAGATAATCATCTCCAGAAGGATAAGCCATGGCTACTTAGTTCTATGGAACATAGAGACCTTGAGTTGATGCTCAAATAGAAGTTTTTTAGTGAAGGTTTTTACTTTTGGGGAGAAGATAATACAAGTTATCAGTAATATGTTTCAAGTAGTATGAAAGTATGCTTATGATTTTCTGGATATTTTCAGAATTTCTTTTGTGATAGTATAAATAACCCACAGTTATTTATTTCAAATATACATATTTGATATTTATTACGTTTGTAGAAGGGAATCTTTTAATACCTTTTGGGGGTCACCAGACATGAGCCATATCTAAGCTTTCTGAAATATATCTTCCTCAGAGTTCTGCTCTAAGGTTGGGATATAATGACTTATGCCTTGTAACAAAAGGTATAAATCTCTTCTTTTGGGGGTCAAGTACCCCAGGATTCCTGTTGGTCCACATAAATTCAAAGCTGAAGTCCTTTTTACAGAGAGACATCTCCTGAGACTACAATTAACATCTATACTACTGCTTTAGGAGGAGGAGAAATCTTTAGGAGCAGAAATCTTTGATTTCTGCTACCTGAAATCTGTCCTTCTCAGCATGATCCAATTAATCTTCCAGAAGTTACTTAACTATACACTTCCCTCTAGCTTAAAAAACAAACAAACAAACAAACTTCCATAATGAATTCCAAACTCTTTAGTCTGGCACAAGAAGATTTTCTTAATCTTATCTCTATATTTGAAAGGAAATATTGCATAGCAGATAGATTGCTGAATTTGATCTCAGAAATACTTATGGTCAAAATCTGCCTCAAACTCATATTACTTGGGTGAACCTGAGTAAATCTCTTTACTTCCCTGAACCTGTTTCCTTGACTATAAAATGAGAATAGCAAAAATATCAACTTTTATAGAGTTGTTCTGAGCATCATATGAGACAGCATACATACCAAATGACTCTGGAAGGGAAAGTGAGACAGAAGACCTTGCCCAGCCCTCACTCACTTAAATCCAATTTACTTACATGTCATGACATCACCTCCCTGATGTTATAGTCCTCTTCGAGAATGAAGGGCAAACAGCAACAACATACCTAAAGAGACTCACAAACCTTAAATTATTAGTGAAATCTAAGCTATTATTGTCAATTTTTTAAGTCAAATCTTCTAAGACTCTTACATAAATCTTCTGCTCTATCCTGACTGGTTCATTTATAGTTCCTTTGATATCTGTCACATTTTTCTACCTTTATGCTTTTTTATACCATATGTTTTATCTGTAATGTTTCTTTGCCTCCTTGAGCTTCTTGAGAGCAGATTGTCTTTTTCCTGGTGCTTAGCTCAGAACCTGGAATTTAGCAGGTACTTAAATGCTATTGACTGGCTGAATGTGTAGGTAAGTTTGAATCATTTTACTGTTAGGGAGTTGTCTCAAACAGAACTGATTTTTTCATTGCCCATTAATCTAATAGGGATCTTTTGTCCTACTTTCTCTTATTTTAATATTATGTTACTTTAAAAATGCACAATTTTATTAATATCCATACTTCTTCCACCAGTTTAGATCACAACCTCTCTTTAACTTAGGAAATGGGTTTTAAGAATTCCTGCTGCTGAGATATTCATCATGACGTGGCTAACCATTGAAAAGTCTCTCAGAATGTACCTAGATTGAGTCTTAGATGACAGGAATACCCTTTGTCCTGACGCCAGTACTTTAAACCTTTCAAGTTTGGATAGAACCTGCCAAAGCATGCCCTCTGCTGGCATACTCCTCAGGAATTAAGGGTCTCGTCCATGCAATGTTCAGACAGCAGGTTAGGACTTCAGTCCGACTCCATCTGAAATATAAACATTTGGGTCTGAACAAGCAAGAATTTGAGTTAAAATTTGGCAACACAGATGATTATCCATGGGGGTCTTGGGAATAAGGAAAAGGAATGCTGCTAGAATATGTTGTTGCTCTGTCAGTCTGTGGTGACTTTCCCTGGCTCCTTTTGCCTGGGCTGAAGTTTACCTGAAAGAATAGAATAGTGAGCATTGAAAATGCCATTTAGCAAAATGTAAGATATTTTGAGATCCTGTACAATTTAAGCCTAGCATTTATGGTTTTTGAACTTTGTGTCATGGACTCTTTTGGAAGTTTTATTGAAGTCTATGGGGCCCTTCTCATAATATTTTTAAATAATAAAGGAAATGCTATATTTCAGATAGAGGTCAGAGAAAATAAAGATGAATTTTTCCCAAAAAAATTTATGGATCTCCTAAAATGGATCCCCTTTGAGGTCTGTGGACTCCAGATTAAGAACCCTTTCCCCCTCCCCTCTCTACCCCTCTTCTCCCCCACCTCGGCATAGACCAACTCAGATATGGCCTTGTGTTACATGGTCAAACCTAGTTTATTTAAACTCCAAGATTTCTTAGGTTGCTTATTTTGGTTTGTTTTGGTTTGGGGATTGGGTTTTTTATTTGTTTTATGTATCATGCACCCCCTTTGCAGTCAGTCAAGGGAAGCCCACAGATCCCTTCTCAGAGTCATGTTTTTAAATGAATAAAATACTTATGATTATAAAGTAAAATAATTATATTAAAAATGTACATCTTACTTTTGGGGAGAAGATAATACAAGTTATCAGTAATATGTTTCAAGTAGTATGAAAGTATGCTTATGATTTTCTGGATGTTTTCAGAATTTCTGTTGTGATAGTGTAAGAAGCTGTCCCATATTTTATATTTATTACCTTTGTAGAAGGGAATCTTTTAATACCTTTTGGGGGTCACCAGACATGAGCCATATCTAAGCTTTCTGAAATATATCTTCCCCAGAGTTCTGCTCTGAGGTTGGGATATAAAGTTTATAGACTCCATCCCTCAAAATCTATCCATTAACACTAAGTTAAGTAAGAGGGCATTCTGAATGCCAAATTAAAAATCTCTGTTTCAGAGACATGAAACTAGAGGAGAGAATCCATATAATTTCTTTTCCACCATTGTCCTCTTTTAAATTCTCAGCTCTACCTTAGCCAATACACATATATGCTTCTTCACCCTTGCTCTCATTGTATAAATTAGAAAACCAAAGCTTATAAGTTCTATGTATGTGAAAGTCGCCCAATTTTTCTCTGTGTGTTTGTTTTTCATCTGCAAAACAGGGACAATAATCCACAAGTTTCCTACCTTAATGAACATAAAAGTGCTTTGAGAAGTATAAAGTGCTGGACAAATGCAAAGTGTTTTACTTATATAAAGTGCTAAAGTGCAAACATAGTTACTGTTTTTGTAGATTGAGTCTAAATGATTTTACCAAGGAGAGTTAGCAGGGTCAAAAGTAGAATTATTTTTCCCATATTTCTTTTCCTTTGCCCAGGCAATGCTATTCTTTAAACAAGGTGAACAGTGGTGCTTTCCACTTAACAGACTGAATGCCAGTATTAGGCAACCATCCATTGTTCATGTTAGAAAAATGAAAAACTCATCCATACTTAATCTTCAGGAGCTCCATCCCATGGGCGTTGGCCTATTGGGAAGCTCACTTGGTTGGAAGACAGGCTAGAAACATGGTGATCTGTCTTTCTTGTTGGACTTTCTGGAAATACAAAAAGAACTGCCACTCCTAGACAACTTTTTTGCCTTTGTGCCCAACACACAAGCAAGGCAAAGAGGACGCCTTGTAATACTGGTTGGTGGATTTTTCTG
Organism: Sarcophilus harrisii; assembly: GCF_902635505.1. Taxonomy (NCBI): domain Eukaryota; kingdom Metazoa; phylum Chordata; class Mammalia; order Dasyuromorphia; family Dasyuridae; genus Sarcophilus; species Sarcophilus harrisii. The sequence goes on from NC_045427.1 coordinate 148,586,738, forward strand.
CAAGACCCACCTTAATGTTGACACAGCCCCATGGCATAAAAATGCCATCTTCAAAGAAATTTTAGCTAGTAATATACCCAAGAACTATTTTCTAAGGACTTGGAATTGAGCTTATTGAATTAGAAAAGAGATTTGAATAACTGGAAATACTTTTCTGCTATTCTGTATAGTATTAATGGATTTAATAATTTGAATATTACTAGACCTAATAACTTTCCCTGTTATTTTTTTTGTATCATGCACCCCTTTGGCAGTCAAAGAAAGCCCACAGATCCCATCTCAGAATAATATTTTAAATGAATAAAATTAAATACATATGATTATAATGTAAAACAATTATTTTGAAATAAAGATGTATATTTCCCATACATACTCATTTATAGACTCCATCCCTCAAAACCTATCCATTGACAACACCCTGGTGTAAGGGTAAGAGTGCACTCTGGACGCCAAGTTAAAAATCTCTGTTTCAGAGACATGAAGCTAAAGGAGAGAATCCATATACTGAAATCCTCAGCTCTACCCTAGCCAATACACATAGATGTTTCTGTATCCTTTGTTCCCATTGTATATATTAGACAACCAAAGCTTGTAAGTTCTTGCCTACCTTCATTATGAAGATTGATTGATTCAAGTGATGTAGTTTGTGCTAATTAATAGTTTAGTGATCAAACATGCTTTGTAGTTGTCAGAAGTAAGCTCAGAAATCTAGAAAGGACTTTAAAGAACACGTCAAATATGCCTCAATTTATAGGTTATGAGGCTCAGATAATGACATGATTTTCTCAAATCACACAATTAATAAATGCCAAACCTGACATTTAAATTCATGTCCTCTGATTTCAAATCTTAAACTTTTCCCCCTGCACCATACTTCTATTTACTAATATACATATCATACAGGTGGTTGTTCATTCAAGGATAATGTAAACTTTTAACTTCAGTAACTTCAGAAAGGATGGGATGTATTTAAAACTCATGGAGAAGGTTGTTTTGTTTTGTTTTTACCAAAAAAGTTTAAAAAAAAAAAACTCTTGTAGAATTTGATAGTTTGAAGGTGGATTTCTCCTATAATTTGCTCCCAATATTAAAATGGATCATAACCAAAAATCAAATTTTGGTGAGATTGAAATCCCTTCCTTATAATGGACCAAAGGGCCTTGGGGATCAGTGCTCTTACAGAGAATAGATTCTGCTTCAGGATTATCAAAGTTCCAGAAGACTAAACAAGCATAATGAGAGAGAAAATATTTTTATAACTATTCAGTGAGACTACTATGTTCTGTTTTCTCTATGTGACTTCAGAATCTAATGTCAAGAAAACAGGTGGTGCTGTTATGTATGATCCATATAAGATGTAAGCATTCTTCCCTGAGTAGCCTTGTCTGACTAGCCAATTTACCAGATTCTTGCTTTGGCGATACTCATGAAATCAGATGACATTATTTCTCTAAGAGATTTCTGAGCTAAGCTGCCTAAGTACATCTGTGAGAAATAAAGAGAATAAAGCTCACTAAACATTCATAATATCAAAGAAATCTTTCAGGAATTTAATTATTCCTCAAATTGCCAGATTTATCTGTATTTTAAGTGATGATAAACTAGGACTTGAGTTAAACTTCTTTAAATATCAGTAAGCCATAATTGTAGAGCTAAAGGTATTTCTAGGGGACAGCTAAGTGGTAGAGTAGATATAGATTACTGGTCCTTGAATAAAGATGACCTGAATTCAAATCTGACCTCAGATACTTACTTAGCTATATGACCCTGGGCAAGTAACTTAACCCTGTTTCTCTCAGTTTCTCATCTATAAAATGTACTGGAGAGGAAAATGGCAAAGAACTTCAGTATCTTTGCCAAGAAAACCCCAAATGAGGTCAAGAGTCAGACATGACTGAAATGATTCAACAACAACAAAGAGATTTCTGATGATGATGCTGAGGAAGAAAAACTGTATTCGTTCCTTTCCAAAAAATTAGTGTGATATGAAAGGAATAATTCTGATGCAAAGTGAATATTTTTTATTATGGTGGTAAAATAAATCTTATAACTTAATTTTTGCAATGTTTCCCTACCAAATAAGAACTTTTCACTCCTGACTCACTTAAGAAACCAAATGCATTAGAAGACATGAAGAGACAACTGTGGAATTTAATCTTCTATATGTCCCATACTTACTCTCTGGAACATTCATTCTGTGTTCAATTTGGCATAAAAGACTCACTGAAGAATTTGTATTTGCTGCCATTAAGGAACAACAATACAAAAACCCTGGAGGAAATTACATTTTTATTCTTTACACTTGGATACATTGTCTGTCTTCTTTGGAAATACAGCACAATAAACAAAGTATTTAACAACAAAAAAGATAGTAAGAAATGATGTGATCTTGGATTAAGAGATATGAGAACTGCCATTTTAGGGACTTGAGATAGTCTTGTCTAGAAGATTATCTATATCTATGGTAATATTATCCTGCTTCTTTGTTTGTCTAATATACATGATACATAAGCTATCCCATTGGTTTCCTCCCATTTCAAGAATCACAAATTTTTTTTGAGTTGATTGAATATATCAGAAAATCATTATTTATTCTTTATGCTTTTCCTACCAAAGATACACAGTAAAGATAAGATCCATTGTATGACCCTAGAACTTCAAAGTTTCATTACAAATCTCAGCTCTTCAAAAATCAATGATATTTGTTCAAAGTTCATCCAGAAGAATTCAATTTCACGGATTTGCTAGTAAAGAAGTTGAGAAAGATATATCTGATCCTCAAAGGCAAGTTGTACACTCTTGTTATGGAAAATGTATACTAAAAACTTATGGCATTTCTTTAATGTTTGATATGTTGAGGAAAGCCTTGTATCTTCAGATATCTTATATTCCTCTCTTGATTAGATAGTAAGAAGAGAGAGAGAGAGAGAGAGAGAGAGAGAGAGAGAGAGAGAGAGAGAGATTTATAGAGCAATTAAGCATTTACTATGTGGCAGGCATACTAATTCCTGGAGATACAAATATATCCAAATGAGAGAGTCCCTATTCTCAACATACATTTTAATAGGGAAAATAAAACATAAAAAGAGAGTTCATGGAAGGAGGAAGGAATTAGAATAGGAAGGGGAAGAGAATATGAGGAAAATGTAACTGCCTAGGTACAAGGAAGAAAGGAAACAAGAATTTATTAAATGCCTACTCTATGACACCATACTAAGACCTTTACAAATATTATATCTCCATTTGATCATCATAACAACCCTGGAAGTAAAATATTATTAATGTCTCCATTTTATGGTTGAGGAAAATGAGGCAGATAGAGTTTAAGTAACTTATACAGCCAGTAAGTATCTGAGTTCAAATTTGAGCTCAGACATTGCTAAATCTAGTTTCAGACCTCTATACTTCATACTACTTAGCTGCCTCAAGGCACAAAGAGGCTTTTTTGGGCGGGGTGATAAGAAGGGGAAAAGTCAGGAGCCAGTAAATTAATGGCTGTGGGCTTTTCTGAAATGGAGGGAGTCACTAATCAAGAAAGTGAGAATTCAGGATAGAAGTTCCTCCAGGATGGTAAGAGAATTGGGGAAGGGGAATAAGTCAAGATGTGATCTCAATAGGTCTTTCAGGGAGTTCTGAAGAAATGCAGCATAGCACAGTGGAAAGGACATCAGATTTGGAGTCTGAGAAAAAAATTCAATTCCTATGTCAGTCACCTAGGTGATCAAATGCAAACTGCTTCACCTTTTGGGTCCTCAATCCTTCATCTATGAAATGATCAGATTAGTCTAGAAACTCTAATCAGTGCTAATATCTTCAAGTATATCATTACAAGTCATGTCATCAAATCTTTGAAGTTTCTCCATGTTTCATAGGGTTCCCTAGGGCAGTGGAAGGAAAAATGGAGAAAACCATTGAAATGTGGTTATCATTTCAGGTCTCCAACGTTTTGTAGAGTGCTATGCTTGGAAGAAAGATATAGTGTCATAGGATCTACAAGCTCTATGACCTTGGACTTGCGACAATCTTTTCTGTCTCAGTTTCCTCATTTGTAAAATAAAGGATCATAATAATAATACTTGTACTCCCCACCTAGTAGGATTTCAGTAAGGATAAAATGTGATTGGGTTATATAAAGTGCTTTGCAATCATAACATTCTAGGTAAATATAAGTTATAGGCAATTATTAGGGTGGGGTGAAGCATGCTATGGAGATGGGGATGCATGACTGTACATACCTGAAACACTGTTCAAGGAAGTAAGAGGACAGAGGCAGTATGGGAGTCATCCTGGTCCTGAAGCTCCTCAATCTTAGTAATCCACTCCTGTTTACACTTAGAATCCTTAACTTGATCCAAGTGCATGCTCCAACACAAGCTTCTAGGAAGCTCTCTGGCTTGGGTCATGAAAAACAGCAAATCACTAATAATGAGTTCTTTGCTTTGCTGCCAGTAATTTAAGAACCTGTCCACAATCAGCAGGAAGAGTTTGTGAATTGCTTCACAAACTCTGGTGGTGATGGACTACTCCAAGCCTGTTCCCTGTGTGAAAAACAGTACTCATCGCAAAATCATTGGTTAAAGAGAGAGAGGCAATCTAAGGTTGTAAAACAGAGTTATATGGCAAAGAAGTTTTGTTATGAAGAAAAATTAATTTACATTTAATATTTTCAAATGGGAGCAATCTATATCATAATATATCAGCATTTAAATCTATGAAAAATAACATATTTGTGTTCTGCATTTCAGAAGTTTAAAAGGGAGCCCTATAATTTTAACAAAATAAAATGTACATTGGATGTTTTTAATTTAAAAATTGCTCAGAGGAAACATTCCTAACATCTGTACAAATAGAAACCATTTCAAGGCTGAGCTTTAGAGGTGAAGAGAGGTTTACAACCAGACAGTAAAACCATATAAGTGAAGAGGAACCCCTGAAATACTACTGGACCTTTAAGAATTTGCAGCCTCTCAGAGGCAAAGTTAAGGGGACTATGGTAGAAAATGGGCAGTTGCTTCCAAAGTAAACATGATTCTTATTATTGATAAAACATTCTTCACCTGACTATATTTTTCAGGAAATACTGCTGCTCATGTGGGGGAAAAAATGCCAACTGGATGTTTAGTCATCATATAAGCAACTGAGATAGGCAAAACAAATTCAGGTGATGTCAAACCCACCAATGTTGACTTTGCTTGTCTGCTGATGAAACTGGTGTCAACAGATATCATTTCTACCTTACCAATTCCTCTGTAGCACCTAAGCAGAAAGATTCCAAGATTGCTTCGTAGCAGTCATTGGATAATATTGAGTGTGACCACCTCCCCCCATGTCAGGAAGCTGTTAGCAAAATACATTCTTGTGAAATAAAATCACCCTGGGCTGATGTCTATCATGTGGCTACATTAGGCCCACATTGTGCAGAAACGGGCATTGTTAAAATCATAAAATTATGATTTCAATCTTGGCTTTCATCTACAGTTATGGAGATTAAAATGACCCATTTTGTCATTTTCTGTCTTACTTTTCTAATCTTTTAAATGGAATATAATGCTTTGCACTATCTGCATTCCAGGATTATGTAAGGGTAAGTCCTTTAAGCATTTTAAGCATGTGTTATCAATGGGAAGGGGAGAAGATGCTAAGGCTTAGATTGACATTGCCCATTATATCCTTGTCCCAATTATGTATAACTGTGGATTATTCTCAGCCCACTGAGGAAGAAAGCTATGAGGGGAAGAAAGAGGACACATTTAGGACAATGCAGAAGACTTATATGCACATATTTAATCTGACTTTATATTTATGTAATGTTTTATAGTTTACAAAGTACTTCTGACAGAGTACTTCCCTATGACACAGTGTCTTGTCCACATTTTACAAATAAGGAAACAGCATCAGAAAGGTAACCTGTTGATAAAAATAGCTGACATTCCTATACTACTTCAAAGCTTACAATTTTATATACCTTAGTCCATTTGATTCTCTCAGAAATCCTGTTAGGCAGGTGATATAATCCCCATTTTAGACATAAGAAAATAAGCACAGAAAACATAAGCATTAATGTTCATGGTCCCATGACCATTTACAGCTAGTAAATATTAGAAATGGGATGGGTATGTGAGTCTTTGCTGACTATAAAAGTTATATAGTGCATGAATCAAGTACTCTCTCTATTACATTACAACATAACTAGATGAATTATCCAAAGTCACATGGCTGATTGTTGAAGCTGGGATTTGAACCCAGGTCTCCCGCCTTCAAATCTAGCACTTTTCCCACACTCTACCTTGTGGAGTTACCTTTCATTTGCAGCCCAAAACTATACCAATAGAGTACACTTGATCAGAGTTTCCATGACCTTTTGCAGTGAACTAGAAAATAAATCAGTCACCTAACTTAGTCAAATTACATGACAGATTTTTTTTTCTTGACATGAGAAAAAGTTTCCTAAAGAACCATAGGGTTTTATATTCAATATTTACTTATTCTTTCTTAGACTAACCATAGGAAAACCTCCCTGCATTCCTTAAATTGCAAAATACGTGGGATAGAAACAGACTGAGCAGACCCAACAATATAAACCTTATAACCTGTGGATGTATGTGAACAGGGAAAAGGACAACACTGCCAGCTGCATGCACCAACTTAAAATGGCAGAGATTTTAAAATATTACTTCCATCTTTGTGTGTCATTTGTTTATTTTGTTGTACTTCTGTCTCAGGTGGTGATTCATACTAACTTCATAGGAATAGGGTGTGATTACAATACATGGGTTGAATTTAATCTTGTCCAATCACTTCAGCAATTCTTAAATTCAGTATTGCTACCACTAAGGAAAAAAAAAAAAAGGCTGAACACATGACAGCCTCAATCCCCCTAGATTAACTGTCGGTGTTCATTAATTTTGATGGCATTAAATGCCAGTGGTCTTTCCAGCCTGCCCTTCACCCTCACCTCCACTCCCCATTGAAGTGAGCAATCTCAAGCCCAAATGACAAAGTTTGGGGGGATTTCTATTTTAAATAATTTATATTCTTTGGTCTGGTGGCTTTGTATTGCTGAGCTTAATGACTGTTTCTATTTAATTTTCAGATGCTTAATTACAGTGGAACACTTCAACACCATTAAATTAAAACAAGCTACTGGCTTGTTCTTGCTTGTGGCCTGGCAATCTTCCAAATGACGTTTAGAGCCATCTCAGATGCTTAATTCATACCACACATTTTGCTAACTTTGGAACAAAAAGAGAAAATGCCTTCCAAATAGGAGCATTTGAGTTAGGAACTCTTCCACAGGGGAGAGAATTTGGCCCAAACATTTCATCTGCTACTAACAATTCCTTCATATTACGCACAGGCCATGGTACTCCTCAGGATATAATGATTTACCAATTTAGCATTAATAAGAACTACTTATATTACATTATGTGAAAACTAATGCAATTACATGTTTCTTGTAATCATGGCCTTCCTTTCCCTGCCATGGGATCTTTTCTATTATTTGCTTTTGGCAAATGTGCTGAATTGCCTTTAATCAGCCACCTAGGGCTTGTAAAGCTAGCTTTTTAGTCCTATGAAAACCTAAAACACAGGTATATTAGAATGTAGTTCAAGAAAACACAGTGTCTCTGAAAGATAATATTCCCTGGAAATGAATGTTAAGAGTTAGTATGCCTTTGCAACATCAGGCATACGGGTATTGTTTGCATCTGACAGTTTTTCTTTTAAGATTAATGGGCTTATGAAAACCTTGTGCGTTACTCTGCGAGGCAAGCTTGAAATCCATCAGCATTACCATCAGAATGACACAATGCTGGGAGAGCAAAGTAAAGCAAATGACAAACAGAATCTGGTTTTCAGAGGCCAGTGTGTGTTGAAGAGAAATGATCTGAAGCCAAATTTGGCATCCCTCCAGAAATTCCTCCTTATTCACTATTGGCACTACCCAAAAAAAGAAAGGGAGGGGTTGAAATGGAAGAAGGTGGGGGCACCCAGGCTGAGGAGAAGGAGAGAAGAGAAGGAAAGAAAACATGATTAATTGAAAAAAGTCATATTTGGTCATTCTGACAAACAATAGCCACATATAAATCTCATGAAAACTTTAAGTCATGGAAAACAAAACACTTTCTTATGGGAAAAATGGAGCATTCTCTGGATCATTGAAGCAAGTCATTTGTTATATCATCAGTGTAATATCCAGTTGATAATGACCAATTATAATATGTGTTTGGGAAAGTTTGGCCATCCTGTTGGGAGAAGAAGGAAGCAGCAGGCAAGAGGCAGAGAGAACTCCAGGAGTTCCTTCATCCCTAATGACTTTTTCAAAAGAATTTTTTATAAAGGATATGGTTGGATTAAGTTTTTTAAGATTTTCTTTTGCTTTTATTGATATATTTTGTTTTTACATAACTTTTATATTTCCATATTCTTCTACTCTTACACCTTTCCTAAAACTCATTGCTCCTAAAAAAAGAATAAAAAGAGAAAGCAAAAAGACTGTTAAGAAAAACCAACATACATATCAACAGCTTTGCATTTTCTTTCTTTTAAAAGGAGACTTTGTGAATTTTGAAAAGTCAAGAGTATATGTGTAGTATATGTAATATTTTAGTATATGTAATATTATATACTCATACTCTCACATCTCCAAAAAAGTGAAAAGGATATGTTTTATGAATTTTTTCCAGACAACATTTAATCAAAATTTCATGGAATTCCTCATGTTTTTCCTATTTATATTGTTGAAATTATTGCACATTGTTTTCCTGGTTCCACTTAGTTCATTCTGCATCAGTTCATGTAAGTCTTCCCATGCTTCTCTTAATTCTTCATATTCATTATTTCTTAAGGGATAATTATATTCATTCACATAGTACAGTTTGTTCAGCCATTCCCCAACTGATGACAATCTACTTTGCTTCTAGTTCTTTGCCAACACTCCAAAATTCAGAAAACATTTACCAAGATCAAAGCACTAAAATACTATGAAATAGTACTAATACTATGAAAATTAAAAACTCAGCATTCCTTGACTTTACAAAGCTTCTATACTGTTAGGGAGTACACAGATAAGTGTGAAAAACTGATACAGAGTCTAGCATTGAGGCACCATGGGACTTATAGAGGCTAATAAACTGAACTACTCCTGGTCTTGCACTCAGTATTACAGTTTATACCAACTTCATTCATCTCCAACTGGAAGCTCCTCTATTCTCATAATCATTGAGTCATTAGAGCCTCAGATATGATGCTAATTAAAATAAAAATTTTAATCTGGATCTCCCCAAAAAGGAATGGACAAAATGAATGTATATCTATAGAGAATAATAATAATAAGTCTAAGATTTATAGCTCACATTAATGGAATGATTATAACAGAATCCAGTAATTTAATTTATAATCATCAATACAGTCTAATGAGAGGGTGATGATTAAGCCTTATTGAGGCAAAATTCACACAACTAGTAAATGTCTGAAGTTGAATTTGAAATCAGGAAGATGAGTCTTCCTGATGCTAGGCCCAGCTTTCTATTTTTATGCCACCTGACTTCCCTGAGCTAGTCTTTATAAGGAATAGTATGTATTTGGGCAGGAAGAACTGCCATGTATACCTCACTGAAAATTGTTACCTGAAAAGTGATAGCTAAAAGACTAAGCAAAGAACTGTGTCTCTTTCAAAAGATTCCCTGAGTCATAAGCTCTTCACGGTCAAGTAGCAATATGAGGAACTGTTATTGATATGGCTAGAAGATGGCCCCCAGAGTTCTCACTTGGCTTGCAACAGAGATGTCAGGGGTCCTTTGGCAATCAGGTGGATGTTATGGAACACTTCTCAGAAAAAAAAAAGTTTTTAAATGCATAAAGCAAAATATTCTGGATTGCAAAGGAAACAATTCTATTTAAATAGTTTAGATATATAAAAAACTCACCAAATTTGTAACGTATTCATGTATGTAACTGAAAATTTAAGAATTCTTTCTAAGAAAGAAATTCTTTCAGAATTTAAGATTCTGAAAATTCCTTTAAGAATTTATCTACAAAAATAGATAAAAGATATCTGTGTCTGTTCTGTACAATCCATTTTATAAAAGTAAGGTAAAATAATTCCATGATTACAAACAGGGAAGTTCAGTGGTGCTTCAAAAAAAATTAGCTAGAAGAAGTGGAAAGAGAGTGCATTTCAGAAATGCTATTTACAATGAACTTTGTTGGATGCTGGGAGAGATGCAAAGTTAAGACATGATAGCCTCTACCCTCAAGGCACAATGTTGGGATGTGACACAAATAACTATAGTGAAAAATCAACTCATCTCGTACCAGCTCCTCCCTAGTCTTTTCCTTCAGCAACTGAAACGGGGTTGGTTCATTCCATCTTGTCTAAGCTGGAAGGTGGAAGTATCCAAAGGGATCGTAGAGACACAAAGACCTGACTGACTGTCCAGCCTGTCATACAAATATAGGGCATTGATCTCTTGCAATAAAGAGAGAGTCTCATACCAGTAGGTTCTGGGATTATTCATGATCTATCTGCATTCAGGCAGTGTAAACAATGTCTCCTAGGGGCCCTATGGTGATTGCTTCCACTACAGGACTTCAAGAAGGCTTCATTGAGTGCTTTTTTAAAAAAAGATGTATAGTTTTGTCTCTCCTGAATGAGGCATTTATACTTATAGGCCTGGGGAAATAAATTTAACCTCTATAGAATTGGAAGATGGGGTGGGGAAAGATGGGGCAACAAGATGTCAGGCAGTAATAGAAACCATTCAAAATGGAATCTAAATTGGCAGAGTAACAGAGAGTTAGAAAAATGGGCACAGAGAGATACATTCCCCCATCCCACCCCAATCCCAGCCACTTAGGCCCTTAGGCATCTGAGCTGACAGCAGACTCCGCTGACCATGGTGATGAGATCTCTCTCAGCCCTACCCCCTCTTGTTGGCTACCATCTTTCTTGATTTTAGACAGCTTCCCTTTAGCTTCAACAAACTCCACTTTCTCGACTTGGAAAGTGGGTGGCCATAAATAGAAAAGAGCACTTTGGAGTTTCCTCGATCTGTATCCTTTCTGAGTCTTAAATCACTTCCAAATGCAGTCACTGGGACCTGGCTCCAGAGCCAAGAGATTGCATTGGAAACAGCAATTCCCCATCAGAAATGTGATGAATTGGTGGGACCCCAAAGCAGCTGCCGCTAGTGGAAGGATCCAAGATACTGTCACTCCTGGAGGGAGCTGGGGAACTGCTGGGAGAGGCTGTGTTTTTACATCATTTCTGAAAAGTGCTGCTTCACAGCCCTCCAAGAGAGCTTGCCTGGAAAGGCCACGGCTCCTGGGGCAGTGACAGCTTCGCATGGCAGTTTCCTCTGGTTTAGGTTGGAGGAAGTTCATAAAGGCCAAATACCTAATATGTACGGCAGGCCCAAGGATGAGGGAAACATGACTGGCATCATTAATAACCCAGTAGAAAATTCCATCAGCTGCCTGGGATCCATTCCTAGACATCTCACATCTGGGGAACCCTGAGTGAGCCCCGGGCCTTTAAAAACTATGTGTGGTGCAGAGTTCAGCCTGGCAGCCACAGGAGTCAAGAATACAAAACAGGCTGCATCTGAATCTCTGCTTCAATACTTGTGGAAGGAGGAAGGCTGTTGACTGAGAACAGCAAAGCAGGCAAGCCCAGAACTCCAGCTCTTGTCCTGGCTCAGCTACTGACCTACCCCTAGTGGTACTTTCCAGGTCCCTTAGACTTCCAGCAGAATGAGGGCTATTCTGTACTCCTTGGGAGGAATAGGAACTGACAGAGCAGGAGGAAGAAAAATGACTTAGTACTCTGAAATTACAAATAATTATGTTATCAAATATGTTCTTCTTTAAGTTATACTATATACTTAAAATTTTTCATTGGTTCTTGCTGGCATTTTTCTTGTTACTAGGGATCTCTCCTCAGGGATCTCTGTAGATAGAGGTGATGAACCAGAACTAGAACAAATCTTTGCCGTTGAATCTATGAAAACCATCGTTATCTCTGTAAAGCTGTAGAAAAACATGGGGGAAGTAGTTAGATCATGGAATCATTGAGTTAGAGGTGAAAAGCATCTCAAAGGACTTCAAGTTCATTGCCCTCATGGTACAGAGAGAAACTGAGACTTAATAATGCTGACGGTAATAATAGATCATACTTTTATAGCACTTACTATATGTCTGCTTTTGTGCTGCTTTAAATGTTTTACAAACATGATCCTATTTGGTCCTCCTAACTACCCTGGGAAATAGGTGTTATTATTTCAGAGGAAATTGAAGCAGACAGAAGTAAAATGACATATCCAAGTTTACACGGCTAAGTGTCTGAGTCTATATTCAAACTTAGATCTTCCTCACTCCAGAAGCTCCTCATCCACTGTGCTACCAGGGCATTTAGAACAGTTAAGGGACCCAAAATCATACTAAGGGGCAGAGTTTAATTTTGCAAATAAATTCTCTGACTCAGAATTCCTTCCTCTCTACCATGCTGCCTCCACAATCTTGAAATGGTGTATATGAAATTTCTAACTCTGTCATATTTTACAGGAGCAAGTTAATATAATTTATTTCAGGGATTTTATTTGGATGAGGTATTACAAAGGCAGTATGTTGACAGACCCCAAAATTTTCAAAGTGTACGTAGAGTATACTTATAGGGGGAAAGAGGTAATAAAAGATATGAGAAAGACATGATTACACAACAGGATGGAATAGGTACTGTTAATACTTTTCAGAATCCTAGCACTGGGCAAACAGCATTCTTTTCAATTATTGGCGATATAATTTGCTTTCCTTGAAATCACTGTTTCACTTCCTTAAATATTCTTCTTTCCTTTTCTGCCTTCCCTGTTGCTTACACTATAAATAATATCAATTTTTCATTATGTTGCAGAAGAATTCAGAAGACACAATTATTTCATACAAATTAGATGAACGCCCTTATAGTAAGCTGTGAATTTTGGAAAGTCTACCCTAAATAGTCTCACAATTTAAAATTCACATGACTGCATAGTATACCGAGTCTTCAAGGCATCTAAAGGAAAGCCCATTAAGCAGTTTCATGTCAGGAGTCCCTAAGTTGTACGGATATATACATAAGTGGTACATAAGACAAAGAATTTGCTGCTGAATGGATTAGATAAAATGTTTATTTTAGAGAATGAGCATTGAGACGGTATAATGAGAAGGGTCAGGAGTTTAGCTGGTGCTGCTGCTAATTCTTCTGCTGCTATGTAGCAGTCTCTACTTGGATACTTATACAAATTTGTGATATCCTTGATGTGAACAGTCTCTTTAAATGCACAGGTGGTAACCCTTCCAAACCCCCTCAGACTGTACAGACAGTCTGTCCACTTAGAATCTTCCAGGGAATTTTGGAGATTTATCTAGTACATGGATAGCTTTTCTCTAGCTTTCTTGATATCATAAGGACAGCAATAACACAAAAGATCACTCAATCAATCACAAGCATTTATCAAGTGTCTAATACATGCCAGCCCTAGTGCTAGACAAAAAAAAATTTTTGGACATCCTTCCATTAATGTTAGTCTTTAATTGTCTTCTTAAGAGGAATGTATCTAAACTAGGCTAAAGGATTGTGTTATTTGGCAGAAATTATCCATGTTAGTTAGCACAAAGGATTCCTCTCTTATCAACTAAATGCTGATATGTAGCAGAGTGTATTTCTGAAAAAAATGGGTAAAAGACTGGAACATTGTGATAAGGGAAAGAAAAGAATGGCATATGAGGTAGCGATGCAGGCTCACAGTGAACAGTTCCAATCAATCTAGGAATAGACCATTGCTAAGAGAAGAGGGAATAGGAAGTTTAAATTTTCAAAAGGTCGTAGAATCCACTGAGGAGCAATAGATCCCCATGATTCTTCATATCAAAATTTTGCCAAAGGACTACTCTAATTATTGTACAATAATTTATTTGTGTTTCTTTCTTGTTAATAATAACAATTGTTCATTTTATATAGACTTTGCAATTTATAACATGTTTTCACAAATACTATTTCATTTGAATCTCACAATGATTTGTAAAACAAATGTTTCTATCCCATTTTCCAGATGAAGAAATTGTGTCAGAGTTATATTGACTTGCCCAATACCACACAGCTGGCAAATGGCAGAGCTGGTACCCACATTCAGGTCAGTTCTCTTTCTACCACACCATGTAACACTTTTTTCATTTCAATATCATAACTGTAGTTTTCATCCAAAATCTAAAGACTCAAAGAAAACTGAGTGATCATTAATCCTTGTTCTTTGCTTTAATGCCAAATTGCAGTAGCTAGAGGATAGATCAAAAAGAATATTCTAATGCTTTTGATCCTTGGATTCTGAGAGGTATCATGCACCCTGAGTAAAAAGCTAGCCTAGAAGTCAGGAAAAAATAGATTTAAATCCTGCCTTTGCCACATTACAGCTGTGTGATCTCAGGAAACTCACTTAACTTCCCAGTATTCTAAGTAATATTAAGATTATATGTTGCAAAGAAGGCATTGATTTGCTTTGATAGATGAAAGCTTCCTATACTTCCTATATTGAAGAAATCAGAGTTCTGGATTTTCTAAAAATATGGTTAGCCAAACATAGAGGCACAAGCCACCACTATCTGCTGCTATGAAGGATAAAACTGGTGAATCAGTTGAGTTCAGGAACTGCAGTGGACTCTACTGATCATGTGCACATTATAGTAGAGTATACTGGTGACCCCCTACGTGTGGAAGGTCTCCAGTCTGCCTAAGTGGGGGTGAATCAGCCCGGGTTAGAAAAATAAGTTAAAATTTCCATGCCTTCCATCCCTTACTGAGATTGAGTCACTGAGTAGTTGCTGAGTTTCCAGTCTGGGTAAGATAGGGAAACTTAGGCTCAGAAAAAAAGAGTATGGGTGAGAGATCTTTTTTATTCAAGGATTTCAATTCCCTTAAAAACAATGTTCTAATTGCTTCTGTATTACTGAAAAACACTTACACAACATAAATACAGAAATTACAGAAAGATGAAGAGAGAGCATTTGCAAGGCATCAATTACACCTCAAACTGTCTGGTTTTAGGTATAAACTTTTAAATAGCAAAAGATTCAGAGGAAGCATCAGTAAATGAAACACCAAGTCATAGATATAATGGGCAGAATCCTCATTGGCCTAAGAAAAAAAGGATGAGAGGTAAACTGGGAGTTTCAAATTTTCAATCTCTAGATCACTATAAAGAGACTCAAGTTGACAATATCTAATCACACTGCTTTAGAGACATTCTAAAATTAAAAAACAAAAAGTTTCCCCATGTAGTTTGACCCCACCTCACATGCCCTTAACATCTGTTCAGAAAATTACATCTCTTCTACCAGAACAATCTCCAAAAGAAAGTACTAAGTGGCATCCCCCACCAAAGTAGGGATTAAGCTATTTCTTCAGCATATGAACACTACCAAGGTAGAGCTGAGTAGTAAATGTGAAACAGGAAGAGGTGAGGGAGGTTAACATAAAACTGGATAATCCAGAGTGCCCAATGTGTGTTATTTCAAAACCTCTGTGGGTTTGAACTCTTCCAGGAATGTTTCATCTGAAAAGAGAATCCAAAGAGGACATCCTATCTATGTTCCCTCAGTATGTCTGGAAATGTTGCTAAAGTGCCTTTGTAAGAGCAAATTCTATTCATAAAATGGCGCTCATGGGGACTAATATATAGCTTTAGGGTTAGAGATGCTTATGGGGACAAAATGGATTCTTAATTCATTTGAGGAAAATGGTGTCAATGATCTTTAAGCTTCCTCCCCTTTCTCTGGAGGAGAGAATCCTGTGGAGGAAAGAGGATTAAAGAAGAGCTAGAAATAGGAGAAGCTTTCCTCACTCCAAGTTGGCTACTTCGAAAATACAATACTTCGCCTACTTTGGCAGGGAATGCCACTTAGGGCTTTTCTTTGGGAGATTATTCTGATAAAAGAGCTGTAATTTTTCTGAACTGATGTTGAGGACATGTGAGGTTGGGATCAAACTTTATAGGGAAACATTTTTCTTAAAATTGTAGAATGTCTCTAAAGCAATATGATTAGATATTGTCAACTTCAACCCCTAATTGTATTTTATAGATGAAGAAACTCAGGAAGTCTCATGAAATAAAATAGTTTGACCAAAGTCACATAGATAATTTGTGGAAGAGAATGGAATTCAGGTCTCCTAACCAGAAGTATCCCAGTTCTCTTTCCTTGATTTTCTTTTCAAATGTAATATGTTCAAGGGAAAATGTTAAGTAAATTCAGGTAGATCACAGATTTACAAAACTATATTCCACTCCTAGAACAACCTCATAGGCTTTGATAGAACAACTTTGACCTTATCTTAATCAGTTCTAGGCCTCCACTGAAGTTCCTGGAAATATCCAGTCATGAATTTTCCTCCTTCCAGCTTCACTTTATGGGTTAACTTCCCCTATTGGAATGTAAGCTCCTTGAAGATAGCAATTATTCTGCTTCCTTTTATTTAAATTTCTAAATTTCAACATACAGCTTAGGAAGGGCTAAATAAATGAGTTTAATTTTAATTAATAGTAATCATTAATAAATGAGTGCTTAATAAACTGTTCAACTCACAGATCATCTAATTCAATCTTCTAAATTTTACTGAATAGATACATACATAGAAGGCAGATATTTGAGATATTTTTTTAAAAAAACCTTCATATTTTATATGGGAAGTTTCAGTAATTGCCCAATACAATTTGGTAATGTGAATCACACTTCATTGAAATGAATCTTATGTTGAATCTTCCTCTCCTTGAATGTATTGCTGGGAATAAAACAAATACTACACTTCCATAGGCTATGATGATTTTTGCATACCTCACATTATAAATGGGAAAACTGAGGTAACATAAAAGTTATGAAACTCTGCAAGAAAGTATTATATGAGGCACATAACATGTTTTATGGACTTTTTCCCTTTATCAGTTTCTAATTAGAACAAATGAAGAGGAGTATTGAATGGGAGTGTAGAAGATCTATCTGGATAAAGTGTTCTTGTTATCAAATTATTGACTCAAAAAAAGTTGGGTTATTCATCAAACAGTTGGATGATTCAAATGATTACAATAGATGGATCATATTTTGACTTTCTCATTTGCACACACACATATGTACATATTTACATATTTTACATGTACATATATATCAACTATTTGAAAAAAATATAAAATAATCCAGACAGACTAGAAACAAATCTAGAATAGATTTTATATCTGTCTGAAGTGGAGCCATTTTAATAGAAAGTGGTGCTAAAGGCAGAAAAGAATCCCAAATGACTTTGCATTATTAGTGTGGTTGGCAAACAGTTGGGCTGACGATGATAACTCTATAACAGTGATGACAGTGATACCTCTATAAAAGCTATTCTCTTCCATCCCACTTCATATGGAAATACCCTAGGTGATGCCAGAGAGAATAAGGAAAGATCTTAAGAATGTCTCAAAATTTTCTTCCCCAAAGAGGGCAGTGACTTCTTACCCATCTCAGAGAGTCATAAATGAATGGGGGGTGGTGTTTCAAACAGGAGGACTCTGTTAGTGACTAAAATGTTTGCTTAGAAAGAGAGCCATGGCCACTCAAGAGACATGGAAGGAAAAAGAGGGAAACTCCCTGAACAAATAAGTTTTCGTATTATTTTCATACTTGGAACTAAACTGTATGTAAGACAAATGTCTTCTCTTTACACCCTGGCTCTCTCCTCAGTGTCCAAATCTTTTTTTTTATTTTTCATTTTTTTAATTTAAGTTGCCTTAGTTCAATTGCAAGTGAAAGTATGCCTTGATAGAGAACTCCAGATACCAGAGTCCGTTCAGTTTCAGCCCAGCCCCTTCAATGTATATATTCCATGTTATTTTTTTAGGAGCTCATACATACAATACAAATGTATATATGCTCATACATGACACTAGCTGTTCAAATAAATTTATTATTATTGAATATATCCTAAATATATTATTGTTGAGCTCTTTCATGCTTGTCCAAATCTTCTGACCCTATTTGGGTCTATTTATTTATTTATTTACAAAGCATATGCATGGATAATTTTTCCAACATTGGCCCTTGCAAAACCATTTGTTCCAAAATTGCCCCTCATTCACCCCACCCCCTCTCCTAGCTGACAGTAGTCCAATACATGTTAAGTATGTTGAAATACATATTAAATCCAATACATGTATACATATTTATGAAGTTATCTTACTGCACAAGAAAATCAGATCAAAAATGAAGGAAAAGCAAAACTGAGAAAAAACAATATGCAACAAATAACAACAGAGAGAGTCAGAATGCTATGTTGTGTTCCACACTCTGTTGTCACAGTTGTCTCTCTGGATGTAGCTGATTCTCTTCATCCCTGGACAAGTGGAACTAGTTTAAATCCTCTCCTTGTTGAAGAGATCCACGTCCAGGAAAATTGATCTCCCTATAGTCTTGTTGTTGCCATGTGCAATTAACTCCTGTTTCTGATCCTTTCATTTAAGCATCAGTTCATGTAAGGCTCTCCAGGTCTCTCTGAAATCATCCTGCTGGTCCTTTTGCTTACAGAACAATAATATTTCATAGCATTCAAATTCCATAGCTTATTCAGCCTTTTGCCAACTGATAGGCATCCACTCAGTGTCCAGTTTCTGGCCACTACAAAGAGGGCTGCCACAAACATGTTTGCATATGTGGGTCCCTTTCCCTCCTTTAAGATCTCTTTGGGATATAATCCCAGTAGAAACACAGCTAGGTCAAACTGTATGCTCAATTTAACAACTTTTTGAGTATAGTTGCAAATTGTTCTCCAGAATAGTTGGATCCATTCACAGTTTCACCAACAATGTATCAGTGTCCCAGTTTTCCCACATCCCCTCCCACAGTCAGCATTTTCTTTTCCTATCATCTTCTTTTTGGTTTTTTTTTCAGCAAAGATCCTGGAGTGGGCTTCCCTCTCCTCCTCCAAATCATTGATTTGAAACGATATCTTATTTTTTCTCATTTACAAGTAAAACGAACTTTTTATTTATATATATATGTATGGATTTATATATATATATGTATATAATATAAATATATTATATACATATATATAAATATGTTCATTTTACTTATATACATATGTATATGTATGTCTTTCCAAAAGACATGCTAAAACAATTTCTTAATAGTTTGCTTTTGTTTTACATTTTCATTTCTAGATTCTGTTGCTCCCTCTTTCTTATTCCCTTCGTCCTTTCCCGCCCCCGCCCCCTTCCCTGAGATTATAAGCAATCAGGTAGAGGTTATTCATGTGCAATCAGTAAAAAGCTTTTTATTTTAGTCAAGTTTACAAGAAAAGTCAAGTTTAAATAACATGAAAGAATGGAAAAAAAAGGGGGGGAAACAAGTATGGCTCAGTCTGAATTTAGTCTCAGTTCTCTCTCTCTGGAGTGCGCTTCATCATCAGTCTTTGGGATTGTCCTGGATCATGGAATGGCCGAGAAAGGCAGAGTCCTGCATAGTTCTTCATCAGATAAAGCTGCTGTAAATATGTCCCCAGTCTCCTGGTTGGGTTCACTTCACTTGGCATCAGGTTGTCTGTCTTTCCACCGTTTACAAAAATGATGCTTCTGGTCCTTGTTTCTAGCCCATTAATCTTCTCCAATCATCCTATAGCGTAGCTTGTGTAGTCGTTCCCCGATTGATTTGCATCCCTTTATTTCCAATTCTGAGCCACCAGAGAAAAGAGGGGCTATTCCTCGTTGTAGGCAAATTGGCCATTTTGTCCCTTTGGGGAGATGTCTTTGGAGCAGAACCTGAGCAGGGGTTTAGCTGGAGCTGAGGATATGTTCTCCTTGAAAGGTGCTCCGTGTCTAGTGGAGTTTCCCCTGGCACTTCCCAGCAGCCCCTTCCAAGGGAAGGTCTTGGTGATCTTTGTGCTCCGGGGCTGAAGAGCAGGAACCAGAGAGGCTTCCATCGTCTTCCTCACAGGGGAGCTTCTCTTTTTCTTCACATGGCTCACAGGGTGTCGGATCCAAGAGGGTCCGCAGTAGATGAGGTCTGAGCAATTGGGCAGTGAGGGAGAGTTTCTGCAGGCTTCTGGTGATCTTCAAGTCACTTCTGCAGCGGAGGACGCTTAGGCACCGGGGACAGGTGAAGCTTTCCTCGTCCTGGTCCAGACAGCCTTTGCAAAAGCAGTGACCACAAGCGACAGTCACTGGGTCCGTGAGGTAGCGCTGGCAGATGGAGCAAGTGAGCTCTGCATTGAAGCTCTCAATTAACTCTTTGACATCCATGTCTCCAGGCTTCTGATCGCTTCCTCCTCAGATCCTCTTGACAGGAAGCAGAATGCTGGCCTTTTCCCCTGAGCTCTGTCAGTAAAGGACAGAAAGACTGGATTGCCGAGGTCTTTTATATGGCTTCCTCTGGGCAGCCCCTCCCTTTCTTTCCCTAGCTGGAGGTGAGAACTCCTGGGCTGGGAGAGTGTTTCTTTTCTCTGCCCTAGAGTTGAGTTGTCACCTTGTCTTTGGTGCATAATAATGGACCTGTGATTGAGAATGGTGCTCACACCTGGGCCCTTCAAGACAGAGTGCAAGACATTTCTAATGTAATTCCATACAGATTTTGGAATTGTAGTGAAAGCTTCTCCTCAACTCTGTCTCACCACCTTGTTTGCCTGGACCTTCCCCGTGGGACACATGTACATTTTCCCCATCCTGTAAGAATTGGTGCATTTTTTTATACTTAGAAATAACAAACTGTCTGTAAGATGAATGTCTTCTCCTTACACCTTGCCTCTCTCCTCAGGGTCCAAATCTTTTCTTTTCTTTCTTTCTTTCTTTTTTTTTTTTTTTTTTTTTTAGTTTATCTTAGTTCAGTTGCAAGTGAAAGTATACCTTGATAGAGAGCTCCAGATACCAGAGTCTGTACAGTTATTGGCTTCCTCTGGGCAGCCCCTCCCTTGATTTCCCTAGCAGGAGGGGGACATGATTTCCCTACTCCTGGGCTGGGAGTGTTATCTTTATCTGCTCAGGCTGAGTTTTCACCTTGGTCCCTGGTCCCTAATAATGGGCCTGCAATTCAGAATGGTGTTAACACCTGGGCCCTACAAGACAGAGTGCAAGACATTTCTAATGTAATTCCATGCAGATTTTGGAATTGTAGTGAAAGCTTCTCCTCAACTCTGTCTCACCACCTTGTTTGCCTGGACCTTCCCCACAGGACACATGTACATTTCCCCCATCCTGTAAGAATTGGTGCATTTTTTTATACTTGGAAATAACAAACTATCTGTAAGATGAATGTCTTCTCTTTACACCTTGCCTCTCTCCTCAGTGTCCAAATCTTTTCTTTCTTTCTTTCTTTTTTTTTTTTTTTAGTTTATCTTAGTTCAGTTGCAAATGAAATTATACCTTGATAGAGAGCTCCAGATACCAGAGTCCATACAGTTATTGGCTTCCTCTGGGCAGCCCCTCCCTTGATTTCCCTAGCTGGAGGTGGACATGATTTCCCTACTCCTGGGCTAAGAGAGTGTTATCTTTCTCTGTCCTAGGGCTGAGTTCTCACCTTGGTCCCAGGTCCCTAATAAGGGACTTATAATTCAGAATGGTGTTAACACCTGGGCCCTTCAAGACAGAGTGCAAGACATTTCTAATGTAATTCCATGCAGATTTTGGAATTGTAGTGAAAGCTTCTCCTCAACTCTGTCTGACCTACTTGTTTGCCTGGACCTTCCCCGTGGGACACGTGTAGATTTTCTCCATCCTGTAAGAATTGGTGCATTTTTTTCATACTTGGAAATAACAAACTGTCTGTAAGATGAATGTCTTCTCCTTACACCCTGCCTCTCTTCTTAGTGTCCAAATCTTTTTTTTATTTTTATTTTTTTTCAGTTTAAGTTGCCTTAGTTCAATTGCAAGTGAAAGTATACCTTGATAGATAGCTCTACCAGAGTCCCTTTAGTTTCAGCCCAGCCCCTTTCAATGTATATATTCCATGGGTTTTGTTTAGGAGCTCACACATATGTATGCAGGTATGTGTGTGGTGGTGATTATGCAATACACATGCATATATGCTCATACATGATCTTAGCTGTTCATATAGATGTATTATTATTTCATATATCATATATGTATTTTTTAGCTCTTTCATGCTTGTCCGAGTCTTCTGCCCCTATTTGGGTTTCTCTTTTTATTTATTTATTTACAAATCATATGCATAGGTAATTTTTCCAACAATGACCCTTCCAAAACCTTTTGTTCCAAATTTCCCCTCCTTCCCCATACGCCTCCCTCCACCCCAGCTGGCAGGTAGTGCAATACATGTTAAATATGTTGAAGTACACGTTAAATCCCATACATATTTATAGAGTTATCTTGCTGCACAAGAAAATCAGATCAAAAAGGAAAGAAAAGAACAACTGAGAAAGAAAGCAAAATGCAACAAATAACAACAGGGGGAGTGAGATGCTATGTTGTGTTCCACACTCTGTTCTCTCAGTTTTCTCTCTGGGTTTAGCTGATTCTCTTCATCACTGAACAAGTGGGACTACTTTCAACGCGCTCATTGATGAAGAGAGCTGCATCCAGGAGAAATGATCTCCCTATAGTCTTGCTTTTCCATGCATAATGATCTCCTGGTTCTGCTCATTTCTGTCATCACCAGTTCATGTAACTGTAGGCCTTTCTGAAATCATCCTGCTGATCCTTTTTTTTTTTTTAGACAAAACAGTAATATACCAAAACAGTCTTATACCACAACTTATTCAGCTATTCCCCAACTGGTGGACATCCACTAAGTTTCCAGTCTCTTGCCATTACAAAAAGGGCTACTATGAACATTTTTGCCCATGTGGGTCCCTTTCCCTCCTTCAAGATCTCTTTGGTTTATAAGCCCATTAACAACACTGCTGGGTCAAAGTGTATGCTCAGTTTCATAACTTTTTGAGCATAGTTGCAAATTGCTCTCCAGAATAGTTGGATCCATTCAGGGTTCCCCTTCAATGTATCTGTTTACCAGTGTTTCCACATCCCCTCCAACATTCAACATTATCTTTTCCTGTGATTTTCTTTTTGGGGTTTTTCAAGAAAAATATTGGAGTGGGCTTCCCCTTCCTTCTCCAGATCATTGATTTGAAAAGATATATTAGTGTTTCTCAGTTACAAGTAACAAGAACTTCTTGTGTGTGTGTGTGTGTGTGTGTGTATACACACATATATGTATATATAAACACATATATAACACATATATGCATTTATATGTAAATTATATTATAATATATATTATTTATTTATATTATTATATATAGTATATATATAAATAAATATATATATAAATATATATACATGTAAATGCATATATGTGTTATATATGTGTTTATATATACATATATATTTATATGTGTGTATATATATATATATATATATATATATATATATTTCCCAAAGACATGGCAAAACAATTTCTTAACACTTGGCTTTTGTTTTACATTTTAATTGCTAGATTCTGTTGCTCCCTCTCTCCTCTCTCTCCCCTGCCCCCTCCCCCCCTTCCTCTCTCTCCCCTGCCCCCTCCCCCCCTCCAGATTAAAAGCAATCAGGTAGATGTTATTCACATGCAATCAGTAAAAGCTTTTTATTTTAGTCAAGTTTACAAGAAAAGTCAAGTTTAAATAACATGAAAGAATGAAAGAAAAAAGGGGAAAACTAGTATGGCTCAGTCTGTATTCAAACAATCTCAGTTCTCTCTCTGGAATACACTTCATCATCAGTCTTTGGGATTGCCCTGGATCATGGAATGGCCGAGAATGGCCGAGTCCTGCATAGTTCTTCATCAGATAAAGCTGCTGTCAATATGTCCCCAGTTCTCCTGGTTGGGTTCACTTCACTTGGCATCAGGTTGTCTCCGTCTTTCCACCGTTTACGAAAATGATCCTTCTGGTCCTTGTTTCTAGCCCATTAATCTTCCGCAATCATCCTATAGAGTAGCTTGTGTAGTCGTTCCCCGATTGATTTGCATCCCTTTATTTCCAGTTCTGAGCCACCAGAGAAAAGAGGGGCTGTTCTCTTTGTAGGCAAATTGGCCATTGTCCCTTTGGGGAGATGTCTTTGGAGCAGAACCTGAGCAGGGGTTTAGCTGGAGCTGAGGATATGTTCTCCTTGAAAGGTGCTCCGTGTCTAGTGGAGTTTCCCCTGGCACTTCCCAGCAGCCCCTTCCAAGGGAAGGTCTTGGTGATCTTTGTGCTCCGGGGCTGATGGGCAGGAAGCAGAGAGGCTTCCGTCGTCTTCCTCACAGGGGAGCTTCTCTTTTTCCTCACATGACTCACAGGGTGTCGGGTCCAAGAGGGTCCGCAGTAGATGAGGTCTGAGCAATTGGGCAGTGAGGGAGAGTTTCTGCAGGCTTCTGGTGATCTTCAAGTCACTTCTGCAGCGGAGGACGCTTAGGCACCGGGGGCAGGTGAAGCTTTCCTCGTCCTGGTCCAGACAGCCTTTGCAAAAGCAATGACCGCAAGCAACAGTCACTGGGTCCGTGAGGTAGCGCTGGCAGATGGAGCAAGTGAGCTCTGCATTGAAGCTCTCAATTAACTCTTTGACATCCATGTCTCCAGGCTTCTGATCGCTTCCTCCTCAGATCCTCTTGACAGGAAGCAGAATGCTGGCCTTTTCCCCTGAGCTCTGTCAGTAAAGGACAAAAAGACTGGATTGCTAGGTCTTTTATATGGCTTCCTCTGGGCAGCCCCTCCCTTTCTTTCCCTAGCTGGAGGTGAGAACTCCAGGGCTGGGAGAGTGTTTCCTTTCTTTGCCCTAGGGCTGAGTTGTCACCTTTGTCCCTGGGTCCCTAATAATAGGCCTGTGATTGAGAATGGTGTTAACACCTGGGCCCTTCAAGACTGAGTGCAAGACATTTCTGATGTAATTCCATGCAGATTTTGGAATTGTAGTGAAAGCTCCTGGGCCCTTCAAGACTGAGTGCAAGACATTTCTGATGTAATTCCATGCACACGTGTAGATTTTCCCCATCCTATAAGAATTGGTGCATTTTTTCATACTTGGAAATAAGAAACTGTCTGTAGGATGAATGTCTTCTCCTTACAGCCTGCCTCTCTCCTCAGTGTCCAACTCTATTTTTTATTTTTTTAGTTTAGGTTGTCTTAGTTCAATTGTAAGTGAAAGTATACCTTGAAAGAGAGCTCCAGATACCAGAGTCCCTACAGTTTTAGCACGAGCCCCTTCAATGTATATATTCCATGTTTCTTCTTTTAGGAGCTCACACATATTTATTTAGGTATGTGTGTGGTGGTGATTATACAATACAAATGCATATATGCTCATGCATGACCCTAGATGTTCATTAAATTTTATTATTATTTAATATATCCTAAATGTATTGTTGTTGAGCTCTTTCATGCTTGTCCAAATCTTCTGACCCTATTTGGGTCTATTTATTTATTTATTTACAAAGCATGTGCATGGATAATTTTTCCAACATTGGCCCTTGCAAAACCATTTGTTCCAAAATTCCCCCTCATTCACCTCACCCTCTCCCCTAGCTGACACTAGTCCAATACATCTTAAGAATGTTAAAATACATGTTAAATCCAATACATGTATACATATTTATGAAGTTATCTTACTGCACAAGAAAATCAGATCAAAAATGAAGGAAAAGCAAAACTGAGAAAAAACAATATGCAACAAATAACAACAGAGAGAGTCAGAATGCTATGTTGTGTTCCACACTCGATTGTCACAGTTTTCTCTCTGGGTGTAGCTGATTCTCTTCATGC
Organism: Sarcophilus harrisii; assembly: GCF_902635505.1. NCBI lineage: Eukaryota > Metazoa > Chordata > Mammalia > Dasyuromorphia > Dasyuridae > Sarcophilus > Sarcophilus harrisii. The sequence continues at coordinate 148,612,527 of NC_045427.1, forward strand.
CTGGACAAGTGGGACTAGTTTAAATCCTCTCCTTGTTGAAGAGATCCACGTCCAGGAAAATTGTTCTCCCTATAGTCTTGTTGTTGCCATGTGCAATTATCTCCTGTTTCTGATCCTTTCACTTAAGCATCAGTTCATGTAAGGCTCTCCAGGTCTCTCTGAAATCATCCTGCTGGTCCTTTTGCTTACAGAACAATAATATTCCATAGCATTCAAATTCCATAGCTTATTCAGCCTTTTGCCAACTGATAGGCATCCACTCAGTGTCCAGTTTCTGGCCACTAAAAAGAGGGTTACCACAAACATGTTTGCACATGTGGGTCCCTTTCCCTCCTTTAAGATCTCTTTGGGATCTAATCCCAGTAGCAACACAGCTGTGTCAAAGTGTATGCTCAATTTGATAACCTTTTGAGCGTAGTTGCAAATTGTTCTCCAAAATACTTGGCTCCATTCACAGTTTCATCAACAATGTATCAGTGTCCCAGTTTTCCCACACCCCTCCCACATTCAGAATTATCTTTTCCTATCATGTTCTTTTTGTTTTGTTTTTTTTTTTCAGCAAAGATCCTGGAGTGGGCTTCCCTCTCCTCCTCTAGATCATTGATTTGATGGGATTTCTTATTTTTTCTCATTTACAAGTAAAACGAACTTCATATATGTGTGTGTATACACATATATATAATTTTTCCAAAAGACATGCTAAAACAATTTCTTAATAGTTTGCTTTTGTTTTACATTTTCATTTCTAGATTCTGTTGCTCCCTCTTTCTTATTCCCTTCTTCCTTTCCCATCGCCCCCCTTCCCTGAGATTATAAGCAATCAGGTAGAGGTTATTCATGTGCAATCAGTAAAAGCTTTTTATTGCAATCATTTTGTACAAGAAGACTCAAGTTTAAATAACATGAAAGAATGAAAGAAAAAAGGGGAAAACTACTATGGCTCAGTCTGTATTCAAACAGTCTCAGTTTTCTCTGGAGTACGCTTCATCATCAGTCTTTGGGATTGCCCTGGATCATGGAATGGCCGAGAATGGCAGAGTCCTGCATAGTTCTTCATCAGACAAAGCTGCTGTCAATATGTCCCCAGTTCTCCTGGTTGGGATCACTTCACTTGGTATCAGGTTGTTTCCACCTTTTGCAAAAATGATTCTTCTGGTCCTTGTTTCTAGCCCAATAATCTTCCGCAATCATCCTATAGCATAGCTTGTGTAGTCGTTCCCCGATTGATTTGCATCCCTTTATTTCCAGTTCTGAGCCACCAGAGAAAAGTGGAGCTATTATTTTGTAGGCAAATTGGCCATTTTGTCCCTTTTGGGAGATGTCTTTGGACCAGAACCTGAGCAGGGGTTTAGCTGGAGCTGAGGATATGTTCTCCTTGAAAGGTGCTCCGTGTCTAGTGGAATTTCCCCTGGCACTTCTCAGCAGCCCCTTCCAAGGGAAGGTCTTGGTGATCTTTGTGCTCCGGGGCTGATGGGCAGGAAGCAGAGAGGCTTCCGTCGTCTTCTTCACAGGGGAGCTTCTCTTTTTCTTCACATGGCTCACAGGGTGTCGGATCCAAGAGGGTCCGCAGTAGATGAGGTCTGAGCAATTGGGCAGTGAGGGAGAGTTTCTGCAGGCTTCTGGTGATCTTCAAGTCACTTCTGCAGCGGAGGACGCTTAGGCACCGGGGGCAGGTGAAGCTTTCCTCGTCCTGGTCCAGACAGCCTTTGCAAAAGCAATGACCGCAAGCGACAGTCACTGGGTCCGTGAGGTAGCGCTGGCAGATGGAGCAAGTGAGCTCTGCATTGAAGCTCTCAATTAACTCTTTGACATCCATGTCTCCAGGCTTCTGATCGCTTCCTCCTCAGATCCTCTTGACAGGAAGCAGAATTCTGGCCTTTTCCCCTGAGCTCTGTCAGTAAAGGACAGAAAGACTGGATTGCCCAGGTCTTTTATATGGCTTCCTCTGGGCAGCCCCTCCCTTTCTTTCCCTAGCTGGAGGTGAGAACTCCAGGGCTGGGAGAGTGTTTCCTTTCTTTGCTCTAGGGCTGAGTTGTCACCTTTGTCCCTGGGTCCCTAATAATAGGCCTGTGATTGAGAATGGTGTTAACACCTGGGCCCTTCAAGACTGAGTGCAAGACATTTCTGATGTAATTCCATGCAGATTTTGGAATTGTAGTGAAAGCTTCTCCTTAACTCTGTCTCACCACCTTGTTTGCCTCAGTTTTCCCCATGGGACACGTGTAGATTTTGGTGCATTTTTTCATACTTGGAAATAAGAAACTGTCTGTAGGATGAATGTCTTCTCCTTACAGCCTGCCTCTCTCCTCAGTGCCCAACTCTATTTTTTATTTTTTTAGTTTAGGTTGTCTTAGTCTTTCCTTTCTCTGCCCTAGGGCTGAGTTCACATGTAGGTGCCTATTAGTGGGCCTCAGTTTACAAGGGTGTTCCCAACTGGGCTTGTCAGGCCCGATTTGTTTGACCTCTCTGTTCAAAACAAAACTACCTTTCATTTTTTTCTTTTCAAACATTCTCCCCAGAATAGTCATTTTTGGTCTTTTCCCCATGTAGTTCTGTCAGTAATGTAAAGTAATGCTAATTTTTTTCTGATATCCTTTATCTTTTCTCTTTTGCTTAGTTCTCATCTTTACTTCAATTTTAAAAGTGATAATTTTTGCATTTTGATATCCCTTATTGGGTATACTTTTTCCTGGACAATTCTTTTTGGTTTGTCTCTTCTTTTGATCATTCCAAATAGTTGACAATCAAGAAATTTTTTTTGTTCAGTTCAGCCTCTCCTGATAACGCTTCTTTCAAACTCAGTTACTGTTACCTTAATTTCACTTTTTAATTTTATTTGCTCCTTATCATTGCTTACATGATGTTGTGCCTTTGCTTCCCAATGTGCCTTATATACATAATTTCATTTGATTTTCAGTATATCTTTTTTTTTGAGATAGAAAAATTAGTTCATACATCTTTGATCTTCGAAAACCTTTAGAGGCCATCTAATATAATCTATATTTGCTTGGTGAGATTTTTTTCTGCTCCACTCCAGATAAGTGGTCACCCTGTATCTACTTGTCAACTGATGTGTAATTTTGCCCCCAAACACCTCATTATGACATTTCTAAACTTTTCTAAACTAAATGTTTTTCTGTAGTTCTCATCTATTATTTCTTATTTTTCTTGTATCAGACAAGAATATTTATATCTTTAAATATTTGAAGCGTATTTATCTTGTGCTACATCCTCCTCCCCCATCAGTCTTTTCAAGTATCTAAAACCTTTCAGTTCTTTTAAATATTTTTCGCATTGATTAATTTTAAGGTCTTTTATCACCCTGATAACTTTCTTCTGGATAATTTTGATCTTTTCTGATTCCTTGCATGTGGTATCTAGGTTTGTCCTAATGAGGGCTAAGAGCAGAATGACTATCATCTCATCTCTCTTTTCTGATCTTTATACTTTTTGTTATACTTTTTATTAGTGCTCATAGAGATTGCCTTCTCCATTGTGGTTTCATATGCTCTATTGGTCTTTGTATTTTATCTCTGTCTTTTTTATAGATCTTTTATAGAGTCTAGCAGGATTGATTACACCTATTTATCGATGAATATTTTATAGACTGTCTAGGATAAGATAGAAAGGTAATATTAAATAATAATCATGCAACAGAATTCTATTTGTGTAAAGAAATACACCCCAATGTGACTAATACCTTTTGTGGATTATGTCTCAGATACAGGCTAAAGACATCAGAAGGTAAACCTAACTTTAGTTTCTTTATCCCCCATCCATAAAATATAAATACACCAAATTGTAGAAAAAAAAAACCAACTTCCTAGAACTCAAAGAAGGAAAAGTTTCTCTCAAGAAGGCTAGCTTTTTTCTGACCTGCTGGTTTGACAGGTTTCCTTTGGTGTGCAGATCCTATCAAGTTCTTCAAACTCTCTTGATGGAGGGCTTGTTGACAGAAAGGTGTTGAGGGATAACATTTTTGTTGGAGAAGTCACCAAGGGGTGAAAGAGATCTCAACCAGAGGCAGAGTTTCTGTGGGATAAACAGTCACACGCCTTTATTTGAACATTGCCATGGAGAGGACAGGGCAGGGTAACCGAATGCACAGCATTCAGATGTCTGAAGAGAACAGAACTTAATCACACCGAGCATGAATAAGATGTTAAAATATTTTGGATAAGCTCAAATAATATTTCTCCTTGCAAAGTGAATATATTTAGGTAAGCTAGCAATGTGCTTACAGTATAAAAACCACTAGATTTGGATAATCAGAGGTAGTGGGTTCAAATCAGTTCTCATATTTGCAATATTGTGTGAGACTAGGTAAGTGATGTTTCTACTATGGGCCTCTATTCACCTTGCTATTTACTAATTATATAAAAAGAACTTGATAATTGCTTGTTGCTTCCCCTTGTCTAATTTACTAAATGAAGGGCATAGACTCTGGTTGCTAAAGTTTCTTCCAGCTCAAATATTCTAAAGTATAATGCTATGTCTCATGTATAGAAAGAAATCATCTTAAAATCAATCTAATAGTAAGAGCAGTCCCCTTGAATGTCATATATAAATGTAAATAAATAAATACACACAATGGGTCAATAGAGTTTCATCATTGATTTATTTTGGGTATTTAACTGCTACATAGCTGCTGTGTCTCTGTTGGTAGCTAGGTATAACTGAACAATAAACTACAAGGCTGAAATAAGGAGTGTTTTCCTAGCCTTTCTCAATCCCTGATTTTTAAAAACTTTCCTTGCTTTAAATCACTTTGTTTTCCACTTTTATTTTCTCTTCTTTTATCTCCACTTTTTTATTTACAATATCATTGAATAATAGGCAAAAAAACTCTGTCTTTCCATTCACCCAGTGTCTAAGTTGTATAGGCTAGAAGGAATGAACTCCCATCTTTCCTTACTTTGAAAAGTGTATAAGTTCTGCTCTTGTAGTTCATAGAGTTGTCTTTGAGCAAGAATTGGGAAGGAGGCAAAGTTGGACACGAATGTCTATAAGCCTCTTATCATTTATCCTTTCCCTCCATCCTCTAGATGCCTATCTTAAAGTCAGGAATGAAAGGCATCTATAATCTTGCTAAATCTCACAGTTTAATGAATTGCCCCTTCTGGGAGTACTTATATTTTAAAAGATGAATAAAGAGAGAAGCTATTATGTAATGTCTTGTATATTGTAAACTGAGTATAGAAAAATTTGTTGAATTCAAAGAAATGAATCACTAGTTGTAAAATTTTAGACATGAATGGGAAGAGTAGAAAGATTTTTAGGGGAAAAGGTGGCTTTTTTCTCAAATAGTGCTAAGAGTAAACCTATTCTTCCTCTATACAGAATTAGCTTAAAGGCATGTGTTCAAAGTATGTTAGAAGCCTATTGAAATGACATCATGATAGAATCTAAATAGCCAGAAAGCCTTGTAGCATCTTGTAAAAAGCTGAAAAACACAAAAATTGGGGCTCAAGAAAACTTGGATAGTACTTTGTTATCGGACTTAATGCTTCTGCCATATATTTCATTCTGGTCTTGGCATTCAAGGCTTTTTGAATAATGGGGTCTTCAGCATTGCAATAACATTTCCATAGATCTCATCATCTCAACTCTTTCCCTCACCCTTCTTTGCTCCAGCAGATTCTTCATACAAATTCCAGACTAATCTTTCTTATGAATAGATCTTGTCATGTCACTCTACAGGTTAAAAAGAAAAAAAGAAAACTTTTTTTTCTGTTCTGCTCTTGCCTGCCAAGTAAAGTTCAAACATCACTGCCTAACATTCAAAGTCCTTCACCACCTGGTACTACCCAAGCTGTCCATTTTATCTTGATATTCACCTTTGCATAGGATATACTTCTGCTAAACTAAAATGTTCTCTCTTTCTTCTCCCACACCTTTGCTTAGGATTTTCTTTATGGCTGGAGTATTCTATTACTTCTGTTGAATCCCTACACATTCCTGAAAACCAGTTCAAAGGCTACCTCCTACTTAATTTAAATCTTTTAAAATTTCTTTGCCACGAATATCTCTGCCCCCAACTCCATCTCATAAAATACTTTTGAATATATTTTTCTGTTATCTTTATTTTGTGCTATTAGATATTATATCTCTGCTAAGGATGTTATCCCTGCCAAACTATAGATGAGCTTTTGTTTAATCTTTCTTTCTCTCTAAGTACCTATCACAGTGCTAAGCACATAACAGAATCATAAGGAATGTGTGCTGAACCTGAGTTAACTGAACCAAATTCTCATTATGGATAAAGCAGTGGGCTTTCAGGCAGTTTGATTTTTAGCCGCTAACATTTCCCGACTTCAAACAATTCTATGAGGTTCAGAAATGGAAATTCAGAAAATGGATTATAATCTCAAGAAATGTTTAAAGTCCCAATTCTGTGAGAAGTTCTGGTAATCCAATCTGATGAAGTTTGTTTTTTGTCTTTGTTTAAATTTATGGCTATATTTAGTTATTCTCTGGCTTCTTTATACTTGAGGCAAAATTTGGGTGAACTAAAACATTTATAAATAAGTGAGAAAATATGTATAATGTCTGTTGATTGACAATCACTGGGAGAAGTTGGGCAAATAGAAAGGAGACCTTTTTGGGGGGAGGGGGAAGACTTTCCTCAGCACTACTCAGTGAGCACAACTTATGGATTCAGTTAGAGACTTCTGCTCTGAGATTCCTATAAGGCTAATAACTCTCATGATTTCTCTTTCCTGTGACTCAGTCCTACTATTTCTTTCTCCTTTTTCCTTTTGTTCCTATATTATTATATATTGCTGGCTCAGCTTGCACTGGGGAGGGTTAAGAAATTACTACTACTGCATTTCAGCTACTGAAATACTACTTCTCAGTTCATCTTCTTCCAAGACTCTTTTTTTTCACTTAACATTATTTTTTTCTTCTCTTTTAGATTGCCCTTCACTTCTCTGTATTCACAATCCTATCTATTATTCTCTCTTTTGTTTCTTTGGTGAGGCTTGCCAATTTCTACAGATTCCAATTTTTCTATATTACTCATTATTTCTATTGTACAGATTAAATTTTTCTCTTAGAATCCTCATTTTTCTTTTGATTCATGCAAAAAGATCAAGTTGTAATTCCACATGTTCTTTGCTTAGAAAGTGTTGTATCACTTTTCTTTGTTTTGCAGTATTTGTTCATAGATGTCTAAACTTGTTTACTAGATCTGAAGGCCATATTTCCTTTTATTATCACTATTTTTCCTTTTGATTTATTGTTTTCAAAATCTTTGAATTTTCTTCTTCCTGAAATCTTTGGTAATTTCAGTTGCTCCCCTGCCCTTCTCCCTTTCATTCACTTTCTGACTCCCTTTTTTTAAAATTGTAGTTTCTTTGGTGAGTAGATTTAAAACAATTCAGCCTCCTCCGATTCTTGGAAATTCATGGTTCACCTGCCTAAGTATCTGTCCCAATCGACTTTTAGGTCATTAGAATTGGCTCCCACTGGACACTGTACTCTTTCCCTGAGGCTTGGGGTATGGGACAACCTTCCCATGCTGCATATGCAATGTCTTGAACTAGCATTGTATGCTACTCTTCTCTGTTCCTTAGTTCTTCAGCCTAGTACTGGTAGTTTTGAGCTTTGCTTACTATAGGATTGTCTACACTGGCACCAATTCTGCTAGTTTTACAGTGTCAAACTTTGTTTTGTGGACCTTTAAATAAAGAAACTTCATAACCCTGGGTGAGGGGGATAAATGTCCTCAGTTGCCACATCTGGCCTGCGGGCCGTAGTTTGAGGACCCCTGCGGTCTAGACACTGGAAGTTCAGAGCTTTAACTTTTTTGCAACATTGTTTTATAGAATTGGAGCCTCTGGCAAGTTTTTATTCCTGAGGGTCTGTGGCTATCTAATTTCTATAATAGCTAGAGCAAATTTCTGCGGCCTGGAGCTGGAGTTTCCATGGCCTGAAAAGAGGGAAGGGGGACAAGAATGTGGAGCTGATCTTGTCTTAAATTGGTGTCATGTTCTTTGGTCTGTTAGTGTAACCTCACTGCTGGTGGCAAGAGACATAAGGGAAAAGGCACTGAATGAACTTGAGGTCAGTGAACACCAATTTTTAAAAAAAATTATAAGTGACATATGAAGAAAGATGCTATCTGAATCCAGTAAAGAACTTAAAAACAGAAGTATGTACAGAATAGTTTTACATACATACGTATATATGTATACAAATATACATATGTATGTATTATATATATATATATATATATGCCATCTCTAGGTGGGAGGGAGAGGTAAAAAAGGAAAAAAAAAGAAAGTTACATGATACTTTATTATGTGTTTAAAAGAAATAGCAAGTTGTATACAATAGATGAGCATTTTTGTGTATTTGTGTGTTCTGTACCCTCCATTCTAAAATGTTATGTAAATGCTTGTTTTATTTCTTAAGTTCTGAATAAAAATTTTTTTTAAATCTTAAATTTTTATTTTAAAATTTTATTTAAAAATTTTTAAATAAAAAATAAAATTTCAAAACAATTCTGGATCTTCTAGACCATGAAGACGATTGAAATTGCATTATTTTTGTTGCATTATTTCTATTTTAGAGAGGCTGAGAGTTCATAGGGATCAGAAAAAACTGTCTAGATCTCCATCTTGTTACTGATTAGCCCATGGTATTCTCTTTAAGAATTTCAAGACATAACTCAATTTCATATTCCAGTTCAAAGACCTTAAAAATCTAAACTCACTTCTCAGAATTGGAGAAGGCTTGTCCCTGTGAACCAGAACTTCCAAGATCTCAGTTACTTCTCAAACTCCATATTATGTTTGCCTATACTTTGAAGTTAGTTGTTTATTGTATCCTATCCAGAGAATTGAAACTCTCTGAGAACAAGAATTTATTTTGTTTTTGTCACTGTATCCACACAAGATAGTATATAAGACTATATATCATGGATAGGACACTCAGGATAATATCTTATACACATATAATAAGTCTTGGCTAAATGTTGAATTAAATTTAATGGTTACCAAAGGGATCTAAAAATGGGAAAGTTACTTTGTAAGCATTCCAGTTCAGAACTCAATTACTCACTTCATTCTAGACTTTGCCTTTTCTTAGTCTTTAATGTAACATTCTTTAGTGTCTGCGATTCAGGAAAGATCTGTAGTCCCTTAATACCTGTTCTTTTCCTGAGTGGATGCCCATCAGTTGGGGAATGGCTGAATAAGTTATGGTATGTATGAATGTTATGAAATATTATTGTTCTATAAGAAATGATTAGCAGAATGATTTCAGAAAGGTCTGGGTAGACGTAGATGAACTGAAGCTAAGTGAAGTGAGTAGAACCAGAGAATATTGTATGCAGCAACAACAAGATTATGTGATGATCAACTATGATAGACATGTTTCTTTTCAACAATGAGGTGATTCAGGCCAATTCCAATAAACTTGTGATGAAGAGAGCCATCTGCATCAAGAAGAGACTGTAGATCACAACGTAGTATTTTCACTTTGTTCTTATTGTTTGCTAGTTTGTCTTTTTCTCTCTCTTCCCCCCCCTTTTTGATCTGATTTTTCTTGTGCAGCATGATAAATGTAGAAATATGTTTAGAAGAATTGCACATGCTTAATCTACATTGGATTACTTGCTATATAGGGAAGAGAGAGGTAAGGAGTTAGGAAGAAAAACTTGAACACAAGATTTTGCAAGGGTGAATGTTGAAAATTATCTTTGCATATATTTAAAAAAATAAAAAGCTATTATTATTTTAAAATATCTTTTCCCTTTTACCTCTTTTCAAGCAAGTTCTATTGCCTTCATGAGGTACTAAAGATATCTCACACATATTTGATGCTTTGCTGGATGTGCTGGTAAATCAAGTCACATGATTTAAACATATTAAATTTCCCACTTGCTAATTGTTCACTAAGAAATGGCGTAAGAGACCAACTCTTCCTAGAATCCTATCCTGAATCACCATTAGGTTTTCAGAGGATTCTAGAAATTATGACATTCTGGTTCTTAAGAAAGAACAGTCTCTACCTGGTAAAGTTTTTTATATGGCAGTCAATATATCTAGAAAATTTGGTACCATCCATGTATTCAACTTATCAAATTCAGGAAACAGCAGATTTAATTTTCCTCAAATATTTGCAATTGTACATAATGTTCCTGTGTTCCTGAATTCACAGATAATTAAGAGATTGCTCAAATGGATTTCTTCTCCTCTCTACATTAGCAATGGTTATTCTGTAACAGGAAATCACTTAATTCTATTTTATATAACATCCTGAACATTGTTGACATTCTACAACTTTGATTACAGATGAGAAATAAAATATGTTACCAAGGAAATCAAAACAAATTGATATCTGAGATAAAAATCCAAAACATTACATTTCTTTCTCTCTCTCTTTTGAATAGCCTTTTATTTACAGGTTATATGTATGGGAAACTTTACAGCATTGACAATTGCCAAACCTCTTGTTCCAATTTTTCCCCTTTTACCCCCCACCCTCTCCCCCAGATGGCAGGATGACCAGTAGATGTTAAATATATTAAAATATAAATTAGATACACAATAAGTATACATGACCAAACTGTTATTTTGCTGTACAAAAAGAATTGGACTCTGAAATATTGTACAATTAGCCTGTGAAGGAAATCCAAAATGCAAGTGGGCATAAATATAGGGATTGGGAATTCAATGTAATGGTTTTTAGTCATCTCCCAGAATTCTTTCGCTGGGCATAGCTGGTTCAGTTCATTACTGCTCCATTGGAACTGATTTGCTTCATCTCATTGCTGAGGGTGGCCAGGTCCATCAGAATTGATCATCATATAGTAGTGTTGTTGAAGTATATAATGATCTCTTGGCCCTGCTTGTTTCACTCAGCATCAGTTCATGTAAGTCTCTCCAGACCTTTCTGAAATCATCCTGTTGGTCATTTCTAATAGAACAATAACATTCCTTAATATTCATATACCACAATTTATTCAGCCATTCTCCAACTGATGGGCATCCACTTAGTTTCCAGTTTCTGGCCACTACAAAGAGGGCTGCCACCAACATTTTTGCACATGTGGGTCCCTTTCCCTTCTTTATGATCTCTTTGGGATATAAGCCTAGTAGTAACACTGCTGGATCAAAGGGTATGCACAGTTTGATAACTTTTTGAGCATAGTTCCACATTGCTCTCCAGAATGGTTGGATGTATTCACAGTTCCACCAACAATGTATTAGTGTCCCTGCAAAACATTACATTTCTCAAACAGATAGGATTCTCAACCTTTCCTCCAATCTGGAGGAAGAGGTGCTTTTTTCCCTTTTACGGTTCCATTGAAGCCATATATTATCATACTTTGCTTTTCTGATCCTGAGTAATCTTAGCTTCAAAAGCTTTCTTCTCTAGCATTTTAAGATTATTCCTAATTAATTTCTATTATCAAACATGAATAGATCTTTCTCTTTTCAAAAAAAAAAATTTTACTTGATCTTGAAGCCCCTCAATCTCTACATTAATTCTTTTCTCTCACTGACAAACTTCTCAAACAAGGAACATATGACAAAAACTAATATTTACATTCCACTTGAAAGTTACAAACTACCTTATTCACAACAATTATTAAATAGGAGCGCAAACATAATTATTATTACCATCTTATCAAAGAGAAAATTGAGTCTGAGAAGTCTAGTGACTTATCTGTCATCACAGAACTTAAAAACATTAGAATCAGGTCTTCATCTCATATGTCTTGGTTTCACGTACCATGCTCTTCCCCCAAAATATGTGTCACATTACCTAATATGCACTACTTCCATTTTCTTGATAACTCTTCTATATTCCTTTCAATCTGAGTTCCAGTTCCCCAAAACTAATGAAACTGTATTTTGAAAAGATCAATAATGATTTCCTTCTTGTCAAATCTAGTACTTTTTCTTAGTCCTTTTCTTAATCTCATTCTCATTCTCAATGTGGCATTTGGAAATATTGATTTTCCGGACATTGTTCTATGTTTTTCATTTTCCAATTTCTCCTTTTAATTTCCTTTGATGGTTCATTTCTCTCTTCTCATCACTTAACTTTCTGTTAAGTGTGTCCTTGATCTTTTGCCGTTCTTTGTTTATATTTTCACTTTCCTGAAGCACTGGAATCACCTCTTGGTAGATTATTCCCATATATACATATATAAATACATATGTATGTGTGTCTTCTATTTATATGCATGTAAAATATGCAAGAAGATCTAAGATTAAGCTAATACCTTGTACCTGTATCTTTTATCTCCTTTTGGATAAGCATATCCTTTGAAGCAAAGCTTCTAGATCTTGGGATGGGTCAGCATTTTCTATCTGCCCTAAAGAAACCACTTTTATCTGTTTCATATACTAGGCAATGTCTATCTCCTGTTACCAGCTCAGTCGGTAACTGTTGGGATGTGGAGAACTTGCACTGCAAATAAGAACAATCCTTTCTTTGACTCCCATCTCCTGCTGTGTGTAGAGGGTCACAGTGAGTGGGGAGCTCTGGGTGAGGTCTAAGGCCCTTCAGCCCAGAGGGAACCTGCTGAGTGTCTGGTTTGGCTCCCCATCTCCCCTAAGGGCTCTTGGCCTTCCTGAGAAGTTAGGGGGCAGTGATAACCTGTGTTGTGATTGAAACAAAGTGATACCAGGTGGAAGAGTGATACTAGGTGGCAGACTACATACAATAGGAAATTGTTTATGTGGTCCCACATGCACAGTATATACTTAGCTCATGTCCAGTGTTTTTTATTACTTAAGGGTATGAGGGTATAAAAAGGGGAAAGTCCTTGAAATAAACGGACTCCATTTTTCCACCATCCTCAGGAGTCCCACCTCATCACTTTTCTACTAGGAAGGTATATTTTAATCACCCAGGTGTGGGGCTCCAGAAAGCAACGGTACGTTTTGTCCTGCTTATCCACTTCTTCCATCATTCAATACCCTCTTTTTCTTTGAGGTTTATACTTTTTAACTCTACCCCCAATCTAAAAACCCTAGTAACTATGGTCTGTAGACTCCCATGTCATTGACTTTTCTTTCTCAATGAGTTTGATAGCTAGTTAATATTTTTTTCTATCCTCCCCAATTCCTGCCCTCACACTGCCATCAACATACATATTGATTCTCTCTCAAATATTGTAACCACTAGGTTCTCCAACCTACTAACTTCCTATGAGCTATTACTCCACCCTACCTCAATCATAAACAAAGATAGTCCTTTCCTTTGTCTGGCCATTATCTACAAAAGTACCACTACCAAGTTAAGAATTCTGAAATTCTTTTATCCAATCATAATCTATTGAATTTTTAAACTTCTCATTGCCTTACATAATCCTAACTTTTCGTCCTCGACTTCTCAGTTCTCTCTTGGATTATCTCCTCTACACTAGTCTCTCTTTCCTCTTTCCCCCAGTCTTGATTCTTTGATGAGCTAATATTCAATTCTACATTGCCTTCATCTCTTGAACCCCTAGCAGTCTTATCATATTGTTGTTTATGCTCCACTGAGTCTCAAATTTGGTTCACTCCTATATTCCTGACCAAAATAGAGAAAATTATATGACCATTCTAACTGGATTCACTATAAATTAATGCTATACAACCTCAATTGGCCCCTCATGACTTTAAGGCAATCGTTTTATACCTTTCTTATTAACTCACTTTCTCACTTTCCATGGTGACTCTTCCAAATCTTTTGGTATCTCATCAAACTTCCCATGGCTCCTCCTTCCTCACTCTCTCAGCTGAGAGAGCCTTGCTTCATAATTTGTAGAAAAAAATTGAGGCTATTCACTGTGAGCTTCCTCTTCTCCCCTTCTTTTTTATTACTCAGATGCTTTCTGATACTTTCTACTTGTTTATTCCTCCTGTCTTATATGATGAAGTAGCCCCAGCTCTTACCAAGATCAACTCTTTTATTTCTTCAAATGATTCCATGCTATACTATCTCTTCCAAAAGATAGCCCCCTTTGTTATCTCAATTCTCATTTATCTTCAGTCTCTTCTTATCTACTGAACACTTCTCTAGTGCCTAAAACATGACCATGTTTCCCCCATCTTCAAAAAATGCTCATTGATCAACTCATCTCTGTTGCTATCTTATATTTCTTTTATGCTTTGTAGACAAACTCCTCAAAAAGCTTATTTAGAATAGATCCCCTTTCTTTCCTCTCATTGTTAACCCCCTACAATCTTATTTCTGATCTTATAATTCCATCAAAACTATTCTCTTCAAAGGTATTAATGCTCTTAATTGCCAGATTCAATGATTTTTTCCTCAGTCTTTATTTTTGACCTTTCTGTTGACACTGCTAATTTGATACCGTTAATCACTCTCTTTCCTTCTTAATGCTCTCTTCTCTCTAGGTTTTCCTCTTACTTATTTGACTACTTCTTATCTGTCTCTTTTGCTGGATCTTCTTCCAGATCATTCCTTCTAATGTAATTGTTCCTCAGGGTTCTGTCCTGGGCCTTCTTCTCTTCTCCCTTTATATTACTTTACTTAATTCTCTCACTGAATTAATTACCATACCTATGCAAAAGATTTTTTTAAATTAAAGCTTTTTGTTTTTCAAAACATACGCATAGATAATTGTGCAACATTATCCCTTGCAAAACTTTGTGTTCCAGTTTCCCCCCCTTCTTCCACCCCCCTTCCCTAGATGGCAAGTAGTTCAATATATGTTAAATATGATAGAAATATGTTAAATCTAATATATGTATAATACATAAGTATACATTTATTGTGCTGTACAAGAAAAATCAAATCAGAAAAGAAAATGATGAAGAAAATAAAGTGCAAATAAATGAAAACAAAAAGAGTGAGAAGGCTATGTTGTAAACCACACTCAGTTCCCACAATCTTCTCTCTGGGTATAGATAGCTCTTTTGATCACAAGACCATTGGAACTGGTCTAACTCATCTCATTGTTGAAAAGGGCCACATATATCAGAATTGATTATCTTATAATATTGCTGTTCCCATATACAATGATTTGGTTGTGCTCATTTCACTTAGCATCAGTTCATGCAAGTTTCTCTAGGCCTCTCTGAAATCATCCTGTTGATCATTTCTTACAGAACAATAATATTCTATAGCATTCATATACCATTCTCCAATTGATGAACATCCCCTCAGTTTCCAGTTTCTTGCCACTACAAAAAGGGCTGCAACAAACATTCTTGCACATGTGGGTCCTTTTGCCTCCTTTAAGATCTCTTTGTGATATAAACCCAGTAGAAACACTGCTAGGTCAAAGAGTATGCACTCTTTGGTATCAAACTCTTTGGTATGAAAATGATTCTTAAATTTATCTATCCTGTTCCAAATTATCTATTTATCTAATATCTCATCTCTCCAATTGTTACTCAACAATTGGCATCTCAAACTAGATCTCCAATAGATATCTTAAACTCAAGATACCCAAGACCCCAAATCCTCTCTTTCTCATACCTTTCTTATTAGTGTAAAGGGCAAACTCAACCTCAGACTTAAAAACTAGGAATCATCCTGAATGTCTCATTATCTTTAATTCCCTCTCCCTTGCTCCATATCCAATCTGTTGCTAAGAACTGTAAGTTTACTTTTGCAACATTTCTCTTTGTAGCATCTCCTTTCCCCTTCTCTTCTCTGATACTGTCACCACACCAGTGCAATTCCTCCTCACCTCATACCTGTATCATTGAAATAGCATCTGCCTGCCTTAAGTTTCTCTCTACTCTAATCTATCCTCCTTTCACTTATTAAAATGATTTTCCTAAAGCCAAGGTCTGATCATGTCACTTCCTTACTCATTAAACCCTATTGGCTTCCTTTTGCTTACAGGCTCTGTTTGACCTTCAAAACTGTTCATATCTTGGCTTCCTTGTACCTTTCTCCTCTTCTTATGCTTTACTCCCTGATAGGTACTCTGATCCAGTGACACTGGCCTCCAGATTGCTCTACAAACAACACATTCCATCTCTCATTTTGGTAATTTTCACTGGCTGTCCTCCTGGAATGCTTTTTTCTTTTGCTCTGACTCTGGTTTCTTTTAAGTCCCAATTAAAATCCCACCTAGTCTCCCTAGACTTTCCCATTTTCCCTTAACTCTGTTACTTCTTTTCTGCTTATTATCCTGTCTTTTTCTTGGTTGCTAAACTGTTACCATGTTGTTTCTTCTATTAGACTGTGGGGTTCTTGGACTATTTTTTAACTTTTTTTTTGTTACTTAGTAGAGAACCCGAAACATAGCAGATGCTTAATAAATGTTTATGGATTTACTGACTGCCTTTCATCAATCACTTTTCTCTGTTTTTCTTTACTCTGTTATACTTTACTTAGGAGGAAAAGCTAGACTAATGGTAACTATTGGGCATAAGAATCTGAAAAAAGTGAACCTGTCAATGCAAGATTATATTTGCATGACCTGTAAGAAAGAAAATCAGGAACTGGTGGGAAAAAACAAAAAACAAATAGTCACTGGCGATCATCTCTTTGGAGGAAGAGAGACTGAGACTAGATATAGCTCAAAAATACATGTATGATATATGAAATAATAACAAATCTATATGAACAGCTAAGATTATGTATGAGCATATATGCATGTGTAAGACTAGATAAAAGATTCAGTACTTGCCTTTGTAAATCAGGGAGGTAGAGGGGAGAAGTTAATAATATAGATGGGATGAGATGACGGGCACTATATACCCAATTCTCATTTAAGAAACATGTGATGGAACAGCTAGATGACACAGTGGGTAGACCACTGATGCTGGAGTCAGGAGAACCTGAATTCAAATTTGCCCTCAGACACTTAACATTTACTAGCTCTGTGACCATGAGCAAGTCACTTAATCTCAATTGCCTCGAGCAAATCTCGCTCCAAAACCAAAATCAAAAACCAGTAACAACAAAAATATATGTGATATAGTGAATAAAACTGACCCTGGACAAGTCATATAATAACTCTGTCAGTTTCTTTATTCTCAAATGCAAATAACAATAGCACCTGCCTTCCAGGATTGTTGTGTGATAAAATAAAATAACATCTGTAAAGTACTTTGTGAATCTTAAAAGTGTTATATAATACTACCTAATTTTTTTTCTTTTTTTGCTCAGGCAATTGGGGTTAAGTGACTTGCCCAGGGTCAAAAAGCCAGGAAGTGTTAAGTGTCTGAGACTAGATTTGAACTCCTGATATCAGGGCTGATGCTCTATCCACTGTGCCACCTAGCTGCCCCAATACAAACTATTCTTTAAGTAAAGTTCCCTTTAAAAACAGTTGGGTTAGGTGTATTTTGGTGGAGGTGGGGCTAGAAGGAGACAGAAATGATAATATCTGGAGGAATATGGTTGATGATGGCGATTTTCCTAATATCACAAGTATTACCATTCAACACTCCTTTCTTTTTCTATACATACATGAAATAATTACAAATAGTTCGACTTTGACTTCGACATTAAATCAATGTATACAATGGAGTGTGTTGTTTGTAGAATATATGCATTGAAGTGGCTGGGCTGAAACTGTATGGAATCTGGTATCTGGAGCTCTCTATCAAGGTATACTTTCACTTGCAACTGAACTAAGATAAACTAAAAAAAAAGAAAAGAAAAGAAAAGATTTGGACACTGAAAAGAGAGGCAGGGGGTAAGGAAAAGACATTCATCTTACATACAGTTTGTTATTTCCAAGTATGAAAAAATGCACTGATTCTTACAGGATGGGGAAAATCTACACATGTCCCACAGGGAAGATCCATGCAAACAAGTTGGTCAGACAGAGTTGAGGAGAAGCTTTCACTACAATTCCAAAATCTGCATGGAATTACATTAGAAATGTCTTGCACTCTGTCTTGAAGGACCCAGGTGTTAAGACCATTCTCAATCACAGGCCCATTATTAGGAACCAGGGACCAAGGTGACAACTCAGCCCTAGGGCAGAGAAAGGTAACACTCTCCCAGCCCAGGAGTTTTCACCTCCAGCTAGGGAAAGAAAGGGAGGGGCTGCCCAGAGGAAGCCATATAAAAGGCCTCAGCAATCCAGTCTTTCTGTCTTTTGCTGCCAGAGCTCAGGGGAAAAGGCCAGCATTCTGCTTCCTGTCAAGAGGATCTGAGAAAGAAGAGATCAGAAGCCTGGAGACATGGATGTCAAAGAGTTAATTGAGAGCTTCAATGCAGAGCTCACTTGCTCCATCTGCCAGCGCTACCTCACGGACCCAGTGACTGTCGCTTGTGGTCACTGCTTTTGCAAAGGCTGTCTGAACCAGGACGAGGAAAGCTTCACCTGCCCCCGGTGCCTAAGCGTCCTCCGCTGCAGAAGTGACTTGAAGATCACCAGAAGCCTGCAGAAACTCTCTCTCACTGCCCAATTGCTCAGACCTCATCTACTGCGGACCCTCTTGGATCCGACACCCTGTGAGCCATGTGAAGAAAAAGAAAAGCTCCCCTGTGAAGAAGACGACGGAAGCCTCTCTGCTTCCTGCCCATCAGCCCCGGAGCACAAAGATCACCAAGACCTTCCCTTGGAAGGGGCTGCTGAGAAGTGCCAGGGGAAATTCCACTAGACACGGAGCACCTTTCAAGGAGAACATATCCTCAGCTCCAGCTAAAGCCCCGCTCAGGTTCTGCTCCAAAGACATCTCCCAAAAGGGAAAATGGTCAATTTGCCTACAAAATAATAGCTCCACTTTTCTCTGGTGGCTCAGAACTGGAAATCATGGGGATGCAAATCAATCGGGGAACGACTACACAAGCTACGCTATAGGATGATTGCGGAAGATTAATGGGCTAGAAACAAGGAGCAGAAGAATCCCATTTTCGTAAACGGTGGAAAGACACAACCTGATACCAAGTGAAGTGATCCCAACCAGGAGAACTGGGGACATATTGACAGCAGCTTTGTCTGATGAAGAACTATGCAGGACTCTGCCATTCTTGGCCATTCCATGATTCAGGGCAATCCCAAAGACTGTTGATGTACTCCAGAGAGAAAACTGAGACTGTTTGAATACAGACTGAGCCATAGTAGTTTTCCCCTTTTTTCTTTCATTCTTTCTCATGTTATTTAAACTTGAGTCTTCTTGTACAAAATGATTGCAATAAAAAGCTTTTACTGATTGCACATGAATAACCTCTACCTGATTGCTTATAATCTCAGGGAAGGGGGGGGTGGGGGACGGGAAAGGAAGAAGGGAATAAGAAAGAGGGAGCAACAGAATCTAGAAATGAAAATGTAAAACAAAAGCAAACTATTAAGAAATTGTTTTAGCATGTCTTTTGGAAAAAATTATGTATATATGTATATAAGTAAAACGAACTTCTTATTTATTTATATATACATGTATTATATATATATAAGAAGTTCGTTTTACTTGTAAATGAGAAAAAATAAGATACCGTTTCAAATCAATGATCTGGAGTAGGAGAGGGAAGCCCATTCCAGTATCTTTGCTGAAAAAAAAAAACCAAAAAGAAGATGATAGGAAAAGAAAATACATACAAAAACATGGCAACAACAAGACTATAGGAAGATCAATTCTCCTGGAGGTGGATCTCTTCAACAAAGAGAGGATTTAAACTAGTCCCACTTGTCCACGGATGAACAGAATCAGCTACACTCAGAGAAAACTGTGACAACACAGTGTGGAACACAACATAGCATTCTCACTCTCTCTGTTGTTATTTGTTGCATTTTGTTTTCTTTCTCAGTTGTTCTTTCCTTTCCTTTTTGATCTGACTTTCTTATGCAGCAAGATAACTGCATAAATATGTATAGAATTTAACATGAATTTCAACATAATGTGAGGGATATAGAAGACCCTTACCCAAAATGATTACTCAGAGATCACTCAGTAGAAGGCAGAAAAATTGTTTATTGAAAACCTCCGGAGGATGAGCCATCCCATCGCGAGATAAGAAAGAGAAAGCTCGCGGTAGGAGGGCTAAAGAAGTAGTAAGATACATAGCTTTTATACGAGAAATTACATCACAAGTAAGAGAGCATTGAGAAGGGGAGGGGGAAGCATCTAATTGGTTGTTGCTATTTGGGGAGATTGGAATGGAAGGTTTCTGTTTCCCTGAAATCTCCTGATTTCAGGGAAACAGAAAGTCAGGCCTTCAGGCTTAATCAAGCAGACAGTGGTCCAGCTAATAGACTAAATATCGATAAATGTCAAATACCAATAAATGTCATCAGCTCAAGTTAAGTAAATATGTTTCTAGCTGGCCAAGGCTCAAGTAGATATAACCCTGCACATATTATACAGGTCATAGGGGAAACACAGAAATAATGAAAATAAAATACAGAAAAAGAATTCACACATTCCTGTAAGTTCTTCACCTTATCTCTCTCTATTCCATACAATTCCCCCCTTCTAATATGTAAATGATTTTTATCATATTTCTATGGAGAACTTACACACTGTTCAAAATCAGTTAACATATCTATACATTGTTTATCAAGTACACAATCAAGATCATCCCTCTCTAATACATTCCAGTCTTTTCTCTGAAGAATCATCATTTTAATAGCATCTCCTGTGTGCAATATTTTGATAGGAAACATTGAACTATTTTGATTACTAATATAATTATACAGGGTAGACATAGCAGCAACAGGATAATACCACTGATTGTAATAAGTTCATACCATAAAAATTGCTTCCACCAATTATCTTAGAAACAGTCATCACAGAACAGATTGGCATTTGGCAAACATAAAAATACAAAGATAAATAAACAAAGATGAGAATCTAGGGAAACTGAGGCACAACATTACACACTCTCCTTCTGAATATTTGAATTATTGAATGATCTCCCCTAGATACCTGGGAGGTCTCAGGACCATAATTTTGGCCAATCCAATGTGAGGCAAATAAATCAAAATGAAACTAGAAAATGCTAGGACTTATGGCAAGGGCAAGTCTCTTCCTGACAACCCCAGAGTTATCAGCAGTAAAAAGGCCCTCATCTCAGCCAGAGAATCCAGTTTGAGATGGACAGTTCACTGTGTTAGGTGGCCTTCAGTCATTTGTGCACTTAACTCAGCTTCTGCTTATATAGGGAGTAGCAGGGCTCAAGACAGTAATGCTGCCCATTCAGAAGAGCACCCCACTCCAAGGGAGAAGGGTGAGACTTGGAGTAGCTCCACCTGTCACCACCCAAAGGGACAGACAGGGCTGCTACTAGAATACAGATTTCTGAGCAGAGCTATCAGAGCATGCACAGTTAGCCCATGAAGGCAGGCAAATCCCAAACTTTAGAAGCTTGATCTCAAAACTGCAATGTTATTAAAAATGCTAAGATATCAATAAAGAAACTGGGCTTACAGGGTTGGAGACTGCCCGTCCCAAGATAAGTATCTATATCTTGTAGATTTCCTAAAACAAAACAAAACAAAACAAAACAAAATAGTCCCAAAAGCTGAGTCTGCCAGGGCAAGTCCACAGAATAAGGGGTTTCAAAGCTAAAGCATAGTAAAAACTAAAAGGACTGCTTAAAGACTTCCAATTCAATCTGAATTGGTGAGATGGGGGTAGGGCAGAAGTACCTAAGGCAAAGTGAATAGAAAACTAAGGGTTTCCACTCTTTTAGGTATTTTGAGTAAAATCTACCAGTTTCCCTAGTTCCCTATCTCTTCCTCTCCTTTTTTTTTCCTCATGGAAAGGAATCATCCAAAAGAAAAAAAGTAAATAGTCAAATCACCATCCATATATAAATCCCAAAAGTGAATTAAAGTTCCTATACATAACAGACTAGTATAGGAGGTGTTTCCTAAAAAAAAAAATAAGTCAAATCAAATCAAATCCCTCAAACAATTACATATTCTGAAGTGAACATAGATATTATAAACATATTATAACTTCCTTAACAGCAACAGTTACCAATTTTAATAATTTCCATCCCAAATCTTAAACACACAGTAATGTTTGCATTTTTTTCTGTCTCTAGTAATAGAGTTGTAATTTTAACAATAATTCATCAACCACTTTCTCGCTTCCCTCATATCAGTCCAAATTACATCAGGAGCATGGGTGATAGTCTCCATCTTAGCTGCTTCGGGCTGAGAAATGGGCAAAGGCTCTCAATCCATGCAAGGGTGTGGGTGTGATGTCAATCTAAATTTCAGATGAGCCGATCCATGTCTCAGAAGAGATTCAATAATCTGTAATTTGACCAAAATCTAGAATAACAAAAAAAAAAAAAAAAAACCCAAATCTAACAAGGTTAGAACAGTCTGGAGCTGCAACAAGTGGGGAGGCCAGTATAGATTGGCCAGCAGTTCCTATGTGAAGGAATAAGTTTGCTTCACAGGACAAGCAGACGGCTATAGTCCCAATAAATAGCAGTTAGGTTTCACAGACCATTGTTAATTGTCCTCTTATCATTTAGAAACATTTTTAAAATAAAACAAAATATCCAATAACAGACATGAAGGCTAAATACTATTTGCCTAAGTATTTAGGATATAATGATTACATATAACCAAATTGGAAACATCAAGGAATGAAATATTTGAATTGCATTAACAGTTCTTATTAACTATTGTTCTGATCATAGAAATTAGTCACAGGAGGAAAAAAATGCAAGAACATAACTATAACATAATATAAGCAGTTAAAACTCAATCTTCAGCACAGCAGAGAGTAGAGCTTTAAAACTTCCAAATAGCATTAATTACAAGCCCAAAGAATTTTATCTCCAAAGTTTCAGAGAAATCCCAAACACATTTTTACCATGACCTTATATCAGTAACAGTAAGAAATTTATCCCAGAAAATTCATACAATTCTTACATACTCAAGTAGATGTTACATCTTGAATAAATTGAATATTATGCCAATCATTTTGCTTTTAAAATACCCAATACACAGAAAAATCCCAAACTACATATTGTTCACAACAAAAACATTTTCAAAAGGAAGAAGGCAAAAAACTATTATCCTTGGAGTCCCTTTCAGATAATTGGCATCAATACAATTCATTAAAACTTTCTATTTTCACATAAAAAAAACTGAAAAGTTCTTAAAAACATCAATTAAGCTTTTTGAAATAACCCTTTCAAACTATAGATCACATTTCTGATCATATTCTTTAATATTCATAACCATTATTTATCTAAAGAAACAAATATTCAATCAATTAACATCTTGTAAGAGTTGCTTGCCCCTTTAAATAATCGTTTGTTTTCTTCAGCCAAAGGAACCAAGCGGCTGTGGCTTTCCACTGCGGTTCTGCTGCTCTCCCTCCCACAAAAACACATCCAGTCTCACAGCTGTCTCTCTGTGACTACCCTTTCCAACCAGTTCCTTCTTTTTCCCACTGATTTCTTCTTGAAATCATTTGCTTCTACTAATCAATCCTTCTTAAATCATCTTCATTCTCTTGTCCCATCTCTCTGTCTCTCTTCTCCCAATGCCTACTTGCTCAAAACTTATCACATACTTTAAATACTCCCAAACCAATAATCCTTCTGACAAGATGCTCTATTTAAACTATTAATTGCTTTTGTAAATCAATCTCTTTTCCCTTATCTTTAAATCACCTTTATTTTTAAAACTTTAAACTTCAAGATTCACAATTAATTTTGAACCAAATTTCATAAAACTCATAATATAGTTTACAAATTACCCAATACTTTTAAAAAGCAACATTCCATTTAAGTAGGGAGATACAAACACAAACCCCCCCCCAATAATAAAAAAAAGTTTTTCTCTTCAGTTGTAAAGGCCACAATATTCAAACAATTCTTAAGATTTTACACTCAGAATAAATCTAACATGTGCAAATAAAATTATTTCCCCCAATTTCAATTTTATTTCAATTTCAAAATTATAGTACTTCTTTAAAATATAGTAAATTTCCAAAACTCTTAATCAAATATTGCAGACAAACAATTACCCAGTTTAGTCTTCTTAAACTTTCTGCTCTCTAATTCCATGAAGGCAAACTTACTAATAATGATTTTTCTTTCTTCTTCTGGAAAATTTTTCTAGAAGTATGCCTAGTTTTCCCACAGGTCCAACAGGTCAGAATGTCCCTGTGTTCAAATATTTACTTCTTTTACTCTATTTTTAAAAATCCCTTACAATATTTGCAGTTTCTTATTTCCAATCTTAACACACACACCAATTTAAAGTTATTTTTTAATTAACCAGTACTTTAGCTTGTGAAATTTCCTAAAATCTACCTAGATACTTTATTCCCACATCTTTTCTTTAGTAACCAGGAAAGAGTTAAGCACCAATCCTTGCTTTACCTTGAGAATTTTTTTCTCTGGCCGAGTCCTGATAACAGACTCCTTGTTTACAAGAGTAATAGCCACTGTTCTTCTATTTTCTCAAAACTTTCCAAACTTTCAATCTATGTTTTTATTTTTTCCCTTCTTTCCCCAATCCTGCAAAGTCACTGCCAGAGACAGAGGAAGAGAAAGAGAAAAAAAGATTTTCTTTTCTTGAGAAGCCCAAAACTAGTTCCCAAATTCTAAGACCAACACATTCTAAGCCACTCTGAAAGAATTACTACTCTGAATGAATTCCAACTCCCAACAATTCAGTCTGATATTTTTCTGAGCCTATAACACAGAGGCTGAATTCTTATCTCTTATGAGCTTTCTAACTTTTAACACAGAACAAAGGCAATGCAAAGCAGACGTACACACAGACATTCACAAAACTCCATTTTCACCTTTTACATACAGATTTAAGTCTGACATACCCAAATAGTCCTGGGATATACATCCTCCCAGTTTTCTTCCATTTTATATCTGGGAAGTTCATTCCAGTCTTGAATTCCCTAGCTAATGTCCTGATACAAATATGTGGACTGCTTCTATACCACCCTGGACCCGGTCCAGGTGTCTGCGGAGGGCCTACATTATCCTCACGACCCCACAGCCACCTGAGAGCTTCCTTAGGAAAAGTCCTTTATTGTTGGGGTCAACAGCAGTCCACACCAAAAATAAATGTAAGAGGGCTAATCCCTCAGGGTGTCCCTCAACCCAGCCAATAAACCCCCAGACTTCCCAAGAGCTTTACCTCAAAAACATATGTTTCTTTTCAGGCTGTAAATGCCGGCCATCAGAACTCTACTTCCTTCAATCTTCAATTCTGCATTCCACTGAGTATCCCTGCTTCGGGTCATTGTCTAACAAGGAAGTGAGGCTGCCCACCCAGAGCCAGAGACCATGGAGAAAACTACTCTGTGGGCGCCTGTCACTATTTGGGGTGCACATAGCCGTCTCCTCCAAAGACCCCATCCCAGATGAGCCCCCAACTGTGAGGGATGCAGAAGACCTTTACCCAAAATGATTACTCAGAGATCACTCAGTAGAAGGCAGAAAAGTTGTTTATTGAAAACCTCCAGAGGATGAGCCATCCCATCGCGAGATAAGAAAGAGAAAGCTCGCGGTAGGAGGGCTAAAGAAGTAGTAAGATACATAGCTTTTATACGAGAAATTACATCACAAGTAAGAGAGCATTGAGAAGGGGAGGGGGAAGCATCTAATTGGTTGTTGCTATTTGGGGAGATTGGAATGGAAGGTTTCTGTTTCCCTGAAATCTCTGGATTTCAAGGAAACAGAAAGTCAGGCCTTTAGGCTTAATCAAGCAGACAGTGGTCCAGCTAATAGACTAAATATCGATAAATGCCAAATACCAATAAATGTCATCAGCTCAAGTTAAGTAAATATGTTTCTAGCTGGCCAAGGCTCAAGTAGATATGACCCTGCACATATTATACAGCTCATACAGAAAAAGAATCCACACATTCCTGTAAGTTCTTCACATTATCTCTCTCTATTCCATACAATACATAACATTGGTTATGCATTGGACTACTGTCAGCTAGGGGAGGGAGTGGGGAAAAGGAGGGGGAATTTTGGAGCAAAAGGTTTTGCAAGGGCCAATGTTGGAAAAATTACCCATGCATATGATTTGTAAATAAATAAATAAAAAGAAAAAACCCAAATAGGGTCAGAAGAGATAGACAAGCATGAAAGAGCTCAACAACAATACATTCGTGATATATATCATAATAATAAATCTGTATTAAGAGCTAGGGTCATGTATGAGCATATATGCATGTGTATAATCACAACCACAAACATACTTAAATAAATATGTGTGAGCTGCTAAAAAAATAAACATGGAATATATACATTGAAGGGGCTGTGCTTCAACTGTAGGGACTCTGGTATCTGGAGCTTTCTAACAAAGGTATACTTTCACTTACAATTGAACTAAGACAACCTAAACTAAAAAAATAAAAAAATAAAGTTGGACACTGAGGAGAGAGGCAGGCTGTAAGGAGGAGACATTCATCTTACACAGAGTTTCTTATTTTCAAGTATGAAAAAATGCACCAATTCTTATAGGATGGGGAAAATCTACACGTGTCCCACAGGGAAGGTCCAGGCAAACAAGTTGGTCAGACAGTTGAGGAGAAGCTTTCACTACAATTCCAAAATCTGCATGGAATTACATTAGAAATGTCTTGCACTCTGTCTTGAAGGACCCAGGTGTTAAGACCATTCTCAATCACAGGAAATTATTAGGGATCAGGGACCAAGGTGACAACTCAGCCCTAGGGCAGAGAAAGGTAACACTCTCCCAGCCCAGGAGTTTTCAGCTCCAGCTAGAGAAAGAAAGGGAGGGGCTGCCCAGAGGAAGCCATATAAAAGGCCTCAGCAATCCAGTCTTTCTGTCTTTGTTGCCAGAGCTCAGGGGAAAAGGCCAGCATTCTCCCTGCTGTCAAGAGGATCTGAGAAGGAAGAGATCAGAAGCCTGGAGACATGGATGTCAAAGAGTTAATTGAGAGCTTCAATGCAGAGCTCACTTGCTCCATCTGCCAGCGCTACCTCACCGACCCAGTGACTGTTGCTTGCGGTCACTGCTTTTGCAAAGGCTGTCTGGACCAGGACGAGGAAAGCTTCACCTGCCCCCGGTGCCTAAGCGTCCTCCGCTGCAGAAGTGACTTGAAGATCACCAGAAGCCTGCAGAAACTCTCCCTCACTGCCCAATTGCTCAGACCTCATCTACTGCGGACCCTCTTGGATCCGACACCCTGTGAGCCATATGAAGAAAAAGAGAAGCTCCCCTGTGAGGAAGACGACGGAAGCCTCTCTGCTTCCTGCCCATCAGCCCCGGAGCACAAAGATCACCAAGACCTTCCCTTGGAAGGGGCTGCTGGGAAGTGCCAGGGGAAACTCCACTAGACACGGAGCACCTTTCAAGGAGAACAAACCCTCATCTCCAGCTAAACCCCTGCTCAGGTTCTGGTCCAAAGACATCTCCCAAAAGGGACAAAATGGCCAATTTGCCCACAAAGGGAAATAGCCCCTCTTTTCTCTGGTGGCTCAGAACTGGAAATAAAGGGATGCAAATCAATCGGGGAACGACTACACAAGCTACGCTATAGGATGATTGTGGAAGATTATTGGGCTAGAAACAAGGACCAGCAGGATCATTTTCGTAAACGGTGGAAAGAAACAACTTGATGCCAAGTGAAGTGATCCCAACCAGGAGAACTGGGCACATATTGACAGCAGCTTTGTCTGATGAAGAACTAAGCAGGACTCTGCCATTCTCAGCCATTCTATGATCCAGGACAATCCCAAAGACTGATGATGAAGCGTATTCCAGAGAGAGAACTGAGATAGTTTGAATACAGACTGAGCCATACTAGTTTTCGCCTTTTTTCTTTCATTCTTTCATGTTATTTAAACTTGAATCTTCTTGTACAAAATGATTGCAATAAAAAGCTCTTACTGATTGCACGTGAATAATCTCTACTGATTGTTTATAATCTCAGGGATGGGGGGGGGCGGGAAAGGAAGAAGGGAATAAGAAAGAGGGAGCAACAGAATCTAGAAATGAAAATGTAAAACAAAAGCAAACTATTAAGAAATTGTTCTAGCATGTCTTTTGGGAAAAATTTTATATATATATATATATATATATAGTTCGTTTTACTTGCAAATGAGAAAAAAAATAAGATATCGTTTCAAATCAATGATCTGGGGGAGGAGAGGGAAGTCCACTCCAGGCTCTTTGCTGAAAACCCCCCCCCCCAAAAAAAAAGATGATACAAAAAGATAATGCTGGATGTGGGAAAACTGGGACACTGATACATTGTTGGTGAAACTGAATGGATCCAACTATTCTGGAGAACAATTTGCAACTACATTCAAAAAGTTATCAAATTGAGCATACACTTTGACCCAGCAGTGTTTCTACTGGTATTTTATCCCAAAGAGATCTTAAAGGAGGGAAAGGGACCCACATGTGCAAAAATGTTTGTGGCAGCCCTCTTTGTAGTGGCCAGAAACTGGACACTGAGTGTCCATCAGTTGGGGAAAGGATGAATAAGCTATGGAATATGAATGCTATGGAATATTATTGTTCAGTAAGAAAAACAATCAGCAGGATGATTTCAGAGAGACTTGGAGAGCCTTACATGAACTGATGCTTAAGTGAAAGGCTCAGAAACAGGAGATAATTGCACATGGCAACAACAAGACTATAGGGAGAACAATTCTCCTGGACGTGGATCTCTTCAACAAGGAGAGGATTTAAACTAGTTCCACTTGTCCAGTGATGAAGAGAATCAGCTACACCCAGAGAGAAAACTGTGACAACAGTGTGGAACACAACATAGCATTCTCACTCTCTCTGTTGTTATTTGTTGCATTTTGTTTTCTTTCTCAGTTGTCCTTTTCTTTCCTTTTTGATCTGGTTTTCTTATGCAGCAAAATAAGTGTATAAATATGTATAGGATTTAAAATGAATTTCAACATACTTAACATGTATTGAACCACTGTCAGCTAGGCAGGAGGTGGGAGAAAGGAGGGGGAATTTTGGAACAAAAGGTTTTGCAAGGGCCAATGTTGGAAAAATTACCCATACATATGATTTGTAAATAAATAAATAAAAAGAAAAAACTCAAATAGGGTCAGAAGAGTTGGACAAGCATGAAAGAGCTCTACAACAATACATTCGTGATATATGTCATAATAATAAATCTGTATTAAGAGCTAGGGTCATATATGAGCATATATGCATTTGTATTGTATAATCACCACCACACACATACCTAAATAAATATGTGTGAGCTCCTAAAAGAAGAAACATGGAATATATACATTGAAGGGGCTCATGCTTAAACTGTAGGGACTCTGGTATCTGGAGCTCTCTTTCAAGGTATACTTTCAATTACAATTGAACTAAGACAATCTAAACTAAAAAAATAAAAAATAGAGTTGGACACTGAGGAGAGAGGCAGGCTGTAAGGAGAAGACATTCATCCTACAGACAGTTTCTTATTTCCAAGTATGAAAAAATGCACCAATTCTTATAGGATGGGGAAAATCTACACGTGTCCCACAGGGAAGGTCCAGGCAAACAAGTTGGTCAGACAGTTGAGGAGAAGCTTTCACTACAATTCCAAAATCTGCATGGAATTACATTAGAAATGTCTTGCACTCTGTCTTGAAGGACCCAGGTGTTAAGACCATTCTCAATCACAGGAAATTATTAGGGACCAGGGACAAAGGTGACAACTCAGCCCTAGGGCAAAGAAAGGAAACACTCTCCCAGCCCTGGAATTCTCACCTCCAGCTAGGGAAAGAAAGGGAGGGGCTGCCCAGAGGAAGCCATATAAAAGGCCTCAGCAATCCAGTCTTTCTGTTCTTTGCTGCCAGAGCTCAGGGGAAAAGGCCAGCATTCTGCTTCCTGTCAAGAGGATCTGAGGAGGAAGCGATCAGAAGCCTGGAGACATGGATGTCAAAGAGTTAATTGAGAGCTTCAATGCAGAGCTCACTTGCTCCATCTGCCAGCGCTACCTCACGGACCCAGTGACTGTTGCTTGCGGTCACTGCTTTTGCAAAGGCTGTCTGGACCAGGAGGAGGAAAGCTTCACCTGCCCCCGGTGCCTAAGCGTCCTCCGCTGCAGAAGTGACTTGAAGATCACCAGAAGCCTGCAGAAACTCTCCCTCACTGCCCAATTGCTCAGACCTCATCTACTGCGGACCCTCTTGGACCCGACACCCTGTGAGTCATGTGAGGAAAAAGAGAAGCTCCCCTGTGAGGAAGATGACGGAAGCCTCTCTGGTTCCTGCTCATCAGCCCCGGAGCACAAAGATCACCAAGACCTTCCCTTGGAAAGGGCTGCTGGGAAGTGCCAGGGGAAACTCCACTAGACACGGAGCACCTTTCAAGGAGAACATACCCTCAGCTCCAGCTAAACTCCACTCAGTTTCTGGTCCAAAGACATCTCCCAAAAGGGACAAAATGGCCAATTTGCCTACAAAGGGAAATAGCCCTTCTTTTCTCTGGTGGCTCAGAACTGGAAATAAAGTGATGCAAATCAATCGGGGACCGACTACACAAGCTACTCTATAGGATGATTGCGGAAGATTATTGGGCTAGAAACAAGGACCAGAAGGATCATTTTCGTAAACGATGGAAAGACGGAGACAACCTGATGCCAAGTGAAGTGAACCCAACCAGGAGAACTGGGGACATATTGACAGCAGCTTTATCTGATGAAGAACTATGCAGGACTCTGCCATTCTCGGCCATTCCATGATCCAGGGCAATCCCAAAGACTGATGATGAAGCGTACTCCAGAGAAAACTGAGACTGTTTGAATACAGACTGAGCCATAGTAGTTTTCCCCTTTTTTCTTTCATTCTTTCATGTTATTTAAACTTGAATCTTCTTGTACAAAATGATTGCAATAAAAAGCTTTTACTGATTGCACATGAATAACCTCTACCTGATTGCTTATAATCTCAGGGATGGAGGGTGAGGGTAGAGAGAGAAAGAAGGGAGGAGGAAAGAGGGAGCAACAGAATCTAGAAATGAAAATGTAAAACAAAAACCAAGTGTTAAGAAATTGTTTTGCCATGTCATTGAAAATATATATATATACTAAATATAAATTAATATAAATGTATATATAAACATATATATAGCACATATATAAATATATACATATACATATAAGTATATATGTTATATATGTGTTTATATATACATATATATGTATATACACACACACACACACATAAGAAGTTCTTTTTACTTATAATTGAGAAACACTAAGATATCTTTTCAGGTCAATGATCTCGAGAAACAAAGGGAAGCCCACTCCAATATTTTTGTGGAAAAATCCCAAAAAAAATCACAGGAAAAGATAATGCTGAATGTTGGAGGGGATGTGGAAAAAATGGGAAACTGATACATT
Organism: Sarcophilus harrisii; assembly: GCF_902635505.1. Classification (NCBI taxonomy): domain Eukaryota; kingdom Metazoa; phylum Chordata; class Mammalia; order Dasyuromorphia; family Dasyuridae; genus Sarcophilus; species Sarcophilus harrisii. Next base: position 148,643,753 of record NC_045427.1, read on the forward strand.
GAAGGTGGAACTGTGAATGGACGCAACCAATCTGGAGAGAAATTTGCAACTACGCTCAAAAAGTTATCAAACTGAGCATACACTGTGACCCAGCAGTGTTGTTACTGGGCTTATATCCCAAAGAGATCTTGAAGGAGGGAAAGGGACCCACATGGGCAAAAATGTTCATGGCAACCCTTTTTGTAATGGCAAGAGACTGGAAACTTAGTGGATGTCCACCTATTGGGGAATAGCTAAATAAGTTGTGGTATACGACTGTTTTGGAATATTACTGTTCTGTAAAAAAAAAAAGGATCAGCAGGATGATTTCAGAAAGACCTACAGAGTTACATGAACTGGTGCTGAGGAAAATGAACAGAACCAGGAGATCATTATGCATGGAAAAGCAAGACTATAGGGAGATTAGCTCTCCTGGACGGGGCTCTCTTCAACAACGAGCGCGTTGAAAATAGTCCCACTTGTTCAGTGATGAAGAGAATCAGCTAAATCCAGAAAGAAAACTGAGAAAACAAACTGTGGAACACAACATAGCATTCTCACTCCCGCTGTTGTTATTTGTTGCATTTTGTTTTCTTTCTCAGTTGTTCTTTTCTTTCTTTTTTGATCTGATTTTCTTGTGCAGCAAGGTAACTTTAAAAATATGTATACATGTATTGGATTTAACATGTATTTCAACATACTTAACATGTATTGGACTACTGCCAGCTAGGGGAGGGCGCATGTGGAAGGGGGGGGGTAATTTGCCTACAAAGAGGAATAGCCCCTCTTTTCTGTGGTGGCTCAGAAATGGAAATCAGGGGGATGCAAATCAATGGGGAAGGACTACACAAGCTACGCTAAGGATGGAGGGTGAGGGGAGAGAGAGGAAGAAGGGAAGAGGAAAGAGGGAGCAACAGAATGTAGAAATGAAAATATAAAACCAAGTGTTAAGAAATTGTTTTGCCATATCATTGGGAAAATTTTATATATATATATATATATATATATATATATATATATATATACGTACATATATATTTATATTTATATATACATATAGTATATATGTGTTATATATGTTATATATATGTTTATATATACATATAAGTATAAATGTTATATATGTGTTTCTATATAGATATATATACATGCAAGAAGTTCTTTTTACTTGCAGTTGAGAAACACTAATATATCCTTTCAAATCAATGATCTGAAGGAGAGGGAAGCCCACTCCAGGATCTTTGCTGAAAAACCCCAAAAAGAAAATGACAGGAAAAGATAATGCTGAATACCACAGGGGATGTGGGAAAGCTGGGCTACTGATGCAATCCTAGTAAGTGGTGGACCTATCCAGACATTCTTAAAGGCAATTTGGGACTACATCCAAAAGACAAGAAAATCAGATATACCCTCAGCTCCAGCTATTCCACTGCTCAGGTTCTACTCCAAACACATCTCCCAAAAGGGACCAAATGGCCAATTTGCGTACAAAGAGTAATTGCACATCTTTTCTCTAGTGGCTCAGAACTGGAAATGAGAGGGATGCCCATCAATTGGGGAATGAATACACAAGCTATGCCTATGACTGTGGAATATTATTAGGCTAGAAGCAATGAATAGCAGGATCATTTTAGAAAAACATGAAATGAAATACATGAATTGATGCAAAGTGAAGTGAACAGTACCAGGAGAATTTTGAGCAGTGCCATCTCCTAATCAAGAACTATGCATACCTTAGTCATTCTCAGCAATTCCATGATACAGGACAAATCTAAAGATTAATGATGAAGCCTACTCTTCACCTCCACAGGAAGAATTAGTATTGTTTGAATACAAACTGAACCATTTTTTTCATTTTCTTTCTTTCATTCTTTTACTTTTTTCAAAAAATGTGTCTTCTTGCTCAAAATGATTTCAATTGAAGGGTTTTATTTGCATATGGATAATCTATATCTGATTGCTTAAAACTTAAGGTTAGGGGCAGGAAGAAAAAGAAAGGGATAGAGAAGTCATCATACAGAATTTGAAAATGAAACTTTAAAAAGTAATACTCAAGAATTAAGGAAATTGTTTTGGCATGTAATTGGGTAAAGGTAAACTATTATATATTTAAAACAAGAAATTCTTTTTACTTCTAATTAGGGAAAAAATTAAATGTCCTTTCAAACCAATGATCTGGAGAAGGAAAGGGAAACCCACAAAAAATGAAGTCAGGAAGAGCTGGACAAGTGTGAAAGTGCTCAACAATAATATATTTACTATTTGTGTAATAATATTATCTACATGAACAATTATGGCATGTATATAATATAAACATGTATACATTCTCATACAGACAAGGATAAATACATACATATGTATATCTATACATATACACATATAGGATTCTACAAAAAAAAAACATGGAATGTATATATTGAAGGGGCTCTGCTGAAACAAAAACATTTTGTTGGATTTTTCTATTAATATTTTTAAATGCAATTAGACTAATGCAATTTAAGGGAAAAAGCCAACATTCTTTCTCTTCTTCCTGGGAAGAGGATCTAAGAAGAAAGTGATCAAAAGTCTAGAGACATACATGCCAATGATATGGGGATTCTGTGAAGATTCTGTCAGTATAAAGTAAAATGTTCCATATTACCCAAAGATGTAGGGACTAGGAGGCTGCATATGTGGTAATGATGCCCTTCTCTGAAATTCATATTTTCTCTTCCAGCTCATTTTATTCATGAGGAAATTGATAATCAGGGTTAAATTATTTGTTCTGTGTCACACAGCTAGTAAGTGTCTGAAGCCATACTTGAACTCAGGTCTTCCTTGCTCCATGATGGTATTCTATCCAGGTTGCCACTTAGCTACCTGCTCCTTTTACTTGTCAACTATTCAAATATTTTAGGGCAGAATAATACAGTAGAAAGAATGATAAATTTTGTCTCAGAGGATCCAAGTTCTGATATCATCCCTGCCACTTATTTTGTAAATAACTTCCTGTGTAAATAACTTATTATGAACTTAGACATATTTTGTATCTCTTTGCCCACACCTTTCATCAGTAAAAATAAAGGCCTAGGACTACATAGTTTCCGTTATCCTTTTCATTGCTAACCCTATACTAAAGTCTGTTTCCCTTAGTCTTGTGTTCAAGCCCCACATGCTAAATTATTTCAATTGTTTCCTTGTATGAAAGCATCTCAAGTATCCTTGCCATATTAGTCAATGTCTTCTAGATGCATTCTTTGTCAATCTTCCTTTTGATATTTCATGTCTAGAATTGTACAAAATAATCTAGATGTAGTCTGAACAAAACAGACATAACAGTACGAAGATATGCAGTCCCAGATTGTGTGTATTTTTAAAAGAAGTTTATGGTACTCTTGTCTCATATTAAACTTTTGCTCAACTAAAATACCAATATAATTTTCATGTAAACTCCTACCAAATCACTTCTATCCACTATTGTGCTATTGCAACAGATTTTTTAATGCTAAACACAATTTCAGATATTTGTCTATTCTTTGCAAGTACATCTTAAAACAATTAGACTATTGTTAGTCAATTTAATGCCAGAGAAGATATCTGGCATGCCAAATTCAGGATAAGCTAGGAAAGGAAACATAGATAATGCCACAGTATAATTGAGTTTGCTTGAAAATATTCACTGGCTATCAATTGCCTACTGAAAAAAATATTGTCTCCTAACATTCCAGGACCTCCACATTCTGGCTCTAATTTTCCATTCCAGAATTATTCTGGGATACTCTACGGTAGGTCAAGCTACATCACTCCACTATTCTCTAATCTCATCTTTTTCATTTCAACCCCTTTAGCTTACAGATGAAAAGTGTAGGCAGAGATATAGAATGATATTCCTAACTGCTAACTTCTGCCTTTGCACATGATGCCCCATCCATGCCCAGAACAGGTTTGTCTGCTCCATTTCCTGCCTACTAATGTTGCTCCTAAGACCCAGCTTAAGAAATGACTTCCTTTCCTGATAATCCATGCCAGAAATATCTTCTTCCTTGAATCTCTCATATTACTCTTTCTGACTTCACTTATGATTTTAATCATTTTTTAACTTTTGTTATAGTATCTGTGTACTGGAGATTTTTCATTCAATTACTAGATTAAAAACTCCAGTACATGAATAATAATAATTAACAAATATATAGGGCTGTAAGGATTGCAAAGTATATTGCACTTCTTAACTTATTTGATCTTCTCTACAATCCTTTAGGTAACTATTATTATTCCCATTTTACATATGAGGAATCAGGTAAGAAAGACAAAAATGACTTTCTGAGAGTCACACAGCTAGCGAGTGTCTGTGGCAGGATTCAACCTAAGGTCTTCCTGACTCCAAGTCTTGCACTCTACCCATCACATCCAATCCATAATTCCACTTTATTGCTCCTTAAATATGTTCATGAAATATATGGATTTTCTGCTTTATGGCCCCAGTGCCAAGAATAGAAACTTGCACTGCTTGAAATATAATATCCAAGAAACTAAGAATCAGGAATTCTTTAAGTCAGTAAAATAAAAAGAAAAAAGGTGGTTTATTTTTTAATAGGATGTGACTAATCATAATTTCTTTTTGAAGGTAAATTGGATTCTGTTGGCCACTTCTAATTCCCATTCTCCCCTCTACATGTGTATGAACATGCATGTGTGTGCACATGTGAGCGTGTACACACACACACACACACACACACATACACACACACACTCCTAAAAGAAATTGGCCAGATTATGTCCAGGAACTCAACAAGTAGCCTGATAAGGGGGCAATACTTTACCATTAAACATTCCATCCAGCCAAAAGAATGAAGCATGACCCTCCCTTCTTCCAAATGATATAGAATATAAGCCAATATGGATGGATCCTCAAAAATTTCAGATTAAGGAAAACTTTTACTGTGTTTTTATAGCATGATTAGTCTACCCACTACTCTAATGAGTAGCTACTATCTTAACTCTACATTTGCTAAGCATTTGGGCAGACAAAAGATTATGTAGCTGACAAGATTCCATGTCTGCTTTCCAAGAACAAATCTAACTAAATCTGGAGATATCCAGTAATAGTAAACTGTCCCCTTACTGATTCTTTAGACATTGAGGTCCCAGTAAGCACAAAAGAATCCTAAACTCGATGAGATTTCCTTCTACTTCCATCACTATGATGAAGTAGCAGAAAAGGGAGGGGGAAATGGAAAGAATGACACAGTTTTGAAACACCTACAAACCCTATTTTGTACTCTACATATGAGATCTTTGTCTCCAAATGAGGAAAAAAAATTTATAAAGAGTTCCCATATCTCCCTCAACCCATTCCATCCACACAACTCACAGCAAAGGGAAAGGTCTAGATGTACTTTCATATCATGACTCTGCATCTTTCTAGTCCTCAGAAAAACAGGTTAAATTATGATATTCTCAGGAAAAACTTTGGGTCAGGGCACAAGCCAAAAGAGATTTTTGAGAGAAACACTACCAAATGGAATCTCATTCATGAGGACTAATACCTTTAGTTCCAAGCCATAGGTTCTACCTTTGAAACTTTTAGAATCTAGATCCATGGGGTTCTATCTGTTTTGTCACTGGGCTCTTTAAAATATACTCTCCCCTAAAATTGAGGATACTTATCAGACTATGTCCAACTTTTTCCTACTTTATCATGAACTCTAAGATGGTATAACCCCTACCTCCCAAGCTTTTCATTTTCAACTCATGTAGTGATCCTTTCTTATTGGCCAGAATCAATTATAGAAGTTCCCCTCATTCCTTTCTCTATTATATTTCTATCAGTAATATTGTCTCTGTTTCTCCCTCTTCTGATTCTTACCCACATGCATTTCACTGTGTTTTGTCTGTCCTTTTGAATAAATTAAGCACTAACTCCCTTCAAACTCCCATAATTCATTACTGTAGGAATGAAATAATTCTTTCCACCTCCCCCATCTGGTCCTAGGCTGGCCTCATCTAACCTTTAGTGAGACTTTAGAAATAGTACACAGAGGGCCAAAATTTAAGTTCCTACAAAAAGCTTGTCCAAACACTGCCAAAAGACTTGTTTCTTCATGCTCAGTGTAGACAAGAGCTTGTTTGTTTTGGCAAATATACACACACAAAGTTGATGAAATTGAATGTGACAATACCATATGTCAAGCTTAATACCAGCCTTTCTTAAGGTCAGAAAAAAACTAGGCTGGAAAAATACCCCCACCACCCATCAAATCTCTCTTCTTACATTTTCCAAAAGGAAGGGAGAAGAGTATTTATTTAGCTCTTTTTGTATGTTTGACAACCACCTGGTCACAAGAGAATATCTATTAATGAAGAGAAAATATCACTTCCCTTTTCTGGGCCTTAGTTTTTCATCCACAAAATGGTATTAATCAATCTCTAAGGTCCTTTCTAATTCTGACATTCTATGAGCTTATTTGATTTAATAGAACTTAACAGGTGATGTGCTTAAATAAAAATGGCTACTTGACTCAAAGAACCATATCCTTTATTGTAGTCACTCTTGCTAAAAAAAAAAAAAAAAAAAAAAAAGCAACAATGAACATGGAAAAACACCTTTTTCTAGCTAATTTCAGTATAGCAGCAGAGATGCTAAAAGACAAATGAAAAGATGTTGTTGGAACTACAATACAACCAACTCAATAAGAAAAGACTTCCTGGTGACCAGAGATATAACTAACAATTCTTCTATCTAAAGCAAAGACAAATTCAGTTGGAGGTTGTTCAGAATCATGGAAGAGACCTCAGACTTTGGAATACAAAGCTCTATGAGGAGATTTGCCCAGAACTCTGGCCTATTAAAGGGAAACAGAGAGAGGATAACGCAAAGTTACTTCTGACAAAATCACTGATAGAGGGAAGAAGAAAGAATCTGGCTGACAAAGAATATGGGTGAAGCTGCTAAGGATAATTATTCTTGCTAAGTTCAATTGTTTTTACCTACCAATGGAGTATAAGTTCTACTAGCAACCTCTAAATTTTGGTGCCTTAGAGCAAAGAACAAATCACGCCATCCCAGTTATGTTTCTATTTAATAAAAAAGATAAGGCTTAAGTAGCATACTTACATGTAAAACAATTTTAGTCACAGTAGCCTGGACTATGCTTTTAGAATCATTTAGAAGCTGTTCCCATCCTCACTCTGCATGTATCTTCTGTATAATTTAAAATCACACTCAATATGTATACATCAGAAATGGCAAACTATATCATAGATAGTAAAAATTTATTAATATATTCTAACTTAGGGGACATGATTCAACTGAATTTAGTATAGGAAAGTTCAGGGAGTTTTAGCACTAGATGGAACCTTTCAGATAATACAACCAAAACTCTCTATTTTGCAGGTGAAGAGACTGAAACCAAAAATTGCAAGACTTTTTCCCATGTGTGGTGTAGAGAGGATTCTTGTTTAGGAATGTGTTAGATTAACATAGCCTTTGAGGTCCCTTTCAGTTTTGGGTCTGTTTGATTCTGAAACCCTCAAAAGTTCAATAACTTGTCACAGATAATATAATGAGCAAGTGACAGAATTAGGACTTGAAATGGAACTGAACTTTTGAGATTTGTGGTTCAACAACTTTCAAGTGCCTGTAGTAATTGTAACTAAAAAAATTGTCCTAGAGATCTTTATGTGGCGTGTTCTAATAAACAGAATTGAAAGGCATGGAATAAATATAGTCCAAAGTAATTATGTGTCAACTATGTGCCCAACATGGAGAAGAGAAGATATACAAGAAGTATTATAACACATCACCTATTAGGAATCCATCTTTCTGACAGGAACAGATCATCAGGAACACAGTTCAGAATGAATAAATGAAAAAGAATTAATCATTTTAAAAGGATATACTATTTTCCAAGCACTATGGGAATACAAATGCAAGAGTAAAATAGTCTCTAGCCTCCAGAATCTTACCTTCTAATAGGTAGAGTGCTAGATAAGAATGCCAGCCATAGAGATAGAAAGACATCTTCCTGAATTTAAATCCAGTCTCAGACACTTACTAGCTGTGTGACTCTGGACTAGCTGTGTTAACACTTTTTGTCTCAGTTTCCTCATCTGTAAAATGAGCTGGAGAAGGAAATGGCAAATCACTCTAGTATTTTTGCTAAGAAAACCTCACATGGGATCACAAAGTGTTGGACATGACTGAAAAATGATTAAGTGACAAAAAAATGTTTTGGTAAAGTGGTGGACAAAAAAGGGAGTTTTGTCCAGTGAGTCACAGGAATGGTGACCAGAGCCATAGGTTTGTCCATTTTCTTATTTTTCATGGAGACTACCTGAATAGGAAGGCAAGTCTTTTATACATGAAATGGTAATAATATTGCTTTGATTACTATTCCCTCAGGACAAAGTCTAAAAGGAAGTAAGTATAGTATCTAATCTGGATAGGATTCTTCAGAATAGCAAGTTACAGTGGCTGGGAAAATGGCAATATATCCCAAGATCTCCAGAGTGGATGAGTACAATGGATGATTTGGGGCCACCTGGTTGTAGAAAACTAAGAATAAAGCCAAAAAATCCTCTGAGTATTTTTGTGATGTCATCAAAATCTTTTAATAGATCTTATTTCCTTTTTTAAATAGAAATCCTCACTCAGAGCCTATATACTACTATTAGCAATAGTTGACATGGAGAATAACATGAATAGAGATAATTTAAAAATAACTGAGCTTCCTGAAAATCATCATAAAACAAAAATCTTATACTACATTACAAGTAATCATAACAGAAACTACTCAGAACAACTGGAAATAAAAGACAAAGAAAAAATAGAGAGACTCTACTGCTCCCCAGAAATTGGACACTTAAAATATTCAAGAATATGATTGTGGGTCTGCAGTTTGTAAATCTAAAGGGAAAAAAGACTGTAAGTAATCAAAAAAGTTGTGTACTAATGAACTACATTTAGAATCACACAAAATTCATCCATCAATTAGTAAGAATTTTTGCCTATTATATGTTATTATATGTAACTATATGTGTGTAAATAAATATATAAACATAAATATGTATATGTATATAAGTCTATGTGAGAAAATGTATATATTTATACATATACATATACACACATGCACTTTGTCTTCCTGACTTTTGTCTTGCCACTGCACTTTGATGACTCAAGAAGAGAAAGGTGATGAATTTATGCAACTGTGTCTCATCAGAAATAAAGGGGGAACAACTATATGACAGGTATTTTGTTAGCAAATATAAAAGGAAAGGAAAACCCAAAAATAAAGCAAGAAAGATTACAACCAAGAATAACATTCTGAAAAACTTAGCATAGACCCATGGGGAATGGATGGACCTTTAATAAAATCAGTGTCTTCCATAAACATTCCTGTTCAGAAAATCACATCTGGATAAATTCTTTGGAATACGAATGTGAAAAAGAAGAGAAGCCTTTTTCTAGATCTGTCTTAGTAACTTGTAATAGCTAAGTGATATGTATACTTTTTAATGATTCAAATCATTAATATTGAGATAAATGTAAATTAAAGTAGCGCTAAAGTTCTACTTCATATTAAGCAAGGTGGAAAAATAGAAAAAAAAATGATAAATATTGAAGGGGATGCAAGAAAACAGGTACATTTATGTAGTGTTGGTGAACTGGTCTAGCCATTCTGAAAAATGAATTTGGAACTATGCTCAAAAAGGTAGTAAGCTTGCCATATCCATTGAACTCAGTAATGTAACGATTAGGCTCACACTATGAAGAAATCAAAGAAAGAGGAAAATAGACCATGTATACAAAAATATTTACAGTAGCTTTTTTGTAATGGTAAAAAACTACATTTTTGTAGTGGTAAAGAACTAGTTATGGGGTACCCATCAATTAAGGAATGATTAAAAATTATTAACGATGAACTTAATGTAGTACTATTGTGCAATAAGAAATAATGCAAAGAACAATTTCATTGAAATCTGGGAAGACTTTTATGAATTGATGCAGAGTTAAATTAGCTCAACCAGAAGAACAATTTATGAAATAAAAGCAAGAAGACAAATTTGAAAGATTTAAGAAACTCATCAATAATACCAACCATTATTTCAGAATACCAATGACAAGCACACTACCCATCTCCCAACAGAGATGATGAACTCAGGGTGCAAAAAAAACATGTGTATATGTGTGTGTGCATTCATATGTATATATGCATATAATATATGTATGCATCTATTAATATATGCTTATATATAGATATATGCATATTTAATGTGGCCAATGTGGACATTTGTTTAGTTTGATTATATATATATATATATATATATATATATATCCATATATATTATATAAAATACATTCACTTATAATATATTAAATACATTATTTAATATATAATACTATATGTTTAATATAACCAATGTAGAAATTGGTTTTGCTTATATATGCACCTATATATTCATAGAGATAACATCTAATTAAGTATTATGCAATATGATTATTAATTATGACATAATATAATTAATCATATCAAATTGTATATATTTAATGTGGTTGGTATGGACATTTGTTTTGCTTGACTACCCACGTTGGATACAAGAGTTTACTTTTTCCTTTCCTTTTCTGTAAAGGAGGGAGAGAGAATAGATTTTTGTTCATTGAAAAAATTAAATCAAATTTATAAAAGAAATAGTTAAATGATCAAATGTTTGCATACTGAAAGGAGTCTTGACTTGCCCTTGAATTGTTCTTGGCATGTCCATGGTGTAATTAACAATCAAATTATTAATTTAATAATAATTATTATTATTCAGTAAATAACAAATCAAGGAAACAATTTAAATAGGAAAATAATCAATAGGTACACATAGTTTGTATCAATATGGAAAGAAAACAATGTAATCGTGGAATCAAATACAATGACGCTCCAGATATATGAGTTTTATCAGCTAAGCTTACTTTCAGTTCCCATTCTAAAATTAAGGACCTAGTAGCAACAGTAGCAGTGGGAATTCATAAATTTGATCTATATATCATTGGAAAGATTTCCACTCCAATAAGTAAATAAGAAAAAAATCATAATATTTAAATGTGCAAATTCCTTTAGCCATTTGGAGCTGAATGTCCAGAATGATTCATTTCCAGATGATGAGGACTTTTCTTTTTTAAGATGAGGTCCTTACACACAAGGCTTTGAAAGAAAAGTCTTGGTTTGAGAAGGAAAAAAAAACTTCTATATGAAGCATAAAACAACTCATAAGTGATCTATCAGTCATTTGTCTGATGATTCTAAGTGTTTGTTATCTTGAGCCTTTCAATCTAGTCTTACTTATACTATTTGCTTCCTTTAAAAATTATAGAGAATAAAAGTTCAACCCAACTTTCTCATAAATTTTTATTCTTGTTGTTCAGTTATTTAAGACATATCATTCAGTTATTTAAATCATGTATTCATGATCCCTTTTGGGGTTTTCTTGGCAAATATAATGGAGTGGTTTTCCATTTCCTTTTCTAACTCATTTTATGTATCAGAAAATAGAAGCAAACAGAATTATTACAGCCAGTCCAGTGTCACCCAAATAAAGTTCTAAAGTCACATTTGAACTCAAGTCTTCCTGACTCCAGGTCCACCACCTAGCTTGGATTATTATAGAATAAACTAGCAGAATCCAATTTAGTGAGGTCTTTCTATGGTAGTGATTGCACCAATACTCCCATCCTTGAAATGCCATTCTTAAAAAACTGTATTTGGAAAGGAAAAACAAAGTTATTTGGAATTTCCTAGAAACACATCTAATGCAATGACTTCAGACAAAGAATATTAAAGTTTCTAAATGCTGCTCATACCATGAGCAGTTTGCCTTCTGAACCCTTGCAAGATACAATTACATTAAAGAGTTCAGAGATTCATTGAAGTTCTGGTATGTACCATACTGTAATATTTAGAACTGAAAATTAAAGCAATAAATATTTATCAAGGTAGTTCTACATGCAAATTTGCATGTGTGTGCATGCAGGTAGGGTCCTAACAGCTAGGTGAGGATAGGAAAGAATGATCAGGAAGAACTACTGGAAACTATTTATTGCACACTGTTTGCCATTCTACAGTTACTAATACAGGCTTTTGTCTAAAAAGCTGTAGGAGACTGAAAGGTATTTATTCAGTAACAGGAATGTGGGAAATGAACAAGTCAGACAAGTCATGCCCTGTTGGTGGCTCTCAAATCTAACTTCCTAATGACATCCAGATTACCAACACTGACACAGCTGGCTCTCTCAACAGGAATTATGTAATGCATGGAGAACTTGGCAATACTTCCTAGTCACCTCTCGCCCCAAATTAGTACTTCTCACCCTGAGCTTGAATGAAGTTCCTCCATAACTTTTCCTCCTTTTATTTGACTGCTCCCATTTTCTACTACAGATTATTTCCTGTTCCAGTTCTCATCTTTAAATCCAAAGCATCTCCCACACCATTCTCTCTGTCTACAATCCCTTCCCCATTTCTTTGCTCCTGAATCCTATTCTCTCCCAAATTTTAAAAATTTTTTTCAAATTTTTTCACCTTCTTCTCCCTGATGCCTTTTCCTCCTATCTGATCATCTTAATGTCCCCCATCATCCTTCATCCTTTCAACCTCTCCATATACTAAGTAATTAAGAGTCTAGCTTTAGTTGACCAGATAAGTTGGAGATAACTTTATAGCTGGAAGAGGATGTTAGAAATTATTTAACCCAGTCCCTTTTCTTGATATTCAAAGTGTTCCCAAAGTTTTAATACAACTCAAATAGCTTACACTCAGCCTTTTGGGATATCTTATATAAGACCATATGTTATATAGAATACAGAGCCAGGAAAAATGGCTAGTAACTACAGAGAGGAAGATTTAGTCTTTTAGGCTTTACGAAAAACTTCCTAACAATTAGAGTTCAGCAAAAGTGGGATGGGCTACCTAAAGAAGCCATAAGTTGTGCCCTAGTCATGCATCTAGTCTTCAAGTCATGCATCATTTGTCTAATATATTGTTGAAGGGATTCGTGTTCAAGTATGTATTAGACCATAAGTCCCGTGAGTAACCTTTCAAAGCAGAGATAAAATACTTTAATGAAACTGAAGCTTAATAAGTTTTAATAGCCCACCACTACTATTTTATACTTTTGTTCCAGGCTTGTGATCTATTTCCCAAATTTTTTATTATTATACAGATATAACCACTTGATTCCCCTTATCCAATAAACTTTGTTTCCTACTGCCTCCAGGATCAAACATTCAAAAGCCATTCAAAGCCCTTTATTACCAAGCATTTTTTTCCCTAAGCACTCATTTTTCCAAGTCTTCCTATAGGTGACACCCCACTACATTCTCTTCATTTCAATGATACTAGCCTCCTTGAAAGTCATTCCATTTCCTGATTATGGGCATTTTCTATGATTATTCCCCATTCCACAAAAGTTCTCCCTCCTCAGACCTACCTCCTGGCTTCCTTGGCTTCTTGGCTCCTTGAAGTCATTGACTGTTTTTTGCCTTTTTTGTATCTCCTTGGTACAGAACCTCCCACCTAGCAGGTGCTTAATAAATGCTAATTGACTATTACTCTCTCTTCACAATGAATCATGGTAAATTGATGGTAGACAGAACTTTCTACAAATTACCTGACATCACTAAGATACTTATAAAGGGCACCTCCTGAAGGGGATACCAAGAGTAAATAAGAGAAAGCCAACTATACAATTTGATATACTATAATAGAGAAAAAACAGAAAGGGGATGGAAGCATACTAAAAGAAATAGAGAGAAAGCATGAGTTTTAGACAATTCTGCCACTAACCAGCTATGTAACCTTAGCCTATGAAAGTTTATTATACCTTCATTTCACGGAATCATAGCAGATGCCTGGATTATTGAAGTCACTATTTCAATGAAATCATCCATCTATGCCAGATTTGTAATTTACATTCGGAACTCCTTCGTTTATGTGGTCATCAGTCTCTCTCTGCCAAAAGAAGAGCAATTTAGAACTTCTTTCTTGACTTGTGTGAAGGGGAAGCAATTGATACAATTAATCAATGCTCTTTTCCCACTTAGCCTTGATACCTTTATCAGGTGAGAGCATATCTCAATTAAATCAATTGGGCAGAGATGTCAGCTACTTGTGAACAAGGTCTGGGCATCTCCCTGAACAAATCAATCATAGGCTTTAGACCAAGTATGGGAAAAATCCATATCTATTTATAGGTCTTTAAAAGCCATTAGATAGATGTGACATGCAGGAAATATGTTTGGGTTGGTCAAAGATTGTCATCCCCTGAGGGTCATCTACAAAGTATCAGATATTTCAGAATAAGAGATCTATGTATCTGTCAGTTGTAAAGGAGAGCCATTCCAGCCAAACCCCATAGGAAAAAAATTGGTTACTAATGAAGGAAGCAAGCAAGCCTAAATCTCCTTTCTAGTCTCTTCCTTATGAGCTTTGAAAGGCTCATAAGATTTTGAACTTCTCCCAGCATTCTAGCAGTATTCACAGAATACTGATGAGAAAGGATATCAGGACCTGAGACGTGACTAGATGCTAAGAAGAAAAATATATTCAAGATTCTACAGAGTCTAGAAGAAAACCATTTCATATCTAAAGAAAATATCTTGAGGACTCCAGCAACATAACTTCCAGAAACTGAGTTATCTCCTTGATCACATTTGCTCAAAGCTTGAGTCCATTTTTCCCTGGATTCTACATGTTCCCAAGAAAAAGTGGATTACAGACTTCAGGGCATGGGAGAATGATTTATACAGAGTTACTTTTATTATGCCACCCAAGTAAATACCCCTAACTAAATTCTAGCTATGCCTGAATGATTAATAGACAGCAATTGGAATAGCAGGAGGGGATTACACTGGTTGAGGCTCATGAATTATAACTGGAAAACAGCCACTCAAAATTCCCTAAAATACTAAAAAGAGATATATAGAAGCTGTGTTCTAGGGAACCAGCCTGCCAATGTTAGTAGAGTTTGGGAGAGTAAGTCCAGAGTTGATATTACATTTGCTTTAATGATAATTTCATCTTGTGAAAGTTGAAGATACTAACAATGGAAAGTTGTATCAATAGGATTTTCACTAACAAGGAGGAATTAATACCTGGAATGGAAGTTATGGGAACCTTTGTGGAAAGTGGCATTTCCATTTTAAATTCTTTTTGGTAGAAAAGAAGAAAGCTGATTATAGCCTGACATGCACAATAGAGTCTGAAAAAACAAATTCAAGAGTTTACAAAGAAGATATGAAGGATTCCAAAGGGTAAAATTCAGAAGTCAGATTAGGAAGTTCTCAAGAATGAAATGCTAATGATGAAGAAAAGGAAGCTACAAGTATAGATGCAGAAGTCATCAATAATAGGTCAAATTAAGGTCAGATGATAAAGAATGAAAATAGAGTACTAGGTAAGAGCATAGGATTACTGTGCTGCTTGGGGAAAAAAGCAAGAAAGAAGAACTTATTGAGAACCTACTGTATTACAGATACTGTACTAAGTGCTTTACAAATATTCTCATGTGGTTCACTCAATAACCCTGGGAAGTAGATGCTGGATGCTCCTATCAATCCCATTTTACAGTTCAGAAGCAGATAGGAGTTAAATACTTTACCCAGGTTCAGAGAATTATCAAGCATCACAAACTGGATTTGAACTCAGTTTTTCCTGCCTCCAGGCCCAGTGCTTTGTCCACTGTACCACCCAACTACCTAAGGCAATTATAATGGAAGAAATACAGAGAAGACAAAGCAACTTGATTCCTATTCCATATTGTTGTGATTTTTTTCTCTGCCAAGGAAAAATGGTATTTGGATTATAAAATACGGGAGGGTGGGGGGAGAGAAATGATTAGTATAAAACCAAAACCCAGGCTAAAGTAGGCAGATAATAAAAGAGCAACTCATTGCCTCTAATGTCTTCAAAATTTTGAAGTGCTGATAGGTGGGCATCTAGATGGCACAGTGGATAGAATGCCCAGCCTGGAGTCAGGAAGACATCTTCCTGAATTCAAATTTGGCTTCAGATGCTGTGTGACCTTGGTCAAGTCACTTACATCTAGATTTGCCTTATGAGCTGGAGAAGGAAATGGCAAGCCATTGCAGTATCTTTGCCAAGAAAACCTCAAATGAGATCATGAAGGCTAGAACGTCACTAAAAAAATGACTGAACAACAAAATGTTCTTTCCATTCATTATATGGCTCAAATGATGATGACTAAGGCTCAGACTAACAAATTAAAGTACAATTTCCACTTTCTATCTTAATTTTCAATCCTCTTTGGTAAAGAGTAATAAACAGTAACTAGCTGGCATTAGTATCATCATCACAAAAATATTTTGAGATAGATACAATTGTTATCTCTATTTTACAGAAGAGGAGACTAATGCTGAGAAAAGCTGAGAAAAGTTTCCTAACTCCTTCCTGCCTGCTATCTATGTCAGCCACCCAACAGCCCAGTAATTAAGGCTAGTTAGTTCTACGTCGCTAGACACATTTACCTATTCTTCTAAGGAAGAATCTCTCCTCTCTCACATTACCAAGTGGCTTTGATAAAAGGCATCCGCCTTACATGGAGGCCTTCAGCATTTTGTAATCTATTCATCAGAAGCAGATTATCACTTTTCTTGGTTTTGGGAATTCCTGTTTCCTGTTTGCATGTCTGACATATTCTTCAATTAGTCAAAGCCCTATGACTGACACATCCTGAGAATCATCCAACTTAGGCTACCAGTTCTGTCTGCTTCCCCAGGTTTTCTTTGATGACCCATTACTCAGGTATTCCCAAGAAGAATGGAACTCTTCCTGAACGTGATATGTTAGACATATAATTATATTATGTAGTCATAATTTCCACCACAATTGAGATTAGCTACTAGCAGATAAACAAGAAGATGCTGCTGTGAGACTTGATAGTGATATCAGTCCAAACTATTTGAGACTAGAATTTTCTAAATGACCGAATCCCATAGTTGGATGGTTGCTCAAATAAAATCTAAGCCAATCCAGGGATAAATAAGAACCCCTCTCTACAATATATCTGATAAGGAATCATCCAATCTTTACCTGAAAACCTTCAATGAGGAAGAACTCTGCCTGCCCAAGAGGAAGAGGAAGGACCAGTGATAATGATTGTCCCATGAGATACTGGCAAAACCAGGCACACCTATATATCCTCTCCATACTCAGATGGCTCTCACCTTGTCTTTTCCCTTGAGCTAGTTAATTCCACTTGGAGTTGGCGCTAATTGTTATAAAGTTTTTTTCTTGTCGGGGGTATACCCCAATTCAACACACTCGTTGAAAGTTCCACTTATTATTCCCACTTATACCCTCGGGACAGATCAAATCTCTCTCCTAGGGACAACCCTTCCAATTTGGGGAAGTTGATTTCTCCAATATTACCTTGGGCAACTGAAGATTTAGGAAACTTAAAAGAGGAAAAGGGACTTTTGAAACCATCTAGTTCAATCCCTTCAATCTGAAATGTGAGGGAATTGAGGTCCAGAAGAGAGAAATTCTTTTTCCAAGGAAGTAGCTGCAAATTGATGACAAAGTCAAAACATAAGCCCAACTTTCTGATTCTAAATAGAGTTTTCATTAACATTTGACCTCCCCAATCTGCCCCATGAAAATATGAGAGAGTTTGGCGAGAATCATATCATAGAATTTCAAAGTTAGAAGGACCTTAGAGGCCATCTACACTAGTTCATATTTGAATAGGAATCATCTATACAACTGAGAAAATCAAATATTGGTTTTGTATTTTATATTTGATTCCATTTTGTAACTGACTCTATTCTGTAACTGCCAAAGCCATATTTTTACACGCAAAAATTCAACTTTCCTCTCTGAGCTAAAATGTTCCATGAATCATCTTTATTCAAAGAAATATGTGATTTGTATTTTTGCTGCCCATGCACAATTAAGGGAACTCAGTTGGTCACTAACAAGCCTTGTAAGATGCAAGTGGATGCCAAAAAATCTGTTATCTCTGCAACATTGACTACCTTCATCAAAATCTAGTCTGTTATTGGTACGAGACAAAAATGAACTTTCCATAGCAACAATATGGAAGGAAGGGTTGTTGCTGACCCTGCATTTCAGACTTTCATCCAATCCCATTGTCTTCTATCATCTATGATGCTTCAGATTTTGTAACCAATCATGTTTTCCATTTATGATGGTTCCTATTCTTTGTTCTCTTGTATATCCCAAAACCATATGAAGGCTAATAAGCCCAACTTAGTGAACTTTTGGCTAGTTGAGGAGAAAAGAGAACCATTTTATTGCTAATTGTTAGCCTTATCAATAAATAGGACATGATCAGAACTTTGTTCCTCATTTTATCTTAATTTTAATCTCAATACAACATGATCTGTGATGGAAGACACAGTATTTCCCAAGGTGGCAGATGCCAGTTTTTGACCACTATAATCTTTAGGAATTTTTCTTTACTTCACCACTAAACTTACTTCTTTGGGACTGCTATATGTTATTTCCTTGTTCTATCTCCTGTGGTCAAGCAAAATAAGACATTCCTTCTTCTATTTTATGGCTCCACAGACATTTAAAGGTGGCTATCTTGTCTCTATCTCCATCTTTACCAGTTCCCCTTCCAACCAAGTTTTCTCATCTTCAGGCTGCCAACTAATCAAATCCTCACTTTAGGCAAAACTGAATCAAACTCATTTCAAAGGAATGTCACTGGTCTTCCTAATTTAATGGTCCTCAAAATATGAATTTTAGACCCATGATGGCTTCTAAGATCCTTTCAGGGAGCCCATAAAATCAAAGCTATTTTCATAATAATACTAAGATATTATTTACTTATTAAAATACTTCCCTCTTTTCCAACTACATATCTGTATGAGGCCAGATTTTTTAATATACTTCAAACAAAACAACATATAAAAAATAGATTGAATAAAGAAGCAGATATGAGAATCCATTTTTCTTTTTATTAAGCTAGACATTTAAGAGCTCGGCAAAAATATGTAATATAAACTCATTCTCACCAAATTTCTGTTTCGAGCCAGTTTTTTCATAATAATACGTATGTTAACAGATTTTGATTATTTTAATAAACATTTTAAACTAATTTTTAATTTCTAACATGGTAAAAATCCATATAAACAAAAACTCTTTGGGCTCAATGGTTTTAAAAGTACAAAATGTTTGAGAACCACTGTCTTAATCCATCAGTCAAACATTCAACAAAAATTTATTATATATTCTGCAAGGAACTGTATGTACCTAATCATCACCCTCATCTCTCTCTCTCAACCAAAACCTTGAGCTCTTCCCTGAATTTCTAGGCTCTGAAAGGGAAGTTTTCACTCCGTCTAAAACCAAACTTTCATATCACTTTCCAGCCATCTCTTCACCATGGGGCAAAGTATTCCAATCTTTATTATTTCCCCAATCCTGCCCCTTTACACACACACACACACACACACACACACACACACACACTGCAACATTAGACTCTACCTCCACAGATGCCTTGTCTATTAAAGGTAAACTTTGCCTAGAACAAGACTTTCACTCCACTTACTAGCAATTGCTATCCAAGCCCTTCATATGTTGCCTTCTCTCACTATAGAAATATAAACTACTTGAAGGCAGGAACTGTCTCATATTCGCATTCCCAGGGTTTAACACAGTCACTGGCATTTAAAAAGTAATTACTAAATGCTTCCTCTATCTAATCTAGATCCCTCATGCTAGCTGATTCACCTCCAATGACAGGGGGTAACAGGAAAGTAGCCAGAAATGGGAGCATCCAGTCTTTCTATATTCTTTCTTCCCTATTTCCCAAAAGCCATTCTTTGAATCAACTTGATGGTGCCCCCTAAGAGAGAATCCATGAACATGTGAAATCAGGATATTTGATCTCCATGGATGATGGGAAGGGCACCTTTCAAGAGTCATATTGGGAATACTGATTTAGTAAAAGAAAGTTTCCTTTTACCTCAGAATGGTATTCTTAAAGACAGAGCTTTTGGAATGAAGTGTCAAATTGAGGTTGACCCCTGAGGTGGGGCCCGGGCTTCTAAGCAGTCTTTGAACATAAAGAGGTGTTAAACTACAGTCTCCTGACCAAACCCAACTCAGGAAATTAGTTTTTGTCTACTGGAATTCCATGCACCTTTTTAGTTTTCTCCCCTCCATCTCCATAGTACAGAAAAGTAGAGGCTCCTATTTAGCAATGTGGTATCTACACCCCACATAAGTGGTTCTTTATGAATTGCAGTTGCCACAGGTGCTGCATGGGATCCAAGAAGCTCTTTCAAGTGAGAAGGTGAGAGGCAGAGATGTGGATCTAATGTTGGTGGTTACATTGATAACTGGAACACATGAATGAACAATATCTGTTTGGCAGACAGTTTACTTGGCCAACCTTTTCTGATCTCAAACAAAAGTACAAAAGATGGTCTGAATTCAATTTATTCACAAAAATGAAGGATTGCAAATACTTCAGGAAACAGGCTTGGTTCAGCTCAATTTAAGAGGACTTTTTGTGAAGAATGTAAAGCTTTCTTAGGTAAAACAATTACCAGAGGTGCAGTGGCAAATGTTTAACAACTGGCTTCCCAGAAGAAGACAAAAATAAGTATGCATACTTTTCAGTTAAATCTCTATTATTAACATTGCCCCTTTCATTTTCCTAAATCTAAATAATCAACAAAACAGTAAATCAAACTCTGATTTGTATTGTCTACTGATTTCTAAGGTATAAGCTCACACTGAAAATTTAATATTTGCAGAACCACAGACTCAAACTAACTCCAGTACATCTCTGATACTAATGTAATGAAATACATACCATTTTGGATTTGCTCTATTGTGTAACAGTATGAAAGAGTGACTGGAATCCTAGACTTGAGTCAGAGAGATCAGAACACAAATTCCATTTGTGACAATTATTGTCTCCATAAGTCTGAGCTCAGATTGTACTCTAAGACTGTATTAAATGGCTTGCCATCTGCCACAGTGAAGAAAGTTTTTCGTACCTAAGAAATCACAGGCCCTTGACATATTGACAGACCCTTCTGTATATTTTTCTGTGTCCTTATGATTGGTTGTGCATTCATGTGAAAGAATGTATTGGGTGAGATTTTAGCAGTCAAAAGAAAACTTAGAGGTCATCTGGTTCAGTCTCTTCATTTTGCAGATGAGGAAAATGAAGCACTAAGAGATGGAGGTAATTTCAAATGGTATTTAGCTTTTCCAGAAGGACCATATTCTCAGTTTTGAAACTTGTCACTTCATTAAGTGAACACATCACTCCTTAAGTTGTCTCATGAGTGAGGCTCCACTGGAGTATGGATTAACTTTAAGTCAACATTTACCAAAATTTATCCTACTAGAGAAGTGAACAAGAATTTTCTAAGTATTGCTGCCAGTAATAGTTTCCCTTCAAAATATAAAATTACGTGTGTGTCAAGAAATAGCACTTGGTCATGGACTTGGGGTTCAAATTCTCTATTCCATGTTGCCTCACACATTGTGGGGTCTAATTTCTACCACTGTGATCTGATACAGGAGACTAAGAAGAGCAGTTCCACCTTCATCCACTGCTGAGACTACTGCCTAGTAGAGGTAGGTGTGTTTCTTGTGTCCCAAGCTAAAACTCGGAGTGAAGTTATGTAGGAAAAAATATTATTAATGATGGATCAATTCTGTAGAACAAGAATTCAGTTACAGTCTGGACTAAATGGACCATTATGAGTTGGCTTAGAAACCTAATACTATTTATATTTTTAAAATCTGTGGGAAAATACTTTCCAAAGCTCCAATCAGTTAATGTTCAAAGAAATCTTTTGAATATTATCCATTTGCTAATCTGAGACAGATTCTACTGACCTGAATACTATGAATATGGATATTGAGTGGTCATAATCAGGGATCCCACAGAGAAGAAAAGGTTGGGCTGCATCCCTTCTAAGACCTTATGATTTCATTGAACTCCAAAATTCTGATAAGTTCAAGCTTGGGAGAGTAGGAAGTCAAGGATCATTTAACTCACTATGTTTGGCTGCTTCTGATGCTATCAGTCCTGCCTGTCTGGTTCAAACTAGAGTTCCTAAAACCACATCCAATGGGCTTTCCCTGTGTGGGAGCAGAATGTTCAAATTCTGCCAGGCCTCTCAGTGTTATATTTTTCCAAGGAATATTACCACAATAACTCATTGGCCAAAAAGATAATTTTTATTGGTCAAAGAAATGTGGGACACATCTTTTCACACAGGATCTCAGATTTCCTGACCTCTGAATCCCAACATGGTAGTCCAGCTGTCATTGGAGTATTTACCAACCAGGAAACACAAAAGAACTTTTCAGGGATGTTGCCCTTTCTGAGACAATCCAGGTATGAACTGTCAACAGTACTTTTTCTTTGAAGTTTATCTTCCATCTATGCTAATGTATCTTCTATGTATCTATTTATATTCACGTTTTTTCTTTTATCATAATATAAGCTCCTTGAGGACAGGGATTGTTTATGCTTTTTCTTTGTATCCCCAAAGTTTAGTACAGTGTAAAGCACATGGTAAGCTATTAACAACTGTTTGTTGATTTGTTGATAGGAATTTTTTTTATATAAAATATAGCGCTCAGTTAAATGATACTGAAGGAATGGCCCCTGGCTATTATGCTGGGAAAGAGAAAATGTATAACATAAAGCAGGGCACACAAAACAGTTTAGGAAGCAATGACATCCTGTTGCAAAATAACTTGCAAAAACCTCTACGGTGGATGCCAGTATCTCTGAGCTACCACAAGTGTCAAACAAATCAAAAATTATGGAACATGAAGATGACTCACACTGAGAAACATCATGATATTGACACCATACATTTTTATGATGCTTTGGACATTTTTAAAAGCACTCTCCAATCTATTTCCTGCTTTGCCTATAATAAGCCCTGAGCAAATGCTTGTAGAATTGAATTGAATTAAACTTTTATTTTTACAACATCCCTGAGAGATAGATAAAGCTAATATTGTTGTTCCCCATTTTATAGGAGAGAAAGCTGAAATACAGAAAATTAAGGTCATTTTTTTCCCAAAACCATACAAGTTAATGGTAGAGTTGGGGCATAAACCAGATCTGTGTTTTCTACTAGACCACGTGAGCCAGTGGCATAACATTTCATAAAATATGAAACTAAAATATAGTATAAGGCAGAGATGAGTGGGAATCATTGACTGATCCGGTAATTTAAGCAAATTACTATTAGAACAGCCATTTTTTTGCAGTCTTGGGAGGGAAACACCTGAAATGGCTAAGTCAAATCAATAAGTACTTAATAAGCACTTTCTTTGTGCCATGTACCATGCTAAGGGCTATGAATACAGATATTAGTAAAAAGAAAGACACTCCCTCCCTCAAGGAGCTTAAATTCTGAAGAGCAGCAGGGAGAGCAGAGGCAGTAGCATGTGGGAGAAAGTTTGGAGATTCAGGAACAGAGTCCAGAGAGCAATGAAGTAGTAAATAGGGCCGCCCAACTTATTTTCCTTAAAATTTAACTTCTTGAAGGGGATGGCTGCAAGGGTCTCTTTCACCATAGATCTATGTTCCAGAAATCCTTCCTCCATTCCACTAGTGAAAGCTAAAAAGCTACCATTTGCCAGTAATATTTTTAATGAAACAAATAGATTAAACTTAGATTATTGGGTGGGGAATGCATACCATGTGTCATTTGAAGAGGGAAAAAGTATCAAAAGCTTCTAAAACTTGAGTGGAATGAGTAACTCAGAAGCTGATAGGTATCCAGAGAATGAGATATGGTTTACAAATGACAGTTACTTGGAATATTACTATACCCATGGTAGAGAGCAAATCTATTGAAGTTTGCTCTGGAGCAAGAATAAGGCATTACTAACCAAACTCTGGAATCAGACTTATTCATGCTAAACTGTTCAAAAATAAGGGTCAAAAGGATTGTTGGTCTCACAAGGACAGTCTTCCTTGACTCTGCAATAAGAACTTAAGACAGCCTCTCTTGAAAATATCTCACAAGCTAAGAGACAATGTGTGCCTCTCATGCCATTACTAGCTCTGATCTCTGAGTGAAAATAAAAAGCATGAGTTGTTTTCTTTTCTGATTAACAATGTTCTTTCACAATCAGAGTACGACTGAGTTATGCAGCTAAGTTGGGTATCCATTTCTTTCTTTGAACAAGTTGTTTTCATAGCAGTAGAACCAACAGGACATTCCAAACCCCTGGAGCATCATATCTATGATTCAATTCACTTAACAAGGAAGAAATGGTGTTTTGGGGTGTTCTTATGAAGGGTTGTTGGGGCATAAAGGATAAGAAGGATTAGGGCACCAATTTTTTTTTGACTCTGTAGGGTTCAATTGTGTGTTTTCTCCCTCATTTCTGGTATTGGTTCCGTTTTAGAAGTTGTGATAAGAGCATGACACTGAGTGGGAGATCTAATCTCCTCTGCATTTGCAAGAAGAACTTTTGCATTTGCCTATTCAGGACAGACAGCAAGGTGTAAATGGTCTCAAAACCAGAAAGATCTAGATTCAAGTTTTCCCTTTTCCTCAGACTGGCTCTAGATCTGGGACAAGTCACTTAACTTTATAAGGCTCTAAACAACTTTATAAGAGTCTAAATCCAGAAAAGTTTTCCTTACCAATGAAATCACAGGTCTAATTCCCTATCCTTGGTACTTATTCCCCTTCCCTCTGATCAAATAAATCTGGATCATTTCCTTACCTCGGCTTCCATTAATTCTGGAAGTGGAACGGAGAAAACAGAATGGTTACAGATGATTCTAGAATCACGTAACAGTTTCTTAGCCAAAAACCAATGTGTTTTCTTTTCCATCATCAAAGACTCATTTCCGAGAATCCTGGTGTACTAGGGATAACCAGAATTAATTTCCCACCTCACCACCACCACCACCACTACCACTACTCTTTCTAGACATATCCCCTTATAACATACATGGAATTGAGTCACTTCTTGGGAGTGCACTGAAGGACTATGAGCTTTGGGATCACAAAAAAATTTTCTTATTGATCCCATAGGCTCCCTTATTGAATTCATGAGAACTGGTGGAGCAATAAGGCAATTGCTTCATTTCCCATCTGACTGAGCTCTTCTGTACTTCATCCTGCTCCCTGTCATCCCCGTTTCAGCTTCATCTTGTCTTCAAGGGATCTAGAAACTATAGGAAAGAGGGAGGGAGAAAGTGAAGAGGTGAGAAGGAAGCACTTCCATGCCCATCAGTAGGAAAATGGCTAAGCTCCTGAGGGCAAGGACCATCTTTATTGATTGCTGTATTTCCAAAACCTGGCACATAATAAATATTTAATAAATTCTCTGTCTATCTTCTATGACTACAAAGACCAAAAAGTGAAAGAATTCCTGCCCTCAAGGGATTTTAATTCTAGCAGGGAAAGCTAAATAGGATCATAGATTTACTATTAGAAAATACCTTAGAAGTAATCTAGTCTCCCATCTCCTTTTATAGATGAGGAATTAAAGCCCAGAAACTAAGGAACTTGCCCATGATTAAATAGATAGTAAGCAGAATAGCTGAGATATGAACTCTTGATTCCAAATCCAATACTTTTTTTTTTAAATCATGGCATATTTAAACATATAAGGTAAATCAGAAAGAAGCTGGAAGTTAGAATGAGTATCCAGTAGGAGGTAGCACTTCAACTGAGCTCCTCAAGGGATCTAGAAATTATAGGAAGGAGGGAGGGAGAAAGTGAAGAGTTGAGAAGGAAGCACTCTCTAGGCATGTAGAAGAATCAACAGAAAGGTCTGATTAGAAGAGATGGAATGTTGTGGTTGTGTGTAGTAGTAGTAGTAGTAATAGTAGTAGTAGTAGTAGTAGTAATAGTAGCAGCAGCAGTAGTAGTAGCAGCAGCAGCAATAGTAGTAGTAGTAGTAGTAGTAGTAGTAGTAGTAGTAGAAGTAGAAGTAGTAGTAGTAGCAGCAGCAGCAGCAGCAGCAGCAGCAGCAGCAGTAGTAGTAGTAGTAGTAGTAGTAGTAGTAGTAGCAGTAGCAGTAGTACTAGTAGTAGTAGTAGTAGTAGTAGTAGTAGTAGTAGTAGTAGTAATAAACAGGCTTGTTCATTCAAAAAGCAGAGAACTTGCATTATAATTAGCCTAGGAAGATAGACTGGAAACAGATTTCAAAAGATTTTGACTGTCGAAAAGAAGAGTTTAAATTTCTCCTAAAGGCAACAGGAAGACAGTTGCCTTTTTTGAGCAGACTTTTATTTTAGAAACATCACTTTGATGCCTATGTGGAAGATAGACTGAAGAGAAGAGAATCTTGAGGAAGGGAGACTAGTCAAGTAAGTATTGCAGTAGTTCAAATGAGAAATAGTGAAGTTCTTCATTAGAGTGGTCCTATGAATGGAGAGAAAAGGATGAGTGTGAGAGATGTGGTAGAAAGAGAATTGACAAAATTTGGAAATTTATTTTAAGGTAAAGGTAAATTTAAATTAATAGATGACTACAAAGCTGCAAGATTGGATCACCCCCTCTGAGCAGGGGTTTGCTGAAACATCTCTCAAGAGGCAATTATTAAGTAAGGCATCCATGCCCATCAGTTGGAGAATGGTTGAATAAGTTATGGTATATGAATATTATGGAATATTATCATTCTATAAGAAACTATCAGCAGGAGGATTTCAGAGAGGCCTAGAGAGATTTATATGAACTGATTCTAAGTGAAGTGAGCAGGACCAGGAGATCATTGTACATGGCAACAACAAGATTATACTATAATCAATTCTGATGGAAGTGGCTTTTTTCAACAGCAAAGTAATTCAGGTCAGTTCCAATGGTCTTGTAATTAAACGAGCTACCTGCACTCAGAGAGAGGCCTGTGGGGACTGAGTGTGGATCACAACATAGTATTTTTGTTTTTTTGTTGCTGTTTGCTTGCATTTTATTTTCTTTCTCATTTTTTCCTTTTTGATCTGATTTTTCTTGTGCAGCAAGATGATTGTGGAAATATGTATAGAAGAATTGCACACATTTAACATATATTGGATTATTTTCCATCTAGGGGAAGGAGTGAGGGGAAGGGAGGGAAAAAATTGGAGCACAAGGTTTTTCAATGGTAAATTTTGAAAATTATCTATGTATATGTTTTGAAAATAAAAAGCTTTAATAAAAACAATTTAGGCATCCACTCCTCTGAAATTAACAAGTGCTACAAATGAGGGTTTGATTTATTGTTGACTGCTTGAACTTAAGAAAATGACAGGAAAAAATGTTAATAATGCAGGTTAAGCTTAAAAGTATGTTTTTGGAGAGCCAGCTGTTAAACATTTACCAGCATACTACCGTCTCTAATCAGTCCCTTTCATTTTATTGATGCAGAAACTGAGATCTAGAAAGGGAAAGTTATGCTACTTACAAGTAAAAGACTCAATATTCAAAACTGGATCTCCTGACTTAGTCCAGTGTTCTTTGCATTACACCATGTTGTCACAGGATTCATAAACTCAAAAAATACTTGTTCATTGATTAATGAGCCTATGTGACTCAGCTTTTCATATTTATTTATATTTCTCTTGGAAGTTACCTGCTAATTGGAACTATGCTTAAAAAGTTATCAAACTGTGCATACCCTCTAACCCAGCAGTGTTTTTACTGGATTTATATACCAAAGAGATCTTAAAGGAAGGAAAGGGACCCACATGTATAAAAATGTTTGTGGCAGCCCTTTTTGTAGTGGCTGGAAACTGAATGGATGCCCATCAATTGGAGAATGGCTGAATAAATTATGGTATATGAATGTCATGGAATATTATTGTTCTATAAGAAACAACCAACAGGATGATTTCAGAGAGACCTAGAGAGACTTACATACACTGATGTTAAGTGAAATGAGCAGAACCAAGAGATTATACACAGCAACAAGAAGACTATACGATGATCAAGTCTGATGGACATGGCTCTCTTCAACAATGAGATGATTCAAACCAGTTTCAATTGTTCATTGATGAAGAGACAGAGGACTGTGGGAACTGAGGGTCGACCCTAACATAGCATTTTCATGGTTTCTGTTGATGTTTGCTTGCATTTTGTTTTCCTTAGGTTTTTTTTCTCTCTAGATTTGATTTTTCTTGTGCAGCAAGATAACTATATAAATATGTATACATATATTGGAGTTAATATTTTAACTTGATTTAATGGATATTTTAACATATTTAGCATGTTTTGAACTACCTGCCATCTAGGGGAGGGGATGAGGGGAAGGAGGGGGAAATTTGGAACAGAAAGTTTTGCAAGGGTCAATGTTGGAAAAATTACCTATGCATATGTTTTGTAAATAAAAAGCTTTAATAAAATTTTTTTAAAAAAAATAAATTGTAAGCAAGCATAAAAAAGGAAGTTACCTGCTAGGATTATTCTATGATAAGAGAAATGTGTGACAGTTCTCTATGTTCAGTGGCTAAAAGAGACTATATGAACAAAGGTTACATAACAGAAGAAAGAACACTGACAATCCAGTCAGAGGACCTGAAATTAAATCTGTTAGTGTCTGGGACAGCCAATGAGAGAGTCTTAATCACAGCAGATCAGCAACTGAATTGAAGAGCAGACCAGTAAGGCAGGCTCCAGTCCCAGTTTAGAAGGCAATTTGCCAACTACAAAGACCAGGCTGTTTCCTAGAAAGAGTAGGTAGGACTATCCCATTCTGTCAGCAAGACACCAAACACAAGAGGTCCTTGTGCTCAAAGCCATGGCTCAGAGCTGCACAAGAAGCTTGGGACAGTGCCCCCTTTATCCTAGAAGCATAACAAAAAATGGGGAAAAGAGAAGGAAAGAAAGTGAGCAAGAAACAGAAAAGAACCTTGATCATAGAAAGCCACTATGGTAACAGGGAAGACCAAAATACCAATTCAGAATACAAAATATTCAAAGAGGAAATCTCTTTTTTTTTTTTTTGATTTTAAATGCTTCATATAATTTTTTTTTATTTAATAGCCTTTTATTTACAGGATATATACATGGGTAACTTTACAGCATTAACAATTGCCAAACCTCTCAAAGAGGAAATCTCAAAGAGTGATATGAATAGGTCTCAAGCCCAAAAAGGATTCTTGGGAGTGCTCATAAAAGATTTTAAAAGATAATAAAAGAAGTAGAAGAAAAAAATGAGAAAAGAAATAAGAGGTATTCAAGAGAGTCAAGAGCACAGAAAAGGAAGAAAAAAATGACTGAAGAAATCAATTCCTTAAAAAAAAAAACCCACCAACTATCACAACACCATCCATTTATGAAACCATCAGTTACAGCAAATGGAGACATTTTGAAAGCTGTGGAAAAGTTCACTTATTTTGTCAGTAAGTATATTTTCCAGGGATATACATGTAGGTGATGAGATTGACACATATATTATTATTAGAGCTAGCTTACTATTTGGAAGGATCCAAAGAAAACTGAGGAATAAAAGAAGTATTAGACTGCCTAACAAACTGAAGATCTACAGAGTCATTGCATTAACCTCATTGCTGTGAAACCTAGACAATATACCAGTGCCATGCCGGGAACCTGAATCACTTCCATTTGAGTCAACTTAGAAAGATTTTGAAGATCACTTGGCAAGTTAAGGAATGGAACACTGAGGTCCTTTCTCAGGCTGAATTACTAAAGTCGAATTCTACTGCAGAGCAGTTTCAATAAGCTTGTCATTGATAACACATTTGCCTAAATGACTGTTTTATAGAGAACCCCCCACCCAAGGCAGGTGCTTACATGGGGGTCAGAAGAAATGATGCAAAAACACTTTCAATTTCTAAAGAGCTTTGAAATCAATTTGAGAAATAGGAAACATCACCATAGAAACACCTGCCTGCATCAAAAAAAAAAAAAAAAAAAAAAAAAAAAAAAAGGTGCTGTGCTCTAAGAGAAAGCAGAATTGCAATAGCTTGAAAGCAATATGAGATGTGCAAATTTAGAGACATATCCACTCCAAATGTTCATATAAACTAATTGTGTCCAACTTGCGATAGAGCCTTCTGAGCTCATATTGGTCTGATCAGCCACAGTCAGACATACTGTACCTTGACCCCAACATAATGAAACAATTTCGTTCATCTTCAAGGATGAAAACCTACGTTGGACAAATCAATTAATCTTATATCTCAGTTTCCTCATTTATAAAATGAGGAAGTTAGACCTGATGACCTCTTAGCTCCTTTCAGCTCTATTCTTTGATTTTATGAAAGCTTGTTTGAAACTGATGCAGAAAGTTTTTTAATGACTAGATCATCTGATGCTTAAGATCTTTTCCAGCTCTAACATTCCATGATCCTAAGTCTTGAATCCTTATGCTAAAAGCAGTGTAAGCATTCAGACTTATACCACATCATATTTCATCTTTGCAGTTTAGAACCAAAGGAAATTAAAAAAAAAAAAAAAAAAAAAAACCCACAAAATCCCAGCTATTTGAGACAAATTCAACATTGACCAGAAGATGGCACCCTTTCCTTAAGCCTGAACAGCTGTTCTCCAATTTCTGGCTGGTTTCTGAAATACAGGATTCTACTGACAGAGGCTATTTCCTGAAAAGAATTCTTCCATAAAGAGTCCATTGATAAAGAAGAGAGAAAAAAGACTATTTTGGGAGAAAAGGAAATCAAAAGAAAAATCCATTAGCTGACCATAGCCACATCACAAAATTTTGTCCCCTATAACCCAGGTTGGAGATTGTTTTCTGTTTGCAGTCTAAGGATAGAATTAGAATCTCTCTGAATTTCTATGATTTTTGAATCCATACAGTTCCATGTGTACATATCCCTGAAAGATGAATATTGATGTTGATAAACAAGATACATAAGCCTCATTATGTCAGCACATTTTCTTGGGAAAACAAGACAGCTTTAGTACTCAACAAGGTAGGGAAACTACATGACTTAAAATCTATGTGAGGATACATAAGAAATTATTTGTAGCAGGATCTACTTTTACACACATCAACAAAGGAAGACATTCACCATTTTCTGCCTTCATGGGGCCCCAAACTACAACACTTTCCTGTTCTCCTGGTAAGGAAAAAAGCAGCAGCTGACACTGCTCTTTATCAGCTACTCTTTCTCAATATTTACCAACCAATAAATCTTTTTTCCTCCCAAGACAACAGACATTCGAATCTCGTTCATTTGGAGGCTTGTTACCCAAATAATATTAAATGAACTGGTTCATTATACATTGAAAAGTAACAAGATGCCATTTTCTTAATAGGTCAATATTTAGGAAGAGAGAGTGGACTGTTTCTGTACCAGGAATAGGACAGCTGTCCCTGCTCTTCTAGACTTTACATCTCAGTCTAAGAACTTGCCTGCCAGGCTTCTGGGAACTAAAAAATAATAATAAAAACTATTAATCTCATAAGAGCCTGGAAAACCTGTGTTCAAATCTTTCCTCAGGCATTTATTATCTATATCTCACTTTCCTTCTCTGTAAAATGAATGGGAATCGATTTGATTCCACCTAAAGATAGATGATCCTCTGTTATCCTATTCCCTAGTCTTTGGTGCACATTTAGAAGAATTTGGAAAGTCTTTCTCTTTTAGTTCAAAGGACTGTATTTAGTTCTTGCCCTATAGCATCTTCTAAGAGTACTTGTCACTGAAAAAGACAAAATTAGCAGAGCAGAGATCATGAACTATTTTCAGCTTAGTTAGATAGGAAAGGAAATGAGGAAAAATTGAAATCCAAATGAGAAACATATAAGTTATCACCTTTTCCCAGTAAGAAAAAGCTCAGCATGTCCCTAAAACTCCAAATTCTGCTTCTCTTTTTTTCTTCTCCAATCCAATATTACAGAATAAACTAAGATGGTGTCTGTGTAAGTGGAAAGAAGAGGATGGCTGGAAGAGACACTATTGCCGGGAGAATTAACAAGACTTAGCAATGCATTGATGTAGAGATTGGACAAGTTTAGTTATGACAGTCTGCCCTCAAAGAAGTTGCAACCCTTTAACTCTTCTTCCTTGTATTCTCTATTTTAAAAAAAAAGCATATATAAGGACCTAAAATGAAAGCCAGGAATATTGGCAATAGGGGAGAATTTCTTGCCCATTAAAAAGATCAGACATTGTCTTGGTTTCTGAGGGATATTGAAGAGCCTACTGGATATCTTCATGAAATGAGCAGAAAAGCAATAGTCCTGGAGAGCTGAGATCCTATAGTCAGCAGGAGACGAACTCTGTTCATTATGTAATTCTGTAGCTATGCCTAAGTTGTGTTCCATGTAAGAGGGCAAGAAGCAAATTGAAAATTGATGTTACATCTTCCTTCCTTTACTCCCTCATGTATCCTGTTACAAGCTCCTAGTTCCTGTGATAGAACCTAAGAATCATAGAATTTTGAGTTGGAAGAGACATGAATGGTCATTTAGTTTAATTAATTCTAGAAGGAAAACCCCACTATAATATACCCAACAAGTAGTCATCCAAATGTTCTTGTGGATCTCCAAAGAAAGAGAACACATTACTGAGTTGGTTGAAAGCCAAGATTTCCCTGAAGAATGCTGTATACTGAGGAACTTGGCCACATTTCTGGAACACCCAAAGTTTAGGGACACCTCTTTTTCTGAATGGCTAGTTAGAAACAGGGCACAATAACCCCCCTAAAATATTGTCATCTTCCATACTACTAGATACCCATACCCAGGAGTATTATCACTTATATCTACCATATGTCAGATCTATATTCTCTGTTGGTCCCCAGGGAAACCTTTTGAAGAAAACAGAGTTAATCTCAGAGATTCCCTTCCCTTTTTTGACATCTTTCCTCTTCTAACAATACTCCCTCACTTCTCTTCAAGCAATTCAAAGCCATCAGACTTTCTTCTTTCTTCCCTCTTAATACTAGAAAGATCACTGATTTTGGCATCAAAAAATGGGAGACTAAGTCCTGGCTCTGTTACTTACTAGCTTCATGATCTTGGAAAAGTCATTCCTCTTAATATGAGCTTTTACTTCCTCTTCTTTACCATGAGGGCATTAATTCCACAATCTCTAAGGTGCCTTTTGGCTCTAAGACTTTTAACTCTATGCAACTATGTTCTTAGAAAGGGTTCTACTTTCCATTATTTATACCTTGATACAATTTGTCAGCCATCTCTTACATGAATCATTTCATCTAAACGCTTAAGTATAATTGTAGCATGAAAGATTTTTGTCTCCTAATGAAGACATTTCAGGCAGTAGGTTGGGAAGATATTTAGGGAATTGAGAGGACCTAAATTCAAATCTTAACATGTGGGCAAATGCCTGTTCTACCAATTTGTAAGGTTGATACCGACCAGCAGTATTCATTAGGAGGATTCAAATATTAATACTACACAAGACATGGTTGATCACTTCTAATTCATAGTCTCTGAAGAGGTGGCAGCTGTGCCCCCAAAGGTAAGAAGGTACACAAGCTGCCTATGGTAGTGAATTACTCAACAGACTATCAGAGAACATCAGGATATGAGACTAATTCTGATAATTGGTGGTGTAGAGGTAGTTTAAAGCTGGCTCCAGGGTGCTAGCAAGTAGGATGAAAAGTGAAATTCCTAGTATTCAGAGAACACAGTGGAGACAAGAGAGCTATGTTCAGGCTTGGAGAATTTCGTGCGACGATTTGGGGAGTGGGTGCAATCAGTATTTTGAATCTGTACTAGCAAGAAAGTTGGAATTAGGGTACAAGTGGAAGCTGTATTTGGATGCAAACCCTCAATCAACCTAAGAGTGACAGTGCCTATGTGCAGATTGATAATTAATGTTTCAAGTCCTATAACTAAATGTAGCCTATGTCCTAAGGGCTAAGAATCATAAAGGTCTTCTATCTTTGAGCTTTAGTCAATTAAGCTACATAGGACCTGGAATCCTGAAGTAGCTCAATTCAAATCCAGTCTTAGATACTTAGTACCTATGGGACCCCAGTAAATCCTTTTTTAAAAAATGTGAATAGTATTTTTTTACCATTTTATCATTTTATAAAAATTTTACATTTACATGTAAAAATATTTTTTAACATTCATTTTTATAAAATTTTGAATTCCAAATTTTTTCCCATCCTTCTTAAAATAGTAATTTAATATAGGTATGTCATATGGGCATTCATGTAAAACCTGTTTTCATATTTCACTTGACCTTTCTTAGTTTCCTCTTTTGTCAAAGGGAAATAATCATAATGGCACCTACTTTCCAGAGTTGTTGAAAAGATGAGAGGAGATAACATCTGTAAACTGCTTTGCAAACCTTAAAAGATGGCGTAAATGCTAACTGTTGTTTTTATTTGGTCTAAGAATAGACACTAAACATTCTTTTTGAGTATATCACAGAGAAGAGGCAGTTCAAAAGCCTTTTGTGTTTTGTTTTGTTTTCATTTAAAGTGATTCCTCTTAGATACCTCCCTACCTGAGCAGGCATTTTGATTTGTAGACTTTATTCTTTTTTTGTATTCTTGTTTTCAACATGAATTAGTAATGCTTTTGTTTTGACCATAGTTTCCTACTCTGGGTCTCATAAACATTCTTTAAACTAGCTAATGTCACATTGCCCCCTAACTTGGGATCCTCTCTTCCTGAATTCTTGTGACTTATATATGAGACTAGCATTCAGGAACATTGAAATAGAGCAGCAAATAAAGAAACAGAGCTCTTGACTTTTGAACTGAGCTGAGAAGCCTGCACCAAAAAGAGATGGGTAGGAGAAGAAAGAAATCCTGTGAACAAATTCTAACTAGGAGATAACTCAAAAATTGTTCAGGGCAGCTCCTATATCCAAACCACTTCAACTGAGTAAACATTAAGGGCTGTTTAGGGCTCTGTGTGTTCAAAGGTATAAAACAATACAGCCTCTTCTATCAAAGACTTTACAGACATAGGGAGAAAGAACATGTGTGTATTATACAAAGAAGACACTGATGTTCCACCATCAGCAGGCCATGCATGGGCTTTGGGTATTTTGTCCAGTTACAGTAATGCATGTCCATGATCACTTTTTGTGTCTCTTACCTAGTCTTTCTTGTGACTTTCTCAGTGCATTTCTGGGGACAGGAGTACAACCTATAGTTATGGAACAGGGTGTAGCAACCTGTTGGAATAAAGCTTACCAATGACTTCAAGCTCATTTAATACCATGCTCTAACCAACTCGGCTATTTCGGGATTTCAACAATGCTTCTGGATCATGAGATCCATCATCAATGCAAATTCTTCCAGTTCGCCACCACATACCCCTTTTCATCCTCCCACATACTATGCTATAAACTCTGCAAGTATTCAGGGATGCCCTCTTTATCTCTTGACATTTCAAAAGTACTCATGCAATACATGAACTGTACATCTTACTACTTGTATATAATGGAAAGACTGGTGAGTCAGGCTCATGAATTCCAAAAAATAATATAGCCATTTGTATAATAACTACTATGTGTCAGACACTGTGCTAAGCTCTTTACAAATTCTATCTCCTTTGATCCCCATGAAAACCCTATGAATAATAATAATCCTATTATTATTCCCACTTGATAGATGAGGAAATTGAGGTAGACTTTTAAGCAACTTGCCCAAAGTTAAACAGTTACTAAGAGTCTGAGGCTAAATTTGAACTCAGATCTCTCCATTCTCAGTGGACTGACTATCTGCAGCATCACCTAGCTGCCATCTTCCTAACACAGTGACCCAAGTGGGATGGGAATAGGAAGGGGATAATAAAGGATATGAAAACTATGGCGATCAAATTAGGCTTATAAAATGAGAGGATTTTGCAGTCTTCAAACTCTTTAAAGACCTCATTAGAGAGTTTTCTCTGTAAGGAGGGGATGAGTGCAGATCCCATTTACATAGGGATCAGCATGTGTGTCCACTCAATTGGGATTTACTAGCATCAACCATGCCCAGGCAGCTATTGTTTGCAGCACAGTGCTAATGAGGCCAGGGTCACAGGTTTAGTTCTCTCATGGGCCACTTAGCTTTGCTCCACTCTGTCCACAGACTTCACCCCTGACCCCAGCCAGCCATCACAAATCTTGGTCATCAGGGTGAGCAAATGTGGATGGTTCAGTGCAAATAAATCACCATTATCAGAAAACGATGCAGATACATGATGGTAGATCAATTACCTTATATTTATGAATATAACAGACATTCTAAGGCTTATACATTCTCAAACCCTAATAAAACAGCCTCCATGATCGTTGGAAATTGGGAAGATTCTTTTCCATAGGGAGCTATTTTATAGCTATAATTTCTATTATTGTTAATAATATATAGTTTTTAAAAACTAATACTAAATTAATAAAATAATATATATTGTTATTGTTGTTGAGTCCTTTGTTTTGGTTCTTTTCTCCTAGATACTGTTTGTAGTATAAGATCCATTGAGTCAAAATTAAGTCAAAAGAAAGAGGTCTCCCAAGTTCTCTACAATATGTAACTAAAGTAAGAAAGGACCATTGATTTAAACCTGAGAGGGTCATTAAAAGCTATAAAGACCAACATTCTAACTTTACAGATGAATAAACTGAGGCAAAGAAAAGTTAAATGCATTTTCCAGTATCCCACAGCTAAATAAGCACACAATTTATTTGTAGCAAATCTTACTTTTACACATTTATCATTTGTTACCTTC
The DNA here is from genome assembly GCF_902635505.1 of Sarcophilus harrisii. Lineage (NCBI taxonomy): Eukaryota > Metazoa > Chordata > Mammalia > Dasyuromorphia > Dasyuridae > Sarcophilus > Sarcophilus harrisii. The sequence continues at coordinate 148,680,364 of NC_045427.1, forward strand.
ATGAAACCCCAAACTACATCATTTTCCTTTTCTCCTGTTAAGAGGAATAGAAAACATATACCTGTATTTGTATGTATTTGTGTGCATGCACACAAACAAACATAGTATACAAGCTTTGGGCTCACTCTTTCCAGACTCACACTCCAACTAGCAGGCCAGGTCCCCAAAACAAATCTACCTACTTTCTCCCATGTCCAGTTTTAGAAGTAATCCTGAGGGACTTCACATTGTTTTCTAATACTACTATGCACAAGACTCCATTCGGATATTAATCACCAGCTGGCATCTACACAATATCAAATGACGGTTTGATTCTTCCTTAATATAAAATTAACCAATTAATTCAAATTAGTGTTTACTAAAGTTTACTTACTGATAAATATATAACATGGGTAAAAATATAAATTTATCTTCTGAACTGGGGCATATATTCTTCCCTCTTCATCCCAAAGGATAATGGACTTAAAGTGAAGAATACCAAACATTCCTACGACCAGATTCATTTTTGGGTTTTGTAAGCTGATGGACTAGTTGCTCCCTTTTTTGTAGGATATGATATCTCTGGTGCTAAGTTGGGGCAAGCAGGTCATTTCTCAACAAGGGATCCTCATCAGCTCAGCTCCTGTGGCTCCTGGAAGTCTCTAATATTGACTCCAATTGCTAGAACTCTGTTCAAAGTGCACAAGATCATTTAAGTTGGTCTGTTTTTCTTTAATATTCATTCATCTAAGATCAAGAAAGAATAAACCCAGATAGTCAAAAGAAAGAGCAACACTCCATCTACATTGTGGATGAGGGAGGAGATAAAGCAGGAAGATAAAGACATCAGGCTATCACTCTTCCACTGCTACATCCATGGCCTAAAGACATTCTTTTCTTCATGGCCTACCCAATCCATGGCCTAAAGACATTCTTTTCTTCACCACTCTCCAATAAATGTTTTAATTTTTTAAATCTTATGCATATATACTCAGTTCTGATTCAGTAGCCCATCAAAATGTCACATAGGAGGCATACTGGAAACAGTCAGAAAATATCTACCGGAAAAATCCAATATATAGTACTCACTTCTGTGAGTTGATATCAGCCATAGCATAAAGTCATACTCCAAGGACTGGTTCTAACTGGTCAAAGTCTCCATTATATTTGTATATATATATATATATGGCATGATAATCAGGCCCAAAACACTGAACCTGGAATCATGGGACCCTGAATTCAAATATCAGTTCTATCACTTACTATCCATATGATCTTGGATAATAAATGAATGAAGCATTTACTCAGTGCTTATTTTATATCAGGCACTGTACTAAACATTGTCTATACAAATACAGAAAGTGAAACAACCCTTGACCTTGAAAGAGCTTACATTCTAATAGAAGGAAACCAAACATAGTGGAGGGTAATAGCTAAAAAGAATTATTTCATTATGGGGAGTCACAAGGATAGTAATATAGGACAATCAATTGGCATGCCCTTTCTAGAAGCGATGATGCTATCAAATTTATTTTTATGCCAGGAAGATGGCAAGATGGATGTGACATAAAGGTGAGGCAGCAGGTAAAGTGAATTATGTAAGTTTGCATTAGGCAAATTACTTAGCTTTTCTATGCCTCAGTTTGTTCGTCTATTAAATTAGATAAAATAAACTTTGAAGTTTCTTCCTACTATAATAGAATGATCCTAATCTATAATATATCTCTATAAAGTTAGGTGGAAGAAATAGAGATGAGAGATAGATATGGACTTCATATGATTGCATTTATATATACATATAGAGACACATATATGTGTACATATTTATGCATATATATACACATGTAGTTTTTAAGGTTTCTGGGGTTTGTTTGCTATTTTTTAGAGTATCCTCAGGAGAGACGAAACGTCCTTCCTCTCCAAGATGCGGATCCTGTGACAGAGGTCAAGTGACTTGCTCCAGTGCCCACCACAAGTCTGTGGCAGAGCTATGAGCTTCTGACTGCCAGGCTTCTGGTCCCTCCCCGAGGCCAGGCTGCCTCTCTGTTGCTTATTGGCACTTTGCCCAGGTTTTTCCTCCTCTGCTTTGAGAGCTCCCATTGTGGGTGTTAAGTGGCTGTGTGCCATCGCCTGAGATCCTGCAGGTGACAGATCTGTTCTGAGATGCAGAAGTGGCTTAGACTCAGTGAGGAAAAAAGACTCCTCTTACTTTCTGTGGTTAAAGGGCTGGAAATGAGACGTGTAAAAGGGACAAGGAAAGAGCAGGGGCAGGGAGGGGGGACCACAGATAATGAGGAATAATGGAGATGTTGAGAAAGAAACAGAAAGAGATAATGGTGGCATAGAGGGAGAGCAATGGGGAAAGAAAAGAAACACAAAGTAGAAAAAGAAAAAAAAGAGACTGAGAAAATGTTGAGTTCAGGTAACTTTTGTCATAGTTTCAAAGAATCTCAGAAACAGGATGAATCATAGGTAAGAAGTTCAGCATGACTTGAAATCTCCCTTTGAAGAAGGCATTCTTCAAACAGCACAACTAGAGGGGAAAAAAAAGTTGGGCAGATGACTTCCAGGGTTACTTTCTACTCCAATATTATAGGATTCAATGATTTACTAGCCTGATATTGTGTCACCTCATTCTGCCTGGCCTATATTTTCTCTAATTTGAAAGGGGCCAAACAATAAAGTTGGTGGTGAGAAGGAAGAGAAATTATCTCCAGAAATCCCCCATTAAAATGTTCATATATGCCCTCATAGTCTTTATCCCAACTCCCACTTGCAATGACAACTTGGTTTCCCAGAGGGTAATTGTGTGGCATCTCCTTTCAGGATACAAAAGATGGTGTTATAGTGTTATGAGATTTTCCTGATGTCACCAGCTTGAGCCCTCAATTTAGTGTGCTCCCTCCAATGGCAATCTCAAGTCATAGCTAATGTCTTCACTATGTCATTGACTGACTTATCAATGTCCATTGATACTGATATCAATATCATTGATATTAGCATTAGCATTCTAATTAGATTAGCATTCTAATATCACTTATCCAATTAACATCAACAAGCTTTTTTTTATTTTTTTTTTATTTAATAGCCTTTTATTTACAGGTTATATGTATGAGTAACTTTACAGCATTAACAATTGTCAAACCTCTTGTTCCAATTTTTCACCTCTTACCCCCCACCTCCTCCCCCAGATGGCAGGATGACCAGTAGATGTTAAATATATTAAAATATAAATTAGATACACAATAAGTATACATGATCAAACTGTTATTTTGCTGTACAAAAAGAATCAGACTCTGAAATATTGTACAATTAGCTTGTGAAGGAAATCAAAAATGCAGGTGGGCATAAATATAGGGATTGGGAATTCATTGTAATGGTTTTTAGTCATCACCCAGAGTTCTTTCTCTGGGCGTAGCTGGTTCAGTTCATTACTGCTCCATTGGAAATGATTTGGTTGATCTCATTGCTGAGGATGGCCAGGTCCATCAGAACTGGTCATCATATAGTATTGTTGTTGAATTATATAATGATCTCCTGGTCCTGCTCATTTCACTCAGCATCAGTTTGTGTAAGTCTCTCCAGGCCTTTCTGAAATCATCCTGTTGGTCATTTCTAATAGAACAATAACATTCCTTAATATTCATATACCACAATTTATTCAGCCATTCTCCAACTGATGGGCATCCACTCAGTTTCCAGTTTCTAGCCACTACAAAGAGGGCTGCCACAAACATTCGTGCACATACAGGTCCCTTTTCCTTCTTTATGATCTCTTTGGGATATAAGCCCAGTAGTACACTGCTGGATCAAAGGGTATGCACAGTTTGATAACTTTCATCAATAAGCTTTTACAAATATTTACTGAAAAGAAAGAAAAAACAGGAGTGTAAATTTAGTAGCTTCAGCATTGTGGGGGGGGGGGGGAACATGCAGGATGGCAACTCTCTCTCCTTCCTGCCACCTTAGGTTCCTGGGAAGAAATAGGTCAAACTTAATGTGATCACTATGAATATTTGCCCACCAGCTTCACTTCTAGCTGTGTATAATTACTAAATAAGGTAAGCATTTCCTTGATTGAAGGGACATAAGTCTAATTGTATCCTACAGCTCCCTCTCAGGGCTACTTTAGAACCTCCTTTGATTTAGTTGCCAGTTAACTCTGGTACAGATTGCCTTTCCTGGATCTCTTGTGCTTTCTCTGACTTCTTAACTGCCACTAGGTTACAACTTTCTTGATTCCAACTCCAACACTCATTCCCCTACAGTAAAGCCAGAGGCAGAAAAATAGCACACTATATGCTTTTGACTTAATATCAACCCAAATGGGTGAAGAAAGCTACTGGTGCTTTCCCACCCAATCCCAACAAAGACTTACTGAAATTTTTATCTCAAAAGTTCCTAAGGAAATAGAAAGATCAAGTTGGTCAGTTAGTATATTTTATATGCACCCTCAGTTTTAACTAAGCAGCCAACTAAAAGGCCTTTCCTTCACTGCTTGATAGACAGAAGACAGTCATAGAATCCCTATACGTTATTGAAAATAGAAAGGCACCCCTTTCCATTCCATCTTATTAGGTACTTTCAAAAGCAGGTTTGCCAAACATGTGTGTTCACTGTTCCCCATTACATGAACACCTGTTTCTAAAGGGTAGGAAGAACTATAAGAATCCTCCTTGAATTTTCTCCTATGGGTTCTTTAACACACCGATTCTTTTATCAGATTAGATAATTTCCACAAACTTGAACCAACAATGATAAATTATAAAAGGACTGAGTTTCAATGAAGTAGTAGTTTCAGCACAGTAGTAACAAGCACTGGGTTGACTAGAACACAATCAGAGAAAAAAAACCAAGTGAGATCTGAGGAAAACCTAGGGGAGGAGAGAGGAGAGATGTGTCTGAACAAGGTCACAAAAGCATAGAACTTCAGAGTTGGAAAGGACTTCGTGGGCTATCAAATAAAACCACTACCTGAAAAATAATCCCCTCCAAACATGCTTACTATGGTCATGTAGTCTTTACTCAAAGAGGGAAACCTTTACCCTAACCCTACAAGTTGCCAATTCTATTAAGCTCTAATTGTCAGGAAGTTTTTTCTTACATGAAGTTTAAACTGTCTGGCTACAACTTTCATCTTTTTTAGCTCTTCCTCCTAGAGCCAACAAGATAAGTCTTATTCTCTTTTTCATGTGACATGCACTCAAATACTTGAGCTGATATAATGAGTCCTCTAAGCTATGTTAGGTATTTTAAGGTTATTAAAACACAATCTTTTCCAAACAGTAGCTTAGCCACAAGATCTGTTAAAAACCAAATGAAGTCCAAACAGAAAATTGGTTGCCTGGATTTAAGAACAGTTTTCAGGACAAATTTCTTCTATTGAACATATAAGTATAAATGTTCTTATTTTAGTGATTTTAGAAAATGTTTATGTTATTAATTTTTATAAGTTAATCTAGGACCCTAGATGCAGCATGTCCTCTGCAAGAGTAGAACTTTGTGGAGAGATACTATAAATGATATAATCAGGGGAATGAATGAACAGAAAAAGGTAAACAAGTCATGTAGATGAGGTTGATGACAGATAGTTTATATACTTCCTTGATATCTATACAATATCAAGAGACTTAGAGGCAGGTCTACAGGAGGCTAGATATCCCCTTCATCATGAACAATTTATGGGACACATAGATAAAAGTCATAGTTGTAATCTGTATCACTAGTTGGGACACAATATCACAAAATGACATAAGTATCAAAAATATAATTCATTATTCTAGCCTCTTCAGAAATTTTTAGAACCTGATTCTATCATCTAAAAGCTTACCATCTTGTTTTTAATGGACCTATACTTCTCATAATCACCATGTTCATTTCAAGTGTTCGCAAACCATCCACTTAATTATAGTTAATGTTGTAGAAAGTTGTCAACATAAACATGCAATTTACAATTAGCCAATAATTTTCAAAGTTCACATAAATATATATGGATATATGTGTATATTTCCTATAACTTCTAGAGAGAATTGCCAAAAATTTATATGTAAAGCTAATCTAGACTTTTGAAACCAAGGCATGAAACTGCTTTACAAGAGATGCTACCGAAGAGCATGGTAGACAGCCACACCAAAGAAACTTCATGGACAGGGAAATTGAATAATGTTTTGCTGATTGAATAATAGACTCTTCCCCTCTCTCTTGAGTGACCAGCGATCAAATCCTGGAGCTGACTGGGTGCCTAAAATAACCACAAGGCCTGCCAGAGTCCAGTCAAACAAAGATACTGAGGGAAAATGAAGTGCTCATGCTTAATCAGGAATAGCCATTGATATGAAATAGATTTGAGTACCTTTCTCAATCCCATCCTTGAAAGAGTTTAGGATCTGGATAAATAATGGATTCTTCCCTAAAGTGGATAGTAATGAATTAGAAGAAAGTGAACCAGCACTGCCAGCTAACTCTATCTCAATATGCTCCCTCAAATATCCTTGTTTGATTAGAAATGTAATATCTAGAGATAGTGGAGAGAGAAGAAGAAAAGTAAAAAACAAAAAATTATCCCGGACATAATTTTGTTTTCTTCTGATAAAAAAGATTATAATGCATCAAATTTTTATTAGAATGTCAAATAGACTACTCATGAAGAAGTACTCATATTTGCCATGAAGTCTTAAAATCTCAAAATTATTTCTAATTGTCATTCAGAAAACAAACTTTTACTAGGTATTTACCATATGCCAGGTACATTGGGTACGTGTGTGTGTGTGTGTGTGTGTGTGTGTGTGTGTGTACTTCATTTCCCCTCAAAGTACCTTGACTTTGAAAAACAAGGGCTTTTCAGGCCTTGTTGATGTCTTAGGTATCCAATTAGCTCCAGGGTCTTATCTCTCTGATCGAGAGATGCAGAGTTTTTTATGGTAAGTACCATACTAAGGTAAGTGATAAATTCCTAAGTTAGACATAAGAACATATATGTATATGGTAGGGGAGAGGACACAACATAGTACATGGAAATAACCCTCTCTTTGGAATCATTAATATCCAGGTTCATATCCAGACTCTTATACCTATTAGTTATGTGACGATGAACAGTTTGCTTTTCCTCACTGAATATCAGGCAAATCTCCTAGATTATAAATTATAAATTATTTGGGAGATTGGCAGTGATTATGGAAATTCTCACACTACAAATTCCTTACAGGATAAAATTACAAACCTCCCTTCTCAGAATAAGGGACTATTGATATCCAGTTCTGATGACAAAAATGCCTTGCCCTATAATGAGGTCATACCCAACTCTTTTTGGATCTCTCTTCTCCAATTTTATCTTTTAAGGATTCTTACTTTTCCAAAAAGGAAACATTAAAGAGGAAGGATTGGGGGCAGCTAGATGGTGCAGTGAATGGAAGATCAGCCCTGAAGTCAGGAGGACCTGAGTTTAAATCTGGCCTCAGACATTTAATACTAGCTGTGTGACCCTGGGCAAGTCACAACCTCAATTGCTTTACAAAAGCAATCAAATAAAATAAACTCCCTAAATTAAAAATAAAAAGAAGAAGAAAGATTGGCCACTATATACTTGATAGCCAAGTTTTCTTATTTGTTGTTTTTTTGTCATTCAGCCATGTCTAACTCTTCATGACCCCATGGACCATTCTGTCCATTTTCTTGGAAAAGATACTAGAATAGTTTGTTATGTTTAAGCGATTTGCCAAGGTTATCTACCTAGTAAGTGTCTGAGATCAGATTTGAAGTCATCTTCCTGACTTGAGGCCCAACATTCTATCCACTGAGCCACCTGGCTGTCTCCTAAGGCTTCTTATAGTCAGCAATATTCAAATATGGTGTCTGTGGATTTTAACTAGAATAATTAGACTTGCTAAGGAAGAATTATACAAGGATAACAATAAGAATTTCATCTTGGAATTTCCACTTTCCAAACCTAAGGTAACCTCTCAACTAAAAATTTAAATTAAATAAAATTTAATTAGAGAAGCACTGTGGAGATTGAGAAAAGAGCTGCCAAGAAGCTACTTTTATAGAATCTCTCTTCTGAATAAGCTTGGTCCAAGACTTCCTCCTGTTCTCTATTTTTGCCACTGATATTTCCATATAAAGTCTTCATTTGACCCAGGAACTTCTTCTGGCTCAACTATTGTCTCTACCAGCTACTTCTCTGGGAACAAGAGGTGCCCTAGAGAGGAACAAAAGTCTAAGCATCCCATCTTTTGGCAGCTCCCTTTTACAAAGACTAAATCCAATAGCAGAGTTCAAGTTCACGACAATCTAGGATTCTCATGGTTAAATTATCATTTCTTTGTAAATAACTCCCAAATTTATACATTTACTCCTATCTCACTTACAATCTCCAGATCCTTCAACACCAAGTACTTTTTGGATATCTCCAATTAAGCATTCTAGAGATATTTCAAACTCAACATGTCCAAACAAATTTTATATTCTCCCTGCTTAATTGCATCTCTTCTTTAAGTTTCCCCATTTCTGTGGAGGGGATTGCTGCCCTTCCAGTCACTAATTTATATAATTTCAACTATGTTTAACTCTAGTAAAATGTAATATTCATCTGTGCAAGGACTAGTCTCACTTTTGTATTATTTTCCCACAGTTTAGCATAGTGCCTGACATATGGTAGATGCTTAATAAATACTTATGATTAATTTATTTATTGATATGCTAATATGTACTCATTCATTTATTGGAACATATATACATAGATGCATATGTACTAAATATGCATAAATATTTAAATGGAAATTCATAAGAAATAGTCACTGCTTCTCAGCTATGATAGGTTCTTTAAATATTCCCAGAAGCCTCCTTTCTATCTGGGGTCTGTGGACAATTATGAACAATTTCTTAATAAGATTTTTCTACCTGATCTATTACTATGAGTTACCACTTAGGACTTTCCAGAACCTCCATGTTGTATTGTTCCCACACCATTTGTGTTGGCTTAATTGCCTTGGCTTTATAATGCATCCTGATTCTTCTTTCAATAGGAAATTATGATATCCTCTCCATCATTTGCTGTATTCTAGTGGCTTCATCAGCTGCCTAATTTTCTCTAATTCTCACTGAATCAGAGAGTCATACAAAGCTTGTATTGTTCCCATGATTGCCTTGATGTATAACATCTCATAACAAAGATGAATATTTACCAGGTTTGTTTTCACTGTGATAATGGAAATCTTCCAGATGATGTGATAACTTATCCCAGAAAAAATACACAAAATGAAGCTTTAAAATATGATGGAATTTGAAGATTGCTCTTCAGTCATATAGGCTTAGACTCTTGAGATAATACAGACCTTATTATGACAAGCAGATAATGGCCTGCCATCCTATTAGCCTTGATGATTTTTTTTGGCCCTAGAAAACCATATGCCCTATGGAAATTTGTGCCTATAGTTTCTTTGGATGAAGTGTGAAATAATGGTTAGAGTGTGATATAATGTAGGAAGAACATTCTGAGAAATAGCAATATGATTCTAAAACTAACATCATACCAGGAAATTTGGGGCATTGCTCTTTTTGGAAATATCTGAGCCCTAGTTGAAAGCCATTTCCTTGTGAACAAATGGCCCTTTCCTTGCTTGGAATTATACATAACTGATCATTTAATGAATATGAGATATTTTAAATAAAATTAAAAGACCTTATAGATAAATACTTCCAGAGGAAGGACACGTGAGTCATGGAACAATAGGAGAAACTTTGAAAATATGACTAACTGAACACATCTATAAGATGAATTCCAGAAACTGATAGGAGGATCTAGAAGGGATACCATGTCACACTAGAAGGAAAAGTAGGGGTGGAGTTTAGATACCCCAGCTAGGAAGGAGGTCCTTGCTTCACAAAGTTTCTTACTTCATAGTTTTGGCAAAAAGTAGAGCAAATGGGCCCAGATGCTATAAGAATATTAAATAATATCAGAAACTTTTGTGCCATTTTACATGCCATTTATATTCTGTAGCTTTATAACTCTCTATTGTATTGGTAAATCTCTATCCTAAAGTCTATTTCCCTAAATTACATTAAATACTAACAAAGCATTTTAGAAAAACCTCAACTACAGTGTACATGGAAGGGTAGTAAAGGGATCATTCACACTTTAGTCAGAAGGAATTAGGGTACATATATGGAGACCAGATAAGGATTTGTGTCTATGATAGAAATGTTACTAAAGAAATGTGCCTATGCCTCTAGCTGCTTCTTATTAAAAACCTGCTCTCAGCTATTCCCCAGTAGTGGAGTGGCCAGTTTTGCACATTATAAATGACCCCCCAAATCACTAATAACAATACAAAATAAAAATAAAATAATAAAATTTTAAATCATTCTCTGGAAATTGACCAAAATGACAAATCATTGTTGGAGGAACTATGGAAAGACAACCATTCTAATGCACATTGGTAACATTGTAAACTTGTCTAAGAATTCATGATAATGTTTTAAATTATAAAAAAAAAAGTGATCAAACTTCAGATCTTTTAATCAAATCATATTCTCCAAAGAGATCAAATATAGAAGCAACCCTTTAATAAATACCAAAATGTTTATGGCAACATCTATGTGTAAGAGAGAGCAAATAATTGGGCACAGTTCAGGCAACTACCAGTTGAAAATGACTGAACAAACCTAAAATATCAAACGTAAAAAATGATTAGGAGGAATTCAGAGATACAGAGGAAGATTTGTATGAACTGATATGAAAATAAAGTAAGAAAAACCAAAAGAAAAATGCAAATGAGATCTACAACAATATAAATGCAGAGGTTACTAAAAGAAAGTCAAATTCTTATGCGCATTTAATGTGTGGGGAAAACCATTGGAGGTTTAATGCATCAACAATTATGAGGGACATAATTTGATCAAATGACCTTCTTAAACCTTTAGCTGACACCATGAGACCATGTAATTGTAAGACTAGTCCTAGGGAAAAGACAGATCGGAGACTCTATTTCTTGTACAACTCTGTCATCATAAAATCTTACAAATGAAGGTTTGGGGAATGTGACACTAACTTAGAAAGTCTATACGTGTATCCAGTCATACCCTAGCTTGGCTTGGGTAAATAAAAAGAGCATCCCCAAATTCCCACAATGTCAGATCATTAGACAGAACTTACTGGCATATTGATCTTACTAGTATAGTTCTCCATTTCCTATTCTTTCCCCATCTTCCATCTTGGAAAAGCACAAACATTCATGTTAAATGTTGTAAAAGTTAGATTCCCAGTGGGCACGCATTCTCCCTAACTCACTGGTCAAGATGGAGGAATTGGAATTCTCCTTGCTCCCCATCACCACTTTTAGGTTCTCCCTCCACAACTATCACTCAGTAATTTCTCCTCCATTCAGGTTCCCTCAATCCATCTCTATCACCCACTCAAAATTCTGGTAGCTGTTGTCCACTGACATCCTGGACACTCAAATTATTTCCTCAAAAAATGCAATGGGGGGAGGTGGAGCCAGAATGGTGGAACAGAGAAGCACTCAGCCATACTCTCCTAAATTCCCTTTCAAATAATTCTAAATTAATGCCTCGAATTGAATTCTGCAGTTAGAGAATCAATGAAAAAATCAAGTGAAACAATTTTCCAGCCCCTGACAATGTAAATGATTGACAGGGAATATCTGTCTCTCTGTGGTAATGTTGGGTCCCAGAAGCACAGTCCAAACAATGCAGGCAGGAGCTTGGGAAAGGCTATATTTGCTGGAGCATATGCTTTAGAAAATCTCAGCAAAAAAGAAAGGAAGGGAGGGAAGGAGAGAAAAAGGGAAGAAGGAAGGAAGGAAGAAAGGAAGGAAGGAAGGAAGGAAGGAAGGAAGGAAGGAAGGAAGGAAGGAAGGAAGGAAGGAAGGAAGGAAGGAAGGAAGGAAGGAAGAAAGGAAAGAAGGGAGAGAGGGAGGGAGGGAAGGAGGAAGGATGTGGTAGTGTCGGTGAACACCAACAGTGGCAAAGAATTAAAAACTGAGGGAAGGTGCATTCATTGGAGAATGGCTTAACAAGTTGTGGTATAAAATTATGCTATAAGAAGTGACAAGCAAGATTCATTTAGAAAAATCTAGACTTACATGATCTTATTCAAAGTGAAATGAGTAAAACCAGGAAAATATTGTACATAGCAACAGCAATATTATACAATAATAATATAATTATACAATGATCAACTGTGAATGACCTAGCTATTCTCAGCAATACAATTATCCAAAATAACTCTAAAGGACTCTATATATCACTCATCTCTATTTGTGATGTAACTACACCAACCTCACACACAATACCACCCCCTCCAACTCCAGGCATTTTTACTGGCTGTCTCCCTATGCTTGAAACCGTTCTCCCTTTTCTCTGCCTCCTAGTTTCATTGGCTTCCTTCTAATTCAAACTATAACTGCACCTCTTATAAGGAAATCTTCCTCCAATCCTTCCCAATTCTAATGCCTCCCTTCTGTTGGTTATTTATAATTTATCCTCTGTGTAGTTTATTGGTACTTATGTATTGGCATGTCATCTCACCTATTAGATTGTTAGCACTCTGAGATCAGGGATACTTACCTTTCCTTGTACCCCCTGCTTTTCACAGTGCCTGGAGCACAATACACACTTAACAAATGTTTATTGATTGACTGACTAATCCAGAGCAAATTTCCAAATTTGGAGACCAAACTCTCCAAGGCCATTGTAACAATAATGATAATGACAACTATGGTTTATATAGCCCTTTAAGTTTATAGGTTATTATACTGATATATTTGTATAATCTCCTTTGACCCTTATAATAAGTAGTGAAGTAGGCACTGTTATTATTTCCATTTTATAGCTGAGGAAACTAAGGCAGGCACAGAATAAATAACTTGTCCAGAGTTACATAATTAGTAAGTATCTGAGGCAGAATTCAAACTCAGGTTTTCCTGAGGCCTATTCCAACACTCCATCCATTGATCCACCATGGAGTTTGAAGGGTCCTTTATATTTGGTGCAGAGACTATAAAGCTCTTTATGAGCATCAAACCACTTGCTCTTCTGATACTCCATTATATAGATTATTCACTACACTTTATAGATAGTCTGAGGCACAAGGATGCCAGAGAATGCATAGAACAAAGCCAAGAATAAAATAGAATTGGCTTATAGCTGCAAAGATCAGATCCACAAAAGTTCCAGGAAGCTTCCTTACCAAATCCCAATATAAAGAATCCAGCAGTCATGCATTGCCTTTGATTCTTCAGCAACTCCTGTGCAGTATGCTGCAATCAAGAGAACACTAGGCTAGAAGTAAAGAGAGCTGGGTTCTAGACCCAGCTCTCCCACTAATTGTGTGACCTTTGCAAGTATCATCACCTCCCCGAGTCTCAGTTTTCCCAAATGTAAAATTATTAGTGGAATATAGCAGGAAAAGAATTGCATTTGGATTGTGAAAACCAAGATTTGCATACCAGCTCAAATTCCTAAATACTGTGGAACCAAGACCAAGTTACTTAATCTCCAAATTCCAGCTCCTCCATTGTAGAATGAAGCAAGATGTTCAATAAGGTCCTATCTAGCTTTAACATTCACTATGAATTTAAATCCTTCCCAATCTGTGGCTTGGAGGAATGAAATCTTTTTTTTCTCGAAAATATTGCAGAAAAACTCACTTGCAAAGGTTATCTATTCAAGATATCAAAAACCAATAGTCGGCACTCAAAATTATCCATGTTAATGTAAGAAAGAAATATCACAAATAATCCAAAAGCCATTTCTCTATTTTGTAGCTGTTTTTCTTCCTGGTTCTCTTTGACTGTATCAGAAGTTGGTATCCCTTAAGTGTGAAAAATCTGGGCAGCAGAGTAAAGCAGCTTAATGTTAGGTCACAAAAGGAAGTCAGCCCAAAGTTAAAATTTGATGAAGCTAATAACCCACTTGAGATATAAAAAATGTTATTTTGCATTTGCCTAAAACAATGCTGGGGAGGAGAATGATTGTAAACAGAAAACAAGGGAGATGGGTCCAACTTAAGAAACAAATCAGTGGCATTGTGACATCAACAGTGTTGCCAATGACTGTGGTCATGGGTGGTAATGTGTTTCATTAAAGAGGGCAATGGTCCTTACCCACACACACAATAATCTTGCAGTCTGTGCTTATTACAAATACACACTGTTTGTTTCCTCAGTAAGATGTCCCTACTTGGTTTTTCTATTACACTTATCACAAGAGATCAAAACAGACAGATGCATTTACTGTTTTCCCTCCAAAGATAATGAAAAGAAACAGTTTATAAAATCAGATTATGTGAAAAATTGCCTAATGATTATAATTTATAAACTCGTTGCTGAATAATGATGTATTCAAGAGTTGTCATTGTATGATGAAAGGAAGCTAATATGGAAGATTTTCTCTATGAAGAATGACTACAGATGAATTGCACCAAGATACAATCCTCTGATAAAGAACAATAAGAGCCTCTAGAACACTTAATAATAGACTACTCAGGGTGAATTGAGTATTGCAATAAAAGCCCATAAATTAAAAAGTTTCCCAATGATTTCTGATAAAAGACATGCCAAGGTGAAATAAAGAATCCTTGAAATCAACTGATAGCCTGGCTATAATTCCATAGGTAATGGAGGGAAATTTCAACAAAAGCACAGAAAGTGTAATTTCTGAACCTGGAGTTTGAAAAGCCTAAGTTTTGCTCTTTATATTTTGAAAGCTTTCAACTCTTTTTTTTAAGTTTCCATAAAAGTTAAAAAAAAGAGGCTCATGAAAGCATTTTTAATGGATAGAAGAAAACAGAAAGAAAAAGGAAACTAACAAATAGGGCAGCTTTGAAAGCTACTTACTGAATTTAAAAGCACTTAAAAAGCAAATTGTACATAGATTTGCAGTGTTAGGTACAATCAGTCAGTCAATAAACATTTATTAAGAACTATTATGAACTAGGCACTGGGCTAAGCATTAGACATATAAAAAGAGGCAAGAAAACAGTGCCTGTTTTCTTCATGAAGCTCACAATCCTCCTTTTTATTTTACTTTGTATATGGAAATATTCATTTTATTTGGTATTTGTTAAAGTTCAGAACTCTTTAAAAGATCACATTAACCCACACTCCTCCTTCCCCCTTACCAAAAAAAAAAAAAAAAAAAAAAATTAGTTCCAAAGAACTCATGCTGACTTTTTCCAGATGTTATCTAAGGAAAATGAAACAGCTGGATCCCACAATCAACAAGCATGAATTAATTCTCTCTAACTGTTAAGTACACTCAAGCATTCTAACTTCATGTTCAATGTGCTCATTTCAATAAGCAGTACCTAAAAGAAGAAATCAGTGACATTTCAATGCTGTCTTAGAGCCATAATCCTACTTCTCTAAGAACTCCCTCCATTGGTTTATATTTTCACTTGTCCTTCTTTTTTGGGGATGGGAGATGGCACAGTAAAAAGAATTCTATGCTTGGATTTATGAAGATTCATCTTTCTGAGTTCAAATCTAGCCTCAGACATTTCTTAGCTGTATGAGCAAGTCACTTAACCCTGTTCGCCTCAGTGTCTCCATGTGTAAAATGATCTGGAGAAGAACATGGCAAATCATTCCAGTATCTTTGCCCCCCCCCAAAAAACAAATACGGTCACAAAGAGTCATAAATGACTGAATAACAATTTTTCCTTATCTGTGAAATTCTTGTCCATCAAGAGAATTAAATATCAAATCAATGAGTTTAGCAGCTTGATGTTATTCTGCCTCTTTCCTGGGGCACTTAGTATTTTTTATCTGTTTCACAAGTGGCCTAAAATTCTACAGCCTAGAGATCAACCTTCTTGGAATGAGTACTTCCATGCTTAGCTTGGCCAGTCCTCAGGCAGAAGACCAAGTCTTTTGCCTAGAACATAATTGAAGCCTTTCCAGCAGCATAAGCTGCCAAAGTTTCTGTTCTACCAGCATGGATTTTTAAGAGCCCAGGTTCAACCCAGGCCATCATGAAGCATCCAAGAGAGACATTTGTGTTATTTCACAAGTGATAGATGGAAATATGGTGAGAGTTTTTGAATGAAAACAGATAGAAATAAACTTCTGGAAAGTATCAGCTACTTAAAAGAAACAGTGAGTTGTGTGTATTAGGGAGGAAAAAAAACAAGTTGTCAACAGTCAGAAGTATTTATTAAGTGCTTATTATATCTCAGGAATTGTGTTAAGCATGAGATACAAAGAAAGGGAAAAAAAACATGATCCTTTCTTTCAAGGAATTTATGTTCTAATGGAGGAGACAATTGCAAATAACAAGGTACATAACAGGCACATAGAGTGTAAATGGGAAATAACCATAAAGGAAGGGTATTAGCAGTGGAGAGGGACATTTAATGTCTCCTGAGGAAGGTGGGATTTAAGTACAGAATTTGTCCAAACCTCCCACCTAGATAGCTCAGTGGATAGAGCACTGTGTCTGAAGTCAGAAACATGTTGTTGTTGTTGTTGTTGTTGTTGTTGTTGTTGTTGTTGTTGTTGTTGTTGTTGTTTAATCATTTCAGTCACGCCCAACTCTTTGTTATCCCCATTTGGGGTTTTCTTGGCAAAATGGGTGGTACAGTATATAGACTGCCATGCCTGAAGATAAAAAGACTCATTTTTTTTAGTTCAAATCTGGCCTCAGACACTTACTAGCTGTATGATCCTGGGCAAGCCACTTAACCTCTACTTACCTAGGAAACAGCTCGGTGGCTCAATGGAAAGAGCACTGGATCTGGAGTCAGGAAGACCTGAATTCAAATCCAGCCTCAAACATTTATGTGGTG
The DNA here is from genome assembly GCF_902635505.1 of Sarcophilus harrisii. Taxonomy (NCBI): domain Eukaryota; kingdom Metazoa; phylum Chordata; class Mammalia; order Dasyuromorphia; family Dasyuridae; genus Sarcophilus; species Sarcophilus harrisii. The sequence goes on from NC_045427.1 coordinate 148,697,150, forward strand.
TGATCCTAGACAGGTCACTTAATTTCTGTTTGCCTTAATTCACTGGAAAAGGAATTCGCACTCCATAATCTTTGCCAAGTAAAAGCCTTAGAATGCCCACCAGGACATGAAGAGCCACACATGGCTGAACAACAACAACAGCACAAATATAAACACAGGTTAGTCTCAATTGCCTGAATTATTGAATATTTTTATGAAAATGTTGTTCCTTATAAATTCGTTAATGCAAATTAATGTGGTCCCCATTCTGGGCCTGCATGGACATTTATGCCTCAGACAGCTCAGTGAATAGAGCAGTCAATTTGGAATTAAAAAAGACCTCAGTTCAAATGCAGACTTAGCTACTAACTAGTTATGGAACCCTGAGCAAATTATTTAACCTCTACCAACCACAGTTTCTTCATCTGTAAAATAGGGAGCACCTACCTCCCACAGTTGTCATGAAGTTAAAATGACAGTAATTGTAAGGGGTTTTGAAAAACTTAAAGTTCGACATTAATTACATTATGATGACAATGATCATGATGAAGATGATGATGAACAGTACACTGAAAATCCCCAGAGCTAGATTAGGTATAATACCATAATCGACCTTCTTGGTGATAGGAGGGAAAGAAAATTTGAAAATCAGTAGCTCAAACAATTCAACAATCATTCTAACCAGCTGTTACAGTATTTACCTAGAAGGCAGAGATATACTTTGTTATTACTTTCAATTCACTGCTTCTCTTCCAGACACCCAATCTCTGGTCACAATATAAAAGTGACCTGCTGCTGAGCTTGAACCACTTCCTCCGAAATGGCAGGAAAAATTAGTTGCTCAAAATATTGTTGCTGTGCATTTTGCAGACATGAGAGTCTCTCAGAACTCCTTCCTTGAAAGATAGCTGTTGACCATGGCTCTTTAGGAACTAGTTTTCTGCTTATCCATTGGCATGAGTCTTGGATCATTTTCTTGATAGTTTATTTCAGGGCCTTAGAACACATGCAGGATACCAAAAGATAACAATTTTCTCTGATCAAGAGATCGTATTGCCAATCTGTGAAGACCAAGTGGGGTAGATCCTAAACTGGTGGGCAAAGTAGTAATAAGATTGGCTTCAAGTTTTACTACTGGGGAAACAGTCACTTTCCTTGTTCTCTCTCATAAGGAAGGACCCACTCTTCTACTGAAAGTGTGGTGGTATAAATACAAAAAGTACATTATTAGTTTCCCAATAAAACATAGGAAAAGGAACTAATAATATACATATTGTTATACATATACAACTATTAGCTAGTGAGAAATCGATATGCCAATTAATTATAAAGCAAAGGATAAATAATTTAAAAGCCTAACTCCTTGCCTATATATAATATTATGTATTTGAACATAACTTTAATATAATTATATAGTATATTTAAAGGACCAAGATTAGCTGTTCAGATTCACATAATTTGATAATATTTTCTTTTTTATTATTTTAGCCTTTTTGTGTCCTCCTGAATTATTTAAAAGAACTATAACTAGGATAGGATGATTGGAATTTCCCCTCAAAGCTCTGACACCCAATGGAGCATGTCTCCTTCCCTCTGGTTCTCATCTCTGTGGCTCCTGGTCCCCTGTCAGCTTAAACCTGGACCTAGACTACCACTCATCAGTGGGGCACTTTGCTCCCCATTACCTTAATCCTATTATTGAACCTAGGAAAAATTTAATTGAGCAAAAATAGGGATGAACATGGTATTAGCTATTTGAAAGATTCGTATATAGGCTTCCCACTAACTCCAGTAGTTTGCAGATGTTTAGTCATTCTTCCCATGTTTGATTGGGGAATTAAATGTTGTTCTGTGTAGATTTATATCACAATACCCTCTGTCAAAAACCGGCCCAATTGGTTTAGGGTTGTAAATCCATATCATTGTCTTTCACACACCCATGGCACATGAATTCCTAGCAACAGCTCTGTCGCATTGTGGCAAAATGCTTTATAACACCTAAAAGAAGTGTTGTGTGCTTCTTTTAGGAAGCATCAAAAGGAAGAAAAGAAAGGTCTGCATATTTCTGTATAGGCCAAACTGTCTGGTAAAGAAACAAATTCAAAGAGGAAAACTGTGGCAACTGGAAATCAATCAGGGCAGAGCACTGACTCTAGAGTTAAAGGACCTGCAACTCATGCTTACAACCTAAGTGACCTTGGACAAATCATAATTTCTATGGGTCTCAGTTTCCTTTTCTGTCAAAGGAGAAAGTAGGACTAACTGGACTCTGAAATCCATCCTAGCCCTAAATTTACGATCCTATGAAACCAAGAATCGGTGAGCCAGAGGTTCTTTGGTTAATTGGGGGAGAAAGTGGATTATAGGGTACAAAAATCCCAAGGGACAACAATTATTTTGGTTGTTACATTGTATCCTAACTGTGTTATTATTATACAATTCAGGTATAAATGCTGGGAGCTCCACTCTAAGGTGAGAGCCATAGTGATTAGCCTTTGAGTAAACCCTACCTCTTACAAACCCCAACCTCAGGGATCCCCAGAAGATGCAATAATCAACCAATCAGTAAATACTTATTAAGCACCTATTATGTGCTAAGCATTGGAAACTATTAATTGTTTAAAAATAAAGTCAATGAAACAATGCCAACTCAACAAATAGTTTAAGGCGAAGAGAAAAGATTTGATGGATAGTGATCACAAAAACTAACAAATCTTCCTTGTGAACTGAAGGTTAAGTTTTTTCCTTTTTCCCTAAAAAAAGTGGAAAGATGGTATAAGTGATAATGGATAATCTGTTTTTCTTCTCTTGATATGTAAAGCATAGAACCACATTCCATCCAATGAAAAAAAATGCAAGATCCAAGAAGTCACACTTTGAATCATCAAATGATTCTAAATTGACTAGCAAGTCTCCTGATGTCCAGGAGAGGGCACTGTGTGTCTTCACTTATCCACCACCTTGACCAGAATTATAGAATCAAGGGTCATTAAAACTGGGAATTGAGCGTTCCAACAGTGATTCTCTGTTTACAAGGCAGAACAGGACAGTTGTTTTGACCAGAGCTAAGTTCTGTGACTTCCCATATCTAGACATGATATTAGTTTTGTTCATTCACACACTAATGCCAGGTTGTTGGCAGCTTATTAACACCCCAGAGCTGAAGCATAGAGATGATCCAGGAAGACACTCTCCACTTACTGGGTTCCATACTTTCTTTAAAAAAGAGAAAGATGGAACTAAAGAGACCCTTTAAGAAGACAAGTAGTTCTAGTTATCCTACAGGCTGTGGATGGAATGGAGCAAGTTTTTTTTTTCCCCCCCAATTTCTTTCACTTTCCTAGCTTACTTCCTGCCCTCACCAACCTGTCATACATAGACTCTTGAAAATATCAATCCTGGCCCCAAATATGAAAGGAATAAATAAACCACTTTCCCCTCAGTAGTGAAGTAGGAAACAAGAGGTGATGTGTTATATGAACTGGCAAATGTGGTCACTTTTTCATCTGGGTTTTGCTCAAATTTTTCTTTATTATAAAGAAAATTCAGAGGATGAACATATTGGGAAATACTTAATAGCTCAGAAGAATTAAGAAAGTCCTCAAGTAGAAAGTAATGCTTGAGTTGAAAAGAGATTTTAAATCCTTTAAACAAAGATTCTATGTAGCAGCAATGAAAAGAGAAGGCATGAAGGACAGGCTATACAAAAATATAATTGAGTTGGGATATGGAGTATCATATATGAGGAACAGGATGCTAAGTGGCTCCACAATGCACAGAGTGCTGAGCCTGAAGTCAGAAAGACAAATTCCCGAGTTCAAATCCAAACCAGACACTTCCTAGCTATATGATCTTGGGCAAGTCATTTCTCTCTGTTTGCCCCAATTTCCTCATTTATAAAATTAGCTAGAGGAGGAAATGGCAAATCACTCCAGTTTCTTTGCCAAGGAAACCCTAATGAGGTCACAAAGAGTCAAACACAATTGAAATAAATGAATAACATATGAGAAACAGTTAAATGACCAGTCTTGGCTGAACCAATGTCACAGAGTATGAAAAACTTTAAAAGTCAAATAGAAGAATATATTTTATCCTAAAGACCATAGAGAGCCACTGGAGTTTATGGAATAAGGGAATGGTACTTAAGGAAAATGGAATAATTGTGGAGGATAAACTGAAGTAGAAGAGGTGAGTGTGGGAGACCAATTAGGCTGTCATCCTAGTTCAAGCAAAAGATGCCAAGGGCCTAAAATGAGAAATGGTTATGTAAGTAATGAGGAAAGAAATGTGTTAGTCATGCTATGACAATAAAAACAGAAAGGAGCTAAGCAAAAATTAGGAGATTGAGGCAAAATTAGATAGTTTCTAACTGCTAATACTACTAGTAGTAGTTAGTAGTATTTAAGTTTTTGCAAAATACTTTGCTATTTGATCCCCACAGGAACCCTGTGAGATATGTGGTATAATATAAAATGATTCTCATTTTTCAGGTAAGGGAACTGAGGCTAAATGAGGTTGTGACTTGTTCAATGTCACACAACTAGTATCAGAAACAGCATTTCAGTTCAGGTCTTCCTAACACTATTCACTTATCACCTACAAAATCAAGAGAATCAAGGTGAATCAAAAGAAGGCAGTATCATAGAAATCCAGAGAAGAAAGAATATATGGTAGGAAGGAATTATTAACATAAAAAATAGAAACAAACTTGTAAAGACAATCTCAGAAACAATTGTTGTTATGATGATTGAGACCAATTCCAATGATCTTGTGATGAAGAGAGCATCTACATCCAGAGAGAAGATTGTGAGAACTGAATATGGATCACAACACAGCATTTTCATTCTTTTTGTGGTTGCTTGCATTTTGTTTTGCAGCAAGATTATTTTATAAATATGTATGTATATGTATATATATTGGATTTAACATGTTTAGAATATTTTGGATTACTTGCCATCTAAGGAGGGGGTTGGGGAAGGAGGGGAAATTTTGGAACACAAGATTTTGTAAGGGTCAATGTTGAAAAATTATCTATGCATATGTTTTGAAAATAAAAAGCTTTAATAAAAAAGAAACAATTGTGTTAAGTCATTTCAGTCATGTCCAACTCTTCATAGCCCCATTTGGGGTTTTCTTGGCAAAGATATTGAAGTAATTTGCATTTCCTTCTCCAATTGATTTTATAGATGAAGAATTGGGGCAAACAGGGTTGCCCAGGTCACACAACTAGGAAGCATCTGAAGCTGGATTTGAACTCAGGAAGATGATTCTTCCTGACATCAGGTCTAACACTCTATCCATCATTCCATCTTGCTGCCCAAAAACAATAAGAAAAATATCTAGGTACTTATTTAAGAAAAGCTGATGCTATAGAGAAATGTTACTACATAAGAGCACTAAGAAACAAAGCATATAGGAATAAATATGTCATCATTTAAGTGTTTATCTTTTCTCTAAAGTAAATGTAATTATTGTTACCTTGTTAACAAGCAAAAGAAAAACTCCTGATTGTTTGGGTTGGATTTTTTTGTTTTGTTTTTGTTTTTGTTTTTTTGGTTTAGACTAAAGTTATCTTCAGTATGACTGACTTACTGAAACTCAGAAGAATAGAATCTTGTCAAAGAATCTGCCTTGTGGTACTGAGACTATATTCAGGTCTTTTTCCCTGTTCAGGAATAGACCACCTTAAAAGGATAGAAATTGTGTTCAGAGGACTACAAGGAAAGGGGAAGAGGAAGGACAGAAACAAATGGGAGTTTATATAAACTGATTTACTGCTTTCTGAGGACTTCAAAATTTAGTGTTCCTGAATAACAGATTTTTCCCAACCCAAGAGATGGTAGTAGACAGAGCATTGATAGAGAAGCAGATATGTTCTCTCATGGTCCAAAGCCCATTCAAGCAATATGATTCATGGTCCCATCTTACTATCAGCAATGAATTTTAGCTCCCTACCTAGCATGATTAGAGAATCTGGTCTTCTAGTCAGAGATGGGCATTACCATCCTTGAGAATTGTTTCAAGGGCAATTTCAAGGGCATGAAAACTTCTAGGAAAAGAAGATTGCCCATAGAGTTCCTGAATCTTTTCTAGTCTTAGAGAAAGGAAAAAACCACACTCCCAAGGATCAAATTACTAGAAGACTAAAGCCACATCATGAGAGAGAATATGGTGAGAGATCAGTATCTTAGATCTTGCTACCTCTCGCTATTGCACCAAGTTCTTCAGATGTATGGTTTTGATGGAAAGAGGATTGTTTGTTCAAAAGCACCCTCCAAATATGTCATATTTCCAATGAAGGTCTAAACTAGAGGGTATTACTATGAATTTTGGATAAACTATGGAGGACACTATGGGAAACATATAGATCCCACACACATCAGAATGTGAACTATTTAAAAGCTTTATGTGTTTCTACATCTGTTTGTGGATTCTTACTATAATACTTTCTCATTCTATACATTTTGTGTTGCTGTTTGTCCTTCATTTATAAAATAAATGTTGTCTTATACTAATATACCTTTAGTACCTTGAGTGGTTTTATGGAAGCTAGAGACCAGTTTTACCCATAGTTGAGGGAACTCAATCATGAATAATATTTAGGGATTTTCAAGTAACTCCAGGTGGAGAAAATAATACAAAATAATAAAATAATCCTCTGTTATCAGCCTCCAAAGTTATACCTGGTATAATTGAAGCATAGGGAGGGGGAGGCAGAGTATACGAAGGTGAAAGGATTCTGGGTCACAAGTTACATAGTAAAATCCTATCTAGTTTAAACCACAGATATGCTGATCAAGTTCTCCTAGAATTTAACTATGCATAGTCAGTCAATTCAGACTTTGTAGTCATAGGGACAATGTGTGATGAAGACTCTTCTGAAACCACCAGGCTGAGAATTTGATTCTATATCCTGGAAGCTATTAACTGTTATATGTGTCTGAGTTAAAAGCTGCCATATCGAATGGTTTCCTTTTGTTTCCTTCCTCCCACAACCAGACAAAACAATAAATACCTTCTGCTGTGACTTGGCTGGACAGAGCTACCAGTCTCTCCTACTTTTTGGTTCTGAAAACATAAAGTCTCTTTATCAAAACAGAGAATGAGACAAAGGAAACAGAAAGAACCAATCTTGCTGTATATGAAGAGACAAGACAGTAGATTTTCTAACAAATTGTGGTGTTGATTTAAATATGTTAACAACCATTTCATCTGTTTTTAAAATAAGAAAAGGGCAGGAAGTATTTATGAGATCCTTCTAGTTTGAGGTAGAGATGGGGTAAGTTTTAATGTGAGGCTTTCGAACCCCTGCATTCAGATGGTTGTTTTTGAAATAACCATGTTTGCTCACCGCTAAGCAGACAGGGAAGTAAGATGATTTATTATAAGCTGTTACAGAATATATTATGCATGGTAGAGGCATGGAAAGGTCTTTGATATGTATCTGAAAGAACTTCAAACCCATAAAAGAGATAAATTTTGTATGAATAGTGTCACTGAGAGTATGGGAGGAATCTCAGACACATCTTCATATCACATGAAATAATGTAGGGTTTCTATACTTAGACAATCTGTGCATTAATTTCACTTAAAGAGGTAGTCATTAACATATCTATAGACCATACTTCACATTCTAGCTGAGCTTGTCTAACGCACTCTTTTTCTCATTTCATTTTTTTTCCCTGTTCATATTATGGGAATGGATATTTTGCCAGTTTTTTTTTTCCTATATGGTGGGTATCTTTAGGTTCCCAGGAAGATCCCCTGGGAAAGAAGGTTCCAATTCTCTGAAATGAAAACCTTTTTACCAGCAAGCTCCAAAGATTCATCACATGTCTGTGTGTAACCCTCTCCATCTTTCTGTGTGTATGTCTCTCCTCTCTCTTCCCCTCCTCTCTATTCTCTTTCTTTACCCTCTACTTTTCTATGCCAGAAGCTGAGTTAATATGCTAGTGACAAAGAAAGGCAAAAGACAGTCCCCACTGAAAAGGAAGCTCACAAACTGATAAGGGGGGAAAACATTCCAACAACTCTGTTTGCAATGCAGTATATACAGGATAACAAAATACACAGGATAAATTAGAGGTAATCTACATGGGGAAAGCATTAAGAAATATCACAAAAGGCTTATTCTAGAAGGTGAGATTTAATCTAGGACTTGAAGAATACCTGGAAAGCTAGAAAGTGGAGATACTGAGGGAGAATATCTGGACATGAGAGACAGCCAGTGAAAATGCTGGTAAAAGTGTCATATTTGGTTTCAGAGGGCATAGGTTTAAATCCTGGTTGTGCTAATTACTACTGTGGACAGTTCCTTCACCTATCTGAACTTCAGTTTCTTAATTACTAAAATAAACAGATTGGCCTAGATGAGGTCTGATCCTTTCCATCTCTAAAACCTATGCTCTGATCTATTGAAGCTTTGTTGGTTTGCTCATTTCTTTTCTTCCATGCTCATACAACATATAGGGTAGATGTTTTGCCAGCACATAGCACATGGTAGCTTTCTCTGGGGCTCTTTCTACTCCTTGTGTATGTTTTTCCAAGAGCATTGATCATTTATACGATCTCTCAGCTAAAGGCTAATAATGTGCAATCTGTCTCCTTTGACTTCATTTTCAATTTTCCAGCAAGGCAGTAGGTGAAAGCACAGCTCAGAGTTGTGCTGGGGAGATCCCAGCACTTCTGGTTATAACTGGTTACTGAGGAAGCCACATAATATTTGTCAAGGGCTCCTCTTGTTCTCCACCATGCTGAATGATGACTTCCTGTTTCAGACTGCTGCTACTGTTTGTATTAGGCTACACCTAATTATGGTTTTATTTGCTTTAATAAAGAAACATGCAAGGGTACAGGACAATTGCTTGAAAAACAATAATTCCTCTCACTAAACATCTGCAATTAAAGCATTTGCTGTTAATTATGTTAATTAACCTTATAGACAAAGCAGGTGAGGCTTCTGTGACATAGAAGGAGAAAAAAATCCATGGAAACATTTCATTTGGCAGTTTGAAAGAGAAAACTCATTCACAGTGACATCAGTCTAAAGCTGAACCTCAGATCTCGAATCAAGGGGTGTTCACTTGAGAGATCACCTCTGTGTGTTATAGATACATTTCAGTAGCTAACAGAAATACAACTAGGAAATTTTGCACCCAAGACAAGTGACAGGCAGGAAATTTGCCCTCTATTTAAAAGAGATCTGAAGCCCATCCCCATAAAGGGGGTAAACCTCAGCAAATATCAGGGTAAGGTCATGGCTGGTAGCCAGGATAAGTGACCAGAGTAAGAGATGAGTTCACCCCAGCTTCACATTTTCACTCATATTTCCCAATAAGTATATGCTAAAATCTATTGATTTCATCTTGTTAGAATACTGTAAATGCTATTGGCACCCTCTAATAGTGCGTCTAAAATCATTGTCTGGTGCAAAGCCTCTGTCCAAGTTACAACTTCAATAGCTAATCCCTCCTGGGTACTCATATAACCATGTTAGTCCGTAGTTCACAGAGAAAAATTTGCAGCTGAAGATGGATCAAGGACAAGGACCAGAGGAACTGTAGTAAAACATGCTACTACCCCTCCTGATAAAGGGATGATGGATTCAGGGTGCAGATTCCTTCATTCTCCTCCTAGCTCCATCCATGACTTCCTTGGACTTCAAGTACATATCCCCCTTGCTGCCTTCTCCTTTTCAGCTCCTTTTTGTATGCTATCTTCCCCCATTAAAATGTATGCTCCTTGCAATATGGAACTATGCCCAAAAGGCTATCAAATTATGCCTACTCTTTGACCCAACAGTGTCTCTACTAGGTTGGTAATCTAAAGAGATCATAAAAAGGGAAAATGACTCGCATGTGCAAAAAAAATGTTTATAGTAGCCCTTCTTATGGTGGCAAGGAACTGGAAACTGAGACGATGCCCATCAATTGGAGAATGGCTGAATAAGTTATGGTATGTGAATGTTATGGAAAATTATTGTTCTATAAGAAATGACCAGCAGAATGATTTCAGAGAGGCCTGGGGAGACTTATAAAAACTGATACTAAATGAAGTGAGTAAAACCAAGAGAACATTGTACACAGCAATAAGTTTATACAATGATCAATTCTGATGGACATGGCTCATTCCTATAGCATGTTGATTCAGGCCAGTTCCAATGGTCTTGTGATGGAGAGAGTCATCTGAACCCAGAGAGAGGACTGTGGGGATGAATGTAGATCATAATACAGTATTTTCACTTTTTTGTTGTTGTTTGCTTGCATTTTGTTTTCTTTCTCATTTTTTTTCCTTTTTGATCTGATTATTCTTGCACTGCATGATAATTGTAGAAATGTGTATAAAAGAACTGGACATGTTTAACCTATATTGGATTACTTGTTGTCTAGAGGAGGAAATGGGGGAGGGGGGGAGAGAGAGAAAAACATTTTTTGGTATACAAGGTTTTACAAGGGCGGATGTTCAAAATTATCAATGCATATGTTTTGAAAGTAAAAAGCTTTAAAAAAAAAAAGAAAAAACTTTATTTTAAAAAAATGTAAGCTCCTTCAGGGAAGGGAATGTCTTTCTTTTTCCTCATGTTTATATCTCTACTACTTAGCAGAGTATCTGATACATAGTAAATGCTTAGTGTACATTTGTTTCCTTCCTTCATAATAAGGCATCTACTTTTTGATCATAGCCATTGTATAAATTATTTTTTGAGTTTGTATATTTGTTCCAAGAATTTGAGAAGTTTTTTTCCCCAATGGGGTACAGAGACAGGAGAGAAAATAAACTTGTATTCATTGAAAAAAATTAATATGCACATACATAATACACTGTTGTTGTTGTTGTTGTTCAATGACCCCATTTGAGGTTTTCTTGGCAAAGATACTGAAGTGATTTGCCATTTCCCTCTCTAGTTCATTTTACAGATAAGGAAACTGAGGCAAAGAGAGAAGTGTTTTGCCCAGAGTCACATAGCTATTAAGTGTTTAAGGCCAGATTTGTACTAAGGAAAGATGAATCTTCCTAACTCTAGGCCCAGTATTCTAACCAGTTGTCCACCTCATATGCCCAACATACATACATGTATAGATAAATATATACATATATAGCGGGTCAAGGAATTTGGGCCTTTAGCAAATTGGAATAAATAATGGAGAGTTATTTAGCCTTTTTCCGGTTTTTTTCTTTTTTCTTGCTTTATAGAGAGTTCTTTGCCCTCCCTTTTGATCTGAAATAAGAGAAATAGATTAAACAAAAACCATTTTTATATCAACTCACTAACACGTACATGTGTTAGTACTTAGTTAGTACTTAGTAATTTAAGATTTCCTCATAACAACCCTGTGAAAGTAGATTGATTTTAGATCTATTCTACAGAGAGGGAAACTGAAACTTAGAGAAGTTAAATGGCTTATCCATTTAACACAATTCGTAAGTGTCAGCAAGCATTCAAACAAACAAGTGACTTAACCCCAAATCCAATGATCTTTGGGATACATACACTTCATTGTATCCCTAAACCATATGTTCTCCTTATAGCACTCCAAAGTTTTCCAGATAGGCAATTCTGAAACACAACAAATCCAATTGGAGCCAAAAGGCAATAAATTGTCATGCCTTTTATAATAACCCCTTAAGATTTATTTACTAATTCAAGATAAATTGTGATATGCACTACTAATTAGAGTTCCTATGAAATAAGTTCCTGTACTGCCAAAATCACAAGTCCTTACCACAAACATTTATTAAATACCTACTGTATTCCAGACATCATACTAAATTCTAGGAATATAAACACAAGCAAAAAAAAAAAAAAAAAAAAGAATCACTAATCTCAAGGAGCTTATATTCCAATAGGGGAAAATAATACATGAAAGGGAACTGAAGGAAGAGAGAGAGGACATACACACTCGTGTGAATGTTGACAAAACACAACAGGTAGGAGAATGAAGCAATGACATCCTGGACCCATTACCAAAATGGAGGCCAACAGAAGGAACTCACCAATGACAGGAAGGAGGCAGCTTTATCAAGGACCATTCCAGGGTAAAATGGAAGCTGAGACAAAGTGCAAAGAATCAGCAGCATATAACCAGGGTTAGGTGCTAATTTCTATTATTTTAGACCTGCAGCAACTCTAAGAGATAGATAAAGGTCTGTTCCTATCTTAATTTTGTAGATAAACAAAAAAGGTTTGTGATTTTCCCCAAATCCCACAACTAATCAGAGTCAAGAACAAGTCTCAAGTTTCCTGAATTCCTGTCCATGCTTATAATCATTAGACCATATTCTCATTCTAAGAAGAATTAGAATAACATTTTTTCTAGTGGAATCTATGGTCATTCAAAGACAAACTAATATTTTGAAAAATAATCAGCTATTAGTATTCTTCCCCCAGTGATATAACAGGATCCAAAGATTCATCAAATCATTTTGATTCATTTCTCTTCCAAAAACATTTATTAACTTAAAATTATTTCTTTTATAAATTATTTATTATTATATTACATATAATTAATACATATATTGTTAATTATGTATATAAATTATTATATAAAATTATTTACTTAACTGAATGTATGAAGGGAAGGAAGAGTATCTAGCCAAAATGATAATTTGGTCATTATGGTTTGGAGCTAACTTGTTTGAACCAGCTAAAAGTATAAAGAATACAAGGACACAGAAGGATCTGTGATTTTGGCAACATAGGAAACTCCTAGTATGGGAAGTCCATTCTCTAGTGTGGATCACAATCTATCTGTGAATTAGTAAATTATCCAGACCTTGGAACAGTAGCTAGCATAGTAGCACTTAATAAATGATTGTTGCTGAAGTGAATACCTAAAATCTAATGCTACTGAACCTGATTATCTCATGAGTCTGAGGTCCAGAATTCCTGCCCCCTTTTTAAAAAGTACTGCAAATCTAAGTGACAGCTAGCTAGGAAAGAAAAGTAATTTATGATAAGGGTTAGTTAACATTATTGAGACTAACATTCTAACTTATCTTTAATACTCTCTTCAGACACCTTTCTTTGTACATTAGGAAGAGGAAAACTGTTTTCAGCCAAAGACTATAAAATAATTAGAAACATTTTCCTGAGATAGCCTGGATCCCCAAGATCTCTCAGTAAAAACCCTAAAAGCTTGGCATCAACTAGACCTTACGTAATAGTTACAAAAATTGAGTCATTTAGTAAAGGATCTAGGACTAAATATTTTAAACTAATTCCTATGAAGAAATTAACTCTTTTATACAATATGCATTTATTTTTCTCCTGGAAGGATGGGTTTTCTGAAAACTAAATGAAAAATACATATATCTATTGTTCTTATTCTGAAGACATTTTCCAGGGGTTCCAAACAGCTCCCTTGTGTTTGGTGTCATTTTTGTTGTTTCTTTTTTTTCTATATTTTCTTCCCTTTGTCTCTCCTAGGTCACCCATATCCCATGATGTCTTTAGGTTCACTGCTGAAAGAAAGGTCTTTTTCTCTGTGGAAGCTGCTCGGGAATCATTATTAAGCAAGCTCTTTTCATGCTGGATGGCCATCATTTCTGAAGAGTCCAAAGGCTGTCACAGAGAAGTGCCCTAAACCCTTATTTTCTTCCTTGGGTGAAATATCCACCTGTGGTAATTAACGAGATTTGTTACGACCCCAATTGAGTTAATAGAGCCACAAGACAGATCGAAACCCTTAGACATACCATATTTTTTTTAAAAAAGTGTTTCTCTGATTTCTTGTTCCCAGATCTGAAAAGCCATCTCCTATGAGCTCAGTGGAAAACTCCAATTAATTAACTGTTTTCAACAGAAAAAGAAAATCTCAAAAGACTTGTTGACAGCCACTGTACTCATAGCCTTATCCTTATCTTTCATTATCTAAGCTTTTGTTAAATAAATAAATTAAATAAAAAAGGCATTTGTTTTCATAGACATAACCTCACAGGATCCTTTCATACTTAGAAATAAAGACACACAGAATAAAGAACCACACTTATTGGAGAGACCCTACATACCCTTGAAGTCTCTGAAGAAATCTCCACTATCTATTTAGAAGTAATATTTTCCTCATTAACACTCTGAGCCAGTCTTTACTGGCTATATTTCTAAATTTATCTATTCCCAGGTGTAAAAATCAAGTCAATTAAATCTGTTTTTAAAACCTTTGTAATTCAGCAACTAAGGAAGAGGTTTTAATCCCCGGGAGTTACTTATGGTTCTCAAAGGAACTATGGTTTATCTCCTTCTTTATGGATTAAAGATTTGATTCATAATGGTTCCAACAGATGCAAATGTGAAATAGGAAGTAAAACAAGTGCAAGTAATCTAGTAACTTCTTTTCATTCTCCAGCAGACCACCATTGTCAAGCAGCCCTAACTATGTTGATAGTGGGGAGGGGGGAAGCTAGAATATCATCCCATGCATCCAGGGAAAAACAGACACTTGCTAAATAAAGCAAATACATTAAAGCAAGATGAGGTGAGACAAATGTTACAAGGTTTACATTACAATAGTAGCTGTGGGTAGCAATAGTAACAAAGAATCTTATACCTGGAAATCACTGACTCCTGGCTTCTCTGGCTTCCTTCAAGTTCTAGCTAAAATCCCAGTCTTTTACATGAACCTACCCTAGGTCGTCCTTACTCTTGGTACCTTCCCTCTGAGATTATTTCTAATTTAACTTGGGTTTAGCTCATGTAAACTTAGCTGTTGGCATGTCATCTCCCACCACCACCATCCCTGACCATTTCAATATGAGAGAAGGGACTCTCTTTTATTTTTTTCATAGCTCCAATGCTTAGCACAGTGTCTGGCACATCATGGGCAACAATAATAAATAAATGCTAGTTGAATGACTGACTGACCTTCAATCTGTCAACATCCAAGGCCATCAAAACACTAGGAAATCTAATCAAGGACTTCTACTCCAACTGCGCTAATAAAGGGATGTGGAGAGCAGAGACGACTATTTGGTCTTTGTACCTTTTCTTGCCAGTCAATTAGATTCCCTGGTCCCCAGTTTCTTCATCTGTAAAATAAGGTGTTGGACTTAGATGGTCTCTGAAGTCCTTTCCACTCTTCACCAATGATTCTATAATTTCATTCACTCCCATGGCTTCAAGCAACATAACTGATAACCCAACGACATAGTAGAAAGAATGCTACATTTGGTTTCTAAAACATTGGATTCAATCTATATTCACTACTTGTGTGAATCTAGATTAGTCTCTTTAACTTTGGCTTCCATTTGTTCATCTATTGTTGTTGTTTTCTTTATCCTTGTAGAGGACCATGACATCAGAGAGGAATATGGTGATTTGCAAATGAATTGGATTTGAGTGAGGGAAAGTGGAGGAAGGTCACCTGCCTCACTTTCTCCTCCAGAGCCATCTGGGTTTAGTAGCAAAACACAAGTCAGGATGACTGAAGATAGTCCTGGATGCAGTGGGAGACATTAAACTTTTTTTTTAATTAAAGTTTTTTTTTATTTTTAAAACATATGCATAGATCATTTTCAACATTCACCATTGTAAAACTTTGTATACCAAAATGATTTTTCTCCCTCTCTTACCCCCACCTCCTTCTCTAGACAACAAATAATCCAATATAGGTTAAATGTGCAATTCTTCTATACATATTCCCACAATTATTGTGCTGCCCACTAAAAATCAGATCAAAAAGGGGGGGGGGGAATGAGAAAGAAAACAAAATACAAACAAACAACAACAAAAGATTGAAAATGCTATGTTGTGATCCTCACTCAATCCCCATATTCTTCTCTCTTGATGCAGATGGCTCTCTCCATCAAAAGACCATTGGATCTGACCTGAATCATCTCATTGTTGAAAATAGCCACATCTGTCAGAATTGATCAAATAATCTTGCTGTTGCCATGTACAATGTTCTACTGGTTCTACTCACTTCACTTAGCATCAATTCACATAAATCTTCCCAGGCCTCTCTGAAATCATCCTTCTGATCATTTTTTATAGAAAAATAATGTTCCATTATATTCATTCACCATAACTTATTCAAGTTATGTCTCTACAGTCTCCAACTGATGGGCATCTACTCAGTTTCCAGTTTCTTGCCACTGCAAAAAGGACTGCAACAAACATTTTTGCACATGTGGGTCCTTTTCTCTTTTTTATGATCTCTTTGGACTATAGGACAAGTAGAAACAATGCTGGATCAAAAGATATGCACATTTTGATCATAGTTCCAAATTGCTCTCCAGAATGGTTCAATCAGCTCACAATTCCACCAACAATGTATTAGTGTCCCAGTCTTCCCACATCTCCTCCAACATTCTTCATTATCTTTTCCTGTCACTTTAGCCAACCTGAGATGTGTATAGTGGTAACTCAAGAGTTCTCTTAATTTGCATTTCTCTGATCAATAGTGATTTAGAGCACTTTTTCACATGACTAGAAAGGGTTTTAATTTCTTTATCTGAAAATTGTCTGTTCATATCCTTTGACCTTATCAATTGAAACTAAGCTTTTTAAGCTAAGGTCTTTCCCAAGTCTCAGTTTGACTGAAACAACACCCATTCAGTGATTTAAGGCTGGGTAAAAATGAGGCAAAGAATGACTTCTTTTACCTAGTCAAATAAATAAAATTTTGAATCTAGGTTAGTTCCTTTAGCTCTCTTGGCCTGCATTTCTTTATCTGTAAAACAAGGAAAGATTAGATCATAAATTCTTACACTGCATTATAGATTCCCAAGGAGTCCATGGATAGATTTCAGGAAGTCAGTGAATCTAGATGGAAAAAAATTTAATTTAGTATTTCCTTCAGTTATGAATATAGAATACAAACATTATTCTGAGAGGGAATCCACAGGCTTCACCTGATTTCTAAAGTTGTCCATGACACACAAGTTTAAGAGCACCTGGACTAGATGGTCTTGAAAATCTTTTCTAAATATTTTTACAGTCAAAGGTTCTGATAAAGGCCTCATTTCCAAAATATATAGAGAATTAACTCAAATTTATAAAAAATCAAGCCATTCTCCAATTGAAAAATGGTCAAAGGATATGAACAGACAATTCTCAGATGAAGAAATTGAAACTATTTCTAGTCATATGAAAAGATGCTCCAAGTCATTATTAATCAGAGAAATGCAAATTAAGACAACTCTAAGATACCACTACACACCCCTCAGATTGGCTAAGATGACAGGAAAAAATAATGATGATTGTTGGAGGGGATGCGGATGTGCACTTAAAGCAAGATGCAATGTGTATCTAATTTATATTTTAATGTATTTAACATCTACTGGTCATCCTGCCATCTAGGGGAGGGGGTGGAGGGGTAAGAGGTGAAAAATTGGAACAAGAGGTTTGGCAATTGTTAATGCTGTAAAGTTACCCATGCATATAACCTGTAAATAAAAGGCTATTAAATTGAAAAGAAAATCTTTTCTACCCCTATAAATATGACCCTACAATCCTATAAATTTAATGGAGAGGACCCTGGGAAAGGATTTTTAGGATTACAAATTTTTGATATAGAAGATACCCTCTAATTTTAAAAATGAGGAAAATGGAGTCATGGAAAGGCATAGTCGATTGCCTAAGGTCATACAGGTAGTATATAACCAACCTATTGGATTTGAACTCAAGTTCCTTGAGTCTAAGTCTAGCCATCTTTCCACTAATTGGCTTTGGTTCTATACGGAAATAAAAAATCATTTCACAATTCTTGGAATTAGCATAGCATCACTCTAAAGCTCCATATGACCTTACCCAGAATCTGCTCTTTTTTAATCACAGTGATGAACTTTCCATATGTAATTGGCCCAGCATAAAATGGATCCCTCTCCCTCCCTAGCTTTCCCGTCTTCTGACAATGCCATGAGGATTTGAAAGTAGAAGTTAAATTTTCAGAATGCTGAATTTATAATCAGAGGACTTGGATTGACATCCCAGCTCTATTACTTCTTTATACATCCTAGAGCAAGTCACATAGTGGTGTCCATATAGTTTCTTTAACTATAAAATGTAGTTATATGAGATAATTCTTAATGTCCAACTCTATATTTACAATCCTGTAATCAAACCTCAACTACCAACTCCCTACATCCAAGAAAAGATCCCATATCAGAAATACCATATAACCTTGAACAGTATAAATTATATCTTTGTTCTATGTATAATGGCTTCTTTTTTCCATTTCTTACCATGGGAAGAAAGAAATTAAAGGAAGAAAGAAAGAATCAATATTTGCAAAAATATTTATAATAGCTCTTTTTGTGATAGTACCAAACTAGAAACTAAGGGATTGTTAGAGGACACTTATTGTGTATACAATATAATGGAATCTTATTTTTAAATGATTATGTTACATTTTTCATTAAGAAATGAAGAAATGGGGGCAGCTAGATGGCAGAGTGGCTAGAGCACCAGCCCTGACATCAGGAGGACCCGAGTTCAAATTCAGCCTCAGACACAATACTTCCTATCTGTGTGACACTGGACAAATCACTTAATCCCAATTACCTCAGAAAAGAAAAGAAAAGAAGTGAACAACTTCCAAGAAAACTGGGAAAATATATAGATAGATAGATTATTATAAAACAAAATGAGCAAAACTAGAACAATTAATGCAATAATATTATAGAGAATAACAGTTTTGAAAGCCTTTAGACTTCTGATCAATGCAATGAGAAATTAGTCCAAAAAAATGAAGATGAAGCATGCCATATAGCTTTTGACAGAGAAGGAATGAAATTAAAATTCAAAAAGAGGTATATGTTTTTGAACATATCTAATATGGGAATTTCTTTTGTTAGACTATGCAGCTATGTTCTGAGGATTTGGGTGGGGGAAAAGGTTATTTTTTTTTATTTGTTCAATAGAGGTGATAGTAAAAGAAATAAATTAATTAAAGTGCTTGTTAGTTAGGGGGAAATAATTTTTAAGGGAAAGGGAACCATAGTCTGATTAATTAATGGTCTTTTTAGTTAATGCAACAACAAAAAAAAAAAAAGATAGGAGAGCGTAGTAGAAATCCCACTAGACTTAGAGTCAGAAGGCAAATCTGAGTTGCCTTTCTGCCACTTACTGGTTTGGAGAAAATAGCTTCTTTGAACCTCAGTTTCCCTGTCTATAAAATGGGGAATGGTACTCTTTCCATCCCCTTCCTCATCAGTGTTGTTCAGAGAAATGTATTCTGAAAGGAACTTTATAAAATGTGGGTTGTCATTATTGTATAGATAGACATTTTCATTAATGAAGGATAACACAATAGTTCTTTTTCTAAGCATAACTTACTAAGGGTGTTACATAAGTGAAATAAAAGGCTGTTTCATTTGGCAACCAGGTTCTGCTTGAAATGAGATGTAAGTATTTTCATTTTTCTGCAGAAGAACTTATTATCTCCAAGCCCATGCTTCCCTTTCGTACCTCTCAGGCTCTTTTGTTGGTTTCTGAGCAACCAGCAGAGCCCTTGCTAGGCAGCCCTGAAGCCTGGGGCAAATGGGAAATCAACAAAAATCCAAAGGCTCCTTCCTCATGCAAGGAACATTTTTATCCCAGACTTTCTGAGATGAGCATAAATGCTCTAGAGGAGCAGATTTTTCACCCAAGAAAATGTTGCTCCATAATATGTGCCTTGCCCTTGACTATAATATTGCTGCCTTACTGCTTCAAAAATGTCAGGTTTAAGAGACCCATGAAAGCACATATGGATGGCCTGAACCCAGCAGGGCTCACCTCTGGGTTTTTTCTCTTTGATTCATCTCTTATATTCTCATTGCCTCCTTAGCTCCTTACCTTAGTGAAGGCTTCAGGAATCACTGGCACCACTGTGGTGTTTTAACGTGAATCAGCATCTCAAACATAGGAACTTAAAAAAATATCATTCACAAGCCCGGTCCATGTGGCAAGGGGAAGGGAAGAAGCATACAGGTGATGTCTGCATTACAGGGATCTATATCTACATAGACACATATACACACACATTTCAGACATTTAAGTCCACCTTTGGGGTTTTCATGGCAAAGATATTGGAGTATTTTGCCGTTTTCAACTCCAGCTCATTTTGCAGATGAGGAAACTGGGGCAAACAGAGTTAAGTGACTTGCCCAGGGGCACATGGCTAGTAAGTGTTTGAGACCAGATTTGATTTCAGGTAGAGGAGTGTTTTTGACTCCAAACCCAATGCTTCATCCACTTTACCATCTGCTTACCCATATGCATGTATGTATAGTATACATATATTATATAAAGATGTATGAATGGATACATAGAGATATACATACATATGAAGAGACATGTGTATGTGATTTAATGGTAATTATCATGAAAAACAAGATACTGAGAGTTTTGTCTTGTTCTTCCTATGTCAGCCAACAGCATCTGTTAAGCATTTATTGCATGCTAAGAATTGTACCTTAACACAGTTATGCCTGGGGATACAAAGTAAAAGGGAAAGAGAATGATCATTTATATAGTGATAGCTTTGTGCCAGACATAGTACTAAGTGTTTTACAGACATCTCATTTGTTCCTCACAACAGCCCTACAAGGTAGATTCTGTTCTTATTTCCAGGTTGCAGTTGTTTCCATATCCATTTCCATTCTCCCCTCCCTTCCATATCCAAGTTCCAGATTCCTAAGTTAGAATCCAATCTGTACCTCGACAGCCGTCCCCAAGGCTTGTCTGTCATCCCCCAGGGTTATTGCACCAAGAGGTCTTGTACCAGAACCCCGGAGGAATGGCATGTAGCTAGGGAAACCTGTTCTCACTCATGCTTCCAACCTGGTGAGAGCAGGCCAGTGGGTAAGCTGCCCTTATCACAGTTTTCCTCCTATCTAGGATTTATCAATATCATTGGAATTAAAATAGAGACTCCAGAATTCTCTACTTTGCTTCTGTTTAATATAAATTAAATGTGGAGAGGGAAAAAAGCACTGTGCTAAGTGTCGTATACTTACCTCATTGGATCTTCACAAAAATCTTATGAGACAAGTGCTATTATTTTCCCTATTTTATAGTCGAGGAAATTGAGGCAAAGAGTTTAAATAATTTGCTCAGGCTAACATGCTGAGTAGGTATCTGAGGGTCTTCTTGACCCCAGAATCAGTGCTCTATCCACTGAACTACATAGCAAAGTCAAAGAAAGACAAAAGCATAATCTCTGCCCAAGGCATGAAAACAATTATGTATGTACAAGGTATATACAGAATATACGGGAGGTAGTTTGGAGAGGAGACACTAGTAGGAGGAGCAACCGGGTAGACTTGCATAGAAGCTGAGATTTTCTCTG
This sequence comes from Sarcophilus harrisii, assembly GCF_902635505.1. Taxonomy (NCBI): domain Eukaryota; kingdom Metazoa; phylum Chordata; class Mammalia; order Dasyuromorphia; family Dasyuridae; genus Sarcophilus; species Sarcophilus harrisii. The sequence goes on from NC_045427.1 coordinate 148,718,395, forward strand.
AGTCTTGAAGGAAGTCAAGGAAGTGAGGAGGGAGAGCATTCCAAGCATAGGGGACGGATGATGAAAATTCCTAGAGCTGAAAGATGAAGTGCGAGGAACAGCAAGAAATCCAATGTCATCATACTATAGAATACATAGAAGGGGGTGAAGTAAAAAATGACTAGAAACATGGGGATGGGTTTTAAAAACCGAACAGAGGGTTTTATATTTGAACCAAGGTTTTGGCAACTGAGCCATAAAGTCTCAAAGCTGAAATGGATCTCAGAGACCATCTTGTCTAACTTCTAACAAAATAAGAATCCCCAGTAATAAGCAGTCTTATTTTGTTCTTTTTCCTGACTGCAACAGTATATGTCAGAGACTACTCTTGAACCCATGTTTTGGAGTTCCAAAGCCAGAGCTCCCTGTTATTATGATATTAATCAAGGTTGGAATTATTTAAAGATAGTCCCATTCCTGTGACATTTCCCATGATCACAGTCTTAGGTACAGATCTGTAAAGAATTATATAACCCAATGTCTTCCTATATTACAAATGAAGGGGCTGAGGCTAGGAGACCAGGCACAGGCATATGTAATCTGGTAGACCACACGCATACTTATATATCCTTTACTAAACTAATTCAAACATTGTAGTAGTAGCTCACTTTGGAGGGATAAATGTGGTTTTTTTCTTATTTTACTGGGGTTGTGACATGGAAAATAGATAAAATGTAGAATGCATGATGATAAGAATGAAAGAGAAGGGCAAGGAAATAGAAATAAAACATAAAAACTAGTACACCATGACCATGCACGGGAATATGGAAGACCCTTGCAAGATATGCATTTCAAAGCATTTCTTTTCTGAAATCCAGTTTTCTAGTTGAACTTCAATAAGGTACTTTGAATCAATCAATATATAAAGTGATTAGTATGTGTCAGGCAAGATTAAAGGTAATAATTCAGGTGACAGAATAAGTAAATAAAGGCTAGAAAGACCTATGAGTTGGAGTATTCAAAAGAGAAAAAAAGTCACAGATGGTAATCACTAACATTGCTATATATTTTAAAATGTAGAATTTTATTTGAACTTCCCAACATCCCTGTGAGGTAGCACAGGCTTTTAAGCTAGGTCTTCCTAACTCCAAATTCATCACTTTATCCAAAAGTATCAGACTTTCCTTTATAAAGCATTAAAACTTTACATGTAATCTGATTTTATCTTCATAATATCCCTGAGAGGTAGCATTATGATCATTTCTTACAGATGAGAAAACTATAGAAATGTTAGTTGTTATTATTATCTATTAACTTGAAGCTATTTAAGAAAATCATTGAAGAGGTTTGCTCATATTAGAACTAGTCCCCAGAATCAAAGCTACAAACTAATTCCCCATTCCCCAATTAAGCTGTTAAAATCACCTAAAAACCTGAGCCTGATTTATTTGATAAGCTGATGACTATTTCGAATTCTCTTTCCTCTATGACTAGTAAGTTCCTCCAGTTTATCTCCCAAGGATATGCTGTCTATCATCCAAAGTTATCACTGCCCTTTAGAATCTTCATGCTATTTTCATAAATTATAGATTCAAACTGGACAGGACCTCAGAGATCATCTAGTTTAATTCTTTCATTTTACAGATAAGGAAGCTGAAGAGCTAAAATAATCTTCCTACGATCACATAGGTAGTCAGGATTTTGATTCAGGTCCTGAGCCTCTAAATGTACATTTTCTAGTCTACTACTCTAAACTCCTTTGCATCCAAAATCTGCTCCTTCTTCTTCCATAAAATCTAGCTTTCCCCAAAGACCAGAAATGCTCTTTCCTCTCTGGTACCAACTGTTCTTCTACAGATAACAGGAGCTAGTATATTCCTTGATCCTCACTACTACTTCTAGACTTGAAATGCCATAATTACAATAAAAATAGATTTGTCATTTTAAAATAAGAACTTTAATTTTGTTTGCTATTATACATGTTTTCTTGTATTATAAGGATATACAAGTACTGCTGAGGCATATTTATGAAACATATCCTACATATAATTTAGACTTGTAACCACTGAAACTGAAATCTGTTTATGATACTCAGTACTGATTAAGTTTATAGCATATATTGTCAAATATATAGATAGATGATACATGGATATATAAAATTTCCTTTGAATGGCATCCCAAGTTCACTATCTAGGATATTGGGTTAGCCATCCTTATTTGGTTAAGTACTTATGTAATTTGATGCTCTTTTATAAAGTTGCAAATATAAAATATACTGCCATTGATTTTTCAAGGATTAAAAAATTGCAAATCTTTGGAAGAAATGTCATAGGAGTTTGAGGACTAACTCGTAGCCTAGGATGAAGAGTTGAAAGAAAAAAGCATCTCTTCTTAGCCATGAGAACGGTTTAGGATTAACACAATGTTTAAGCTAGAAGGCAGACCTAGGTCACATTTGAAAGTTCTAAAAGAGATAGAAGACTCTAAAAGAGGCAGAAAAGGAAGTGAAAATTGTGTGAGCTTAGAAGCAGTAGCTATGGAAAAACTCTCCAGCCTCCTATAGGATTTATACAAAGGACGTGGATTTGAGGACTTGATTTGAAATTGTGAGACAAGATTCAGGACTGATCTTAAGAGGGGAAGAGACAGAGACAGAAAAAGATGATGATGATGATGATGATGATGATGATGATGATGATGATGTTGATGATGATGATGGCAGCGATGGCAATGACAAAATGAAGAAACTATGTAGAGCCACATCCAGATGATTTGTTCCCTTGTCTCTTTTCCCAGTTTTAAGAATATGTAGGTAGGAATCCTTTTAGACCCAAAAAGTGGGAGAAGAAGCTAGATGAGTAATGGTTTCTGTTTTGTTGAATGGGCCAACCAGAGCCAAACACCAAGGTAGGAACCAGAATGTGCAATAGTAAATTTTTCCATAGTAATCCAAGCTGAGCAGTCTCAGTTTTGAGCTGTGACTTAAAGTAATTGTTCTCTACAGTCTAGATCAAAGGTGTCAAATACACTGACCATTATGTGCATTGTGCACAGTACTTCTGAGTACAGCCAAACCAAATTAAAATGTAACTGGGAAACATTTAATGAAATAAATAAAAACACAACAGGATATAGATAATATTAATATGTGGGTTTCTAAGTCAATATATAGCCAACACGGATCTGTAGGATGGTTGGTTTAGTAGCCCCAGTTTTATGTGAACTTGACATCATTAGTCCATACAAACTGGATTCCCAATCATGCACTATGCTGTTCTCTCTCTCTCTCTCTCTCTCTCTTTCTCTCTCTTTCTCTCTTTTTCTCTCTCTCTTTCTCCCTTTCTCCCTCTCTCTTCAACTAAAATAATTTAGCAAGAAATTTTCCTGTCTTTTTGCACTGAGAAGCTGGTTGTTTTCTTTCCTAATTCGATTCTCATGTATTTTATAGGATACACCTAAGAAAATAGGGAGAGACTAAAATCAAAAACTTGTATCCTGTGTGATGAGAAGACAATATTACTTGCTTAGATCACTAGTAGTGAGAGTTTTTGCTGCAAACAAATATCCTTGATTATACTAATCTAATTAAATACATTGTTTAAACTTTAAATTTATTAATGAATTAATTAAGCTAACATTTACAACATGGTCTGATTTATTCACTCCCTAGCCCTGAGGTGAGAAAGCAAGGGGAGCAAAATGGAAAAAGATAAAAATTGGATAATATTTAATTTCTACCCCTTCCAGTAGAGAACAAAAACGATTAAGTACCTTCCACAGCACCACCTCCTGGTATGTCATGAAAACTACTCAGTAAATAATAAACTTTTATAGGGATTATAATTTTCCTTGATTTCTTGGAAGATATTGTCCCAGTGCTCTTTTTGAATGCTCCTTTCAGATAGTCCAGTTTTTCTTATATTGTTTTTTCTAGGTCTATTTTCCAGATCAGGTGTTTTTTCCATGAAGTAGTTTACATTTTCTTCCATTTTTTCAATCTTTTGAATTTGTTTGACTAATCCTTGATGCCTCATAGAGGCATTAGCTTCCACTTGGCCAATTCAGGGTTTTTAAGATATGTTTTCCTCAATTAGCTTTTGTGCTTTCTTCTTCTTTTGACCAATTATATTTTTTAAAGAGTTGTTTTCTTCTGTGGATTTTTCTAATTCTTATTCCATTCTACCAATTGTAGTTTTTAGGCAATTTTCCAAGCTATCAACTCTTTTTTCATATTTCTTTTCCATTACTCTCATTTCTCTTTCCAACCTTTCTTCTCCCTCTCGTATATGATTTTTAAGCTCCATCTGAACCCTTCATGAGTTCTTTCTGGACTTGAGAGCACTTCCCATTTATCTTTGCTGTTTTGCCCATAGGTGTTTTGATATTGTTGTCCTCTTCTGAGTTTGACCTTCCCTGTCTCCATAATAACTTTCTATGGTCAAATTCTTTTTTCCTTGTTTTTGACTGCTCCTCCTCTCCCCTCCCCTCTTCTCCCCCTCCTTCTCTCTCTCTCTCTCTCTCTCTCTCTCTCTCTCTCTCTCTCTCTCTCTCTCTTGCTTTTTCTCTCTAGCTTTTTCTCTCTTCCTCCCTCCCTCCTTCCTTTCCTGCCTCTCTCTCTGCTCCCCTAGTGAAAAGAATACTGTCTCAGGTTTTTTGTGCCACTGACTACAGATCCCAACTGTTTTTCTGGTATTCCACTGATGTTGTCCTGTACCCTACAGGGGCCTTTTAGGTCTGATACTGAGAAGGTGGAATGAGGTGTGACTGGCACCACTGGAGATTGTAGGGATCTGACAATTTATCTGGTGTTGAGCTTGGGTTCTAGTGATGGTGTCTGGCAATATCCCGAATCTAGGTAAGGTGTTTCTCTATTTCCCCAGCATTACACTGAAGCACACATTTTATCTAGCTGCTGCAGGATTCCTGATTACCTGGGGCTGTGCTGAAGTTCCAGGAGGTCTGACTGCTAGAGCTTCTGATGATTTCCTGGGGCTGGACTCTACAAATTCCCCTAGTTTTGCCCAGGCACATGGGAGGACCAAGGTTGGCATCCATCTGCTCCACCACTCTGTGGTTCATAATCTCCTGCTGATTTGCTGTGGTGGGGCTTCTGCTGGCTCAGTAAGGAGCTTCCTGCCTGGGATTGACCTCTACCTTTACCAAAGTGAAAGGGACCTTTCCTGTCAATCTTCCAAATTTCCTGGGCTAAAGATTGTCTGAACTCATCTCCTAGCAGATTCCATCATTTCAAGACCTGCCTTAGGGTACTATTTTACAATTGCCTGGAGGTGAGCATGGGAAGGTTATAGAGATTCACTGTTCATTCTGCCTTCTTGGCCCCTTAAGGATGCTAAGTGACCACATAGATAGTAAGTATCAGAGTCAGGATTTAAACCTAGTCCTCTGACTTTGGCACCAAAGGTAAGAGTATAGAAAGAAAGAGGAAATGGAAGCTATTGATAAACCCTCAAGGAATATTCACAATTAGGAATTGGGAAGAATTTAGGAGCCATTCTTTCTTTGAAGATCTTCTGACAATGACATCTCCCAATCCTCCTGATACTTACCCTATTTATGTTGAAGGTACCATCATCTTTCTAATTACCCCAATTCACAACTTTAAAATCATCCTCAATTTTTCCTTCTCCCTCAGTTCATATATCGATCAGTTGTCAAGTCCCATCTATTCTATCTCACCACCACCATAAAACACATTAAATCCATCCATTTTTCTTTACTTACATAGCTACCATCCTATTTCACTCTCTCACCACCACCACCACTATAGCCTCCTAAATGGACTTCCAGTTTTGTCTTCTCTCCCACCCCATCTCATCCAATCCCTCCTCCACACAGCTGCTAATTTCCTAAAGCACACATCTAACCATGTCATTCCCCTGATCAATGACCTTCTGTAGCAGTCCCAATAGCCTCTAGAATAAAATGCAAACTTTTTAGTTTTGCATTTAAAGTCCTTTAGAATCATGCCTTAGCCCTCTTTTACAGGCTTATTTCATATTACTCCCTTTCTCACACTTTTATGTTCTAGTCAAATTGATCTGCCTATTGTCCTCTAAACTTGGTATTCCAACTCACAACATTATGACTTTCATCATTTATCTTCCATGTCTTGAATTCATCACCTCTGCCTCTTAAAATCCAGAACTTCCTTTAAGATGCACATACTACCTCCTAGAGGAAGCATTCCCTGAACCCCATGACTGTAAGTTGCTTTCTCCCTACTCAAAATATCATGCATATATTGATCAGCTTATGTATTCTATCCCCACCCCACTCCATCCCCAAGAATGTAAGTTTTGGAGCCTCAGAGCACATAGACATTTAATTAAAGGGTTTTTTTAGTTGGCTGGATTTCAGAACACTTTCCTACTCTCCTCATTAAGTCTGGTACATTATACTCCTTAACCTCCCCAGTTCCTATGAGCCTCTTTCTATTATTCTGCTACATGCTAGATTTAGGATCAAAAAATTGTCTCAAAACCCTGAACTCTAAGGTCCCCTACTCTAATCACAGTTTGCTATTCTGCTACTCTCCCATACCCTCAAACCTCCAAAGGCTGCTCTTCACTCTCACTTTGACCTCTGATGCTTTAGTGGCTCCTTCTCCTTGTATAGCACCTCTATGTGTACTTTACTTCCCCCCCCATTACAGTCTAAGGCCAATCATTTCAATAATGTCCTCTCCTTATCCCCTTGACCTTTTCCTGTTCTACCCTGCTAATCCCCAACCCTGGATAACCCCTACCATCTGCCTCCAAACAGAGCACAGCTAAAGGATGTCACAAGCCCACATTGCTGGATCTACTAAAAATGTATGGGATTTCACCTCAGTTGAGCCCTCACTTCTGTAAGGCAATCCTTTTATTCATCTCTTATTGACTCTCTATCACACTTCTCATAATAACTCTTCCAGATCTTTTCTTCAAACCCCAAAAACACTGTGATCCCCTCTTCTCTTAGAATTCCTCTCTCAAGACAAAGCCCAAATGTCAAACTCTATATTATACCTTTCATAATCTCTCCAACTGCTAATTTCCTCCCTGCATAACTAACTCATATCCAATTGTCTTTTAATTATTTTTTAAATTTGTTCTGCATATATAAGTGTTTATGTTGTCTCCTCTGATAAAAAAAATTTGTCTTTATATTTTTATCTCCAACATCTATCTAGCACAATAAATGGCACATCACAGAAGCTTGATAAATTCTTGTTGGCTGATTGGTTTCAGTCAATAATCTTAACTTCTAACTTTACTGAAGCAGTAGAGAGAGGACAGCTGACATGAGCTCCTGCATGCTTCCTCCTTCACATCACAAAATCCATCTTCATCCATCCAGAACCCCTTCTCTTTGTTCTCATATGATAAGGTGAGTCTTCTCCTTGCCAAAGGGTGCCCTTGATCCTTTCTTATGCTGACTTCTGTTTAACCTAGCTCCACTGATCATACTATTTCTTATATTCAATCTGGCTGTCACTGATGTCTCCTTCCCTTTTGCCTACAAAAATGTCCTCTTTCCTAGGGGAAAAACAAACCTTCCCTATAACCTATTCAAGTTAAGATATTACCTTCCTGTTCCCTTTCACTGCCACACTTCTAGAAAAACTATTTTATGCTCACTACTTCCATTTCCTCATTACCTACCTGTTCCTCAACTGCTTGCAATTTGGTTTTTACTTCATGACTCAACCGAAACTGCTCATTCTAAAATCATCAGGGAGAGTCTTCCTAATTACTATATTGAATGGCTTCTCAGTCTTCATCCTCCTTTTCAGCTGCATCACCTTTCCCTCTTGACATTCTCTCCTCCCTTGGCTTCCATGATAATGTTGCTTTCTTCTGATGCTACTCCTACCTCTCTGACCATTCCTTCTCTATCCTTCAATGGTTCCTTTCTCCTCTTACCTCCTAAATGTGTTCACTTCCCAAGATTTAGCTTTCAGTTTTCATTTCTCCTTTTTCTGTGCTCTGCCCATTAGAGATCTCAACCACGCCTAAACTATAATTATTACTTCTGTATAAGTTACTTCCAAATCTCTATCTACAGTCACAGCATCTCCCCAGAGCTCCTGTCTCACATCTCTAATTCCCTGCTATAAATCTCCATTTATATGTAATGCCAACACCTGAAAACTAAATTTATTATTCATTCCATGTTTAATAAACTTTGAGTGTTCTAGGCATGGGGTATATAGACAAAAGTGAAATAATGTCTCCTTTTAATAAGTTTGTATTCTACTGAGGAAGGGGAATAACATGAACATATATAAAACAATATAAAAATGCACAAAGTAAACGTAATGGTGGAGATAGCAATAATACAATAAGGAAGGACCATTAATGTTAAAATGGAGAATATGACATGAGAAAAACCTTGAAGAGTATTAGAGATTCTGAGACTTGGAAGTGAGGAGGGAGATATGGAGGCATCCTGAGGGAAGGCACAGTAGAGGGATATGGAATATCATACATGAGGAAGAGAAGTTTTGACTTGTTAGCTAACATATAGGTTATCAGGGAGGGAGGGATTGATCAATAGAATTCCTTCCAAAATCTTCCCTCCTTCCTGACTTCTCCATCTCTGTAGATGGAGCTAGAGTCCTTCCGCTTTTAGGATCAGTCTTATGTCATCTGCAGTTCTTTTCTCTCCCTAATTCTACTACCATTATTCTACTTCTGAAATGTCTCTTACCTGCCACCACTCTAGTTTATGATATCCTTATTGACTTTCTTCTAGTCTGTTGCAATAGCCTAATGGGTTTTCTTGCCTCCAGTCTCTTTCCTCTCCAATTCATTCTTTACACCAATATCAAAGTAACCTTCCTAATGTTCATGTTACTCCCCTGATTAAAAACCCTCATTGATACACCTACTTAATATAAACTTCTTCGCTGGACTTCCAAGATCCTCCACAATATTGTGTAAACCTCCCCTTTACTCCCCTTTACACATTCTATACTCTAGTCAAATGAAATAACTAGCATTCCCCTACCTCTTTCTGTCACTTGTCACTTCTGTGCATTTACATGTAATTCTCTTTTCCTCTAATTAATTCCCTCTCATTTCTACCAGTTGAAATCCTACTATTTCAAGGCAACTCAGTCACCACTCCTCCATGAAATCTTCCCTGACCCTCACAATAGGGAGCCATTATGGTATTGGCAAAAGAGTATTAGATTTGGAATCAGAGGATCTGATTCCATTTTTGACTTATCTGACACCTGGCAAGTCATTTAACCTCTATGATATGAAATAAAGCTCTCTGTACCTTCATCTGCAAATAAGAAGGCTGATCTGTCCCTTCCAGCTCTTAATCTGTGAATTTATAATATCACAGATCCAGCCTTCCTTAAATCTGTCACATTTTTCTCTTTGACCTCTCCTATGTAATTCATAATTTATTTTTATTGTAGTGATTGGGAAATGTGAATTCCCTTTCCACTTACTGATAAATTTATAAAAGTCAGATACTGTATTTTCTTTAACTTTGCTCAAAGTTCCTGTTCTTGCCATTCTATTCATAATGTTTAAATGTTCTCCTCACATCACCTTTTTTTTCCTTAGGATAATTTCTGCTTTTCCACATTCTTCAGTTCTTTCTGATTTCAACCACCATTAGTACATATATTTAAGTTTCCAAAAAATTGAGTTGTCTGTCCTGGCAGTTTTTTCCCACTAGGTGTCGCAAGAGATTGTTGGATTTTTCCCTAGTTTATTTCTATGAAAAAGGCAAGTATTAGGCAAGCTTGGTTTTCTTATGCATTGAGTAGGAAGATGGATCTGGAGTCAGAAGACCCGGGAATCAGTCCTAGCTTTGTGGCTACCAAGCTATGTGGCTTCGATAACTCCTTTGGGCCTTATCTTTTTCATCTCTAAAGAGAAAGAGTTACATTAGGAGACTTCTAAAGATTTTTGGAATTTTTAATCCCATGGTCCTTTATGCATTTAATGGAAGCCTTTCTCCCACTCTCTTGTCTACTGACATGAATTGCAGGGTCTCAAGGATGAGAAAAAAGCCTTCTCCATCTGAAAATATGACAACTCTGTTCAAATCAATATTTTTACATATCAGTCTATATCCTTTCTTTGGTGGGGCAAATCTCCCAAAGCCCAACCAATGCCTTCTCTTCCAGTAGGATTCTTGTCTGTGACCACTTATATATCTTACACAAAGGGCAAACCAAACATCCTGCGGATGCCATCCTCTAGTTTAAAAAAATTAAAACCAACCTGGAAGTTGCCCTATCCTTTAAACCAGAGCTTCTTAAACTTTTTCCACTCACAACCCCTTTTTGCTCAAGAAAATTTTATGTGACTCCGCATTATGTAGGTATATAAAATAGGTATACAAGCCAAACATTTACTAATAATAATTCATAATTTCATGATACCCACTTTCAGTTACAAGACCCCACCTAAGGTGGCAAACCACAGTTTTAGAAGCTGGGCTCTAAACCAAAGATACCAAAATTTGGTATCTGGCAAAATATCAAAGCTGTCTTCATCCCCTTTGGTTTTTCTTTCTATTTTCATACTATGTCCAATCTCCAGATTTCTCCTTGTAACCCTTCTCACTCATAATAGCTTGTCATTGGATATTCCTTTCTGATGACCTTCACCCTTACCTTCCTCTATCCTCAATTACCATTTATTTTTTTGAATTCTCACAAAAGAAGAAAAGGGATATGAGATGTGAATTTTGAAAAAAAAATTTTGAAAAAAATTTTTGAAAAGCAATAGAATTCGAGCTGATGATGAAGAAATTTTTTTTACTTTTTCTAGAAGTATGCTTTACATATAATATATACTTAAAGACCAGTTGGATTAGACCAACCTAGCTACATTTTAATTGTTAAATATAGACATTTCAATCAACTCCTTGATGTAAGGACTGCTTCTTTTATTTTTAAAACAAATCCAAAAGATCTCTGGATCAGGAACCCCAGAAGCCATGGAGCAACACCCAGCAGCTGCATCTACCCAATCTTCTCACAAGATTCCAATTGTTTAACTAAATCCTCCTTATCCCTACCCCCATTTTATTGTCCACCCTCTTCTAACCTAGATATCAAGAGAAAGAAACCATGGTAAATTAACAATCTAATGCATAAAATAATATCATAAAATGTTCCTTTATTACTAGAGTCCTTTTCCAATAGTCCATCTGACGATGAAGGTAATCCTGAGTTCTCAAAGGTGCTGCCTGTAAAGCACAACTCCTGATCCCTATAAAGCACAACTCCTGATTCCTGCTACCAAGCTGAAAAGGTTTAAATAGTAACCTGGGAATATGTCAGCCATCCAAAGGTCAACATCATTAAGGTCAAAGAGATTCCTTACAAGAGGGACAGTTCCTTTTGGTCAGAACCACTTATCTCTACCTGACTTCCTGTAAATCCTACCTAAGATCCCATCCTTTATGAGAAGCCTTTCCTGATTCTTCTCTTCTCCCCCCCCACATGCTCATTCCTGTACATATATTATCATTAATATATATATACATATATATATATATATATATATATATATCTTGTTTGCTATAGTTCTTTACATGTTACCTCCATCATTAGACTGTGAATCCCATGAAAACAGCAACTGTCTTTTAGCTTTTTATGTATTCTCAGCACTTAGTACAGTGCCTGGTATTGTAGGCATTTAATAAATAGATTTTGACTGAATAAAAAATTTACTGTTGGCATTAACACCTCCCCCCCCAATATTTTTGGAGGAAAAAATGATAAGGAAATGCAAATACCAATGTTCAGTCCAGGCAAGCAAGAGATCCTTTGTGTTTTCTTCCAAAAAGAAGAGGATTTCTGGTATTATAGCCTACCTATCTCACCTCAAAGGATTTAATGAGATAATGTCTCTAGAGAGCTTTACAAATTATAAAGCATCCTGCCCTCCACATGTTAGTGACCTTTTGGATAATTGTTGTTGTTATTGCCACTGATTGGCTCTCTAATAAACAAACACAATGCCCTGGCCACTCCAGAGCCCCTCCAGAACAGAAATGGCCTCTTGTGTTTACTCTTGCCACTGAACTATGCCTCTGTGATTGATAATGGCAAAAATAAAACAGGAGTCCAGATGGAGCCTACAGCCTATATCTCTCCCTCTGTTTAATTTCAACTGGGAGCCATCTATAAAAGGAAAAATTGACAGGTTCTTGGTTTAGGTTTTTTTAACATATCTTGCAGGGTTTGTTTAATGCATTCTTTGTTTTATAAATTTTTTAACCTATTTGCTATAGGGTTTTTATAGATTCCCTTGGAGGAATATGTCTGCTTCCTTCTAAAACTTAAAATGCCTGTCCCTTCTATAAGAACAAGTACTTAAAAAGGGATATGATAGTTGTCTTCAAGTGTTTGAAGGGCTGTCATATGAAAGAGGGATTAGACTCATTCTCCTTGGCCCCAGAGAGTAGAACAATAGGTAGAAGTTGTCAAGAGGGGGATTTAGGCTTGATGGGGGAAAATAAACTTTCTAACAATGAGAGCAATCCAAAATTGGAATGGGTACCTAGGGAATTACTGGATTCTCCTTTACTAGACGTCTTCAATAATGTATAAAGCTTCTTGGACAAGGTAATATTGAAAATATTCTTGTTAAAATATAGTTTTGACTACAGCAAGGGTTCTTGAGTTCTTTACATCATGGATCCCTTTGGTATTCTGATGACATCCATGAACCTCTTTTCAGAATAAGGTAAATTAAATTCATAAGGTAAATTACATGGGTTTATAAAAGAAATCAATCATTGTAATAAAGATATAATTTTCTTCTCTGCTAAGTTCACATATCTCCCTGAAATCTATCCATGGACCCCCTTGGAGGTCTATAAACCCCAAGTTAAACATCTTCACCCTATATGGCTTCAGTGGCCTTTTTGAATTCTGTGAGCCTTTGTTTCTCTATGGGCTTCTCAATTAAAGTTTCAAAGATTATGCTCACCTACTCCCCTTTAGCCATATCTAGTTGCTCATATTCTAGTCCCATTGGTCAAATATAGGTAGCTAGTCACAAAGACCTTCTCAGAGACCTATCTGCAAGTCAGGAAGAGTGCTAAGAAGAGGCTCCTGATTTCATTCCACTGCCTCTCTGAGAGCTTAATATTACAAACAGGATTTATGCAAGGACATTAAATTGATTCAGCCACCTGCTCCAAACCTGACCCATGTAAAGGGCATTGGAATTTCCTAAACCCTTTCCTTAATCCCATGCAAAATTGATGTCTCTTCCAACCAAAGCACAAGCAGCACAGATTCAGTTGGTTGAGCTGTTTCCTTTCTGAGCTATACTCTTAAGTGTATGTCTAAAAGCCAAGCGTACATCTGAGGACTCAGTCCCAAGCCAATTTCCAGAAACTGGCTGGTATTAGGCTATTAGGAAATGGTGTTTAAAGGCTTGGATTGACTCCCAATGAAGTCGAGAGAAAGTAACTTATATAAACACTGAGCAGAGATAAAATGCTACATAAGCCTATCGATAGTAACCCACAGTTAATGCTCAGCATAGTGGAAAGGCAAACTGAGTCTGAGTGGCTTTTTCAGGTTTATTTCTGGCACAAAATGGGAGACCTGACTGTCTGTCTGCCTTAGACCTTTTCCTCCTTTGCTGAGCTTGAAGGTAAGATATCTGAATGAATGTCTTTGGAGCTTGAGCTGTGGTCACATGAATATTTAGCCTAAAGAGAAAACTAAGGAAGAAGATGACACTAATGTTAGAGTACTTGACAGGTTTTAATGTAGAAAAGAGATTAAACTTATTCTATTATTTTCATCAAAAAGACATAAGCAGGGTAAAGAATGGATGTTGTAAAAAAGGTAAATTTGGCCTTTCATCCAATTGGATTTTATTTTTTCAGTCAACAAAAAACCAACTTCTCTCCATCCCGTATCTACCAGAAAAATCAAAATTCTTATTACAAAAATATATAGTGAAGCAAAACAAATTCACATTGGCTATGTCCAAAATAATTTCTTAATCCGCATTCTGGACATGTTACTTCTCAATTAGGAGGTGGTTAATAAGTTTATCATTGCTTCTGGAATTGTTGTCCATTGTTTTCATCAGTGGCTAGGTGGCACAGTGTATAGAGTACCAGGTTTGGAGACAAGTAGATTCTTCTTTGTAAATTCAAATCCAGCTTCACATACTTCCTAGCTGGTGATCCTGGGCAAATCACTTAATCTCATTTGTCTCACTTTCCTCATCTGTAAAATAAACTGGAGAAGGAAATAGCAAACCACTCCAGTATCTTTGCCAAGAAAACCCTAAGTGGGGTCATGAAGAGTCAAACATACGTGAAATGACTGAACAACCACAATAACAATTATATGCATTACAATATTGTTATTATATAAATTATTCTCTTAGTTCTCAATTCACTCTACATCAGTTCTTTAACAAGTCTTCATAGGTTTCTTCCTTCACTGGAATGCTCTATGAAGAAATTCCTGGCTAGACTCCATTCCCAAAGTCTGCAACTGTCTCTATATCCCTTTGACAATTCAAACTGAAAAAATAAAATGACTCATTGTGTTTTTTCCTCTTGGATTTCCCTATCAAGACATGATTTCATATATTTTGTAGATGTGTTTGTTTTACTTGTGAGATAGCATCTGGCTGTAAGTATTCCTGCTAGTCCATATTTTGACTCCCCCTTTCAAATTTAAGTTTGATGTTAATAAAATCTTCTTGACAATTAGAGCTATCCAAAGTGAATAAGATCCTCTTCCTTAAAGGTCTTTAAGCAGATCAAAATAACCACGTCAGATAAGTTACAATGAAGATTCCTTTGTGGGAAGTAAAAGTTGGACTAGATAACCACTAAGATTCCTTTTCAGTTCCAAAATTATTGATTCATAAGAACCTTACATACATAATTTCAGGCTCAATAATTCAAGTTCTGGGTCAATTTGTATTCCTCAGGTGTTCTCTTTTCCTTTGTACATACCAATGGTACACAGACTATTTAAAATAGCAGTTATATCTGCTACAACTTGGAAGACAAGATCTCACAAAAATGTTGATATGCCTTTGTGGCAGAACACCATATCCTGGAGTCAAATTTAGTCCTTTTTTAGGAGATTTGGGGCAGAAATTTTATTTATTTTTTTATTTTGTTGCTGAGGCAATTGGGATTAAGTGACCTGCCCAGGATCACACAATTAGAAAAGTATTATTCATTTACATATGCCACCAGGGGCTTAATCTTGCCATGAAACAAATCAGTCACCATCATAGAAATCATCAAGATTTCTTTTCCAATCAATTTGCTCACCTTCATCAGGAATTCCTCCAGACTATATGACATTTTGAAAATGAGAATTAAAAGAAATAAATTTCTATTCTTTAAATAGCTGATGAATCCCTGCATGTCTATGTAACTGCTCTCTAGAAATCCCACAGAGCAACAGGATCCTGCATAATTTCCAAGTCTGATGTGTTATTTTGAATTTTTATTTAAATCATATGCTTTGAGAATCTACCCAATGATAGTTTACCAGACCTAGTCAGATGACACATGAGAATCACCATCATCATCATCATCATCAACATCAACATAGCCTACATATGGTGCTTTTAGATGTTTAAACCATGTTACAAAAATATTAATTCCAAAATTCATAATTGGAACAAAATATCAGAGTAATTCTTTTAATTAATAGAAATCTATTTCTTTCCCTCTCACCCCATTTTAAAAAATAAAAACAAATCCATTGTAACAAATATATACAATCATACAAAACAAATTCCCTCAATAGTTGGGTCTAAAATATCTATGTTTCATTCTGCATCCTAACCATCATCTGTCTTTCTTAAATTGAGTAGTATACTCCATCATCAATCCTCTGGAACCACAGATGGTCATTGTGTTGATCAGCATTCTTTCAGCTTTCAAAATTGTTTTGTGTTTTACTGTGTTGTTCTTATTATATAGAGTGTTCCCCTCATTCTGTTATTTTAATTCTTCATAGTATCCATGTCTTTTATCATATTCTCATTCTGCTAACTTTACTCAGCTTCCATTCATACAAGACTTTCTGTATCTCTTTATCTATTTATGCATTTTTTACAACACAATAATATTCCATTACATATATATACCACAATTCTTTCATACATTACCCAATCAATCACTAATGTTAAGAAATATACAAATTAAAACATTCTGAGGATCCATCTTATATGTATAAAACTAATGAAGATTTCAAAGATCTGTGGGAAAGCAGGTACACCACTGGTATATATAGTTCTGGTGAGTACATTGATTCCAGAAAGAAATCTAGAATTGCACACATAAAAAAATTGCTTAACAATGCATGCCCTTTGAACCAGAAATAGTTCTAGTTCTATACTCTACAGAGTAAAGGTCCCACATGCACAAAATGGTGATAACAGCTCTTTTTGTGATGGCAAAAAAAAAAAAAATCTTAGAAATTAACATACTGTTTACCCACAAATTTTTTATGCTGCTGCTATCTTAGCTGCCTTCTTAGCTGCCCAAGCTACCTTCTTTTATCCTGATGAGCAATTAATATCAACTGCTACTGGACTGCTACCCCATTAAGCTGCTGCTATATGCTGGGAAACTTCTTCAATCTGGGGCTTTCCTCAAAGAAAACATAATCACTTTTTTCTGAGAATACTTAGATGTAGGACTACTTCAGCTCTTTTGCGAATCAGACCCATCCGTAAATGCATTTTGACACTACAGAAAAGAAACCTTAGATCATGATCCCTTTACCAAGCACCTTACACATCCTCATTAGGAATTCCTCCAGGACTACATGATGTTTACATTGGAATTGAGGAAATTTCTTTTAATTCCCATCATGAGAAGCAACATAGTAGGATGGATAGAGAGATGGACTTGAAGATCATAGAAATGATTATGGAGTCTTGACACATGTAAATATAGTTCTTGGCAACACTAGAGATAGTGAGTTTTGTTTTGCATACATAATTTGACTTATCATTTTATCTTTCCTATTGCCTAACACATAGTAACTATTTGATAGATGTTAAATATTTTAATGGATGTGTGATCTTATTGATGTGGATTTTTTCTCCAATGACCCAGACCACAACCTTTCCATGTCCTACAACCTCCATGACTCTGATCCATGCTTTCCAGAAGGCAGCCAGTCCATATGTCAAGGTCTTTCTCTAGTTTCTCTTGACATTTCTTATTTTCCAATGAAGACCACAGGCTGTTGATCATTTATCCATGTATGTCATTAGATGTAGCCCACATTATTTTTCAGCCATACATTCTTCTGGTGACATTTTTTGTATCAAATATCTTTCATAATTCTTGGTTAGTAGTACGTTATATATAACCTACTCATCATGCAATTATCTCACTCCATTATCCTTACTGTGACCTCTGATTTTTATCACTCTATTATCCTTACTCTGACCTTTGACTTTCATTCTTCTGAGACTATAGTATTCCATGACACAACCATGTAACACTTCTGGGAAAATATTGTTGTTTAAAATGCAATCTTTTGTTTTGGGATCATTAAATGTACTTCACAACTTCTAAAAAACAATACAATCCACCCTCCTCTTCCTGCAAAATTCTGGGTCCAAATTGTTGTCCATGAGATGTGTCTCTACAAGAAATATGTATTGATAGATTAATTCTGAGTCGTCCATTCAATTGTTTATCATAATGTGAGCAACAAACATTCTTCATTCATTTGTTTTCCTGTATGGATTCTTAAGCCAAACCTTTTTTTAAATAAGATTTCATTTTTCCCTAAATACATGAAAAAATAATTTTAGCATTTTAAGTGTTAAGTTCCAAAATTCTATCCTTCCCTCACTCCCCACCTCCAGATGGTAAGCAATCTAATATAGGCCACACGTGTACAATTATGTGTAACATTTCCATAGTAATTTTGTGGAGGGAAGGAAGGTGGGAAGGAAAAGGGGGAAGGAGAGAGGGATGGAGGAAGGAAGAGAGAAAGAGAAATAATATACTTTAGTCTGTGCTCAGATGTCATCAGTTCTTTCTCTGGATGTGGACAGTATTTTTCATCATGAGTTTTTCCAGATTGTCTTGGATAATTGTAGTTCTAAAAATAGCTAAATCATTTACTGTTGTTCATCATACAATGTTGCTGTTATTGAATACAATGTTCTCCTTATTCTGCTCACTTCATTCTGTGTCAGTTCATGTAAATCTTTCCAGGTTTTTCTGAAATCTTCCTGCTCATTTCTTATAACATAATATTATTCCATGCCAATCATACATCTTGTTCAACTCATTCCTCACTTGTTAGCATCCACTCAATTTCCAATTCTTAGCCACCACAAAAAGAGTTGCTATAAATATTTTTGTTCAAATAATCTCTTTCCTGCCTTTTTTATCTCTTTGGGATACAGACTTAGCAGTACTGCTAGATCAAAGGGTCTGTGTGGTTTTGCAGCCATTTAGACATAGTTACAACTTGCTCTCCAGAATGTTTGTATCACTTCATAATTTAGCTCCCCAAACAATTCTGCCAACAGTGCATTAGTGTTTCGGTTTTCCCATAACCCTTTCAATATTTATTATTTTCCTTTTCTATGACATGTTAACTGATCTGGTAGCTGTAAAGTGGTACCTCAAAGTTGTTTTAATTTGCATTTCTTAATCAATAGTAATTTAGAGCATTTTCCCCTATAATTTAAGATAGCTTTGATTTTTTTCATCTGAAGAAGTACCTGTTCATATCCTTTGATCATTTATCAACTGGACTATTTATATTCTTACAAATTTGACTCAGTTCTCTTATATTTGACAAATGAGAACTTTATCAAAGATACTTGCTATAAAAGTTTTCCCCAGTTTTCTGCTTTCCTTCTAATTTGGGTTGGATTGGTTTTGTTTGTGCTAAAACTTTTTAATTTGTATAATCAAAATTGTCCATTTATATTTTGTGATACTCTATATCTTTTATGGTTGTGAATTCTTCTCTTACCCATAAATGTGACAAGTAAACTATTCTTTGCTCTTTTAATTTCCTTATGGTATTTTGACCTTATCTTGGTATATACCTAGTTATAGGTTGGTCTATATCTAGTATTTGCTATATTGTTTTTCAGTTTTTCCAGAAGTTTCAATGCAAAAGCTTAGATTTGGGGACTTATAAAACACTAAATTACTATGGTTATTTATTATAATGTATTGTATACCTAATCTCTTTCACTGATCCATAACTCTATGTCTTAGCCAGAACCAGATTGTTTTGATGTTTACAAATTTATATTACTATTTGAGATCCGATATGGCTAAGTAAACTCTTCTTAATGATTATGATTTTTATTTAAGAGGCTCTGCAGTGTTCTTGGACTTCAAGTAATCATTATACTCATCCACAAGCATGAGCATCTGGAGGATCATATCATATAGAAAGGAAACAGTTCTTCAATTAGGACATTGTTCTAGTCATCTTCCATGATGCTGGCAAATGCCTTTAGTGAGCATGTATCTCCCTCTCTTGTATTTCACTTCAAATTAATAATCAGAAGGTCATTGTGCAAATTTGATCCATGGCATTATATCTTTCTAGATATTTCTGGAAATATCTGTTCTCAACACATGGGTAGGAAATATTTTGTTAGAGACAAATCTTTTAAGGAATGTTTTTTTTCTAACAAATCAAATGCCTTTTTAAAAAAGATAACAAATAAGCACAATGGAATGTTATATCTTCTGAACCTTTCTGTCATTTCTGTAACTGACAAGATGTGGCCTATGGTAGGATGTCATTTGAAAAAGACTACCTATTGCCTTCCCATACCTTCATCCAAAATGGTTTCAACTGAGCATAATTAGAGTCTAGGTGTAGAAAGGATCCAAAAGCTGTTTAGTTCAACTGCCCTCATTTACAGGTGAAGAAACTGAGGCCTATATAGATTAACTTATTTACCCAAGATCATGAAGACACCATGAGTGAAGTCAGAGATAGGATTTTAATCCGAATCCCCTGACTCCAGAGTTAGTGATTTTTCCCACTGTTCCATGTTACTTCCCGATGCCTATGGGTATTATTCTCAGAAAGATTTTTCAATATGATAACATAGGCTTATGAGTTTATGATTATTAATATTTTCTCAGTCATTTTTCTTTGGTTAATATTGATTTAAATAAATAAGCATATGCTCACTATTCGAAACATCTCTCTGCTATTCCCCAAATCAATAAGAATATAATAAATAGTACCTAGTATGTATTAGGCACAGTCCAAAATGTAGAATAAAAATAAAATTTATGTAATATTTTAAGCTTTTCAAGGCATTTTACATACATTATCTTTTTGTTCACACTAGAACTTGTAGATTGCTATTTTCATGTCTTTGAGTATATCATTCCCTGTAAATGGAATATTATTGTTCAGTCATTTTCAGTCATGTCTAATTTTTTGTAACTCCATTTGGGTTTTTCTTGGCAAAGATACTGTAACAATTTGTCATTTCATGCTCTAATTCATTTTACATATGAGGAAACTGAGGCAAATGGGAATAAGTAATTTAAGGATCACACGGACAGTAAGTGTCTGCAGTTATGTTAAACTCAAGATGATGAGTCTTCCTAACTAGAGACTCACTACTCTTATCTATTATTTCACCTACCTGCCCCTAAATGTAATATCCTCCCTTTCAAATCTCATGGTAAATATTTCATCAAGGAAGATTCTCCTCATTAATTTCATTTTGTTCTGATCACTCCTACCCTCTAAGTTACCTGAGTGCTTTTGTACTCTAGCTGTCCTAGGTATAATCAAAGGATCTATGATTTCCACAGTATGAGGAACTTCTACATGTGGACAATAAGCAGGTGCAGCCTTCTAGAACTTAATAAATAAGCCCCCTGGAGTTTCCTGAGGCACAGAGTGGAGAAATTACTTCTCTACTATTATGCAGTCACTAAGAATCAGAGGCAGGATTTAAAATCAGTTGTTCTTGATGCCAAGCCACTTAGGCAAACTGCTACTACACTAACTTCCCTTATATATAATTCTAAATACTCTTCAGTCTTTTTTTTAGCATGTTGTAATTTGCAAATACATTGTAAACTCCTTCAGACTGACAAGTAAGTAAATAAATAAATTTATTAAATTAAGTTCTTACTTTGTGCTAAACACTGTGCAAAGATGTGACAATAAAATTATATAGGAATAAAATAGTTCCTGTACTCAAGGGGTTTGCCTTCTAGCAAGGAAAACAACATAAGGAAAGAATATATCCACTTGGGGTAAGATAGAAAAGTCCAGAAAGTCAAGAGCAGAACCAGGAGAGAATTGAGCCAGGGGCATCTCCTCAAATGAAAGTTCCTACCAGGAACTAACTTATAGGACAACTAAGTTGGTATCTCCAAGGTGGGGAGGCAGCTGGAGCAATGGTGGAAAATCCCAGAGAGGCAGCAGCAGACACAGGAAAGATAATATGAGACCAGTGATATTTTTTTCCAACTCTTCTCCTCCCTGCTTCCTCTTACTCTCTTCTCTATCACTTCACCCAGCACTGTATTCTAAACATAGTAGACATTTTTTATTAAATGCCACTTCACTGAATAACTTGCAGCTTAGTCACTTTCCAAATTAAGTTTTCTCTAGTTTGTAATAATTCATAATTTAGCTCTCCTCTCACAACTTCTCCATAATCATATCATATTATTGAGGAAACCTTTTTTCTCCACTGTACAAGTTACTGACAGTATGAAAAATGAGGATGCAGAATCCAGGAGAGGCCTTCAGGATTCGGTAATGTAATAAAGAGTGAGGGCAATTAGAATGTGGGGTCAATTAAAATGAGAATGTAAATTAGTGGTTTCAGCCTATCAAGCAATAAGAATGTACTAAGTGCCTACTATGTACTAAGTACTATTAGGCACTAAGAAAGAGTAAAAAGACAAAAATCAAGTAGTACTTGCCCTCACGAGATTTACATTCTATTGAAGGACACAAAAAGTACATAAATAAGTATATCCAAGATAAAATGTGAGATGGGAGAACAACACTAGTACTGTGAATTTCCTGTAGAAAGTGTCATTTAAGCAGGATTTTTTGAGGAAATGAAGTATAAGAGGCAAGAGTAACCTGTAAATTCATCATTCCAGGCATGAAAGGATAGCCAACATAAAGTTTCAAAAATGGGAAATGGAATTATAGCATAAACCACTAGTCAACATAAGAAAGCTGATAAGAAAGAACAGGAAAAGGAATAATGAATAATGGAGATAGAATAAGAATTTGGAGCCATATTGGTGATGAACACAATATAATTTTTAATTTATAGACAAATTGTAATTTAATGTAAATTTCATCCAGTGAAACTGTGCATTAAAAGGCCCTCACAAAATGTTATTGCAATTGACTAAAGTTTAGGAGCAAAGATTTATATTTCTATTATTGTATACTCTGTCATATTACTTGGATAACTATAAGACAAAAAGGACCTCTCATTTAGGATGATTCATCTTAAATCATTGGTCTCCCCATCTTACTAAGCTTTTCCTTCTCTATGTTTCCTGGACTCAGTTACTAGATACTACTATTTAATTTTAGCTAATAATAATCAAAGCCTAATTATCAAATCTTAGAGCTTCAGACAGAGCGATCACTGTCAGATTAAAAGGGGGTTGACCTAAGAAGACCTTCATGTCATAACAAACCTCATAACTTAAAGTAAATCTCTTCTCTCTGGGCCTTAGGTTTTCCCATCTATAAAATGAAAAGATTGGATGAAATGATCTAAGATTCTCTCTAGCTCTGACTTTCTCGGATTCAATGATTTATATATCATCAGAGAGAACCTTGACCGTAGAAGCATACGTGGCTTACTGGATAATATAGGGCATATTGAATACTAGGCTCATAGTGTGGTTAAATCCTGAGTTTCAGTTTGTCACTTGATATGGCAGTTGTCAAACATCTGCTCAGAATGGCCATGACCCACATAAATGAAAATCATTGTTGCTACTCTCTGACCAGCCTTTCCACTGAATAGGTGAGCAGAGTGCTACGCTAAGACTTCCCCCTTCCCCTTGAGCAACAATACTTTCAAACCATTCAGTGCATTTCTATTTGGAACCCTCTGAAATTGACAAGCCTGCATTTAATGAACAATTATGGTATCGCATGTTCTCTCATATTTTCTCAGTTCTGAATGCCAAATGTTGGAAGTCAGTATAAAGGCAATAAAGAAACTTTTGTTCTCTCACGGGTAGAATTGAAAATCCAACAATGCTTTCTCTCAATGGAGTTCATCTTTATTTAGCGGAAGATAACGTGATTGTCTTGAATTGGTAACCAGTTCAGGCAGTACATGATTGGTGTGATACATCTGAAATATAAGTCTTTGTGTTGGGGTTTTTTTTTTTTTGGTCTTTTGTTTTATTTTGTTTTATTTTTAACATATGATTGATAAGAATCTTTACATGACTTTTTTCTTTAGGGTAAATCATGAAGAGAATAAAAATGTTTAACTCCTGTTAAAAAGCTCTTAAGATTCAGCTAGTAAGTTCTAAGTTCTGAGCATCTCTGATAAATAAAGTGGCACCCTAAAGTAACGTTACAGTTTTTTAAGCAAACAAAATTTAAAAAGAACACTGAACTAGAGTAAAGAAATTTGGGGTTCTACCTTGGCTTTGTCATTAATTAACAGCATGACCTTGAATAAGTCAATTGACTATGGGATTAAATTTCATTATCTATAAAATGAGGGCATCAGATTAGGTTTTCTCTAAGTTTCATTCATCATGAGGGATGTTTCCCCACACATAGTATGAGGATGTCTTTGTGTGGCTCATAGGGAAGAAGAATAAGTATCTCTAGTCTCTTTTTCTCTATCCTTCTCCAAGGGATTTTTTAATTCCAGCCAAAAGGAGAAATAGGAAGCTTAGGTCACTCTGCTTTCCTCAGAGAAAGCAGGTACTAAGTTAGAATTATATCTATCTGTTCCCTTAACTGTTACTTTAGGGAACATGATTACCTTCAAGCTAACATCTGATTGTTGTTTTATCATTGGGAGAAAAGAAGACTCCCAACCTCTCTATTCATGAACTGATCCCACATCCCATCAATTAGCAGATCCACAATGAACACACATCAAAGAAAACTCATTTATACAAATTTGTGGTGAACCAGATATCAGAGAAGGAAAACATAAGAGAATATATACCAGAAAACATAAAGAGCTCTCCCACTGGAAGTGAGATAACTTGGTTCCATTGAGTTGGGGGAGAAGACAGAAAGAGGGAGACTGAGACAGAGACAGACAGAGAGAATCCTATCTCTCGTGCAAGAGGAAGTTCTCCAAAATCTCTAGAGCAACAAGGAACATGATGAAGACTGCCAACTCCTATCATGTTGGCATGTTCTCAGAGTCTTTTCCTTCAGTAATATAAAGTAGAATTGGCTTAATTCATTTTTCCTCTCAAAGCTGGGAGCCAAAAGTAATCAAAGTGACTGAAGGGTCTTGAAGAGATTCAAAAACCATCTGAAAAACTGAAGCTTTCAGGGTAACTAATTGGTGCAGTGGATAGAGCACCAGCCCTGAAGTCAGGAGGACCTGAGTTCAAATGTGACCTCAGATATTTAACACTTCCTAGCTGTGTGGCCCTGAGCAAGTCACTTAACCCCAATTGCATCAGAAAAAAGCAAACAAACAAACAAAAAACTCTGAAGCTTTCTCCTATTCTCACCAATTTTACCCTACCCCTCTTGAAGAGCAGAGCATTCATCTCCACCAATAATGAGAGTTTTATTCCAATGGGATTAGTGCTACATTAATGAATGTTTATTAACTTACTTATTCCAACAATACAATTATCCAAAATATTTTCTTTTCAGAATTTTTTTTCAAGATTGCCTTTAGAACTATAGCAAATATTTTAAATGTTGTCTATATTAACAAATTTTGATATTTTAAGGCTGATTTTCATTTATGGAAACAAAAATCAAATAGCAAGAAAAATGATGAAGGAAGGAAATATAAAAATAATTAGTGTAATTTACATAGTGGTTCACACACGTGATCTCCTTCGATAATTGTAACAACCCTGTCAAGTACAACAGGTACTCTGGTTCCTGTGGAGTTAGTCACAAATTGGTATGTCTGTAGATGGAAATAGTATAATCTGACCATTTCCATTTTTGTACTCACCCTTCTGGAATATCTTTGCTCTCTGCTTTTTGATCTTTACTTTAGGCTCCCCCATGTTTTCATTGATGAAAAGTTGGGATATATCTCTGCTTTTCACCTCTTAATTTTAACTTTAAGAATTTTTCAGCTTTTTAATTGACAGTAGACATGCTAATCACTTGCTCATTTGACAAATAGACTCAATTGATATAACACTGTCAAAATTCATCATCTTAAATAAGATGGATCCTTGTCAGAAAAAGATCCAAGAAAGCAAATCGATTTCCCAGGACCCAGAGGGAAAATAAGAAGGATTTCTTGGCCTAAAATTATATAAAAGTCAAAATAAAAGGAGATATGAAACTCTCAAGATTGAAGTTCTGAAGAAATAAAGAGAAATGATTCTAATGACAAAGAAATGCTTTACAGAAGTATTTCATTCAATGATGCACATATATTTCATTCATGAGAGAGGGAAGTGGCCAAATGGTAGTTAGCCTTTTCTTTTGGATTGGACATTGCAACACTTTCTTAAATTATAGGGTGAAGTGGAGTGCTGATAGAAGCAAATGTTCATAAGAATCCTTAAGAGTAGTAGTGGTGTGTTGAATAGGAGTGCTCATGTGGAGGTTGGATGACTAGGGGTTTAACAGTCACATCTTGGACTTTAATCAGCCATCTCAATACATCCTGTCAACAATGAAAATGAAGTTAGTCTGAACATGTTCTTGATGAAGCTATGCTGGCTCTTTGTGATCACCGTTTCCTTTTCTAAATGTTCTATAACAAGTGCTTTAATAATATGTTCTATAATATTTCCAGGAATAGGAAAAAACTCATTGGTCTATAGTTTACATTCTCTTCATTTTTTGAAAGTTAACTCCCTTGCCTATCTCCAATCCTCTGATACATCTCCCATTCTTCATGAGTTTTCATAGAATTAGCCTCACCAATCACATCTGCCAGAAGCTTTTCTAGCACCCAAATGTGTAATTTAATTCTGAGTAATGACTTGAACTCATCAAGTTTACCTATGTACTCACTTACAATCTTCTTGTTTGGTTCTTTAACTTCCTATTGGTCATGGTTACATTGTTGTTATTTTACTTTCTTTTTGCCCAAGACAGAAGTCATTTTTCTTAGAAAAAAACAGAAGCAAAATAGGAGTTGAGCCTCACTTACCTTCTATGTGTCATCCATGACCATTGATCAACAATTCTGAGGAGCAGTTTTATTTTTTCCTTGATTCTCCTCTTTTTACCATTTTAACCATCCAAGCCCTTTTAATTATTCTTAGCTTTCCCCACCAGTCTCATTTCACTGGGAGTAGTCCTATCACTATTCTTCAACTGATTTTTGTACATCTTCTTATAACCATGAGATATTACTACATGGCAAAGTACTAATGGTCAGAATGGTGAATTAAATTAAAATTTCACCCTTATTCTTTTTCAGTATAGTAAAGTAGAATTTTAGCCTCAAGGACTCTATTCAATATTCATTATTACATTAATTCATTGTTCATTATTACAACAAGATGATTTTTTTAGTCACAGGAATGACTAAAAAATCTATCCCTGTGTCCCCCAAAGTGGGGTAAAGGGGAAGGTCTGTCCACAGAACAGATTGCAAGGAATCCATGAACTTGATGGGAGAGAAAGTGATAACCTTATTTTCACCAACCTTTCTCTATCTAAAATCTAATATTTCCTTTGACTATAAATTTAGGTGACAAGTAATCCTCAGAGGGTTCCATAAGCTTTCCCAGATTGCTAGAGTTCTAAATACATAAAAAAGTTAAGGATCTTGATTTAGGGGGAAAGAAAGAGAACAGAAGAACATCAGGCTTTTACAACAGTTAAAGGATCATTCATAAAACTAAACGATAAGCTCATCAAGTCTCCAATGGACACATAGGGCCACTCCCTCCAAGCTGGAAGTGAGACCTTCCAGCCTGTATTTTCTGTGAATTATACAGCCAAGCATACCACTTGCATCTCAGACAATTGCATCTCAATTATATGTCTTGATTGACCAAACTTCTGTAAAAAGAAAGGGCAAAAATCAGTATAATGGTAATAACTTAGCACATATGGAACAATGAACATTGAATCAGGAAGACCTGAGGTCAATTATGGCCTCACACTCTTATAAACTATGGAACTATGGTAAAGTCACAGTCTCTGCCTCTGTTTGCTCATCTGTAAAATGAGTATAATAATAGTATCTTCCTCCAAGATTAGTTGTGAGAATAAAATGATTTAATATTTATAAAATGACATAAAACTTATAGGATTATAGAAATTTTAGTTATTATTGTTGTTTTTATTACTACTACTGCTACAAGAAAACAAACTACAAATAAATGTCTGTTTATTAAAAAAAAAAAAAAGCTAATACAGAGATGAAGTGAGCTAAATAGAGACAATTCATGTCTCCAAATTCCCTCAAGATATCTGGATAATAACTGACTGGAGTTTTCTCCACACAGACAAGTTGCCACAATAGAGAGCAATCAATCACTATAGATTTCCCATAACTATCTCTGTCTTCCCTTTTTCTCTCCATCAGTCCAATGTTGCTGCTATCATGACCACAACGGCTGCTCTACTGCTCCCAGTCCTTTCTCTGCCATCTCTTGCTACAGACTGCTGCTGCTGCTATACCCACACTCTAGCCCCTAACCATGAATATCACTGACTTGCAAAGTTTTACACAGTCTAAGACTCAAATCATGCATGTTTCCATAAAGATAGCAAATTACATTTACCAAGAGGATTATGCAATTCGACCCTGAAGACTTTATCTGTTTCTAAAGTGCTACAATTAGATACCTGTCCCTGTGTTCAGTTTTATACCAGACTTTTAAAAATCTAGATATCTTGCTGAGTTCCTTGCATGTTAGTCTCCAATATTCTCCCGATTAGAACTGTCTCTTTGTATATGCAAAAATGCATTCTGGAGAACTATTCATTCTTTCTGGGGTGCCTTCCTTGGGAGAATGTGAAGCCACAAGATCCCACCTATCATTTCTCAAATCTCCTAAAATTAAGAGAATATAAAACTATGGGTCTCCTTCCTCTTCTTCATCACAAATCCCAAAATGGAGTAATTGGCCCCAAGTCTCCAAGGTTCCCATCATTTCCATCAGTAATCAGTCCTCTTTGGATGATAATCAAATATAAAATTGTTCACTCCCTCTCTTAAAGAATAAAACAATTATTAAGGCAAGTCTAGAAGTTATTAAATATGTTACTTTTGTGAATGGATGGGGTATGTGAGTGTGGGTGTGTGTGGATGGGTGTGTGTGATAGAGAGAGGGAGCATTCCAACAGAAGTCTCATAATACAAATCACCCTTCAACTATTTTATCATATTCCTATATCAAACTCCTCCTCTTTTCCCTCTTTCTTTCATGGTAGTCTATTGTATACTCTGAAGACAATATCATTTGTTTATGTCTTGGTCCATCTTTACCCAAATCTCTATCATTGTTTTCCTTCTGGTGTCTAAATTTGTTCAAATTAATATTTAATTTACTATGAAATTTTATTTACCCAATCCTTCTGCTCTCCTCCCCATTTTGCATAAAATACATTCCTATAGTGCAATACATTCAAGTCATAGGGCCAATTTCATCCTACCAAATCTTAGTGCTATCTATAATAATAAAAGCAATATTGTGAAGATATTCCCTGTAAAGGTGTTATCATTATGTCCTTCCTATCCAAGAGAAAGTTAGGTTTGTGTAATAATCAACAGTCAAAGTCTTTAGTTCTGTTGGTCACAATGGATTTAATTCTTTCTTGGGGTCCTTTTGCCCCATTAAGAAGAATAAGAACTAGGGAAAACAAAGACATACTTTGTCATAAGTTTACTATATTTTAGAAATTGAGAGAAGGGGATGGGAAAGTAATTCAATGCATGGCTGAACTTAGAAGACCAAAATGCTAGAAAAGCTGGAGTGCATTTGGGAGGAAAAAATGAGGGCAAATCCAGTTTCAATACAGTTCAGAATAATTATATATATTAGAATCACTCTTGTCTTCATTATTTGTCCTGAATTGCCCATGTTTTTGTATGCTCATTGCTAACAATGGATTCTTATGACATTTTGAAGCACATTATATACATATATATATATATGGTATTTTTTTAAATCCTCACCTTCAGTTCTTCCATTTCCTGCTTTGACACATAATGGAAGTGTTAGCATGCTTAACATCCATGACATCTCTTAAACCTCTGCTTTACTTTTCGTAGTTCTCCTAAGTCTTAGTGAGTATATGCAAGGCATTTCTAAACAACAGATGTTGAATGCTAATGAAAAGCCTTAAGGGTGACATGTTACATACCCTCTAGTGTGTTAACTCTCCGATTATTCTTTTAAAGATTTTCACAGAATTTAGTCTCCATTATGATTAAAATTATCTTTGCTGTCCTTCAGAAAAGAATGTGAGGCTTTTGACTAAGTGATCTAGTTCAAGGAAAATATTCCAGGAGTCCAGGACATGGAGATCAGATTGTTGAACCTCTTTTATGTGCTTTCAATTCCACCTGGGTTTTACAGTATCCTCACTCCCTTCTATGGGTTTCTTTTACATTAATTGATAATACTAAAGTGTTTAGTTTGAGGTCTGCATCCAGGGTGAGTCATACAAGTAAACTATTTGAGCTACATAGAAAGATTAAAAAAACAACATTGTTACAGTCCTGTTCTTAGAACATGAAGGTACGGTATTTGAGACAGGGTCAGCCATTCATTCCATTTCAGTGGTCTGCATTTCTAAAGGGGTTATAATGGAAAGGTTCAAAAAATGCTTGTTCATATGCCACATAGCAAAGAATTTTTTTTAAAACACATGAAATTAAGTGAGTGGTTGTCATTCTTTTTTTTTTTTTACAATTTCTCTTTAGCTATAACTTACAAAGAAAAACATATATTATATATATACATATATATATATATATATCGAGAGAGAGATAAACAGAAAAAAGATAAAATGATAGATGGACAGATAAAAAGATAGCTAGGCAGATAAAAAGAAAGATGACAAAATTAAAAAATAGGGAGATAGATAACCAGAAAGATAGAGAAATAGAGAAAAATAAAGAGATAGAAAGATAAGTAAGTAGAAAAATAAAGATAGATTTACAGGAAAAAAATATCTCCATCATCACAGCTAAACATGGAATGTATTAAGTTGTTAAAGCTCTATACTGAGGAGCCAATATTCATCTCCTGTGGTGCTCCTAAGATTCAAAAGCACATATATCTAGAAGACAAGCTAAATCATAGACTCAGCAATTTTTAAACCAAATAAGTCTTAGCAATTGTCATTCCTTCCCCTTTCTCCACCATGGAGGACTTTTTAATCTCTCTCTTATTATTCACAAAGAGAAGTATAAGTTGACCTTCTTATTGATCCCCAGTGTGTCATTCTAGAGCATCAAATTGTTGTGTTCTCTCTGTTTCTTATGTTTTGAAGCATATACCATCCCCTCTGTATCATCATCTCCAAATCATGGCTGCTGTCATCTGCTGCTCATCAGGATTCCTTTTTTATTTTCCCATGGAACTTCAATTTCTAGATTACATTCTTCCTTTCTACTGCATTCCCCACTATCATCCTTGGAGTTTCATGATTCATATTGACAATCCAACAGACCTCTCAAACTTCATGGCTCTTTACATTCATTGTCTTTGTTGAACTATCTATACTACATACTCAATACATACCCATTTTTGTATAATCATTTTTTCTTTATATTCTTAGCTTCTAGAATGGCATATGTCTAGCATGTGCCTGACACATGGCATTAGATTCTTAGATTGGATTAAAATATTTATTAAGCTCCTACTATGTACTTAGCAGCTACCATGTTCTAAGGCACCAAGCTAAGTGCTGAAAATGCAAATAGAAGCAAAAAGATAGTTCTTTGCCTTTAAGGAGCCTATAATCTAATGTGGAAAAACAACAAAGCAAAAGGAGTTGAAAAGGAACTAGGGGAATGAGAAAAGAATTGTAACTAAAGTGGGGGCAAGGGGTAAAAGTCCAGAGAGTCAAAAGCAGAGCTTGATTAAAAGTGAGCATAGGTGATATGGGTAATTCTTCAAACAGAAGTTTCAGAGAGGAACTCAACATTAAAAAATGAGATTATAAGAGTGAAAGCTGCTGGGATACAAGTGGGAAACATCTAGAGAATTTGGAGCACAGCCAAGACCACATTAGATCCACTATGAGTTAGAAGCCTGAGAGAAGAACTGTTGACTTTTCATAAAATGACTTTTTTGTATTTCAGAATTCTGGTCATTAATGGAAAGAGCATAGCTATCCAAATGAGACCCATACAGGCTGACAAACATGGATCAAAAATAGATCCCCTGTGCAAGTAGAGTCCAGTTGAAGAGATTAAAAGAGTAAGGAAACTAAAGCAGATGATAAAGGAGACTCAAGAAAAAAATAATGTAGCTCTGAGGAAAAAAAAAATGGAGTCTACCCTCTTACATCACTATAACATAGAGTACTGTGCTAAGCATATAGTAACCATTCAATAAACACTGAATTAATTTACAAAACAACTGACTTTCCCTACACAAGAACCAGGAAGATTTCTATGAGCAAGAAAAAGATGCTGAAGGAGAAGATAGTAACTAAAGAAAGATAAATTTAGCTTATCTCATAGTTTTGCTAATGGTTGGCTGTGCTTCTAAATAGAATGTATTTTATTCTATAAATGAACTATCATAATTATTATATATTTAAATATCAATGATAAAGTTTAACCAAATCTAATTCACACCTTAAATTTTAGAGGAGTAGATATTAAAGAGTTCAGGAAAAAAGAAGGTAGAAAATTCAACCAAAAGATCTCTGTGGTTCCTTCTAATGTTTAGTAATTCCATTATTCAGTAATAATGATAGCTACACATTTATATAGCACTTTAAGATTTGCAAATTATATTCTATGTTCGTTTGCCCTGAACTTATAGAGGAAGTCAGTTTAAAAGAGATAATATATTTTAAAGAATAAAATTCTAATGACACAAGCACAAGTGATTCCAATGAGGAAAACAAAAGAAAATTCACTTCCAGACTCAGATTTTTAAGACATAAAGGATCAAAGAAGAAATTGTGGGTGAATAGAATGATTATCATAGATGACAGGGAGAAGACAGAACTACCCATCTGATTTTATTTCAGAGGTTCAGGACATTATGAGACTATCAGAGAATAGAAGATTAACAATGTACCCTTAAGGTTGGGGGTGGAGAGGAAAATGTGGAAAGGGGAAAAAAAACTTGTTCTGTTGATCACAGAGAGTGGAATGGAGTAGGGCAGGAGAGAGACATTGAAGGCAATCTATTCTCCCTTTACAACCTCAAAGAATTCAAGTGACAAGTCACTACATTCCAGGGTTCTTAAAAAAAAAAACTTACAGATGTGATTGCTGAACTTCTGACAGTGATCTTTGAAAATCCTGGAGAAGTACTGGTGGACCAGGCAAATGCTCCAATTACCAAAAAAGAAAAGCAAAGTAAATTCTTCCAATTTCAATCCAGCAAATTTAACTTGGATTCTGGATAAAATCTTAGATTCTGTTTTTAAAGGAAGCAATTATTAGCAAGCACTAATATGGGTTCATTAAAAATAAACCAAATTCCATTTGCAACAATGTAAATGGAAAGAACAAACCAATAAAAAAAATGAAGCTATTTACTAGGGTATCATAATTCCAAATCTAGGTCCCAAAAAACCCATGAAAAAAATTTGCCTTCTCCCCTTCTTTATAGATGTGAAAGATTACAGGTATGAAGCACTATACATAGACTCAGACTTGTCTGATATAGTGGCTAGTTTTATAGAATTTTTTTTCTTTTTTTTTTAACATTTTAGTTATAAGGAATAGCTGTCTGCATAAGGGAAAGAATGTATTTAGAAATGAAGGTGATTAAAAAAAAGACAACGATAAAAATTTTGAAAAATAAAAAAAATATCAGACTAATCTTATTTTCTTTCTTTCCAGAGTTGGACAGAATAATGTTGCCAAGTTAGAGCTGGAAGAGACCTTGAGAATCATTTAATGCATTTACTTCATTTTACAAATGACCAAAAAAATGAGGTGAAGTCATTTGCCAAAGAACGCATTGCTAATAAATAGAATTGGTGTGTAAACTCAACTTCTCTGACAGACTATACCTTTTATATTTTAAAAAGAATCTTTCATAATAACTATGGGAATACAATTGTAGATTCAGCAATGAAATCGGTCAAAAGACTCGCTCCAAGGAGCTATTTATGAAGCATTTATGAAGTACTTGCTACATATCAGACATTGTGTTTAGTGTTGAAGCTACAAATACAAGGAAATACAAATACAAAAATAATACCTGCCCTCAAGGAACTTACATTCTAATAAAGGAAGACAATACATAGAAGGGAGAAGTAAAAATCTGAAAAGGGGGTGGAGAGGAAGGGTAACCAACTAGGGAATATAGTACAGAAAGTGTGGAAATACAGCCAGGCCGGAGAATGAAGACATGACTTAATGGATCACATATAGAGAAGTTTCTAATAAGAGTACCCTAGATCTCTATTCTTGATCTATTTAACATTGTCTTTTTTCCTTTTTAAATAAATTTTGTTGATGACAAAAATGTTTACTCACAGTAATCACGGTGCCTGTCACATAGTAAGTATTTAATAAACACATGTTGATTGATATGTAACCTCCAAAGAGTCATACCTTGAGAGAGAGAGACAGAGAGAGAGAGAGAGAGAGAGAGAGAGAGAGAGAGAGAGAGAGAGAAAGAGAGAGTTAAAAGCACTATGTCTGACAATGTATGCAACATCTTACTTACAACTCCCCCTGCTTTTTACCAAAAAATGAAGACCCTTCCCTATCTCTTCTCTGAAGCTAAAGTTGGTCTATATTTGACTGCATTTGAGCATTCTTTTCATGAAAGAATTGTGTGTATACATATGTGTACATATAAAAGTTCTCTACATATAGAGAACTTTTATATATATATTTATTTTTAATACATATATTTCTACACACATAGAATATATATATATACCCAATTTACAAAAAAAAAAACGAAATAAGTAGATTCTTCAAACTATAGTGCAATAAATTTAACTTAGATTCTAGACAAAATCTTAGAACTCTCCATGCTGTCCAAGAGGTGAGAGAGTTTCTGTGATTTGGGTTGAGGCTCCCTCCACACTCCTCTATCCCCACGTTTTTCTGTGGAGCTAGCTTGGAGGTGTTTGCACTTCACTATAATTAATCCTTAGCCTCGGGGCTTTCTTCAGATCTTCTTGAGTTGTCCCAAGAGAACCCCCGTTCTGCTCCAAGTCTTCTTGGTTTTTCACCAGTCTATGTTTGTCCTAAGGTACAAATTTGTTCTGTTTCTGGGGAAAATCTGGAGACCTTGAAATTTGCTGACCTATTCCACCATCTTCCAAGATTCCTCCCCCTTAACTATGAGCTTCTTTGCCCTTTCATATATATCCACCTGTTAATACACTTCCTGCACACACAGGAAATGCTTAATAAATATTTATTTACAGACTACTTTAAAAGGCAAATGAATGTCATGCAATAATTTTAGAAGAAAAAAAAATTCAATGTGTATTACAATTCCAGAAAGCTTGGAAAACACTGAGGGAAAGTAAAAATTAAAGAAAAGAGGAATACTCCTCAACTCAAAATAATATAGGCAACAAGATGCTCTATGCTTTGATTGATAATTTTATCAGGTGAGATTGTCTCTCCAATTATTATATAATCAATCAAGCAAAGCCTTAAACTAAGTGAAAACAACCTAGATGATTAAGTTGAGAAGGTTTTGCTTTGCTTCATTGGATGAAATCAAATAGCTAAATCTCTTTAGACTGGCAGATAGAATTGAATACTGCTTGTAATCTGTGGTGCTTTTGTTTTTGTTTTTTGATTTTTCTTTGGTTTTTGTTGTTGTTGTTGTTGTTGTTGTTGTTGTTGTTGTTGTTGTTGTTGTTGTTTGGTGATGGTTCCAATAGGAGTACACCAGCCTCTGCTTCAAGAGTTAAACTTTGGACTGAAAGTCATTCACCAAAAGATAAAAGATCAAAAAATATGAACTGGTAATTTTCAAAAAAAAAAAAAAAAAGAAAGAAAGAAAAAAAAGAAAGAAATTTAAACTATTAACAGTCATATAAAAAAACTCCAAAACAATATAAAACAATGAAAATTAAAACAAAACTGAAATTCACTTATCAGATCAACAAAGATGAAAAAAGATGGAAAATAACAAATATTTGAGGGGATATAAAAAATAGGTACATTTTTATATTGTTGGTGGAGTTGTGAATTGGTCCAGCTCTTCAGGAAAACAATTTGGAATGAAGTCCAAAAATCACTAAATTGTGATTTTTGATCTAAATATTCAACTTACACTATACTCCAAAGAGATCATAGAAAGAAGGAAAGACCCATATCTTATATATTATGTATATACCTATAGAAACACTTATACACATATGTGCATATGTACATTTAGGCATACATATCTATGTATATGGGCCTGTATACATATATAAAAATATTACACAAACATATATATATATGCATGTTCATTGTATGTGATAAAAAAAAAGACAGAGACAAGAGAGTAAGTAAAAATATGAGAGCACTTTGAAAGGCCAGGTCCTTTCATATGTGACCAGAAAGAAGCAAGGGGGCATGACAATATATTTAGTGAGTTGGCCCAAAAAGGATATTGTGTTCAACTCACATGTACATATCCCTATTGTTCCTAACATTGGAGAGACTGGACCAATAACAAATAGTGCATTAAGTAAAAGAGAAAGAAAGAAAGAAGAAAAAATAGGAAGGACAAGGGGAAAAAATGACTTTGGTTTCTGTAACACTTTCTATCTATATATCAGTAAAGTAAATGATAGGCAGTAGCTGAAAAAAAAAAGAAATGGATTTTTTTCTATTATATTCCAAGAAGAAACAATAATCTTTCAACCTGAAACTTTTTTTATTATTTAATTTGAAATGTTTCCTTACTCTCTTTTTCAGCCTTATTTCCCTTTCTGCTCCCTTCACCTATAGCTCACATACTTTTTGGAAAAGAGAATGAAAAAGTAGCTATCCATAATGAAAAAAAGAGAAAGGCAAGAGTCCTAGCATTAGAACATATCACAGTATTCCACAAAGCAGCAATCATCAAAATGATTTCACATTGGCTAAAAAATAAATAAGTTGATCAATTAAACGGATTAAACAAGAAATTATATATAGTAATATAGTTTGAGAAACTCAAAGACACAAACTAATAGTATAAACTTTATTTAACAAAAAAACTGCTAGGGAAACAAAAGTTTTCTGAAAGAAATTAGAATTAAGTCATTATCTCATACCACATACCATAATCAGCTCTAAATAGATGCATCAATTAAATTTTTTAAAGTCATATCATAAAAAATTAGAGAAGGAAAAGTGATATTTTTTACAAGTATGGTTAGGGAGAGAGTATTTGAGAAAACAATGAATTGAATGATTCAAAAAAAAAAATAAAACAAAATAGACAATCTTGATTACATCATTGAAAAACTCACACCAATTATCAATGCATCTAAAATTAGAAGAGAAATAGTCAAATGGAGGGAAATCTTTGAAGCAAATTTTTTCTGATAAGTTTTTCATAACCACAACATATAGGAAATTTACAAGATAAAGATCCATTTTCTAATACATAAATTGTCAATAATATGAAAAGACAGTTTAAAAAAGAAGAAATGCAAATTAAGATAAATCTGCAGTACATTTAATACACATCAGATTCAATACACCTTTAAGCATTTATCAATTGCCTAAGATCATTCCAGGAATTGTACTAAGGTATGAGGATACAAAGAATAAATAATTCTTAATAATAAAAATTCTAAATAAATAATAAAAAAATTAATTAAAAATAAAACAATGTCTGCCCTCAAGGAACTCACCCTTGATTGGGGGAAATTATTACATAAATAAGTATTTGCAGAAAAGCAACAATATAGGGTGTCTCAAAAGTCTTAGTATAGTTATAAGCTTTAATAGATTTAAACTACACTAAAATTTTGGGAATATCCCGTATACAAAATAAATACTCCCTCCCCCCCCCAAAAAAAGAGATAGTTTTGAAAGATTACTAGAACTAGTTTAGGGGAGGGGAGTTAAGAAAATTTTTGTGTTGTGCACGAATGTTTGTGGCAGCCCTTTTTGTAGTGGCTAGAAACTGGAAACTGAATGGATGTCCATCAGTTGGAGAATGGCTGAATAAATTGTGGTATATGAATATTATGGAATATTACTGTTCTGTAAGAAATGACCAACAGGATGATTTCAGAAAGGCCTGGAGAGACTTACACAAACTGATGCTGAGTGAAATGAGCAGGACCAGGAGATCATTATATACTTCAACAACAATACTATATGATGACCAGTTCTGATGGACCTGGCCATCCTCAGCAATGAGATCAACCAAATCATTTCCAATGGAGCAGTAATGAACTGAACCAGCTACGCCCAGAGAAAGAACTCTGGGAGATGACTAAAAACCATTACATTGAATTCCCAATCCCTATATTTATGCACACCTGCATTTTTGATTTCCTTCACAAGCTAATTGTACAATATTTCAGAGTCTGATTCTTTTTGTACAGTAAAATAACGTTTTGGTCATGTATACTTATTGTGTATCTAATTTATATTTTAATGTATTTAACATCTACTGGTCATCCTGCCATCTAGGGGAGGGGGTGGGGGTTAAGAGGTGAAAAATTGGAACAAGAGGTTTGGCAATTGTTAATGCTGTAAAGTTACCCATGCATATAACCTGTAAATAAAAGGCTATTAAATAAACAAAAAAAAATAAAAATTAAAAAAAAAAAAGAAAATCTTTGAGTTGATTAAGAAGCTTTGGTGATTCCTCTAGGATAAAATGCAAATCCTCAATATATAGTATCCATTAGTAAGTGGAGTCCCTCATAATCAGGCTTTCTATATCTCTTGTACATTATTCTCCTCCCTCACTATATGCAATTGAAACTGACCTACTTCCTATTTCCTGTACATACATCCCATTTTCCAGCTTTATATAGACTGTTCTCATCCCTTGAATGTTTTTCCTCTTTACCTCTATCTCTTAAAATACATAGTTACCCTCAAAAATCAATTCTAAGGCCATCATTATATACTTATAATTTTTTTTATCCTGTATGCTGAGGATTTAGCATATATTGTAGCTATTTGATGCATATCTACGAATTAATTGACTTAGGATATCAGGATCTTATATGTAGAAGTAACATCAACATTAAAAGCCTTTCATTTTATAGATGACAAAATGGAAGCCCAGAGTGGGCCAAATTGCCTTTGCCCAAATTGACATAGCTAGTTATTTGTAATAAACAGAGCAAATTTGCATAGTTCTTTAAGGTTTACAAAGCATTTTTCTTACAATGAACTTGTGAAATAAGGAAACTAAGTATTATTATCTTCAACTTTACAAATGAGGGAACTGATATTCAGATTTGTTAAGCTGCTTGCCAAGATCACAGAGGTAGTTAGTAAGTGTCCGACACCAGCACTCCTACTAAAAAAATGGGGAAAGTGAACTCAAACACTAAATTTCCTGTCATTGACTATGGCAGAGGTCTAATAGCTTAGGGATAACCTAACAATCAGCGTATGATAATAGGTATCATGTTAACACAAACCCTATGAAATAATTTTTCTGGGTCCAATTTGTTAACTGTAAACAACCAATAAAATTTTAAGAAGAAAAGAGTTGAAGGAGACTATCATTGACTTTCACTAGAAATGACCTCAATTTAAAATATATGTGGCGTCAAATTAGCTGTCTGAGCTAAGGAAGCTGTTGTCCAAATGAGGAGAGCTGCAGATTCTTTCAGAAGAGAATAAGGAAATGGTTTGCAATTGTAAGGTTTTGATTTCACCACCAGCAGGTAGCATTTAAGTCACTGTACTCAGATAACACCTGCATTTTTAAACTGTCAAATTAAATACTTTAAAACATTCCCTGTGTTACAAAATGGAGTGGGCTACTGCCTGAGCAACTTCCTTCCAGCCAACCCATACCGGCTGCATTTCCACTTTTGCTAAAATTGGAATCATATCAGCCCAGGAAATCATTCACATTCTACCCTCGGACAGGCTCCTTGATTCGGTTCTCTATGAGACTCAGCACATAGCATAGAAGTAGACTGTTTGTGAGAATTGTACTTTGAGATAAGAACCCTGAATCCGTGGAGCTTACTTTATGTATTTTCCTATAACAAGTTTTTATCTTTCAAATGGACCCAAGTTTTCCATCTTTTGAACATCAGAACCCTCCTGGAAAATCATTACTGCACTCAGTTGTCTTTCTCTTTGATGGAAAACTTTGCTATCCTTATTACTCCTTGCGCACACACACATACACACATGCCATATCTCCCTTTGAGCATAATCAGAGTAAAATAATATACACAGAAATCTAGCAAGGTTGAGAGACAGCTTTCACAGGCACAAATATGATATAGTCAAAGGTTAGAGTATTTTGAATGGCAGTGATGAAGTATATTTTAAAATGAGTAATCTAAAGATAAACAATAAATTGAGCTAAATCTTTGACGCCGCATTTATGTTAATGCTGTATTTGCATGTGACAATCCTACATATTCAATGAATGCTTTGCTAGTGAGCATCAAATAATATTGAAGTTAGCTCAGTAAAACACACTTAGTAAGTGCTTGGTATGTACAACACCTTGTGCTAAGCAATAAGGATCTAAAGATATAAACAGAACAGCCCTTGATCTCAAAGGACTTATATTATACTGGGAGTATAAATCAGGTACAGTTAAGCAAATACAAAATATTTTCAAAAGGGAGAGAGCATCAGCAATTCAGGGACCAAGGAAATCCGCCCTTAGTAGGTGGGACCTTTGAAGTAAGAGATTCTTTGATAGAGACATAAGGAAGAAGAGCATTCAAAACTGGAGGAGATAGAACATCACCTACTGTGTGCAGAGGGAATGAACTAAAGGAGCAATGAAATCATTTTCATTTGGACATTCTTACTATCAATGAACCAGGAGTCAGAAAGAAGTGAAAGCTAACAAAAGAATAATTCATAGATTATCCTTGGAAAGAATGAAGTAGTTGGCAGAATTAGTATCATCTTATGTCCAAAGTCAACAGGAAACTTCATTTCAGGGGTCACCTTATATTCCAGTGATAAATACTGGCAAAAAGACAGAAATAACTGCTGCTTATGTTCCAGTGTTTGCTGAAAAGGATGAAAGGAGTAGGGACTGAACCTATGATTTCAATGATACAGCCAATCAAAGAAACACCCTTTACCAATTCAAGTCAGCACCTCTCCTGCACTTTCTAAAAAGTTCTCCAAAGAACTTCATAAGACCCTTCCAACTAAATCACTTTGTACTTTGATATTTGACAACTTCAAAGCAAACCGAGGAATAAATATTTCTTAAAGATGGTTTTATAGGCAAATTGCCAATGTAAGTATTGTAGGGATTTCACACAACTGGAGTTACATACACACACACACACACACACACACACACATACACACACAATCACAGGTCCAGAAGAAGGAAGTATTTAAGTTTGCATTATGTATATACTTGAACATACATATTTCTACAATGATATGGGAATAATGCATTAATGATGGCCTACAAACAATAAATAATATTTTAAATATTCAATAAAAGGATGAAAGTCATCTGTAATTTTTACATCTTGAACTCTTCCTAATTTCTATCTCAATTAATCTTTTGCAGGCACTTGGAAGATAAATTGTGATGAAAAAGATTTTTTTTATTTCTTTACTTAAAACTTAAATACAAAATAGAAAATAGAAAAAAATAGAAAAAAAAATTGTCATGTATGTCAACAGAACATGAGAGGATTCAAAATATGATACAATAAATTTCCATTTTAAGAAGGCATATATAATAAATATATATTCAGAACTATCCTTTGCTTCCTTGTAGTTTGTTTTCTTCTGTGTATTTTTTGCTTTGTTCTTTTTTCCCCTTTCCTCCCCTTTATTTCCCCCAGGCAGGCTAAAGTTAAGAACAAACAGATAGATAGATAGAGAGAGAGAGAGAGAGAGACAGATATACATACATACATACACATTTATATATATATATATATATATATACATGCATGCACATGTACATACATATATACATAAATATCTATAATCATATACATTTATGTAAAGTTGTACTGTTTTTTGTCCTCTGTTTCTCTGAAAATTGATAACAGCATCTTTCTTGGGTTGAAGTCTTTCCACAGTTTTCTACATTCAACAACTCATCACTTCTATACCACAGCAATATTCCAAAATTTTGAAATCTAAGCATTTGGTACCCAAGAAATATATTTAGAACATAGAATCAGATTAGAGAAATATACATGAACATAGAATCAGATTAGGGAAAATCAGGGAAGAGGAAAAAGAAGAAATGATGAGTGTCCAGCCTAAATAATTAGTTTTATTTTTACTATTTTTTTACTTTAAAATTTTTCTAACTTCAAAAGAGGTTTAAAGGTGAGTTATTGGGATTTGAGGGAAATTAAGTCCATTTATATTATATATGGAAATTTGACTTGAGAGAAATTGTCCTTGCTGACCACATAGGGCCCCAGGAAATAAGCTAGCACTAAAATAATGATGAAGTGAGTCCTTCCCGTAAAGAGAAAAATCCCATCTCACAGAAGGTTGGCCGAGTATCTGTGTACAGAGGAAGATATCAAGAAATGTGTAGCAGATCTATAACTCCAGGGAGGCTTCTAAGTGAACCTGAAGTTTGTGCAAGCACATATAAGAGAATTTAATATATGCTTTAGATATATTTGTAAAAACGTGAGCAGATATAATCTATTTTAAATACTCTAGAGGAGCTCACCATTTGCAGCACATTTTTTTAGGAGTCAGGTACTCTTTCGGTAATCTAGTAAAATCTATGTAACCCATCTCCAGATAATATTTCTAAATATTTGAAATAAAATACATAAGATTATAAAGGATCATATTAAAATATAGTTATAAAAAAATTCATTTATCCCAGGTTAAGCATTCCTGGTTTAAATAAAGGAAGCCCACAACTGAGTCCAACCACTCATGAGATTTAAAGGAAATCATTTAATATCTCTAGGTCTCAATTTCCTCATCTGTAAAATAACCTAAGATTTCTTCTCATTCTAAACTATCTATAATAGGAGGATAGCCACGCCTGGAGTATCTACCTCATAAAGTAGGCCCTTCCTATGAGGCCCAGAAAAAATTTATGTATATAAAGTACTTTATAATACACAAGTGCCTTGAGACTGATAAACATGATAAACTCATAAAATATAACCTCAAAACACTATGTAAATGTCAGCTATCCTGTGATGGATCCCTTTTGTAAAGTTAATGTGTGCTTTGTAATTACCTCTCACCATAATCGATTTGTTTTGTAAGATTAGATTTTTATATGTATAATTGTGCTCACTTAAAAGAATATACTCTATAATTAGCATTTTCAGAAACATATGAATCTCTAAGTGATGGGTGACCTAAAGCACATGAGCCACATAATAAAGTCGCTATCTAGAGTAGAAACAGCAGTAAATCTTTTAAATAACAATATAAGAGGAATTTGGCATTTTTCAATGACATCTGATTATGCATTTAAAATTTCCTTCATGTAACATTTTAACTACTTAAAAAAATTTTATAAAACTCTTTGAAGCAGAGACTTTTTTCTCCACCAACCACATGAATCATAATAACACTGGTCTTACTCTGTTGCTAAGATGCAAAATTAGTACTTTGTTAAGTAAAAGTAATAATTTGATACAAAGTTCCTTTAATTTACACCTTAATTTTTTTAAGAGTTGTCTACCCTAAAAGCCATTTTAGTTCTAGGGTGGGCACACCCTCTACAAACATACATCAAAAACCCCTACAATTTGCCAGAAAGTCAATATGGCAATCAAAGTTGCAAGGACCCACTGTGATAAACTCCACAACTTAACTAGTCTTGTCTTTAGACAACAAAGTCTGAAAGCTAGTAGAGTGGAGGATCAGGTGGACTAAGTCTAAGGAAAAAGCCGGTCCCAGAGTATCCTGTTTCCTATTCTTTGCTCCACAGTAGAGTAAAAGAATAGTCATTAATAGATTTTATATCAATTTGGGA
Source organism: Sarcophilus harrisii (assembly GCF_902635505.1). Classification (NCBI taxonomy): domain Eukaryota; kingdom Metazoa; phylum Chordata; class Mammalia; order Dasyuromorphia; family Dasyuridae; genus Sarcophilus; species Sarcophilus harrisii. The sequence goes on from NC_045427.1 coordinate 148,761,802, forward strand.
CTGAAATCTTAGGTGAATTTCTCAGTAATCAGTGCTACTTGACAATTTTATCAACAACTCAAATTGAGACATAGCTGATTATGCTCAATAGATTTGCAAATGTCATTCAATTATAATATATCATTAAAATGTTGAATAATAGCCAAAAGCCAAAAAGATTTTGTCAGGCTACAATGAGAGAACTACACTAGGACTAGGAAGATTTAAGAGGGATGCATATAAAGTCCTACATTTGGATTTAAAAACTCAACTACAAGGATTCATGACTAAACTGTGCATGACTAAACTGTTCCTGCGAAAGATATCTAAGGACTTAATAGTCTAAATACTCAATATGAGTCATCAGAGAGTTATGGCAGCCAAGAAGGGATAATGTTCTTGTAGGCTACTTTGAGAGGCATTAGTGTCTAGAATCCAGAAGGCAATTAATTTCGTTGTACTTCTGTTCTAATCAGACCACATCCTGAGAATTGGGCATAATTCTGGGTGCTACTTTTTTCCCTGAGGTTAAGTGGGGTTAAGTGACTTGCCCAGGGTCACACAGCTAGGAAGTGTTAAGTGTCTGAAATGGGATTTGAACTCAGGCCCTCCTGACTTTAGGACTGATGCTCTATCCACTGCACCACCCAATTGCCCCCCTGGGTGCTACATTTTAGGAAAAAACATTTATAAATGGAATGTGTTCGGAGGATCATAAGAGCACTATGAAGCAATCCAAAGGAAGATCATGGATGTTCAGCCTGGAGAAGATAAAATTTAGAGTGGATATGGCAGGGGTCTTCAAGTTTTCGAAAGGCTGTCCTGTAGAAGAAATGTTTAAAACTTGTTCTCCTTAGCCTCACAGGGCGTGATTAGAAGTCAGATACAGAGATAGCAAAAACTTCTGACAAAAAGAACAGTCCAAAAATGGAATGGACTTCCTTGGAAGGTAGTAGTTCTCAAAGAGAAGCTGAATACAGACTTGTCAGGAAAGCGATAAAAGTGATTATGATTGATGTTTAGGTAGAAGTTAGATAAGATGACCCTTAAAGGCCCCTTCCATTCCTGAGATCTTATAATTCTTCTCTTCCACATGTGTATAATTAGACATTAGTATATATACCCACGGATACCAATGGAGCATATGGGCTGTCCTCCAGTTATTTCTCATTTTCATTTCATTATCAGCCCACCTGTTTATCCAGACATACCTCTCTCAAATGATGTCCTGTATCACTAAGTAATCCTTCACTGGTAAAATAATTCAGACTGCTCATACTCATCATGTTCCTCTCTGCTACTTTCTTGGGTGACCTGAAACTTTAATTCTTTTGGGGTATACTCAAATTTCCCAAACGGTACCTTACTACTTATACCATCTCAGACTCAGAGTCATCTCTTCTTGTACTGAGACATATTCGTCTCATATTTGTACTCAGACCTCATATTCAGGTTATTATTTCTCCCCCTTTCCCATTGGTAACCAGGACTCCACCCTCAAGTCCCTCTTCCACAATAGGTCAGCTTAAGCCTTATCTTTCTGGCATTTGCAACACATCTAGACCACTCTACATTATTCTGCCTATACTGCTTTGGGAACAATTCTCCTCTCTTCTTTTCCAGCTCCCCTTTTTGTGTTATTTTCCCCATTCAAATGTAAGTTCCTGAGGAGTGAGGACTCTCTTGCTTCTTTGAATTTGTATCCTCAGCTTAGCACAGCACCTGGCACATGGTAAGTGATTAATGTGTCCTATCTGTCTATCTATCTGTATCCATCTGTATATCTATCCATTACATGAATCGGAGCCATACAAACTCACCAGAAGAATATTGTATTAAAGGGAATGAATCTTGTTTCAAGGAGAAACCTAGGGTTATTAAGCAAATTAGACAATTTCTCAAAGGCAATCACATTTTTAAAAGTACACAACTGCATGCATAATAGAGTGATCCCACTGTCCATTTTCTATGTGGATACCATTGGTCTAATTGTTTTAAGTATAAAGACAATGTAGAGCCTCCTAACTGAGATCCATAATCACTAAAACAGTTTTGTTCTTATTATCTACACAGGAAAAATGGCCAAAGAATACTTATAATCAAGATTATATTATTCAGGTTGACTGACAACTCTCAATGCCGAATCTTCTGAGACATTCATCAGAGATGGACAATGAACTTGCCATGGAATTGAATGGAAGGAGATGAATAGACTATAAATTTGGGATGCTCCATCTAATGTTATATTAAAAACAATTATATTGCCTGGAGTAAGAGGTCCCAGTGCTCTATGCTTAATCAGATCATTTTTGGAATATTGTGTTCAGTTTTAAGTTTCACATTTGTGCCCTGAATTCCTTTTGAGGTCCCATCATGCCATAGAGGTGAGTCTGTATTCTCAAAGGTTATGCTGATATTTCAAAGGACCAGACTAGTAAAGTGTCTTGAACCTTGACACTATGTTGGTCACAAGTTAAAGAATTATTTTTATCTATGAAAACACTTGAAAACCATCTAAAGTGTAAAGGGTCACAATCTTTCGCTGGAAGAAGTATCCACACAAATAAAATAAAAAATCCTCAACACATTGAAGATTTAACATATTGGCAAACCACAGAATATCTGGAAAATGGAAATAAGGATAATGAGAATCTAAATCACATTACACAAAGATCAGTTGAATAAATTAATGATGTTTAGCCTAAAATAGAGAAAACTCAAAGAGCTCATGACAATTGTCATTTAGTCTTTCAAGGGCAATCATATCCCTCTTTCAAAAAAAAAATAAATGTAACTTCTATTTCACCCTACAGAGCAAAAATACAATCAATAGGTAAAAATCAAAAGAATGCTGATTATTCCTCACCTCAGAGAATATTAAGTTCTTTATCACTGGAAACCTTTGAAGAGAGAATGGATGATATTAGGGTTCTTTGTAGACAGGATTCATGATTTGGGAAGAGTTTCACGAGGTGACCTTAGAGTTCCCTTACAAATCTAAGTCTATGAAATAAATGTCTCCAGTAATGGATCCATCAACAAGCATTCAATAAACACATTTTTTTCCAGGCACTGTGCTAAGCCCTGGGAGAACAAAGAAGCAAGCAAAAATAATCCCTGTCTTCAAAAGGCTTATATTCTAATAGGGAACAAAAATACATATAGATCAATACATAGAAAATAAATTCAAAGTACATGGGAGGTAACTCTAAAGACTATGATATCCATATCTAGGGGAACTAAGAAAGATTTCCTGAAGGAGATAGTTCTTGCCATTTTACTAAGTGCTATGGAGAGATGTCAAAAAAGCATAAGGTATAGTCATATTGCCATCTGGGAGCCTATGATTTAATTAGAGTGGTAAGATGTACACCAGCAAAATAGTTAGTTTTAGTCAAGAATCAAAGTGAATGAAACAGACAATGTGGAAAGGAAGAGATCTGCAAAGACTGGGGAGGCCATCTTTCTACTGTAATAGAAAACTATCATCTCAAGTCTCAAATCCAATATGGGACTTACTTCTTGTACCCTCCAAGCTCCTCTTAAGCCAACAGTGCTATCAGAGTCCCAGGGGGTAAAAGAGGTCTGCAGTTATTCAGCATGGCGTGCTCATCTGTCTCTTTCTCCCTTGAAATGTTGACAGCCCCACAGCAATACAATTGACACACAGGACAGCCAATCACTTTATCCCTTGTGGCAGATTGCTAGATGTTCTTGGGGGAGTGTTTGAAGGGGATTGATAGCAATGACACCCCAAGTACCAAGAAACACCTCTTATCTGGACCATGACAGCCAGCCCTCATGTCAGCTATAAGTTGTGAGTGTCAGCGCCTCTCTCTTTAATAGCCCCTTGGCTTCTGTCTGGTTTGGTCTCATGGTTTTTATGGTTTAATTTATGGAGGAGGAAACATGAGAGATCTCATCTCTCAGAGCTATATCAACAATGGTACTAGTCAAGAGACAAAGCGAATCCTCACCATTAACTTCTTATTTTCCATTTACAAGGGTGTGTACGCCCTTCTAACTCTGTGATCCAATACTTTGGATTGGTTGGGCTGTTGGGGCAAGTGAGGAAAATTAATTGGATTAGTATGAAAGACAAGCAGAATTGAGACCCGTCGAAGAGAGCAAGATACTAAGATTTTGAAGATATGAGTTGTTCCTGGCTTCTTTTGAGTAACAGCATGTAACTCAGTCACAGAGATAGTCATATCTCACCTATATTGGAAGATTTTAATTTAATCATATTTGTAAAGTACTTTGAGATGTTTAATTACGTCTAACAATTTACCTAATTATGAAATATAATACAAATCAACACTGCAAAACTAAAGGCACGAGCTTCCCCATCTACAACTTTAGGATAATAATTCTGAACACCAGTACCATCAAACAAAACAGCAAGATTATATAAGAAGTATTATGAGTGTCCCATAAGTCAGATATGTAATTTGAAAATAATGTCTAGTGGATTCTTACTTCTTATCAGAAAGTTTTTCTTTGGTATTTAGACTCACCTATCAAAATGATTTTTCTAAAGCACAGGTCTAACCATGTCACTACTCCATTAAATAAACTACAATAGCTTCCAATTGCCTCTAAGATCAAATATGAAATCCACTCACCTACTTCCCAGGGTGGTTGTGAAGATATTAGGAGATGATATTTGTAAATCCTCAAAAGATATATAACTGTTAGTTATTATTATTATTGTTGTTGTTGCTATTATTGTTTTATCATCATTATCATCATCATCATCATTATTAGTCTGTTGGTTTTTAAAGTCCAACCTAATCTACCTACTTATTATCTTTCCAGTCTTCTTACATCTTACTCTCTATCACATACTCTTAGATCCAGTCACTGACTGTTCCCAATGTCCGAAATTCTCTCTCTTCTTATCTCTGCCACTGGTTTTCAAGTCTCAGCTAAAAATCTCACCTTCTACAATAAGCTTTTCCCAGTTTTCATAAATATTAATGGTTTTCTCTAAAATGTTCTCTAATTCATCTTGCATATGTCTTGTTTGTTTATATTCTCATGTGGTCTCTCTCTCCTCCCCTACCTTTTAGATTGTTAAGCTCTATGAGAAGCCAAGCACTAATAAGAATAGTAGTAGTAATATCTATAATTTAAATAGCATCTACTATGTATCAGGCATTATACTAATGTACAAAAATACTTTATAAATATAAACTAATTTGATCCTCACAACATAGTTACAAAATAGTTGCTATTATTATCCCCATTTTACCAATGAGGAAAACTGAATCAGAGAGAAGTGAAATGATTTGCTCAAGGTCACACAGATAAGTGTCTGAGACTAGATTTGAAATCAGGTCTTTTTAACTACAGACCCAGATCTTTACCCATTGTACTGTCTTACTGTCTCCACTTTGCCTAGCACTTAGTAGGTACTTAAAATGCTTATTGACTTGACTTAAGGCTGCATTTTGAATACATAAATTTCTTTTTAGTAAATGTAATCATCTTTGTTTTAATCCACTATATAGAACTTTTGCACATTTGGCTGCAAAGTATATAAACAATCTAATTTTGATATTGACTATATAGTGATGTTCATATGTAAAGTTATTTTGGGGATTTCATTGAGGGAAAAAACATTTGTTGTGACCAACAACTTATCTTGACAAAACTCTATAATTTCTGCCCTGCTTCATTTTGTACCCCTAGCCCAAATTTCTCTGTTGTTCGAATTATCTTTAGATTTCCTACTTCAGCATTCCGATCCCTTGTGGTGAATGTGGCATCTTTTCTTGATGTTATTTCTAGATGTTGTAGGTTTCATAGAATTGAGGAACTGTAACCTCTTCAACATCAATGATTGGAGCATAGATTTGTATTACTATGATGTTGAATGATTTACCTTGACTCAAATGTATATCATTTTTTTATTTTTGAGATTATGACTCAGACTGCTTTTCTCAAAAAAAAAATTAGACCACATAGATATGACCTAAATAATGTCTCTTATGAATATGAAGTAAAAGGGATGAATAGATTTAGGGGACAAGATCCAGTAGATAGAGTGCCTGAAGATCTACAGACAGAAAGCTGCAATATTTTACAGGATTTGACAACAACAACAAAAATTCCAGAGAAAAAGAAGAAAAGGAAAGCAAAATGGCTGTCTTATGAGACATTACAAACAGCTGAGGTTAAAAGAAAAGTCAAAGGAAAAGATATACCCAAGTGAATGCAGAATTCCAGAGAATAGAAAGGAGAGATAAGATTTTCTTAAATGAACAATACAAAGAAATAGAAAACAAAAGAATGAGAAAGACAAAAAAGATGTCTTCAAGAAAATTAGAAGATCAAGGGAATGTTTCATGCAAAAATGGGTATATAAAAGAATTATATAAGAAAGATCTTAACATCATTGATAACCATATGAGGTATGGTTACTGATCTGGAGCCAGATATCCTGAGGAATATAGTCAAGTGGACCTTAGGAAGTATTGCTAACAATCAAACTAGTGGAGGTGATAAAATTCTAAATTAATTATTTAAAATCCTAAAAGATGATACTGTTAGGGTGCTGTATTCAAAATGTCAGCAAATTTGAAAAACTCAATGGTGATCATTAGATTGAAAATGATTATTTTACATTCCAATCCTAAAAATAAAGAGGGAAATGCCAAAGAATGTTCAAATCACTGAACAATTGAGCTCATTTCACATGCCATCTTATTTGTCTCCTAAGAAACTGTATGTGGGATAAGAAACAAGAGTTAGAAGAAAACAAGGAACAACTGATTAGAAAAGGAATATGATAAGGCTGTATATTGTCAACTTATATATTTAACTTACATGCAGAGTATATCATCTGAAATATCAGCCTCAATAAATCAAAAGGTGATTGAACAACTAAATCTTTCTTTCTTTTCTTTCTTTTTTCCTTCTCTCCTCTTTCATTTTCTTCATCTTCTCTTTCTTTCTCCCTCCTTTTTCCCTCCCTCCTTCTTTCCATTTCTATAAAGTCTAAAAAATTCCAGAAAGTGTCTCTAAGTATTCCAATACTATCTACAGCATTAGATTACCCATTCAAGGAACTTTCTCAAATATTTTTAGAATTAAACAAAGAAAAATAATATAATGCTGCAAAGTGTCACACTTCTAGATAGCATATAGGTTCCATTCTGTTGTGCTATAAAACAAGGTTCGGATCCACTACCACTTTCTAAATTCAGAGTAAGCTTTCATATTCTACCAGAGTTTTGTGATACAGTGTAAAGCTAATCATTCTTTCTTGCTAGTGTCTAAATTCAAGTATCTTTGGATTATTAATATGTCAGGAATTACAGTGATGCACTATTACCTCCTAACTATGTGAGCATGATATTAACTGTTTATTGACTCAATTTTCCCTCTGTAAAAAGGGATGAGGTAGTATTTTATGATATCCTCAGAGTGAAGAAGACTTGAGTTATTATTATTACTATTGTATTCTTCTGTGACTTTTGCCAAAAAAAAAAAAAGATGCCTCACAATAAAAGTATCACCCTAGAAAGGTTTCTTCATTCCTTATTTGTTTACTGAAATTTAACAATTTGATGACAACTTTGGCTTCATCTTCAAATGGTGCAAGGGCACATCTGCATATTAAAATGGAATTACAATCATGACTCTGGGTATATAACTTTATGGGAAGTTTAGTGTGAGGAAGCCAAATAAGTCTAAGGCTCATTGATTTGCTCCAGTTCACACAATGAGTAAACATACTTTAGTACATCTATTGCAAATATAAAAGTCCATAGTCTTTCTAAGAAAAAAAAATATTTTTTCCATTTCTGTTTTATATTTTTTTATCCTCATCTCTATCTCCACCAGTATTTTCGGTCAAAACTAAACCCCCATTTTGTTCAAATGAAATTGGCAATACTTTTTTTCTTTCACTGAACTTTTGAATCCCAGCGGTCAATTCTTGGACAGTTCTGTCTCATGTCCAGACTCCTCTCATTTGACCACAATTGTCTTCTTGTCCCAAAAGACTCTATTGGACCTTAAGTTAGTGCAGGCTAAAGCCAAGAAGGAGAAATCAACTCTTCTACAATTGGTACAGGTAAAATAGAGAGTAAATTTGATTAACCTACTCCATTTTCTTCTTTAAGGCACTAATGAAATAACTGTGTGCTATGTGTCTGGCTCCAGTAGGATCTCAATTGACAAGTCTTTTCATCTTGAATCTGAGTCATTAGTCATTACTGTGTTTTCAGCTTGTTGACGGTACTTTCATGGATAATGGTTCTAGTATTCTTAACTTGAGATGTAATTAAACTTAATGATCTATAATCCCTTCTTTACCTTTCCCTAAAACTAGGCATGCATCACCCTTTAACTTGATTTCCAAAATTATACTTGATGTTGGTAGGTATCATCATTTTGAGCCAAGACAAGCCTATATAAATATTGGTGTGGCACATGGTATCAACTATAGAAAGAAGGTTCCCTTCTGTAGCCTTATTTTTCGTAGACCATTTTCTCCCTGCTTGTGGAGAAACAAAGAGAGTATCAGGTACCAGAGAGTACCAGAGCAAAAAGGGGATGAATCTGCGATATAGCTCAAAAGAAACCCTATTAATGCTTGATTTTCTCCCAAAGGTCCTAAAGCAGTGTTTTGGACAGTATGGTGCAATAGAAAAGGAATTGCATCTGAGTTTAAAATAGATGATTCTAAACCCTGGCTCTGCTATTTGTTTCCTATAAGATCTTTGGCAAGTCAATTAATTTTGCTAAACTTTACTTTCCTTACCTGAAAAAATAAAAAGAATGAGACAGATGGTCTCTAAGGTTTATTCCAGGTCTTACATGACTATTGTGAAAAATCAAATAAAATAATGCACATAACACTCTTTGCAAAGTGATATCAAAGTTCTTATTATCATTAGGGTTACTTGACTTTTCATATATCCTACTCTTGTACCTTCTCTTGCCATTACTGTAGGAATCTGTGAGGGCAAGTATCTCTGTATTATGAAAGAATTTTCCTCATTCTTTAACTTGCTTTTCTATTCCAATTATATTTCTTTTGCTTTGAATCAATTTTCCCTCTTGTTTTCTCCGATTGGGGGAAAAATAGCTAGCACTTTTGAGTAAATGTTGACTCAAAGCATACTTTTAACCTGAATATAACTTTCAAGCATCCACAGATAAGGATCTCATAGGCTATGAGCTTGTGCTAAGAAGTCCAAAAAGTACTACCTTAATTATTTTCTAGGACCGCTCATTCCTTTTGATTGCTGCTCCATGTCTACACTAACCTAAAAATAATTCAGAAATCATGGAACATAGAATTGTTGTAGAAGCATAAGTTAATTGAATATTACAATGTATGTGAGCATAGCTGATATCAAAAGCATAGAAGACTGAAAGACTGAAAAAAACAATGGATTTGTTATCTCCTCAGCACAGTATCAAATGACCATTTTGACTGGATTTAATTATGAAGTTTGCTGAATTAACACTGGGTTTTTGTGGGCTCTAGATAAAAATCTCCCAACTAGGAGACGAGATCTTACTGAAACTTGTTAGAAGAGCTAAGGTCTCACTTCATTCTTCCCAAATCCAGCCATTCCCATAACCTATCCCCAAACACATCACACACATACACACACACACACACACACACACACACACACACTCTCACACATACATACCAGGCACACACACATGTGTATATCTTCCATCCTCCCTCCCAAGATCATTGTTATAATTTCCTCCCTTCTTAAGTTCAAACCTGTCAAAAATAAACGCTACAATTAGAATATCTTTAAAACACATCTATGGGTCCTGAGGTATTGTTTGAAGAATAAGGAGTTAGACACATACTATGTGTCAACAGAGTCATGGAAGGAGCTTTTATCCTTAAGCCCTCCTGTTTCTAATGATGCATCATTGAGTAGAAGAGATTATATGGAAAGATGAGAGGGCAAGATACTACCTTGTTCTACATGCTCATCTAATTTTCCTAAAGCTACCATACTCATTTTCCTCCAACAAGATGGTCACTGCATATTGAGGGGGGGGGGGAACAAAAGGAATAATGTGTGCAATGGAGTTGGAACTAATGATTCTCCATTAGAATGATTATATTCAAACTCCTGTAGTAGAATCAGTGACTGTTGAGATAGTGGAGCAAGGGAAGCTGGTTAGCTGCCAGCTCTTACAGAATAACCAAATCCTTAAACATTTGAACATGCAGTGACAAGAGAGGAAAAGAAGAAAGAAAAAAGAAAAGGAAAAAGAACAAGAGTGAAGTAATAATAATAACAGAAATAATAACAATAAAAACAATGACAATTGAGAGGCAGTTAAGTTACAGTGGATAGAGTACCAGGATAAGGAAGATTCATCTTACTAAATTCAAATCTAGCCTCAGATACTTATCTGTGTGATCCTGGACAAGTCACTGAACCTATTTGCCTTAGATTCATCATCAATAAAATGTGCTGGAGAAGGAAATGGCAAACTATTCCAGTATCTTTTGCCAATAAAATCCCAAATGATTTTGCAAGGATGAATGTTGAAAATTATATTTACATATAATTTGAAAATGGCTTTTTATTTTGAAATATATTTGAAAATATATTTATATTTTGAAAATAAAAAGCTATTTTAAAAAGTCCCAAGTGAGATCACAAAGTCTGACACAACTAAAATTATTCAATAACATTTTACACTTAAGGTTTACAAAGGGCTTTCTATCTGCTGTCATTTCTTCCTCACAACATCATGAATTTAGTGTTCTTTTTATTCCCATTTTAGAGATGAGGAAACTGAAGCTTAGAGATTAAGTAATTTGCCCAGCATCCCAAATTAGTAATAACAACAATAATAACAGTTCACATTTATTGAAGTTTTATAATTTAGAAAACATTTTGATATGTTTTATTTGATTCAATCCTCATAGCAACCCTGTAAGGCAAATGTAATTATACAGATTAGGAACTGAGGTTCATAGACAAACAGGAATTTATGCAAATTCACTTTGGCAATATGATGTTATGGAGACTGTTGACCATGAATTTAGAGAACTCAGAAAGAACACTTTCTACCATGTAAATTAACTAACCTCTGTGGACCTCAGTTTCCTCTTCTGTAAAATTGGGAAGTCTAATCTATGAAGTCCTTTCTAGCTCCAGATGATAGAAACTTGAAGAAACATTATTGAGGTTGATTGTTGGACTTAGAATTTCTGGATATGGGTTCAAATACTGCCTCTGACACTTACTATTTATAGAATCCTGAACAGGACACTTAATTTTCCAGGAACCATTTCTTTATCTGTAAGACAGGAAATAGCAACACTAGTAGAATCTATTTCACAAAGAGGTTTGTGATATCCAAGTGCAATTATTTATATAAATCCCTCTTTAAACTTAAAGTAACTTTTAAAATGTCTGTTATTATTTCTAGAAAGGATAGTACTCCTGAAAATGGTTCTGTACCAGTCTTGGGTCTTAGCTTCATGTGCCATACTCATTACACACACATCAAAAGGCCAACCATAGCAATGTAGCACTCTGCCTTAAGATAAATTCTTTCATTTATCCCACCATAAAAAAAAGTAATGGTCATCCCAAAGTATTCTTAAGCAAAAGCTGTCATTTAGATATCCATTTAAGTTTTATAAAGCACATTATCCCATATAATCCACAAAATAACCCTGTAAATGAGGTATAACAGAAATTATTCAGATGAGGAAACTGAAATTTAGAGCAAATAAATGGTGAAGTTGAACCCAGAAACCAAGGTTTTTTCATTCTAAATGCAATGGACTTTAGCATTCCTAGTGTTAATGGTGACGAGTAATGATGTGGATTTTTAAAACATTACTATGTTTTATCTAAATCTAAACTGTAATTATTTTTAAAGCAAATTATTATTTTTGGATAGATATTAGAAATGAGCTTACATCCTTCTAAATACTATGTATAGGCTGGGAGAAAATGGCTAGAGAATAGTAGATGGCAGGGAGAAAATTATCTGGAATAAAAAAAATGAGAGTGAATCCTGTGCAGTGTTGATAATTAACAGTTAACCATATTTTTAAAAGAAACCTAGATAGTTGGTTTTTAAAATAAAAAAGCAATAAGTTTGGGGAGTGATATTTTCCTTTTACTTAGAAATATAACCTTTCACTTTGCCTCTCTCTTCAGCTCTTCATGGTCTGCCACCCTTTTCAAGCACAGCTAAATTAAGTATCTTCAATAAGGAGAAACATCTTTGCTGGTGAATAACGAGTGTCCTGAAAGATATGAGGCAAGGATGCTATTGACAGAATTTCAAATTATTTAAAAACAAAGCAGAATCACCTAGGAGAAAATTCAAAACACTCAGCATTAATCTTGAACAAAATCCAAATTGTTTATGTAATACTAATATCAGCTGCTTTTCAGTTTCTATTCATTTGCTTTCCAAATGGTCTGATTCTTAGAGTTAAAATATTGCCTAAACATCATCTATTTTGGTGTTTTAAGAAAATATTCACTGGCTCTTGTGTCATGTTAATTTTACAGTATGTCATTACCACAAGTCATTCAGTACCAAGTAATGCTAATTCTCTGAAATAATAGCATATTTCCACCTTGCTAGAGTATTAGATTCCTATCCTCCACTATATTCACACGTTAAGAATTAATATAGCCTTCCAAGACTTTGTCATCAGCTTGCCTTTAGTTATTAGGCACAAGGCATGTATATTTCAGTCAGACCTGCTTAATCCAAATCATTTTGCAGAGTAATCATATTTTTGAAAATTTCACATTAAAAATAGAGTTTCATAGCATGGGGCTGTCAATAGTAACTGTTGTGCATATCAGAGACCCAAGATCCTCCAGATAGAGAGAATTAACCTATCCACAGCTCCCATTGTGTAACTGAGATAATATAGCGTTACAATCTGCTCTTCCCCACCGTCCAGAGCCCTGAAAACAAGACATTGAGAATTCTTGTCTGAAAACCTTCTTGAGAAAAATCTCAACTTCATCATGCTTCCCGTATAAAAAGGAACCACACTTGACTCAACCAAGAGCTTTTCTTCAAAGCATAATCACCTGTTTAACTGCTATATTTGAAGCTCTGACTTGAAGAGTCAGGTTTTGCACACTGCCAGATTGTGGGACAACAAAGCAGCAGGGAGCCATCTGTTCACCCCAGGTGTGTGTGTTCTGTGGCAATGCCAAATGAGAGGCCCACATCTCTGCTCCCTCTGCTAAGTGAGAAGGTGGTTCCATATCTCAGCTTTTGTTTGTTTTCCATCTTTGAAAAAGTGCGTTCTAAGTGTGCTCTTTAAATGGAGGACTTATGCCTAACTAGATCATGGGAAAGTGCTGGGTTGCAGAATAAGGTCAATTATTCGTATTCATGGATGCGGATTTTCAGACCTAATACAACCTCAGTGCCTGCATTCAAAAACACTCTGTTGAATTTTGTTCCAACATGGTAAAACCTAGACTGTGATACAGAAGGAACGACCTACACGCCCAAGAAGTCATTCTAGCAGGAAAGGCTCCTTCAGAGAACAAGTTTTCTTTATGTATTTAGCAATTCCCCGTAAAGGACCACACCTCAGTGCCAGTAAGTGGAGATGAGTGCATGTGTCTGGCCAACTTTAGACACTGCTCAAAAACTAACAGATCTCCAGGTTTTTCAGGCTTGTGTTCTACTGGTTTTCCTGAGCAAGATGCGTCTTAACTTGCCAAGACATTAGGGAGGAAAATACAACCACAGTGGTGGAAATGTGGAGACAATTGTGGGGGAGGAGGATGAAGAGGAGAAGGAAAAGGAGGAGGATTCTAACAAGATGGAGATGAATTTCTATTAAAAAGTTCAAAGATGAGCCTTTTTTTAATTGTCAATGTAGTTGCAAGTGTGACTGTTTAAAGAGAGAATCTGGATGCCTTGCTTGACAGCCCAGGTTTAAAAAGAAAATGGAGTTCAGCTTTTGAAGCTATTAAAATAGACTCACCTGGTTCATATGTAATGGATGGGTTTCAAGAAAAAACATTTTTTTGAGTTAAAGATAAGTGGATCCAAACCAACAGGTTGCCTTTTCCTCAAATACATCTGACTGTGGTTATCATCTTGTCTCCTGACACCTTCTCTTCCCTGATTTCCTTGCTTCTTTTCTCTTTCCCATCTTGTCCAGCCTAAGAATTTCTACCAAGACAATTTCCCATTTTCCTGACGTTCAAATATCATCATTCTCCTCCATCAGCTCACCACTGCCTTGTGTAGCAATTCCAGACATCTGGTCTTCATCTTTAAGACTCTTCTTCATACTGCTCCTACATATCACATCTCCTTCAATTTGCCCTAATCCACTCTTGCTTCCTTTGTCTCTTTCACTATGTCTCCTCATCCTAGACCACTTCTGTCTATTACTGGAAAAATTCCTAGCATAAACCTGGAATCTTTCAGCATCTTAAATCTGGGATGTTTGGGGACTATACTTAAGGGGGAGAAAAAGTGAGAAAAATGTTAGGGTTTTTTTGCTAATTCCATTTTGTTTATCCCTCTAAAAAATATATGATAGTATACAATGATGGTAGGACAAAGGAGAAGAGAAATAAGTATTTATTAATTACCTACAATGAGCCAAGAACTGTGCTAACATTTGCAAATATCTCATTTGATCAAGAAATAGCAAGGAAAATATACAAATCATCTACTTAATATAACCAGTAAAGCATATTGATCATCTTTAGGAAATATTGAGTGATAATAATATTGTTTGAAAATTAAGTATTTGGAAACATAGCTAACTTTTTTTCTTTTCAAATGTTTAGAGAAGCTAACTGTGTAGACTCCAATACAAAGTATTCACTTATTCTTCTTAGGACTCTGTTGTTCCCTGGATCTGTCATTGCCTAGAAACATAGGAAGGCATATTCATTTTCCTGGAACAGTGATAAAGTACAACAATCTGTTCCCAAGAAACTTAATTACCACAGCAGAGTCTAGTACCAGCATTATAGAGTCAAAAAAGACCTATACAGCCATCCAATCCAACACCCTCATTTTATAGGTGAGGAAACTGAATCATAGAGTTACAGAATACCAGAGCTGAACATACCTTAGAGACACCAAATGCTTTAACTTACAAATGAGAAAATTTGAGTCCCAAGCAGGAGATAAAGGATGGTGTAGTAAGAGATTGTATTTGAAGTTGCTTGACTTAGTTTCCAATGCTAGCTTTGCTCTTTAGTATATGTGTGACAGCCAAGTTGCTTCCTCTGTCTATGTCTCTTTGCTCATTTATAGGTCAAAGAGGTTGGGTAAATTCTCTCTTAAAGTCCCTTTCCAACATTAAATCTACACAAAATCAAACAACTACAGAGAAGGCATATATAAATGTGAACCAGGATTGTTATTAGGAGGAAGTATCAGAAATAAAATCCAGGTTCCTTGGTTCTCATAAAAGTGTTCTTTTCACAACTTCTTACTTGGAAACCAATTGATTGCACTTTAAAATAAACAAAATATTTTGTAAAACCCTTCGGAAAGAAAGAGGAAAATCACAAGAAAATAAGTTCATGTCAAGGATAAAGAATTTTTTAAAGTTTCCATGATATGCCCTGGATAAAAACATTTACAGCTCAATTTTCTGTACCTTCTATAGCTATGTGCTACATAAATGAGAATTTGTGGTTAGAATAGTAATAACTTTGAGGAAGTAAATGATCCTAAATAATCCAGGAAACACTGAGTTGCCTCCAAAGTACTATCATCACTATGGCAATAATGTGGACAAATTAGAGAGATTTTTCACAGTATGCTTTGAAACAAAAAAAAAAAAAAGACTTTTTTGATATACTCTAAGTTACTCTTAAAAGACAATCAATCAATTACAATATCCAAGACATCCTGATTATATGAGGCTTTGTTTTTATCAGAGAGTGCTCATCAGGGACCTTAAGAATTAATCCCAATATTCTCTACAGTAGTTGATACCATATTGTTATGGCAAACAAAACTTTAAATTCACTTCTTATCTTTCTAAAAAAGAAAAAAAGGAAGTTTCACAAAACAACAGATTAGAAAAAGATAAAACACTCTAATTAATCCCCTCACTTTCAAACTGTCATTATTTATCTCTATCCTAGAAGGTTATTAATCTCTCCAAATTTCAGTGACTTCCCAAGAAGATATGAGCATTCAATTCACTGTTTAACAGCCTTCATTTTTAGGAGTTCTGTCATCCCATTTCATTTGAATCTCTCACACTGTAGCAAACTAATATGTTCTATTCTTTCTAGAAAACAAAATACTTAAATGATTAATTTAGAGCTGAAAGGAAGCCAGCCATAGGAAAATGAGACCCAGACACATTAAGGGACTCTCCTAAGAGAATACAAGTCATAAGTGTATAAACTGGGTTTTTTTTACTCTGGTCTGACCACTGATCCAGCAATATTCCTACCTCACCAAATTGGCTCCTTTATTGCTGTTTTCCATAATAATTGCCTTTTATGTACTTTTGAAAACTGTTCTAAAATCTCCCCTCAGCCTTCTTTTCCCCAGGAAAATAACACCATTTCCTCTACTGTTGAGTAGCACCCTGATGTTACTACATGAATCTACGGAAACACACACTATAGATGTAAGCCAATATAATCCATTATGATAATAATATTCCTAGTAAAGCTCCTTTTCTTTAAAGATTGAATAAATACCCCTGACATGTTCAGCAGAATATAAGCTCTTTCAAGTTCTCTTGACAAGCATTTTCCACATTTCCCCTTTCTAATTCTATCATTATTTCCATGTTTGTAGAATGAGTCATTATCAAGTTTTCCTTTACTTATTCAAAGATGCCTTGTATATGAGACTTTCTGTTAAGGTAAATCAGTCTAATTCTCCAGGTCCCCTACTACAAAATGAAGAACTTATCCTAAATAACCCCTAAGGTCCTTTCCTACTTTGAGAAACTGTGCTCTATCATTTATCAGTTAATGGAACCTAACATGGGAGATAGACAATGAATATGCTGAAGGTCAGAAGTTCGTCATAACTTTCCAGAAATAAAAGTGACAGAAAACTTAAATGTTCTAATTCTGCACACTTGGATCAAGGGAAAATCTATACCAAACATCTGGCTAAAAATTACTCTATTACACTAACAGTGAAACCATATTTCCCCCAGCATCCAAGCACATATTCAGTTAAATAAACAAACTTTTGAATACTATCTGTAACAGCTCCATCTGCTGGTTCCCAAATAATGTTACAGATTTGACAGGTGGTCATCAATCATATTGATCCAATAATAAACAGGGCATTATACAAGAA
This sequence comes from Sarcophilus harrisii, assembly GCF_902635505.1. NCBI lineage: Eukaryota > Metazoa > Chordata > Mammalia > Dasyuromorphia > Dasyuridae > Sarcophilus > Sarcophilus harrisii. The sequence goes on from NC_045427.1 coordinate 148,779,094, forward strand.
GTTTTTTCTATCTTTACTTCTCAATTCAACCAGAAATGCTCTGACACCAGGCATTCTGGCCTCCCCATAAAAGTAGCAAGTGAACACATTGAACATAAAATGATGATTGCATTAGAAGGCAGTATGGTCAAGTGCATAACACATCTGTAAAATGGGAATAATAATAGCACCTACCTCCCATAGTTGTTGTGAGGGCCAAATGAAATAATAATGGGAAAGTGCTTAGTATAGTATCTAAGACATAGAAGGCATTATGTAAATGTTAGTTATCATTATCTTCATCATAACCATGACTATCATTATTATCATACCCTAGACTACAAGGTGATCCCCTCCTATGCCTCAGTTTTTCCTTTAGAAAAATGAAAATATTGGAGCAACTAGGTGGTGCAGCGGATAAAGTGGAACTCAGGAGGACCTGAGTTCAAGTCTGTCCTCAGACACTTAATACTTCCTGGCTGTGTGACCCTGAGCAAGTCACTTAACCCCAATTGCCTCAGAGGAAAAAAAAGAAAAAGAAAAGAAAAGAAAAGAAAAAATGAAAATGTGATAGTTGTTTACTTCAATTCAAGGAGTTTCAAAAATATTACAAAAATAAAATAATGCTTAGAAAACAAAAGCTATTTAATGACAGTGTTGTGCTCATCATTTATAACCTGGTCAGTACAAAAAAAAAAAAAAAAAACTTTACATAATTTGTGTATTTCTCCTCAGCAGAAGACCTAGAACCAAAAGAAACCTATAAATTGTCTAATCCAATGCTTTCATTTTAAAGAAAAAAGGAAATGAATCCCAAGGAAGTGATTTACCCAAGATTTCATAGGAAATAGGAAGAGGAAATAGAATACAAATGCCTCATCTCTAACCACAAATCTAGTTCTCATCTATTTCAATAAATTTAAGCCCACGCTTCTTTTCTAGTTTCCAGTTCCAATAATCCTTACAATCCTTGTCCTGATAGTTTAAAACACCAGATTATTATTTTCACATACCATGCCAAACAAGGAGATCTTAGTTATACCAACAGCACTCAGTGGAATTGTATAAAATGAAAATATTTGTTTAGTAAAAATTAGCACCTGGCATGATGCCTCATACTTTATTGATACTTAATAAATGCTTTTTAAATTGAATTGAATTACCTCATTCAGGTCACACAGCCATAGAAGAAGCAAGGAATACTATAAATGATGGTCCCTGTTCCTCATAAACTTGTTTTGACATTCTACATCAAAATATAAGTGTAAAATCTTTTGACCAGTTCTAGGGTTGCCATGAGAAAGCAAATCGATGTCCAGTGTTGCTTCAATGAAAGACTTGTCTTTGTAAGTTATCAAAATCATCCTGATGGATTCAGAGTAAATCCAATAATGAATGAACTTGGCACAGAACAACCCAAAGTCAATGCAGGGATGTCCTAATAAAAACTATTGTAGTGTCCTTGGGGAGCCATCTCTCAGCTTAGGAAGTATAATGAAAGTAAGCAAAGTCCCAGGAAACTTTGTTTTAATACATAGATGTAAAATTTTTTAACTATTGTTCAGACATCAAGACATTGCCCATAATGTCATTGACACTCTTGGAAAACAAAGAAAAGCAACAATAGGTGAGGACAGATTAAGTGAGAAAGCTTATATAGTATGTAGTGTGATTCCAGGATGTTTTATACAAACTTTAAATTATTTTATTCCCTATGTAGGCTTTATGAATCTCTATTTCATTTTCCTTCACAAATAAAGTCTTAAAAATCCATTTGTCTGGTCTGGAATGAGAAGGGGAATGAGGGAATACCCAAATCAGCACCTAGTCATGGTGGCAGTAGCAATGGCAGAAGGAGGAAAGGAAACCTAGCGAGCCAAGCATGCTGAGGAACAGAAATCTGTCAAACCTTCAGTGCATATTGTCAGAATTTGGAATCCAAGGTCATTTGGAAAAATAATAAAAGATAAAAGCCATCAAAGTCCCCTAGATCCAGTTTAAAAAGAGAAATAATAGTGATTGACAAGGTCCAAAACTGAATCTTTCACAGAACATCCTAGAAATTCAGAACTAGGAGAGACCTTAGAAAGAAGAGGGAAAACAATAAGCATTTATAAGCTACCTGCTATGTGTGAGGCACTATGTTAAGTACTTCACAAATATTATCTCATTCTGATTCAAGATAATTTCAAAGGACTCATGATGAAACATGCTATATACCTCCAGAGAAAGAATTGGTGAACTCCAAATGCAAATTGAAGTATAATTTTTTTCATTTTCTTGGTTTTTTTTGTAGCATGCAAACATTCCATTTCTAAAATGGAAATGTTTTGCATGATTCCACATATATAATTGATATCATATTGCTTACCTTCTCAATGGGTAGAGGATGGGCTAAAAGGAGGTACGGAATTTGGAATTTAATTTTTTTAAATGAATGTTTAAAATAAATGATTTTTAAAACATTATCTCATTTGATTCTCAAACAACACTTCATGGAGGATGTTATAATTTTTTCTATTTTACCTTGAGGAAAGCAAAAAGTTACTTGAATGTGCAGGGTACATAGCCATAAGTGTCTGAAGCTGGATTTGAATTCAGATCTGTCTGACTTCGAGTCCAGAGCTCTATTCACTGAGCCACCTAATTGACATAGGATACACCAATGGGAAACTGAGAACAATGAATTTTATTTTTATTGAACATACTTGTTGACTGTGGCTTTCCCTAGATTTGATATTTATTCCCCTGTAGCACTATAATCACTAGCCCCCACAATCTAGCATTAAATTCTTTTCTGTCTTGAAGTGTTTCCTATTGTTTCATTTGTGTGGTGCTTGTCTCTAGTGAATTACAAAGCTTCTGGGAGATAAAGATGATGTTTTGATGTGGAGTGGGTTTGAATTTTTAAAATTTTCAATAATCTAATAAAAACAATTTACTATATTCAAAACATGGTGCTAATTCTCCAATTGCTAAATGGTCAAAAGATATGAACAGATTGTTTTCAGATAAAGAAATTAAAGCTATCTATAAGCATATGAAAAATGCTCTAAGTAATATTGATTAAAGAAATGCAAATTAAAATGACTCTAGGGTACTACCTTATACCTATTAAATGACAGAAAAGGAAAATGATATATATTAGAGAAGATAAGGGAAAATTGGGGTACTGACAGATGCATTGTTAATGGAATTGTGAACTAATCCAACCATTCTGGAGAGCGATTTAAAATTATGCCCAAAGGATTGTAAAACCGTGCATATTCTTGATGCAGCAATACCACTACTAGGCCTATATATCAAAAGGATGATTTAAAAAAAAGAGGGGGGTGATCTTATGTACAAAAACATTTATAGCAGCTCTTATTGAAGTGGCAAGGAATTGTGATTTCAGAAAATCTGGAAAAATGAACTGATGCTGAATAAAATGAGCAGAACCAAAAGAACATTGTACACAGTAAATATTACATTATGTAATGATTAATTTGTGATAATAGCTCCACCCAGTAAATTAAGAGACATGCCAAATTCCAAGACAATTCCAAGACTCATGAGGGAAAATACTATCCATATCCACAATGCAAATCAAAGCAGTTTTGTTATTGTTGTTGTTTTGTTTGCTTTTTTCTTTCTTATGGTTTTTCCCTTTTGTTTTGATTCTTCTTTCATAACATGACTAAAGTGAAAATATCTTTAATATGATTGCATATGTATAATCTGCATTAGATGTTCAATGAATCCTTTTAATTGCTTAATGAAAGAATTTAGAGAGTAATAAGTATATGAACAAGTATTAAGTACATGCAATCATCCTTTTGTCATTAGGGAAATGTTTATTTTGTTCTGTGAATTAAAAATATTTTTAATTTGATAAATTAATTTTCAAAAGGTATTTTATATACTTTTTATAGGATTTTTTATTTAGAACTGGAAAAAAACTCAAAGTTTTTTACCTTGTCTACTTCCGTAATTTCACTGATGAGGAAACTAAGGCCATGAGAGATGAACAAACTTGCCCAAGACCAGATAGGTTGAATACAATAGCATCAGAACATGAATCTGGCTCCATTTCTGCAGGTTTCCCATTGTGGCACACTGACTCCTATATGATATAAAGAGAGCATGATATTAGGTGTTAACTCCACCATGATTTTCACATTCCAAAAAATCCCTTAAAGCACTACTTTCCTATGTAACAGCTACATCTTCTTCACAATTATATCCTATATCAAATTCTAAACCTTCCCCTTCTAAAATTAAAAACAATAAAAGAAATAAGTTTTAAGCTGATGTATTTCTTTTTCATGTGGCAATACCAGTTCCTAGTTAAAATTTACAATCAAACAATCCAAATTATCATTTGGCTCCTGAAGAGAAGTTGTGATTCCACTGCAGTAGTGATCAACAAGAAGTTATCATTTAATTTATTGTGCTACATTCTGACATCATGATACCTATTTCCACAAGATCACCCAAGGAGCTAATCTCACCAGGAGCTGATAAATATTAACTTTTCTAGGAAAATCCTAGTGTGCTCAGCAGGAAAACCTGTAATTCAGTCAATAAATTACCTATCCATCTCCTTTGAACAGACTCACAGTATAAAATGTGTTCAACCAAATATTATTTTCCAAAATCATTGCCTTGGTCTTAATAATTTGTTAGGGAACCCATATTCTTGGAGTCATAATAATTGTAGAAGAATCAAATTCATTCAGTCTATTTTTCTTATGTGAGTTCTCTCAGTATTATAGTCAAAAGTAGATAGTTCCTCTTTACCACCCAATCCCGCCTAAGAACACAGTGTAGGTAAGAGCTTTTTAACATTTTTCTGGCATGAATCACTTTGACAGTCTGGTGAAACCTATGAACTCCTTTTCAGAACAATGTTTTTAAAATGCATGAAATAAAATTACAAAAGAAAACAATTATGTTTTTTGTGTCCTCTGTGGGTTTATTTTATAAAAAAAAAAAAAAAGTAAGCAAATTCACAGATAAGAACACCTAATCTAGATATATCTTCCCAAACTGAATTAGCCTAGTTTAATACATTAAGAATTGGTGAACAAATAGAGGAAAGAAGCAGCTGAAGTTCCCTTTTAACTAAAACTATTCAAACTACAACCAACATACATGGTCCAAAAGAGATACAGAAAATAGGAGGGAGCAGGGAAAGATGAAGAAACATTTAGAATGGCTTTGTTACCCAACAAGAAAGAAAGACTGGAAAGAGAAAACAACTTATTGATATAGTAGATATGGTAAAATAACATATGGATTGCCATCCTTCCAATGCTACTTCAATAGCTTCAACAGCTTCAATAGCTGCCATGGAATTACTGAAAGAATATTGATGTTGATGATGGTGGTGGCTGCAGGGCTGATAATTAAACTGCTACCATTTTGTATAGCACTTAAAGTTCTGAAATGCATTTTCCTCCAAACACCCCTGTGTTATGAAATATTATTGTCTCCACTTCACAGATGAGAAAACTGGGGCTCTGAGAAAGTTATTAATTTTCATTCCACTTCTTTCCATTTTCCATTACATTCCATTTAACATTCAAATCCACTTCTAACACTAGCTCTAATGCTATATCCACTAACTGGACACATTTGTTCCTAGATGCAAGTCAAAGAAATTGGTAATGTTTTACCCACACAAGAGATACAAGCAATAACACAAAAGTTAAAATTCCCAAGTAGCAAAGGAATCTGATTCAAATTATATATGAAATTTAACAATTGATTAAACCAAGTGATTAATTTAGAAGGAAGATAGAAATTGAAAAATTAGATGTTTTTCTTTATAAAGTTTACATAGCTTTAGGCTAGATTTTTTTAAATGAAGATACAATAGTAAAGCTCAAATCAACTATTAAAAATGGAGGGAATTCTCCTACCAAGATGAAAAGGTTTTAGATATTTGAACAGAGTGACAAATCATATTTGTTGTCTAAGGATGATACTGAGGATCAACAGGTTAGTTATGGGGTTATAGGCTTTTAATTACAGAAACTCTTAAAGACCCTTTACCAATTCAGAGGTATTTATTCTGTGACTCTGTACGAGGTACTCACCAAATAAAAATCAGAAAACTTTGAAATTTTGAAATATCTGCAGTAGTCAAATATCCCTAGAATCCTCACCATAGAACCTCATGTAATACTATATGTAACCCATGGCCCAAAGATCTCTCCCAAGACTATAGGTTCACAATTGTCAGGGTCCAATCTTGTGTACTTACTGCAAAAAGAACATATTTATATTTTTGGCTCATTTTGTCCCCTCCATAAGTTTACTCTATGAAATCTATTACAATTAAGAAGATATTATAACTATATCTAGGGTTTCCCAAATATGAGTAACTGAATCCCTAGCTCTTATCCAAGTTCTCAAATTAATACATACATATTGAGTAGGACAAATTTTGTTTCTCTCCACTGTAGATACAGAGAACTCAAGAAATTCACAAGGCAATGTAAATCAACAAAGGACACAAATAAAACATTCAAAGATCTCATAAAAGCTCATTAGTAAATACCAAAAAAGTAAAACACTCAAATAGCCCATATATTCCCTGTGGACAATTACAATAAAGAGATCCTTTCCTTTATCTCAGAAAAAAAAAGGGGCTCATGTCTAAAATTCATTAATTATTGGGGTATTTATCTATTAGATCACAAACTCCTCTTAGTAAGCCCTTTATAAATAGACGGTACATCAATAAGAAAAAAACCAATTCAAGAAAAATGAAAAATTGATAGAAAAATCAGGGAGCAAGAAAAAAAGGGGTTTACTTGATGGGAATAGCAGAATATTCCCCATGATTGTCATAGATGTAACTTCTTGAGAGAGTGATCATGGATCACCAATACTGGGATTACAAATGTGGCCAGTTTAAGCTAGATCTTTGTGGCAAGGAGGTAATCTCATCTTTGGGAGCATTTATGTTATCTGCAAGCCCTTTCTATAAGGAGAAATTGTCATTCTAGTCTTGTTATGATCAGTATTTTTCTTTTCTCTTAATCCAACCCTGGAAACTTACTTTGATTAGTAGTATGTCTCAATGAGTATGCAATAGTCTTGTATTTAAAGTCAGAGGATCTCGGTTTTAATTAAAACTGCCACTTCAAGAAAAATAAGTAAGTTTGGGAAAGTCATTTAAATTCTCTGGGCCTAAGTTTTCTTTTGTCTAAAATGAAGGATTGGATCTTCTTTAAATCACTCATAAATGCTAGCTAGTAATCTAATGTCATGTTACAGTGGAAAGAGAACAAGCTCTGGAGTCAGAAGACCTGGGTTCAAATTAGTAGTATATTGGTAAATGTTTAACAACCAGCTTTCTGAAAATTCAGACATACTTTTAAATTTAATTGACATTATTAACATTTTCTCTATCACTTTCTTAAAACTAAAATTTCATCCAGCTCTAAATCATGTTAACTTCCTTCCCAGCAGAAACTAAAATGACAACTCACACTTAGAAGTCTTTGTTACTGTCACTGGTCTTTGGTCTCTGTTTTATTGTTCAATTATTTTTCAATCATGCCTGACTCTTTTAGACTTCTTTTGCAGATGAGAAAACTGAAGCAACCAGGGTTAAGTGATTCACCCAGAATCACATGTAGCTAGTAAGAATCTGAATCAGTATTTGAACTTAGTTCTTCCTGATTTCAGGACTTACACTCCATTCATTCCATCCGTTATGCCATCTAGCTGGCCCTCAAAAGAAATATTCATTGTAAGGTTTTTTTGTTCAGTCATTTCCAACTCTTTGTGACCCTATTTGGGATTTTCATGACAAATACATTGCCTTTCCCAACTCATTTTACAGATGAAGAATTGAGGCAAACAGGATTAAATTACTAGCTCATGGTTATACAGCTATAAAGTATCTTGGGCTGGGTTTGAATTCACAAAGATGAATATTTCTGACTCTAGGCCCAATGTTCTATCTACTACAGGACCATCTAGCAGCTTTGTTTTATACAGACAGTTGCCTAACTATTGATGCCCAGAGTTCTGGGAAAAACATCTTTTTTTAAAGAAAGAGGACACACCAGCCCTAAAATTATATTATAAAGCAACATCATCAAAAAAACTTTGGTTCTGGCTAGAAAATAGAGCAGTTGATAAGTGCAATAGGTTAGATTCCCAAGACACAACAATGACTATACCTAATGTTTAATATCCCAGCTTCTGGGATAAGAACTCACTATTTGACAAAAATTTCTGGGAAAAGTGGAAAATAGTATGGCAGAAACTAGGCATGGACCAATATCTAGCATCCATACCAGGATCGAAATGGGTTCATTATTCAGACACAAAGAGAGATACTATAAGCAAAGTAGGAGAACAAGGGATAGTATATCTGTCAGATCTGTGGGAAAGGGAGGAATTTATGGCCAAAGAAGAATTAAAGAACATTGTAAAATTCAATACATATAATTTTGATTATATTCAATTAAAAAAGTTTTGCACAAACATACCAATGCAGCCAAGATGAGAAAGTTAGCAGAAAGCTGGGGTGGGAGGGAAGAATTTTATAGCCAGTGTTTCTGATAAGGTCCTCATTTCTAAATTATATAAAGAACTGAATCAGATTTATAAGAATACAAGTCATTCCCCAATTGATAAATGGTCAAAAGATATAAACAATTTTCAGAAGAAGAAACTAAAGCCATTTCTAGTCATTTGAACAAATGTCTGAATCATTATTAGATAAATTCAAATTAAGCAACTCGGTACTGCTTCATACCTCTCAGAATAGCTAAAATGACAAAAAAAAAAAAATAATGATAAGTGTTGGAGAGGATGCGGGAAAACTAGGACACTAATACATTGTTGGTAGAGTTATGAAACCATTCTGGAGAGCAATTTGGAATTATGCCCAAAGAGCTATAAAACTGTGGACACCCTTTGATTTAGCAATGTCACTAGGTCTAATGGGCCTGTATCCCAAAGAGATCATGAAAAAGAGAAAAGGACCCATGTGTGCAAAAATGTTTGTAGCAGCCCTTTTTGTAGTGGCAAGGAATGAGGGAGGGAAGACGGGAGGGAGAGAAGGAGGGAGGGAAGACGGGAGGGAGAGAAGGAGGGAGGGAAGACGGGAGGGAGAGAAGGAGGGAGGGAAGACGGGAGGGAGAGAAGGAGGGAGGGAAGACGGGAGGGAGAGAAGGAGGGAGGGAAGACGGGAGGGAGAGAAGGAGGGAGGGAAGACGGGAGGGAGAGAAGGAGGGAGGGAAGACGGGAGGGAGAGAAGGAGGGAGGGAAGACGGGAGGGAGAGAAGGAGGGAGGGAAGACGGGAGGGAGAGAAGGAGGGAGGGAAGACGGGAGGGAGAGAAGGAGGGAGGGAAGACGGGAGGGAGAGAAGGAGGGAGGGAAGACGGGAGGGAGAGAAGGAGGGAGGGAAGACGGGAGGGAGAGAAGGAGGGAGGGAAGACGGGAGGGAGAGAAGGAGGGAGGGAAGACGGGAGGGAGGGAAGGAGGGAGGGAAGACGGGAGGGAGAGAAGGAGGGAGGGAAGACGGGAGGGAGAGAAGGAGGGAGGGAAGACGGGAGGGAGAGAAGGAGGGAGGGAAGACGGGAGGGAGAGAAGGAGGGAGGGAAGACGGGAGGGAGGGAGGATGGGAGGGAGAATGGGAGGGAGGGAGAAAAGAAAAGAAGGAAGAAGCCACATGACTTAAAAAGTTTGACAGTTGCCCTCACACATTCAGAGAACCAGGACAAAGACCCAATCTGCCCCTTTCTTTTATATAACAGCCCTAGTGGTATTCCCCAGGTATAGGATCCACTTACTGACCCATGAGTTTGATCCAAGGGTAATATAAAACATAAGAATTTTTCTCATTCATCCCCAGTAGATCTTCCTTTGCCTTCTGAACCCAAGATAGACTCCTTGGTAATTTCCTCACCTACAAACCCTTGGATAATCTTATGAGCTGTGAATGGCATTATCTGAGCCACATTTGTTTGTTTTGAAAGAAGAGCACCCAATGGTTAATCCCAAAGATTGTTCCATGATGGATTATCCTGAACGGTATTTACCAGAAATGTTTCACAGCATGAATCCGGGCCAAAACTAGGTAACAGGCAGCACAAGATTAGGGGGAAACAGTGTTATATGGCTGCAGCTTCTAAGAAGCTTATATAGACTTTGCACATACCGAGATGCTGGGATGCTGTAGCAATATTCTCAACGGCAGGTAATCAGGACAGTTCCAAGCATGTACAATGAGGGGATATGCCTAATCAGTATGGATCACAGCATGACTCATGAATACTACAGTATTTGGTAGACATTCCATACCTATCCCAAAATAGAAAGTCTGTCTGTCCCACATCTGCTTCCTTAGCAATGCTATTTAGGAGATAATTTTTTATGTATTTTTCAATCTGCATGGTGCCTTGGGCTTTCCTGGCACTACGGAAATAACTTGGGGGGAAGATGGTAATTGATGAACCATTTTCTCCAACATATGGCTTAAGAGCTTCCCACAGCCTTGCCTTCAAACATAGCTCATAGCCTCTCTATGAGAACCTGAGGTAATGGCCAGAATTAACTTAAGAATGCAATTCGGTAGGGCAGTAAAAAGAGTGCCAGACTTGGAGTCAGAAAAACCTAAGTTCAAATACAGCCTCAGACATTTAATAGCTATGTGACTGCGGGTAAGTTGCTTAAGCTTTGTCTGCCTCAGTTTCTCCATCTATAATACTGGGATAATGATAATAACAATAGAATTTACCTCCTAAATTTATTGGTAGGCTAAAAGAAGATAAAATTATTTGTAAGCTTCATATCCTGACATAAATGCTAGCTATTAATCTAATGTGTAAAGAGCACTAATTCTGGAGTCAGTAAATGTTTAATAACTAGTTTTCTAAAAACTTAAGCACACTTTTAAATTTAATTGACATCATTAGCATTTCCTCCATCACTTTCTTAAGATTAGACAAATGATGAAATGAATCAAGTCCTGATTTGAGCCTTTGCTGATTTTTTTAGATGTAAATGCTTGTACTGACAATTTAACAATCAGCCCTTACTAGCTATTATATGGAGTCTCAAAATCCTGATCCTATTTATTAACAATACCAATTCATGTTTATGTTCACTTTCTTCACAATTTGGTGAGGAACACTGAGATACTCATTTATAGAACAAAAAACTTGAGAAGCTAAGTGATTTCCCTACAGGCTCAGAGGCAATAAATATTGATATCAAAAGAGGAACAGAGATATTCAGATTCCAAGTCTAGTACCCTTTTCACTAGTCTACCCTGCTTCTCCAGTATTCCTTCTGAATAATCAAAGAGCCCTTTTGAAGAGTGGATTGTTTAATATTTTGTTTAACATTTTCTTGACACAAACCCCAATTTCTGGGATTTCTATTGAACATAGAAGGTCTTTGCTAGGTCCAAGAACTGGTAGCCAAATTATACCACAAACAAAAAAATATGTCGGAATAAATAATGTATATCCATGAGGAACTGTGGGATTTGGGGGGAGGGTGGATTGCCTTGGTCACTTCAGGACTTCTGGGATCCATCTTCTTCCCAATTCTATCAAGTTTTTCCTATTATCTTCATGGGAAATAAAACCTAAATGAAATGCAGCCTTTCACAAAATGGAATATCTTTTCACAGCACCACTTCCCCAAATTTAGGGACTTTTTCTCTTGTTTAAGGAAAATAATGTATATTCTATAGTGTACCTACATACCTAGAGCTCTCCTAGAGGAAATAAGAATCTATCATTCTCCTCCTCTCAAGATCTTGAAACTTCTAGAGATTGTCAAATATAATACTAGTGTGCAGGCCATTCTTGCTTATGAGAGGAAATAAAGGAAGAGAATAAGCTTTGTCTACCAGTATTGCAGGCACTATTGGAGCAGAAGTCTATTTGCCAGATAAAACCATTGTATATCTCCCTCTAAGCCCTTCTCTGATTGAGGGCACTAAAAGGAGCACCACAAATCCAAAAGGTCTCCTTTGATGCTAGATTTTGCACTTAAATCTCTGAGTATGTTTACAGATGCATTAAGCAAACTCACCTACCTTTCCATGGAAGCATAATTCAATTCTAACCAGGGATGCTCTTTCCAATTCGATTCAATAAACACTTATAAAGCACCTACCGCTGCAGAGCAATATGCTACTCTGGAAGTGATACAGAAATAAATAAAACCTCAATCCCCACCTTCATGCAGCTTTCAATTTAGGGATACTTCAAATGATACATGATTGCATATTTTTTAAAGGGATAAGTATATAAAAACAATTACTATACCGAATCATTGGATCATACATTTAGAGATAGAAAGGACCAGAAAAGGTATCTGGTCCAATTCTTTCCTTATACAAATGAGGAAACTGAGTCGCAGAGAGGTGACATAATTTGCCTAAAAAGCACAGAGGTAGGATTTTAACATGGGATTTTCTGAGTCCTAATTCAGTAATCTTTCCATTGTTTCACGTGTGCTACCATGATAAAAATATAAGAGGGGTATGAGCAAGACTCGCAGGAATTTGGGAGGAAGGACAAATCAAGAAAAGTTTCAAAAAAGAGTTGACAATCAATAAACATTTATTAAATGCCTACTATGTGCCTACAATGTTCTAAGTGCTAAGTATATTTTTAAAAAGGCAAAAAACAGTTCCTGCCAAAAATCTTAAGATTTAATGACGTTTTAAAGATAGTCCAACAAACTGAAATGGTAGGGAAAGGATATCACAGTCATAAGAAATAGTAAGCAAAGGCAAAGTGGATGCATATGGGGGAGAGGGGGCAACCCATTTTATTTGAGGTATGGAGGAAAAAGTGACCAGTGAATGGAGGTATCAGAACTTTGTGTTTATAAGAATAACTTCCAAATTATGGGTCATAGATCTCTGAAGCATCTACATGGATACCAACTTCACCATTTAAATCTTTAGTTCCAACAAAATATTAGAGTATTGTGTGGAAGATCTCCTAGAAAAAGGAACCTTCAAACTATAAAACTCACTAGACATTTTACATGATTTATTTATCTACTTGTGTATATTTCCAGTTGTTTCCAATTAGAGCATAATTCTATGAAACTTCACTACAAATAGGCCTGAAACGTTCAAATTCTATGAAGATATATGCCAATTTTGCCTCTTTTCCATTAGGTTAAAAGACAACGAGAGACTTGGTGCTGAGAAAAGGTTTGTGGAAATCAATTTTCCAAGTAGGAGAATTATAGAAACTTTGAGTCCCTAGAAATGATGAGAGGAAGAGAGAAGAAAGTGATATAATCATAGATAAATCTATGTAGAATAGGAGTTCTCAACCTGGTGTTCATGAATCCCCAGGGCAGAGTTTTAAATACTCCACAAACTTAGAAGGGGAAAAGATATTATTTTCACAGACCTCTTACTATAATTTAGCATTTAATTATTTAAAAATATTATTCTGAGAAAGGATTCATATGCTTCATCAGACTGTCATGTCATAAAAGAGGTTAAGAATCCCTGATCTAGAGTCATAGAATTACTGAATTTCAATTTTGGAGGAATTTGGTTAGCTATTTAGCCCAAACCTGAAAAATTCTTTTCTCCACAACATACTGTGCAGCTGATTATCCCTGGCTCTTAATTCTTTATGTGTTCTTTCCTCTTCTTAGAATGTAAACTTCTTAAGGACAGGGACTCTATTTTTTTATTTATGTCACCAACAATCCTCACAGTTGCACATATTAAGTCTTTAATAAATGCTTTTAAATGTATTTCTCCAGTCTTTAGTTGAAAACCTCAAATGATATACACTTTTAGCTCAGTCCAATCTACTTTTGAAAAGCTTTGTTAAGTTGTTCCTTACAAAGACCAAAAATTGCCTCTGTGACTTCCACCCATTCCTTCTATTTCTATTCTGAGGGACCCAGATAGAATAAGGCTAATATTACCTTCATCTCACAGCTCTTCAAAAACTCAATGATTTTTGTGTCATCTAAATCTTCTCTTCTCCAGTATAAATATTCACAGTTCCTTCAAATGGTCTTCATATTATAGAGATGCAATGTCCTTGACTGTTCTAGGTGACTTTCTTTTGGATATTTGTAAGCTTTCCAATGCCCTTCCCTAATATATAAAACTCAGAACTGAACAGAATATTACAGATATCATCTGAGCATTATATCAAGATTTTTACCTCCTTGTTATGAGATGCCATACTCTTAATGTAGCTTAAAACTGAATTTACTTTCTCAGCTTCCAAGAAAACTAATTAGGGTTACACAAATCTCAAGGGTAGTTTTATGTACTTATGTATATAAGTATGTATGTATAAATTGCAATACCACTCTGCCTTGATACATAGTTTCCTAGAATGTCTTGCAATCAGCCCCTCCAAAATTCATTACTCATATGACAACATGTTGTACTATAATCAAAGTTTTTATAACTTGGTAGTTTATACACCAATAGTATAACCTCCATGAACCCAGAGTTGCCTTAACACCACAATTGAAATACAACTTTATAATAGAATGATGATAAATAAATAGACATATATATATTTGAGATATAAATGGGGGAGGAATAGTAAACTCTCATTCACAAAAGCTCACACCTTCCTCTAAATGAGCCTAGCTTGGAAAACTTTGTATCCTATGAGAAGATTCAGAATGAATTTTTAAGTCTGAAAGCTAAGACAGATTATTAAGCACTTAATTAAAGTGGATTTATGACTGGTATTTAGATGGTTGTGTTTCTATTTTTATATATTTCTCAAAATAAATAGTCCAGGGGCAGTTAGGTGATGGAGTGGATAAAGCACCAGCCCTAAAGTCAAGTAGACCTGAGTTCAAATGTGGCCTCAAACACTTGACACTTCCTAACTTTGAGTCCCTGAACCAATCACTTTACCCTGGTTGTCTTGCCACAAAAAAAAAAAAAAAAAAAAAAAAAAAAAAAGCTTATACTATTTCTTCAATGGAGATTTTTTTTTAACAGAAAAAAAAAAAACAATCAATATCGACTAAATTGTGTTTTACACCATCTTTCCCAGTTTTTCATACATATAAAACTGTTGGGAAATACTGCTTACATGGTGGCAAACACTTGAATTGCAGGCAAAATCCCCAGGAAAAAATGAAAAGCTTCTATTATTCTGCCTTTGTAGAATCAAATCTATTAAGTAATAGCAAATTTCATGATCCCCTTGTTATGTCTCAATCTTATTTTATATACGAAATATCTCCATGTAAACAATTCACCATAACATCCTCATATGCTTGAACCTAAGACCTACCCCTTGACGGAGATAAACCCTTCAATAAACCTCTATAGCCTGTTTTTAACCACAGATAAAGGCTTAATTTCCGAAAGGAAGTGTGAAGTACAGTAGTAACCACTTCAAGATCAACAACTCCTAAAGGGTTCAATGTTGCCTGAGATTTTATTGCAGCAATTAGAGATTTCTCCATGTGTCCCTCTGAGGGCCAGGAAAGAACCAGACATGGAAGAGGCACTATGTGTGCTCAGCACTGAGGATTGAAAACTACATTGCATAGGTTTTTTGGTCCCTGTAGAAATGGCTATTTCCCCACCTCTCCCATCCACAATTTACCCCTCCCCTCTGACCCACCTACCACTTCTTCAACTGGATCTTTTCCACCTTTAACAGCTACCTAAGGACAGTTATCCAGTGAATATAGCACAAGGATAAATTATCATAGTGAAGTCAAATGCTTATGTTTTTCACTGCAGTAGGGAAACATTTTCCATCCCTTATTTTCTCTGGACAGATTCAAATGGAAGATGTCATTCAGGGAACCCCAGGTGTTTTGAAGATGAAAAGGATGGTAGGGGGCCTGGCTCAGTGCTTATTAACCACAGAGAGAATTTGGTTCACTTCAAGTAATAGTAAAGCAATGGCATGGGAGAGACAATGACTCTTAATAAATTCATATGAGTAAAGTGCCTCATGACCTGCACTGTAGAAATGCAACATCTTAACCTTTGGTGGCTGCCTTCTGTGGGGAAAAAAATGGAGCAATTGTTTTCTATTACCAGAGTGCTTACTTGTCTTTGCTGAGTACAATGCAACCCAGCTTTCATTATATGATGCCAGGTTTGCCTCTAGGTTAAGTTGATGTCTTGTTTTTAATTATAAAGCCACTCATCTTTTAGATGAGTTATTTTCCTTCTTTCTCCTTGAAATCGGAATTGACAATGTCCTCAACCACTCCACCACCACCACCCTGATCCCCAAGTTGCTTTGAATGACCAGATCATTTTCCCAAGGTCTCAGCCAGCAGCTACCCATCCAAAACCCCCTAGTGTTGTGCATCTTCAGTCTATAGCTTTCAGCTGCAGCCTCCATTTCTGAGTCTGGCCAAGATTAGAGATGAGCCATAGCCCCTTCTTCTCCAGTGCCCTGTGAAAAGCTGAGATCAATGAAAGCAGAGAAAAGACAACAACAAATATAAAATCCAAGGGCTTGTCTGACCCGTTGCTGGGCTGAGTTTTAAGTCAATGACAAAATGTAACTCTTCTTTGGCTTTCAAAAAACTGAATCCCATCCTCCTCTTCTCCTTCCCCCAGAGGGACCACCACCCTTCAAATGCTGCCCGAGAAGAAAGAAGATCTCAACTGGATTTCTAGAAACTGAACAAGATTTGTAATCTTCCTGTTAAAGCCAAGCCATCAGGGCTTGGATCAGCATATCTAGTGTAAACGAGCTCTCACACATAAATAACGTGCCACATCTGGCTATTTGGTTTTATGGCGTCTTAGCTACCGAGCAATTTATGGAGGGTTAGCTTGTGAACCAGCAGATTGGTCCGCGGGAAGGAAAGTTGCGGGGTGGCCGCAGATCCCGGGGCAACTTGGGTCGCGGAGAAAAGAAAAGGAGACTGTTGGAAAACAATTCGGGTATCGTGGGCCTCGGACAAGTGATGGAAAACAAGGGGAGAGCTCGGGTCTTTTTATTTCCGTGAATTGTGGAGGAGGTAGGGAGAAAAGCGAGCAAAAACTTCCTCTAGCCAGCCAGGCCCTGTGGCAGCTGAAAGAGCCATCAAGGAACAAGTGTGTTTGCGCTTATACCCAATTTATTACCGCCGAACATATGGCCAATATTTTGACTCACGTCAATGGGGAAAGGAAAACAAACAGAGCACTCCGGGCGAGGGGGAGCCGGCCCCCTCAACTCGCCTGGCGCTGCTTCGCTCGCCTCGGCTCCGCGCTGCCAAGCGGGCAATGGGGTCGGGGGCCCGGAGGAGGCGTGGAATGGCAAAGGCCGACCGAGGGAGCGCTTCGCGGAGCTCGGAGCAGAGGCGCAGAGCGGGACCAGGATGGGTTATTCTCCCCTCGGGCCACTGGCCGCCCCGAGCTTTGCGAAAAAACAGTTAGCAACCCTTCTAGAGCTACCGGCCTTCCCTGCACCGACTCTGCAGCAGAAGCTGAGCAGCCGGCTCTCCAGCACCTAATCCTTTTTGGGGAGGAGCTGAGCAACCCACTTCTCCCCGGTTGTCTTTCTCCCTATCCCCGTCTCTTCCCCTCCTTTCCCCACTCCCACTCCCACCCCCCAACCAGGTGAGCCTCCTGCTTCGGAGCTGTATTTCCTTTAACCCTCTGACTTCCAGGAGGGAGTTTGGGGCTGATAGAAATACTAGGGGAAAGTTGGGGCGGGAGGGAATGCGAAAGGGGGAGGAGACAAGGGTCAAACTACAAGAAGCTGTAGGTGCAAAATCACTAGGACGATGGGTGTGAAGAACTGACCCAACTGGGGTCAGAAGAGATGTGGGGACAACTGTGGCTGATAAGGTTCAGACGGCCCTGTCTCTCAATCGAGGGAAAGGTTTGAGATCCCCATAGCCATATAGCTTTACGCCTTCCCTCCCCCCTTTCCCCCCCGCTCCTGCCCGTTCCATCCCGCCAGCCGCTCCACCCCCAACCCATTTTCTTCCTCGTCTATCCTACATCAGCCGGGAAGGGAGGGGAGCCTTGTGCTGAGTTCCCGGGGCGGCTATTGGCGGCTGAAGGAGAGCCGGGACAGAGCCAGGGCAGGGAAGCCTGCTGGGGGCGGAACGGGCGGTGCCCAAAGGGCCCAGCCAGCGCAGGAGCAATCCCATCCTCCCGCCTCCTGGTACCCAAGGAACCGGCCCCGTGGAGGGAAGCAGCTCCAGCTGGCCCAGACCCGGGAGACCTCTCTCGGCGCCAAATCTCTCAGTCCGTTTCTCTTTCCAACCTGACCCTACACACACACACACACACACACACACACACACACACACACGTACGTATACACACACCCTCTTCATCCCAGATCCGGCAGGAATCGTGAGGAGTTCTGTCTTTCAGTCTCCGGAAGCAGCAGGTGGGAATGTGCGGAATATTTATTATTTTCCATGATCTTTGTTATTATATTGTGCGGATGGATAATTATAGAAGGGGAGCAACGCCAGGATGGGGGTGGGGGAGGGAGAGATGCGGAAACCCATCTTTTCTGTCCACACTTAAGCAGGGGGAAAAGTTTACCTGCAGCAGCGGCCGGGAGCAACCAGGTGCCCGGACCGTCTTCCACTTTTTCTGCAATGTAGAAGGGGCTGTGGCGGGGAGGGAGAGGAAGATGCCAAGTGCGAGTTTGGCTGGGAGATGAGGTACTGATATGAGGAGACAAAAGTAAAAATAGAAAAAATCGGAGATCAAAGAGTCCTTACAAACTAAAGGGAAGCAGTTCTTGTTGCTAAGGCGAGGAGGGGGTGGGGCAACGGGGGGGGGCGGGGGGGGGGGGGGCGATGGAAAGGAAGGAGGGTGGAGAGAGAACAGATAAAGAAGAGAATCACGACTAATCTGGGTTGTTTTCAAACCAACCAGGAGTGTGAGCGTGGAGAACAGCACGCCTCTCCCTCTTCATCTCCCTACCAACTACCCACCTGCCAGGACACAAGGTCTATATGTAGTTGGGAACTTGAAGGATTTTTTGGTTACACGTTCTGTACCTGCGTAAGCCGAGTAAGTCTCCTTGTGTGTATGGTGGAGAGCAGTTCTGAGGCAATGAAATCTGTGAGTTTTGGGGAAAGCGGGAGTGAAAAGTAAGATTTCAATAGGTCGCGCTTGTTAAGAGATCGTAGTTAGAGGTATTTGGGACTTTGGGTTGTGTTGACTTCTTGTGGGTCTAAAAAATATTTCTAATGTATGAAAAAGGAAATCGGAGACGGGACGAAATAGATGGGAAAGAGAAGGGTGGAAGATATGGAGATAGAAACAGTTGTCTCTGGATTGGTTCTGTGAGAGAAAAGTCGGTTATCGAAGATCAAAGTTAGTGAAAAAGGAAAAGCGGGAGGTTAAAGTGAAAAGAGGACCTGTCGGGCAAAATCTTCCCCTGCCAAGGATCTTTGAGTAGGACAGTTCTCGCTTGAGGCAGTAGAGTTCGCCAGAGGATCAAGAATGAATGCCCAAGTCCCCAGAGGTCCTAGGCTGCTTAGAGTATCTGTTGTTTGAGCCCAGAAGTGAGCATAATATCTAAGAATTTAGAATATCACCTCTCTTTTTCTGAAATATAGTGACTTAGATCGATTCGCGTGGTGGGTAACTCTCCTGGTTCCCAAAGTCTTAGGTGAAACTTCCAGAAAGTTAACGGGGAGTGGTGCGGTGTCTCAGGATTCTTCAGAGTTGACTGTTTTGGAGCAAATTGCAATGTCTCTGGGTGAATGTATGTACGTGCACGTGGGCTAGTCCTAACATACTTCTATCCGATTCTTTTTCTGCAAAATGCATCAGATATTCGTTTCAACCTATGTTAAATTTCAATCTTAGACCTGCCCCGTTTTAAATACTGTAAAAGGGCAATTAGGAGAGCTGTTGTACTTTCATGTCCTCTGTAATTTTTTTTTTTTTTTTTTTTTTTTTTTTTTTTTTTTTTTACAAATTAGGAAGTAAATTCAGATAAGAAAGTGCTTTCGGCTCTACTAGTCCAAAAGACACACAAATCTCCCACATTCACATGGTGGTTATCAGAGACTGTTGGGTTTGGCTGGGAAGAACCTTTCCGAAGGCAGGGCTGACAATGCTTAATCTCATTGTGACATATTTAATCATTACAGCTAGTGAAGGAAGGAGGCTTACGGGTTTGCCTGAAGGGACACTACGTTAGGTTCACCAATAAAACGGTTATAATAGATTGGAACTGAAAGGACTGCCCCGGGGAAGATTCTCAGCATTTTATCAAAGAAAATACATTATAAATAAGCTGGTCCTATTCTGTAGCCTGTTACCTACCTAAAACATCATTTCTTGTCCAATTTAACATCCATGAAAGGAAAACGGCTTTTCTGGCCTTTTATTTTATTGGGCATATTTTCAAAGATGTCATTAAAGTGCATTTATCAAAGTCCTAACATATGCCCCCAGGTCCTACCCCACACACAATGGATTGAATAATAGAAAAAGAAATCCTAATTTCTATTACAATTTATGACCTTGGGAGATTTATTTTTTTTAAAAGAGAATCATGAAAGTGTTATTCTATTTCTCCCTGAGGAAAAAAAAATAGAATAGAGGGACTGAATAAGGGGGAGTTCATTTAGTTTTCCACATTCTGTATCCAGGGTTCATTATGCAAGGAAGAAAGAAAGACAAAGAGATGGAGTATTAATTCTGCTATTGTGACTGCTTGGTTAATATGATGCCAGGAATACACCGAGCACCTATACCTATTTTAGTGCAGGTACTTTCTGGTTTTCAGCTCTTCTAACCTTATTCAAATGTGATTCAAAAAGTCTCTTACATCCAACTAGTTCCATCCCCCTTCGTAGATAGAATATACTAAAGATCTTCCTGTACAAATAGAGCTTCCTGATCTATTTTGAACTATTTGATCTATTTGAACAGATAAATTCTACAAAATCTCTCTTTGCCCTTCTTACTATAGAAAGAAAAAGAAAAAAAGAAAGAAAACCTCACCTTAAGGCTTTAGACTTGAGGAAGGCCTCTCTTAGAATTCCTTCTTTTCTCTCTTTTCTTTCCTTTCTTCCTTCATTCTTTCCTTTCTTCTTCCCTCC
This sequence comes from Sarcophilus harrisii, assembly GCF_902635505.1. NCBI lineage: Eukaryota > Metazoa > Chordata > Mammalia > Dasyuromorphia > Dasyuridae > Sarcophilus > Sarcophilus harrisii. The sequence continues at coordinate 148,800,107 of NC_045427.1, forward strand.
CTCTTTCCTTTTTTTTCTTCTTTCTTCTTCTTTCCCTCTCTTTTTCACTCCCCCCCATTCCCTCATATTTCCTACCCAAATATTTCAAATACTGACCTCTTTTGTGTTCCACCATCCATATTGTCTGGCTTTACCCCTTCATGGATGTATGGATGTCAAGTAGTTATAGGAAAGGTATTCACATAGCGTGTATGCGGCATTGGAAAGGTAGCTGTCCAGGGACTCTCTGAAGACAAACAGAATTTGAAGCTGTCTATTCAGGGAAAGGTCCTCATGCTGGAAACTGTGTGCTAGAGCAATGCTCCCCTCCCCAATCCTTGTCCCCAACAAAGGCTAGCACCTCTTATCCTCAAAGTTCCGCTATTTTCCCCCTGCCCCCACTTTAAAACAAAGCATGTGTTATTGTGAATCTAGGAAGTATGCCTTAGGAAGGTGAATCCCTTCATCAGGCCCAAATTGGGCTGATTTCAAGTGTATCTTCTTCAGGGTATCAAACTGAAGATAAAATAAACCTTCCCCTCCTACAAAGGCTTTGTGTCAGCTCCACTAATCCTCACCGGAGCATTAAGGTGCTATGCTGGAGTGAGAGAAAACAATTGCCCGCACCTTGGCACTGGGCAAACAATAAACTAATCCACTTGAAGGCTGTTATCAGGGATGGACTCAGTGGTAGGGGAAAGGTCAGCCCAGTGTACTGTACAAAAAGAGAGGGGGGGGTCCTTTTCATCTCCTTTTCATTCCTTTAAAAAAAAATGAAGTCAGACAAGTAAAGTGCCTCCCAATAAAAGGAAAAGACCTTGTACTTTTTAATGAGTGGAAGCGCATCTGCCCTAGGAAGGGGGGAAACGATGTCTCTAATTCCATAATTGTATTCGGCAGCCTGCCACCAAGGCCACGTAGCTGAAGTCATTTCTCCGCATGCTAGAGCACCAAGTGAGTGCACATCGGGCCACGCTACAGGCGTGGAGCCCCGGTTTCTGTGCTTCTGAGCAGAAACCTAATCAGTTTCCTCTTGTCTCTTCTTTGCTGTGGCTTTTGAGTAAGATAAAAGTTGTACCAATCCCAAAATAATCCAGGGTAATGCGAAAGGGAACTTCACCAGATAAGTCAGTATCTTTGAATGCCCTAGGAATATGATGGATCTGTGAACTGGAAGGTGTCCCTGCAGGTGTTGTGAAATCTGTGTGAGTCCACTGCAGTGTGTAAGGTGGGTTCATCATCTCCTAGTTTCCAATCAAGGGGGGGGGGGGGGGGGGGGGGGGGGGGGGGGGGGGGAGGAGTTCCCTACTGTTTCTTAAAACAGATGACTACAGATGCTTACTCAAAGACCTAAAAAGTCCTTGATTTAGGGTAAGCGGGGAATGAAAAAGGACTAGGAGTTAGAGGCAGGAATAGGAATGGGGAATGAAGGAGTCCCCATATTCCAGAAAGTGTGATGAAAAGGCTAATGGTTTGTGCTTGAGCTACCTGTAAAAGTAAACAGGTAAACACTGTGACATGACTAGAGGCCACTTGTTCTGAAGTGCAACCACTTATCCTGTGTACATTCACCTCTTCTTCTAGGCCTCTTGCTCAATTGTTCAAATAACCCGACTCCCACCCCAACCCCTCCTTCTATCCTGCTGTGTAGAGGCTTAAATCCTCCAGTTATCCCTGAGGACTATTACTACAATGTTTCAACAAGGGATTTATTGGGGAGGGGGCAGACTTATCCCAAGTCCCCCTGAAAAGAATCTATCTATTTCTGTTTTGTGAGCCCCCAGAGAGTACCATCACCACCACCATCTTTTTCCCTCTTCCTCCTGGTGAGTTTTAGGAAGAACAGAGCAAAATCACTGAGAAGGCTGGGATCAGGTCCCATTTGCCTGGGTGACACTAGAAGGCCTTTATGGATTCTTGTGGGCATCACAGCAAAAGTTGCTGGATGAAGAAAAGCACTAGAAGCCAGACAGTGGAGAGCAACTTTGAAAACTCTAAAGGCAATTGGACATTCCTCCAGTTCCATACTCTATTTTAACTCTTAGTTTTGGAATAAGGCCTGATTTAGGATGATTCTTACACCTTCTTTTAAAAAGAGACACAAACTCAGGTCGCTGGGGACAATATTTTTGTAAATAGATGAGATGATCTAGAATTTTCTTAAAAGAGAAATGATAAAAGAGTCTAGATTCTTGTAAAATTAGAAAAAAAAATAGAGTTTGAGTAGAGGAAAAACAAAGTTGATCCAGATGGAAAGAGAAGGCATTATAATCTCTAAGCATCCTCTGCCCTTTTAGTAGTCTGAGTCTGACAAAGGGAGAACAACCAAAAAAAAAAAAAAAAGAATCTCTTTAAAAGGTGACTCCAAAAAAAGGAGAGAGAGAAAATATAAATTAAGCAGAAAAGAAAGATGAATGTCACTATTCGGTGGATATTTCTGCAGCACCAGATTCTACTGGGGACTTCCCTCCTGGTTGTTGTGGCCTGAACAATCCAAGTCAGCAAAAATATTGTTGAAAGAAATTAGGCTGCTTGGAGAAAAGCATTCATTCTCTCTCTCTCTCTCTCTCTCTCTCTCTCTCTCTCTCTCTCTCTCTCTCTCCCTACTCCCCTCCCTCCCTCTCCCCCTCCCCTCCCCCACTCTCATTTTCACTTTTTCTCTGTGAGTCAATAGTGCTTAATCACCTGTTTAATTTGAGTCTGGGCTGCAGCAACTGCATAAAATGGGCATTTTGCACTTTCTCTCCCTACGGTCTCAGCTTCAAGTCCTGGACCACCTTCTCAGTTCTGCACCCAGGGTAGGTTCCACAGCAAAACTTATCACCAGACCAGCTGAATCTCAACATAGCAATTCTGTGCTTCCCTCACTCTATACACCTCTCTTTGGGGACTTGTATTTTAAGATCTACCTATAACAAGCTCAGTTTCTTCCCCTTGATTAAAATGTTCCCAGTTGCTTTCTGTAGCCCTTTTCAATCGCAAATGTCAGCTTTTAGGAAGCTCTGGTATGGGAGCCACATGTGCAGTGGACTAGACTGTGGAGAAGATTTGCTAAAAAAAAAACCATCTCAAAAGAGAATCACCAAATCTCCCTCCTGATTCTAAGAAGAAAAGGGTTAAAGAGTGGATAAGGAGAAGGAGGGAGACAAAACTCAACAGGAAAGGGAGCAACCCTAAAAATTTATTCTTAGATTAAGAATGATCTTGGGAAACCAGTAAAATTTTTTAAAATAGACTTGAGTGGTGGGGGGAGCAATGGGTCTTTGGCTGGGTAGGCATTTGCAGGTGTCTTGAATGTGAAGGCTAGTAACTGTAACAGGGAAATCGTTCTCTGGGATCCTGAAGAGTTGCCCAGAGCAGGCCTGGGATGAGATGTGTTTGGTGATCACTAGAAAGGAGTAAACCTAGTAGGTCCTTGTAAGCAGCAGAAGGGAGACTGGGGGGCCAGATTGTGAGTTTTTCAATAGGCCTTTGTGAGGCCCCTCTTCCACCTGGTTGATTAATTCTGAGAATCCAGAAAAATGTTTACCTATCAGGTGGTCTGTGCATCTTATAGGCTCCCTAAAGGGGAGGGGAAGGGAAAAGAATGAAAGGGGATGGACAGATTCTGGGAAGGAAGTAGGTGGGAGGAGGGGGAACTAACACCTTGCCAGTCACATACATGGATGCACACACATATACTCCTTTAGCTTTTCCTGCCCAAAAGGTTAATACCGAATGCAGTTCCCTGGAGGGTTTAAGCAGGGTTGCAGACTAACTGGGGTAAGGCCTACTTCCATGAACTTAGGCACCAGAATCAGCCTGTCTCTAGGGTAGTGTCAGTGGTTTAAGTATCAGTGGTGTAAAGGATGAAAAGATTGTCTGAGGAGTGAAAGATGGAACTTTCGAATTCTAACATACCAGCACTCCAGAGTAAAGGAAAGAGGTCTTCCCACCCACAGCGGCATCTCCTTACAACCCTAAGGGAAACGCTTTCTGACCGATTTCCAAGGGTTTATCTTGTCTTCACGGCAGCCACAACTGAAGGTTGCAGAATGCCCCTAGACACCTCGCTTCTGTTCCCAGAGATGGGTCTGAGGGCAGGGGAGGGGGGTGGGGAGAAGGGACAAAAGAAGGGTCCAGCCTCGATTGCTAAGTTGAGGAATCTTAGCAATCAAGGCAGTGACGCTTTATTTTCCTGAATCTAGACGGAGTAGGTATTTAGTGATTTATTTAGCAACTAGATAACAGTAGAAAAGGAAACCTCTAGGCCTCTAGGTCCAAACCCTGCTGAACTCTACTGTGTTTCTCTTCTGCACCTCCAACCTAGACACATTGCCCTAGAGGCCAAAGAGCTCCCACGTGAAAAGAGGGAGAAAAGTGAGTAAGAGACACACGGGGGGAGGGGGGGAAATAGGATGGAGGGGGACCAAAGTAATGGGTATCAGGGATGGGATTCAATTCATTTTCTAATCGTACAGAGTGGGAGGGGGGAAGAAAAGAAGAAGAAAAAGAAAAAGAAGAGAGAAAAGTATATTGGGTAGAGAAAGAGGAATCGGGGACCATCAACATGAAGGGGTTTCCTTAATATTGTGGATGGATTCCGAAATGAATGAAGAGATAGTCCATTGAGAGCAGTTGAATGCCATGACAACTAGGAACAACCTTAGATTTATTCCAAACAGTTAGGACACGCTGAAAGAGGGCGTCAATCATGCATTATTTCGCCACTGAAATAAATGCAAAAACCGAGCCCGGACAAAAGCTTCCAACAGGAGCAGGACATTTGTCTACATTTCGCCCATTGTCCGCAGCTTAGCAATCGGTTTGTATTTGTGTTTGCCCGGTCCGACCACCCAGGATGCGCCGAAGGGCTCGCTTAGCCCGGAGACATTGTCACCCACGTCACATACTAGATGGGAGGCAGAGAGGGATGCAGAAATAAACCGATCAACAATAATAAATTGCTCCGGAGGCCAGTCAAACTCCGAAGCTTTGCTGGGGAGCAAAATAAAAACCGATTATGGGGGGGCCAGAAGGGGAAGTCGGACAAATTCCACCAAGCTCCCCATTATTTGACCCTCCCCCAACACCTCAATTCCCTCCATAAAAGAGGGGGAGGGGCACTCGAAATCAAGTCGAACCTAGACCTCTCTCCCAAAGTCAACGTTCTCTTCCTTCCCCAAGTCAAACTTCTCTCCTGTCGCTTTTTGATGGTGGGGACGAAAAGTTAGATAATCCCAGGAGAAAAACTAATATACTTTAAAAAAAAGAATATGCCCTAAGAGCCGGGTTCTACCGCCCAGAGAAAAGGGAGGGGGCTGTTAAAGGGGAATAGTTCAGTTACCGGGTCAGGAAGAGAATGCAGATTCAACACAATCCTAACTCAGGGTTTCAAACCATTAACCCCTCGAACTGAACAAAGTCGCCAGAGAAGGGAAAAGAAAGTTAGGGGCGGAGTTAGATGGAAGATGAAGACACTGAAAGTATTGGCCAACACACACACACACACACACCATCCCTCCAAACAGCTTTGCGGGTGGATATTTTGTCTCTTTCTCGGCCCCTCATTCTTCCAGTCACAGTTCCCTGGTACATTCTGGGCCAGTCAACTCTCCCCCCCCCCCCCCCGCCCCTTAACACCCCTCCGTCCTTCTTCCCTTTTCTAGCTCCACCACATGCTGAGTTTCAAACGGGGGCGGGGAATGGGGGGTAATACATGAGGAAAAAAGGACAGAGGGGCTGTCTCTGTATCCAAGTCTTCACTCCCGAGTCTCCAAATCGCTCACACTTCACATTATTTGACTGGCTTGCTAGCACATAGAGGAAATGCTGGGAGTTTCCGTGGTTATCCGAGCAAGGCCAGAAAGGAAATTGAGGGGGAGAGAGAACATCTTGAGTTCAAACCAGTCCTGGAGTTAGAACAAACCTTCTTCTCCACATACCCCATCTTCTTAACTCATGATGTCAAAAGCTTAACTGAAACGCCTGTCCTTGTCTGTGTCAAAGGGGGGGGGGGGGGTTGAGATGCGAATGAGTGAAATTAATTAGACTTCAGCAAATAAAAGGAGGACGTTGGTTGGGGGGGGGGGAGGAAATCTGCCTTGTGGATTGAGGTGGGCGAAAGAGTCCTCCGCTCAGCTATTCCGGGGTATTTCGGAGCTAACTAGAATCAATTACTCGCCTGTTTAATTTCTAGTGCTCATACTTAAGCCTCAACCAAAATATTGACCTAGGAGGTTTACATAAGTTGGTCTCTTGCCATCTGAACAGCATCTTGTTTAGGTAACCACCATTAATTCGAAAAAGAGATTTCCTCTTCTTCTCACCCCCCCCCCCCCCCTCCCATTCCAAAGACTCGTAGCCTCTTCAGCTACACGCGGCGGATCTTTCATTTTCCTGGGGAGGGGGAAGAGTTGAGGGTGGTGAATATAAAACTGGATTACACCCCCCCTTTTTTTTTTCTTTCCTTTTTCAGAAGCAATTTGTTAAAATGCCACTTTCAAGTGTGTGGAATATCAAGCGACTTGGTAGTTCTTTGTATGTAAATACTGTGTAAAAAGGCCCTCCCCATCTTTGCAATTAATTGACACGTTATACCACTCATCATGTGCTTCGGGACCAATGGCTGGGAGCTCGAATCTCCCCAAAACCCACAATTTCACATCTGCAAACACTGTCTTCATCCACTTGACTCCTAAGACCCGCCCACACGTGGCCAACCTTTTGCGTTTTTAATGTCTCTCTCTCTCTCTCTCTCTCTCTCTCTCTCTCTCTCTCTCTCTCTCTCTCTCTCTGCAGGTTCATGTGTGGAGACCAGCCTTATATGGACTGATCACTCCAGCTATGGCTTATTTTTTTCTTGCCACCAGACACCGCACACTGTGCTGCAGCCGGAGCCCGAAGTAACCGCACTTTGGCATCGTTCCTGGAGTTACAAACTGTTACTCAGATCAGCAGCCCGCGGAACTCCTGGCTTCTTCTACTGCACAAATTTTTGAGTCCTTTCAAAGAAAATAGTGGATTTTTTTTCTCCCTTTCCTCATAGTTATATATATATTTTTAAATAAAATCCAACACCTCTCCCCTTTCTCCCCTTCCCCCTCCCCATCCCCCACTCACCCCTCGTGTGCGTGCGTGCGTGTGTGTGTGTTTCCGAAGAACTGCGGATTGACAAACTGGTGTTGCAACTTTCCTGCATAAATTGCCGGGCCCAGACCATGTCGCTGACCAACACAAAGACGGGCTTTTCGGTCAAGGATATCTTAGACCTGCCTGACACCAACGATGAGGACGGATCGGTGGCAGAGGGGGCAGAGGAAGAAAGCGAGGGTTCGGAACCTACCAAGAGAAGCGGGGTGCTGGGACCAAGCGCACTGGAAGCAGTACAAACCCTGCCCCTGAAAAATCCTTTCTACGACAACAGCGACAACCCCTATACCCGCTGGCTGGCTAGTACCGAGAGCATCCAATATTCCTGTGAGTAAAGAAACTTCACTCTAACAATCCTCCACCTCCCTCCCGCCTTCTTTCTCCCTTAGATCAAATGTGGTTGGACAGTGGAAAGAGGAGCTATTTAACCCAGTCACCCCAACCCCAACCTAGGCCAGGCCCTAAAGTATTGATTGGGCGTGGGGAGAATCTATTAACTCTTACCCTTGTTTTTAAAACTCTGCATGTCTCAAGAAAGGGGACTGGGACAGCTGGGAGTTTATACCTTTAATTTTTTTCTTATGCTGTTGAACTGGAAGGGAAAGAAAGAAAAAGAGAAGAAATGCCCTTCCAAAGGGTGGTATTTGTTATAATTTAGATTTGGGGGCCTATGACAAATTGTAAATACCATTTCATTATTAAGGCAAAAGATCACTAGGCATTTTCCACTTCTGTGTTCTAGCCTGTGTGTGTAGTATTGATCTCTGAAGGAGCCTAAGATGCAGATGGACGTTCTGGGGGTACTATAAATAGCCCTCCCGTTGTTCAGATATAGAGGCCGCTTTGTGCCGAGCGGGATATCGGTTGGTTTAGAGACAGTCCAGAAAAACAAAAACAAAACACACACACACACACACACACACAAATGTCTTAAATGGAAGAGCTGATCAATGACTGGATTGTGGCTTTCTTCTTTTAAAAATCAGCCCACGTCTCTTTAGAGAGGAAATCACTTAAGGGTGTAGGAGATCTCCATCCTTTGGACCCTTTCTTCTCTTCGCACCTCCTCCCCCCCCCCCTCCCAGGAGCAAAAGACATCCTCATAGCCATTTTCATAACCATTGGGAAAATGAGTCTCCCCCTTTATCCCCACCACTTCTTCAGGCCGTCCTACCCACCTGGAGAAGCTGAGAGCACACCCGACGGCTCTGGCAGTCCTCTGAACAGGGCTGGAGATGGCCAAAGGGGCAAGGAGATTTCCTCCCAAATGCCTCCAACTAGAGATCAGTTTTGTTTGCTTGTTTGTTTGACAGGTTCGAATGTAGGTGGTGGTTAGAAAGGGAGAGTAAGGAGAAAATGGTAATGGGCCTAAATCCTTCCAGTGGACGCCAAAAGGGATGAGGAGATCGGGGCACAGGGGGAGGGTTTGAGGAAAAGCAATCGTCTGTTGCTGCGGGGCAGGGCAGAGGGCCCAGGCCTCTCTCTCATTCTCTCTCTCTCTCTCTCTCTCTCTCTCTCTCTCTCTCTCTCTCTCTCTCTCTTCTTCTTCTTTCTTTTTCTGCCACCCTCACCCATCCTCAATCTTGCCTTACTTACATCCCACTTTCCTGCTTCCCTCCTCCCACACCCTCCCTCTGCAGTGCACGGGCTGGCGGCTGGGGCTCCCCCACAGGACTCCAGCGCCAAATCCCCGGAGCCCTCGGCCGACGAGTCGCCGGACAACGACAAGGAGACCCCGGGCGGCGGGGGGGAAGCGGGCAAAAAGCGGAAGAGGAGGGTGCTCTTCTCCAAGGCGCAGACCTACGAGCTGGAGCGGCGCTTTCGGCAGCAGCGCTACCTGTCCGCTCCCGAGCGCGAGCACCTGGCTAGCCTCATCCGTCTAACTCCCACACAGGTGAAGATTTGGTTCCAGAACCATCGCTACAAGATGAAACGGGCACGGGCTGAGAAAGGTATGGAGGTGACCCCCCTGCCCTCCCCACGCCGGGTGGCCGTGCCCGTCTTAGTCAGGGACGGCAAACCCTGCCACACGCTCAAAGCTCAGGACTTGGCCGCAGCCACCTTCCAGGCCGGCATCCCCTTCTCCGCCTACAGCGCCCAGTCGCTACAGCATATGCAATATAACGCCCAGTACAGCTCCGCCAGCACCCCCCAGTACCCGACAGCGCACCATTTGGTGCAAGCTCAGCAGTGGACTTGGTGAGCAGACGCCCTAGCCCTAGAGAGAGAGAGAGAGACAGACTCAAGGCTCCAAAACAAATCCCACTCCACTGGAGGACGCTATTATTATTATTCTAATTATTATTATGGAGTTTGCTCTTGGCATTTTTTTTAAGGGAGGGAAATGTTTTGAGCTCCTTGGGGTGGGAGAATCCAAGGATTGTGTTCCCTCTCTTTTTTTATTTTGGAGAGAGGGGTTTTGGAGATCTGGGCGCCGTGTTTACAAAAATTTTGTGCAGTCCTGCTTACTTGCCACTCCTCCGGGGAGAGGGGGGGAGAGAAACCGTCGTCGTCGTCGTCGAAAAAAACAAAAAAAACAAAAAACCCTAGATAAATTTCCCTCCACACAAAATAAAACCCCTCTGCTCTCGTGTTTTTTTGTAAAGTATGTTTGTGTACCGTAGACATATTGTCAGTCGTCTTCTAAAGCAAGTGGAAAACACTTAAAATAGAGAATTTTATTTCTCCTTTTTATAAGAAAACTTTAAATATTTATGGCCATGTACACATTCTGACAACTGGTAGCAGGTTCTTCCTTTCCTTTCCTTTCCTTCCCTCCTAGTTTTCTATTTGTTTGCTTTTTGTTTAGGTTTGGGTTTTGTAAATATCGGTGGTGAATATTGCCAAAAGTAACCTTCAAGACGATCTTTCTCTTCTCCTTCCTTTCCCCATCCCTACCTTATTTACTTTATCCTTTTTCTTTTTTGCCTCAATGAAAGTATGCCCCAATATTAAAAAAAAAAAAAAAAAAAAGGAAAAGAAAAAATGTAGAAGACATACAATCCCAACCCTTCCTCATAATTCTCGGGACCCTGTTCTCGGGTATATCCAGTTCAGTGGTTGTGTACGACTCCGAAAGGAGCGCTGAGAGATTTTCAATTTTTTATAAGAATTTTAATAAAAATGCTGTGTTTAAAAACAAAAAAAAAAAAAAAAAAGAAAAGAAAAGAAAAGAAAAGAAAAAGAAAGAAAGAAAAAAATCGTCCCGTTTTGTCTGACTTTGTCTCCAAGGAGCAGCGCCTTGCCGCGGGAGGGAACGGGGGGACGCAGGCCGCAATCCTAGCTTGAGTTGCCCGATTGTTGTTGCTTTTGTTGTTTGTTGTTGATGTTGGGGGTGGGGGGGTGGGGAGGGATGTGAGACAAGATGAGTAGTGAAGGAGTGTAGAAAGCGGGATACTGAGAATTTACCTTTGGGATGCAAAATTGTAAGCCTAGTCTCCAGGCGTTTGGGGTGTAAATGTTTTCCCTCTCTAGTTAAGGAATTGCCTCCCTATTCCCCCTTTTTCCTGCACTCTGTCCCAGATAAAAATAAATATCTCTCTATGTACTTGATCCGGGTTTTTTACCTCAGAGAGGTTTTCCCAATGTTTAAACTGAGGGGAGGTGGGTCGAAAGTGATTTGTGAAACCGGCAGAAGTGGAGGGGAAGAGTCCCTCAGTCACCGAAATCTACGAGTGGCTCCTTCAGACTGAGAAGCTTTTGACGCCACTACACTCAATGACTTTCACTTTGTTGGGATTGACTTACCTCTTACTTAAGAGGGGGAGGGGGAAATAGGGAAGAGGAAAGAGAGAGAGAGAGAGAGAGAGAGAGAGAGAGAGAGAGAGAGAGAGAGAGAGAGAGAGAGAGAGAGAGAATGAGAACTGACTTGTTGGGTTTCTCTATTCACCATTCCACGCCTTCTTTTTTTGTGATTGAACGGTAGAAAGAGGTAACCGCAGATGAGAACGACTAAGGCTTGGGATAGAGCTCAGTGTCCTCTTGGGAAAGGTTTAGGGCCCGTGGCTTATAAAGAGCAGAAGAATTGGGGGAATTAAATGGGAATTAAGTGTTTGTTAGTGACGATGGGTGAAGTGGGGAGGGCTTTCCCCCTTCCTGAATTTCCATAGTTCTTTCGCCCAGATTCATTCGTTTCCATTGCCCCCTCTCCCTAATCGGAGACCTATAATCATTTCTATTTATTGTGTACCAGGTATGGATCGGATAGGTGGATTGCCAAAAATAATAATAATAATAATAAATAATAAAATGAAAAATCAGAGTTTAAGTATGTGTGAATGAGAGAGAGAGAGAGAGAGAGAGAGAGAGAGAGAGAGAGAGAGAGAGAGAGAGAGAGAGAGTATTGTAATAGCAGTGGAAAGTGGAGAAGAAATGGAGGTGTTGATCCCCTATTTCAGATCTGGCGCCTTTGCAGGCAGGAATGACTGGAGAGAATAAGGGAGGAGGGACGAGCATTTTTGGTCTCTATGAAGGAGGGAGCTTCCTTATTTATATTACTTTATTTCATTTTTCAATCTGTAAGCTCAGAGAAGATCCCCTTTCCAGATGCTCCCGCACATTTTGCAATGTAGGAGGGGAATAAGTAAGGGCAGTCGGATCTCGAAGTTCTCCTTTCTTCTCTAATGCCCCGATTTCAGAAAATAACCTAGACTTCTGAAGGCTTAGTAGAGAGCGGGGAGCTTTTACTCTTTCTGATTGGAAGCCGGTACAGATTCTGAAATTGTATCTTTCTCCCTGGGAGTTTCACAAACAATCCGGGACTAGGGAGAGGGGGTGGCGGCGAACGCCAAAGCAAATGGAGCAGTCCCAAATGACTTCCTCCCATCCTGGCTCTTGTTGATGATCAGATTTAATTCAATATCTAAGGCAAACACGATTATCTGTAACCAAATCTTCAGGCGTTCAATAGCTCCTACGAAGGGAAGGTTATTGAATGTTTTTCTCGCTTTATACACAGCTCTCTGGATAATTGAGGGCTCGGAAGTCATTCTAATATTACAACAGCTCAACCTCTCCCCCAAAATGTATTTCTTAATTTGGGGATTGGATGGTTCCCCAAACGCTGAAGTTATCTCTTTGTTCTCTCGATTGACTTGAAAATCTAGACTATTCTCTTAATTTTTTTTTAAAGAAGAGAGAGGAAAATCGCTTTCCGGGCTTAAAACAAACAAAAACCAACCATGATATTTGTCCCAGGGAGAAAAGTTACCCCAACTAAATCCTTTGAAATAACTAAAAAGGATTTATGAATGACTAGAGAATCAGCTCATATTTGGACTGTTTTCACAGTACTAGGGACTATTTGATCAGTGAACCACTCTTCCCCTCCCCCAATTATGAAAGGGGTGTAATTCCACATAAATTCATCGAAAATTAACCAAATCATCATCTTGGATAGGGAGAAAAAAAAATATTAATCGACTTGCGCTACTTCTAGCTGTATACATATGAAAGGTATGTAGAGAGAATCTTATTGTATATTTCCAAACTCAAATATGATTTAATACTCTTAATATTTTTCCTGTCCAAGATCAACATAGAGGTGTTCCATTAAATAGCAGATATCTAAATATGTATAATTTGGCAGCAGTGTGTGTGTGTGTGTGTGTGTGTGTGTGTGTGGTGTTGGAAGGAGGGGACAAGAGGGAGGTTAGCGAGCTCACTACTTTTTTTTTCCTCTGGGTCCCTATGAAGTCAATAAACCCGCTGAAGTCCTGTGTGGCCCTAACCCCTCTGGCCTTATATTTCACACGCAATGGAGGCAGTTTCTGCAGTCTATCTTTGCCCAATCTACAGTATACATCACAAAACAGCACAATGGGGGAGGCTGGGAGCTGAGGATGTTAGAGGCGTGCATATTAAGGAGGGAGAGAGAAAGGGACTCACAGGGGACAGAGACGAGGAAAAAAGGGAGAAAGACGGTGCTACACTCCCCCCTTACCCCCCCACCCCTCCCTCCATCCTCCCATTTAGTGGTATTCAATTCGTTTATCAGGAGCAGTGAATCCCGGAGTCAGGCAGAAGTCTCCTGGGGGTTTTGTTGGTCCTGTCAGTGGGTCCCATTGTGATCCTTGTCCTACATGCTGTATTCCATATGGACAGCTGGGCTGAGGGAGGGCAAAGAGGGACCTTCACAAAACCCAAATTGTGTCCAGCTTTCAAACCCGGTATTGTTGTCTGTGAAAGGAAGACACATTAAAAATTCGTGCTATATCTATTGGGGGGGGGGTGGAGAAGGGGGGTGGTAAAAGGGGAAAAAAGCCACCCTGTCTTTGATGGCTTCAGAAGGCCCCCCATGCTGGCCTCCAAGTTGCACCCCCATCCACTCACTCGCTCCTCTCTCCCTCCTTTCTCTCATCTTTTTCCTCTCTATTCTGTCTCTCTCCCTTTCTCATTCCTCTCTCTCCTCTCTCTTTTCTTATGAAATTAGCTTCTACTACCCAACTAAGTCTTCTGCCTTTCAGTGGACAATGCACTTGCCTCCAAACCTTCAACCTGGAAATTCCAGGTTTCTCTTCTTAGTGCATAGGCTTCTTCTGGCCTCATAACTCTGCCGTTGATAAAAAGAGTGGTTATTGGAGTTTGGTCCTTGCTCCTTCATTGTCTCTTTTTTTCTTCCCTTACTACTCCCCAATTTCAAACAACAACAACAACAACCCTGAAAACCAATCCCCCATGCCACCACTTTTTCAGGTTCTTGTTGAGGCCTAATAGAAGTTTTAATTTCTTGATCTGGCTCAGAGGAAGAGGGCAAATTGAAAGACTTGGGTGAAGGAGGCAAGGCAGCAAGCTTTGATGAAGTCCTCAGGAGCCTTGTTGGAGCCTGAGCTGAAATTGGCTTCAGATTCCTAGAATGGAAAAGAAACATTCCTCTTTCCCCTACCCAATAAATTTGTCATAATAATCTCAAAAGGCAATACATATATTCATAGTGAAAAAGCCAGAAATAGTAGTAATAACTAGTTCAGTCATATGGGTCTTCCTATAGCCCTGCAACAATCAGAGAGCCTGGTGTTCTTTTTCCTTGGCAAACTGCTCAGATTTCCAAAATGGGAGACCAACAGATTATTCTTTCTTATAATTCCCTTTTCTCCTTCCCACAATGTTGTTGGTTTTTCTGTTGTGTCAGAGACTTTCCCCAACATTTTTCCCTTCCTTAAATAGAAGCCCAGTGGGTAGGGGATGGCCCCGTTTAATAATCAATTGGTTCTTTAAAAATACATAAAAAGATTTTTACAAAAATTGGAGAGGAGGGGAAAACAGAGATACAAGGAAAGATAGCCCACAAAACTTCTGAGATTGCTATTGTTCCATTTTTATCTCTATGGGTGAACATTACAAGGTAGTTTTTTTAGCCTTTATTATTGCGGGTGATGAAGAATCATTGCTTGTGCCATCTTTCCACGATGAAGTGAAAGAATATAGGAAAAGTAAGCAAAGCAAGTAAATTCCTTTTCACTAAAGGATTATTTTGCTCTCTATCATGAAATTAAAATCAATCAAAGGACAGTTGCAATGTAAAATGAAATATCCTTAAGTGAACCGAGACCAAAATGAAGGAAATTCCAGTTAATCCTGTGCTTTATGTTTAAACATTTCTCTTCCTTTTCCTACCTCTCCTTTTCTCTTCCTATTAAGAAAAAAATCAGATAACCTGATAATGAATGGAAACCCCTCTAAGCCCTGGAAATAACTTATTTTCCTTACCTATTGACTATTGAGCTTAGTTGAGACCTGGTGTGGATTTCTTGAGTCTTTTCAAGAGTTCGGTCATTGAAAAGCTAATCCAATATTTACCAAGTATAAGAACAATTCTCAGTTGTATTTATTAAAGACAGATCACTAAGTGATTACTTGGAGAACCTAAAACAAAGCCTCAGTTCTTGGGAAGGGGAAGGAATGGAGAGAACTATATTCTTCAAAGGGTCCCCATTCCATTCTTAGAGAGGAAAGACCATATGGGTGATGTATAAGATACTAAGGTTTTTCATTTCTTAAGTGGTGGCTTGGATTAGATATTGTATTGTGCAATATTTCAGGAAATATGTACTTGTGGCTTCATGAGAGCCCGAGCAGAGTGACACTCTAAACCGTGTCGATATATCATCTTTTATCCAGGATCTGCAAATAAACCCCTGATCTCTCCACCGCATTATAGCCCACGCTATCTTGCCTAGGAAACGATCTTCGTTTTATTGCTTTCCCCTTCTTCCCTCCTTCCTACCCCTATCACCTCTTCTATTTTGTTTTGTTTTTTAGGCGTCGGTTTTTTTTTTCCCGTTACCGTTATTAATAAAAGAGGCAGACATCACCGCTGCAATCAGAAAAGCTTGGGGTGGGGGAAGAGGGAATCGCCTGACTAGCCTCGCTCGCGCAAACAACCTCCGACCCCTCTCCAAACCCCTAAAACAAGGGTTGCCATGGCTCCCTGTGGCCACCGGGAGGCAGCAAAGCCCTTCGGATTACTCAGCTCTGGGGCTACGATTACCCTGGAGATAAATGACTTTTTTCTCTATGCAATAGATAGAATAGCCGCTAAATACTACTCTGTGTTGGGTGTGTAAGTGTTGGGGGAAAGTATGCACCCACATAATGGCAGATATTAGGCCATAAAACTGAAGGTCTTTGGCTGGACCCAGCTATAGTTGACTAGAGATTGTTATGAATAACTTCCATCAGTGACTATATAAAGAGGTACTTATTCATCATGCTTTCTCTATAAATTATGTACTTCTACATATTTTGCACGAGAGGCAACGTGGCTTGGTGGACAGTTGTGGGTCTTGTAGCAGGGAGACCTCAGTTCAAGTCCTGTCTCTGACACATATCTTTGACTTTGGACCCCTCTCCTATTTTCACAAGGTCCTGAGTCATAGGAAATTGCCGACCTACATCTGTGGACGAAATTTCCACACCAGAAGCTCCCTTCCACTGATGAAACCACAAGTCCTATCTACATTTGTCATTTCATATGTGTATGTAAGATAGTTAAGAAGCATATATTAAATACTGTGTGCCACACACCGTTGGAAGTGGTTGGGATACAAAGGAAAGCAAAAACAGACATAAGTTGTGAGTTCACTGGGAGCTCCCTGATGAGGAAGTTCTCTTTTCTAAGTCAACATCTTCTGGGCAACTCGACTGGTTAGGCGTTTCCTTCCTATAGCCCTGCAAGACTGTGACTTGCCCGGGAGCTTCACAGCCAGTCTGTGTCAGAAGGGATTGATCTAGCTAGCATCAAGGTATCCACGGCTACCTTACTATTGTGCTATTAGACGGGAGTAACACAAATTTCAGGTGACTACCAAAAGCTATGGCTTGTATTCATTTCTGTTCTTTCCCCTTTTTCCGTTATTTTCATGTTTCTTTCAATGAAGACTCCTTCCTCCAATGGCCTGAAGGTATTCTATTTTTATTTATTAAAATGCTACTGTTAAAAGGGGGGAACTTATGAGAAAAACACAAGTCTGGAGAGAACGGCTCAAACAGAAAAGAGGGCGCGCGAGGGAGACAGGGAGCAAAAGGCAGCAGCAGGTTGGGAGGCTAGAAGAGATGGTGGCGGTGATGCTCTCGGCTCACTCGAGAAGTGCACGCGCATTTTTTGGTTGGCTCTGGGAAGCGGCTGTGGTGCGGGCTCGGGGGAACTCCGGGAAAGAGCCGGCTGCGCTACCCTCGCCGCTTCCAATCCCGGCTCCTGGGACGCGCCGATTCCAGCCACGAAGGGCAGGAAAACGCCGCTCACGCTGGAAGGGAGGAGGAAGGAAAGGCCGAAGAAGCAGGCGCCCGTCTGCCCGCTTGAAGGAGCGCTTCCGCGCTTTCCCTCTCGGGCTCTGCTCCCGGGAGGGCCCGCCGCGCTTTGCTTTCTCCCTGCTGGGCCGCCAGGGGGAGCCGCGCCGGCGGGCTCTGGGACCGCGGAGGGAGGCGGGGCCCCGGGGCGGGAGCGGCGGCGCGGCGCCCACAAGCTGGCGCCCCCTGAGGGCAGGGCTGCCCTCTCCGTCCCCCCCGGCTCCGCGGACTCCGGGCCCGGGAAGTGGGAGGCGCTCTGGCAGACCCGCTCCGGCCTGGCTGCGCCCGCAGCCCGGGATCCGGTTAGAGACGGAGAGGCGGCCCCGCTTAGGGTTCCCAAGCAGCCCCAGGGCCACGATTCCCGCCGCTGAGGTCCTTGCGACGGGAAACCAAAGTCCAAAAAGTCGCTTTCGGGTTTGCCCCGCGGCTTCGCGGGTACATCTCCCGCCCTCCTCGTCTCCCGCCCACCACACGAGGTTTGCCTCCTTCCCACGCCCCTGGCCTTCACTTTCCTCCAATAAGCGTCGGGCCCAAAGCCCCTCAGACCGACGTGAAGCGGCTATCGACCAGACAGGGGAGAGACTCGCGCTGCAGAAAGTGGCCGCGGTGGGGCGCGATTGCATAAGGAAAGGAAGCCCGCACGACGGCCCCATTTCTACTCGCAACCACTTGTTAAATAACAGAAAGCGGCCATAAAATACCGCCGAGGAGCACGAGTCCTCATTTATCCTTCCTAGTCCGTGTGGGCCCTTCCGGTGGATGGAGCCCCGGATAAATGAGGTGTTCTTACGCCTGGGCGCTGTGTGCCCCGCAAAGGGCTTTCATCATCTCCTTTCAAGGGCTGCGGACCTACAATTGCAATGCGGCTTTTCCTTCTAGCATGAATACGGACAAAAGCCCTTATTCTAAATAGGGGTCTGCAGGCTCCGACCGACTGCCAGAGGGGTTCGTGATCAACAGAAAAGTTTAAGAACCCCCAGGTCTAAACGTATTTGAACTTGGAGAAAGTAAATGTCCACTTCCATTTCTTTTTCTCCTCTCTTCTTCCGTTCTTCAGTCTATGGGCATGGTTTCCCAAAGGCTTCATTAGATGGTGTTTCCGTCACCATTTTTACATCTTAATGAAATACTCTCCATTTTACGTATGAAAAAAACGGAATCACCAGGCTACTTTTAAAATGTAACTAGGTGGGACAGTGGATAGAGCCCAGCCCTAAAGTTAAGAGAACCTGGGTCCCAATGTGACCTCAGGCCCTTAACACTTCCTAACTGTATGACCCTGGGCAAGTCACTTTATCCCAATTGCCTCAAAAAAAAAATTAATTGCATGATTCCACACATTAAGTCAAAGTCACATAACAACTGCAAAGTTATTGTAGACCGCTTAAAATAATTTAATCTAGGGAAGAGAATGTGAATCAACAGTTGAGAAAAGAAAAAAAAAAAAAACATTATTTCACAATGTCTTCTTTAGCTTTTACTTTCATTAAAAAAGCCAATTAGGCTTAGAGGAAAGAGTATGGAACTTGGAGTCAGAAGTCTGAGCTTTGAAGCTTTTCACTTGGCAATGTCACCTTAGGCAAACTGCTCAGCTCCTTGAATCTCAGCTTCCTTATCTGTAAAATAGAAGTGTTCATGCTTACAAGATTGATAGGGTGAGGAGATGTTTTGTAAATCAAAAAGCTTTTATATAAAATATAATAGTAATAATAGCATTTATATTTCCCCATAAAGTTTCCAGGCACTCAATATATATAGTTTTATATTCTTAACAATGATATAGAGTTGCTGTAATCTCCATTTTACAGATGAGGAAATTGAGCCTGAGAGGAGTTAAGTGATTTCCCCAGGGTTACAAAGCTTGTGTCCAGGGCAATATATAAATTTATCCCTACTTCAAGTGGGATTGTCTATCCACTATGCAATCCAGTATCTTGATAGCAGAGTTTAAGTAAATACAAAGCTCATTACAAGCTCCTATCCCCTCCCCCCAATATACAGAGTGGGGGAGGGAGGGAGACAGAGACAACAAGG
This sequence comes from Sarcophilus harrisii, assembly GCF_902635505.1. Lineage (NCBI taxonomy): Eukaryota > Metazoa > Chordata > Mammalia > Dasyuromorphia > Dasyuridae > Sarcophilus > Sarcophilus harrisii. Next base: position 148,819,037 of record NC_045427.1, read on the forward strand.
GAAGGAAGGAAGGAAGGAAGGAGGAGGGAGAGAGAGAGTAATCTAATTCCAGGGCAATTTAAAAAAACAATTCCAATTAAATTAAAACAATTTTTAAAATGCAAAAAAACAATGGAAAATTTTATTAAAGTATCCTATCCCACCCAGGAAGAAACCTAGCTTCATGTTCTGTCAGAGGCAGCTGGGTGGCAGACTTCTCTAAGCCACTAGTTTGTTTATTGGTATCTGGTTCCCATAGTTTTGGATAATTAGCAAACTTTACTATCTCTTTGTTTTCTTCTGAGCAGTTTACAGAGAATTTTCCTAACTCTATGTCTTTTTTATTGGAGAACATTAAGCCTGTTAAAAGATTTAATAACTGACAAAAGCCTGTGAGGCCTCAGGAAACTGTAATTGAAAAGAACCTTGAAGGGACAGATTCAGTTACTCATTGGTCAGATGACCTCGGCCAAATCACTTGATTGTGACTGACTTTTTTTTTCTAGATCTATGATTTCATTGATGTATTGATTTCAACGTGAAGAAATCCCTCTTACTAATATAGATCAGCAAATATTCTGGAATTTAGTCCTGGGAATTATCTAGGAGACTGAGAGGTTAAATACTTTGTCTAAGATCAGAACCAATCAGAGATAGAATTTGAACCCAGTTCTTCCTAATTTTGAGGCTTATCCTCATTTCTTCATTGCTTCTCCTAAGTTCCATATTGGTAAGAATATGGTTCCTACTCCTCTCGAGAGTTTTTGAGGTAAGTGATATTGCATGTATAAAGCAAAGGTCCCTTTGAAGTCCCTAGAGGGGGTATTAACCCCCTCTAGATATAAAGTAATATCTAATTAATACTTTCCTATGAAAACTGAACTAACCTCTAATCTGAATGGCTAAGGTAGAACAGAGTAGAAACAGGAGAGTCAGGGATCAAATAAATTTTAATTAATTTCAGAATAAGGAAAACACTTGCAACAGAAATTCTCCTCCCCTCCAAGAAAAAGAGCTTAACATGCTGGGACAAAGGAGCGTTTATATAGATTAAAAAAAAAAAAAAAATCACACGTGAGCTGGATCACAACATAATCATTTTTAGATGTTGAATAGCTGTTCTTATGGTGGGCATTTCTTGGGACAACACAGGTGTTTTAGAGTCCTGTGAGAATAGATTCTAAATTGTTTCATGGCAAGAATAGAAGTGGTTTGGTTCACTTGGCAATTATGTAAGCACAGGTGTCAAGAGGTCTGATGGATGGCTTTGGTTACCATACTTTGTCTCTCAGGCCCCTGAAAAATATGGAAAATTCCAACAAATCTAAACAATTATTGACTTATATGAAAATCATAAATCCCTCAGTGAACACCTGGTACTCATCAGAACAATACACTTTGCCAGAGGGAGAAATCTTCCAAAGTGCAAGGGATTATTGTTATACCAAGTTTAGAGCACAGGTTACTTGTTATCCTTAGCTCTAGGAATAGGGTTTCACCAAATATTTTTGACATTTTCCCGTTTTGGCCAAAGAAAGGGAGTCTTAAAAATTCCCTACCATTATTGCCAATAAAAGAAAGGCAGGTATAAACTAAGATACTGTAACATATTGCCCAGAGGGTTAGTTCCTTGAGGAGAACTATCAGAAAAGTATGTCCCAGGTATTGTTGACAGTCATTATTTACTTGCAAGCAGAAAAACAAGAGGGCCCAAGAATATCAAAGTAAGAAAATGCCAACACAGTTGAAACAGAGTCTTGGTGGTTAGGCACATAATTACACACCTACAAGTTTGGCAGTTATGAGAGTAGTCAGATGGACCTGATAAGGACCATTAAAAACTATGATTCATTGATCAGTATGGGACCAATTTTCAGACAAACCATGGACTGCTTAAGATATATAATAGCGAGAAAACTCCTTGTATTATCTTTTGGATCTGAGTTTCTGGACAGCATAAAATAGATCTAGTTTTCTAACCATGCAGGGCTAGTTTCAAATAATGCAATAAAATTATTCACACAATTCCCTTATAAGACATACCTACATTTAAGTCAAGTCTAGATCAAACTACTTAGCATGCTATACAATGGATTGGTTTTGAGAAGGGAAATTTACATGTCACCAAACAAGTAAACAAGAATACTTAAACATTAACATCAAATCCCATCTAACATAGGTATAGAGCTAACCAAACACCTTCTTAACCTAGGGAGGGGGAAAGGTCAAAATCCAAACAGGACAGATAAGATCCTCCTGGTCTGTGGAGGCCAGAGCCAAACAGAGCTAGAAAAATTGCTTAGAACAGATTGTACAGAAGGAATAGTCCCAGAAATTTCATCTAATTATCTGATATTTGGATGTCTTTTAATATGCTTTATTCCTCCCCCCACCATGTGCTTTATTCTTGAAACAGTTTTAAAAGAGGCTTCTCTGATTCCAAATCTAAAGGTTCCTAGATAATTCTGGTTCTCCAATTTTGAAACTTCAAAGAATTCCAGTTTCTATATATTTGCTCCTTCTATCCTTATATAAATCCTATATCTGATGTAGGAATAGGGTATAACTGTAAAATAAACTCTTTTGCCCTTTAAAATTATCAGACAGATACTTTAAAATGGGGAAATAATTTCACTTCCTTTACCTTTATCAATACAATTTGTGTATAAAATCCAATTAATCCTTTAAAAAGTCCTTAATCCATTTTTGAGAACATATTACTAAAACATATTCAAAATCTGATTTTCAATGATAAATACATTGGGAAGCAAACATCTACTGTAGTTTTTAGAGAAAACAGTCTACTTCTGTTGCTTTTCTAAAAATTTTCTATTCCATTTAATTAGGAAACTTTTACATTATATCTTTGCTTATTCTAATCATTTTCCCCTTAGAAGGATATCATCCATATTTTATAATTTGACCACAAATATAGGTAAAATTTTAAGATGTTCATACTTGAATCCTATTATAGTAACTCAGCAATATTCCAATATCAATCTATTATTTAATAGATTTAATGTTGTAATTTCAAAACTTCTTGATCATATAAATTTGTCATAAAAGGAAAAAGAGGGACATAGTTATAATTGTGTCATATATTTTATAGTAGTAGAACTCTCCCTTAACTACTTGATCCCAGCCATGAGTTATATCTGACAACCTATCATATAGTCACAGGGCAAAGCTCAGTATTAAATAGTGGGAAAATTTCCTTTTCAGCAAGGAAATAACACAATGGGGAAATAGAGTCAGGCGAATTCTACCTAGGCTATGCCCAAAACCTTTCCCAAGCATAGATATCCACTTCCCAGAACTGGAAACAGAACTTTTGCAGTTCCCAGACAGCAGCACATGCCATTTCTACTATTGGCTTCATGTCGATTCAGACAATTATCAAAGCTCAAAATAGTAAATTACAGTCTCAGGAATTTTTAACTTACATAGTAAAATTTCACTAGCCACAAGTTAAGGCTTGAATATTTTTCCTGATGTTTACCTAACAGTTAACATTTAATTAAAACTACCCATGTTCCAGGGCTTCAAACATATAACAAATATCTGATTGTCAACTCATAATTAATATGTTGAAGCTACATCTTTAAACTACCTTATACATTTTCATAAAGACAAGATTTTCAAATGAAAAATTGCTATTATAGTCATTTATTATCTGCCTTATAACAAAATATGCTTCATTAAATATTTAACAGTTTGCAAATATCTCTTTTTTTAAATCATATACAAAGCCCAATTCATAATCTAATATCATTTATATTAAAGGGAAGTTTTTTTCCTAACAGTATTTCTTGTTTACAATTCTCTCAAATTTTACAATTTATATTTAAAAATACAATAAAATTTAGATAACACAATAAACTTCAGATGATATCAGTTATATTTCCAAATTATCACATATAACAATCAATGATCATATTGCCTTTGGCAATTTAAAACTACAGTAGAGATATCAGATATGGAACAATTAAATTCAATTAAAAAATAATGTAGTATTTAGCATATGTCAGTCACTGTGTTAAGCACTTTACAATCTCATAACAAAATGACCCTGGGAAGTCCATACCATTATTATTTTTCTCTTTACAAATCAGGAAACTGGGACAAACAGAAATAAAATAATTTAAGATTGCACAGCTTATACATTCCTGCAACCAGAACAGAGAAGAATGGATCACCAAGGCAAAGGCTAGCTTTCTTCCCTACCTTGTACTGTCATGCCAGTTACTGTCAGGGACACCCATACTCTCCCTGGCAGCAGCTGGCTGAGGTCTTTGAAGGGGCTGAGGTAGCTGGTGCTAGTTCCCCTCCATTGGTGATAGTTTCTGGTAGGAGAACAAAGCAAATGTTGTCCATTTACTTTGGTCCTGACAATCCCCCTCCCCACCATGCCTCCAAAAGCTGCAGGTGCTTCTTGGACTGGGGCCAAATTGCAGCTACAGGAATAGGGTGGGCAATTCCTACAGCACCTGGATGATATTCCTAGATTTGCCTAGAGATGCAGGCTGAAGGATGTCCAGTGGCACAAGATTGTTAAGGTCACTTCCAATGTGGAGGCTTTTGCAGTTCCTGACAGCCCCCTCACCAGGTGGGATAGAACATAAATCAAGTTTCTTTACAGTTCTCCGGCATTTTCTTTTCTTAATCTGACCTAAAATGAGAGGGGTTAACAAAGACATTGGATGTAATGATCTTGTTAACAGTCCCAATAGCTAAGATATACTCCAAGGGAAGGGAATAGGGAAGGCAACAAATATACCTTAGCCTTTATTCTACATTCTGTTTTTCAGTGTAACAAATTTCTTAAAAACAAACTTTTAGTTTAGTCTCTTGTAGATTAAAGGGACCATACTTTCCTTTCCTAATAGTGTACAACAGACTCAAGGACTAGTTTCATCCACTTCTACTAGCTGAGCTCTCAAGAGGGAACCCAATGTCAGAATATCACCAATTAGAAATAGATTGATTTGTTTAGAAGTGATCAGATGAAGATTATCAAAACTGGAAGATCAAAGAAGAGTTAATTTCTTTTTTTTATTTATAAGGTAAAAATGTTTAGTTATTTTTTTTCTTTCACTCTTTATTCTGAATTGCTAGCAAACTAACTTTCATCACCCTAGAACAGTGAAGCTATTTCTCTTACCAATTACTTATAAAAACTTTTATAAGTTTTTATCTTTATTTTTCCTTACAATAAATTCTGCAGTGTACCCCAAAACTTACTAACATGTTGCAGAAGGGAGTGAATTCCTAGAATTACCCTCAAAGTCTCAAGAGTTCTCTCCTGCAATCTTAAAATGATTAATTTCCAAACCCCTTAATGATTACTCTCCAAAACTCCAGAATCTGCTAAGATGTTTTGAATGGTTCTACAAACTTTGATTATCTAACTTTATTCCTATAATTATAACTTGGCTAGTGTGAAATGACAGACAAAAGTGTCTTGCAGGGTTTCTTCCTCTTATTATAATAAACTCCATCAGAAAGCCTTAAGTGGAGCTAGTCCTGCTTATTGGAACAACTGTTGCATCTATGAAAGTTCATTAATATTTCCCATTATTTTAAGTTCTCTGACTTAGAATTATTTGTGGCTGACTGCTCTTTTTATCTTCCAAGGCAACATAATCTAGTTCATAGCACAAACATGACACAGACATTTTATATCTTACAAAGACACAAACATAGATAAAATGACAAGACACGAACAACCAGAAGGTTAACTCATAAAAAAGTGACCAAATTTTACTTTACTGGTCAATTCAAGGCAGGATTGAGATGCATAGAAGAAGAAAAAACAATAAAGGCACACAAAGCAACCAGAAATGCAAAGAGGTTCCAATTAGAGGTATACAGAAAGAAACAAAAAAACAGAGGCACACAGTAGAAAATTGACAAAAACATGCAGAGAGGAACTAAGATGTACATAGGAAATCTTTACCAGAACCAGGTCAGGAGAGGAACCTTGGAGTTTTCCTCACAAAGACAAACTCAATCAAAGGGTGAGGCCAGGAGATTGGAGCAGAAATGAAGGGTAGAGGACTCACAGGGTCAGACTCTGGGGAAATAAAACTTTGGTGGTAACTTTTTCATTCCCACTAGGATCAGAGAATCCAATGACCTAGTCCAATGTCAATCCCACTTCTGACACCAATTAATGTTACTCAGCCTCTAACTTTTGAATGGCTGAAACCAAACAGAGTCAGCTAGAAATAAGATAGTCAGGGATCAAACAAAAATTTAATTAGTTTCAAAGTGAAGAAATAGCTTATAAGCAGAATTCTCTGTCTCTCTCTCCTCTCTCTCCCCAAAAAGGAAGGTTTAACATGCTGAGGTAAAGGTAGGGCTTATATACATTAAAAACAACAACAACACTAGTGAGCTGACCACACACAATCATTCTTAGGTCTTTAATATCTGTTCTTATGGTTGACATTTCTTGGGACAATAGACATTTTGGGGTTCTGTGGGAATAGTCTTTAAGTTATTTCATGGTAGAAACAGAAGTGTAGTATCTGGCTTGGTACACTTAGCAGTTACATAAGCACAAGTGTCCAGAGGTGTGATGGATGGTTTTAGGTTATGACACCTTGTCTCTCAGATCCCTAGGAAATGCTTGCTCAATCTTAGCTCTGGAAACAGAATGTCTCCAAATATTTTGATACCCTAGTTATATTTGCTCTTCTTATAAGGAATAGATAAATTGGAAGGATATTCTTTACATATAATTCTGTATCCCACAATTTGAGATATAAAGAATTTGGAGAGAGTTCCAAGAAGAATTTCAAAGGGGGATTAAAGGGTAATTTTATCCCTTCTTTTTTAGTCAGGTCATTTCTTCATATCTGGGTTTCTGCCATTTTTAATTTGATTCTGTTCCCCTTAAATTCAGATTTTATATGGAAGACTTAAGGTACACTATGATTATGTTTATTTCTTTTCAAAAATAATAATGGAATCAGAAAAAAGAAATTTCCCTACCCTAAGCTTGATCTAAATAGGAAAGACAATTTTTCCTAGTGTAAGCCTGACCTAAATGATTGAGATCTCAGATTTAAGAGGAAAGATTAAATTAATTAGTCTAGCATCATAGACTGGAACTGGAACTGGAAAGGAATTTGGCCTTCATTTACTCCAACTCTTCATTTTAATGAGGAAAAGGTAACACAGGTAGCTTTGGGATTCCAAAGCAGGCTTTTTTTGTTTGTGTGTTTGTTTGTTTGTTTGTTTTTACTACATAGCCAGGGCTCTATCCATAGCATCATCTAGGGAGAGGGGGAAAGTAAAGCGGTTAATTGAGTAAAAAAAAAAAAAAAAAAGTGTTGAATAATTTGGAAGGGAAAACATGTAGAAGATAGTGTGACCTCTATACCTAAAACAAAAAGGATGTTTGTTTATTTGGGAAGGGAAAGCAGGGAGTAGGGAGGACCAGATCTATGATTTCATTGGTATATGGAATCATTAAAGGGAAAATGTCTCCAATAATGGAAATAACTTATAATTTAAGGTCTTAGATGCCTAGGACACTAAAAGGTTAACTCATTGTCAGAGAGTTAATATGTCAGAAGCAATATTTGAATTCAGCTCTTCCTGAATCTAAAACCAGCCCCCCATCTCCTATACCAGGGCTTAAACTTATTCCACTTTGGACCCCTTTTTATCCTAGAAATTTTTACATGACCCAGGTATAAAAGTATATAAAATAGGTATCAAAATCAAACATTTACTAATAATAAATCATAAAGAAACTTATTTTAAAATGATTCTTTGGTATACATATAATTTTACCATTTATTAAAGACAAGAGCAAATTTACATACTAATGAGATGAATGTATTTGTTTATATTTACATAAAGAATTAAATCTTGGTGAAATATTTGATACATCTTACTGTTGCCAAATTTTTGTGACACCCATATTCAGTTATGTGACCCCATATGGGGTTGTGACCCACACTTTATGAAGCTTTGCCCTATATCACATTGCCTCTCAAAACATTAGAGCTACTGGGTCCATTTCAGCACAGACTTTAAGGCAGTGGTCCTCAAACTTTTGTTCTCAATATCTTTATCCTATTAAAAATGATTGAGGATCTGTCCAAAGAGTTTTTGTTTATGTGGTTTATAGTTATAGATATTGATCACATTAAAAATAAAAACTAATTATGAATTTGTAGACTCTGAAAGGATGTCAGAGATTCCCAGGATGCTCTGGACCAGACTTTGAGAACCACTGCTTTAAGGTAAATGTCCTGAGGGGGGCAGCATAGCATGACGGATAGACTTGGGCTCAGGTCAAAGCATGGCTTAAATCTTGCCTCTAAATTGACTCTGTCTCAGTTATAGAGACTTAGTTATTGAAACTCAGTTATTAACTCTGTCTGAGTTTCCTAATTTGTATAAAGGCATCTATAATCTACTTCTGAGGATTGTGGTGAGGGTCAGATGAAACAATATACACAAGCTGTTTTGCAAAACTAAAAGTATTACATAATTGTCAATTATTATTATCCTAGTTATAAAATTACTAGAAAATAACTAAAACAAGTTACACTTTAGGGACACTAACTGAAACAACGTAGAGAACACTAGCCCTGAAGTCAAGAAGATTTGAGTGCAGATTCAGGCTCAGACAAATAGTAGCTATATGAACCTAGACAAGTCACTCAACCTGTTTGCCATGGTTTACTTATGTGTAGAAACGCTCAGGATTGTTGTGAGGACAAAATTAGATAATAATAAACTTTGAATACCTTAAAGCTAGCTACTAATATTATCAAGTAATTGAGGGATAGTATAGAAGTCTTTATGAATTGCATCCCACACACTCATATGCTAATTCTTCAGAGTATTTTGTGGCAGTCAAAAGGAAGTGATGTTTTTTTTTCTCATGGTTTTTTCCCTTTTGTTCTGATTTTTCTCTCTCAATCTAATTTGTATGGAAATATGTAAAAAGTGAATGTACATTTATGACCTTAAAAAATAAAATTTTTTAAAAGGAGGTGATTACATTTTAATGTTTGGTTAATTTTAAATTAAATATATTAGCCACTGATATTTATAACCATATTATTAATTCACCTTCTTTTTACCTTCCTTTTCAAGAAAAAAAGGTAACAACTCCAAATTGAAAATACTTAACATCACTTAATTAAAACTTTTTTCTTCCTGTTGTTTAGTGATCTGTCTTCACCTCTAGGCCTGCTGCTAACTTGATTATCAGTCTAATAGGTTTCCTCTTCCATGCCTCCAGCTTCTAGTAAAGAAGTTCCAAGAAATGGACATCTGATCCTGTTGCTCCTTTCACTGCCTCAGTTGCAGTGAACTGAGCCCTGGAATTTAGAGCTAGAGTTAAGAGAGTCAGGATAAAGTGATAGTTGTCAATTATTAGTGTGGACATTACAAGAAAAAAAGATTTAAGTGTAACATAGATTATGTAGTCCCTACTACAATTTCTGGCTCCTTCCCATTTGTCCACAAACATGCTTAGGATTTCACATTCCTAAACAGAAAAATAAAAAACAGCTTCCCTTTATATTATATTTCATCCATCTAATTTCCGTTTTCCTCTTCACTGTTGAACTTATTGGGGAAAAAACACCAAAACTTAATGCCTCCATTTCCCCAATGCTATTTTCTCAATGCTATATAAACTAGCTTGCTATTCACCAGGCTATAGAAAATGCTCTCTCAGCAGTCAACAATGACCTAGAAGTCCCCACTTACCCTAGCCTTTTTCTCATTCTTCCTTTCCAGACTTAATTCATGTAACTCCTTGCTACATACTCAAATCAGTGTGCCAATTAGGTTACTCTTCTTCCTCCAGATAGGGCTGCACTTTCCCATCTCCCATGCTCACCATTCTCTGTGTCTGTCATTTGCTCTCTCCTCTTTACATGTTGAATTGGTACCTAAGTCATCTTTTAATGTCAGACTTCAACACCTCCCCTGAAAAGGCTTTCATTCTCCAAGCTGTTAAAGCTACACAATCCTATTTTATAGATGGCGGAAGAGAACTGACTTGCTCATGGTCACATAGTAGATAAGTGCCAGAGTCAGAATTTGAACCCAGTTCTTTCTGATTCAAAGTCAAGGACACTTTCTGCTTTGCTCCTTCTCTTTGCTTGTGAATTTCTTGTGATCAGGGTCTATTTTTGGAGATCATAAAGCTAATAAGGTTCAAGCTCAGGATTTCCTGATTCTAAGTACCATGCTTCATTCACCATACCACACTGCCTCTCATTTTTGACTTTATATCCCTAGTACAAAGCATGGCAAATGATCATTGATTCATAAAAAATAAACTGTATTTTCTTGAGTAAATGCTAGGGTATCCTAAAGACTTTTTTCCCTTCTCCCCCCCCCCCAATAAAAGTTGAAACAACTCCATTGTTCCATATATTTCTAGACAATTGTAGAACCATAGCTTTAGATCTAGAAGAGATTTGAGAAATTATCTACTCTAAATCCCTCATTCAGATGAGAAAACTGAGACCCCAAGGGAGCATGTGACTTGTTCAAGATGAACAGAAAAGAGATTTTTGAGCCCAGATTTCTGGGCTCTTCTTAGTAGTACATCAAATACAAATATAGGAAACAGATTCAGGTTCAAGAAATGTGGAATTAAAGACTGGATTTGCTACCTAGAGCAGCTACCATGGATGGTGATCAGCACAACTAGTCAAGTCATTTCCCTCTCTGCTCAAGAAACCATGGACCCTCCTTCTTCCAGATTATAAAACCACTAAGCTTCCAGGATATATTTCCAAGTTTATTTCATATATCTTCCCTTAAACTTTTCCCTTTTTCAGCCAAAATATTTTATTTATGATATTCCGCCTTTCAGTTCTCTAATGTCACAGCTTAATTTTCTATGCCTAAATGTATTCCCATACCTCCAACTCAAAGAATCCCTAACTTCTTTCAAATCTTTTCACTTCTCAGCTCAAGTGCCACCTTCATACAGAAAACATATTCTGATCTCTAATTTGCGGTTCCCAGAAATTATTTTGTATTTAATCTTCTATGTAAATATTTACTGCCAATAGAATGTAAGCTCTTTGAGGGCAATAGCATTTTTTTTCTTTGTGTAGGATTTAACAATGCCTGGAATGTTCAATAAAAGTTTGTGGAATTGAAATCTATACTAACCACTCCCTACCCACTAATGATAATAAAATCAGTACTTAATCATTATTCACAGTTCTTCATTGTTCTACACACACCTTTATTTAGCTCTAAAAAGGAAGTCTGGGGAAAATTTTACTTGTTTGAATGCCACAATTTTCTAACCCTGCAGTATGGTTGCTTTTAATATATATAGACCTAAGTAAGTAAGCTAGGTATTTATGAGAAGTCAACTTGTTTGCCCAGAATTTAAGAACTCACATATTAAAGATTTACTAAGATTTTTCCTTACAATTTCCCTTTAAGGTAGGCAGAATAAATATTATTTTTCTTATTTGACAGACTAATAACCAAAGTGAAATAATTTGCCCAAGGTTAGCAAATTAGCAGAGTCAGGATTCAAAATCAGGACTTCTGGTTCCAAGTTCATCCCTCTTTTCACTGTTTTTTAAGGCTGCCATTAATAACATTTTAAAGTTTATAAAGTGCATTATATATGTAATCTTTTGATTCTCATAATACTAAAAAGTAGCTCCTATGGACATTATTATTACAGCTTTACAAATTATGAAACTGAGGCTCTGAGAATCTAAATTATATTTTAAGGGGCACACAGCTAATGTGTCAAAGGCAAGATTCAAAAATGAGGCTCTTTAATCTTACCCTCTGATTCCTTGAAGTCTTTGGCTCAGTGCCTGAAATACACGATTTTTCTACTAGAATTGTGAGTCCTCAGGAAGAAGGAAAATAAAACATGGAAAATATGTAAACGAACTAAAATAGATAGGTACTTATTGATGCAAATGATGAATTCTGTGAAATAATCACATTATTGAATTTGAACTGTATATTTCCATTGGATTGGACCCAAACATGATCATAACTTCAAATCGTTTAAATTCAAATGTATGAGACAACTGTAAAGTTGTAAAAGATTTTTTAAATTATTTGCAAAAACCAAGATCTAACAGAATTATAAACTATAAAGTATGAAGAGCTAGCGCTTGGAAGGGTCCCCAGAAACCATTTATTTTAATTCCTCTATTCAACACATGGGTAAAGGGACACCCCCCAAATTGTAACAATTTATCCATAATTGCATAGTTCATTGAATTTTGTACATTTAGAACTATCTCAAACTCAGGTCCCCAGACTCCCAAGTAAGGGCATTTTTCAGTTTAGCATCTATTTCCCATCTATCAGATCATCTCCTATAACTTTTATTCCAGAGTAATTCTTCTCTACTTCCATATAGATCTGTGATATCAACATAAGTTCTCCTAAACTACAGAAATTATTCCAGCCATAGCAACCAATCCTGTGCCATTTTAAAAACCATGTCTTCTTATAAGTTCTCAGAGATCCACCTAACAGGGCAGATGATAGTAGTGTATGTGGATTGGGGGGATGGTCCTCTTATGGAAACTCATGTTTTTTAGTATCTTCTGACCACTTTGCTGTTACTTTGATGTCATTGCTACAGAAGCAGAAGGGAGACTGCACAGAACCAAAGCTTGTTTTGTATTTCATTTGTTTCTTTTATTGTTGCCACAGACAAAGAATTCATAAACAAGTGTACAGCCTCCTAGTGATAAATATCTCTCTGTGAACTGGATAAGTTATCAGAAAGCACATAATACTTGTGACCAGAACTATCCTAGCAAATCGTTTCCAGTCAAGAACTTGTGCTTCCCCTACATAGTTTTCAAGATTCTATAATCATCCCCAGGCCACAATCTTATTGTGGCATTTCAGTTGCTTTATGACCAGGCTATGGGAGAGGGGAGGTAGCACAAACCTCCCTGGGTCTTAAAATGCATTTGCTTTGGTGATGAAGTATCAAGATATTTGCTGAAGCATTTACTCCCATTGTTAACCCTTCCCCATTCCCATTTTCAGTCTTTTTTATAGGCATAATGACATTTCATAAAATTAGACATGATATCGGCAACAGGAGAAAATAATTTACCAAGGTAAATTGAAATGCTGCACTTGATGCAAACACCCTTTTAAAGTTTACCACCCTTATCCCATGCAATTAGGGAAAGCAATTATGAATACTCTGTTGTCAAATATTATTTTCAGATCTGTCCTAGTTGAATTGAAAGGCCTCTAATGGAAATTTTGTAAATAAGCCTGGAGAGGCTCCACATCCAGGGTGGCTTTAAAACAATCATCCCAACTAGGTTAATTAATCAAATGTGAAAACAGGATAACGTTCATAATCTGACAAAGAAATATGCTGAGTTCAAATATGTATGTTTAAGAATCACATCTACTAGCAAGTTAAAGGGGCAAACTGAATAATACATAATCTATTTTTCTCTGAATTCTCAGTCATATTGACTTTAGAGTTAGCTTTTTGATCAACCATATAATTAAAAGACAAGAGGCAACAGGAATGGCAAGAACTTTATTCAAGATTATAGAATAATAGACAAAAAAGCCTGAAATATAGCTGGAACTAATGAACTCTTGAGTCTTTTATTTTTTCCTCTTAGATTTCTAATATCCCTATTTTTCTTTTTTATTTGTTTGTAGGACATTATTTAGACCATTCATGTTTAACAGAAAGGAGCATGTTCATTTTCACTCTCATCTTTTGTCAATGCCACAATCATTTCTTAGCTACCAATGTTGGACAAGTTGTCATCCTTTACTTCTTCTTTCCCCTCTTTTTTTTTTTTACAGTCAGTTAGTTTTCATGTGTCTCTTCCTTTCCATTCTTACCACTAATAGCACTTAAATCCAAACCTTCAATACTTCATGCTTACACTATAGCAATTATCTTCAAATAGATCTCTTGGTCTCTTATTATTTTGTCAATCCAATTCATGTTATGTACAATTACACTATTGACCTTACAAGAATATTGTTTTGTTCATATCGTTGTCCTGGTAGGTTCCCTACTCCATGTCTACCTTCACTCAAATGCCTCCATTAAAAAAAAAAATTCTTCAGAATCTCTGCACTATTTATAGAATAAAATATATTCTTTTTAATTTAGCATTTAAGAATCTTCATAATTAAGCCCCTATCTAATCTCCAACCTGATCTCACACTCAGTCTTGTTGAATTGGCTTACTTGTTTTTCCTCATCTTTTAGGAATATTCCTCCTTCTATACATTTGCTTATGTTGTTCCCTCTATCTAGATTGCACCCCTTATTTGTCTTTTCCCCTTTTTTCTCTTTCTTTGGGAGTCAGCTCAACCTGCAATTCCTTCATAAAACTTTATGCTTCCCCATTGCTCAGTGATTATTGCCTCCTCTGAATTCTTTCCTCTACCATATATGTATATGACACAGCACATGCCAGCACTTAATTTTATTTATCTTTTTTGCCTATTTGTATTTTGAATGAAGCCAGGAAGCTGCTCCAGCTTTCCCAGTTTCTCTTAAAACTATATGAAACCATGCCTCTGAAGAATCTGATGGAATGAAACTACTTTCCAGGTCAAGACACATTGAAAGCACTTCAAGAAAGGGCAGTCTTACTGGGGTGAAAGTAGTGTTCAGCACAGCTCACACAGTATTCAGGAAAGCCGGTAAAAGAGTCTTAATCATAGCAACTCTGACATAGATCAGCAACTCTGTCACCCTCTGTCTAACTCAGTAGCAGAGCAGGCCAGTTGGGCAGTCTCCAGTCCCAGCATAGAAGGCAAATTGCCATTCCAGGAAACCGGGCTGTCTTCTGGAGAGAGCAGCTTGGGTTACATCCTGCTGTAAGCAAAAATCAAGCACAACAAGCCCCTGTGATCAAATCTAAGACTAAGAGCAGCACAAGAAGCTTGGGACAGCATCCTCTTTACCCCCAGGATCAGAGCTCAGCTTCAAAAGTCATAAAATAGAAAAAGAAAGGATAAAATGAGTTAGAAACAGAAAAGCATCATAACCATAGAAAGCTACTATAATAACAGGGAAGACTAAAACATCAACTCAGAAGAAAACAAAATGCCCACACAAGAAATTTCAAAGGGTGATATGAATTGGTCTCAAATCCAAAGAGACTTCTTGAAATAGCTCTAAAGGATTTAAAAAGGCAAATAAGAAAGGGAGAAGAAATATTGAGAAAAGAAATGAGAGGTATTCAAGAGAGAGTCAACAGCTTGGGGAAAAAAGGAAAAAAATTGACTGAAAAAATAATTCCTTTAAAAATACAATTGGCCAAATGCAAAAAAAAAAAAAAAAAAATCTTTGAAAAAAACTAGAATTAATCAAATCAAAAAGAGATACAAAAGCTAACTGAATAAAATTATACAATAAAAACTAGAACTGGGCAAATGGAAGTTAATGACTCCATAAGACATCAAGAATTAGTCAAACAACATAAAAAGAATGAAAAAAATGGAAGAAAATATAAGATACCTCACTGGAAAAACAACTACTCTGGAAAATAGATCCAGGAAAGACAATTTCAAAATTATTGGTTTACCTGAAAGCCACAAACAAAAAAAAAAAAAAAAAAAAAAAACCAAACCCTGGCTAGCATTCATCAAGAAGTCATGAAGGAAAATTGCCCTGATATACTAGAACTAGAGGGCAAAATAAACATTGAAAGAATCCATTAATCACCTCCAGAAAAAGATATCTCAAAGAAAAACCCCAAGAAATATTGTTGCATAACTCCAGAACTATAATCTCAAGGAAAAAATATTACAAATACTATAAAAATATTACTGCCAGAAAAAAATTCAAGTAGCAAAGTGCCACAATCAGGATTACCTAGGATCTTGTAGCTTCTACAATAAAGGATCAGAGAGCCTGGAATACCATATTCTAGAAGGCAAAGAGTCATTTTTCAGAGGAGTAGATGAAACTTCAAAGAAGTAATGGACTTTCAATCATTTCTGTTGAAAAGACCAGAACTAAACAGAAATTGTGATCTTCAAACACAGGATTCAAGAGAAGTATAGAAAGGTAAATTCAGGGGGAAAAATCATTATTTAAAGGTTAAATTATTTACATCCCTAGATGGAAAAAATAATACTTGTAACTTTTGAAAATTATATCTTTTATTGGGGCAGTTGGAGGAGGCATACATGGACAGAGGGTGTGGGTATAAATTGACTTTCTTGAAATGAAAACAAAGAAAAAACCATTAAAGGATGGAGGGGAAATTATATTGGGAGAAGAGGGAAAAGGAGGTAAATTGGGATAAATTAAATCACATGAAGAGGCACAAAAGATCTATTATAATGGATGGAAAGAAGGGAGAGAAATATACATTGTCTGAAGCTTAATCTCATCAGTTTTTGCTCAAGGAGGGAATAACATATTTGCTTAGTTGGGTATAGAAAGTTATCTTATAAATGACCAGCAGGATGATTTCAGAAAGGCCTGGAGAGACTTACATGAAGTGATGCTGAGTGAAATGAGTAGGACCAGAAGATCATTATATACTTCAACATCAATATTATATGATGATCAATTCTGATGGACATGGCCCTCTTCAACAATGAGATGAACTAAATCAGTTCCAATAGAGCAGTAATGAACTGAATCAACTACACTCAGTGAAAAAACTATGGGAGATGACTATGAACCACTACACAAAATTCCCAATCCCTCTATTTATGTCCACCTGCATTTTTGATTTCTTTCACAGATTAATTGTACACTACTTCAAAGTCCAATTCTTTTTGTACAGCAAAATATCTGTTTGGACATGTATACATATATTGTATTTAATTTATACTTTAACATATTTAACATATATTGGTCAACCTGCCATCTGGGGGAAGGGGTGGAGGGAAGGAGGGGAAAAGTTGGAACAAAAGGTTTTGCAATTGTCAATACTGAAAAATTACCCAAGCATATATCTTGCAAATAAAAAGGTATTAAAAAAAAAAGAAAGAAAATTTGTTCTATTAAAAAAAAAACTTATCCTATAAGGAAGTGGGAGCAGAAACAGGAAAGAAAAGGGAAAGGCCAGATAGAAGGCAGGGCAGAAACACTAGGAGAAAGGGGTAATAAAAGAGAAGAGGGGTGATAGAAGGGAGGGCAGGTTGAGGAAGGGGTGGGTCAGAAATAAAACAATAGTTGGGGGAACAGGATGGAAAGAAAACAAAAGTATGTACAGGGGAAAAAATAGGGTGGAGGGAAGTATACAACTTGTAATCATAGTTGTGATGTAAATGGGATGAATTCTCCCATAAAACAAAAGCAGATAGATAAGTGTATTAAAAACCAGAATCATACAATATGTTGTTTAAAAGAAACACATTTGAAATAGAAAGATACAAACAAAGTAAAGGTAAAAGGCTGGAGCAGAATTTATTGTGTTTCAGCCAAAGGGGGTAAAAAAAAAACCTAGGTAGCAATTATGATTTCAGAGAAAATTGAATGTTAGAAAAAGATATACCTTTTTATCAGCAATATATGGCACCTACAAAAAAAAAAGACCATGTATTAGGGCATAAAAAAACCTCACAATCAAATGCAAAAAGAAAGAAATTGTAAATGCTTCTTTTTCTGATAACAATGCAATAAAAATTACATTCAGTAAAGAGCCAGGGAAAGATAGACTAAAAACCAATTGGAAATTCAATAATCTAATTCTAAAGAATGAGCATGTCAAACAACAAATTAGAGAATCAATAATTTCATCCAAGAGAACAACAATAATGAGACAACATACCAAAACCTGTGAGATACAGCCAAGGCAGTTCTTCGGGGAAATTTTCTATCTCTAAATAGTTACATGAATAAAATAGACAAAGAGAAGATCAACAAATTGAGCATGTAATTTAAAAATATAGAAAAGAACAAATTCAAAATCCTCAATTAAATATCAAATTAGAAATTCTGAAAATCAAAAAAGAAATTGAGAAAATTAAAAGCAAGAAAACTATTGAACTTATTAATAAAACTAAGAGTTGGTTTTATGGGGGGAAAACCCAACAAAATAAATAAACCTTTGGTTAATTTGATTAGAAAAAGAAAAGAAAGAAAAAAATGACCAGCATAAAAAAATGAAAAAGGTGAACTCACCATCAATGAAAAAAAATTAAATTAATAATTAGGAGGTATTTTGTTCAACTGTATGCCAACAAATCTGACAATCTAATTGAAATGGATGAATATTTACAAAAACCTCAACTGCCCAGATTAACAGAAGAGGAAATAAATTACTTAAACAATCCCATTTTAGAAAAAGAAATTGAACAAGCTATCAATGAATTCCCTAAGGAAAAAAATCTGCAGGGACAAGTGAATTCTACCAAACATTTAAATAACAATTAACTCCAAAACTGTGTAAGCTATTTGGGAAAATAGACAAAGAAGGAGTTCTGCCAAATTCCTTCTATGACACAAATATGGTGCTGATTGATAGCTAAATTTAAAAAGAATTTACACAAACAAAACCAACACAGACAAGATTTGAAGGGAAACATAAAACTGGGGCGGAAATTACAACTAGTGTTACTGATAAAGGCCTCATGTTCAAAATATATAAAAAACTGAATCAAATTTATAAGAATACAATTCATTCCTAAATTGATAAATGGTCAAAGGATACGAACAAACAATTCTCAGATAAAAAAATTAAAGCCATTTCTAGTCTTATGAAAACAATGCTCTAAATCACTATTAATTAGGGAAATGCTAATTAAAACAATTCTGCGGTGTCACTTTATAGCTCTCAGATTGGCTAAGATGACAGGAAAAGATAATGATAAATGTTGGAGGGGATGTGGAAAATTTTGGATATTAATGCATTGTTGGTGAAGTTGTGAAATGATCCAACCATTCTGGAGAACAATTTGGAACTATGCCCAAAGGACTATAAAACTATACATACTCTTTGATCCAGCAGTGCCACTGCTGGATCTGTATCCCAAAGAAATCAAGAGAGAGAAAAGGACCTATACGTGCAATTTGTAGTGGCTCTTTTTGTCATGGCAAAGAATTGGAAAATGAGTAGATACTCATCAATTGGGGAATGGCTTAATAAGTTATTGTATATAAAAGTAATGGAATATTATTGTTCTGGTTTTTTTTTAATGATGAATAGGTTGGTTTTAAAAAGGCCTGAAAAGATTTACATGAATTCAGACTAAGTGAAACAAGCAGAACCAGAAAGGCATTACATAGCAACAGCAGATTGTGTGATGATCAACTATGATAGACTTGCTTTTTCTCAGCAGTTCAGTGATCAAGGTAATCCTAATAAACTTTGGATGTAAAATGCTATCCAAATTCAGAAAAAGAATCTTGGAGACTGAATGTAAATCAACACATGCTGTGTTAATTTTTTCTTTTCCTTCTGTTTTTTTTTTTTTTTTTTACTCTTGTGGTTTTTCCCTTTTCTTCTGATTTTTCTCTTCCAATATGATTCATAAGGAAATGTAAAAAATTGAATGCACATGTATAACCAAAATATGTTTCTATGTGCTACTGGGGAATAAAATTTTAAACAAAGAAAGAAAGAAGGGAAGGAGAGAGAAAACAGTACCACAAAAGTACCACATGAAACATGAAATATTTGAGGAAGAGATAGAGAGGTAGTATCTCTGATAATCAGCCTTAGTCATATCTCATACCCAACTCATCTTCATTCTTCAGCACCAATCAATATTCTTCATCTCAATTTAAATCAATTCAATAACTTTATTAAATAATCTATTATAAAAACAAAAATAAATGTTTTCAAGGATCATGTATTCTAACACAATCATGTAATATGAATACATATAAACATAGCACAAGGTAATTTGGGAACAGAGAGGGCATTAACAACCAATGGGATTAAGGAGGACTACTTGAAAGGAAGTGATACATAAGCCAAGTATGGAAGAGAGACAAGGATTCTGGAAGGAAACAATGAACAAAGAGAAAATGCTTTCTAGGCATGGGAGCAATTTTGTGAATACTACATGCTGAATTTAACAGGAAAGCAAACTGCCAGTTTAACTAGATCACTGAGTGTGTGAAGGAGTTTTATACAAAGTAATCCTGGAAAGGTAGGTTGAAACCATGTTTGGGTTTAAAATGGCAGATTGTGTTTGTATCTTAAACTATATGCAAAGAAGGTAAACAATATGGCCAGAATTGTGTTGGAGAGAATATATTTTGTGAAGCATGGATTAGAGAGGCAACTCACTTGGAGTATGGAAATCAATTAGAATAATTCAAACAAGAGTACTGAGGGTTTGTACTAGGGATATATGATTAGACAGGAAGGAGTAAATGTAAGATAATTGATCACTTTTGACTATACGGTAATAAGGGAAATGTGAAGGGTGATTTCAATGTAGTAAAAGTGGATAACTGGAAGGTAATGAATGGTACCTTCAAAAAAAATAAGGAAGTTAGAGGAGGAAATGTCCCCAAATTAACAAGGGTCCCTCAAAGCTTTAATAGTATTGCCCTGATTTGCCCTTTGGAGTTGCTCTACCCACTGATACTCTAAGGTAACACATGATCCATAGAGGAGTTATCTTTCTATAGCATCTTTTGATCAGGTCTATATGACAATGAGTTGGTAAAAGTAAGTAACATAATTCCATTAAAAAGGGGGAAGCAAAAAGTATTAAAAAGATTTAAGAAGTCTGTCCTAAGAGATCAAGAGTCCCTTTAAGTATTTAAAGAAGAATAAAGACCCATTTATCTTTTATGAAAAGGTCTCTTAAGATTGGGGAAAATAAAAAGAGTAGCCTTAAATTACAATCTGCTGAGCTCAATGGAAATCCATGACTTTAAAGTCATCTCTTCACAAGTGTGTCAGGTACCATCAGAAATCAGATTACATGAGAAAACCGTTTGCGGCACTAATTCCATTCTGATTTATAAATTTGATGTGGACCTTTGCTGCTTTATAAATTAAGAATATTACTACTGATGAGAAATTGTTATGCAAATAAATTAGAAAGTCAAGGATAGGCCATTTGGGGGTGACAGTTGTGAGTCTTTTGATACAGTATGCACATAACATGCAAGTGTTTATTTTAAATCAATCTGTGCAGAGTACCCACTCAGACCACCCAACCCAAAAGCATACTTGGACATTGACCCAGTGATCCTTGAATAAACTATCATATTGCATTTTTAGAGATGTAATTGTGAACTTTCATCTTAATAAGATGTCAGAAAACTATAGAAGGGTAGCATTTTGGTTAAGAATTCTTTATGCTATTACTGACTTGGTAATAGCAGACTTGAGAGCTACAACTGATGACCTAGGGGAAGAGATGGGCAGTGGAACAATTTTGTTTTGTTCTATTCTTTACTATTAACCATTTGAAGACCAGACAACTGTTTAAGAAAAGAGGGTTCTAGGGGCAGCTAGATGGTGCAATGGATAGAGCACCAGCCCTAAAGTCAGTAGGACCTGATTTCAATTCTAGTCTCAGACACTTAACACTTCCTAGCTGTGTGACCCTGGGCAAGTCACTTAACCCCTGCCTCAGCCAAAAAAAGGAGAGAAAAAAAGAAAAGAAGGTCCTTCTGCTACAAAAGGGGGCCTAGGAGCTTAATGGGTTCTCTGTCATCAGAGGTCCTTAAGCAAAGATTGAACATGTCAGGTAGGTTGTAAGAGGTTGGATGAGATGGTCCCTAACAAGTCTGGAAACTCTTGTTCCATTTCTTTGTAATGGAGATTGAAGACCATAAGAGTCTAGATCATTGCTGAAATAGCTATAGTCTCAGAATCTGTGGAGGACTGAAAACAAAAAATATAAACTGCTCTGTCCAAATGCCTGAGGGTGATAGGCTGATTTCCTAAAAGACTAACAAAAGTCATGGTACACACTAAATTGAGGGAGGAGGAAACACTTCACAGGAAAGTAAGTGGGTAAAGTTTGGATTTTTTGTTTCAATTGTAGGTTTGGTATATTTTGTGATGGTGACTCCATTACATTTGCCCCAAATAGTTCTTATTTTTAGCATGAATTGGACAATTTTCTTAGGAAGATCTATACAATATCATCACTGTCTCCCATATTTTGTTGTTGGGGGTCTTGGCATTTTCTCCTTAGCCTATGAGAACTTTCAGTTGCCTATCCTATGCAAATTCTCAAACTCCTTATTGTATCTCAAAAACTAGCTCAAAATTGCAATGAAACCTGTAGAAAGGAACAGTAATATTTGAAATATGAAGAAAAACAAACCAAGAAAATAATATTCTCTTTTTTTTTTTATTTAATAGCCTTTTATTTACAGGATATATACATGGGTAACTTTACAGCATTAACAATTGCCAAACCTCTTGTTCCAATTTTTCACCTCTTACCCCCCCACCCTCTCCCCTAGATGGCAGGATGACCAGTAGATGTTAAATATATTAAAATAATATTCTCAATGACTAAAATAACATAAATTGAAAATGGCAACAAAAGGCTGTTAAATGGATCAACAAAAATGACCAATCTTGGTGTGGGGGGAGATATACTTTTCTCTTTAGAGATATAGAGATGATGAGAATGGGATGTTGTATACAGTGTCAAATGAGCTCTTTTAGAGTATTTTTCTCTGTTACATACGAGAGTACAATAAGTAAGGGAGTAAATATTGGGTGTAAAAAACAAAGCATCAATCAAATCTTTGGTTGTCTTTTTTTTTTTAAAGAAGCTACATATAATTAATTCATTAAAAAAGAAGTATTTATTAAGCACCAACTACATGCCAAGAATTGTGCTAAATACTGGAAATCCAAAGACAAAAATTAAATCATTCCTACCCTTAAAGTACTTATATTTTATTGAGGGAGACAACATGCACATACATAGAAATCACATGCAAAATAATGCAAGGAAACTCAGTAATGTACTATAAAAACAGTATAATTAGCAAGCAAACAAAAAGTACTCTCTCTTCAAAGATTTTTATAGCAGCATTTTTTAAATTAAAGTTTTTTTTTTATTTTTCACAACATATGCATGGACAATTCTTTAATTTTAGCCCTTGTAAAACCTTGTGTTCCAATTTTCACTCCTTTCCCCCACTCCTTCCCCTAGATGGCAAGTAGTCTAAGATATGTTAAACATTGTAGAAATATATATTAAAGCCAATATATGTATACATATTTATACATTATTGTGCTGCACAAGAAAAATCAAATCAAACCAACAAAAGGAGGAGGAGGAGGAGGAGGAGGAGGAGGAGGAGGAGGAGGAGGAGGAGGAGGAGGAGGAGGAGGAGGAGGAGGAGGAGGAGGAGGAGGAGGAGGAGGAGGAGGAGGAGGAGGAGGAGGAGGAGGAGGAGGAGGAGGAGGAGGAGGAGGAGGAGGAGGAGGAGGAGGAGGAGGAGGAGGAGGAGGAGGAGGAGGAGGAGGAGAAGGGAGGAATAGGAGCAGGAGGAGGAAGAATAGGAGGAGGAGGAGGAGGAATAGGAGGAGGAGGAGGAGGAGGAGGAGAAGGAGGAGGAGGAGGAAGAAAGCAATAATGAAAAGAATGGAAATATTTTGAATCATATTCAATTCCCACGGTCCTCTCTCTGCATGTAGATGGCTCTCTTCATCACTGAACAATTCGAACTGGTTTGAATCATCTCATTGTTGAAGAAAACTATGTCTATCAGAACTGATTCTCATACAATCTAGTTTTTGTCGTGTATAATGATCTAGCAGCATTATTTGTAATCAAAAAGAAAAACTAGAAACAAATGTCCAAACAGTAGGGGAATGATTAAATAAATTATGTTTTATTAATGTAATGAAATGTCATATTTAAATTAAGATTAAAATATGAAAAGTATAAAGATGTGTAACAATGACTAACTCATACCCACTGCCTAGAAGTCATGTGTATTACATTTTATCACTTCCACAGGATACTTTGATATCTTTTAAGGAGTTTAAGGGATTTAAGGTAGTGTCTAGGCCCTCCTCCATTAATTCCAGATTCCACCAATTTTGTTTCCTCAGTTATAAGGGTGGATCTCCTGTACCCTAGAACTATTTATTTTTATAGGTATATACAAAAAGGTATTTTGAAGGTAGAATTCCTTTCATGTACAGAGTAGACTGGATGATCATTAAAGGCCTTCCAAATCTCAAATTCTACGATTTTACGATTTTTATGGACTCTGACCCATTGAGACTTTCTCCTTACTTCTCATTTCCATTTTTAGACTCTTCCTGCCAACATCATTTAGCAGCTTTTTCCTTTAAATCTTCACTCCATCCAAATAAATCATCTTATCATGATTCTGGTGTCAGTTACTTACTAATAGCCAGGTTATTCCCCATACTTTCTCAAGTTTACAACTTTGTCCACAGTTTTCTTCCCTCCCCTCTACCTCTTTTTCCAGCACTTAAAAAAAAAACCCAGCAATTTAATCCTATGATTTTTATTAGCATAGAATTTTTCATATAAATGTACACTATTAATAAAGATAAACACTTAAAAAAACCTTTTTAGACTAGTTCTCTATCTACTGTACGATGATACCTCTCACCCTTATACTTCTTGATTTTAACATGCATGTTGCTATCTCCTCAAGAATCCCAGCCTCCCCATTTATTAGCTTTCTTAGCATTCATAACCTTCATCTTCACTCCATTGTAGCCATGCACAGGAATGGTCATTGTCCCATCACCCATAATTATTCTCTATTATTATTAACTTTGAAATTCCTCTATCTAAATATATCCTTCCATACTTGTATCTCTCCTTTTGTCTCACACTTTCTAAATTTGTTCTTTGTTCTTAACATGATCACTAGCCACTTTATCCTGTTTTCCCAAGTCATCACCAATACTATGGCCTCACTTTCTTACCTTCCTAATCTTGAGCACACTCTTTTTATCTTTCACGCCTTTTTTCTTTATAAAGTGAGGGACAAGAGGGAAAAGTCTGTGTCATTTAACTAATGAATTTAACTATACATGATTCTTATCTCCTGTGTTTCTTGTCTCCTCTCCTCCCAATGCTCATTCTTCACCGAATCTCAGTTATATATTATTCCTGCCATCCATTTTTTATTTTAATGTTGTTGAACATTACTGAAGGAGTAACACAATCAAGTAAACCAGAACACAAGTGTACTTACTGACTTGACTATAAATTTATGTTATCTAATCTTGACTTGAACTTCACTGAGGAAAACAGTCCTTTTTGTTCTTCTCTTGTTGGATATTTATCATACTCCCTACAGTGATGATTCCAAACTTTCTCACCTAAATCTTTCCATATCCCTCTCTCCTCTGCTCCTTTCAGCATAAGAACTTGTCTCATACCTTTGTGAAGAAATCCACCATTAATTCCTTCCTCCCTCCCTTATTCTACACTTCAAAAGCCTTTAGCATCATTCTCCTTACACTCCTTTGATCCAGTTGCTGACAGAGGTGCATTTTTTTTTTCACTAATCACTATATTTGTGACCTTGATGACATCCCCAATCCTCTGATAATAGCCGACTCTTCAATCCTCCCCTCTTTGTAATCTAGACTCTATCTACTGGCTCCTTCATTGCTACCTAAAAACATGTTCTAGTCTTTCCTATTTTTTTGAGGCAATCAGGGCCAAATGAGTTACCTAAAATCACTTAGCTAATAAGCATCTGAGGCTGGATTTGAATTCAGGTCTTCCTGACTTTGGGACCAGCTGTCTATCCACTTCATCTGTTTGTAGTGGCCAGAAGCTGGAAAATGAATGGATGCCCATCAATTGGAGAATGGTTGAGTAAAGTGTGGTATATGAATGTTATGGAATATTATTGTTCTGTAAGAAATGACCAGCAGGACGAATACAGAGAGGATTGGCGAGACTTACATGAACTGATGCTGAGTGAAATGAGCAGAACCAGGAAATCATTATATACACCTCAACAACGATACTGTATGAGGATGTATTCTGATGGAAGTGAATTTCTTCAACAAGGACAAGATCTTACTTAGTTTCAATTGATCAAGGATGGACAGAAGCAGCTACACCCAAAGAAAGAACACTAGGAAATGAATGTAAACTGCTTGCATTTTTGTTCTTCTTCCCAGGTTATTTATACCTTCTAAATCCAATTCTCCCTGAGCAACAAGAAAACTGTTCGGTTCTGTACACATATATAGTATCCAAGATCTACTGTAATCTATTTAACATGTATAGGACTGCTTGCCATCTGGGGGAGAGGGCGGAGGGAGGGAGGGGAAAAATCGGAACAGAAGTGAGTGCAAGGGATAATGTTGTAAAAAATTTACCCTGGCATGGGTTCTGTCAATAAAAAGTTATTTAAAAAAAAAAGAAAAAAGAAAAGAACCCCAAACCTTCACTTAATGCTGCCATTCCCATTTTCTTTCAATGCCACTCGCTCCTTTCAAAACCAAACTCCCAGAAAAAGGCATTTATAGTCTTTGCCATCACTTCTCATCTTACCCATTTATCACTGGCTTATAGTCTAATTTCAGTCTTATCACCAAATTCTTCTGTTTTGGGTTATCAATGAACTCTTAAATTCTAAACCTATTGTCTCTTCATCGGTTTTCATCTTTCTTGATCTCTTTGAAGCATGTGTTATTGTCAACCATCTTTTCTCCTGGATTCTGACACCTCCTTGCACTTTCATGATTTGTTCTCTCATGATGCTCTTTTTATGTCTGACTTCTCCTTCTCAATCTTTTTTGTTGGATCATCCTTGCTAAGAATGACTCTAAAGACCCTAAATCCTTTTCTCTTTCTACACTCTTTCTGTTTTTAATCTCATTGGTCCACATAAGTCCAATAATCATCTCTGTACAGATGAGTCCTTAATCTAATATCAGTTCTTCCATCTATTCTGAGCTTCAGTCTTGCATCACAATCTACTTATTAGATATCTTTAGAAAGGACAACTGGGTGACACAGTGGTAGAATAGTAGGAGGATCTAAGTACAAATTCTATCTCATATTTACCAATTATATGACACTTGGTAAGTCACTTAAACTTTCTGCCTCAAATTCCTCAACTATAAAATGAGGACAGAATATCACTCACTTCTCAGGGTTATGGTAAGGATCAAATAAAATAATATCTATAAAGCACTTAGTACCATGCCTGACACATTCTAGGTGCTTAATAAATGCTTATTTTCTCCCTTCTTTTTAACTGAAAAACCATAGACATAGCAAACTTCAATATTTAGAAAAGGAAGCTTATTTTATTTTCCCTTAAATCATTCCCCACTTCTTCAATTTTTTTTTCATTTATATTGAGGGTGCCACTATTTTTCTATTTATACCATCTGAAATCTAGATAATCTTATTTACCTATCTCTCTCATTCATTACTCTTCTCCCATAATATTAAGTTAGTTACTATATATTAGTTCCACCTCTACAACATCTCTGAGATGCCTTTTTTCCCTACTCACAAAACTATCATCCTGATTTAGGCCCTCATGATCTCCTGCCTGGATTATTCCAATGACTACATAACTAGAATGCCATTTTATAGTGGCCTCTCCAATGCACCACATACACAGTAACCAAAATAATCTTCCTGAATAGCAAGTGTGAGAACTTTACTTATTTCTTTGCTCAAAAACTTCCAATGGCTTCTTGTTGATTCTAGGATAAACTACAATCTCCTTAAGCAAGTGTTTAAAGTCTTTTGCAACATGGTTTCAGTGTACTTCTTTCTTTCCCCACCCAACTTATAAATGTGAGTTTTTAAAATTTTTTCTTCCAAGGAAATAACCTCTAATTTTACTATTAAAATCTCAATTATAAACCTTATCAAAATTTGTTAGAAAATTCTGTATCCCAAATATAGCCATAAAATTTTCCTTGTATTCCTCTGTTCAAAAATTGTCCTTTGGCTAAGGAGCTTCTACTAGAGTACACTAAAAGGAAAGTCACACTGCACAGGATATAAACTAATATTCCTTCAGATAATTCCATTTAGGTATATTACTTTATTCATTCACTCTAGAATCTGGCCAAACCAACTTACTTGCTATTTCCTAAATTCAACATTACAATCCAATCAACTTTTATTAAGTACCTACTGTGGTGGGATGGAGCCAAGATAGCAGAGAGGACACACATGTCTATCTAAGTTCTCCCTTACCCTCAGACAACTTTTTTTTATTAAATAGGCTCAGAAATAGTGTTTGACTGTCAAAACCCACAAACATTGGGAGTACAACACATTACCAACAGAAGATAATCTCGAAATTTGCCAGATCTGGTTTTGCTTGTGGCAGGGATGGCTAAACTAAACACAGAATTCAAGCAAGTAGGGAGTGAGAGCACAGAAAATAGCTCATACTGAGCAGACTGGAGGATGGTGGGGTGTGGTCTCAGCTGGAAGAAAATTTGCAGAGAGAACTTTACCACTTAGTCGGCTATTTTGCTCTGGCAGCAAGCAGTAGATCAGCAGAGAAGTTGTAAACACAGAGGATAAAGATTATAACCCCAAAACACTTGAGTCTCTCTGTACCTGCTACACCCACCCAGCACTGGGAGGGACTCAATATGATCCCAGTGCACAACCACTGATCCCAGTGCAGATGCTGATCCCAGCACAGCCATTGCTATCGCACTATTGTTTCACTGCTACTTCCTGTTGTCTATAGAGGAAGCTTGGTAACACCACACTGCCCGAAAAGCAAACTGCAATTTTTTTGTTTGTTTGTTTTGTCAAAATAAGGAAAAAGACAAAGCAGGCCTTACCTATAAATAGCTTCTATACTGAAAGAGAGTAGACTTCAAACCCTGAGGAGACTAAAATCAGATTGTCTACAGATGAAGCTCCAAATGGTGATCTAACCTGGTCCCCATCACACAAGGCTCTCATAAAAGAAATTTAAAAGCTCTTAAAAGAGAGCTAGAAGAAAAATGGGGGAAGGGAAGGGAATCCATTGCAAGGGGGTCTGGATAAATCATGTTACTTATTAAAAGATAGAGTCGATAAAGAAAACAACTCCCTGAAAAACAGAATTAGTGAACTGGAAAAAGAAAATAACTCTCTAAAAAATAAAATTGGAAAATTGGGGGGAAATTTCATAGAACAAAACTACTCATTTAAAAACTCAATTCGACAATTACAAAAAGAAATTTTAAAAAATGAAGAAAATAATTTATTAAAAATCACAACTGAACAAATGGAAATGAATGAGACACTAAGAATCAATCAAGCAAAACCAAATAAATGAAAAAAAAATGTTAAATACCTACCTGGGAAAACAACAGACCTAGAAAATAGATCTAGGAGAGATAACTTAAGGATTATTGAACTTCCTGAAAATCATGATGAAAAAAAGAATCTAGACACTATTTTTCAGGAAATCATCAAAGAGAACTGCCCAGATGTTATAGAAACAGAAGGTAAAATAAACATTGAAAGAATTCATCAATCACCTATTTAAAAAGATCCCAAAATCAATTTCCTTTCCACTTCTATTTTCTTTTTTATATTATAACAGTAAAACCAAGTTATACATGTATTCTTTATTTATATTCATAATAGAAGTGGAAAGGAAATTATATCACAAAAAGGGGAAAGTGGAGGTAAAAAGAGGGAAACTACATCTCACAAAGAGGCAAAGGAAACCTGTTATATCTGAGGGAAAGAAAGGAGGAAGATGAACATAGTGTGAATCTTACTCTCATCCCCAGAAATGGCTTAAAGAAAAAATAATAGAGATATTCAATTTACAGAGAAACTTTTCCCACTTCAGTGAAAAGTGGGAGGGAAAAAAGCGAAAAGGGAAGGAGTAAACTAAATAGAAGGGAATACAGAAATTGTAAGGGAAAGGTTTAAGAAAAAGGGAGGGATTCTAAGGTGGGTGGAGGGGTCCTAAAGAGGGAGGGCTGTGTGAGGCAAGTGGTGCTCACAAGTTTAATACTGGGGAGAGGGGTAAAAGAGAAAGAGAAAAACATAATATGGGGTTAACAAGATGGCAGGAAATACAGAATTAGTAATTTTAACCATAAATGTGAATGGGGTAAACTCCCCCATAAAATGTAAGCGGGTAGCAGATTGGATAAAAAGTCAGAATCTTACAATATGTTGTTTACAGGAAACACACTTGAAGCAGGGCGATACATACAGAGTAAAGGTAAAAAGCTGGAGCAGAATCTACTATGCTTCAGATGAAGTCAAAAAAGAAGGGGTAGCCATCCTGATCTCAGATCAAGCAAAAGCAAAAATTGATCTAATTAAAAGAGATAAGGAAGGACACTATATCTTGCTAAAAGATAGCATAGATAATGAAGCAATATCAATATTACACATATATGCACCAAGTGGTGTAGCATCTAAATTCTTAAAGGAGAAGTTAAGAGAGTTGCAAGAAGAAATAGACAACAAAGCAATAATAGTGGGAGATCTCAGTCTTGCACTCTCAGAACTAGATAAATCAAACCACAAAATAAATCAAGTTAAAGAGGTAAATAGAACACTAGAAAAGTTAGATATGATAGATCTTTGGAGAAAACTAAATGGAGACAGAAAGGAGTATACTTTCTTCTCAGCAGTTCGTGGAACTTATACAAAAATTGACCATATATTAGGATATAAAGACCTCAAATTCAAATGCAGAAAAGCAGAAATAGTAAATGCATCCTTTTTAGATCACAATGCAATAAAAATTACACTCAATAAAAAGCCAGGGGAAAAAAGATTGTAGTATTGTAATTGGAAAGTAAATTGGAAGTAATTGGAAACTAAATAATCTCATCCTAAAGAATTCCTAAAGAAACAGCAAATCATACACACAATTAATAATTTCACCCAAGAGAATGACAATAATGAGATGTCATACCAAAATGTGTGGGATACAGCCAAAGTGGTAATAAGGGGAAATTTTATATCTCTAGAAGCCTATTTGCATCAAATAGAGAAAAAGAAAATCACTGCATTAGGCTTGCAACTAAAAAAGCTAGAAGAAGAGCAAATTAAAACCCCCAATCAAACACTAAACTTGAAATTCTAAATTAATAAAATTAAAAGTAAAAGAAACTATTGAATTAATAAATAAAACTAAGAGTTGGTTCTATGAAAAAAACCAACAAAATAGATAAACCCTTGGTAAATTTAATTAGAAAAAAGAAAGAGGAAAATCAAATTGTTAGTCTTAAAAATGAAAAGGGAGAAGTTACCACTAATGAAGAGGAAATTAAAGCAATATTTAGGAGTTGCTTTGCCCAACTTTATGTCAATAAATTTGATAACTTAAATAAAATGGATGAATATCTTCAAAAATATATTTTGCCCAGATTAACAGAGGAAGAAGTAAATTGGTTAAATGGTCCCATTTTAGAAAAAGAAATAGAACAAGCTATTAGTCAACTTCCTAAGAAAAAAGCCCCAGGACCAGAGGGATTTACATATGAATTCTACCAAACATTCAAAGAACAATTAACTCCAATGCTATATAAACTATTTGAAACAATAGGGATTGAAAGAGTCCTACAAAATTCCTTTTATGACACAGACATGGTACTAATATCTAAACCAAGAAAATTATAGACCAATCTCCCTAATGAACATTGATGCAAAAATCTTAAATAAAATACTAGCAAAAAGATTACATAAAATCATCTCCAGGATAATATACTATGACCAAGTAGGATTTATACTAGGAATACAGGGCTAGTTCAATATTAGAAAAACTATTAACATAATTGACTATATCAATAACCAACTTAACAAAAACTATATGATCATCTCAGCAGATGCAGAAAAAGCATTTGATAAAATCCAACATCCATTCCTATTAAAAACACTAGAGAGTATAACAATAAATGGACTTTTCCTTAAAATAGTCAGTAGCATCTATTTAAAACCATCAGTAAGTATCATATGTAATGGTGATAAACTTGAACTATTCACAATAAGATCAGGAGTGAAATAAGGTTGCATACTATCACCATTACTATTCAATATTGTATTAGAAATGCTAGCTTCAGCAGTAAGAGATGAAAAAGAGATTAAAAGAATTAGAGTAGGTAATGAGGAAACCAAATTATCCTTTTTGCAGATGATATGATGGTATACTTAGAGAACCCCAGAGATTCTACTAAAAAGCTATTAGAAATTATCTCCAACTTTAGCAAAGTTGCAGGATACAAAATAAATCCATATAAATACTCAGCATTTTTATACCTCACTAACAAAATCCAACAGCAAGAGATAACAAAGAGTAAAAATCACTTCCAATTGTATAAAATATTTGGGAATCTATCTGCCAAAGGAAAGTCAGGAACTGTTATGGGCCAGAACTCTGTACTTAAAACAAGATTCTTACAAGGTATTAACTCAGTGGAATTGATGATACAATGGTTATCTAGTTTAGTATAGTGATTAATAGTTCTCTAAATTCAGTATGATTGATTTAATCTTACAACAAATAATGATTTCCTAGTGATATAATGATTGCTTTATACTCACTGTAGAGCATATTAGCTGGGA
This sequence comes from Sarcophilus harrisii, assembly GCF_902635505.1. NCBI lineage: Eukaryota > Metazoa > Chordata > Mammalia > Dasyuromorphia > Dasyuridae > Sarcophilus > Sarcophilus harrisii. Next base: position 148,851,485 of record NC_045427.1, read on the forward strand.
CAAACTCAGCCAAGGTCATAGCCAGATTCATTTACTTCATCTCACAGTTGGTAGTTGGCCTCCTGCACTTCCCCCACTGAGATCAAGACTAGCTAGTCTGAAAGGCTTTCCAGAAAGCTGGCCTGGGCCCCAGGCAAGAAACTAGACTGTGAAGGAGATAATAAAGGCTTTGGACTTTAACACGTGGCTATTCTCGTGGTGATTACTCTGCTGAAATGAAGGCTGCTCCAAAAACCTCCAGAAAACCAAACAAGAACGTTATATTTTGGTGCCTGAACGGGGACTAAGGATTTAAGTCCATGATCCTGACATGATATTGAAAAGCCTCCAATTCTGATTGCAGTGGAAAAGTCTCCAATTCTGAGTTCAGTGGAAAAGTCTCTGTGACCCAGAAATTAGGGTGAGTATAAAAACAGACAAGAAGGAAACTTTGTTAAGGGCTAAAGTAGTGTTTCAGCTGAAATGGGACAAATGTTTAGAAAGGAGCCTTTTCCACTTCAAGGAAAATGTGTCCAAAGTATAGTTAAACTCATAAAAAACCACGGTTTGATTGTAACTTGGAGGCAGATCATTGAACTCTTTGAAATATTAAAATATACATCTCCTTGGTTCGTTAAGGAAAAAAGAATTAGATCCAGATGATTAGAAATTAGTAGGAGAGCAACTATATGAATAGTACAATGATAATGGTCCTAATTCAATTCCTAAAAAAATTTTATACATTTAACTTAATACAATTGGCTTTAAGGAACTATATGAGTATTAGAATAAGAAAAAAAAAAGAGTAGAAGGGGGAGGATATTGACAAACTAGGTGAAAAGGATGAAGAATTAGACAAGAATGGAGTTAAATACAATTCTGATGAAATTAAGGAGTGTCATGCCTCACAGAAGGATCCATAAGGGCATTCTCCAACCCTTGACTTAATTAACCTTTCATGGGTGGAGGGAGAAAGAGGAGGGGGAGGGTTCGTGAACAATCAGCACCACCTATGAAGCAGCCTATGACAAAATTACAAAAGGCACTGGTTAAAGCAAAAAGAAGAAGGACAGGATATATCTGGTTTTAAAATAAATGCATATCAGTAGAGCCAAGATGGAGGAGAAGGGCACATGCAACTTTCTGAGCTCTCTCATACCCTCACTACCAATTATTAAATCCAGCCTCAAAAATAGCGCTTGAGTGGTAAAATTCACGAAAATTAGAAGTGCAACAACTCACCAGTCGAAGATAATCTGGAAGATCGCCAAAAAAGGTTTGTCCTGAGCTGCAGGAACAGACCAGTGTAAACAGGGATAGAGAAGTAGAGGCTAGCATATTGAGCAGACCAGGTGGGGGTGGCCTCTGTGGTTAGAAAATTTATAGAGAAGACTCTCCTATAGGCTGACTGCTTGCAAAGCAGTAGACCAGTAGAGAAATTAAAGCCAAAGGTAGAGGGTACTCTAAAAAATGCCAGAACCTAACAGGATCTGGCTATACCCACCCAAAACCATAGACTACTCAGCACAGATCACAGAACAGCTGTGCAGCTGCATTTTGCAGCAGAGGCCTGGGCAGTCACAAATCTGCACAGCAAAGGGGCGCAGCCTCTAATCTGCATAGTGAAGGGCTCAGCCTGGGGCAATAGAACTTCCCCAGTACAACTGTACTTCCCGGGGCAGAGACACTTCTGGTCTGTGCAGCTATTTGCTGGTCAGCAGCTAATACCCACAGCCCCAGAGCAGACTTTGGCTTGGGTTAGTAACACTTTCACTGCTCAGCCTCTAGCCCCAGGGCAGTTGCTAATCTACACAGCGGGGTTCTTCACTGGGCACTTCTGCAGCTTGGCCTTGTTACCCAGACCTAGTCACTTCCAGTGGGGAACTTTTCCCCAGAGCACTCCCGTACCTCGCTGCTCTTTGTAGCCTGTTTGCAGGACAGCTACTGTCCATATACCTATCCCTGCTCTGCAATGGAAGCTGGTAACCTCCTTGCCCTGAAGGCAGACCCTACAGGCTTTTTAAAAAATGAGTAAAAAAAAATCAAAAGGGCAAGTGATAGCTTCTATAGAAAGAGAACAGGTTTTTAACCCCAAGGAGACTAATAGCAGACAGTCTCCAGACAATAACCATTACACAAGGCTCTCCTAGAAGAGACTATTAAAAATCTTAAAAGAGAGGTTGAAGAAAAATGGGGAAAGAAAAGAAAAAATATGCAAGAAAGAAACAACTTACTGAAATGTGAATTGGAAAAGGTAAAATAAATGGATACCCTGTTATTGAAGAATTTGACTCTTCAGGTCAACAAAGGAGAAGATATACTCCTTTTGATCTGGAAAAAATCAAGGATTTGAAAAAGGTTTGCACTTTTTATGGGGCTACATCATCTTATATTAAGATTATATTAGAGAATTTGGTTTATGAAATCTTAACCCCTAGTGATTGGAAATCTATAGCAAGGACATGTTTAGAAAACTGGAAAAACTTGTTGCGGTTTTGGGAGTACAGTGAACTATGTAGAATACCAGCCCAATGAAATAGGCAAACTGGAATTTATATACAAATCACCTTTGACCAACTAGAAGGTAAAGGTCAGTATGAAGGTACTTCAGTACAGATTAATTACCCTTTGATGGCATATGAGCAAATTGCTTCTGCTTCTATAAAAGCATGGGTCAGCATTCCAGGAAAGCAAGATTGAGTGGAAGCCTTCACAAAAATAGAACAAGGTCCAAATGAACCCTTTGCTGATTTTGTGGGATGTCTGCAGACAGCTGTCATGCAAACAATGGGAGGAAATGCTGCAATAGGAATAATGATCAACAACTTGCTAGAGGAAATGCTAATGAGATTGTAGAAGAATTATGTGGGGACTATACAAAGATGCTCCTTTAGAGGAGATCATAAGATGCTGTGCCACAGTGAGCACAAATTATACCCAGACTATGATGAACATGGGAAGACAGGGTCTCTCTTGGCAAGGGACTTCCAGAGAGACTCATCAATGATTTCAGTGTGGTAAAGTAGGGCTTCTGAAAGCTCAATGTAGGCATAGAGATAGAGTGAGAAGACAGGGTGAGAGAAGACCCAAAACCCTATGTACAAAATGCAATAAGGGCTTCCACTGGGTCTCAAAATGTAGATTGACCCAGAGAAATGAGAGGCGGGGCCCAGTTCCAAGACATCAAACAAAAAACAGATGGGGCATGATGGCAGCCAAGTTTATACCCAGAGAGTCTTTAGAAGTTCAGGACTCTAATATGATCAATGAGCAGAGAAGCAATCAGATGGAAGAAAGGAAATACCTGATCAATCACCCAAAAAGTAATCAGATGGGAGAAAGGCATTATAATTGGGGAGAATATAGGCTTTTAAACCCAATGGAAGGGCAGTGTCCAGTGTGAGCAGCTCCAATGTAGTTGTCAGGTGATGTGGAGAAATCCAGAAAGTGGTGAATAGAAGGGACTAAATAGGTTAACTGCTTGGAAGAAAGGGTTTGCTTATATCTCCGCAGATGGAGAAGGAATCAGATGGGTGCCAATGAGCCATGTTCATCAGAAAGAGACAGAAAAAAAGAGAAAAACCTCGAAACAAAGGAGAAGACATCTGACACTTAAAGAGTGTGGCTGATAATAAGACTGTTACAGAACTTCAAAACCTGCAGGAATCATTGGATTTCCTAAGATGAAAAATTGTTGATAAAACTATTACAGGACTTTAAAATCAGCAGGACTCATTGGCTTCTCTCAGATAAAAAATTGTTGATAAGACTGTTGCAGAACTTCAAAACCCAGCAGAAATCATTGCATTCTCTAAAACATGATAAGACTGATACAAGACTTCAAAATCTGCAGGAATCATTGGATTTCCTGACAGTCAGGGAGGGCATGATCATCTCCTTTTTTGGTGTTTTCACCCTTTTTTTTCTGAGAAGTCAGGAAGGGAGTAATGAGTTCCTTTTGGGGGGTTCTCACCACCCTGAGAAGTCAGGGAGAGCATAACAATCTATGTTCTAAAACAAAAGAAAGCGGGAGATGTTATGGGCCAGAACTCTAAAACAAGGATTATTACAAGGTGTTAAATCAGTGGAATTGATGAGACAATGGTTACCTAGTTTAGCATGGTGATTAATAGTTCTCTAAGTTCAGTATGATTGATTTAATCTTACAACAAATAATGGTTTCCTAGTGATATAATGATTGGTTTATAATCAGTGTAGAGCATATAAGCTGGGACAAACTCAGCCAGAGTCAGAGCCAGAGAAGACAAACGGACTGGAGTTGGGAGCTCAACCTCTTAGAACCAAGGAGAGACAGATTCATTCCATTGTCATACCTTTGTGGGGGCTAGAAGCTGAAACATAAGTCCAGGGACCCAGAGCCAGATTCATTCACTTCATCTCACACCACCATGGTGGCTGGCCTGGCCTCTTGCACTTCCCCCACTGAAACCAAGGCCAATCTGAAAGGCAGTCCAGAAAGCTGGCCTAGGCTCCAGGCAAAGAAATTAGATTGTGAAGGAGAAAATAAAGGATTTGAACTTTAACACCTGGCTATTCTCGTGGTGATTACTCAACTGAAAGGAAGACCTCCAGAAAACCACCAAGAACATTCCAAGGAACCATAAGAGCAAAACTACAAAACACTTTCCATACAAATAAAGTCAGATCTAAACAATTGGAAAAATATTAATTGCTCTTGGATAGGCTGAGCAAATATAATAAAGATGACAATACTACCTAAACTAATCAGTTTATTTAGTACTATACCAGACTTCCAAAAAAACAATTTTAATGACGCAGAAAAATTAACAATAAAATTCATATGAAAGAACAAAATGTCAAGAATTTCAAGGGAACTAATGAAAAAAAAAAACAAACAAACAAACAGAAAAAAAAAAAAAACAAATGAAGATGGCCTAGCTGTCCCTGATCTAAAACTATATTATAAAGCAGCAGTCAACAAAACCATTGGCTAAGAAATAGACTAGATGATTAGTGGAATAGGTTAGATTCACAGGAAAAATATTCAATAATTATAGCAATGTAGCAATAACTATAGCAAATCCAAAGACCCCAACTTTTGGGATAAGAATTCACTATTTGACAAAAACTGCTGAGAAAATTGAAAATTAATATGGCAGAAACTAGGCACCAATCCACACTTAACACCATATGTAAGGGTCCTTCAAATGGTCTGGCACATTGCAACAGGAGGTTTGAGTGGACTGTAAGGAATTTTCTGTGGCTAGGGACTACCCTATGAGCAGAACTCTTGTTATATCGAGATAGCATCTTAATGGGAGACGGCTCCCTCTCTGATTTGGCTATGTGTGTGACCTCACAGACCCTTTTTAAGTCCACTGCAAGCAGTGGGTCAATCACTTTATCCTGGAATAGCTGAGCCCAGTAGATGGATAGCCAAGAGAGGTAAGGAGCTTGATAGTGAACACATGGGTCTCCAGATCACATATTCACTAGGAAGTTAACAAACCAGGGCAATAAGTGAGCAAGTATAATAAAGGTTATAAGTTTGCACATGGCTGTTCTTGAGCATGCTATCAGTTATTAAACTACGATTCAAGAAATCATAGCCAGAGATCTTTGAAGGCCTCAGAGGAGGCAAGATGGGTAGCAAAGGTCAGTGGCCAGAGATACTTTGATGCCCTGGGAATTAGGAGAGACTGGCAATGTGAAATATCAAGTAACACTAGGGCTTTCATAGATGGAGTGACTGCCCAGGGTTATGTAGTAAAATAATATTTTACAACTATACACCAAGATAAGATCAAAATGGGTTCATGATTCAAGCATAAAGAATGAAATTATAAATAAATTAGAAGAACATAGGATAGCTTACCTCTCAGATATGTGGAGGAGGAAGGAATTTGTGACCAAAGAAGAACTAGAAATCATTATTGATCACAAAATAGAAATTTTTAATTATATTAAGTTAAAAAGTTTTTGTATAGACAAAACTAATACAGACAAGATTAGAATGGAAGCAATAAACTGGGAAAACATTTTTATGTTCAAAGGTTCTGATAAAGGCCTCATTTCCAAAATATATATAGAATTGACTCAAATTTATAAGAAATCAAGCCATTCTCCAAATGATAAATGGTCAAAGAATATGAACAGACAATTCTCAGATGAAGAAACTGGAACTATTTCTAGTCACATGAAAAGGTGCTCCAAATCATTATTGATCAGAGAAATGCAGATTATGACAACCTTGAGATACTACTACATACCTGTCAGATTGGCTAAGATGACAGGAAAAAATAATGATGAATATTGGAGGGGATGTAGGAAAACTTCGACACTGATACATCATTGGTGGAACTGTGAATGGATCCAACCATTCTGGAGAGCAATTTGGAACTATGCTCAAAAAGTGATCAAACTGTGCATACCCTTTGATCCAGCAGTGTTCCTACTGGGCTTATATCCCAAAAAGACCTTAAAGGAGGTTTTTGCACATGTACAAAATGTTTGTGGCAGCCCTCTTTGTAGTGGCTAGAAATTGGAAACTGAGTAGATGCCCATCAATTGGAGAATGGCTGAATAAGTTATGGAATGTTATGGAATATTATTGTTCTGTAAGAAATGACCAACAGTATGATTTCAGAAAGTCCTGGAGAGACCTACATGAGCTGATGCTGAGTGAAATGAGCAGAACTAGGAGATCATTATATATGTCAACAACAATACTATATGAGGATCAATTCTGATGGAAGTGGCTCTCTTCAGCAGTGAGAGGTTCCAATTCAGTTCCAATTGATCAGTGATGAATGGAACCAGCTATTTGCAGCGAAAGAACACTGGGAAATGAGTATGGGTAGCTTACATTTTTGTTTTTCTTCCCAGGATATTTTTACCTTTCTAAATCTGATTTTTCTTGTTCAACAAGAGAACTGTATAAATATGTACACATATATTGTATTTAAGATATATTTTAACATGTTTAACATGTACAAGACTGCCTGCCATTTAGGGGAGGGGATGGAGGGAAGGAAGGGAAAAGTTGGTACAGAAGTATTTGCAAGGGTAATTGTTGAAAAATTACACATGCATATGTTCTGTCAATAAAAAGCTATAATAATAATAATTTTTAAAGTACCTACTAGGTACCAGACTATATGCTAAGCATTGGGGATACAATTAATTAAAAAAGAGACAGTCCTTTACAATATAACAAAAATAGGAAAAAAGACACACAAAAGGATGCAGGGAAGGTCAGGAAGAGGTCACCAGAGAATACTGGGACCAGGATATCTTATTCTTGAAGTTAAAAAGCCTAGATACAAAATAGGGTAAACCTTAAAGTCCATTCTCTGTCCTCTAGAAAAGAAGACATTAGGAGAAGTTTGCTACTCCACTCTCCAGCCCGCCACTCAGAGGGGAAAAGAAAGAGACAGGGGGAGGTCAGTAAAGGCTTGAGTTAGCAGCATGATGAGCTTAACCTAAGAGGGGCATCTTGTTCTGTGAAGTTGAAAAAATCAGGCAGAGAAGGAAATACTATTATATAGGCTATATATACTATGCCTAAAACTCTCTTCACTTTTAAGCCCTCTTCCAGTTCTAAATGTTTGATTCTAAAACTCAGTCCATCTTTTATTTTATGAGGAACTTTTCCTGAACCCCTTAGTTTTTAGTGATTTCTTCCTCTCAAATTATCATATATATCCTTGTTTATATGTTGCAAATCCATGACTCAGCCCTGGTAGAATATAAGCTCCTCGAAGACAAAATTTGTTTTTTGTTTTATTTTGTTTTGGCTTCTCAATCCCAGTATAGTGCTTTAGGAGTTTAATAAATAATTGGATTGGATTGGAAGCAGCTTGTAACAACTTTGTTATTGCTATTATTTATGTTATTATAATGATAATTATGGTATTATATGTTATATGCTATTATTTATGATAAAATAATCATTTCAATCACATCTAACTCTTCATGAGTCTATTTGGAGTTTTCTTGGCAAAAGATACTGGAGTAGTTTACCATTTCCTCCTGCTCATTTTAGAGATGAGAAAACTGAGGCAAACAGAATTAAGTGACTTGCTGAGGGTTATGCAACTAATAAAGGGTCTGAACCCAGATTTGAAGTCAGGAAGATGTCTTTCTGATGTCAGGCTTGATGCTCTATCTGCTGAGCCATCTAGTAGCCCCATTCATGTACTGCTTCTGTTATTATATCTAATTTATCCTATCTAGAACTTGTTATGAATGGTTGGAACTTTTCTTTGGGTGATGTTGCTTTTTTCCCCCTTATTTTCAAAGAGGACCGATGACATTATGGGGTGATGTCTTGACTTGTATATGAATTGAATTTTAAATGAAGTAGAGTTGCTCAAAGTCATCAACCTTATTTTCTTTTCCAGAGTCTTCAAGGTCCAGGGACAAGACAAATTTCAGGATGATTGAAAATGACCTAGGATAAAGTGGATGACCTTGGCATCTTTGAGGTCTGGCCAGGTTCTAAGAACTCCATGGAACTTGCTTCAGCCGCCTTCATGACTATTGGAACAAATTATTCTCATTCACCCATTTCCTAGGGGAAGTCTTCACATGCACAGGATAGAGACCTTTAGAACATACTGTCATGTCTGAGGTCCACTGGTTACTCTCAACCTGGTTTAGCCTGTCTGCCTAAATAGTTTGCCAGGTTGTCTCCGCTGCATATGCAATAGCTTCTTGGAGCCACAAGTAAAAGTTGTGTGTGGCTCAGAATAGTGAGGGATCACCATTTAATAAAAATCTGGAGAGATCTCTAGGAGCAAAGCAAAAGTTTATTGTACGTTCTTGCAAGAATCGGGCGTCCCACCTGTCCAGCAGGCAACTGAAGGGAGGAGGCACCTTCTGGGACAGGTTTTGATGAGTTAACAAAAATGATGAGATTTAGATTTAGGGAACCCAAATGAAATTAGGGTTTCTGGTGGTCAGAGAGTTAAATAAGGTCTAGTGGCGGCACAAGGGTAGGGAGTTCTGAGGGTTCCCTTTCTGGCAGCACAAGAGTCCCCTGTAAAAGAATTTACAGATCCGAAAACCTAGATTGATGAAAGAGGTTTATTATGGGGATTGGAAGTAAGGTTAAAGTCTAGTTAAGGAAATAGGTGAGAGTAGAGAGAAGAGGACACCAGAAATAGGATTCCAGTGGGCAGAGACCCTTGGCATGCCAGGCGTAGGGCTGGCATGTTTGGACCCTCTGCAAAGAGAGGATTTTAGTTTGGCTCTTTTTATAATGACAGATTTAGCTAAAGGGGCCCATGGGTGGAGTCCCAAGTTGGCTCAGATCCAATGGGAATTGTGAGAGCCCAAGTTGGCTCAGATCTGGTGGGAGCTGGGAGAAACCCAGATCTCCTATTGGAATTCAAAAGGGTGCTTTTGACCAGGATTTGTGAATCAAAGGTGCAGGCTTCCTGAACTGATAATGCATCAGCTAGGAAGGGCTGGAAGTAATCTGCACAAATCAATTTCTTAAAGGGACCACAACCCGCTTCACCAATACATAGCTATATCAATAATATACTAGTGGCTCTATCCTATGATAATCCCTCTAACACTGACTATTACCATCCTTTTTTTCATCTTACCAACTGTATATATAACTTTCTTTTCCAACTTATTGGATTATTGATTTGTTTTTTTTTTTTGTTGTTGTTGTTGTTGTTGTTCTTCAGATAGTGTAAAGAAGCATAAGGCTGTGAAATAGCTGCTGTTTCACAACCACATAAAAAGAGGAAACGTCCATATATGTAGCATTACAACTCTCAATTATCTTAAAAAATTAAAAAAATTAAATTAGCAAGTCCACACAATTAAACTTTGACTAGAATAAATTCTTAACCTCCCCCTCCTTCTTCCCTCCTCTCTCTCTCTCTCTCTCTCTCTTTCAAAAAAATTCCAGAGGATCCAGAAACCTTGACCCAAAGTCCCTATGTCTGCTCCTCTTCTGTGTGGGTATTAAAGATAGAACCATCATTACCAGTCATCCATATTCAAGACCTTGGAGTCATTCTTGACTCTTTCCCTTAACCCTTATTTCCCAATCTAGTTTATTGTTAATCCTATCAATAGATGTTCTATCTATGGAACATCTCAGTTCATTCATTCATTCACTCACTCACGAACTCCTTAGGTAGGAATTTAAAATCCTTCACAATGTGGCTTAATTTATTTATCTATCCTTATTTCATATTCATAATTTCCATGCTCCTACCTAACCTATGAGCTTCTAGCAGATTATGATCTTCAAACCATGCTTCCTGCACTTTAATCACTATTCTTATCTTTCACTTATCTTGGAATGTGCTCCTGGAACCACTCTGGCCTCTAATAGATGAGATTTTATCTTATCTTGCCTTGAACTTAGGTCTCCCAACCTCTATTTACAATCTATGCTCTCACAAATTGCCCCCACCCCTTCAACTTTCTAGCTCCTCTTCATGTGTTGCCTTTTTTTATTATAATGCAAGCACTTTAAGGTCAAGGAGTATCTTTTTTTCTAATATTTGCATCCACTGTCTTTAGCTCTGTGCCTGGCATTCTTAATTGATCATTCCCCAAATTCTATTTTCTATCTCCTGCCCTCATGAACTCACTGATTTGTGCCTCATTCTGGGCAAGTCACTTTGTCTCTCTCAGTCTTGGTTTCCTCATCTGTAAAATGGAGATAATATTTCCTACCTCTCTGGGTTGTTGTAAGCATCAAATGAAATAATATATGCATAGCACTTGGCAAACCTTAAAAAAAAAAAAAAAAAAAAAAAAAAAAAAAAAAGATGAGACATCTTGTCACAGATCTGTGATTCCACTATTGAGGAAGCTGAGACTGGTAAATCATTTGAGTTAGAGCTTCTGAGGTGTAGTAAAGCTAAAAGAAAAGGAAGAAAGAAGGAAGGAAGGAAAGAAAGGAAAAAAGGAAAGAAAGAAGGAAGGAAGGAAGGAAAGAAGGAAGGAAGGAAGGAAGGAAGGAAGGAAGGAAGGAAGGAAGGAAGGAAGGAAGGAAGGAAGGAAGGAAGAACATGCTTATTGATTGATCCCTTTTATTGGGAAAATATCCAAATACAGGAGACACTTGTAGGTTTCATATTATTTCATACTAATTATTTTATTTTTACATATGAGGAAATTGAGGTTCACAGAGATTGTGACTTGTCTGTGGCTGGGGGCGGGGTGGTGTGGGGAGGATCAGAAATTGAACCTAGAACTCCTGACTCCAGTTCCAGCATTCTTTCCACGAAATCACACTGCCTCTCTATTCCCAGATTTTACCTAGTGACAGTAAAATGTTTTAGAGTTCATATTAAAATAGCTTCAAGCTATATCGAACTTTAAAATCAAGTAGTCTGTTCCTATAATCATATACTTTAAACACTAGCCTAATTCACTAGCAGGCACACCTACATCATCCCTTACCTGCTGGCCAGAGATTGATCTGTCTCTAGTGCCTATCCCACCATGTTCTCTATCATTACAAGCATTATTCTTTATGATTCTTTCTCCATGCAGTTTTAAGATGCATCTTAAACTATGCTATCACTTTAAACAAATTTACTTTGAACCCTCCACTGAGTTCACCAAAGACAAGTAATCCTCCTGAAACTGGTAGAGCTGAAGATTAAACCACTATGGGCAATTAAGCCAATCCCAAGGTTCAGCTGGTGAGATGTGTTTTACATTAATTACAGCTGTTTAGGGAGGTTCTATGGCAACTAGCATTTGTATGCTCACATCCTTACTTGGATTGAGTGTTTGCATGCTTCATTAGTATTCTAGCATCTCTCCACAGTACTCTTCCCTATTTCCAATCCAACCATATTAACAAATTCAGAGATTAGGGCTGCGTTATTCACCCTTCTGCCACTAGTGGGGCTCCTTAGTGAATTTTCTATTAACTTTGCCTCTGTGTGAAGCTGTGCCAATTTCTGAACTGTAAAGCTGGAATAGATGCCAAAAGTAAGTATAAATGTGATTGGCATTGTTTATATTGTAATAGAGTCTCAGCTAAAATGCCGATGGAGAAGAGAGCTGAAGTCAGCATTTAAAGTGGATAAAAAGGGAGGTTGGCTCTTTTGGGATCCCAGATTGTAAGTTATTTATGAATGGGGCAGGTAAGGGACGGGATGAAGATCTAGGTTTAGTGAAAGGTAAGTCATCAAAGACATAGGAAGAATACCATTAGTGGAATGGAAGTTTGAAATTCTTTTTGATTATGAATTTTTTGATAGTTTGATAATTTGTTTTTAAAAAAGAGAAGACTCCTTGGGACTTCTATTGATATATAATCCTTAATTATAAAATGGTAGAACTGGGAAGAACTTTAAAGGACTATTTTTCTTTTTTTAACATTTTCAGGACAGTCTAAAGTTGCATAAATGAACAACAAAGCCAAAGGAGAAAACATATCTGGAGTACATTACAATTCAGATTTAATTTTTTAAAAATTTAATAGTATTTTATTTTTCCAAATACACATAGGTTTCAACTTTTTGTTGAGACTTTGTGTTCTAGATTTCCCCACTCCTTTCCTTACCTTCCCTTCTACACAAAATAGCAAGCAATCTGATATAGGTTAAATATGTATAATCCTTTTAAAGATATTTCCATATTTGTCAGGTTGTGCAAGAAAAATCAGTACAAAAAGGGGGGAAAACACGAGAAAGAAAAAAAATGAACAAACAAAAATGTAAAAATACTATGTTTTAATCCATATTCATGTGACTGGAATTTTTTATCCCAAGTCTATTGGAATTGCCTTGAATCACCTCATTGCACATTCACATTTTAAGGCAATTTTTCATGTGTGTGTTTCATGTAGTGTGTAGTCCAGCATTGACTCTACTGCTAAGTTTCTATGTGATTTATGAACTTTTGAATGAGCCCAGTTTCCTCATCTATCAAGATGAAAAAAGTTATGCTAAGTAATCATGAAAATCTCTTCCGGTGCTAACATTTTATGATTAAAGATTAGTTATTAATTCAATATATATAGCTATTCCCACTTGTCAACTAAATAATTTCCATGAACTTATTAAAGAATACAACCACCAAAACTCATGTCAAGTCACCAAGCCATGTTCCTAATCAGTCAGTAAGAACTACCAAAGATTTTTTCTTCATTTTAACTAGTCACAAATCAACAGATTTCAAAGGGTTTTTTGTTGGTAGAGGAATGGAAATAAAAAGTGGGTGGTAGAGAGAGAACTCTAGGTAGAACTCTTAACATTATATAGGTCACAGAGTGAGGTTTATTAGCATTTTGAGACTTGGAATAGATTTTTTTCTGATAATATCAACAAGAGACTGACATAGAAATAAGCAGTGCTCTTGTCAAAAAGATTTTTATAGATTACAATTTCAGAGGTTAACAAAGGTTCCTTTTTGGTTTATGCACTGATTCCCAAAAACACTGCAAACTGACAGATAAATGTGTAGCCTCCTTTGATAGCCCCTTTTACAGTTAGGTGCAGCTGGATAGAAATCAGTCACAAAGGAGAACTCGGTGTTATCATTAATGGTGACTTTGTGTAACAGATGTTGTCTACATATTAGAGAACGCTGCTTAATTTGTCTCTTGCAAACATGAAGCCTCTTAAAACGATTATGTGCTAAACATTGTCTGGAAAATTCCATGCTTTTGTAATACAGTTCTCCTTCAAGGAAAGAAGCAGTTTAGAATTAAAAGAATAAAAGGGAAACAAAAATAAAGGAATACCACATCCATTACATTTATGTAGATTATGATTAGGGTGAAGAGAGACCAAAGCTGACATTACAGTACTGCCAAGAAAAAAATACACAGATTTAAAACAAAAGTATAAATGAATAGACACAGGGAGGAAGATAAGAAATTTGAGTAGTGATTAGATTTTGCTCCCCATTCTATCACTGGCAAAGCTTCTCATGGACTTCCTTACCAGAGAATAGCAAGGCGAATAACAAAGAGAAAAAATCTTATACACAATAGTGGTAAAATAATTTTTTAAATCCCCATTCATCAACTGGTAAGCTCAGTTAATATTTCTTAACAAATCCAACACTCTGGGTCTCCTCTACATAACTTCCCTCCCTGACCTTCTGCCCTTGTGGTGTCATTACATAATATAAACTGTGTTTAATCAGATATTCTCCTCCATATAGGTTTATATTTATTCAGTTCCTTTTTGGATATCCCAAATGACATTGGCCCTGATAGAAGAAATCTTTTTGAAATCATGCAAACCAGGAAGCATTTCAATACATAAGTAGCCATGCTTTCTTTTCTTTTCTTTTTTTTCCTCCTTCCTCAACAGATACTTTAATTAGGTTCTAATCGATACAAGAAATTTTTCTGCTTATTAGTCCATTTCATTACTCACTTCACTGCAAACAAAAATTATGATTTTTCCCCCTCATATTGCTCAATGTCATTTGCTCAGAGATGGTAAGATCATTTGGGATGCTGATGCAATCTCTAATGACAGCAACGGACCACTCCCCCATTTCTTTCAGAGAAAAGCAGCAAGCTTGGGACCACTGCCTGGAGATACACAGTAAAAACAAAACACAATCCTGGTATGTCCTAGCTAAATGTAATTCTGCTGTAGGTACAGAATAGGTTCCTGTGTGTGTGTCATTGCAATTATATTACTTGATAACAAAAGACCAATCCACCTTGTAAACCTTTGTAGAGTTCTAAGGGTTGAGGAGTTGGTTGGCTCAAGAGATTATTAATGGACTTCAGAGACTTTTACATCTAGAGTATCAGTGTAAATCCAGCTGAGGTCAATAGCAACCAAGTGTCATTATCAGCCTCAGAAGAGAAGCCAAGGACTAGTTCCAAGTGAATAGCCAAGTGCTTCTAGATGTCTAGATTTAAAGTGCATTTAAAAAATTCAAACGCATATAAGCTTTAATATTCCTGCTCAGTACTTGTTGACACTGACAGCTATAGCAATGAAACGCTTGGGTGAGAGAGTCATTTTAATTAAAACAGATGTATATTTTTATATATATAATGTTATTCTAAATATCAATGTGAGGTAGGGAACCCCAATTAAAAACAAAAGAACACAGAGAAATTAAAGAAGTAACACAAAGGAAGCAAGGAGAAATTCAGGATGAGAAACTGAAATCAATTAGCAGATATATATTGAGCACATTCCTAGGATATAACTAGCATTTTTGCTAGACATTGTAGGGGACATGAAAAGAAATCTAATATCTTTTCCTGCTCTCATGAAGCTCCCAATCTAAACAAATAACAAGACTAAAAAATACACAAAACAATTACATACAAACTAAATATGTGTGCTCACACATGTACATATACACACATATATGTGATATATGTCTATAATAATTAAGAATTATTATAGATTCAGTAACACATCTGGATTAAGGGTTCTTAACTTGTACTTCTTAAATAGTATTTCAATAAATTTGTATCTTTTAATATCTTATATATTTTATTTTATTGATTTAAAACCATTATGCTCGGAAGGGTTTGTAGGTTTCACTACATAGCTAAATGACAAAAAAGATTCATCTATTAACATTTATTAAACGTCTAATACCTATTAGGCACTGTGCTAAGTACTGAGAATACAAAGCACCAACAACAAAAAGAAAAACTAGTCTCACTTCTCAAAGAACTCATAATCTGATGGGGAAAGACAACTGACAAGCATCTATATACAAGTGAAATATATAGAAGACAAATTGACCATACTCTTAGAAAGAAAGCATTGAAAGAAATCAGGAAAGGCTTCTTGAAGAAGGGAGGATTTAAACTGGGACCTGAAAGAAGCTAGTAAAGAAAGGAATTGGAAGTAAAAGAGGAAAAGCATGCCAGACATGAGGGACAGCCAGTTGAAAATATCTGGAATAGGGAGATGGAGTATCATGTTTAAATAATAAGTCAAAATTCAGTGTCACTGGATTGCAGAGTGTGTGGGGAAGAATAAGATATAAGAAGGCTGGAAAGATAGGAAGGATCCAGATTACGAAGGCTCTTATGTTATATTTGCTTCCTGGAAATAATATGGACAAAATGGAGTTTATTAAAAGAGATAAAGAGGAAGAGAAAGAAACATAGTCAGATCTGAGCTTTAGGAAAGAAGTTGAAGAACCCTTGATGTATTCTAAATCACTTATTTAACGAGTAAACTAAAAGATCTCATTCATCAAAGCTGTGAATGCTATTTGAAAATTTAACCATCAAGCAAAAATATCTACATGTTATTGAATACAAAATTCTTTCTTTTCTCATATGAAGTTTGTAGTGTGTTTACACTTATATTACACATATATTAAAAATTACAACTGACTTAATAGTCACTCCTTTGAATTATAGGTTTACAACCCATTCTATGGTCCTTCCATATGACCCAGCATAACTGATATGAGAATAGCTAAGAGAGAGAGAAGTAGTTTCTTTAAAAAAAAAAAAACAAAAAAAAAACTCTGCATCTAAGTAAGCCTCTCTTTTAATTAATCTCATATAAATGGATGCAAATTAATAAGCAAAATATTCCTAGAATGCTCTGAGGAAACATTTATCTGATTCCTAATGTATTTGGTCTTTTCCAAATAGTAAAATGCAAAAAATAAAGTCTCCCCCATTTTAAAAGTCTATTCTTTATCTGCTCTTCATTAACAATAAGCAAACAACATCCACATTTGCTACTGAGTTTATTTTCTTAACAATAAATAAATGAGATATTCTTTAGCTTGGCCAATTTGCTTCAGCTCATGCTGCACACCCCCAGCATTTCTCAGCATAAAAGTCTCATGAAAATTAATATTCTTGGGTGGGGGAGAGAAGGAAAGAAAGGTGACTTTTTCAGATTCAAATCACATTGGCAAAGATAATTCAAAGATTTAATGATAAACTGTGAAGACAAGAACTGAAAGCATTGGAGAAAGGGTATAAATCCCGGCAGGAAATATTTGGGGGAGAATTTTGGCAAGAAGGCAACAAATTTCCCTAAAAGCTCTAAGTTCCCAATCTGAAGTAGAATGGAAGTGCAAGAAACAATGTCCCTTTAATATTTTAAAACATAATACCTTTCATAAAAATTATATTTATGTTAAAATGTGATAATTTTATTGTTGTTATTTTAAATGAATTAATAAATTTCTTTAAACTTATCAATGTTAATATTTAAAATAGTAAATATTAATAAACATAAAAAGGAGTATTCTATAGCTAGCTTGTATCAGCTCATGAGATTCTATTGTTGAACTTTCAGTATGAGCCTTCCC
This sequence comes from Sarcophilus harrisii, assembly GCF_902635505.1. NCBI lineage: Eukaryota > Metazoa > Chordata > Mammalia > Dasyuromorphia > Dasyuridae > Sarcophilus > Sarcophilus harrisii. Next base: position 148,868,714 of record NC_045427.1, read on the forward strand.
TCCAAATCAGGACTTGATTTATTGTTTTGAAGAATTATATAAACTTAAGGAAGTATTAATAATGCAAATTAAATTTAAATGTAAGCATGCATTTTACCCCCTAACGAGTCTGGTTATTAAACACTTACTATCACATTCCTGTACTGCTCTAGATACATGCTTAAACTCACCAGAAATACAATTGAAGGCTCAGGGAACAACATCCGCCAAACTGGAGGAGTGATGATGGTAGGCTATCATCATCAGCAGTATTTATATGGTGCTTTAAGGTTCGACAAGCATTACCTTATTTAAGTCTCATAATACCCTTGAATATAACTCATATAAATAAAAGTTCTTGAGAGCCCTCAATGATTTTTAAGAGCTTAAAGGAGTCCTGAGGTCCAAAACTTTGAAAAGGCTGTATTAAAGTAACTAATAGCCAGAAGCTATTGCTACAAAGGGGGCAAAGGATATCTTAATAAAAATGGTAAATGTTTATCTCATGTTTTGTTTTCAAAAATATTTTTATATACATTATCTCATTTGATCCTCACGACATCCCCATGAGTTAATGGACATGTGGAAGCAGAAGTACTGGGCATGATCTTGAGCTTTCTAAAGGTGCCTGCTTACTTGAGGCAGTTGCTATTGTAACAGCTTCTATTGTCTGGGTTGACAAAGCTGTTTGTATTTTATTGTCAAGGCTGTCGCTCAGAAAGAAGGCAGCATAAAAGTATTTTTTAAATTTTTTTTAAAACGAAGTGGGTGGCTATATGTAACCTTCTAACATTGCCCTAGACAATCTACTTAGAGAACACCAGATAGATGACATCATTGGATCCTCAGATTTCCTAAGAGGTGAATACTCAACTATGATTAAGCTCATTCTGTTGAAAGAGCAAAAGAAAAGTGATGAAAACCATAAAAGAGCCAGGAATGCATCCACCTTCACACTCTTCCCCTCTTATATTTCTCTTCCCCTTCTCTCTATCTCAGGCCACAATTCTGATCACTAGAACATGTTACTCGTGCCTAATGAACATATCAAAATAGCATTTAATTATAATTTTCATTATAATCTTGTAATAGAGGAGTTAATTAGCCATCTATCTCCTTTTCCTCCAAAAGTAAGAACAACAACAAACCTTGCAGAGGGACTACAGCCTATTGAAAGGCAGGCCTGACTTAGGTTGGTCCCATCGTAGTTTAGCTTTGACAATAGAATGAAATGAAATAGTTGGGGAAGATTTTATAATTGAAGAAAAAGAAATGTATTTAACTATATATCAGGGTAAAGATATTCAGCAAGAATATTAAGCAAAGGCATTGCATTGATTTAGCTGAGTGCAATTGTCTTTTGTTTAGATTACCTTTGATTGACAAAGATAGTCCATGCTCTCAAACAGTTTAAGGGAGAGGCAATATGAAAACAGCTATGTACAAACATTATATGAACAGGATCAATTGGGGACAATTTCAGAGGGGAGACACTAAGACTAAGTAAATAATATATATAGAAAGTAAACACAATGTAGTGTGGAGAGAAGGGAAAAAAGCACTCACAATTAGGGAGATCAGGAAATGCTTCGTGTAGGAAGGGACACTTCAACACACCCTTGAACTGAGCTTCTAGGGATTATAAAAAGCAGAGGTAAGGAGGGAGAAACCATTACAGGCACAGAAGATAGCCTACGCAAAAGCACAGAAATGAAAGATAAGATGCTCTGTATAGGCAACAAGAACACTAATAAGTCAGTTTGGCTATAATGTATTGTGCATGGGGGGAATAATATGAAAGATCTGGAAATATGGGCTACGACCAGAAAACAAAGGGCTCTTTGAATGACAATAAAGTAGGATTTCCATTTTACCCTAAAGAAAATAGGAAGTCACCAAAGCTTTCGAGCAGGAAAATGACATAGTAAAGTAGGTGCTTTCAAAACCTCAAGTTGGTAGCTGTGTAGACTATAATGGAAAGTTTGGAGGTTAATTAGGAGGCTAGTTCAATAATTAGACTAAGGGTCAGTCTGGAAAGAGTCTGGAGAGACATTGTGACAAATTTATAATATTTGATAACTAATAGGATACGGAGTTTGGAGGAGAAAAAAAAGTCGAGGATGACACTGAGGTTATGAACTTGTTCTTTGCATCTTCTGGCCCCCACTGAGTTCTAGCACTCTCTGGATGACACTGCATCTTTTGCCATCCTTTCTAGTACAAATTGCATTAGAAATACTCCTTCTTCCCCACTGCCACTTTCAGTTTTTTTCCTACGATCGTCACTTAGCCATCTCTATTCCTTTGATAATTTTACAATCCAAATTCAAATTGCCTTGATCTACTTTCCCTTCTGGAATATTCTCATGTATTTTTCAATGAGTTCAGTATATGGCTCACAGTACTCTTCTTCACTACAATTGCAGTCATATTAAGAAAATTCAAGATATATACAGATGTTCTCTCAAATATTCTATTTTCCAAAATCTGCTAGATTATAAACTACTCAAAGGCAGGAACTGTTTTATTTATTTATTTATTTATTTTAAAATCCTTGCCATAGGCTAACCACAACGATGTATAAATAGTAATTGCTTAATAAATGTTTGTTGAATTATATTGAATTCCCTTTCCTGGGGACCTCAGTTGCCTTATCTGTAAAGTGAGGAATCTGGACATGATCCCTAAAATATCTGCTTATTCTAATGATCTATAAACTGTAAAAATTAACAATTTATTCAATTCTGCACTTCACTTCTTTTGTAAGTAGCTAGACCCCATTAAAAAGCATATCTTTTAGCTTGTTAATGGTTATTCCAGTTATTGAATGTCCATGTATCCACAGAGAATGTGTAAAGTTGAATGCTGAGTGCTTGTTAAGAATGGCTTTGCTTCTGAGTTCCATTGGTCTCATGGTAATGATTCATATTTCAAATAGCATCAGAAACAGATTATTCCAGGCTCTACATTTGTGATTTGCTTTGTTTTTCTCTAGACTGAGATTTATCTGAGTCCATCTGGCTCCCGGGTGTTAAAGCTATTGAAGAATAAAAGTCCTCAATAATGCTGAAGTTCATGTGAAAATGTAATTTTATGTGCATATGTTTTACGTTATTAAATTGTATTATGATGCCTGGAAAATGATTTTGTTTCAAGGTGATTCATTTTCTTTAGGATTTAGACTTTATACAGACAGTTTTCTTCATCTCATTTTTATGGAGTTAAAGTCCCTTTTTTCCATATTCAAAAACATTGAATATATGAATGTCACTACTGTTTTATTTATAGGGCAGATGCATTACAGTTTTATATGAAAGATGCATCTTTACTTCACAAATAGTTGTTGGTAATTCAAGGCAACATGCTAACAATTTATACATCCTTATTTTAAATGAACAAAGACTCTTAAATGCTAAGCACCTTGCTAAAGGATGTCAAAGATTCTTCATTCTAGCAGATACAATTAATAGAATTCTCTAAACTAGGTAATCAAGAAAATTTGATGTGATTGTCCCATTACAATCTGCTTCATTCTTGTCAGATGACTTTCCTTTTCATTAGCAGCACCTGTTATTTAAATATTAACAATGATAATGACTTACATCACACTATTCTCACCTCCGTTAGCCACCTTGTGGTTAAGCTGAATAACATACATTCTTATGATAGAATTTCCCATCTAGGACAAATATAAACCATATAGGAGATCAGTTCCATGTCCTATATGGTTTATATTTGTTCTAGATGGGAAATCTAGGACAAGATTTAAGGTTAACTTCATAACTCAGCTAGAACTTTCAGAATGATTGAAAAATATAGAAGCAATGCTGAAGACTAAGAGCCTCAGATATTGAACTAAAGTTGTTGCCAGATTATACTAGAAATCCCAGTTGTTCTCTTAAGGTGTATATAGAATTTAATTTAATTTCAGATAATTCAGAGGATTCTTGTGGAGGGAAGATAAGAATGGGGGAAAGGAAAGAAGAAAAAAGGAGATTATGTGGGCATATAACTAGTTGGAGGGGAAATGAAACAAACAAAGAACACTCTAATACTGTCTTTCTTAAGATACCCAGTTCCCTTATAAATTTGAAGATGTGAAAACATCTTCACAGTTAAAGGTTCTAATAAAGGCCTCAATTCCAAAATATATAGAGAATTGACTCTACTTTATAAGAAACCAAGCCATTCTCCAACTGATAAATGGTCAAAGGATATGAACAGACAATTTTCAGATGATGAAATTGAAACTATTTCCACTCATATGAAAAGATGTTCCAAATCACTATTGATCAGAGAAATGCAAATTAAGACAACTTTGAGGTACCACTACCTGTCAGATTGGCTAAGATGACAGGAAAAAATAACGATGAATGTTGGAGGGGATGTGGGAGAACTGGGACACTGATGCATTGTTGGTGGAGTTGTGAACGAATCCAACCCTTCTGGAGAGCAATCTGGAATTATGCCCAAAAAACTATCAAACGGTGCATACCCTTTAATCCAGCAGTGTTTCTACCCCAAGGAGATACTAAAGAAGGGAAAGGGACCTGCATGTGCCAAAATGTTTGTGGCAGCCCTGTTTGTAGTGGCTAGAAACTGGAAAATGAATGGATGCCCTTCAATTGGAGAATGGTTGGGTAAATTGTGGTATGTGAATGTTATGGAATATTATTGTTCTGTAAGAAATGACTAGCAGGACGAATACAGAGAGGCCTGGAGAGACTTACATGAACTGAGGCTCAGTGAAATGAGCAGAACCAGGAGATCATTATATATGTCAACAACGATACTGTATGAAGATGTAATCTGATGGAAGTGGATTTCTTTGATAAAGAGACCTATTCAGTTTCAATTGATCAATGATGGAGAGAAGCAGCTACACCCAAAGAAAGAACACTGGGAAATGAATGTAAACTGTCTGCATTTTTGTTTTTCTTCCCGGGTTATTTTTACCTTCTGAATCCAATTCTTCCTGTGCAACAAGAGAACTGTTTGGTTCTGCACACATATGTTGTATCTAGGATATACTATGACATATTCAACATATACAGGACTGCTTGCCATCTAGGGGAGGAGGTGGAGGGAGAGAGGGGAAAAATCGGAACAGAAGTGAGTGCAAGGGATAATGTTGTAAAAAATTATCCTGGCATGGGTTCTGTCAATAAAAAGTTATTATAATAATAATAAAAAAGATACCCAGTTCCCTTATAAATTTGGCCTATACTAAAAGTTATTTTGAAAAAGGTCAAACATACATTTATGGTTTGTTCCATGTCCAATATCCAAATATAGCTGAAACAAAGAGCAAAAGTTCTGGTGAGATTTAATGCTCAATTTAGGACATTTCACAGACACTCCAGTTTTATACCTGTTCTGTTAGGGCCATATGAAGAAGACCATGAGAGAATGAAAGATTGGTTGATAAAGAAGGAAGCGATATAATACATGTTTCTTGTAACATTGAGACTTTGCTGACTTTGACAATTTCTACTGATATCAAATTAACTAGATAAAAGTTAAAAACTTTATCATCCAGATAATTGATTCAGAAATTAGAAAATACTATACATTTAAAATAATACAAAACAAATATCTGAAATATCTGATGTTTTCATTTTTCATATAGGTGTTTTGGCAAGAAAGCATAACTACTGGCCCAAACCAGAACCATATACCAAATGTGACATAGACAAGTTTTCTTTTACTCCATTTTAAGCTTTGTTGGGAGGTTACACAAGAAAGGGGTTTGTAGTGAAAAAGGAAAAATAGTTGTAAAGTAAAAGCGGAGGGTTTTGAAATTGTCACCAAGCTCAGAGATTGAATTTGGGGAGAAGTAATTTGGGAGACTTAAAGAGAAGTTAGAAAAAGAAAGTCAGAGTTAAGAGAAGATTGAACTTAAAGATGAAGGACTTCTAATGAAGGAGGAGGACTCAAGCTAAAGGACTAGAAGAGAAGAAATACTAGAAAAAGAGGGAGTCAGGCTTTGAGGGATTTGAAAAGAAGTATTACTCTAGGAGATGAAAGTTAACAAGACATGGTAAGGATAAGATAAAGACTAGTTATGACAAGATAAGAGAAATGCAAGACAAATGAAAGGAAGCTGGATGTGATTATCAAGATACCAATGAGATGATGTTTTTGAAGTAGGGAAGAATGAGTTTAGAGCTATAATTTTTATGGGCATCAAGAGTTTCCTTAAGCAGAACTTCTGCTGATGCAAATGGACACTTTCTCTGCAATTTTTAGCTTTTTACATTTTAAAAAATTGTTTAAATTTTGATCATCACCAAATGATCTCCTTTCCTCTTTTTTTTTTTTTTTTTTTAAACAAGGCCTCTGTCTTATAACCATTTGGGTTAAGCGACTTGTCCAGGGTCACACAGTTAGTATTAAGTGTTTGAAGCTGGATTTGAACTCAGATTTTCTAGATTTCAGGGCCTATCCACTGTACCATCTAGCTGCCTCAATTTCTAATATTTTAGAATTGCCCATGGCAGCCAAATAGTTAATTGATTTGTCCATAGTCACATGATCAGTGTCAGACACTGGACTAAAACCCATGTTTTCTTAACTCCAGTTTTCTAAGCACTGTGTCATGCTGCTTTCTAGCAAAGTGATAAATAACGATAGCTGGCATTAATATGACTTCTTTAGGTTTAAAAAAGGTTTTAAGGCTATTGTCTCATTTGATCTTTACATTTTGTGAGATATTATACTTTTATTTTATGGGTGAGGAAACAGAAACTCAGAGGAAAGAGTGACTCTCCTACATACTATGGTTACATGGCTATGGCCAGAGGCAAGATTTGAACCTAAGTATTTCTGGATAGTAACACATTTAGGATTCCAAACCTGAATAGCTATACAAAAAGAGACCTCACTAATGGTTCAGTGTCAATTGGAAGTTCTCCAGCAGAGTCCCATAGGTCTGTGCTTGTTTATTTGCTGTCATTTTGTCTTTGATTTGAATAAAGCCATAGAGGCCATGTTTATCAAATCAAATTTAGAGATTAATAAAGCTGAGAGGGAGTATTGGATAAAAGAGTCAAAATCCAAAAATATTTTCACAAGTGAAAACATTGCAGATGACAAAAAGTTGGAGTTTGGAGTGGGCAGTGGGATAGGGTAGCTGGCATACTGAATACGAAATCAGTATTCAAAAATATCTTGGTAGGCTAGGACACTGGACTGATTCTTATTAAATGTAAGAAGGATAAAAGTCATTACCCTTATGATAAAAAAATTATCACTATAAGGTGGTATTTCCATATAGAAAAAGCAGTTCCTTTGGAAAATATTGAGAGTTTTAGTGGTTTGCAAACTCAGTATGAGTTAGGAGTATGACATGACAATTTAAAAAATCAAAATAAAATCTTAGAATACATTGAATGAAGCAAAAAGTCTGGCATGTAATAGGTACTTAATAAATGTTTATTAAGCAATAAAAAGTTATTAAATCTTAATTTTAGAGGTTAAATGTTTAATTTTAAAATAATACAGTAGACAGTTGACTTCCAACATCCTATATGTAAGCCTGCATTGATTCTATGATCACTAAGCATTTTCAGTCCCAAACACTCATGTGTTAACTGATTCAGCACATCAGCAGCATGACCAAAGACACTTCTTGTCACAAGTCATCATTTTTTAGTCGAATGGATCTTAATTACAACAGAGGCATTTTTCTTCATATCTCTGGATCAACTACTTCATTTTTCTACCTAGAGTCTGAGAAAATTGCAGCTCTTCCCTGATTAAATACTTAATTGTGGTCAGTGCTTCTCAAAGTATTTCAACAGTTAGTTTAAGTTCCACTTCAGACACACTGTTATCGACATCTTTATCAACTCTCTCCATTTCCCTGCATCAAATGCTTTCTGAAGTATACTTAGAAAGCCTTGATCACATCACTGTTTCAGGGAAAGTGGAGAATCAAGCCACAGAAGCTAAGTGGTGGAGAGCTGGACAATTCTTGATGGATAGAATTCCAGTGATACATTTTTCAACTAGGAGACCATGCAATCCCTTTCAAGATTTTATTTTAAGTGGCTAAGTTATACTTAGCCTTTTGTGAAAGCACAACTGACAGGCAGCTCTCCAACCAGATTGAAATTCCAAATCATTTTTAAGCATTTGCAATGTAATCAATAAAATTTTAAGTCACTATAACTAGTTTTCTGCATTTAGTGTTGCCAAAAGTTCTCTCAAACCAGTGGTTTCTCTCTATATGAGCCCTATGATCTAAGGCTCCCAACTAATCTCAGGAATACTTTGGGTTGTGTTTGTTTGCATGTGTATATATGTATATGTTCAATTTTTAATTTGTAGTAAGTAGATTTTCCTAGGACAAATATCCAAATTGATTTGTGATCTCATTAATCCCTCCACTGATACAGACTGTTACCCCATTCATGTGTGCTCATTCCATAAAATTGTTTATCATTTCTTCCACAAGTTCACTTCAAGAGGTCTATTCAATATGGTAACAATTTCCCTTCCTTACTTTTGGCAGCATGAAGATGTTCAAAATTATTATTCAAAATTCTGTGTTATAATATTGGTCTAATATATTTGTCTCATGGAAGTTAAATTGGTAAAGCTCTTTACTAGGGCTAGGATTGATGACTGAGAAAAATAGGATAGAACTAGTGAAGAAAAGCAAATAGAGAGCCTAAAAGGAGCTCTAGGTTTTAGGAAGAAAAGAAGAAACAAAAAAAAAGCCAGTCAACACCAGGACAGCTTCATATATATGAATGTCATATATGTAGGGGAAATAGTTAACTGTGTGTTTTCTATTGTAATTTGAGGGCTAACAGAAGCCTAACATTTTTCCCTTCACCTCAGCTTGACTTGGACCTTAAAAGTCCCATCTTAAATACCATTTAGATGAAAGCCTTCCACTAAAATTCTCATATACATTTATGGCATAAAGATGTCTTGGGACTTACAAAGCTTGTTCTAGAAGAACAGATACTAAAACTGATGCTAGTAGACTCAGTCCTAGTGCATTATGGCTGCTATACCTGTTGTTCAAGGACCATCTCTGCTAAGATCAGGAAAGTACATTCTGATGAATTTTTCAGCAATATCAATTCTTGAAGTCAAATATAATGATATGCTCTATTAGAGTCACTGGTACTCATATACAGGTCTTTGACATATTGCATTTCTGTATTAAGGTAATGATGCCTCGTATGTCATCATTTTATATTTTAATGCATCAGCATAATTATCTTTTAATATAGCAGCACAATTAGTTTTAAATATTAGGGAGCCAATCCCCTATCATAGGAGTTGGCCGAGTATAAGATAAGTCTGACAATGAAAGTGCTACTGATACTTTATTCCCTTGTGCCAGCATTGAGAAGGGAAATGTGAAGTGCTTCCTCCATTTGGCTATCTTATGGCACTCATTCTTCAAGTCTTGCAAATTTTCATCAATCCCGCGACTGAATGGGACTAAGAAAGTCCCACACTTTTCCCAGAAACCACCCCTTACCTACCCTCCCTTTGTATCTGTCATCAGAATCCTGGAGTTGCACAAAGTGTAGACCTAATCAGGTAAGACTTTCCTTCTCCCTTCTTCCTATGACTGAATTTTCCCTGGGTGCCAGAATTCCTACTTATAGTCAGTCAGAAGGGCAGTCTCACCTATGACATCATCTAAGTCCCATGTCTTGTTTAAGTTTCTTTTATCTGAAGGATTCATTTGTCCTCCTTCCCTGCCAACATGTAGGGAAATTCTTCCAACAATATGCAGTACACAAGATGATATTGTCCACATGAAAATAACCTTAGTGCTCCAAGTATTCCTCTAAAAGAACCTGATAGAAAAGATTTAAGTTTATAAAACAAATGAATTAGGCAAAGGTGGAATTTTCACATTACAATCTTTTACCAATGCATTCACCCAGAGCTGTTTTAATAATAGAACTCCTCTAGTAAAGTGGAAATTATTTTTTAAAGTATGTATTAAGTTTAACAAAGTAGTAACAAAATCACCCTATTTGTTTATTTCCCTTTTGAACATTTTTTGGTGCATTTTTAATATTTTATTGATTCTTTTATTTCACAATTAAGTAGGTTCTATTTATCTCCTTTTTATACCTTTGATTTATGTTTCTCTTCATCTGTGCATACAATTCTTCAAAGTTGTTGATTTTTATGATGTTTATGTTATAGTATGATTTTTTAAAATTCTACTCACTTTACTATACAAGTCTTACCTAGTCTCAAAAGACAATAATATTGTATTTTATACGATAACAATATTGTAAAAACAAACAGCTAAGAAAGCCATAAAAATTCTGATCAGTGCAATGACCATCTACAATTTAAGAGGCAGCAATAATGAAGTATGCTATCCACTTCTAACAGAGAGGTGAGGGACTTAGAAATATATATCTTTTGGATGTGTGAGGGAATGTAGTGAGGGAATCTGTGGCGTTTGACTACACATATTTTTTTTTTTTAACAAAGATTTTGTTTTTCTTTTCCTAAAGAAGAGGATGAGAGAAAGAAAAAAGTTTTTGCTAATTTTTAAATGTAAAAATTTTTAAATATCTATCTTACAGATGAGAAGATTGAGACTGAGGTAGGTTAAATAACTTGCTGGTTCATATAACTAATAAATATCTGAGATAAGATTTTATCTTAAGTTTTTTTAATTCCCAAATCATGCTCTATCTACTGTACCATCTATTACCTCTATAAAACCACACCTATCAACTCTTAACCACCTGCAACAGATTTTCAGAAAGTCCAATAACCCTAGGAACATCAGCATCCCACTAACCATTGGCTCTGCTTCCATGTTAGCTCCTAAAGCAATAAATAGTCCAAAGAAGCAACCTTTTTAGATATATGGAACTTGATGACTTTCTCTCTAGGTACTATAGCCTCACTTTTTTTAGTGACCACAGCTACTGAAGACCTAGAAAAGAAAGTTATTGTCACCAAGTTCCTTGGCATTGTCAAATGATTCAATATTAGAAACTGATATGGTATTTTTATATTATATAATATATTATGCTATTATGTTGTATCATGTCATATTATGTGAATGGAAATAACATGAAAGATAATGAATTATCTGCTTCAGGGAGAACCATTTGACCTTTCCATTTGACTTGCAGTTGAGTTTTTCTATATGTGTTAAAAAAATAGAAAAAATCCACAAGTCACTATCTCAAAGAAACCCCAAGTTGAAAACAGGAAGGAATACCATAGCCAAAATAGGGAACTTCCAAATCATAGAAAAAACAAAGCAAGTATCCAGAAAGGAAGAATTTCAAATACCAAGGAGCCACAATCAGAATTGATAAGCCACAAGACTTGATAATAACTAATATAAACACAAAGAAAAGAACATCTTGGAATATCATATTTCAAAAATAAAGACTACCAACCAAGAATAAATTGCTATGAAAATTGAGTATAATTGTACTGGGATGGGGGGGAATAGACTGTCAAGGATTCATGGCAAAAAGACCAGAGTAGAATAAAAAATTTGAAATTCAAATGGAAGAAGCAAGAGAAACCTAGAAAAATTTCTTAAGCAACTGGAAGAGGATAAGTGATGGTAAAAAAGTAAATTCTAATCGAGGAAAAGAGACAAATGTTTCTTAAAAATTCAAGAGAGACAGACAAACAATAGAAATAAAATAAGTGCAGGGGCTAGGTGTGAGCTCATTCAGTTTTGTTGGCTTTAAGAAAAGAAAGAAAATAAATCCTCCCAAAACAAGAATACACTAGAGAAAAAAAGAAGGAAGGGGAACTTGCTAGAAGGGTATGGCTGATTAAGAGGATCAGACATCTCCTAACCTCAGTTTTATTTGAATCAGAATAAAGGATGATTGAAAACACCCATACACACCCACATACACACCTTGTTTAAAAAAAAGGCTAACAGTAAAAGAAAAATCTCAGGCAATTACATCAAAGAAAATGGAAATAATGAGATGTTACAAAACTTTTGGCATACAGCTAAACTAATGCTTAGGGAAAAAAAGGTCATATTTCTAAATACTTTTATCAACAAAAGAGAAAAAGAAAATATTGGTGACTTGGGCACACAATTAAAAATATTAGAAAAGTAAAAAAATTTAAAATCTTTACTAAATACCCAAATAGAAATTATGAAAGGCACAGCAAAGATTTAAAAAATTAAAAACAAAAAACTCACATTAATAAACAAAATGAGTATGTGTTTTTGAAAATAATAAAATATATAAACCATTAACTAAAAGAGAAGAAAACCTAAGTGCCAAAATTAAAAAAAAAATAAATAGGAGAATTCACAATAAATGAAGAGGAAATGATGGAAATTATTTTTAAAAAAACATTTCGATCAATTATATGCCAGCAAAAATGATAACTTAAAGGAAATAAAATTAAAATGGGCAAGTTAAATAAATCAACACATTGATCATGTATGAAATTGTGTGTATTACTTCTACCAAAATATGGGGAACATGCTTCATCATATGTATTGAGAGTTCTTAAATCTTTCAAAATTGTTTGGCTCTACATTTTTATGGTCATCACCTAAATTGTTCTTCTAATTCATTCTTAATCAGTTCAGGCAAGAAGGTAAACATTTTATATAGATGAAGAAACTTAGGTTTAGAAAGATGATGTGATTTGTTCAAAAATCACACAGTAAAGTATGTAAAGATCACATAATGTAACCTCAAACATAAAATGGGACCAAAGGATTGAAGTGACTTTTCCATTGTCACAGTTGTAGTAAATAGCAAAGTCAAGATTTGAATCCAGATCCTCTACAGAATTTGGTGATAGGAAAAAATAGTCACTCCACTTATCTTGGAAAAGACTGAGTAGACTATTACTGCAGAACAGTGGTCTCTACATAGCACTAAAAGAAAAGAAGACATATAAATAAATAGCATTTTACAGATGAATAAATTAAGATCTAGAAAGATAATGTGAATTGTCTAAGATTTAGAGCCACAAGAGATCCTCAGTGGCCATTTAGTTCAACTGCTTAATTTTGTTATTATTGTTATTCATTCAGTCATGTCTGACTTTTCATGACTCCATGGATCGTAGTGTGCCAGGGCCTTCTATCTTCTACTATTTCTCTAAGTCTGGCCAAGTTCATGTTCATTGTTTCCATGACACTATCTATCCATCTCATCCTCTGCCATCACTTTTTCCTTTTCCTTTTGCCTTCAATCTTTCCCAACATCAGAGAATTTTGTGATGAATTCCATCTTTATATTGTGAAGTATTTAAGCTGCAATTTCAGTATATGAGGTCTAGTAAACAGACTGAATTGATTTAAGTATTGACTGATTTGCTGTCTGTTCAAGGGATTCTAAAAAGTCCTCTCCAGAACCATAATTCAAAAGCATCTATTCTGTGACCCTCAACTTTCCTTATAATCCAATTCTTATAGCCATACATTGCTACTACAAAAAAACATAGCTTTGACTCTACAAACTTTTGTCAGCAGGATGAGGTCCCTGCTTTTTAGTATGCTGTTCAGATTTCATAATTTTCCTTTCAAGGAGGAAGTGTCTTTTAATCTCATGATTGCAGTCACCATCTATAGCAATCTTTGAACCTAAGAAGATAAAAATGTTTCACGTTTCCCTGTCTATTTGCTAGGAAAAAAATTGGAACAGTTGCCAAGATCTTTGTTTTTGTTAATACTAAGCTTCAAGTTAAATTTTATACTCTCCTATTTTTATACTCTCATCAAGAGACTTCTTAACTCTTCTTCACTTTCTGCCATCAGAATAGTATCATCTGCATTCTGAGAGTGTTGATATTTTTCCCAGCAACTTTAATTCTTGCTTTTGAGTCATCCAGCCTGGCATTTTGCAAGATGTATTCTGCATATAAGTTAAATAAATGAGAAGGCAATATACAATCTTGTCATATTCCTTTCCCAATTTTAAACCAATCATTTGTTCCATGTTTGGTTCTGTTGTTTCTTGGTCTATTTACGGGTTCCTAAAGAGACAAGTGAGATGATTTGGTACTCCCATCTCTTTGAGGACTTGCCACATTTTGTGGTGATACACATGGTCAAAGGTTTTAGTGTAGTCAATAAAGCAGAAGTAGATTGTTTTTTAGAACTCTCTTATATTCTCTATAATCCTGTGGATGTTGGCAATTTGGTCACTAATTCCTCTGCTTCTTCAAAAACCAGCCTGCTCCTCACATAATGTAACTTGCAGAAGTTTAAGCATAAACTTGCCGACATGTGAAAGGAACACAACTGTTGGATAATATGAACATTTCTTGGTATTGCCCTTGTTTAGGATTGGGACATAATGAACTTATCTTTTCTGATCAGTGGCCATTGTTTAGATTTCCAAATTTCTTTCATTTCACAGATGAAGAAACTGAGACCTAAGGTCACATAACTGGTAAGTTGCAGACCTGGAATTTGAACTCTAGTACTCTGACTCCATATCCAGCACTCTTGGTATTATACCATGCTATCTTCCTTACTAAATGACACAGCTAGGATTTGATCCCGATTTATTGACCACCCATTGGTCTCCAATCTGTCTTCTGGAGATAAGCAAAGCAACAGAGATAGGGAAAGAAAATAAATATTTATTAAGTGCCTCCTGTGTGCCAGATACTTTGCTAAGTGCTTTACAAATATTATCTCATTTGATCCACACAACACTTCTGAAAGGTAAGTACTATTACTATCCCCTTTTACAATTGAGGGAGTCAAGACAGACAGAAATTAAGTTACCTGCCCAAGACCACATACGTAATATTTGAGCAGATATGAACTAAGGTCTTCTTGATTCCAGACTGAATACTCTATCTACTATGTCATCTAGCTGTCTGCCTAATGTCTGTTCTCTTCTAAATACTAATTTTTCAAATATTAAGTTATGATATTCTTTTCAAATATTCTATTTCTTGGGTTCATTATTCACAATTTTTTTCATCTAATTTTCATATAGTATGTTGCCGAGTTCCCCCACCATCTTGATTATATGTCTTTGTATCTGGTTAGTTTGTCAGAATTATGACTTAAAATATGACATCCAGAAGAGGAGACAGTACTCCACATGGGAACTGACTAAGGCATAGTAAAGTGGGATTATCATTTATCTTATTCTGGACACTACGATTTTATTAATTGAGGCTCTAATCATGTTTTTTTCACAGATTACATCACAATGCTGATTGGTGATGAGCTTGCAGTCCATTAAAGTCTCTATTTCGCATCTCCCCTATTATGTATTTGTGCTGATGACTTTTTAATCCAAGTATGAGATTTTTTAGTTATTCTTATATTAAACCTTATACAATTTAGTCCATAATTATAGTCTGTAGCCTTTGGGGATTCTAATTCTGGCACCCAGATACATTAGCTATATCTCCCAGTTCTATGTCATCAGCAAATTTGATAAGCATTCCCTTTATATTGTCATGCAAGTCATTGGTACAAATGTGGAACAAAAAACTGATAAGGACTCAGGCTATACCACTGCATCTGAGATCTCCCTCTAAATTCACATTAAAGTATCTACCTACAAACTGAATCTGGTTGTTCAACCATTTCAGAACCCCACTATGTCTTCCATTCTAATCCTCTTCACCTTGTTTGAAAAGATATTATAAGATTCTTTGTCAAATGCTTTGCTAAAACATTTGTATTTAAACCTATGGCATTTTCATGGTCAACCAGTCAATACAAGGAGATGTAATTTGTGAAGACTGCGTATTTTAAAATCAGCAGGAGTCCGGAGTTCAGGTTAGGGGAAAATCGTCAGTCTTTATTCTCAGTGAAGAAAGACCGGAGGTGGAAGGGAATCGACGATAGCAATGTGTGCAGCTGAGTCAAGAAGCTAGCTAGACCAGCAGCCACACGACCAGCAGCTAGGAGTTTGGAACCCAGGCCAATCTCTCCCAGCTTCTCTTCCTGTCTCTCTCTGCCTCCACCCACCAAAATCATCATTTCCTATACAACACATCAGACCTTGCACAGAGAGTGGGCAGAGGCCATTCTTTATCCAATCATTTATATTAATAGAGTACAGCCCAATTACTATTTAGCCTCACATGTTTGGGACCTCAGTGCATCAACTCAAACCTCAGCCCATTACGGTAATTAATCTGACATGACCTATTCTTAATGTATAGGGATCACCACTATCCTATCTAAGTATTCACAAATCTTCCCTTTAATTCATTTTAGTATTTTTCCAGAGGTTGAAATCTATTTCCTAGTTTATAGCTTGAAGAATATCCCCTCTTCCCTTTTTTTAAAAATGAAGACATTGTCTAGTCTCCAGTGGTGGGGGAACTTGGCAACATACTATATGCCATTTCTCCCTTCTCCACCATTTCCCAAAGATTAGCGCTGGGACATAATTTCCCTATCATGTGACTTGAGTTTATAGAGGACAATAGAAAACAGATAAGTACTCACTTCATTTGTCTTGCCTTAACTTGTCTTAACTATTTGTGTTTTCTTTTGTTTATTCTGAAGATCACTCTCCAGAAACAAAGTAGTACTGAATTTTGTCCATTATCTTTATTTTGATCTCATCTCACCCATCCATTCACTGGATTTCTATCCATTCCTTGTTCCTAGGTAGCAGAGTAGATAGAAAAATGGTTTTGGAGAGACCTAAGTTCAAAACTTACCTGGGACATTTAGTAGCTATGACTCCCTGGGCAGAATGACTCAACTTCTCTCAGTTTCAGTTTCCTCAGATATGAAATGGGAATAATAATAGTATCTAATCCACAAGTTGCTGTGAGAATCAAATGAGATAATACATGTAAACTGCATTAGGAGCCTTAAAGAACTTTATAAATGCGACTATTATTATTCCTTTTTTTTGCTCCTAAAATAATTTTTAAAAATTCTTTCTTTAGAGTTCAACCCATGAAAATATGGTTTCTGCTATCATGAAGCTGATTGTCTAGTAAGATGATAGATTAAGTACTCTAGGAGTTAAGATAATGAAAATATAATCAATTTCAGCTAGGGTAGAATGCAAAGCTTTGTTAGGGAAGGAGTTTGAGAGCTGGTATTATTGGAAAGGCATGTTTATTAAGCTACTTCTTTGTGTCAAGCACTGTGCTAGATACTGGAGACACACACACAAAGAATGAAACAAATCATACTCTCATTTTGCTGAGGATGGAGGGGTAGAAAGCACCTTGCCCTGGAAGTCCAGAGTTTGAATCCAGCTTTAGCTTTGACCAGGCCATTAACTTCTTTTTTGAATGTGCTATGCAAGGTATATGTAGCTTTGGATACAACACTGTATATATAGAAGGGAGAGACAGAGACAGAAAGAAATAGACAGATAGACAGAAGAGACACGGAAACAGAAAGACAGAGAGACAGAGACAGAGAGATTAAATACCTTTATTCATTAGTGGAAAATGCTATCCTTGTGAAGCATTTTGCATTCTCCTTCAATGGATCAACTATCAGTAAATATTTATGAAATTATCATTTTGTGCTAAGCACTGTGCTAGATACTGAGGATACATAAAGCATGAAACAAGTCATACTCCCATTGTGCTAAGGGTGGAGGGATAGAAAGAATATCTGAATCCAAATTTAGTCTTGACTATGCCATTAACACTTTCTTTCTTCTAATGTGCTATTCAAAGTATGTGTCACTTTGGATACAGCACTGTATGTGTAGGAGAGAGAGATACATGGAAGCAGAGATTAAAAACCTTCACTCATCAATGGAAAATACAATCCTGGTAAAATATATTGCATTCTCCTTCAATGACTCAACTATCAACAAATATTTATGAAACCATTATTTTATGCCAAGCACTATGCTAGGTGCTGAGGATATACAAAAAGAATGAAGGGAATCCTTTTCTCAATGAGTTTATTCATTAAACTTGTTCATCTTGTTCATCTTTACTAAATACCAAGTAGTTAAATATGACATTGAACAACTTTTATATTTTTCTGGCCCTCTGCTACCTGATCTTGAAATAAGGATATTAGACTAGGTTATCTCTTAAGGTTTTTTCCAGAACCATAGTTCTGGAATTTAAGCTTGGACTTAAAAGATCTGGATCAGCAGAGAGGACATTTAAGGGGGGGCAAAGGGTATGAGAATGAGCACAACGTGGGCACAGGAATATCCTCTTCCTTATGTAGTAGAAGTTGAACAGATCTAAGAGTCCATACTATGGATCTTCTTAGAGTTGCCATCTCTAGTTCTGAAACCCCAAGTAGATTTAGAGAGCTAATTTTATCCATGTTTTGTTATGGATAAAGATTGGGACTATGATTTCTTAGATGTGTGGCTCTGAATGAAACATTTCCTCTGCCTATGCAAATTATCACCTTCTCAGCCACTTTTATTCATGAATTACCTAGCTCACTGAGAGGGCCTCTGCTAGAAGCAGTTCTTGAATTCCCCTCTTCCTTGTTCAAGATCAATTTTCTTACCATTTCATCATAAATTTTAGTCTGCAGAATACATCATGCAAAATACCAACTGAGTTGCAGCCTGAAAATGGTAAAGATTAATGTTTCTCATTGAAGAACAAGCCCAGTGTCTCGTGGATCAGATCTATCAAACACAGGGTAAAGTGGGCTTACTTACACCAATAGAACCTAAATAATATTAACATATGGTTTTCTAAGTCAATCTGTGGTCCACAAGGATCCTTATTTATGGTTAATGGCCTTTGTTTCTATTTGCAGGACATCCTACAGTAGATTAAACCATTTTGCAGGTATGCAGCAGCCTGTGAAGAACCTTGTAGCTGAACAATTTGCCCAGCTCAATCTGAGTAACAGTAGCCACATACCTAAGAAACCTTGCCAACATAGTCCAGCACTTGCTCAGTGATAGCATATTCTCCTCACCCATTCTAATAGCATAGACCAGAGATATAATAGAACTTCCAGGAACAGGAGAGGAGTAATATGGTGAACTCAGCAGTCAAGTATCCTACTTGATCTAGTCAACAGTAGATTATTGAAATGACATACTTTTAAAGAGACCCACATGTGCCAAAATGTTTGTGGCAGCCCTTTTTATAGTGGCAAAAAATGAAAAACTGAGTGGATGCCCATCAGTTGGAGAATGGCTGAATAAATTGTGGTATGTGAATATTATAGAATATTATTGTTCTATAAAAAATGACCAGCAGGATGATTTCAGATATGAACTGATGCTGAGTGAAATGAGCAGAACCAGGAGATCACTGTATAACAAGATTATGCAATGATCAATTCTGATGGAAGTGGCTCTCATCAACCAAGTGATTCAGACCAGTTCCAATAGTCTTGTATGAAGAAAACCATCTGTACCGAGAGAGAGTACAATAGGAAGAGTACAATAGGAACTAAATGTGGATCACAACATAGCATTTTCATTCTTTTTGTTATTTGCTTGCATTTTGTTTTTTTCCTCATTTTTTTTTTCCTTTTTGGATCTGATTTTTCTTGTGCAGCATGATATTTGTGGAAATATGTATAGAGGAAATGAACATGTTTAATATATAGTAGATCACTTGCTACTAGGGGAGAAAGTGGGGGAAAGAGGGAAAAAATAGAACACAGGGTTTTGTAGGAGTGACTGTCAAAAATTATCCATATATATTTTGAAAATATAAAGCTTTAATTAAAAAAAAAAAAAAAAGAAATGGCATACCCTTTCAGGATTAACTTAGCATAGCAGCAGAGTAACATTTATCAAAAAATACCAATGCCTTTTGTTTTTCTTCTCAGGTTATTTTTACCTTCTGAATCCAATTCTTCCTGTGCAACAAGAGAACTGTTCGGTTCTGCACACACATATTGTATCTAGGATATACTATGACATATTTAACATGTATAAGACTGCCTGCCATCTAGGGGAAGGGGTGAAGAGAGGGAAGGGAAAAATCGCAACAGAAGTGAGTGCAAGGGATAATGTTGTAAAAAAAAAAAAATTACCCATTATTCTGTCAATAAAAAGTTTAAAAAAAAAAACACCAATGCCTTCTCTCACAAAGAATTTCATATCGATCCAGAGAAAGAAGGGACACTAGTTTATAGCTATTTCACAATTGTGAGTTACTTTGACCATACATTTATTTGTAGGAGAGTGTACCTCAAAGTTTTGACGAGGGCAGGAAGAGAGAAATTCTTTGTAACTACTATTATTATTATGCCACTTGACTAGATTACTTTGTTAGAAGCTGAATCTACTTAGTATTAAGTGAAGCACATCAGTGATCATACATAAGTTACTGTGTTAGAAGAGTAGTTATCTAGAGTTACCTCCCTAAACCCCAAGAACAATCTGGAGAAAGAAACAGATGTCTCTGGCAAAGAGGAGATGAAATAACAGGTGTGAGGAACAAGTAGGCCAGTTTGTCTGGATTGTATAGGGGGAGCAATGTAGGATAAACCTGGAGAGATCTAAATGTACAAAACAAAATTGTACTTAATCCCAGTGGCAAATAGAGAAACAGTAGAGAGACATGTCAGACTAGTGCTTTAGAAAAAAACATTGTCGTGTAGAGGATGGAGAGCGAATAGCCATGAACCTGGGAACCAATGAGAAATGATAATAATGAGACCTAGAATGGTGGACATTTGAGTAGAGAGATAGGAATGGATTCAAGAGATGTTGCAAGAGGTAGAAAGAACAAACCTTGGAAACTGATTGGGTAGGTGGAGTAAAGAAAAGTGAAGAGTCAAAGGTAACTCCAAAGTTGCCAAACTCCAATCTTAGCAACTGGGGGTAAGAATGGGGTTATCCTTTTTTTTTTTTTTTTTTTTTTTTTTTTGAGAATCAGTCTCTTTACTTCTTCTTCTTCTTCTTCTTCTTCTTCTTCTTCTTCTTCTTCTTCTTCTTCTTCTTCTTCTTCTTCTTCTTCTTCTTCTTCTTCTTCTTCCTTTTAATAATAATAGCCTTTTACTTTTCAAAATACATGCAAAGATAATTTTCAGCATCCATCCTTGCAAAACATTGTGTTCCAAATTTTAGGTAACAGTATTCTTGACAAAAATCAAATGCTATAAAAGGTGTGGAATTTGGAAAGAAAGATGATTAGCTCTGTTTGGGACATACTGAGTTTTAATTCCTAGTAATATTTTACACTAGGCAGTTGGCAATACAGGACAGAAGTTCAGGAAATGAACTGGAACTCTAGGAGTCATTTTCAAAAGATAATAATTGAACCATTGAGAGATCATGACAGATCATAAATAGAGACTGGACAGAGAGAAGAGAAGGGGGATCAGGACTGACCTTCAGGATTCCCTAGGGCTAGGGAGTAAAAATTTTATAATAATCTAGCAGAGGAAATTTACAGGAAGTACTTGGATGGGCAGAAAAAAAAATCAAGCAAATGTATCATGAAATTTCATAGAAGAAAATCTATGAAGAAGGGGAGGGTGATCAACAGGGTCAAATGTTACACAGAAGTCAAAAAGGATAAATATTGATAAAAAGCTATCCATTGTATTTGCACTTAAAAGATAGGAAGTTTGGAGTGAGTTTTAGATGAATGATGAGTTAGAAACCCGATTGCAAAGGATTGAAAAATGAGAAGAGAAGAAGTAATGGCAACAAGAATAGATAGGTGTTTTCTGTTTGCTTGTTTGTTTGTTTGTTTGTTTGTTTTAGGAATTTGGATATAAAAGGGAGGAGATAATATAATGGTTGGAGATGGTGGTAAAATCAAGTGAAGGTTAGAGCAGATCCTGGATGCAACTACTAAAACCTTCCTCTAAGGTCAAAGTCAAAAGCCCCAGAAAGGCCATATCTAGAGTCTTTTTTTCTAAGGCACCCATTAGGCACCTGAGACATCAGGTCAATTCTAAAATCAAAGGTTGATTACAATATTCTTGTCTCAGGTTAGGCAGATTTCTGAGTGCTTGCTTTGTGAAGATGATGTTCTTATCCTCCAAAGATATTGGGGGAGGGGGGAGAGTTGGATCTTCTGAGGAATAGGCTAATTGCTTGGATCTGGGGATTTTTAAAGGCACAATACAGAGTTATTTGTTTTGTACCCCATGTTCTGTGACAGACAGCCCTAGTGGCTCATGAGGAATATTCATTTTGTTGCATACCACATGATATGCAAAATAAAGTATTCTAGGGCACAGCGAAGTTCACAATATAGTCCTATCTTTCCAGGCAGGAAATTAATAATGCGATTTTCCTCTTCTGCATTTTTATCACCACAGATGCAAAAAGCTATCTTTCAACTTTAGTGTAACAATGATAGCCATATGTCCCAGGGCCTAAAAACAGCTTCTCATCTAGGAAAAAAAAATAATAAAGTAACCAATTTGGGAAATATCAATTAGGTATAAATAAAAGGCTAGGATTAATAGAGGGAGAACCGTGTTTAAGTTAATTGTCTTCCATTATGTTGTGGTGAGGGTCCTTAAAAAAAGAATAGTGTCATTTTTGAACTTTGAGTACAGTCAATACTATACCAGTTTTTTAATGAACCCAATGTCAGCAAATGTTGGGAAGCCTCCTGCAATCACATCTTAGAGTCTTATGTACCAGCCAAGAAGGAGAGATGACTATTTGTTAGCGAAGTAGTCACTGAACAAGGCTTCATGATTTATTCAGGCCTCTTAAAGGATAATAGGAACATTTTGATATCGAATGAGATAAGAATATCTGATGTTGCAGGACTACCTTATGAGTTTAAGCATAAACTAGGACATTAAATTGCAATATTGGAGGTTCATAATATTGTCTGATACTTTAAACAGTTTTATGAAAGCGGGGACTGATAATATCACTGTGGTACATTTTTAAAACATTATTTCATCATCATATTAGTGGTGTATTTATTTTTATGAAGAAAAAGATAGAGCTATCTTTCTATTATCAGCATGTAGGTGTGTTGAATGCAGTCTGGAGTTAAGATATAATAATGACTATATTGGTCATGTAGGATGTCATCCCTGTCGAGCTTTTCCAATATAAGCTGAATTTCCCTACCTTGATACATGAATGATCAAATTTTTTTTTACCTTTTTTTTTTAAAGTTAGGCTCATATCAGAAAATACATTTTAAAATTTTTAATAAAAGCTTTCCTGCTTTGTAGTCATAACCCTTTTGACTGGGAAAATTATTTTCTACTATTTTAACTTTTTTTCAAAAGTTTACCTTCACCCTCTTCTCCAAGGAAATTTGAGCTATGGGTGACCTTTTGGGCATATGTTATATTTAAAGTTTTTACCCAATAGATTTTGATTTTGCCAAACATACTATACAAAGCAAAGTTCCACATATCTCTGCATCCTCAAAACAAATGTGGTATGAACTTAATCTAATTTTGAAATTCATATTGATCTCAAAAGGAGTGTTGTTTTTGGATTACCTTAGAAAATTTTTGATAAGCAAAGGAATATGATAAGGAGATAGAAAAAAATCCATAATTGAGATGTTTCTGAAAAAAAGTGGTCAATATTCCTAAAAGACCTTGAGGGAAAGCATGAGTTATATAGAGTTATTTATATACAAAGTTCAAAATGCCAGACTTTAACAATATGTATTTTGACCAAGGATGTCTGACTTCTGTATGTTAACAATAAATAAGGAAAGGGTATGAATAGGAATTATTTTTCTCTCTGTGAATATAAGATTTATGGATATTCATTGCATAACATTAGGTAGTGAAAAATGAGATAAATTCTAGTTTTCATTTTTCACTAAGCATTTTTGACTGGCATTGCAAAATAGTGGCCATCATGGGATCTAATTTGTCTCCAAACAAAATATTTCCACAGAGATCTGTGTAGCCAATTTAAAATCAAGAATCCACTGAAATCAGACATAAGCCAATAGTCACTTACACTATCAATGAAGACAGTAATGACTGATAAATACAATTTCCCACATTTTAGCTAGTACTAAGGGAAATGCTTAGATGGGTAACAGTGTGGAACACAGAAAGTCTGAAAAACAAGCAGTTAAGGACAGTAACTGCAGCCTAAACAGACAGAATAAAATTACTGACAATGATAGAGTGATTTCAGGAGGAAATGAGAAAATAACATATCAATGAATAGAATTTTCACAAAGGAAAATAGCCATAGCTTAGCCCAGCTTTGATACTAAGCATTTTAAAAAGAAATGTATTGCTGACATCTGATTCATACCACATTAGTAACTAAATCATCAAATAATGAAAAAACCCGAAAGACAGATGCATGACTATTTGTGGAGTACAAGGTCAATGTACCCCCAAAAGAAATCATAATAAAAATGACCTGAAAAAATTGGAAATAATAATTTTGATGTTTTCCCAACAGAAATGTCTAGGCTATTAGGTAGTCTCAAGCTGAGTGAGACTATGCCTACATGGAGTCAGGAATTTATATATTTTATTCAAATCTGTTTTTCAGATTCCTATATGACAGAAATAAAGGTATCTTCAGGTAAACATTTTGTGGATTGGTCCTTCAGTTGGTCCTGAAACAATGAGTGTTTTCTTTCCATACTTACATGTAAGTTTAGCATGGATACTTAAATTTTTAGTTAAGCACTTAAAATGATTAATAATGAGTTTACAGAGCTTTCTATTTTTTTTTTTTTTTTTTAACAAAATTGGTCAGGCTTGTTTGACTGTCCTAGGAGGCTGAAAAAATGTAGATTTGCCATATCAGGCCAAAGTTGTCTACACCAGAAATGAATTTTTTGTACAATCAATCCATAATCCTCCTTTTCTTTTCTCTTCTAAAGCACTATAGAGATAGAACTCTGAAATATGGAGATAGACACATTTTTAAAGGTTTCTTCCTTTGCTAGACTTGGAATCAGGAGAAATCTGGATTCTAATACTGCCTCTGATACTTGTTGGGTGACACTGGTTTATCAGACATGTCCTCTATGCACTTTTTTCTTTCTCTGTAAATAAGGGCACTTATTTCACAGGGTTGTTATTAGGATCAAATATTATTAAGAATGTAAAATTCTTTTAAAATCACCAAGTGCTATATAAATGTCTGCTACTATTATTACTATCACTAGTATTATTTGCTGAGTGTAGAATTTCTCTTTTCTTTCTCTTTTCTTAATTTCTACTATAGTGTTCACAAAAGCTGACACATTACTTTTCCCCTCTCTCCCTTCAGATTTTTGCCCCTTTGTCTTAAGGGTAAATCCATAGTCAAACCTTTGTTTCTGATTATTTTATGAAGAAAGTTCATTCCAATATATTAATGCATTTATTATTAAGATGTTCTTTTTATGTTTTTTTCTTTTGAGTTATTTAAATCCAGATAATCTGTGAAATTTCTCTTGAGAGGCAACCTGATCTCCTATGTAATTACTATCATACTAATAACTCAAAAATCATGATTTTTTTTTCAAAGTAAGAAGTTAAAAACCTTTTTGTAGCAGTGTCACAGTAAGGTTGGATAAATAGGCCTCCTTGGAACACCAAGTTGAGAGTAGTGTTCAGAGTTTAAGGTATTCATAATATGCAACCTGGAATTTCTTTTTTTTTTTTTTTTTATGAGTGCTCTTAAAGAAAGAGCTTATTTTCTTTTTTTTTTTTAATTTAATACCCTTTTATTTACAGGATATATGCATGGGTAACTTTACAGCATTAACAATTGCCAAACCTCTTGTTCCATTTTTTCACCTCTTACTCCCTACCCCCTCCCCCAGATGGCAGGATGACCAGTAGATGTTAAGTACATTAAAATATAAATTAGATACACAATAAGTATACATGACCAAATCGTTATTTTGCTGTACAAAAAGAATCGGACTCTGAAATATTGTACAATTAGCTTGTGAAGGAAATCAAATATGCATGTGGGCATAAATATAGGGATTGGGAATTCAATGTAATGGTTTTTAGTCATCTCCCAGTCTTTGACAAACCCAAAGACCCCAGCTTTTGGGATAAGAACTTACTATTTGATAAAAATTGCTGGGAAAATTGGAAACTAATATGGCAGAAACTAGGCATTGATCCATACTTAACACCGTACACCAAGATAAGGTCAAAAAGGGTTCATGACCTAGGCATAAAGAATGAAATTATTAATAAATTAGAGGAACACAGGATAGTTTACCTCTCAGACCTGTGGAAGGGGAAGGTCTTTATGACCAAAGAAGAACTAGAGATCATTACTGATCACAAAATAGAAAATTTCGACTATATCAAACTGAAAAGTTTTTGTACAAACAAAACTAATGCAGACAAGATTAGAAGGGAAGCAATAAACTGGGAAAATATTTTTACAGTCAAAGGTTCTGATAAAGGCCTCATTTCCAAAATATATAGAGAATTAACTCTAATTTATAAAAAATCAAGCCATTCTCCAATTGAAAAATGGTCAAAGGATATGAACAGACAATTCTCAGATGAAGAAATTGAAACTATTTCTAGTCATATGAAAAGATGCTCCAAGTCATTATTAATCAGAGAAATGCAAATTAAGACAACTCTAAGATACCACTACACACCTGTCAGATTGGCTAAGATGACAGGAAAAAATAATGATGATTGTTGGAGGGGATGTGGGAAAACTGGGACATTGATTCATTGTTGGTGGAGTTGTGAACGAATCCAACCATTTTGGAGAGTAGTTTGGAACTATGCTCAAAAAGTTATCAAACTGTGCATACCCTTTGATCCAGCAGTGTTACTACTGGGATTATATCCCAAAGAGATTATAAAGAAGGGAAAGGGACCTGTATGTGCACAAATGTTTGTGGCAGCCCTTTTTGTAGTGGCTAAAAACTGGAAACTGAATGGATCTCCATCAGTTGGAGAATGGCTGAATAAATTGTGGTATATGAATATTATGGCATATTACTGTTCTGTAAGAAATGACCAACAGGATGATTTCAGAAAGGCCTGGAGGAACTTACACGAACTGATGCTGAGTGAAATGAGCAGGACCAGGAGATCATTATATACTTCAACAACAATACTATATGATGACCAGTTCTGATGGACCAGGCCATCCTCAGCAACGAGATCAACCAAATCATTTCCAATGGAGCAATAATGAACTGAACCAGCTATGCACAGAAAAAGAACTCTGGGAGATGCAACCTGGAATTTCACACTTAAAAGTGAAAACAAAACAAAAAAAAAAAGTGAATCACCCCTAAAAGGTTTCATCTAATGTGGGTCATTAGAAATTGGGCTATATTTCCCCTAAAGTTCAATATTTGGGAGAACAGTAATGATCATAGATAATGTAAATTGGAAAGGAGCTAGAAGTCTATATTGTGTTTGGGAAAAGCCTGGTACTACATAATAGCTATGTTGTCAAGCATGGTGATGTCCAATTTTCGTTATTATTCATGATTCATCTTACTCTACTCATGTAACACTAGGGAAACACAAGAAGGGAGTGAAGGCCATAAAGGTTACCGCATTAGGACTCCTTGCCAAATACCCTAAAATTTTTCAGAACTCTTTGCTTGGGTATGGTCATTGATGACATTGCAAAAGATATAGTTCCACTGGAAGAAATCTATATCCATGGATGGTTGACTTAGCAAATAGTAGGTTTTCCCATACGAAAAGCCTTCAAGCAATATCTGAAAGATCACTTGCAAGGTATGTTAAAGAAGGAATTCTTGGTCAGTTATGGTTTGAATAAGATAATTTTTTAGGTCCCATCTAATTTGAAGACTCTATCAAATGACAAAGTATCTCAGCTTCTACATGGTAGGTGAGGTCTGGGTGTTTTCATCACTGAACTATTACTTTCAATAGTAACTATAATATTGTATTTTATTAGAGTTATAAAGAGTTAACTATGGATATAGTTATTCTATGGATTCATGGTCAAAATATATTTATTGTGTGTGTACTCCCTCCAATAGTGCAAAATCAACCATCCAAATGTTCTTATCCTACCTAAACAACTGTTGTTCACATCTTCCCTTCTATCAGGGATTACCCAATATACTTATAAATCTTTCTGGATTGGGGCAGCTAGGTGGTACAATAGATAGAGCACCAGCCCTAAAGTCAGTAGGACTATTGAGTTCAAATTTGGCCTCAGACACTTAATAGATTAATAGACTATGACCTTTTGACTTTGGGGATTTTCTAGCCAGCTCAGCACAGAAGCCATTAATTTCATTCTGTACATGTTCATAAGCACTAGGGTCTGAGATCAATCTTGTCTTATATAAATTCTTTGTATAGATTTATGCATAACATGGTGTTCAGTTTGCCAAGGGAGTGAATCAACACATTGTTCTAAATCCAATTCTATGTGTGGCATCTATGTTATTGTTGTGACAATGGGACTACCCTATACTATTAGGAACTCCCACAGACATATGTAGTTACCTCCCGAAGCTTTGCTCTTGCTTTCAATAAGTAGAAAAGTTTTTGTCTTCTACCCATAGTACTTTTCTATTATCTTTGATGCCAATTTTCTCATAATTTATATCATGATCCACCCCTGTCATGTAATTATTTTTTTTCCCCCGAGGATGTAGAATCATTTATATGCATATGCCTGTGAGTAGGTAAGAAAATGTCCCATGGTGAAAACTCACTCCTAAAACTTCTTACCCCTTTTATTGTATTTGTATAACTGTCTTTTCTCTACTCACCCTTATCTCATATGTCACAGTTAATATAGGTTACTCTCAGTTCCCCATATTATAACCTGAACATCTAATTCCTTTGTACAGATGAAGTTTCTAGCCAATTAACGAATAACACTTAATCTATATAATGGGCTTTTATATAAAACCTTAAGATTCACTTTTTGCTGGAAATGTGCATTCTCTTGGAAAGTGAGTGGATAGCCATCTATTGGGAAATGGATGAATAAATTATGGCATATGCATTTAGTGGAATTATTTCTATAAGAAATGATGAGCAGACTGATTTCTGAAAAGCTTGGAAAAACTAACATGAACTGATGCTGAATGAAGCATCAGTACAAAATAACAGCAAGATTATGTGATGATCAACTATGCTAGACTTAGCTTTTCTCGGCAATACATTAATTCAAGACAATTTCAATAGAAATGGGATGGAAATGCCATCTGTATCTAAAGAGAGAACTATAGAGACTGAATAGAAACCAAAGCACAGTATTTTCATCATTTTTAATTGCTTGTTTGTTTTTCCCATTCAGTTTGAGTTTTCTTGCATATAACAAATATGGAAATATGTTTAAAAGTATTTTACATACTTGAGAAGGGGAGAGATAAAGGGAGAGGGGGAAATTTTGGAGCACCAAATCTTACAATAGTGAATGTTAAAAACTATCTTTACATGTATTTGGAAAAAATTAAATACTCTTGAGGAAGTGTACATTTTCATCTTATTAATGCATATGTAACCCATGTATCAATTACGGAGAGACTGACTGACTGGGCTCAATTTTTAAAATCTAACAATAATAACAGTATGACTCATACTACTATATGGAGAGTTTCTAGTCTGGAAACTTAAGAATTTGACTAGCTTTTAGTCTATTTGAATCAGTTCACTTATAAGCAAGCAAGTCAACTATTTTGATAATAACCATGTTTATTACATAACATATGGCATAAATGAACTTGGAAATCCAGTGGAAAAGAGCACTGGATTTGGAATTGAAAGATATATATTAGAATCTTATATCTATCACTTGTAAGGTAAATCATATAATCTCTTACAAATGCAGTTTCCTTATTAGTAAAATGAAGAAATTTGGCTAGATGACTTATGAGGGTGCATCAACTTAAAATTTATGATTCTATGATGTAGGTCTAACAAAAAGAAACAAACTCATGATATCTATTCAAAAGTAATATAAGTAGAGGGACTTCTTTGGTGATGATTATGCTGATATCTTGTTTTATTCTGTTTGAATATAGCTTCTCTTTGGATTCTCATTTCATTTATGTCTGATTCCCCTCTTTGTATGAATGAATAGTCCA
Source organism: Sarcophilus harrisii (assembly GCF_902635505.1). Classification (NCBI taxonomy): domain Eukaryota; kingdom Metazoa; phylum Chordata; class Mammalia; order Dasyuromorphia; family Dasyuridae; genus Sarcophilus; species Sarcophilus harrisii. Next base: position 148,898,579 of record NC_045427.1, read on the forward strand.
GGTCCTATGGGTCCCAGATTCTTAAACTATGGGTTGAAATGCCATATATGGTCTCATAATTGAATGTAGGGGTCATGGAATTATGATTTGTTATCAGTAAATGTTTGATTTGCACACCTATTTTATATACCCATATACCCAGCATTATGTAAAAATTTCTTAGGCAAAAAGGGGTCATGAGTGGAAAAAGTTTAAGAAGCCCTGCTGGATCTAACCTTTGCTCATACATGGGCCCAAAAGCCAATGCTGCAAACATTGTTATAATCCACATAATTTGCCCTTCCTCTCCAAGAATTCTCTATAGTTCCATAGCTCCTGTTTAGTAAATTCTGCTATGTACCTTCTGCCTCAATATCCTATGAAATAGAATTCTTTCTTATTCTTACTACATTTGCTACATATATTTGCATGTAGAACTCTGGCCAAAATTGGTCAGATTTATTCAGCATAGATCTCTCAGTGTGAAGTCAATTTTTCTGCCCATAACATATGAATCAATAAATCAATAAATATTTATTAAGTTCTTGTGTGCCAGCCACTCTGTTAAGTATTGGGATTTAAAAGAGTCAGAATACAGTGGTTACCCCTAAGAAGCTTACAGTCTGATGAGTGAGACATATGCAAACAAATATATAAAGCAAGTTATATTCAGAGAAAATAGGAAATTATTAAAGAAATAATAAAGGAAAGATAATAACTAGAGTTGAAAAGGATTGGGGAAGGCTTCCCCTAAGAGATGGGATTTTAGTTGGGACTTAAAGAATGGCAAGGAGGTCAGTAGACAAAATGGAGGAGGGAGAGGATTATAGGAATGGAGCATAGGCAGAGAAAATTCCTGGAGTCACAAGATTAGGTGTCTTGTTCATGGAATAGCCAGGAGGCCAGCAACACTGGATCAAAGATTATGTGATGGGGAGCATTTTGTATTTCATCTTGTAGGTGATAGGGAGTCACTAAGTTATTGAAAAGAGGAGTGACATAATCAGACCTGTCTTTAGAAAATCACATTGTGAATGGTTCCAGCTATTCTGGAGAGCAATTTGGAACTATGTCCAAAAAGTCATCAGACTTGCATACCCTTTGATCCAGCAGTGCTACTACTGGGCTTATATCCCAAAGAGATCTTAAAGGAGGGAAAGGGACCCACATGTGCAAAAATGTTTGTGGCAGCCCTATTTGTAGTGGCAAGAAACTGGAAATCAAATGGATGCCCACCAACTGGAGAATGGCTGAATAAATCGTGGCATATGAATGTTATGGAATATTATTGTTCTATAAGAAACAATCAGGAAGATTATTTCAGAGAGTCCTGGACTTACATGAACTGATGCTAAGTGAAATGAGCAGAACCAGGAGATCATTGTACACGGCAACATCAATCCTGCTTTCCAGAGCCCCCACACTGGGGTGATTAAAATATCCTGCTTTCTAGAGCCCCCAAGTTGGGGTGACAAAATATACTATGCTTTTTAGAGTCACCACACGAGGGTGATTAAAATATACCTTCCTAGTGGAGAAGTGATGAGCTGGAACTCCTGAGGATGGTGGAAAAATGGAATCCATTTATTACAAGGCCTTTTCCCCTTTTATACCCTCATACTCTTAAGTAACAAACACTGGGCATGTGCTAAGTATATACTGTGCATGTGGGACCACATTAACAACTTGCTATTGTACATAGTTTGCCAGCTGGTATCACTCTGCTTCAATCACAACACAGGCTGTCACTGCCCCCTGACTTCTCAGGAGGGCTCAGAGCCCTTAGGGGAGATGGGGAGCCAAACCAGACATTGTTAGCAGGTTCCCTCTGGGCTGAAGGGCCTTATACCTCACCCAGAGCTCCCCCACTGACTGTGACCTTCTATAATGATCAATTCTGATGAGCATGACTTTTTCCAACAATGACCTGACTGATGCCAGTTCATCAGTCTACACCCAAAGAGCAGACTGTGGGAACTGAATGTGGATCACAACATAACATTCACATTCTTTTTGTTGTTGTTCGCTTGCAATTTGTTTTCTTATTCATTTACTTTCCTTTTTGATATGATTTTTCTTGTGCAACAACAGAATTGTATAAATATGTTTATATACTGTCATGAACACTAAAGCTCAAAATGAGCTCTGGTTAGCAATAAATAAGCAAAACAACAAAAATTGTGTTTTATGGTGCTATTGGAGCAAGAAAGGATCAGAAAAGTATAAGTTCAATGTTTGTAAAAGATAGGACAATAATAATATCAGAGAGAGGAGGAAGGGACTTAATTCTTATTTTGATCCTGTTTTCTTTGAGTTGAACTCAAGATAAATTAAGGAGATATCGTAAAAAACTAGAAGAGATTTACCTCAGAAGAGGAACCAGAGATCAGAATGCAGAGTTATTAGCCTGGTGTCACCAGGTAGTAAGTAGGAAAGCCAGCATTCCAACTCAGTTCATGTGACTCTAGAACCAATAGATCCCACTTTTTGTCACTGAATTGAATGAAAGAATTGTTGTCATACTTATCAGATTTAAAGGAGATGTAGAGAATTAAGTAAAAACAGAGGAATGAGATATAGGGAAGTAGGAATGTGGGAATGATGAACAGGAAAGTAAGAAAGACACTGAAATAGGGGATAGGGTCCCACCAGTAAAACCATTTTTCATCGGTTCACAGAATTAATATCCAGAAAGAGTTTGACAGGCTAAAACTGTGGTTAGGAACTCATATAAAGAAATTAACAAGAATAAATGTAAAGCCCTATAATTGGATTCTAAAATGTTAATAGTATAAGTGTAATAATAGAGAGACATAATAAGACAACTGATGTGTAAAATATCTGGGGTTCCTGAGAGATTATAAGTTCAATATGAGTCAACAATGCAAAGTGGTAATTATGCCTATATTCAAAGCTTTTCCAGATATGTATCTGCTAGATCTTCTGCTTTATTGGCATAACCTCTTGGAATCAAGAGTCATCTTTCACAAAGAAGCATAAGAGTACATACCAAGGAGGACCAGAAAGCTGTACAGCTACTTTTAAGTATGTATTATATGCAAAGAACTATGCTAAGCACTGTGAGAAAAGCAAGAAATAATAGGTTCCATTTTGGTAGCACTTTATAGGCTTACCAAGTAGGTAATACAACTTATAGTATGCCCATTTCATTGTTCAGTGAGGCCTCCAGAAAGCTGCACCACTGCCCATATCCACTCTTGGTTTGTTGGTTTTCCCAAGACCCTTTCACCCTACTGACAAACCTTTTCTGCCAACCTTTCAAGTCATCTTTGGTGACTCGGGGCTCAGGTTTAGAAACCAAAGATGCTGCTGCTAATTCAGAGGTCCTGCAGAGGGTCTGGGGCTGCATGAGCAAGGCCAGCACTGAGACTGCATGTTGGACTCCAACCCTGTTGCCACAGATCTTTTTCTGCTGACCTTCTAAGTCATCTTTGGTGTCTCTGAACTGAGAGGTCTGGAAGCCGCCCATACTGCTGATGATTCAGAGGTCCCTACATCAATGACCGCTGCTGGTATGGAGTCAGGGTTGGGATGGTGGTGGAGGTGGTTGGGACTAGGGCTAGGAGGGGAACTGCACTGGCGCAGCCTCTACCAGGACTGCACACTGGACTCACCCTCTTGTCACAGATCTTTTCCGCTGACTTTCTAAGTTGCCTTCAGCTGAAAAATGTTCTCTCCATCTTTTGGGGTGTTCTGACACTATAAATTTTATTTAGAGCCATTATTTAAAGGAATTTGGAAGTTTGGGGGAGAGGTTGGGCTAGTTACTGCCTTTGCTCCACCTTTTGGGCTTCACCAATGAGTCTTCTGGCAGTTTATTCACTTCAGCACCTACTTTCCCAATGCCCATTTTACAAATTAAATTAAAACTCAAGAGGGTTTAAGTGATTTGCCTAAAGTTATGTAGTTAATAAGTAACAAAGCCAGGATTAGGATCCAGGGCTTGTGATTCAAAGAGTTATGTGTTTACCCTATATCACTCCATATAGTCTCTGGCTTCAAGGAGCTTACAAAAGTTACTTAAGAAATTATAAAATGTTATTTCCAACTTCTGTGGAAAATACCCCGAACTTACTTATCATGTCTTATTCTTGAATAAGGTTGAAACAAAACTCTTTAGAATTAGGAGATAATTACAGAAACAGACAGAGAAATAACCTTTACTATAATGGCTTGGATGTGATATCTGAAATATTATTTTCACATGACAGATTTAAATATGGCAAAAATTTTCATTTCATTATGCACAAAACATAATTACTTTCAGAGTATAAGAATTGAAGGTGTTGATCCAAATCTAATCTTTGTATTTTAGCTCTGAAATATAAATGTCAATGGACTACAGTTGCCTAAAATATTTTACAAAGAAACATATATTTAATTTTTTGGTTGTTTCAGCATCCAGATTAGGAAAATTGTGACATGTGGCACTGACCTACCATTGATCACAATGTATAGATAGAATGATAGGATTGAGAAAGAATTAATTTTACATTCAAGCTGAAATGTGCATCTGGCTCTTGATCTAAAATTGGACCCCTTTTATGTATCTGAGTCCTAGAAATAAGCTACCAAAATTAAAATCTGTAGTGTCAGTTAGCCCTAAATAAAATGGTAAGGTTCATGATGTTTATTTTCAATATCTCTCTTCTATTTTTATTGATATTACTCCTTTCTAGGTTTCCTTTCCTCTACTTTATGGTCCAGGGCCTTCCTTCTGTTTTCTCTCAGATATTATTGAAACTCACCAGTGATCACTTCCATTTTAAATAGATTTAAATAGATTTAAATGGAAAAAGTGCATTTAAGCCTTATGTTAACTCTGACAATCTAATAACAGTCCATATATCCTGTCAAAGGCTCTCAGGCAAGTGGAGGTATTTTGTTTGGCCATTATAAACCCTTTAAATCACACCTCTATGTGATCACACTCACGTCCAGTCTTGAGTATGCCCGAGAAAACAAAGATATATACAAAAACTAGTATAAACTGGGCTTTATGGAAAAAAACAGAAAAAATAACCAATGAGAAACATTTTTAGCAAGGAGCAAGTTCCATCACACTTGAAATGTAACCCAGGAAAAGTATCTTCTTTGGAACTCTCTATCATGCTTTCCTTCCCCTGGAAACTTATCATTGTGAAATTTCAATATGTAGAAAGGTTGAAACTGTCTGGCACTCATGTCTCATCATGTCCTCTGTCTCTCTGACTAGTGAGCAGGTCTACGGACTCCATAGGAAGGATCTAGTGGAATGCTTCATGAATCTGCTTAACATTTTAGGCAAATGTTTACCAGAAGAGTAGTATGGTATAATGGAGAGATTTGGCCTACTGGTTCTAGAATCCTTAAAGAGTGGCCCCAGCACAGTTTTTCTGCCCTTTCATACCAGTTATAAGTCTTTTAGATTTCTTTGGAACTCTCAGTCATGCCCCAGCACTAGATACCTCTTCACCCTTTTCAGCTTCCTTTTGTGTGCTACCTCCTTCCCATTAGATTATAAGCTTCTTGAGGAGAGGGACTATCTGTTTATTTAATTGTATCGCCAGCACTTAGTGTAGTGTCTGGCATATAGCAGGCACTTAATAAGCATTTATTGACTAATAACAAGACATCAATAGTGATTATGACCAAAATCTAGGGAAATATAGGACCTAGACTGTAGATATTCCTCAAAAAAATCTTAACATCTTATTTAATAAACTATAATGCTCAGGCATACTCTGGAGGAAACTAAGATTTTATATTGTGTTACTCTCAAAAATACATCTGGTAGATGCCCATCAATTGGAGAATGGCTGAATAAAATGTGGTATATGAATGTTATGGAATATTATTGTTCAGTAAGAAACAACTAGCAAGATGATTTCAGAGAGGATTGGAGAGACCTAGATGAACTGATGCTGAGTGAAATGAGCAGAACCAGGAGATCATTATACACAGCAACAAGAAGACTATATGATGATCAGCTCTGACAGACGTGGCTCTATTCAACAATGAAACGATTCAAACCAGTTCCACTTGTGCAGTGATGAAGAGAGTCATCTACATCCAGAGAGAGAACTGTGGGAACAGAGGGTAGAACACAACATAGCATTCTCACTTTCTCTGTTGTTATTTGCTTGTATTTTGGTTTTTTTCCCCTCAGTTTTTCTTTTTCTTCCTTTTGGATCTGATTTTTCTTGTACAATCAGATAATTGTATATATATATATATATATATATATATATATATATATATATACACACACACACATCTTAGATCTAATATGTATTTCAACATATTTAACATGTATTGGACTACCTGCCAGATGGGGGAGCGGTGGGAGGAAGAAGGGGAAAATTTGCAACAAAAGGTTATTTAAAGGTCAGTGTTGGAAAAATTATCCATGCATATGCATTGTAAATAAAAACTTTAATTAATAAAAAAATACATCTGGATATTCTTTCTAGTATTACAGAAACAATTGATCAGGATCAATATGGTTCAATTCATTCAACAAATAATTATTAAGTTTTGTCTAGTACAGAGTATTATTAGCTTCTTGGGATAGAAAAATGAAAAACAGAATGATGATGTGTCTCAAAGAGTTCATCATTTAGCTGGAGAATGAATCAATCACCAAGTATTCATTAAGTACTTACTAAGTGCCAAGTGATAGGAATATAAAAACAGTATAATGAATGAAATAATCTCAACATCCAAAGAACTTACACTCCAATGAGGAAATCAAGTACATATATAAAGATGAGTTGCATAACCCAAAAATTATGAAACAAGTCCAAATACAATTAACTGGATAAGAATAGTCAATCACAGAGATTTAAGGAGAAAGGAATAATTTCTAGCTGAGGGGCTAGGATTTAGTACCTGAACTCTCCTTGAAAAAGGAGAATATTTATAGGTAAAGATAGGTAAGAAGTATCTAGTAGAATGACTCATGAATCTATTTAACATCTTAGGCAAATGTTACCAGAAAAATGAAGAGATTTGGCCTACTGGTTCCAGGATCCTTAGTAAATGAGGATAATTGCAAAAAGACAAATTTAGATCTGGTGGCAGGAAAAGTTTTCTAATAACTAAAGTTATCCAAAAGTTAAATAGACTGTCTTGAGAAGTAAATGGATTCATTCTTCTCGACCAAAACTGGCTGCATTTTCCTCCTTGAGTCTAAAGGCAAACTTACAAAGTCAAGAATGATTCTAATGCTATCAATTCAAGCCATAATTCCAATATGTTCCTTTCACTGTAAAATGCAGTAAGGGTAGAAAAATTAGCATTGGCAAGAAGTGAAGCTGCTTCATTTTCTTGGTCTAAATGCAAGGAGAGAATGGGAATCTACAAAAAAGAATTTCAGTTTTTTATCCTCTATTTTCCTGAAAATTTACAGCTACTTCCATATGAATGATTTTAAATCTTCAGTGGTCAAGAGTCTCCTACATTCTTACTTCACTCCTGAGTAATATTGACTATTTTCCCAAAGAACTCAGTGGTACTCCAGAACAAATTTCAATTACTAATGGATTTCAATAGTCTAAACAAGTAGAGACTTACACAAGTATCTGACACCATACTTTGCCTCAGTTACACAGGGATTTTACCTCTTGTTTCAAGCTGCTAATTCCCTTTCTAATTCTTTATTTTCAACTTTTTTTCCCTTAAATGTTTTCATTCCATTTACAAGAACATTTTAAATATTTTTAAAAGTTTTACTTTACCAAAAGGAAAAAAAAAAGTTTTACTTTGCCTCTTCCAGGAATTCTGGTTGATTTTGATTTCCAAGCAATGTTTTCATGATTATTTTTTTCCCCTTTCTTTGGATCTGGATATTCAAACAGTTCCAGATCCACCTAATTGGGCTATCAATTAAATTATATTGTTCCTTATTATTCACCAAAAAAATATTACAAACTTTGTCAAATGCTTTGCTGAAATACTCTGTACAGTATCCACTAATCTATCATTTGATTGCTCTTTAGTTTGTCATGGTTTAGTCTTGATAAAGTCATAATGATCACTTCCATTTCTAAATGCACACTAATCATCCCATCAACAATATGTTCTAGATTTTTTCCAGGTATCAGAATTAAGCTCCTTTATCTTCTTTGCTGAATTCTCTTCCAGATCATATCCTTTAACCATAGGTGCCCCTCAGAATTCTGTACCGGGTCTTCTCTCTTTATATTACTTCACCCAGTGATCTCATCAACATCCATGAATTTATTGCCATCTTGATAATTCTCAGATCTATTTTACCTGCCCCAATCTTTCTCCTGGCCTCCAATCTTACTTCTCCAATTCCTTTGAGACATGTTAAAGTTAATATAAACAATAATCTTAGTAGTAGATTTGTATTATGCAAATTCAACTTTACCTAAAGAATTCTGAAAGAAATATGCATTCCAAAAAAATCTGTATTAAATTTACTATACTTTTTCATTGTCCATAATCTTTTAAAGACTATTTACGTCCCAGGAGTAATCTTTCAAGAATGCATTTTTCTTCATTCTTTCCAATCTAGTGACTATACTTCTAGACAATCAAAGAAAACAGAAGCAAAATAATAATTGAATACTGTTACCTTATCTATAGTACACTGTATGGGACTGATCTGGAAAATTCTCAGTTCAACTGGGCAAGTTTACATGGTAATGAGTTATTGTTTGAAACTTTATTTCTTATCATGTGGGGATGAATCAATTGACTAACACTGCTGTAAGACCAAGTTCTCCCCTTGTGTTGTCTTCTGAAAATACATTCAGTTTAATATTCAGCATTTTTCTCTCTTTGGAGAACATAACAATGAGCAAGAAACAACATAGGAAAACAAAAACCTCAACTTTGCCTCTTATTAGTACCTGTAACAGTTATTTGGGTAACTCAGTCCAATAAAAAAAAATTATTGCTTCTAACTACCTTCATCTCTCTTCTGAAGAAATCCATAATTTAAGAATAGTACTATAAGGTTGTCTCTAGGGTAAAAATGGTACTCTATAGAACCGGGAGGATACATGTCTAGCAACCCCAAATTTGATTGTCTTCTGAAGGAAATCCAAAACCTCAGAATCTGCCATTAGTGATGCCTGAATGCCTGGATTTTGAGGTTGCCCCTCTAGCAAAGTGGATTCATTTTTTTCTAAGGTGAGTTCAAGCTGTATGGAATTCTGGAGGAAGAATGAGACTCACTAGAGAAGAAAGATAACAGGTAAACAGCCTGAATGCTCACATTGGCACCTTGGAAATATTGGAATAAATTAAGGAAGACCTCTAGAATATCAGGAGATACTAAAACATGGATAAGAATCTGAAATGTTGGAAAAAACTCAGTTTCATGTGCAATGAATCACATTTCCATTTGAGTCAAGTTTGAGATACGATATTGGTAAGCCCACTTCTCTCCAACTAGTTTTATTATTTCCCTTGAAATTCTTTACTGTTTGTTCCTCCAGATAAGTTGTCATTATTTCTTCTAGCTCTATAAAGTATGTATTCAGGATCTGGCATAACTCAAAACAGTTCAGCAATTCAGTGTTAAAATTAAAATAAAGTAGTTTTGGACCATAAAATGCAATCAATAGAACTTTTCCTGTGACAAAATTAAAAGGATACAATTGAAATAAACTACTCTGCTTTCAGGGACCTCACAGTATAATAGGGGAGATAACATGCAAACAACTTTGTATAAATTATATATATACACACATATGTGTATGTATGTATGATAATGGAGATTTTCATGGGAAAAAGCACTAACAGTAACAACAATGAGGACAAAACTTCTTGGAGAAGATTGTATTTTAGCTGAGGCTTTAAGGCAAAAAGTGAAAATGAGAGAGAAAGAGGGGGGAAAGGGCAAGACAGAAAAGGGAGGCAAAGAGCTACAGAATGAGTGCGAGCAAAAAAGAGTGAGAGACAGACTGAGAGAGATAGACAGATATAGAAAGATACAGAGAGAGAATTTCAACCATAGGGAACAATCAGTAAAAATGTAGATTCTGGAGAGAAGTCTTATTTAGGATACTTCTTCAAAGTGAAGGGGAATAAGGTGTAAGAAGGGCCAGATTGTGAAAGACTTAAAAGCAGTGGATTTGATATTTAATCCTAGAAGTAATCAAATAAGTCCCAAGGATAGACTTCTATTTCCTTAAAGGAACTCAACTATTAAAAAAAAAGAAAGTGCTTCTCTATCATAGTAATGCTTTAGTAATTTGATTGGTATGACACTTGATGTGTGAATTAATTTAGGTAGTACTATCATTTTTATTACATTGGTATAACTCAACCATGAGAAATTGATATTTGCAATTTCCTGCCTTTATTTTTGTAAAAGAGTGTTTTGTAGTTATAGTCATAATTCTTCTGTGTGTTGGTATTTAGATTATCTAATATTTTATATATTCTGCAGTTTTTTAATCTCTTCCTATTTTTTATATATAGATTGCTATTTTATGCATTTACTCTATATCTTGCTAATTTACTAAGTTATTTCAATGAATTTTCAGTCACTATCTTGTGTTCTCTAAATAAATCATCATATAATTTTCAAAAGTGATCTTTACTTATGCTTATCCCTTCAATTTATCTTTCTTGTCTTATTACTATAGCTAGAATTTCTAGAAACATATCAAATAACAACAGTGATAATGAACCTGATGTCTTTGATTTTATTCAAAGTTTTTTTTCCCCATTTTTCTATTAGAGATAATTTTTGCTTCCGTTTTATAGAGATAATATTTACCATATTAAAGAAAGGTCCATTTATTACTATATTTTAACAGTTAAAATACAAATGGGTATATTTTCTCAAAAATATTTGTGATATAGGGATATAGTTTTTTCCTATTAATATATTCTCTTATATTTGTAGTTTTCCTAATACTGAAACAATCATGCATTCCTGTAATAAATTCAAAATAATCACATTGTATAATCTTTTTTAATATATTAATGTAGTCTCTTTGCTAACATTTGTGCACACATATATAATGTGTATATGTGCATATGTGTAGATATACATATATATACCAGTTAACACTTTTATGCACTAGCACATGTTCAATTTTTGTAAAAGCATCATGCATCTCTAAGAAATATGCACTTTTTGAAAGATGCAATAACTGTACTCTACACAAGTTTAGGCCCCTCTGTGCTGTCCTAATTACAACTTCTTCCTGACCTGAAATGTTAGGTGTTTGTTTCAGTTTAAAAAAGGTTAGGTGTTTGTTCTCTGGGTTTGTTCTGTTGAAATCCTTGTTCTTAATGAAGCACTAGTGAGGGTAGGGGTTATAGGAACTGAAAAGTGTAAGAAAGTTTTCCTTTCATGCCTGAGATGTAAGTCCACAGAAGACAAAGAATCCTTTCCATTGTCATGTTGACAGTTCAGCAAGGAATCTCTAAGAATCACAACTCATCTCTTCTGTAGTACATATCTCATATAGTACATATCTCACAGGGTTATTGTGAAGATCAAATGGAACAATGTACATAAATCACTATATAAACTATGACAAGCACTCTATAAATGTTGGCTATCATTATTGAAAGACTTCATATTTTTATGTCACTAACTTACTCAGCTCCTTTTTTTAGGCAATTATCAAATTCTTATTAAGTTTATGCAAAGAAACACTGCCTTCAACTATCTTCTATACTAGTGTCTCAATTTTAAATACAATATTAAAATTTAATCTAACAAAATTTAATTTTCTACCTTTTTTCTCTCCCACTAGTAATCTTTAGATATTGTCTTGTACTTCTTGACTAAAATGTTCTTTACCTCCCCATTCCTCTGTACTATCATATCTCCATGTCTTTTTTCCCTACCCCTGAATGTTTGCTCTTAGCTGTTAAATTCTCATCCATTCCTTAAAGTCTAAGTCAAACACTTTCTCCTCTATGAAACCTTCCCTGATCCCCTGATTAGTAATGACATTTCTCCTTAGAAAACTTCCATGTACTATTGAACATTATAGGAATTCCCTATTGGTATCTTATCTATAAGACTGCAACCTTCTTGGGAGCAGGCACTTTCTTATTTAAAGTTTTCTTAATACCATGATCTGCATCCAACAGAGACTAATAAATGCTTGTTGTATTATATGGCTTTGTATTGTGCCAGAATGGAGTTAAGAGATAGCCTCTCACCTCTCCCCCTTACTCTCCATACATACATACATACATACATACACACACATATGTATATGTGTGTATGTATGTATGTATATATGTGTGTGTGTGTGTATATATATATATATATATATATATATATATATATATATATATATACTTCTACCTATGTCCTTCAGAGTTTATTGATTTATCTTTTAAAAAAAAATTTGTAATGTCACTGACTAAATATATAGCTGCCAATCAACCAAAAAGGTAGAATCAATTTTCAATTTCCCTTTCAAATTATCTAAGTAGAATATGTTTCTGATATGTTGTGTTTTCTAAGCATCTTGGTAAGATATTGGATTTAATTATTTTAAATAAGTGAAAGAAACCTTAAACATCATCTCACTTCAGTCTCCATTGGTTAAATAAATTGGACATAATCACATTAATTAGTAAAACTAGTACCAAAGCCTATGATTTTGATAGTTTAGTATTCTATTGTATTATATGGATCTTTTTTTTTTCCTTTTTTTCTAAGTGAAGTTCATTTTGAGAAGGAAAAGGATGAATTGTGTTTTGTTTTGTTTTTTTAAAGATCAAATGTATGCATATGGAACTCACCAACCAATTTGGATTTTTAAGATATGCACAGATATGTAAAGGCAAGTAATACAAGATGCTTTTCTGTAAGAAAAGCTTCAAAATGCTAAATTTCAGAATAAATTTCATGAAGGAAGCTAAAGACATGAAAAAGAGATATTTTTAAACCATATTGGAAGAAAGAGAAGGATCAAAAATGAATTGGAATTACTGCTCAGATAGAAAGGAAGAGAAAAACTAAACATTGAGTGAAAGTAAAACTGTTCAATTTTCATTTTGTTTTCTATGTCATGGAGAATGCTATTTTGTCTAGACAGGAAAGAATAAAAATGGCAAATGAAGAATTAATAACAAAGAAATATAAGGAAATATCAAGAGGAGAGCACCTAGCAAGCCTTGATGAATGTCACATGGTCCTAATGAATCATTTTTGTGTGATAAAAGATATAATTGTTAAGCCAATGATATTAATCTTTGAAAAAACAGAGCTAGTCATAGAAGTGCACTCTTACAATCACTGCTACTGGGAAAAGATAAAGCTGAAGGGAATTCAGCTTTTGAGCTCAAGAGTTCTGAGTTCCAGTGGGCTATGACTATCAGTTATTTATACCAGATTATTTAAGGCCCAAATTAGGGGAAAAAAAAAAGTAGATCAAAACTCTTGTGCTGATCATTGGTAAGGTCAGACTAGCAAATGGCTCTGTTTGTCTTGAAATAAGAAAAAAAACCATGGTTAAAATTCATAAAAAATTAAGAGCAGAAAATCTGTATTATATGCCAGTGAACTTGACTTTAATTTTTGGCAAAATTCTATAACATTATTTTCAAAGAAATAGCTAGTGTATAAAAAACTGGGGGGAAAAATGTTAATTTCAAAGAACCAACATGGATTCCTCAAAAACGGGTTACATTGTTTGGGCTCTTTTTTTTTTTTTTTTTTTTTGGAAAGTGTGACTTAACTGGAATCAGATTAAGGCAATGTTGTAAATATGATATACTCACACTTTAGCAAAGTATTTGATAAAATCTCTCATGTTATTTTTGTGGATAAGATAGAAAGATGTAGACTGACAGTACAACTAAGTTGGTTCATAACTGCTTAAATATTTTGACCCAAAGAATATTTATTAATGATTGATCTTAATTTAGAAGGTAGTTTCCTCTAGAGTGCCTCAGAGATCTGTTCTTGGCCTTGTTTCATTTAACATTTTTATCAATGACTTGAATAAAGACATAAAAGGCATATATCGATCAAAACATTCTGATTCAGAATTTTAAAAGATCAGTGTTAAATCACTGGGCTGAATCTCATAAAATTACTAGGGATGATATAAACTTCACAAAATTAACTTAATATCTTGCCAATTAGCAAGTACTCAAAAGAATATGTTGTTAGTTTATTTCAGACTCAATATGAATAAATAATGTGATATAGCAAGGAGAATTCAACTTGGGGTTAGAATCAAGAGACATCTTTCATATGTGTGTGTATACACATACATACACACATGTGTGTATATATATATATATATATATATATATATATATATATATATATACATGTATATATGAAATCTCTGGTTTTCCTACAAAGTTTCACAGAATATTCATTGCACTATGTTTGGGATCAATCCCAAAAGGATAATAGTTTGAAGTTACTGAACAGGAAATACTGAATAAGTTACTGAACGAGTTGTACTTGCCCTTGTCCAAATAATTCCCTGGCTTTGTTCTTCAACTACAATGCTTCTCATGTAGGCAAATCCTCTTCTTTTTCCAGGAAGTATGATATATTAGGAGAATCTTTACTCTCCCTATCAGACATAATTCTGAACCCTTGATCTTTTTTTAAAAAATTGATTTTCAAAATATATGCAGTTGGTTTTCAACATTCACTCTTGCAAAACCTTGTGTTCTATATTTTTCTCCTTTCTTTCCTCCTCCTCCCCCTCCCCTAGATAGCAAGAAATATAATCTAGGTTAAACATGTGCAATTCTTCTATACTATTGCAAACACATATGGTCAAAAGATATAAACAATTTTCAGACAAAGAAATTAAAACCATTTCTAGTCACATGAAAAAATGCTTTACATCTAAATTGATTAGATAAATGCAAATTAAGACAACTCTGAGGTACCACTACACACTTCTCAGATTGGCTAAGATAACAGAAAAAGATAATAAATGTTGGAGGGGGATATGAAAAAACTGGGAGACGTACATTGTAAGTAGAGTTGTAAACTGATTCAACCATTATGGAGAGCTATTTGAAGCTATGCCCAGAGAGCCATCAAACTGCATTGCATGGATTTTGATCCAGCAGTGTCTCTACTGGATCTGTATCCCAAAGAGATCATAAAAAAGGGGAAAGGACCCACCTGTGCAAAAATGTTTGTAGCAACCCTTTTTGTAGTGGCTAGGAACTGGAAACTGAGTGGATGAATGTTGAAGAATGGCTGGATAAGTTATTTTATATGAATGTTATGGAATATTATTGTTCTATATGAAACTATCAGCAGGATGATTTCAGAAAGAACTGGAGAGACTTAAATGAACTGGTGCTAAATGAAGTGAGTAGAATCAAGAGAAAATTGTACATAGCAATAAGAAGATTGTGTGATCATCAATTCTGCTGGATATGACTCTTTTCAACAATGAGGTGATTCAGGCCAATAGATTTGTGATGGAGAGAGCCAGCTGTATCCAGAAAGAAAACTGTGGGGACTGAATGTGGATCACAATATAGCATTTTCACCTTTTTGTTGTTTTTTGCTTGCTTTTTTTCCATTATTGATCTGATTTTTCTTGTACAACAAGATAAATGTGGAAATGTGGCCAAGTTTAATAGCCAGTGTGATAAAAAGATAGTGTTTTCTTGATAAATTATACAGCAGTTCAATATTTGATATGAATCGTGCCCTTAAGAAGTTTCTGACCTTTGTCTGGAACCTAAACAAAATCTTCTATTAACCTTCAAATGTTATTTTGTCATTTTCCCAAGATTATCATTTTAATGCTGTTATAATTTTATCAAAAGCTTCTCATTAGTGAAAGCAGGGTCTTTCTGCATCACCATCTCTAAAAAGCATGAAAAGAAAATTTCCATTTGAATTATGTTTGCAAACAAATATTTGGTGTATACATGTATATATATATATATATATATATATATATATATATTTGTGTGTGTGAGTAGTATATAATATCAAGAGAATTTTTGGTTGGAATACTTCACACTTCAAATTCTGGTGACATCAATTGAGTTCAGCATCCTACATTGAATAAGCATTTATCTTTTTCATTCACTTTGTCATTGTTGATTTTTACATTGCATATACATATAGTGGGTAGGTGTGGGTGTATACACCTACACATATATGTATGTATATGTTATATATCCCTTCAGCTTAGCCCAAGATCCAGAGCTAATCAAAATAACAAATAGGCTATATTTTAAAAGTTCATTTCTTAGTCAGTTTGGAACTTAAAGAAAAATTCCCATAGATATTAAAAAGAGTGATTAGACTTACAACATAAAGGCTATAAAAGGTAATAGTGTAGTCACAGGGGTCCTCAAACTTTTTAAATAGGAGGCCAGTTCACCGTCCCTCAGACTGTTGGGAGGGCCAGACTATAGTGAAAACAAAAACTTTGTTTTGTGGGCCTTTAAATAAAGAAACTTCATAGCCCTGGGTGAGGGGGATAATCGTCCTCAGCTGCCACATCTGGCTCACGGGCTGTAGTTTGAGGACCCCTGTTAGAATACTGGTCTTGAATCAAGAAACAGGGTTCAATCTTGCCTCCAATACTTAATAGTTTTGTGACCATGGACAACTTTGTATTATGGAATTAATAGCAGTAGAAAAGTAAACTTTTCTAAGTTTGCTACATGAAAATGCATAAGAAGTTATAATTCTGGAAACAAGTAACTTCTCTTCTATGTTAGCAGTAGGAATTAAGAGTTTCTCCTTCCTTTCCCATACCAACCCAGTAAAGATGATACTGGTTTCTACAACTAAAGCTCCACTAGCAAACAATAGAGTAAAGATTTGGCTAAAGGATATAAAGGAGTTTAATGGGAAGGTGGTTTTAGCTAGCAATGGTGTTACAGTAAAGGAAAGAATTCAAGAGGGAATGGGGAGTTCCAGTGGTGGAACTAGTAATTTGCACATAGGTTAATCAAGTCAGGAGTTCTAAGTTGTCTACAATTGTTTTTCATTTAAAACAATTTAAAGTTATTCAATTTTGTAGACAGTAGAGTGTGAGTACATCACAAATTCTACTAGATTAACAATACAATTTAAGATCTTTCTGTCAAGATTCTATGATTAAATTGTTTGTGAATCTTTTATTCAATATGTTATTGTCATTCAACCAATAAAAAAGACATTGCTAGAACTCCCATTTTTGCTTACAGGTTCACCCCCCCAGTAACAACTTCCCAGGTCACTTGATCTGAACCTTCCCTGTCTCTTTTTTTTTTCTTCTCTCCTGACTCAGGAGAGGGCAGGAATTGCTCCTAGCTAGCTCTAATTTCATTGAGTAGACTTTCCCAACATCTCCAAACTAAGAGTCAGAGACTAGGGGAATCAAAGTGAAGTAGTAAAGGGAAGAGCAACTTACTTAGCCCTCACTGCCCATCCCCAGTGAATCAACCAACTAGGCAAAGTAATCCAGACTTTGGTCCTACTACAAGGATTGCTTGAAGTCTGCAGGTAGACCAGTAGGCTCTCGTGGAGGAACAGATTTAAATTTTTTTCTTCTGTAATGACATCCTTTAATTTTTTTATCTGTGCCCTTCTTGTGCCCTTATGTCTGCAATCATAACATTAACTGCTTATATACCTGTCATTAGAGAGCCTTCACATTAGTAAACTAACTTTTACAGAAATGTGGTTATATTTGCAATAATCAAGACACTTTTGTATTTTCTGCTAATCTAAGCTATGGTTTGTTATTTTTAGGAAAATCAAGAAAAGTTCACCATCAGCTCAAGAACCATCTGGCCAATAGGAGGTCCCTGTAGAAGGGAGGAAAGAAGAAAGAAAAAAGGACATTTTACCATGAGGGAATTTTTATATAATTGTTGCAAATTTTGAGTTTTAATACTTAATTGTACGCAGACATACAATGAATGCTAGAATACTTTGTACTCTTAAGAAAGCAAGGTATTTTTTCCACATTTGAATTCTAATTGTGTAACAAATTCAGTTTCCCTAGGTATTATTTTTATTTAGTTTTATTTTTCTCATCTTTTTGAAAGACTAACTGGATGAGAAAGCCACAAGTACTATTAATAGCTTTCAATATGAAAATGCAATACACAAAATTCATGGGCAAGTTGATAATTACACTTTGATAGGCACAAGAAAGTGTTGAATTTTTATATTTATATATTGCATGGAGAAATGCAACTACATGTAGCAGTATGCTTTCTATGTTGTACATTATTTATTCCTCCTTTACTAAGGGAGATATGATAACCAGATATATACTTCAAAGGTCCATGACTAGATCTGTTTATACCACTTTTTTTCCTTCTGAATAGGGCCCTTAAACAACACTTGTAAGTACTATATCTGGGTTTTGTGTGAAAATGATTATAGAGAACATTGGAAACCCCAGGTTTCTTTTCTGATGTCTTTAAAAAGCATTTCCTAAATCACCATTTCCAATAGCCTTTTAATCTCTATAAATTGTTAGTAAGCGTTGACTCCAGGCAGAATGTCATCAGTGGCAATCACAACTATAACTCAAATAAGTCATATCTGCACCATCATCAATTACTTGAACAACAACAACAAAAAAAGAAGCTATTGCTTTTAGGAGCACATTGTGAAAGAAATAATCAAATATGCTGCGATAGTTTAGGCAAAAAGAAAATTTTATACCTATAATTATTTTTGCATGATTTATCTCTTTAAAGGCTTCAAATTCTTTACATTAATGAGAACATAGATTATATATGTGTATGTATATATATATATATATATATATACATACATAT
Organism: Sarcophilus harrisii; assembly: GCF_902635505.1. NCBI lineage: Eukaryota > Metazoa > Chordata > Mammalia > Dasyuromorphia > Dasyuridae > Sarcophilus > Sarcophilus harrisii. Next base: position 148,917,302 of record NC_045427.1, read on the forward strand.
ACACACACACACACACACACGCACACTACCTTATAAGTTTTTCCATTACACAGAGAATGGAACTATTATGATAGCTTTTAATCCTAATATACATAAGCAGTTTATAAATGTTAGCTAACTTCACTTCAAGATTATTTTTCTATGAAGAATAGGACAAATGAAATTTGTAAATGAATTTAATTTCCTACTTTTTCGTCTTTTGAATATTTACTCTTTTAGAAATCATATATTTGTACCTTTAACGTTTTTTCAGAAAGTAAGATACAATTAATTTAACAATTTACTAAACAGATTTAAAACCTTATTTTAATAGGGGCATATTTACAAATAAGTCTAATAAGTTAGACAAAATATGAAATATTTCTATTATTAGATTAGAATCTTTTTATTTTAAAGCATAAAACTTTAAACTTTAAAGCATTATTTTGAAATCTAATTTTTATTTCTCTTCTATGATAAACAGTTATTTTTGATGAATTTGATTCACAAATTTTCAAACTAATGATTCAGAATTTTGTAATCAAAAATATGATATTTTAATTTCAACTTTCAAAAAGTTAAATTTACAAATGCAAAATTTTTTAGCAAAGAAAAAAATACCTTTGATTTCTTTTGTTACAATTTCAAGTGTTGGTATCAATCACACTCTCACCAGTCAGTATCCTCACATAATTTGTTGCATCATGACAAAGTTAATTGCCTTCTATATTTAGTACTTCTTTCTCATTCAAATGGCACTAACTAGAGTTACTGAGTCACTAGATTCCAAAAGCATGTATTTATTTAATTTGCTTCACAAATTTATTTTTGCCAGGAATTAAAAGTTTTCTATCTGAATGACAGACTGCTGTGATTCAAAGCTGTATTAGTATTACCAATATTTCCTATATTACTAATATATTCCTATGTTACTCTATTTCCTATATTACTATTATTATGAGGGGATATCATCTGTCATTTAATTACTGAATTAAATTTGGCTTAATATGTATTTTTAAGGTATACATTTTTAAAGATTGAAATATTTTTAGTGCAAGTTATATCAACAACTAAATTATTATGGTTAAATCACTATTGATGCTGAATTGTAAAATGTACTGGAATATATTGATTAAACATGTTATATATATTATATACATATTAGATATAAAATTACATTTTTTTGTTCATGCCTATGTTAACTATTAACTCAGATGATAGAAGATTTTAGACATTTATACAAATCAAAACCTAACTTACATTACCATTGAACACTATGGAATGCCTCTCTTCAGTATGTCACTGGAACACAGAAATAACCTTGGTTGATAAAAGATTCTATCATTTTTATCATCATGACAAAATCTATAATTATATAATTTTTAGAATTTCTTATTTTTCTGGACCAATCTAAAAGTTAGCTCAGAATAAGTTGTGAAAACCTAAAAACTAAATTTTCTCTTTCAGATAAGCAGATGAAAACAGTATTTATAATTCACATAGCACAGATATGATTGGACAGGACTTAGAAAATAAATCATTTAAGAAATCTTAATTATAAAACCAAATGGTATACAGAGTAAATACTGGGACACTTGCCTATATTTATCACTGAAAATGTAGAGTAATATATATTTTGAAATTGACTTATTTCAGAATTTTAGGGAAATATGGAGAGGACAGTATGGGTAATATTTTACTTAAAAAGAAATTAAATACAGTATGTTTTTTTCTCCTCACCAGAAATATGTAGAGCTAGGATAGAACCTTGGGAAATGATTCTGGTACATCTTCTACTTACCCTATTTTTATTAATTTGCTAACTCTTGGATTTTATTTTTGCTCAAAATAAATTTTTTTCTAAGAAAATATCAATGTGAGACCATTTTTTAAAAAAATCTCTATACAATGCTAAGTTTTATGTTGTCCAAAGTAATTTAAATACATTCCAAAAAACTTCATACTTTCCAAGTAAAACTGACTGAGTAGATTTTTCAGAAATTACAGTTAAGCATTTCCTCAAAATCATCTTTATGGTGAAAGTTGTTGTGGTTTTTTAGATATATAATTTTTGATTTCTTGATCATGGTCACCATTTTAGAATAACTTGTCTCTTTCAGCAGGTTTCATGTTTTATAAACTGATTGTTCTATCAGATCTTAAAAAAAGCAATAAAGTAGACAGAAATCTCAATGAAATAAGGTCTCTATATCTATTATAATTGTATGAGTCAACCAATAATGAGGCAGAGCTCATTCCCTAAAACATTTTTGAAAAATTTCAACAGTACCACAAAGGAAAAAAAATGAAGAGGGGATTAGTGAAAAAAGCAAAAATGTAAAGCACTTCAGTGTCTAAAACTTAGTAGGCACTTAATGCTAATTTCTTTCTTCCTATAGTATTTATGATCTATTCATTATAAAAACAAAGCTTGCTACAAAATACTGGCTCACTTTCTCTCTCCCCTACTCTAAAAATGTTTCCAAAAGTGTCCTTTTTTATAGTTTCACAAAGTAGTAAATTGACAAATTCCATCTTCCTGAAAAAATATCAAGTTTCACATATATTGTCCAAAAAGAGTTTAAATGCATTCGATTCTTGAACATTTTGTGTCAGGTAAACTATGTATCAGCAGAAATTTCTGCTCTATTAGACAAATTTTGTTTGCAAAGATTATAAAGACATTCTTTATGGAGACACAATGATCCACTTCCCACCTAAGGAAAAAAATTGCAAGCTTTCCCAACCTCCAGAATAGTTATCAGATAGCTACAAACCCTTCAGCTACTCTCAGGTCCCCTTCTTCAGGGATCTATTTGATAGCTGTTTAAAACTGTTGAAACAGCTGAATTTTCAATGCTATGAAAGTAGTAAAAAGTGAGCACCTGACCCAGGATTCTCATAGACAATTTCTTGCTAAAGATTACTGTGTAATTTGGTCCTTAGGTTAACTAGCACAATGTGGATGGTCAATAAATATCACAATCTTGAGAAAAACTTAATTTTAGCACAAATCAGCCTAGAAAAATTTGGGAATACATGAAGCTTGCAAAGTATTCTTTTTATGACAATTTCCTAAGAAAATCTTCCACCACTTGTTTATTTTTCAATCTTTATAATGGTTAAAGTGTGCAAATTGATAAAACCTAAATGGATTCAAAGATGTTACTTAGGAAACACAGTTAATGCAATAAACATACTGGGCACCTAGTAAATGAATGGTCTGTAATGTATGTAGACATAATTCTTGCAAAATAAGTTTATTAGAAGCCAAAAAGTTGTAATTATCTCAATATAGTATTTATGTATGTGTAAACATACAAATTCGCCAGCTAAACTACATCTGTTATTACTTAAGTTTAGGTACAATATTTTAGTTTTGATAGTTTAATATTGGTATTTTTATTAAGATACAAATATTTGATAAATGGCTTAAGATTCAATGAGTCCTATGGTATACTAAAGTCTAGCTCCAAGATTTATATAGCAAATCCTGAAATTATTAAGCCTACAATGAGCATGGAAGTAGATAGAATATGTTTAGAAAACTCCTAAGAGTATTTGAATTCCTCTAACATGCCCGCCTCCTTCCCTCTCAACTGTTCACCTCGAGGTAATTACGAAAGTATTTATCACTGTGAATGGGAGAACTATTAGAGCACCAAGTTCATAGGCAAAGAATGGTCTGCTGCAAAGAGCTGCCAGGAAGATAAAGTGCAGTTCTGTTTTAAAAATGGAAGTCTACTGCGTGTCAATCGACTTTCAGAGTGTGGCAAGTATCGATCACCTAATTGATTACATTGCTGTTATTTCATTGTTATTGGTACATGGCTTAACTATCATGTATTCTTTGTTACCATTTCTTGATTCAATCCCTAGAAAAGGCAGTTCTCACAAGCCAGCAACTTCACGTTAATTTCTATTGAAAAATAAAACGCTGAAGATCTGGAAGCAATTTTAAGGTAATAATTTTTATTACAAATCACTAATTCTATGGATAAAAAAGTGAAAAAAATAAAAAAATATATAAGCAGTTCTGTAAATTACGAGAAGATAAGATTTCCAAATTAATGTTTCTATTATATATGGAAATAAACATGGAGTTAAATATAGTTATATTTGGAGTGTTCATCTCTGACATATATATATAATATATACCTTCGGGCTGAAGAAAGATTATTTGCCTACAAGTGATTTTTAATCCACAGTATTTTGAGTACAACAGCTTTAACGTGGTATATTGTGTTCAAGGAAGTTTGGAATGCAAGACTTTTCAAACTGGTTTTTATTCAAAGTGACATAATAAATGGAATGAAAAACTTGAATCAGAGCAAAGATCTAAAGCAAATTATAGTTCAGGAGAATCCCAACAGAAGCTTAACAATTTCTTTGTGCTGTGAGAAATAAAGTAGACAAGGAGAATGCAGCTAAAGGCGAGGACATGCAGGTTTCCGACTTCAGGAAGAACCTGTGAAATTAACAAAATGTTAAAATTGCAGCAATGCTTTTTGACTATGGAAATAATATCAGTAAAAAAAATTTTAGATATTTTTATTTTATCTTTTTAACGTTTTAGAGACAACTTCCCCAAACCTGCACTTTTGTCAAGTTTCTCATGTATCTGGTGAAGGGTGGGATTGTGAGATGAAGGACTCACCCTAGACAAAAATCAAAGCAAAGCTTTACCAAGATATGTCTTAAAGGTAATCCCAAGAATTCAAACTGCAATTGCTAAATAGAAGGTATTACATTATCTGGGTTTTCCCTATCAAATTTAAATCATCAGTTTTCCCTTTTCACCTGTTCAAGGAAGTCATTTCTTGAAACAGAAATCTCCATTTCTTCTCTCATTCCTCCTCATTTCTTAAATTATTACTCTTTCAATCCACACCCCTCTCTTAACCTTTAGCATTAACAATTTTTCAAGATCTATTTAGTCTTATTATTCCCTTCAATTATATACACAATATTATTTTTATGATACTTCCTTCTTGTAGCTTTTAGCCTTTCTCGTGGTGCTCACAGCTTACAAGTTCTTATTTACCATACAGGTGAATAGGGATATACATACCAAAAATGAAAAGTAAGTATCTTTTTTTTTCCTGTCTAAATAAAGTTTTGTATTTTCCAAAGAAACAAACGATTTTTCCACTTTCTCTTGTATATTGAAGGCTTTTTAGATCACTAAATGTGTTAAGCTTTTGTAATCAGTAGTGTATGAATTTCCCCCTTATTCTTCAGACTTTGGGTCATTTGTATATGTTTTCAGTTTAGAATGGTGAGGATGAATGATAAAAATTAAAGCACATCACTCCAGACCTAATAAATCAAACTGGAAACAGTTTAGTTAAAAAACAAAACACACAAACAAACCCCATAACACATCTGCTTGGCCCACTCTAATCACCACTTTCACTACGTAAAAACATAAATGCTTACAAGATCTATGGTGTGCGTGCCTGTGCGTGTGCGCGTGTGCGTGTGTGTCTTTTCCTTCTTGGGATTTTGGTACTTTGAGTTAATTTGGAAGTGCACGTTTGGTTGTCCACAAAATGCGTTTAAAGGTCTAAAGATGCATACATAAATTGGGTAGCTCTACAATGGCAGAGTACGGTCATTGTACCTATTCTTTTTCTGTGCTCTCGTGTGGGGATCCGAAGAGTGTCTTTTTTTAAACACTTTAAATGATGGAGCAAGTGGGGGACTGGGGAGTAAGAGAGGAAGATATAAGCCCCCAAACCAACCAAACTTAACCGCACAATTCCCCTCAATTAGCTCCGACTTTGCCACTGGTCAGTTAATTTAAGTCACTTCATGAAACTAAAAGGTAAAGAATGAAGAAAAATACCCCTCGAAGAGTCGACGGAGCTTTCTGGGGCTCCAGTAATGGGATAGCTGGATGGGATAGACCCGGGTGGCGGCCTCAGCTGGGGGTGTGGGAGGGGTGGAAGAAAGGACTAGAGATGCCCGGGGATCTTTTAATGAGAAACGAAAACTGCCCCCCCTTTTTTCCCCTCTTTTTGCTTCCATTACGGGGAAAGGGGGGGAGAGATGTCAATGACCATTGTTTGCTCGTTTTGGATGTTGCTCCGCCCCCCAAGTCTGTCGTAAACCTGGCGCCGGACTAAAATAAACCCGAGATAAGAGAGCTTTAGGGGGCTCGCCGCCGCCGCCTCTGGCTCCTCCTGCCAAGGCGATCCCTTCAGCTTAGGCAGAGGCAGAAGGGACCCGAGCGGGAGCAGGATCAGCATCCTCAGCCCCCGCGCCAGGGCAGCCGCGTACCCGCACCCCAGCGGGCCGCCGCTTCGCCCGCCGCCTCCTTTGCGCGCCCGCAGCTTAGCCCTCTGCAACCCGCTCTGCCCCGTGGCCCGCCGGGACGTCCGACAGCCAGCCCGCGGGGCGGGGAGCACCTTGCCAACAGCATCTCGCGCCTTCCTCGACCCTCCCCCATCCCCATCTGTATCCCCATCCCATCCCCATCCTCGTCCCCATCCTCATCCGTGTCCTTATCCCTTCCCCACCCCCGCCCACCCCCTCGGCTCGCGCGGCTCCCCCTCCCCCCCCCAGCTCCGCGGCCGTCCCTCTTTCCTCCCCCCCTTTCCTCCTCCCTCCCTCCCTTCCTTTCCCCTCCCTCCCCCCCCCCAGGCCCCTTTACCTGCCCGCCCGCCGAGCCATGTCGTTGAGCCCCAAGCACACGACGCCCTTCTCCGTGTCCGACATCCTAAGCCCCATCGAGGAGAGCTACAAGAAGTTCGGCGGCGCCATGGACGGCGCGCCGCCCAACCTGGGCTCCCCCCTGGGGGCGGCGGCGGCGGCGGCCGCAGCTTACCGGCAGCAGCCCGCGGGTTCCTCCTCGCAGGCGGCGGCGGCGGCGGCGGCGGCGGCGGCCGCCGCGGCAGGAATGCAACCGCCGCCTCCCCACGCCATGGCGGGCCACAACGCGGCCGCGGCGGCAGCGGCGGCAGCGGCCGCGGCCGCGGCCGCCGCTACCTACCACATGCCTCCAGGCGTCTCCCAGTTCCCCCACGGAGCCATGGGTGGCTACTGCAACGGGGGGATCGGCAACATGGGAGACATCCCCGCCTATCCGGACGGCATGAGGGGCAGTGCAGCGGCCGCCGCAGCCACCGGTTGGTACGGGGCCAACCCGGACCCCCGCTACTCCACAAGTGAGCCGGGCGCAAGTTCGGGCGGGGGCGGGGGAGGGGAGGGAAGGCGACCGTTGCTCTTGGAGAATTGGGGGTTGAGGAGGTGAAGGGAGGGGGTTGGAACGGAGTGGGCAGCGCTTTCCCGCCAGATTCCTGGCCGAGTGATGGAAGCAAGGCTGGTGGCTCGAGGGCGCCTCGCGGGATGCTAGGACAGCCAGCACGCGCCACCCCTTCCCCTCCCCCTGGGCAACATCGAGGCGGGTGCCCGGGCTCCCGCCTCCCGGGAGACCGCGAGGGGATGAGCCGTCGTTCTGTCCGTGCCTCCGGCGAGGACCGACCTGACGCCACTCTCTCCCTGCTGGGTCATCACACTTGACGAGGTGTGAAGAGAGAGGCCCGGCCTTAGAACTGAGCCTCTCCAGGCCACTGTCCCCGGGGTGCTGCTGGGTTTCCCAGGGGGGGTGCTGGGCGGCGGGGAGGGGGCATGCTGCGGCCGACGGCCTGGAAAACGCTCGGTCGTCGCCCCTCGACGTGAGCTCACAGCTCGCCTCCCTCACGCTCCCAGTCTCCAGGTTCATGGGGCCGTCCACCGGCATGAACATGACGGGAATGGGGACGCTGACGGGGATCGCCGAGGCCGCCAAATCCATGGCCCCGCTGCACGCGGCTCCAAGAAGGAAAAGGCGAGTACTCTTCTCGCAGGCGCAAGTCTACGAGCTGGAAAGAAGGTTCAAACAGCAGAAGTACCTCTCAGCCCCGGAGCGGGAGCATCTGGCCAGCATGATTCACCTCACGCCCACACAAGTTAAGATCTGGTTCCAAAACCACCGGTACAAAATGAAAAGGCAGGCGAAGGACAAAGTCACGCAGCAGCTGCAGCAGGAGAACAGCTTGTGCCAGCAGCAGTCACCGCGGCGAGTGGCCGTGCCCGTGCTGGTGAAGGACGGGAAACCGTGCCAGAACACTTCCAATACCCCGACGCCCAGCCAGCCCGGGCCGCAGCCGCCGGCGCCCGGCGGGGCCAACGGTGTGCTTCCCTCATCCAACAGCGCTGTCCATCAGCACCAGAACCCACAAGTTAACTCCTTAACCCAGGCACCCGACCTGGAAGAGATGTCCCCCAGCCCGCCTTCTCTTCACAACCAAGTCACCAACCTGGCTCAGATGGACGCGACCACTGTCGATTACAATAGTGGCATGGTCAACCCGAACCTGCTCTATGGCAGGACATGGTAATACGGTGGATTTGCCTTGGGTTGTGTTTCTACCTAGTCCATCAACAGGATTCACCTGTTGATTCGCTTGCCTACCCACCTTTTCTTGGAGTGTATTCCTACTTATCTCTCCTTTCACCTTCCTTCTTTCCCCCCCCAGAATGAAGTGCAACAAACTGCGTGAAACAATTGAAAACCAAGCAGCAACTATCGTTTTGAACTTCCTTGGACAAATAAATGTATATGCTGATAAACGATCAAACAAACAAACAAAAAAAAAAAATGCCGAGACCTCGCTTCTGAAAACAAAAACAAAAACAAAAACCCTTTTAAAATAGGTATAAAAAGGGACCAAATAATCATTGTAATAGTATGCCATGGTCTTTAAGTTAGTTTCTTTTTATTGTGAATTACCATTACAAATTTGAGGTGATTAATCACATTTGATTGACTGGATTGACTACTGCAATGCGAACGAGACACTTAACTGAATTTTAGTTTAGTTTGAAATCGTGTTGGTTGTTATATATCTATAAATTTAACTGAGTTTTAACAATAAACCTTCTGAAGTGCAACTTATCTCAGAAAAATTAATTTTATAAGGGTCCCCCTTAAGTGCAATTTCATTATTATTTGATTTAAAATAAATTGAATTGTAATTCAGGGTGGACAAGGCACGTAGCAATGATATCTGAGAGGACTCCTTAACTGTTTAATAGAAAAGAGGAAAAAATAAACAACTAGGTCATCAAAACACCGCTTATATCCGTTAAAGATCTTTGTACCAAATAAGTTTTAGATTTTTAATGCTTTGCTATTTATTCACTGCTATTATTTAGTGAATTCCCATATATGTCCCATTTTATTATGGGGTAAAACACTATTAAAGAAATTCTCAAAACTACCTTTTTAATATGATCTCATTGTTTAAAAATCAGGCAAGTTTTTTTTTTTTTTTTTAAGATCTACATTTCAATTAATATATTCGTCCTTTAAACATCTGGCTTGTAGATTCAGTACCTTGATAGGTATCATTATTTCTAAATTCTGCTAGTCATATAAAAATGGTATAATTGACAAGAGCTAATATGTTAATCAAGTCAAGACTAAAGTGAAAAAATTAGGATAAACAAGATGTGTTATCAAAATTATTCTAATAGCATTTTCACAAGCACATTAATTGGAAGGAGTTGCTTCAAAATTTTGTTTCTTTTGTAATCATTGTATCTCCCCTTTAATACACAAATTTCTACTTTTCCCCCCTCAAATTTATCTTTAGGTATAACTTTAAAAAAAACCCAAAAACTTGAATACTTTTTCCCCAAAAAAATTAAGTGGTTACTTCTGTTTGATTAAGTTTTATAGGGTGGTGTGTTTTGTTTTTGTTTTTGTTTTTTTACACTATTTGCATGATGTTTGCTACAAACCTCAATTTACACAAAAATTTAAATAAGTCATTTCTGGAGTAAACATATTCAAAGAAAGTCAAAGAAAGTGTGTTATTTAATAATGAAAAATAAAATCAGTATCACTAACAAAGTGTGATCTATAAATTACATAAATTACCAAGGATATCCCTAAGTTTTTGTTTTTGTTTTTTTGTTTTTTGTTTTTTGATTATTTGAGCTTTCAGGATGACATTTTGGGACTTAGGAGTTTGGTTGACAGTTCTTTTGTTCATGTGCTCTTGATCACAGAAAACAATCTCTTTGGAAATTGGTTAAGAAGATAAATTCTTCCTTTCTCCAGGTTGCAAAAGGGGGTTCTTTATAAGAAAAGTTTCAAATAAATTTTAGTCTTATTTGAGAGGAAAGAAGACCCCTTTTGACAGAATAGTTAGATTAACCATGGCAAACTGCAGGATCTACAACACTGTAATTTCAGTCAATAAGCTTCAAAATTTTTAATGAAATTTTATGCATTACAAAGATTGATTTGGGGACAGAACAAAAAAAAAAAATTGTGAATCACAGCTCCTTGTAGAACATTTACACTTTTGTTTAGTGAGTATAAATAGGATTAGCTAAGGAAATGTGTGCCAAAAGAGCATTACTTCTAATTACTTTTCTGTATTTAGATGTGGTTTTTTGTGTGTAACACAAGTCTCTTGCAATTGTGTCATAATTTTGAATATGTATCTCTAGATTTGACCATACTATAAAAATTATGTTGTAAAGATAACTTTTTGGGTGGTTCAGTATTTTAAAAACTCGTTGATTTGTGAACCAAATAATCTAACTGTCCAATTAATCTATTTAAACAAAAATGTATCCACTTGAGCATTGTTTTTTCTTCTTAGACTTATTCAGAAATAATGAAAAATTTTAAAGAACTTCACTTAAGAGGTAATCATGAAGCTTTCAGTTTAAGGATCTTTCTCAAAATGTACTTAAGACAACTGTTTTTTTTTTTTTCTCCCAAGTAAAAAAAACACTAAAAAATTGCTGTGACTTAAAATTCTACATGGAGTTGGGTAGTTGATATCGTGGAATATATTTAAGAATTGAAACATTAAAACAGAAAATATTTTGATTATAGAGCATTAGTTTCTGATTTAATGAAACCTAGAACTTTTTGGTTCATTTTGAACTTTGCAGATCTTTATATAAAAATACAAATGTACAAACTAGGTGAAACCTATTAACTGAAGAAGAGGATAAGTATCTTCACATCTAACCAGGAAGAATAACCAAAGAGTCCAAGTGGAACAAAGCCACCACAAAGTTTAGCAGTGGCAGAAGGTAAAAATGGCATCAGAATCCTTAAGTCTGCAGACAGACATCTTTTCTAGATATTTCTTAAAATCTAATTTATTTTTCCAGTTAAGGAATGGAAACCCAAATGAGGATTCAGTGTTAAAAAGAAGAAACTGCTGGGATTGCAGGTACACTTCTGAAATCAGAACTGCAATGTAAATTAAAATTGTGTGTGTGTGTGTGTGTGTGTGTGTGTGTGTATGTTTTAAATGAAGAAAGTACAAGTACAGTAAATTGTGTATGGGAGCTTGGAGATAAGCTAGCTGATTTTAACTTTTCCTCTTTGACTTTTGATATAAAATATTATGGTCAGAAAAATAAATGTTTACACAAATGCTTTAAATCAAATTCCATTCCATTAATCACCAGTTTTCACTGTCAAGTTTAGAGTGAATAAAAAGAAATGAGTTGAGTACTTTTTATATATACAATCAACCACATACTTTACGATGACATTTTCAGATAATATTTGTGAAGTAAATTAATAGTAGGGGAGATCCATGAAATCTGATTTATAGTATGAATTTCCATGATAGGGAGAAATAGTGTTGGCTATTTTATTGATTCAGTGTGTGGGATAAGAGTCTTTGGCTTTTTTTTTTTTTTTTTTTTTTTTTTTCCATTGCTTACAAAGAACAGCAAAGCATATTAATGGGCAGTTTTAACTTTTTGAGTCTCATTGAAATGCCTCATATTTTCCCCCTCAAAATTGAGTGAGAAAGGAAGAAAAGGGGAGGGGGACAAAAAAAGAGAATGTAAACAAACCCCCTGCTTTGGCTGAATTGGTAAGGTTCGGAGGGAGGGGCTGAAGAAGATAGGCAGATTGAAAAAATCCTGTCAAGCAGGTGTTCCTAGTAAAATGGGATACTAAGAGATTCATTTTTAGATCAATGCCCAGTGTGTTCATGTTTATTAAAATCTAGAGAAAGTAAATCTGTCAAAAAGGCTTAAAATTTCTTAAGTTCTACTCCACTCCTATCCGTAAAATGTCGCGTTTGTTTTTTCAACCTTTTGGATCCTAAGAAATCTACTTTTTTTTAAGTTGATTTTTTTGTAAGTTGACTCTTAAACCGCATATTGTCCACTGGAATTGTCTGAATTTGAATTATGTCTGTGTATGCATATATTTTGCAGGCATATGTGTATGTCTTTACATTCATACATTAATAAGTAACAACTTAAAAGACAAATTTGCCAATATCTAGTAATTATTCTTGGTTACATAATTATCTGACAGGATACAATAAACAAAGTAAACTGTACTGGGAATTGAACTCCTAATGGACTGTAACTCACAAAGAGTAAGTTATTCTTTTAACGGACTAACCTCTCGGTTCAGCTAATAAAAGGAAGTAAATCGAAAGGCATCAACGATCATTTTTGTACGGACACAGAAAGAAATTGAGATATTTAGTTAATAATTGAGATGAGAACCCAACAGGAACAGGAACGGGGGGGGGGGGGAATGAAATCAAAGGAAGGGAACTCTAATTTGAAACTTTGAAGAAGACCAGATTTCAAATTTACAATCTAAAAGACAGGCTCGGGCTTGGGGTGGGGGAGGGGGCCATTGTTTTTTAAGAGTGCCACGCGCCTCAGTAGATAGGAAATAGAATGCAGAAGGGCGGAGTAGTTACTTGTAAATGAAAATCAAATGATCGTGCTTAAGATTATAAAGTTTGCATGTTTAAGATTAGTGGTTTCCAGGGGGAAAACTGTATGCAAAAAACTGTAAGCAATAAAGATTCCCCAAACGGGTTATCAACCGCCTCTAACAGAAACTTATGGGCAACAGCGGTTTGGGGTTAGTGAATAGCCAAGTAGTTACTGAGGGAAACGGGTACCCAGCACTGGATTTCAGTTTACGTTTTGGACAACCAAATCGGCTTTTGTGGAGGTTTCTTTCCTTTCTTAGAGCCCTGAACCTTTCCTCCGAGGAGGGAAGACCGCAGTGTTTGTGACGTCACGACTGGGGGAAGCAAGCATTCTACTCACCTATGCCGCCCCAGACCTTGAAGTGGAAGAGGGAGGGCAGCTAGACTCGCAATTCAGCCTGGTGCAGGCGGTCATTTTGTCGAGGCAAACACTTTCTAAACGTGCTTAAGGTAAATAGGTGAACGTCGGGCTGCTAGAAAATGTCATTGATGAGTTTATTTTTTTCTGCGAAGATGTCCCCTTTCAGTGGAAGTAGGGAACAGGACATTTTAAAGTGTTCTTTTCATATCTAAACTAATGCTGTTACTGTACGACTGCCAATACCCAATTACAAGTGTTTAGTCCGCCCAACACAATTCGGGTACTTCAGGTACAGAGGTCTGCTTTCCTCAGGATAGCCGTATCATGTGGGACATATATGTATGTATTTTATCTTGTTATAAGCAAACTAGGGACTTAAACTTGGAAAACGTGTAACAAGGATTTCATATTACATTTTCTTTCCTAGGTTTTCCTACACAGAAGCTCTAATGCTGCGGGTGCCACGATAAGCAAGAAAAAAATAGGAAGCAGGAGCTGCGCTCTAGAATACAGCTCTAGGGCTGCTATGAGAGGAGACGGACCTAGGAAAGTGTTAGCAAATCGATAGTCCCTAAGACTTTCCCCCCTTCCTGCCTTATTCCTCCCGGTTTAGACAAGGTGGGACACGGTCGATTATTTCTATCCCTTCTAGCACGAACACTGCTAACTCTACACCATTGCTTTCCCTATACTTGAAAGCTTTCACACCAAGGAGTCACTTGCTCCTTCAATCCCTATCTGGTAAAAAGAGTAAAAATAATACCCTTTATTCTCAGTTCTTCGTAGTACTTCAAGAAAACTGTGTTTTGATGTCAAATCTCTACTTGACTTTTGCCTCCCCGGGGGACGCTTCCCAGCCCCCACAACTAACTTGTGTGCTCCATAAAGCCAAGAAGCTGTGGGTGGGCCATTTTAAAGGCCACACCCACAAAGAATATGAAGCTTTCAGGCAAGATCAGTGTAGGAAGCGAGGGACCACGGCGCAACGCAGGAACCAAGTCCTTAAGCAGTGGAATTGAGGAGTACAAGACAACACAATAGAAGGAAAACGGGATGGGGGTGGGGAAGAGTACTGAAACTCAATATTGCAAGGAACTGAAAAGGTTCTTTATTTGTAAAGCAGAGCACACATCTCTCTATCTTCATTCAAAATTAGGTTCTCTCCTAGGCATTAGAAAAACATTTTATTTAATGGAAATGAAAGAATGCACATTGAATATCAGGCTTTCTTAATAACTGCTTCAACTACAAGCTTCAGAATTTGGGAACCAGGACATTTGTGCCTGCCGGTTACTCCTCTGTCTCTCCACACCTCTCAATTGATTAAGCCAAAGCCATTCACTCAAGAAGCTGGAAAACCTTAAGAAGTTTCCAAAACAATTGCTTTTACCATGCACCTTGTAATCAAGTTATATAATTTATTTTTTACGAAAAACCAAAGCAGCCTGCTCTGCTACTAAGCTATTAGAAAAGGCTTATTTTTCATTGTAGAGAAAACTAGCCAGAGTAAAGAGTAACAAAGCCCACAAAGCTCTCCACTCCAAACTTTCTGAAATTATAGTTAAAATATTTTAAGAACTAAGTGCTATTTACATGCATGCATAAGGCCTCAAAGCTGAAAGGTGCATCTGCTTCCAGGAATATTATTTATATTAAAATTTATAAACAAAATTACCAAGTTCTTGAGAAATTTTCTATACAAATATTTATATGAACTATTAACATTTTTGTTTTGATTTTTACACCATTTTTATTTGCAGTATTTATTACACATCATATTTAAAACTACAAAACTTTTTTTTGTTGTTGTTTTCTATATAGAAATGGCAGGGAACAACTTCCCTGAAGGGTTTATAAAAGACATGCATACCACCTATACGAATAGACCATATTAAGAGTAAGGAAATGGGGAAGAAAAAGCATCAAGGAAGTACATGAACATCTCCTTGAAGCAACAATGATAGTTTAGCTAAACATTTAATTTTTATAATTACTCAGAAATAAAATTTAGGACTAGAGGGACTTAAATATCTTCTAGCCCAACTGCTCCCCAACTATCATTTTATAGACAAGATAACTGAAGCTCAGAAACTGACTTGCCCCAGACTCATCTATTTTAATCCAGATTCTCTCATTCAACATCCAAAACGATTTTTACCACATCACTCATGGAACAGGAACAGGGTCCCTTACTGACTTTTATGGTATGGATTTTGAGAGTTTCATTTCTTCCTGAAAAAAATGTTTTGAGAAAATAGTCTCCAAAACAATGATTTGAAATTTAAAAATCCAATGTAGTTCTAGCTTATATGTAAAACTATTATTTGGTTGGATGAAATAATGAAACTTCCTAAATTATTCTATTTTTAAGAAAAAATGCTATGAAATCTCACACACAAAAAAGATAACTTGTAAAAAATCTAAGGCAAAATAGGTAAGTGCACTGATGAAACTAATGTGTTTCCTTTAGATGACATGCTATTGTTTTTGCAAAATTTTAGATGGCAAGGAATTTTTAATGGAACAAGAACAGCACACAAAAAATTTAATGTTCAGCTTATCCATGGAAGAACAATTCAGATCAATTTTAATATGTTCTATTATATATTTCATTAGTGCACTAAAATATGATGGTTACCATATCAATAACATAGATGAAAAAAATTAGCACAAAACATTTTGTTCTGTTCTTGTTATCACTTGGAAGTAAAAAGCTTAATTTCAAAATATCTTCCTTTGGAAGTAAAAAGCTTAATTTCAAAATATCTTCCTTTCAAGGCTAAGGTGGTGTGTTTTTTTTTTTTTTTCCTTATTCACTAGGATTAAAATCTGTGCCCTTGAAGATGGATGAACTAAAAATGCCCATACCAGATGGTCCAAGAGAAATTATTTCTTGATATCCAAGACAAGGACTGGAAAAAGAGTGGGAAAGCTTCAAAGGACTGTAATTTTTTTTAATTAAAAAAAAAGGCAAGGTGAAATAATTCATAATAAGGAAATGAATGAAAGTGAAATGTGCAATCTAAAAATGTAATCCGGATTATGCATAAAAAAGTGGCAATATTTAAAAAACAAAGAATACCTAACTTTTATTGAAATTCCTCCTATTTTTGTAGTGACTTAGAACTAATCTTGACAAATTAAGAACAGAGTTTTCCTCTTCAATTCTGACAATGCAGAAACATTCAGAGAAATAAATATGGATTTCAAAAGGTACATTAAAAAGTTACTTATCACAATTTAAAAAACCTAGGCAGTCAAGCTAATATTGTTGACATATTAATGCACTGTAGATTATGTTTTAAAAACAATTTCTTGGGTTGGATCCAAATTTTAAAAAAAATTATAAAATGCCAACCATATTAGTCTACACCTTTAATAATGATTCTTTTATTCTAATAAGAGAATTGAATTATCATCTCTGCAAGAGAGTGCTTAAAAAACAAAAACAAAAAAAATTTCACTCTGACTTTGCTATAGACACATAAAAAAGAAAAATGCTGAAATGCTGGAGAAAAATAGAAAAGAAAGAACACAAGAGACCAAGAGTTTTAAAAGTTGATTTTTTTTTTTTTTACTAAAGTGGTCCAGAAATTCTCAGACAGATACAATAATGAAGTATTTTCAAAGGAATATTGAACAGTAGCTTGTCTTAAACATGTGTTTTCTAGCTGGTTGAAGATTCTACCTGAAGTGTTCAGACCTAATTTTTGTGCATTAATTAAAAATCAGTATGTATTTTGGATGAGCTAGTGTACACTGTTTTGAAATTCACAGTAATACAGTTTGATTCTTAACTACGATTAAAAAAAACCAGTACTTTTCTATTCATCAAATGTCTCTCACAAGTAAAGTAGTAAATTCAAATCCACTGTATTATGCATTACACAATTGGAAAGCAACATAAAACACTGAAAATCAGATCTGTAAGAAATATACACGGTTAAAACAAATACATCAAGTATTGTAGTTCTTAAACTACTGTTTGATAAAGATGCTTCCTTTCCACAAACAGCATAAAATCGTAGAATGATGAAAGGATTTAAGAAAGCTTTACAAAAGCTTAATTCCAGTTGTATCTTCCTGAGGGAGGTGGCAAAGGGTAATTCCTTCCAGGACCATATCCCTGTAAATAAACAAAAGTAACAGTTTATTTTCTGGATTAACATCCTTACAAATAAATTAACTTCTCTGCTCTACTTAAAAAATTATGAGACAGTACATTTGCAGATAAAGGCAGCAAAGAAAAAGCTTAAGTATGTCTTAACAGTCTATATAGATGGGTCTCCTAGAAGTAAATTTTATTCAAAAAGTTTTGTAGACTATTGGATAAGATTTAGAGCTGGCAAAAATGAAATTATTGAAAACTGATTTTAGAAGTTTAATTCAGTGTTGACATAGGCTTCATTGAACACTAAACTTAAATACACCTTTTGGTGGTCAACCAGGTTAACTATGAGGTTTTATAAATAAGCAATTGAGAACTATCTTAACTAAGGGGCCAGTTAATTTTAGAGGTTGTTTTCCTAACATAACATGATTCAATGGGAAGTTCAACAATCCTCTTAGGTCACAAAGACCAATGCTACAGAGTAATTATTAATGAAACAATTAAATTTCAGACTTTTGATGTGCCTGCAAATAATCACCCTTTCAAATTTCAGAACAACACAAGATAAATTTGTGTCACTACATTTATTATTACTCCCATTTTTCAGGACTCTAGAATTCTGAAATAGAGATCCCAAATCAGTTTTTGATGCTTTTTTACTTCCACTCAGATCAGTGAAGTAGATTAATTTTAATAACAAGATCATATACCAATGCTTGCTTTTACAATGTAAGCCAAGGTCTTTGTTGGATTATGAAAAGAAGTCATAATATTATGTGACAACAATTTTCTGCCACAGAATTCATGACATAAATTTTAAATTATGAAATAGTTCATTAGAGACCTAAGTGGAAAGAAATTTGTAATGCAAAACAAACATCTATTTTAAATTGATTATTCTAAATTGGACTATGGTTTCAAATCACTTGTATGAAAAAGAATTTTGTGAACATTATCCAAAACAGATTTGAGAGTGTCAATAAGTTTAGAATCCAATAGAAAGACCACCACTGAAGTATGAACCAAAAACTTGGGTTCTAATCCCAATTGTTAAGCCTATGATTGAAAACTTAAAAGTTTTCTAAGGCTTCTGGTTATTCTCTGGAAAATAGAGGCATTTGACCATAGGATCCTTAAAAAGTTTTTTCTAGTTCTAAGAATGTCATGATTTCAAAATAATACACATTACTCATCTTTATATACTATAGTACTCATTAGTATATCAACAACCCTAGGATGACAATATTCAACAACAAAGTCTACAAACTGATTTTTAATAGGTCACGGTAACAAATTCTTTAAAAATTGGTACAACTATGTAACCAGGGTTATCTTACCAAATAATCACTCTAATTATTAGGAATTATGATATGTTTATGAACTTAAAGGGAAATATTTATTAATAATTAAACACAGAAAAACAAGATTTTGCTATTAGGAGACAAAAAATAATAGGGATAAAAGGACAATAGCAGCAAACTTAAAAAGGACTAGGAAAATGTCGATTTGACATTTAAAAATATTTAAAATACGCCTTGGGATATACCAGGTAAGTTATTTAAATATTCCATATCATTATAAATCCCAAACTAACAATTCACTCCAAAATGAAGATTATATAAATGTTAGGAATTTCAATTTCATTCATGAAAAGGAACTTCTGTTGTTTCAGACACATTATACTTTTAGCTAATATAAAGCATATTTCAAAATCCTCATTTTCTTTCTGAATTGAAACAAATCACTTGTATCAGCAGCATTTGATTCTTTGTAATGTGGTCACTAATTTCTAAAAATTTAAATGGATTTTTATTTGTTTATACAATTTCTTAAGTGTGCTGGTAACCAGACAACCCTTCAAATATACAGATGCTTATATTAGACTGTCAGTAATAGTACATAATCTTCACCCAAGTTCAGTTGAGTGGTATTGAACTAACATTTATAATATTCATCTATTCATCTCTAAAGTACAGTTAAACATAAAAGCACCAGGGATTTTTATCATATAAACTAGTTTTAAGCTGTATAAGAAGCCTAGCAGAAACTACTCTATTACGAGTTACCTGTCTCCCTCCACGATCATCACGTCTTGGTGGATAACCGCCTGGGCCCCCTAGTAGTTGATACTGATTTTGCTGAAATGCTGCATTTTGGGATTGTAGCATACGGTTCCAAGGCAGTAGAGGTTCAGCTGCAGCTCTAAATGTGGTTGAGGTGGGGGAGGAGAAAAAAAATCTAAGTGCAAAACCTTATATAAACTCCAGAATTATTTCAGGTAAATCAATTTTTCATCTTTACAACACAGAAATGTCAGGAGCAACTTTCATTATCATAAATAGGAACATTTATTAGTTATATCCACTTCAGTATGACATTCAGTAAATAGCATTAAAATAAAATAAAATCTCAAATTCATCTGAGTAAATTAAAGTTTTGACTTTTCTAGAAGGTTTTTTGTTCAATGAATTTTTTTTGTAAATCAATTTTCAGCAACCTGAAATATAGATTTAGATCCAAAGATCAAGTTAGCTATGTCTAAGACACTATGCAAAGAGTAAACATGTAAAATACAGGAGAATGAGGCTTTATTTTCTAAAATGTCCAGACTCTTTCTTGGAGTCCATTCTTCCTAGTTAATTGCAGGTTGCAAATGAATTCTTACTGCTGAGTATTTTGAATCTAGGGTAGGGGCCTTGGCTGTTTTTTCCCATCCATTATTCTGCTCAATATGTCAGAAGGTCTGATCGGGAAGAAACCTTTTCAAGTTCTATTGATGCAGCTTTCAATTGACCATGGTGACCTAGCAACATAAGCACTAATTGGCATGGACTGACTGACATTTGGTGTACAGTTTATATGGGAACACAAATTCAACATCTATTATAACCCAGTTTGTCACCCCAGATTACTAGCAGAAAGAAATGTTTTAATTGCCTTCAAGTGTCTATTTTAACTTTATGGATATAAAGCAACAGGTATAATGTACTAAATCATGGCTTAATTAAAAATTTTAATGAAAAATGATATAGCAATGATATAGCCTCTAAAAGCAAGCAACAATTAATGTATGTATGTGTGTGTGTGTGTGTGTATATATATATATATATATATATAATATATAGATATATAGATATATAGATATAGATAGATAGTCGGTCCTTTAGACATTTTTCTTTCACTTAAAACACGATTTTATTTTTTATAGAACATTTACTCCAAGGGATAAAAGTAAAAAGTTGTTATTTTTAAGAAAGCAGCCCTTTAAGAATAGAAAGTGCTATACTGCAGCCTGTTAAATAGGAATTGGGGTTGATGTCACAATTTGTCTTATTGAAGCATTTTTCAGGAACTAAATAGAATATAATATCCACAAACAGGTCCTAGCCAGATAGATTTTTCTTAATTTAACTATAAACAGATGAGTGCTTCAATTTCATTTTCCATATTTTAAAGAAATTAGAGTTTGCAGAGTTAAAATATTCTTTTGACAACTACATACTCAAGTCTGGATACAGCTTCCCTGCCCTATTCCAAACTTTAAAAATAACAACAACAACAACAACAAAACAAAAAAAAAACTTCTAAGGGTTTGTTTTTACACCAAAGATAATGATTCTTGTATGATGCCTGGAAAAGGACTGCTTTCTGGAGAACTTTCAGAATGGCTAAGATTATTTTTAGCCAATAATTTTAACCATAATTTAATTAACAAATGTATTATTATAATGGTTCTAAAAATAAAGCAATTAAAAACAACAAGCTCCAGATCCCAAGATGCAGAAAAACACTCAAAGTTGTTTTTAAGTTTAAATTTTTTTCTGGTTCAGTTTTTTTCAAATAAATTCAAGGAGGCAATGAATTATTATCTGCCCCTAATTCAATAAACACAAGAATAGTGCTGAATAAATGAATAAAGCAACATTAATACTGTATACCAAAACAAGGGATATGTAAAATTGCTTTCTTTCTGAGAAAAGGCTCATATAGTAAGACAATTCAGTTTTGATAAAAGTGCCATGTATACATTTTATTATTTCAGTATGACAGCATTCATTCAAGTTCCAAGAAAACTTGCTGGTCTGAGAAAAAATTACAGCAAAACTCATGATAGGTTGAATTCTAATTTTTGCTTAAAATTCAAAATTAAAGTTTAAAATTTTTACTCAGATTTTGTCTTTGATTAACATGATTTTATGGTGTTTTTACATACTGAGATGACAAAAATCTTTAAATAGTAAGAACAGAAGTGCAATATGGTGTTCTTGCACTGTCACTCAGTGACTTATTTTGTATAAAGGATTATCAATATTGTACTATTTGTAAATATATCTATAGAAAGTCTTGATACTTATGAAGATTGTTTCCTCAATCTGTAAATGAGCTTAAAGATTTCAGATAAGGCAATTTCTGAAATTAGTCTAAATTAATACTTTTAATTTAATAATTATGCAAGCTACATACTTAAGAGAAATAAAAATCCCATCTTATTCTAAGCATCCAAATTACAGATCACCAATAGCTAGTAAGGTAAAGTATAGTCTGATGTGGATAGTTTTAACATTTTTATTTATTATTCAGAGGTCTTTAGAAGGAATTTTTGTCCATTTAAGTCTCCTCTTTTTTGAAGACTTTTAAAGACTGATTAAAACTGTGAAATAACAGCAAAGCAAAACAGAAAATGTAGTTGAGTAAAATGAGTTTTAATTTATGTTTTTCTACTTATATACTTTAATTTCTCAGGCAGTTTAGGTTTTGACTGAATTATCTCTTTGTGTTTATTAACCAGAAATAAATCTTTTATTAGATCAGAAATGAAACCTACAAAGTAAAAAAAAAAAAAAAAAAATTAATGGAGAGTTTATATTAAAAGCTCAATTCTACTGTAATATTTGCCCAGTTACATACAAATGAGTCATGAAAGCCTCCATTTGCAAGTAAACATAGAGTGGGGCAGAGTTCAAGTTGCCATGGGAATCTTAGCATTAGATTTTCTGATTATTAAAGCAATTAAAATCTTTGGTTTAGGATTAACATTGGATTTCGGAAAATCATATTTTAAAAATGTGGAATAAAATGAAATATCAAAGCAAGGAAATAAATTAGATTTTCTAACCTATTACATTTACTTGCAAACCACAGTATTCAACTATACCCATATAAATTCTACACATAACTCTAATTGTACATTACTCAAAGATATAGATAGTTTAAGCTATTTAAGAATATCAAGTTTCAACTTTTTTTCTATTTGCTAATTCTGCAATTAGTTTTCATGGTATATTGGAGTAAGAATTCTAGTACCCTCACAAATTATTTTTTAGGTAGGATTAGAAAACTAAGTTCACTTTTAAAAAGGAAAATTACTGTCTACTAGGTTTAAAGAAAAAAAAAAATAAGATTGATAAAAGAAAAAAAATGGAAGACTAAAATGGCAAAACCGGGAAACTGCAAAAATCTTCTGGAAAGAAATTAAATTTTGATGAGGTTATCTAAGGAAGGGAGGGAATATAATTTGTCCAATGAATTGAACATAGTTACTACTCAAAAGACAGGATCTGTCTCTTTCTTTGTAATTGTAACCGAAGTATAATAGTCATGAAGTAGGTGTTTATTAAATGTGCTAAAAACAGTTTCAAGGTAAAGAAAGACAGAATCATGAGAATGAAGAAAAGTCTGTTTGAGGGGCAGATTTTCTAGAAAGGCAACAGTGGAAAGGAAACATCAGGTCCAAATCAATTTTAATGATCAGTGTAAAGTCTTGCACAGTATTTTAGTGCTATATATGTCATTCAGCACATTTAAATGTAAATTGGGTTTTTTCCCCTAAACAAGGATACTGATAGAACAAAGGAGATGGCAATAAAATGTGAAATTAATTGATACAGAAACAAAAGAACTACTTATAAAAGGACAGAACATAGAGTAAATTATGTAACTGATGTTGGTATTTCTGAGATTGTAAGTCACAGACATTATTAAAAATAATTTTTTACAAAGTGTCAGTTTACTAAAATTGGTCATGAAAATTATAAAAGTATGTTAATTCTGAAGCAATTCCTAGTAAAGTTTTGCTCAAATGGGATAGCAGTTTATAATCCTAAATAAAATATAACTTATTCACAGAAATAAAATAATTGAAGAATTCAGAATTATAAAAACTAAAATGTAGTTAGAAAAAAGATCTTTCAACAAACCTGTGCAGGAAATTCCTTAGATTTTATTGATGTTGCCAAGTATAACATAAACTATTCATTTTCAAGCTATTCTGTAGATATTAATATAATTATTCATAACATTCATAGCTTGTCATTTATAGTCTGACTTAAGGGCATACAACTTATCAATGAAGGAACACATGTAAAACATCCCTTATTACTAAACCATGTCACATTCTTTCTATTCCATGGTACTTATTAGACTGCAGATTCCATAATCCTCTTCTGAGTCCCTTCTGCATTTAATTCAGTTCAGTCTTAAGTAGTTAAAGAAACTGTTTTCAGTGGCAACTAATAACTACTGACCTACAGTGACACTGCCCTACAATAGGCTTGTCAGCTCTGAAAAAGTTGTACCAAAGAAGCTGATTAGGACTTCAAGAGGTTTGTAGCAAGAATCAATGGTTGGTCTGTGCTAATGCTGTGCTACCAGCACAGAAATGATAAAAGTGGAACACCATTAGTTATGCCTCATTAAATTCCACAACCCTCCAAAAAAAGAAATTTGTTTAGCCTGTCCAAAATCTAATGCAATTTTAAAGCTCTCTGTGCTGAATTTCATGGCACCTCAATCGCTTCAATAATCTAAAAAAGAACTAAGAAAGTAAAAAAGCATTAACACGTACATAAAATTGGAAATTCTTGTGTTTTCTTTTTAAGACACAAACCATACTTTCCTAAATTATAAATCCAAAGGAGTATTTCTTAAACGATTAAGAAAATATATCTCACAAACCATAAGAACCTTAGTTTCTAAGTTCCATAACCCCCTACAAAGAACAAAAACAAACAAACAAC
Organism: Sarcophilus harrisii; assembly: GCF_902635505.1. Taxonomy (NCBI): domain Eukaryota; kingdom Metazoa; phylum Chordata; class Mammalia; order Dasyuromorphia; family Dasyuridae; genus Sarcophilus; species Sarcophilus harrisii. The sequence continues at coordinate 148,941,542 of NC_045427.1, forward strand.
AACAAAAAAAAAAAGTGGACACAAAATCTTTCTAATAATATTACCTGTCAAATCTTGGTTGATGGAAAAGGGGAGTGGGACCTCTCCAGGAATCATGTGGTCTCATGTCTATAAAATAGATGGAAAATTTTAAATAAAGGTTTAAAAAAGGAGCACAAAACACATGTCACTGCTAAAGTATATACTTTCAAATGATACCTGGGATATAACAGGCATTGAATAAAACCCAAATACATACTTTAAGAACTCTAAAAGATTAATCTTTATATTTGCATTTACGTTGTTAGGCAAAATATTTAATTCTCTTGTTTTGGTCATTTGTGTTAATATGCAAAATTGTGAAAAAATAAGCTTAATAGTCTGAAATCCTCCCTTGGGCATGTAAAAATGAAAAGAAAGTTTATTTACCTAGATATCATTACATTAAAAAACCATAAAATTTCTCAAACACATGGCAGTAAAAAAACGAAGAAATTATAAAGACCACCCACTTTTCTATTGTTCCCTTGTAGTCAAACCCCAATGCTAATACAAAGATGTAGTAGCAACAACATTGCTTTAGCAAGACACAATTAAATGACTGCTGTTCTTCTAAACAAATTGACCAGTAAACAGGATGAAAGAAACAACTAATCAATAGCTCCCCGGTCAGTTCACAGCACTCAGCAAATTGTGTATCAATCAAAAGCTTAAGTTTCAGTGACATCTTTGATGATCTTCAATGGCATTTAAGTGTGACCTAATTAAAACAGCTGGTTCCAGAAGTTGTCTAATGAGAGCATTGTGTTGATATGTTTGTAACATCCTGTTAAAACTGGCAATATGCAACTGACAACAAGGCTTTAACATAATGTATTCAGGCTCACATTTTAAGGAAAACAGAAGCTACAATTTAATATTTTCTTTTTTCTCAAACCACACATGCATCATATATATTAAAAATACTGGAATCTTTATTCCTTAAAATAAATAAACGAGCCAACAAAGGACATCCCATCCCAACAAATATCTTAAAAACTAAGGAAAAATTTAAAAAGACAGCACAAGACAAAGAATGATAACATAAAGTAGGTGCTTTTGCTTTCAAAATATTCTTCCAGTTCAACATTTTCATCTTCAGCAGTTCTGCTACTTCTATCTCAGGCTTCTTTCCAATCAAAACACAAGCTAAGCATGCCAGATTGAAGAGGGCTTTCTAAATGTGGACAAAATATACATTGTGGAGCAGACGTGAGCAAAGCCAAACTTGAAGTTTTCATATCGTTAGATTTGGAACAGAAAGACACTGACTTTCTTCTTTCTTGCTCCAACTAAGTGTGGCAGAATAAAATTTAGTATAAGCACTAGATTATTTTTATTACTGAAATCGATCAGATCATGGATTCTTGACCTTTGTCATTTGTATTATTTTAAAACTAAATCTAAACCTGAACCTTAATAGTTAATAGAAGAGATTACCTTTCTCCAATTTAAAATGTCATTTAGTGACCAAAAGTAGAACATTAATTTTCAAATTAAACAAAGTTCTTGCCATAAGAGAATAATGAAGAATGATCAGGGATATAAGAATATTAACTTCTACTTGCCAATGTTTATCAACCTTCTTAAATAAACAGTGACACCCAAAATTTGAATCCAAAAAGCTAGTCACCACATAAATGACAGGAAATAGGAATAGAATATGTGTATGTTTTCCCAATGTAAAAGCCTACATTTTTGAATCATTACATCAATAGAAAATTGTTATTACATGATATATATTTATTAAAGCTTTTGAAAACCACCACTTAATCACCATGGTTTCTCCCTACTGGTAATCTCAATAGGCATATTTATCTCAAGATCATATATTTAATATTTTATCAATGGATCTGTGATAGATGCTCTAGTCTGGCCAAGATAGTCTCCACTAAATAAACACCTGGGCCAATTTATCAAGTCATAAACTTTGCTCATAATATCACTTGTATTAAGTATAAAGCTAAAGCTATGACAGGTACATAGAGAAAAGGTGAAGGGACTCATGATGAATGCCATTATCAAGCAACTTTTCTTTAAAAAGCTAAGATTGAAAAAGGTCATTATACTTCTTTTTTGTTTTGAAATACCTAACCTAGGAAAAGAATCCTATTTAAAAAATCTGTTGGTAAATTCATTAAATTTTGAACACGTTAAAATATTTTTAAAGTTCCTTTTAATGAAGTACTCTTCTGAAAGATGCTAAGGAAAAGTTTCTAATACGTTCCCTTCATGACAGAAATCTTAATTGGCTTTTTCTTCTATGGCAGGAATTCCTAAGGGTCTTTCTGCCATGATCCCCACACCTCTGGAGTCTGCTGAAGTCTGTGGCACATCCCTTCTAAGAATTTTGAAATGCACAGGACTGCAAAAGAAAATTATACTGAAATTCAGCAAACTATTAAAGAATAATAAGTTCAGGGACCCTTGGGCTAAGTATCTCAATTTTTTATAAAAACTGTCAATACCAATAGATTTCTACAAAGAAATGCATTTTATTAAGTATTCTTATAAACAAAGATAATAAAATAAATAAAGCAGTTCTTTTAGTACTGTTTATTATGGAGTACAAATACACATAATGCAAATATCGACAAAAGATAAAAAATGTAGCTTGATGCCATTTTGACTCACATCTACAGAAGTCAATATACTGCTGCTATCAACCTGGTGACATGTTCCTTTACATTTAAGAACTGTGGTTCATGTAGTCTTTTTTGCATGCTGTATGTTAAAAAATTAGGAAATGTTTATTTCTTGGGTATCTGTAAAAAGCTTCCAGAGAGGCAAGATGGCTAGCTACTGAATTCAGTGTTGGATGTGAATTCAGAAGATTCATATTCAAATCCCATCTCAGATAATCACTAACTGTAAGATCTGGGGAAGTTGTATAACTGTTTTCTGAATCTCAGTTTTGTCATTTGTAATGATGAGAAGGGGGATGAAGGAGTTTGTACTTAGAAAGCTAATGTCAGCCACTACTTGCTAAGCATCTACTATGTTCTAGCACTGTGTTATTAAATCCTGTGGACAAAAAGGAAGAGGAAAAGGAAGGATTACTTACTTTCAAGTATCTCATAATCTAATGGAAATGACTATAGGTAAGATATATACAGGAGAAAATGGAGATAATCATGAAGGGATCACACTAGCATTGGGAGGGTTTGGGCAAAGTTTCTTGTTTGTGGAAGGATAACACCACCATTTACATTACAGCAAAATTGCAGAATAACACTAATTACATATATTAATATTAATATATATTTACTAAGTTGCTGTATCTTTAAAAAAAAGTCTAATTAAAGGTATTTAAATGTGTAAAGTTTTACTAAGGAGATATTTCTTTACCAAACAAAAGCAAGGGTTCTTAATCTTTTTGATATTATGAACTTCAATTTGGTAAAATCTATGAGTCCTCAGAATATTATTATTGTTGTTGTTTTTGAAAATACACAAAACACAAAAAAATACATAAGGCTACAAAGAAAACCAATTATACTTAAATGCAATTATGAAAACTTTTTTTTTTTTTAATGTTCAGGTTAACCTTTGGTCTAGATTACCTACACAATTTGTCTTGATATGATTTTGATTAGTTAGAAAAGTTATTCATTGCTCTATCCCCCAAAACCCAACCTAAATGTGTCCTTTTTCCAACTACAAACATTTGCAAATTCACCAGAAAATAAAGTTTACATTTAAAATATTCTGCCTTAAAATTATTAAGCATTCTTTTCTAATACAAAGGAAAAAAACAGGATATAAAAGAAAACGCCAAGGATACTTTTAATCAAATCTCTTTATGCAGCTCTGAGGAACATATATAGTCCTTAAGTATTCATAAGCAGAAATATCCAGTCTTATGAGTAATGAAGTAGAATTTAAAACAAACTTATTACCATTCATTTGTATGGCTTTGAAAGAAGATCAATTTGAGAGGAAGAAAAAAACATGGTGAGATAGTGAATTGCACTTGAGAAAGGTTCAGACAGAAGAGAAAAAATGACAGTTAATATTTTCTTTTGATTTTTTTAAAGTTAGGCCTTTCCTAGTACTATAAAGGCCATATTCAGCAAGGCTTCTTCAGTTGCTTCTCAAGTAACAATTTACCTAATCAGTGTAGCAATCAAAGAAAAGATTTCGTGTTTACTGATTGCTTTAATCAAAAAATCACTTTTCAAATGCAGTTAATTGACAAGTTTACTGACAAAATTAAAGTAAAAAATCAGATACTGAAGACTGCAAAAACCAAATATGCCATTTGCAATGAATACTGGAGACTGTACTTGACTCCAAGTTATCAGCACAGGAACAATTATTCATCAGCTAAAAATTGGCACATCAAAGTCAAATCAGAGAACAAAAGTAAGAAACACCCACAACCGACACTTGAAAAAGAGTGGCAGCTTGATTGACCGAACTGCCCTTCTTGAGCACAATTTCATATGATCATATAACAAAACCCCACAGAGCTATGACACTAAAGATATTTAAAAGAACTAGCAAATCAGTATAAATTTGAAATTTCCTAAGAATAATCTATAGTGTTGACAGAAATTTTCAGAACAGTTTAAACTGCATTAACTAGAAGAGAATAGATTAAATAACATTTTTTTGCATAAAGCACCATGCTATTTTCCAATTTAAAATATCTACTTTCAAACTAACTATATTTATAAAGATGCTGCCTCTGCTCTTGATAACAACCTTCAATCTTTAAGTTATAGGTATAAACCTTCAATTGTAGAGGGAAATTTATTACTCACTGAGGAATTTCTTTATACCAATGAAATCACAGGCCCAGTCCCCATCAGTACCCTTAAAGAATTAACTATATAAATATGAAGAAAAGATTCTGGTTAAAAGAAACTCAAAATAAATAGTAATAAGGAAGCATTATTAAGGAAAGAGGTCTAATACGGAGAAATCATCTTTCCTTATCAGTACTTCTACCTTGTGTTACATAGTAAAATAGATAAGTAATAAAGTTTTAGACTTAAAGTCCACTCTATCCCAGGATTTTATCTTTATGTGGGAAACAAAGGAATGATTTGTGTGTTGGGTTGGCTACTTTTCATTAAAAGATACAACGTAGCAAAAGGGAGAGGGTGTTGGACCTGAAGTCAGGAGAAATCCGAGTTCACATCCCATTTCTGATACTTACTAGTTGTATACCATGGACAACCTATGAGTGCTAAGATTCCTCATCTGTAAAATAGGGATAATAATACCCATAGTACCTATACCTCATGGGATTGTTGGGAAGCTCAAATGAGATAAGAGCAAAATAGTTAATATTATATAGTGCTTTAAGGGTTGGAAAACACTTTACATATTTCATCAAAGATAATGCATGCAAATTACTTTGTAATCCTTAAAGCTCCAAATAAATGGTCAATTATTATTATGCTGGCCTAAAAAATTAGGTCTCCCTAAATTCCTCTAGTTTTTTTCCTATAATCTATTACCAAATAACCAATTAAATATATCTAAACACTTTTTGAACCTATATATATTTTCAATTCATATCTAAGCAATGTAGCAATAACAAAGATTTCATATTAACTTCAATATCACTTCAAATTCATTTAAGTGACAAGTTTACTGATTTAAAATTAAAGTCTTAAATCAGACACTGGTGACTGCAAAAACCAAATATGCCATTCATAACTGATCCTCAAGACTATACTTGACTCTGACAAGATATCAGCTATGGGACAATTTGGAATTCTATCTTAAAAAGTATTATTCTTAAAACACCATATAGAATTCTCTTGTTCTGGCTTCTGTTGAATAGTGAACTTGATTTTACAGTATAAATAATATAATTTCTCTATCTCTGTCTACAGATTGAAGTACTAATGTTTATAGAGTCTATTCTAACAGTACAGCTACCTAAGTACCTTGGATCATTTAAATTCTCTCTTCACTTTCTCTTCATGTCCTTCCCAAAATTTCGTGATCAAAAGTGCCAAAGTACTGCAGGTTTGCAACAGAAATAGGGTATTGCTTTCTATTTATTATTGAATCAACAGCTGTCTTCCAAGAAGAACTGATGATGAAGCCCAAAATTTCTTCCCTATATCAGGGCTCAACATCCCCTGATTGGGACCATTCCTCAAATGTCTAACTTTAGATTTGCTTATGTCTCCTTATCTGCTATTGTTCAGTCCCCTTATGTAACCTGTTGAGATGTATGAGTCATAAAAAGGCAAATCTAGGGCGATATGAGGAAAAATTTCTTAAATCTTAACTTATCTCACAGTGGACAAGTGATTGGTAAGGAAGGAATATTGGGCTCTTCTCCAGAAAGGAATCTTTTAAGGAATTTTTTTAACTTTTTGTTTACTTTTGGATACAGGTATAAATAGCTTGGACTAGATGATCTCTGGGGAACTTTTCAATTCTGAAATTGATTATAATGTTAAGATGGCTGAAGGAAAATATTAATATTTAGTTCTATAAATATCTTTATGCATGTCTCATTGAATGGTCAATAATAGCCCTCCAACCTCTGTAGCTCATTGTTTAGGTTTTGAAGGCTTAAAGTGAATCTAAATAGGAATTTTCTGGATAGAAACTCTCCCAAAGTGATAGTTTTGTGATGGTAAATCTTTTGTTTCAATTCTCACCTAGTCCTTTGTCACCAAATGGGCTTTCACTGCTCAGATAAACTAAGACCTGGGAAAAACTTAATTCTAAAAGACTAAGGTCACCCACTGCATCCTGAGCCATTAACAACATTCTTAACTTTTGTTTTGCCACTGGACTTTGTTGACTCTGGAGGAGACAGTGAGGCTGATGATGTCTGTCTCATTTAAATCCAATTCATACACAAGTCAAAATTTTGCCCTCATGATGTCATTGGTATTCTTTGAGGATGAAGGATCAAAACAACATCCTTAAAATGTATATGTATCTGTAATACTAACAATAATGAATCAAAAAGGCATCAGGAAAAACCTTATAGACAAATGCATAATTGTTCTGAAACCTTGCAAGAGAGGTAGGCAATGCTTACTTTACATTAAATGGACTGTTCTGCACACCTCTACATATAAAATGATTTTTATGTTTAAGAATTTGCCTGTAGATATGGGGAGAAGAAGAAGAAAGCCATGAGCCTATGGAAGGAGGGAGCTAGGACAAAGTTCAAGGACCTACAGAAATCCGAGTCAGAGAAGCTGAAGCAGTAGAGGGAACACACAGAGGGGAGGAGGGAGGTTGATTCAGCCACATGGGCACCTGGCTAAGACTGAGAGGAAGAATATCCTGAGGGCAAAACTGTGGGAGCTGGACATGAACAAAAATAATGGAGGACAGAGAATGTTCAGGGACCAGGGACAGACATGTAGGATCTGAAGGTTGATCAACAGAAAACAGACACACAGGATAATGGAGTGATTAAATGTCTCCTATCTTCATACCAGAAATCTAAAGGCAAGCCCCTGAACCAGAAGTAGTCTCTGCTCTGTTTGTCCATTCCTCTGCTTTTAGTTGGAGGTTTTGGGTTTTTTTTTTGTTCTTTTCTAGATTTTTTTTTCTTGACCAAAAGGGGGAGGGGGGAGGGAGTGTTGAGGAAGGGTGACTGTGAAGCTTAGGGGATACAAAGAGAAAAAGATGAGAGAGATAACACAAGCAAGAAAACTTGTAAGAACACACAGCACTATGTAATAAAAGTAACTTTTTTTTTTTAAATACGGATCTCTTTAATTTTTTATGTAAAGTCAAATTTGCATTAATGTAAATTTATATGAAGTAAGAACTATCTGTATAGATTTCTTTTGAATATGAAAGAAAAGAAAATACTATTGAGATGTTATATATTAAAAAAAACTTTTTGGTGTCTCCTCAGTACCAAAGGCATGTAATTTAAATGAATCATTTTAAAATAAGGAAAACAAAGTCAATGAACTTCTAAGGTTTTATTTAACTCCAAAATCCTAATTCCAATGATAAAATTTTCCAGGATAACTAAAATACGACACATGATGCCAAAAGACAAATGCAAAAATCACATAATTTTAAATCTTAAATCATTAAAAAAAAAAAAAAAATTTCTCCTGTTGTACAGTGGACAGAACTCTATCCCCATATTTTAATTTGTACTCCCATTGTTTTCTTTGATTTCCACATTTTATTTTTTTAAAAAGTTACTACAATGATTCTGCAGAAGCCAAATTAGGCAATGACTACTGCTCAGCAACTGTCTATTTTTATAAGTACTGATTCTCTGTACCAATGTTCATAATATATATTTTTTAAAAAATGCTTTTCCTTATCTCTGTTACTATGATTCCAAGTCACTATATAAAATTCCTTATGACTTTTATCATGTTTCTAAATCTCACTCTACCCCATTTCTGCCAAAATCTGAGACTTCACATTCATGCTGTTAATTCCTCTTAACATCTTTACCATAATTCATTTATGTTCACAATTGTAACTAACTCCAATCTCTACCCCCACATTAGACACACCTCCTAACTCAATCTCAAAGAACTGCATTAATTTCTAAAGTATTCAACTTAAAATTTTTACCTACCTGGACCTTCAATCTTTCCCCAAAAAGCTCTTTATTTCTCACAGAAAAATGAGCTCTTTTATCTTCATGAAGACTTTTACTTTACCTATACTTTCCCAGTAAGTCCATTCTGACTTGGCTTCTCTACCCAATTCTGATCCTATTATCTGTCACTTTAATGGTTCGTTAGCCACATTAACCTCTAATCATACCCCTGCTTGGTGAATCTATAACTTGAGCTAATCTGAGTAGTATGACTATCCACTTGAAAAAGAAATCTGTTCCCTAACTGAAAAGAAATAAAAAATTCTTGGTCACCTTTCAAATTTTTTCTGCATGTCCATCAGTTGGAGAATGGCTGAATAAATTGTGGTATATGAAAATTATGGAATATTACTGTTCTGTAAGAAATGACCAACAGGATGATTTCAGAAAGGCCTGGAGAGACTTACACGAACTGATGCTGAGTGAAATGAGCAGAACCAGGAGATCATTATATACTTCAACAACAATACTAGATGATGACCAGTTCTGATGGATCAGGCCATCCTCAGCAACGAGATCAACCAAATCATTTCTAATGGAGCAGTAATGAACTGAACTAGCTATGCCCAGAAAAATAACTCTGGGAGATGACTAAAAACCATTACATTAAATTCCCAATCCCTATATTTATGCACACATGCATTTTTGATTTCCATCACAAGCTAATTGTACAATAATTCAGAGCCTGATTCTTTTTGTACAGCAAAATAATGTTTTGGTCATGTATACTTATTGTGTATCTAAGTTCTATTTTAATATATTTAACATCTACTGGTCATCCTGCCATCCAGGGGAGGGGGTGGGGGGGGGTAAGAGGTGAAAAATTGGAACAAGAGGTTTGGCAATTGTTAATGCTGTAAAGTTACCCATGTATATATCCTGTAAATAAAAGGCTATTAAAAAAAAAAAAAATTTCTGCAGAAGCCAAATTAGGCAATGACTACTGCTCAGCAACTGTCTATTTTTGTAAGTACTGATTCTCTGTACCAATGTTCACAATACTCTAAACTTGTCCCTCAAGTTTCCAGCTGCACCCCAAAAACCATGCAATTGAATACACTTAGTGCTACAAGATCTAGACTAATCTCCTTAATGGACTTAAAGTGTTAGATTTCAGCTTTTCTACTCTTTAAACCTTCACTTTTAAGTGACTGTAAGGTAAGACTCAACTTTGTGAGGCCATCATTAAGAAAAGCAAAACGGTGACCTACAAGACAACAGATTATAGAAAAAAAGAGGGGATAAAAATCTTGCTTTTCTTTAATAAATTTGTGCTGATAAAGCAATAGCCTTTAAAACTGATCCTCTTACATGCAGTCACTTCTTTCTTTAATGTATATTCAACACAATTGCAGAGTTGATCATCAGAAACCACAGGGATGATCATGTGATTTGTCTGCTTGAGAATTTTAGTAGCTTCCTCTTATATCTAAAATAAAACAAACTCTTGTTTGACTTTGGAAGTCTTTCACCCTCTAGTTCTAGCCTCCCTCTCTAAAACTCCTATACAGGCTCTTCACCTATTAGATGTTCTAGGCAAACAAGCCTCTTTATTGATATCCCTATTGATATCTGCTATCTTGGTAGGTCTGAAATGCACTTGTTCTGATTCCCTTCACTACAGACAGAATCTCTCGTTTCTTTCAAAACAACTAAGTTTGAACTAACAAATGTGATCCTATATAGGAATCTTTTCTGATTCTATTCTGCTCAATTAGTTCCTTCCCTCAGAAATTACTTCGTATGTTTTTTAATTTCCTACAAGCTTTGTTTTTTCTTCTTTCCCCCTTCCCAAAGGAATATAAGCACCTTGAGAGAAGTGACTGTTTTGTTCTTGTTATGTATTTGCACTGTCTGGCACAGCTGGTGCTCAAAAAGTATAGGCTAAATTATTGTGAATTTTCAGTATCATCACCTAGTCTAGTCTTTCTTTCTAATACGAAAAGTCCATAATCTTTTCTTCTGTTACCATCTTTTAATCTGACTAAAAACAGTTTAAGGGCCTCAACTATTCTTAAAAACAAAACAAAAAAAAAAACCTAACTTCCCTTCAAACATTCTACACCTTATATCATGTCTTCCTCTTCCTTTACATAACGAAAAAGTAATTTTAAATGCTCAAAAGAACTACAATTTAAATTGTGCATTAAAGGGTTTGAAAATAATTTTACATGTGTTATCTCATTTAATACTCACAATTCATGTGAAGTAAATGCTATTAATGATCCCCATTTTATAGATGATTAAACTTACCAAGCACATGAATGACTACTCCAACTAACACTTTAGTAAGAAAAATGCTTAATACCCAGAAAATTGGCAAAAATGTTAAAAAAAAAAAAAAAAAAAAAAAAAAGTGAAATAGCTAATATCGAAGGAGCCCTGGGAAAGCAAGCATATTAATACTCTATAAAATGAGAAAGTATTTTAGAAAGCAAGTGAAAAACCAAGAAACCCATGAAAGTGAACACAAGACTATTAAGGGACGTAAATAAAACACATGGGATCAAACAGCTATCAGGAATGGGAACAAACAAAATTTCTATTGTAGGATATATTTCTTAAAACGGCACTTTGATGAATATATCATGATATGAAATCCAAAGAACAGTTCAATGAATGTCTTAATTCATTATACCAGCCCCCCAAATTTCTGCAAATGAAAGAAATATAAAGCACTAAAAGTAAGCTACAAGTGATTGAAAAACAGAACTACTGGTAACTATGATCCTACTAAATTTTTTTTAGATGTCATGTGCCAACTATATATTTTTTTGACAATAAAGGAAAAGTAAAAACATTCTTATACTATCTCTAAAAATTCAAAAGCAGATTATTATGTTAAATGAAAAACAAATTGAGTATAAGCCTATTCAACAGCAATTATACATATGTAACTGATGCTAAAATCCTAATACAGAAACCAAAAACAGCATTTGTATAATAGATCCTTTAAAGATTTACATCTACTTTTAATAAATTGTTGGTACCAATTTGTGACTGCTAAACAAAAGTAAAATTATCTTTGCGAAAAAAATAAGAAAAACCTTCCTTTAAAAATAAAATTATAGAAGGAAGTAACAACTTACTTGACATAAGCTTTGGAATCTGTGCTTGTCCTCTTATCATTGGCCTGTATAAATTTCCCTGGTAATTTCCAGGTGGTGCAGCATTGCTATAAGGTCCACCTCCTGGACCTCTTGGCATGACGTGGCTATAATGTACAAAAAAATATTTAAAATTAGAAAAATTTCTTTAAAACATAAATGGCAACTTTGTTCAAATCCCTTAACCAGGAACTCCCTACCTACCTCAAGGATCAAATACAAACTCTTAAGAACCTAATCCAACTTAGTTTTCTGTATTGTAATATACATCATTCCACCTCAAGCATTCTACGATCTAGCCAAAGTGGCCATCTTGTTGGTTGGATGTTATTGTTAGTGCTCAAAAGGAACCAAAATAACATCACCACGTTGGAGTCAAGGTAGATGATGCATCTAACTATGGCTAATCAGACCAATACCAGCTTGGAAGGTTCTATAGTCAAGCACAAAAAGTCTATACGAATGTTCGAAGGGGATTCCTTTCTAAATTTGTGCATCACCCATTTCTTTTGAGCTAATGCAGTTCTGTTTTACTGGAAGAGCACAGAGCCTTTTTTACATAGGCACACCATGCTGTGCAGGCCTATGCCAGTATCTTTTATGTTTCACAACGATACCAAAGTTCTTCAGAGAGACTTTGTATTGTTTTTTTTGACCTCTGTGTGAACACTTGTTTTGTGTAAGTTCTTCATAAACTAGTCTAAAATTCAAGCAAACAACAACAAAAGAAGTGAAAATGCTATATTGTGATCTACACTCAGTTCCCACAGTCCTCTCCTCTGAGTGTAGATGGTTCTTATCACCACAAGATCATTGGAACTGGCCTGAACCATCTCACTGTTGAAAAGAGTCATGTCCATCAGAATTAATCATCATACAATCTTCTTGTCATATACCACGATTTTCTGGTTCAGCTCACCACTTCACTTAGCATCAGTTCATGTAAGTCTCTCCAGGCCTCTGAAAATGTTGCTCATTTCTCATAAACAATAATGTTCCATAACATTCATATACCATAACTTATTTAGCCATTCACCAATTGAGGGGCATCTACTCAGTTTCTAGTTTCTTGCCACTACAAAAAGAGCTTCCACAAACATTTCTGTACACATGGGTCCCTTTTCTTCCTTTAAGATTTCTTTGGAATATAAGCCCAGTAGAAAAAGTACTAGATCAAAGGCTATGAAGAGTTTGATATCCCTTTAAGCATAGTTCCAAATAGCTCTCTAGAATGGCTAGATCAGTTCACAACTTCACCAACAATGCATCAGTGTCCCAGTTTTCCCATATCACCTCCAACATCAGTCATCTTTTACTGTCATCTTAGCCAATCTGAGAGGTGTGTAGTGGGTACCTCAGAATTGTCTTAATTTGCATTTCTCTGATCAACAGTGATTTGGAGCATCTTTTCTTTGATTAGAGATGGTTTCAATTTCTTAATCTGTAAATTATCTATTCATATCCTTTTGACTATTATCAACTGGAGAGCGTCTTGAATTCTTACAAATTTGAGTTAATTTCCTAGGTATTTTAGAATTGAGGCCTTTATGAGAATTCTTGAATGTAAAAATGTTTTCCCAATTTATTACTTGCCTTTTAATCTTGTCTGTATTAGTTTTGTTCATTCAAAATTATCTATTTGTGTTCAATAATGAGTTCCAGTTCTTCTTTCTTTGATCACAAATTCCTGCCTTCTCCCCAGATCTGAGAGGTAAACTATCCTGTTCTAATTTGCTTATAGTATCACTTTGTATGTCTAAATCATGAATCCATTTCAGATCTTATCTTGATATACAGTGTTAGATGTAGTTCAATGCCTAGTTTCTGCCATACTAGTTACTTTCCAATTTTTTTCAGCAATTTTTGTCAAATGGTGGGTTCTTCTTATTCCAAAAGCTGGGGTCTTTGGGTCTGTCAAACACTAGATTACTACAGTCATTGACTATTTTGTTCTGTGATGCAAACCTATTGCACTGAAAACTATTTCTTAGCCAATACCAAGTGGTTTTGATGACCACTGCTTTATAATATAGTTTTAGATCTGGTACAATTAGACCATCTTCATTTGTTTCCCTCTCCTCCCTGCCTCCATTAATTCTTTTGAAATTCTTGACCTTTTGTTCTTCCAGATGAACTTTGTTATTATTTTTTTTTCTAGATCTGTAAAATAATTCCTTGGGAGTTTGATTGGTATGGCACTAAATAAGTAGATTAATTTAAGTAGGATTGTCATTTTTATTACATTCGCTCGGCCTATCCATGAGCACTTGATATTTTTCCAATTGATTAGATCTGACTTTATTTGTGTAGAAAATATTTTGTAGTTGTTCATATAGGTTCCTGACTTTGCTTTGGCAGATAAGACTCCCAAATATTATCAACAGTTATTTTGAATGGAATTTCTCTTTTTATCTCCTGCTGTTGGACTTTGTTGGTAATATATAAAAATATTGATGACTTATGTGGATTTATTTTGTATGCTGTGACTTTGCTAAAGTTGTGAATTGTTTCTAGTAGTTTTTTCTAGGATTCTCTAAGTATAATATCTGCAAAGAGTGATAATTTGGTTTCCTCATTACCTACTCTAATTCCTTTCATCTCTTTTCTTCTCTTACTGCCAAAGCTAACATTTCTAATATAATGTTGATAGTGGGCAACCCTGTTTTCACCCTTGATTTTACTGGGAATGGTAGTAGTTTGTGCTCATGACACATGATGCTTGCTGATTTTAGATAAACGCCACTCATCGTTTTAAGGAAAACACCATTTACTCTATACTCTCCCGTGTTTTTAATGGGAATGGGTGTTGGATACTATCAAATGCTTTTTCTGCACCTATTGAAATAATCCTATGATTTTTGTTAGTTTGATTACTAATAGTCAATTATGCTAATAGTTTTCTTAATATTAAACCACACCTGCAGGCCTGATGTAAATCCTACTTGGTCATAGTGTATTTATTCTAGGGATGACTTCTGTAACCTCTTTGCTAATATTTAATTCAAGATTTTTGCATCAATACTCATCAGAGAAATTGATCTATAATTTTCTTTCTCTATTTTCACCCTACCCTGTTTAGGTTTCAGCACCAAATCTGTGTCATAAAAAGAATTCGGTAGGACTCCTTTTCCTATTTTTTCAAACAATTTGTATAGTATTGGAATTAATTATTCTTCAAATGTTTGGTAGAATTCATATTTAAATCCATGTGGCTCTGGAGATTTTTTTATTAGGGAGTTGATTAAAAGCTTTTTCTAAAATGGGTCTATTTAATTTATTTCCTCTAATGTAAATCTGGACAATCTATATTTTTGTAGATATTCCTCCATTTCACTTAGATTATCAAATTTATTGCCATATAGCTGGGCAAAATAACTCCTAATTATTGTACTAATTTCCTCTTCATTGATGAAAATTTCTCCCATTTCATTTTGAGACTAACAATTTGATTTTCTTCTTTCCTTTTTCTAATCAAAAGTTTGTTTTGTTGTCTTTTTTTTTCATAAAACCAATTTTTAGTTTTATTTATTAATTCAATCGTTTTTCTTCTTTTAATTTTATTATTCTCCCCTTTTATTATCAGAATTTCAAATTTAATTGGGGGTTTTAAATTTGTTGTTTTTCTAACTTTTTTAGTTGCATGCCCAATTCATTGATCTTCTCTTTCTCTATTTTCTACAATATCTAGAAATATAGAAATATAAAATTTCCCCTAATAATTGCTTTGGCTGTAGCCATTAAATCCATTATTACACTATATTGGAAACAGGATAAACTTCTTTAAATGTTAACAAATCTTTAGATCTCTGTGTGTGTATATATATATATATATATATATATATATATATATATATATATATATATATGTAGTGAGGATCTCTCTTTAGCATTTAATAGTAGTCAAATCCCACAAATTTTGGTATGTCTCATTATTGTCATTCTCTTGGATGAAATTTACTGATTGTGCCTATGATATGTTGTTTTATCCATTCATTCTTTAGGATTAGATTATTTAATTTCCAATTAATTTTTGGTCTATTTTCCCTTGGCCTTTTATTGCATGAACTTTTTATTGCATCATGATCTGAAAAAAAATGTATTTATTATTTCTTTCTGTATTTGATTTTGAGGTATATTTCATCAATTTTTAAAGGTAAATTTAAAATAATTTTACTATTGAGTACCATTAAGCATTAGTTACTAAGATTATTTATTATTTTCTGGTTTAAAAAAAAAAGAAGACTTGGGGAAGAAAAGTATATAAGGAAATGGTCAAAGCATTACTTACCCTAGTGTCCTAAATGCTGACTGATCTAAGTGAACTGGCCTGCGGTCTCGATTAAAACCAAGCTGTGGTCTCCATTGCCTTCCATTGCTGGATTTTTCCCAATCACCAGGTTTGAGTACAGTTGCAGGTTTTCTGAACATTTGAAAATTCAACATACATCTTAATTACTTATATACAAGTTAACTACTGTTATGAAAAATCTAGATAGTTTTTGAAGGAAAAAAAAAAAAAAAAAAAAAGCTTAGTTACCTTGCTCCTGGTAGCACTGTAGCTTTAAAAATGTAATCGTCAGCAAATTGTGGATCTTTAAAATTAATACTGAAAAAGAGAAAATAAGTACCTAATGAAAAGGCCAGATTAAGGACAACTTATAAATCATTTAATTAAACTCTCAAATGGCTGTATTAATATGAGTGATTGAATTTCATAGATACCTAAATTTCCAGCTAACTATTTCTCCATTTGCTTGACCTTTGTAGGCATTTTCCTTTTTGAGGCAATCAGAGTTAAGTAACTTGCCCAGGATTACACAGCTAGCAATATCACAGTCTGAGGCTGGATTTGAACTCAGATCCTCTTGGCTCCAGGACCAGTGCTCTATCTTATTGCACTACCTAAGCTGCTCCTGGTACTTTCCTTTTCAAACTGATACCAGTCAACAGTATTTCTTTACTGTCTACTGTGTCAAGAGCACTAGGATAGGAAAATTACAGAGTAATAAAAGATGCTATAAAGATGTTTATAATTTAAAATTTAAATCCATTATTATATTGGAAACAGGATAAACTTCTTTAAATGTTAACAAATCTTTAGATCTGTTTATATATATAGTGAGGATCTCTCTTTAGCATTTAATAGGCGTCAAATCCCATTGCAATAAAAGTCTTCAACTGACTGGAATTTTTGATTTTAAAGAAAAAGTAGTTTCTTTTTAAAGAAAAAGTAGTTTAAAAACAAAGTTTGTATTTTAAAGTTTTGTATTTTAAAGAAAAACTTTGTTTTATTGTCCATCTCTCACTATAAGGGAATTTGATTTGTATGTCTATTTGTAAGGTCAGAAAATTCAGTCTGTGTAAAAGGTAAGGCAGTATCACTTATAAAGTGGGAATTTATTAACAACTTATTGATTACTAAAGAATTTATCATTTTGAACAGTTCAGATTAAGTATGATCAAAAGTCATTCGATTATAAAACAGGCAGTTTATGTACAATAATGAAAAAAAGAAATGGTCTATTTTGAAAAAATTGCTCTCATTTTAATATATAAGTACCATTATTGGCAGCTAGCTTTTCTGGGATAAGTGATAACTAATTTCAGAATATTACAAAAGGTAATAAAAAATAAAAATTAAAAAAAAAAAAACCCAGTCTAAGCTTATTTAATTTCCTTTATTATCCCTCTTCCCTTTCCTCTAGAGTTCTATTGGCCACTATACTTTATCCACAGCCAAAAAAAAAACACAAACCTGAAACCAGAAAGCAAATTTGTTAACTTTTAAAAATCTATTCTTAACTATTTGCAGTAATGATAGGAAATAATAAAAACACAGTGAACAATTCCAAATGGACAAGTATGTTTTTTCAATGTATTTTTTCCATTTAAGTATATCTCATGTTTTAAGAAATAACTATTTAATAATTTGTATTAATGCTTTTTGTTCTTACATCACCTTCCTTTCCAAATACATCTTCCTTTCCTCCTTCCTCTAACAAATAAACCATATTTTATAACAAAGAACAAAAGAGAAAAAAGGCCAAACCCAAACAATCTGACAGACAGCATAAGCAGTAATCCACACCTATGGTCCCCACCTCTGCAAAGAATTGAGGATGGTATATTTTCTCCAAACTCAAGTTTACATTATGGTCATAGTAACACAGCATTTTGGTTAAGAATGAACTTTAAATCAAATCCAGTATATACCATGAAAGAGGTAGCATACAGTTTTGAAATTTGGCTTCTTGCAATTCTCCTCTGGAATTTAACACTTTTAACACATGGAAGGTTAATGTAATTAAGTTCATTAAAAAAAAAAAAAAATCTGCTTTTAAATAGAAATAACTGACTACCAAATAAGAAACCAACAAAAAAGCTAGATTCTAAATATGCAGCCTGATGGAAGAGTATATTTATTTTTTAACAAATGATTGAAAGAATATTCAATTTATTCATGCAATATTCCCAACCTCTAATACAATGGGAAAAATATACTACAAGACTCCCACTATGTTCCTTCTCTCATTATAAGATAGGTAAAAGAAAAAAAAAATGTCTAAACGGTTGTATTTAAATAATTCTATTATTTAACAAATGCTTTGCTATTCTCCATTGATTAATTAAACATCCTATTATTCCAGAGAAAGTAAAGAAAGAATTTATTTACCCTTAAAATCATGAGATCATAAATATAGAGCTGGAGAGGAATTCAAAATTCATGAAGTTCAAACCTTTTATTTTACAAATGAAAATACTGAGGCTATATAGATCACTCTATAGATCCATAGATCAGTTACTATAGATCAATTTCTGAAACAATGATGCAATAATGTGGGTGAGTGAGGGAACAGAGGTGGGACATAGCCTTCCCTATTAAATTCCATTCTTGGAGAATCCTGATGTTAATATGGCAATTTCTAAAATTTTAGTAAAGTTTCCTGTTGTCGGTACATAATAGAATTCAGTACTACTGATTTTCTTTTCAAATCAACTTTTTCGTGTTACCTCAACTTTTTCATCATATCATGACTTAAAATTTTCTAAGTATAATTAATCTCAAGGAATAAAATTCATATAAATTCAAACATAATAATTCATAACTGATAATTTTCCATTTTTGCAAGGTAAAAAAGGATGTATTTTTAAAATTAAAGGCAGACTTTTTACCCCAAAGTCTCTTTTTTATTACTAATAACAATATTCTTTTTTTTTTTTTTTTTTTTTTTAAGAACCTTGAGAAAGAAAACATTTCTAGAATAGCATGTGACATAAGGCAGTAGAAAGAGCACTGGATCTGATGTTAGGAGGCCTGGATTTCAAGGACAGACTATGCTCTACCACTGGCTGCCTCTGTGACTATGGACAAGTCACTTCACCTTAATAAGCCTTTACTGTTTTGTTTTGTTTTGTTTTTCAAATGAAGGGACTGAACTAGTTTCCCCATGAGGTCCCTTTCTGGCTCTGAATCTATAAAATTTGGAGATCACACATACACCTCTCAATAGAACAACCTTATATTGCCTAGGATTCAGGTTAACTGAAATGATATTGTACTTATTTAACTCTTAATATAGTTTCATCCAAAATATACTTTGAATATAATTCTACTAATAGAAGATAAAGTGCTCCTGAAATTCAAAATGAAGTGATTTTGTACAAATAAATACAAGTTTCACCACCTCATAACATAAAATATATTTTCTATTTTTAATGGCCAAGATTTTCTACTCAGATTTTATTTAAGTGCTTTTAGTCGAATAACTGCTACTTCCATTTGCAGAAAGATACAACATGAACTTAAGACACTATAAAATGTCCAATACCTTCAGACTTACAGCATTTACAACATTATATAATGAATTCTTGACTTGTAACCTGCTACTTCAATCATACAATTACGTCACTAGTATTGTAAAGTTTATGTTGTGAGGGTGCTAAAGATGAGAATGCTAAATTGATTTTTCATTTGTACTACAAGTAGTACTTTAAACAATATCCCCAAGAATGAAATGCTCTGACACATTTTTTTGAAGCCTCAATAGAAAATAAAAGTGGAGTAAACATTTTTCTAACTCAATTCACTTTAAGAATTATCTTTTGAAATGTCTTTTAAAGTACTATTCTGGGGCTCCTGGTATATACATCACAGAGAAAGGAGCAAACTTCAGATATCAAGTTATATCTTCACTATGCCACACAATTCAGAATAATTTTTAAAAATACAAGTTCTATCCTTTATTAATGTTGAAAAGGATATGATGAACAATACACTTGTCATTTTAAGGCAGTTTCTAGGGCTTATGGACTTCTCTTATTCTGTCAAAAGCAAGTACCCAATTAAATAGCCCCATAAGCATTATAGGCACCTAAAAGTTAAATCCTACTAAATGTTTTAAACTATTACATTTTTATTTTATCTACCATATGTAAGTTTCATCTTATACTTCCTCGAGGGTTTGTTTTTTTTAACTCTTCACTTATCAACAAATAGTATTACAATTAGTACTATCAAGCTTATCTATAAACTTCCATTTAAAACTATCTTTATTTACATGTTTTAAAAATAAAAAGATTGAAACTCTGAGCTTCCAGATTGAACCAAATAGTTTAAATGTCTTTATAAGAAACTCTACTTGCTGAAAGTTTTTTTTTTTTTTTTTTTTTTTCTCTCCCCAGGCTTTATTACTAAACAGTTCATGGAGATTATATGTAACAATAGGTATTTTTTACAAAGTTCTTGTTTAATAAGAACTTTAACAAATCTTCCATCTAGTCTATCCAGGACTGCGCACACGCAAAAGAACTGTTAGAATCCGATGGAAGCTCTGAATAAACACAAGCCAGACAAATGAAAATGAAACCAAGAGACAAGAGTCAATCAGTCAACAGCATTGGGCCACTTCAAGTCCCAAAAGCAAAGGGTGACTGGGGAGCCTGAACAGCAGGAGGATATAGGGTTAGTACAATGTCTACAAGCAGGGCAGTACCAAGCCAAACACCTAGCAGGAGACATAGCCAATCCAACACTCAATCTGCAACCAAAGTACAAAAGGAGAAAGAACCAGACCAGATCAACAGCCAGGTAACTCAAGCCCAACCTAGCGTCTAGGCAACCTGAGACACAACAACATCAACAACATCATCACTCATCATCATTGCTTATATTTACAACATTTTAATATTTTTACAAGATCCTTCAAAATAACCCTATGCAATAAAATAAAGAAAATAATTAAGAACCTGAATATAATTTTGGAAAAATTAGAGATGAAAATAAATATCAGTAAATCAGAAAAGAATTTACATATTCTTTAGATATGATATAGATATATGTCCTACCTATATATTGTGATATATGGTACCATTACAAAAACTAACCATGTACTGAGGCATAAACCTGTGACAAATACAGAAATATTAAACACAACTTTAAGTGATCATAATACAAGTCCTATTTTTATAAAAGACAGTTGGAAAAAGAATTAAAAACTGATTAAAGACTATAAGTAACAAATCACAGAAACCAAAGAAATTTTTATTGAAGAAAAATACCAACAATGACAACAAATCATATGGATGGCATGACATGCAGCTATCAAATCCATACGTATGGCATGACATGCAACTATTGCAATACTTAGGAAAAATTTTACATCTCCAAATGCTTCTTTCCTCAACAAAAGAAAGAACAGATTGGGCATGCAACTTAAAAAGGGGGTAAAAAAGTACATTTTTAAAAGCCCCCAAGTGAATACCAAGGAATAATTCTAACAATCAAATTAACAAAATTGAAAACAAAAAAGAAAAAAGTAACTGAGAAATAAAACTAAGTCCCCCTTTCTGGGAAAAAAAAAAGTAAACAAAATAAACAGCTAGTTTGATATTTAGAAAAGAGAAAACTAAATTGTATAAACATTTTACAAAAATTCACAACTGAAGAGGAAATAAAGGAAACTATCAGAAATTACATTGCCTAATTCTATGCCAAGAAAACTGAAAACATAAAAAAAACCTTAAATGTAAATACCTAGAGTAACCGAATAAAAAAATTAACTCAACATCAGAAAAAGAAACTGAACAAATCAAAAACAGAAAGAAACCAAGGTCCAAATGGATTTACAAATTTATTCTATCAAACATTCATAGGTAATCATTTGCATGAAGTATTTTATAGAAATAAAAATCCAGGGACAGCTAGATAGAGCCCTGGTCCTGAAGTCAGGAGGACCTAAGTTCAAATCCAGCCTCAGGACTTAACGTTTCCTAGCTGTGTGACTCTGGGCAAGTCATTTAACCCCAACTACCTCAGGAAAAAAAAAATAAACCAATGAAATAAAGAAACAAACAAACTCAAATGACTGATTCCAACACTTCCAAATTCTATGATACAAACCAGGTCTTAACACGAAAGACAAAGATGAGACACACTACCATTAATGAACAATGAGATTAAAAAAAAACCATAAATTATAGAGGTCATAAAATATTAAAATGTATATACTATAACCAGAGTTATAGTTATAACACAAGGCCAATTCAAAGGAAAATTATAAACATAGTAAGAAAAATTATTTTTTAAAATTTATGTCAAAGATTTGACAAACCACTCTGCAACATTAACAGGAGTAAAACAATAATAGTCATCACACCAAAAAATAATTATAACAATAAGACTAGAAAAAATGTCAAGAAAGTAAACAATCTGGGAAGCTAGGTGACACAGTGGATAGAACACCAGCCCTGAAGTCAGGAGGACCCGAGTTCAAATCTGGCCTCAGACATTTAACAATTCCTGTATGACCTTGGGCAAGTCACTTAACCCCAATTGCAAGAGAGAGAGAGAGAGAGAGAGAGAGAGAGAGAGAGAGAGAGAGAGAGAGAGAGAGAGAGAGAGAGAAAACAAAAATAAATGAATGAATAAACAAAGAGGAAAGAAAAATATCACTCCCTACAGATGGGTTATTTAGAGAAGCCAAAGGAGTTATTTGAAAATCAACTGAAACAAATAATCTCAGAAAAATTACAGAAGAGAAAACAAATCCACATAAATCTCTAGCTATTTCTGTACATCACTGACAACAAAAAAACCCAGTAAAAAGAGACAGAATGAGAAATTTCATTCAAAATAACTTTAGAATGCCTAAAATATTTTGGAGTTTATCTAAATAGATACACCCAGGAACTATATTATTATAACTGCTTGGAAAAATAAACATATCTAAATAATTGGAGAAATATTTATGGGTGCCAATATAATAAAAATGTCAATACTCTAAATTAATTTACTTATGCAGCACCATACCAAAGGACTATTTTAGAGAACTATATAAAATAATTTTTTGTTTGTCATTTATAACTTTATATCAAATAAAGCCAAAGGCATATCCAGAATATCATTTTAAAGCAAGAAATAATTTTCACAATGGATGAAACAACAATGGACAAATAATTCCATGAAGCTTACTTGAAAGAACACTTATCATTTTTCTTTTTTTTTTAAATAAAATAAATTTTTATAAATTCAGCTATTTAATCAAGAGAAATCATGAAAAAAATAAAAAACGAAAAATGGAGAAGGGATGCATCTAACAGTTCCAGATTCCAAATTATACTAAAAAAAAAGTCATCATAAAACTATTCAGAACTGGTTAAAAATAGAAAGATTTATCATATTATGTATACTATAATCAGAAGCAAATAAACACAGTAGCATAGTGTTTGATGAACCTAAAAATTGCAGCAACTAGGGTAAAGGTTTGCTATTTCACAAAAATTGATAGAAAAATTGAAAATTAAACACAAATTAGGCATAAACTAATATCATGCCAAATATCAAGATAATGTCCAAATAGATATTCGAGTTAGATGTAAAAGTAACATTATAACAAACAAGAGGAGAAAAGGAAGAAACAAGGGATAGTTTTTTTTTTTTAAATAAGCAATACCAATGTAGTTAAAATAAAAAGGAAAATAGGTAAGCTTAAAAAAAATTTTTGCTGAAAGTTTCTCAGATAAAGATCTTATATTCAAGATAAATAAAAACTGATTCAATTTTATAAAAATAGCAACCATTCCCTAATAGACAAATGGTCAAAGGATATAAACAGGCAATCTTCAAAAGAATAAATCCAAGCCATCAATTATATGAAAAAAAGTTCCAAATAACCAGTAATTAGGTAAATGAAAATTAAAGCAATTCTGAGGTTTCACCATCACATTCATCTTTTTGGCAGATAATGAAAAAGGAAAGTAAATGACTTTGGAGGAGCTATGATAAAAGAGTCACACTAAAACACTGTTGATAGAACTATAAGTTGACTCATTCTGGAAATCAACAAAAAATTATTCAATGGCTCAATCATGCATGATTTTTATGCACTGATATTATGACTAGACCTAAAGTATAAGGAAATCAAAGAAGAGGAAAAGGAACCATGTATACAAAAATAATAAAAGCAGTTTGGAGGTTGTGTTCATTTGCTTTTTTTTTTTTTTGTAGTGGCAAGTAACTAGAAAATAAAAGAATGCCAACCAATTGAGAAATGGCTGAACACATTGTGATATGTAAAATATAATGAAATAATAATGTGCTGTAAAAAATAACCAAAATTCTAATTTCAGAAAAACCTAGGAAGACTCACATGAACTGATGCAAAGTGAACTAAGCAAAACAGAAACATTATACTTTAACAACATTATAAAGAAAAATATCCTTGAAATATTTAGGAATGCTGCGCCTTTTTATTTAATATTTTGATTTTTACTAATTACGTGTAAAAACAATTTTTTAACATTTGTTTTTTAAAAATTTCAGATCCACATTCTTTCCCTCCCTCCCCTTCCCTTCTTTAGATGGTCAACAATTTTACATAGGCTTCACATATACAGTATTATAATATATATTTCCATATAAGTCACGTTATGAGATAAGAGACCAAAACAAACAAACAAAACCTAAAAGTAAAAAATTATATGCTTTGATCTGCATTCAGATGCTATCAGTTCTTTCTTTAGAGATGGATTTTTCATCATAAGCTTACAGGAATTTTCTTGAATCTTTAGGAATTTCTTAAAATGGAACCAACCCTGATTCCAGAGGCCTGATAAAATATGCTATCCACCTCTTGAGAAAGGTGTGAGGGATGCAAGGTATAAAATAAAACATGGGGATTATGTTTGGCATGATTAAGCAACCTCTATGAAATACTTATGGGAAGACCTGGACAAAAATAAAAATGACAGTATGAGGCAGGAATAGATTCTGATCTTACCAGTGAATACTCATGATAAGATCACATCATTCAAATATTTAAAGTCAAGCTTTGCTGATATGTGGCTTATTAAGCATAGAATTATGAGCATATTTTAAATACTTCTTAAAATCACAGAATCTCAGATGTGGAAGAGAGTTCTTATGTCATGTATTCTAACTCAAATCTGAAAGTAAAATCCCTCCCACAATATCCCCAAAAAGTTGGTAATTAAATTTCCCAGAAAATTAGATCAGTGATGGCAAACCACCCAAGTGTTAATTGCTATAGTGAATAGCCCCCAAGGGCAAATGAGGTGCATAGACTGATTTACTCCTAAATTAAATTGCTTTGAAACTATTGTTGAGAGAGAGAGAGAGAGAGAGAGAGAGAGAATTCTGTCTTTTTCCCTTACTGCAAACTTTCACATGGAACAGAAAACATAGAATAGCTGATTTAAAATGTTCTGAAGTTTAAAATGCTTCTGCAGAAGTATTAGGTTACTTCTACTGCCTTCACAAGGCAGAACTAAGAGCAATGAATGGCTACTGTAATGATAATAGATTTAGGACTGAACTAATAATTTCTCAACAATTAGAGTTATCCTAAAGATTGGGCTGTCTCAGGGCAGCTAGGTGATACAGTGGATAGAGTACTAGCCCTGAAGTCAGGAGGATCCGAATTCAAATTTGACCTCAGACATTTTAACACTTCCTTGCTATATGATTCTGGGCAAGTCACTTAACCCCAATTGCCTCAAGAAAAAAAAAAAAAAAAAAAGAATGGGCTGTCTTTAAAAGTAATGAATTTCTTTTCATTAGAGGTCTTCAACCAAAGGCTAGACAATAACCAGGCCAGTTATACTACAGAATAGGCACATCCAAAGATAAGAAGGGAATTCTACTTGTTAACTAACAAAGTTTGGATCACTTACCTGATTGCAGTATTCTGTGTCAAATCTCGCAATACTGGAACAGGAGAATACACTATTCTAAAGAAGAAAAAAGATTTAAAACATTAAGACTTGTTCTACATGAATAAACAGAAGCTGTTGATAGGTAGATAGGACCATGATAAACAATGAATGACAAAGAAGACTGCCTTAAATCTCATGGTGCTTGTTTTCTAATGTTACAGAATATTATTTGGCTATAAAATATAAATATGATAAATACCAAAAAGCATAAAAATCTATGAACTGATGTGAAAGTGAAGCAAGCAGAGTCAAGAAAGCAGTATTACACAATGTCAACAATGTGAACACAAAGAACAGTTGTGTGATTCAAAACAAGTGAACATGAATGCTGAAAACTTAGAATCAGCTAGCCACAAAAGAAGAGATGTAAGAAGACATTTATTCTGGGGAGGGGGATAAGGGTATGCAACATAACATATGCCATTTTTCCCCCCAAGGTATTGAACAGTTTTTGCTGAATTTCTGATTTGTTTTGCTTTTTTTCTCTTTAAAAAGTTCTTTATTATAAGGAACGACTCTCTGGGATGTGCAAGAGAAACACATGGAAAACTTTAAATGTAAAAAACTACACATATACACAAATGTATTTCACAAAAATTCAGCAAGGCTTCATTGAAAACAGGATATATCAAATTAAACATTTATACTGTTACCTAGTTACTATGTTGGAATGAAGCCCAAACTTTGCAAAAATTTTAGCAAAATGTTGACAAAGTTTTTCACACTATTCTTGAGAACAAGAATGAAAGGTTAAAGGCTAAACAACAATATCATTAAATGGATTCAGAACTGGTTAAAACGCCAGATGCAGGGAGAAGTCATTAATGGCTCTATGTCAGTTTGGGAAGTTTATATGTAATATGCCCCAAGGATATGAATTTGGGTTCATCCTATGTAACATTTTTATTACTGACATAACTAAAGCACACTTATGATATCTGAAACTATAACAAAGGGAACATACTAGGTAACAGTGTAAATATCAAAATCCAAATGGATCTGACAAGACAAAACATTGGGTGGAATCTATTAAAATGAAATTTAAGAATGATGTCAAGTATATCTGCCTTACAAAAATCAGTATAGTGCATTATAGTACAAAAAGTTGAGACATGGTTAGATAAGTTCACCTGAAGATTTAGGGATTTAATAGGAAAGTTCAGTGAATCAGCAATCTTAGGTTTCATGAAAAGCAACAATTTCCAAAGTGACAGTTTCAATGAAATTGCAATCAACTCAAAGCTGGAGAAAAATGCTCAATTCTGGATGCCAAATTTTGAAAAATCAGTCAGTACATATCAAATGCTTACTATGTGTCAGGCCCTGTGATAAGCTGTGGGGATACAAAGAAAGGCACAAACGTTCCCTATCTGAAGGAGATCACAGTCTAATGAGAGAGAAAACATGTCTACATAGAGCATAACTGGGCAGTTTCTCCAAAAAAAAAAAAAAAAAAAAAAAAAGCACTTGATTTGCTAGAGGCTACAAAGGGTAAGATTTGGGCTGATTTATGAGGGAGAAGAGCTCAGAGTGAAAAGCAGAGGTGAGGGAAAGAGACTTGCAGGAGTAGCCAGGGGAAAATATAAGGCGGCAGGAGATGGAAAGTTGTGTCCAAGGAATAGCAAAAATGTCTCATACAAAACAACACAAAATTACTGACAATCAATGGGAAATTACAATCAAATTGGGCAAGGTTGTAAATTATTTTGAAAGCCAAAAAGAGGATTTTGTACTAGACAAAGATAGCAATAAGGACCTTGATTAGCTGATGTATGTCTACTACAGGGCAACCAGGACAGTGAAAACTTTTTTGAGTTCATAGTCTATTAGAATGGTTTAAGGATCTGAGAATATTGGATTCAGGAGAAAAAAAGACTTTGAGAGGATATGATAGCTATCTTTAAAAATCTAAAAGAGCAGCCACATGGGAGAGCATGCCCCAAAGGACAGAAAAAGAAGCAACAAAAAGTATTTCCAAGTAAATTTAGAGTTAATAGAAGAAAAAATTTTCTTAACAATTATCCGAAAACAGAATGGCATGCAAAGGAAGATGATCTCCTCATTTAGTCTTTGAGCAAAAGCTATTTCTTTAACATGATGTAGAGAGTATTTATGTTCAAGAATACTGGACGAAAAGCTATACTGTGAATGAATACTGTTTAAAGAAAATAACATGATATGCAATACTAATTGGATAGGCTGATTTCAACTAAAACAAACCATTCTTGAAGTAGAGAAATTGTTTATGACTATAATTATTATTGTAGTATGCCTCCTGAATCCTGATATTTTAAGACTTTTGTCACCAAAATGAATCTTACTTAAACAAAGAACTAGAATTATAGTATCCAAAGAGAAAAGGAGCACATGGAATGAATTTATAATAACTTGATATTCTACCTAGTGGAGTATACTCAAGATTTGGGTATAAACTTAGTAATTTTAATATGCAAAATTAATGATTATTTTAAAAATTATCTTTTTTAAACTTTAAGAAATATGGGAAAATAAACACCACAAAACTACAGAATTAAGTTATTGTTTAAATATGTCATTTGACCTCTTTGGCCACTGGTTTGCATATCTAGAAAAAGAGGAAAATGGGTCTTTATAGCTCTAAGGTTTGTTTCAGTCTTATACCCAAGATGTCGATGTCTAAATCCCAATACTCACTGATCTGGAAGAATGGCTTCTTCATGTAAAGTAAGTTTTCCTTGGATCCCATGACAAAGTTCAGGTGGCAAATCTACTGCCTGTGAAGAAATGTATGATGAATTTAACAGAAAAAAAAATAATTATAATGTTAGAACAAATAGGATACTGGTATTAATTACCTCTGTGGAACCTGTTTTATACAGTTCTGAAAGGAAGTCACTAAGTGGATGATGTTTCCCCACAAACATTACATCACCACCAAGACTATTTCTTCTAGCTGGGAAAAAGAGAGGAAAAAGGATAGAGAAACAGAGAAGAAAAGAAGAGCTAAGTCAAACCATTTTTAAAAACTTAATTAAAGCAGCTCAATTAGAAATCAGGAATTTAAACTATAAAAATAATTTACGTATATGGAAAACTTTCTATAAGTTATTTAAATATAGATGAAGAGTGGCTTTTTTTAAGTTTAAAGAACTATGAAATAAAAGAGACTACAGAAGAATTTGATAAACACAGTAGACACAAAAATTTCTAGGGTTTTTTTTTCCTTTTTACATTAAAAAAAATTAATATAAAAATAATTGTCCAAGAAAACCTGGATTTTTAATTTCTAACTTGTATAGTTTAACAAATATCATCAGTGTTGTCAAAACACTGTATAATGTATGGTTTCATCTTAGTAATGCTATCTGCTACCACGTCTTGTCAATTTTTACTTTCATAACATCTCTCCTATATGCCCCTTCTCTTCTCTGACACAACCACTGCTCTAGTATGGACCCTCTGTAGTCAATCTCCATAACTCAAATCTTTTCCCACACTATTACCTCCTTCATTCGGCTGTCAACTTGATCTTCCTACAACACAGATCTGGCATGTCACCTTCTAGTCAGTAAACTTCCAAATTCAAATATAAAATCCTGTTTAGTTTTTAAAGGTCTTCAAAACTAGCTCTTTCCTACCTTTCCAGTCTTCTGTCAAAGCCCATTCATTCACCCTTTCACCCTCTAACAGTGGCCCCTAATTTTTCTACATTTTTACTGGCTATTCCTCATGCTTGGAATGTTTTTCTCTCTTCATCTCCACCTGTAGGGTTCATTGGTTTCATAAAAGCCACAGTTAAAATCTTAATCTTTTACAAGAAGATAATCCCAATCCCCCTTACCAATAATGCATTTTTTCATTTGTGTCCAACTCTTCCTGAGTTTTAAGGTTTTCTTATCAAAGGATACTGGAGTATTTTGCCATTTCCTTCTCTTTTTTAGCTTATTTTATAGATGAGAAAACTGAGGGGGAAAGGGTTAAGTGACTTCTCTGGGATCACACAGCTGGCAAATGTCTGAGGCCATATTTGAATTCAAGAAGGTGAACCTTCCTGATGCCAAGCCTGACATACTATCTACTGAGCCATCTAGTTGCCCCATTCATGTACTACTTTTGTTACTATCTCTAATTTATCCTGTCAAGAAATTCTTTATATGTGGTTGTTTGCATGTTGTCTCCTCCATTAGCCTATGAATTCCTTGAGGGCGGGCATGTCTTGTACCTTTCTTTGTGTTCCCAACATTTTGCACAGTGCCTAAAGAGCACATACTAGGCACTAAATGCTCACTGACACCTTTCTTTTAAAAAAGCTATTTTTCAACCATTTTTTTTCTTTTGCCAAAGGTTGGAACACTGTAAAAATCAATATTCTTACAAATAATTTCATTATATACATTTCTCAAAAAGAATTTAGTTTTGTGATTTTCTTCTCGATATTATATATATGTTGATGTAAAGTCTAAAAATGCTGCTAGTTCAGCATGAATTTAACATCAAAACTGATATTTTTAAATAAGAGAATTGAGTCACTTTTTAAAAAATAAAAAACAATTAATGGATTAGAAATAAAACATAGAAAAAATTAACACTGAAATTTTAAATACATGTTTTATTTTCAGCACCTAACATTTTAAAATATAATTCTCACTTTCATCAGGTGTAAGGTCAGGATAAACTTCTTCCAGAGCAGCTCTGAGACGGCGTTCATCAACAAATGGTAATAGGGCAACACCTAGTATTTTAAAATGAGAATCAGCGAAATGTTGTCATCATTGGTTTAAATCAGTATTTCTAATCAAAGTGTCCTGCTAGTAAAGCAAAAAAAACCAAAAAACCATGTGTGAAGCAAAAACCAAAAAAGAAGAGGGAAAGATTAAAAAACTATTGACCATTATTAATATTAACTTTTCACACTAGAAAATAAGTATTCTTGGCTTTGAAAAATCAAAATGGCAGGGAAAGGAAATTTTGAAGTTTTTACTATTACAACTACTTTTTGCCTTTCTTCTGTATAGTTGCTTTCACTTTTTTGGCTTCATGTCATTATTTCTGTAATTTAATATTTTAAATTTATAATAAGAACAATTTTAGTTTAGTAACAATATTTTTATATTAAGTCAAAAAAGCAAAATTTTCAACATAACATCTGAATTATTTGAAAATTAATTCCAAGGATATATGTTAAAAGATAGAAATATAAAGAACAAGACCAAACTTATTTAAATATATTGTTTGATACAAAATCAAAAAAAAAAAAAAATAAAATAAAAATCTAAGCAAGAAACTTGGAATTCTATTAGCAGCACTGAAGTCACAAAGCACTTAACGTAAAGGACATGCCACACAAAAATATATAATTCTGGGAAAGCATACAATATAATGGAAATGCTAAGAAACCATATATTTGTCTTCTTTCATCATTCAGAACAGTGATTCTTTCAAAGAAACTGAACTATGTTTCAAGGAAAAGGATATGTGTTATATCACTAAAAACTATTTAAGAAATATACATATTTTGCTGGTATCTTAATGACTATAATCTAACAGTAGAATTATTCAAATCATTCTAGTAAATTTACTTATGTATTAAAAACTTTATAAAAATCAAAGCCTTCCATTTCTAATAACCAAAGAGATCAATCCTCAAACAAAATCACAACAGAACTACCAAGAATAATCACTGCTATTAATAATTGATGTACTAAGAGCAGGAGTATTTTAAAGTTCTGTAAGTTTTATGTAATTTTTCCTATGTACTTTATTTCTACTAAACTACAGGGCTTCAGATTTCAGTTAAGAGTAGCAATGAAGACATTATTTTAACCATTTAATATTTGTCTATTTAACATGGTTTTTTGATAATCCAAAGATTCAAATTAATTTGTCTTTAAAATTAACCATCAGGAAAAGTACTCTCATTTTCTTATTAATTTCTCCTTTCCAACTTTTTTTTTATCCATGTCTTATCTTTCAAAGCATGAAACAAAATTTTATATACACACGTATACAGAATTTACATTTGCTTTTCTTCTATTGGTTTCTATACCTTATTTTCATCACTGATTAGGATTTAGCGTCACATAATCATGAGCTATATTCCAAAAACCTACCTTAAATAAACCTAAATTAAGTTACAAAGTAACAGTTTACATTTTTCCCAGCTTGCTTTTGTTTCATTCATGCCTTTTAATTCTACCTTTTTTTCTGATATTTTACTTGCTCATTAGCACCAAGGAGAAAAACCATCAGAGGAAAGAAAAGGTACTAGATGTCAATCAATATTTACTACTTCCTTGCTTCACTAATAAAATGTATGACTGAGAAAAAGTTTTAAATTATTGGTTAAAGTCAGGTTTTATGAACAGAGATATGAGATATTCACCCAAGTACAAGTACATATTTAGTTACCACATTTAATGTTAATTAAATTTTTAAAAATGAATGTGTCTTGAACTTAAGTCACAATTATGAAGTGACCTTTTTGCTAAACACTAATGCAAGCCATGAGGAAAAATAGAAGAAAAAGACATTAAAGAATAAATGAAACTGGCATTCCAACTTTATATAAAAGTATCTAAAATACTGCATCTACTTCATAACTATATAAGCAAAGCCCAAATCAGAACCTGTAAGTTCTTTTTTTCAGCAATACTCACCTTCTAATGTGTGGTAAGTGAACAGAATAAGATTTATTAATTGATTAATACAAAGACAAAAGATTTAATTACATATCAAAACTATTAAGTAATATTGCTTTTTTTTCTACCATTTTTAAACAGAATAAATCCTGGGTTAAGTGCAAAATCCCAGTTCATTCTTCAATATTTTCTATTTTTCAAACTTTCACTTGAAGATTTTTTTTCTTTATGTATAGCACAAAAAGCAAATATAATTAAAATATTTTATTTATGTGTGTATAAATATGTTAAGTGCATGCATGCATGTATGCACACACACGCATATTTTATAAGAGAATATATATTACCTTGCCAAGCATACTTCTTCCCATTCAAGTCAATTGCAAAATCTTCCGGGTAGAAGTCAATTATACTGGATTCCTACAATGGAAATAAGATGAAAATAAAATGTTAAAAGCAACTATGAAAGTCTGTTATGTCTTGGTCTTTAAAATGTTTTATCTTTTATTCAGATTATGATTTTTATAGCTATTAAAATTAATACACTTAGAGAAATAAGCCAATTCTATTACTAATGAATATTTTTAATTGTATTTTAAAGACTGACAAACATACAGCTGACAAAATTTTAAAACTGAAAATCATGAACTTAGTTTGTTAAATACCAATCTGTTTTTGTAATATATTTTAACACACCAATCATCACATTAAGGCAATGAACAGTTCAAAGTTTATTTCAAGATTATATTCTGTCACCATGAAGCCATCATGGCCAGAGAAAGCAAATTAAAATAATTAAAGTTAGAGTATCCATACAAAGGATGAGCTTTTTGTTGTTTTTTAAAGTTGGACAAGTAACAATGAAATTAGGTATGCTGAAGTTAAATTTCAATTAACTTTATTCTCACTAATAACATTTAAAATAAAAAATAAAAGATATAGTGAGCTCAATTCAAATTAATAAAAATTAAAAAAAAAAAAAAGTAATTCTTCCATACATATTTACTTTTTCTTTTTTTTTTTAAATAAGAAAAAAAATCTTACAGGGTCACTCATAAGCTTCCGCCATGAGGGAGGTAGAAAGTTACCACTTGCAGCTGGAAAGACCCCCATAAGTTGCTCCAGTGGTTTAAACTACAAAAAGACAAATAATGAAGAAAATGTGAATTTTTTTTCAAGCTGCCAAAAATGTTCTCCAAATGCTATGATTCTAAACAATCAATCTTACCGGTCTTGTACCCTTTTCAAAATCCGAGGGCATATCTGCAATACCTTCAAAGTCTGAAGCAAATGGTGCATAATGAAAAGGATAATACCACTTCCAGGAAGCACAGCCCTAAAGGTATTAAATATCATGTTAATTATAGACACAATATAGTTAAAATTAGACTGCTTTCAGAAGTAATATTTTTAGCATACAAATAAAATGGATATAACTCATACACATATCAACCATATACTTTTAGTAAATTTGTCTATTATACTTATATAGTAAAACTCCTTGATTTCTAAGACATGAAAAGTTTGGATTATAAGAAACTATTAAATCATTTTTAAGAACAATAGAGTCTATCATCAAATATTTGGGATCTAGGAAGCTTGAGGAAATAAAATTAATGGACTTAAAAGGCTGTCTCTCAGCCAAGATACTTTTAAAAAATATTTGTCTTTACAGATAACAACTCAACATCCATCCACTTAGACAAATCTACATATTTGAGGTCACAGTGGGCAAGGAATCTACTTTCTACTCTCAAATAAATTTAAAATTTTTTAAATGGTAACTTTCAGGAAGGAAAACTAATTTTTTTCTCACATGACAAAATAAGATGGTCATCCCTTAAATACATTAACTTTCAACTTTTCTTAACTGGTGGCCAAAGCACACAAATTTTGAACAAAATAAAGGAGATGTCAAGTACATAATACTGTCCCAATAGAGAAAAAATGATTCCCAATACTACTACAAAATAATCAAATATCTTAAGCTATCAAGAAGCAAAACAGCATTCATTAAAATAAACTTTTAAATGTTTAAGTGCTTTAAAATTAAATAGAACTTGCAATGTTATCAATTGGAATAAATCCCACAAATATTAATACTAACTATCACAAAATTCTGCTCCTTAGTAGGTAAATTTCATCCACTCCCAGGTCACACAAAACGCCCTCTGCTCCCAGAACACGAAATCAGTTATTAACGATCAGTGCTACTACCTCCAATATGTCTAACTAATCTCTTACCAATCTGACATCTCAATTATCAAAAGATTTAAACCAGACACAGATTTCTTCAATTATAATGCACTTCATGTAACATCACTGCATTATATAGAGAAGATTGACACAATTCAATTCTTTCTAATTCTTACTAGTATATTGCATGCTTTGTTCTTTGTAAAGTCATTTTGTCACTTTCAACTAATTAATTTAACTATTGGATCATTCTAATTTTTATTCCAAATTAAAGAACACTGACCTTTAATAATCTCTTAAGTCAATCATCCTATGTGAAAAAGAAGTGAAATCCTTTAACCCAAGAGAGAATGAGAGAGAGAATAGTGTGTGTAGCTTATATACTGTTATCTCAGGAATCCAGAAAGCTTTGCAAAAATATTGTTCAAAACAGTGGATTCAAATTCAGGAATAGGGAACTTAAAAGAAAAACCCTGAAGTTTTGTTTTAGAGTACAGTTACTCTACCTTTCAGTTTCGTCTTAAGAATTTGAAGGGAAAAAAAAAATCTCAGTACCTGGTAATAATATCGAAGAACCCAACATAGTCCTTCAACATAAGACTGCACAACTTTACGACGGAATTTCTCATCAGCTGCATCAACATCAAATTTGTTCTTATAATACCGTTGCTTCCAACCAGATTCCCATAACCTAAAACCCAAGCAGTTAATTTATGCTCAATTATGGTGCTAATTCTGAAAACTGTCTAAATAATCTAAAACAAAAACAAAGCAATTTAACATAAGAGTAGATACACATACTGTATAAGCAGCAATGCCAAAATAAATTTAACTCCATATTTTTAAAAAATCCCCACTGCCAAGAGTATTTGATCCTCCTAAAAGTGGCTACGAAAACAACGCAACCTTTTATTTCATTCAGACCCATAAAAGACACTGCAAACCAGGTTCCTTGGCTTTTTAATCAAAATTTGCTTTTGGCATATAAAACTATCATACAAAGCTCAATACGTTACAAAAGAATGCCAAAAGAAATTTCTATTTCATAATACTAGAGATAGACTAAAAAAAGGAATGGATAACTCAAGATATTTAATCATATGAAAATAATTTAGAAGTGGTTTTACAACAGAGTTAAAAAGTAAATTCACTCTATCATAGGCCCCATCCCAATATTACTGAGTGCTAATGTGGGGCATGCTATTGTAGGTTATGAAAAGAATGAGGAGAGTCTTAGGTTGTCGCAGTTAATACCTCAAAGCTGATAATGCACTGAAGTACAATTGACAATTCACTGTATACTTATTTAAATCACTGCACCAAATCAGAAAGTCAATGCACCCAATAAATACAATTTATCCTGTTTTTTTTCTTTTTTCCTTTTTTTTTTAATTCAGAAGATAAAAAACCAAAAACTTTAATCTATTACAAAAATCAACAACATGCATGTTTTGTTCTAATATCTACATTTAAAAGTATTTGTATGCAAATATTTTTTACATTTTTACATATTTAAAGACAAATGGCCAATATTTATCATCTCTAAGTAAAATAGAAATAATGTTGTTATTGCGGCTAAGATCAAAAAAAGACCTATCTTAAAACATTAGAGGATATTTAAAGATAGTTTCTGCCTAGTACTAAAAAATTATGTTCATGTTAAAGCTAAAACTATATAATAAACTCTCACTGATGCTTACTAGATGAACTGCTATAAATCAGACAGAGAACTAACTATAAGACACTACCATACCATTGAAGAGAAGTAATAATGGTCTTAGTATGTCAGGTAAAGTGGCAAATGATGGTTCTAATTATATAATACTGAGTCTGCTATCAAAAGACAGAATTTTCATACAAGTTTCTAATTACAAAAATTTCAGCTTTCATGTTCAATAAAAAATGAAGGCAATTTCTTGGTTTTATTCTTTTTTAATTTTCACTTATTTTCCAAGAAATATAAAATTAGCCTTTTAATCTTTAGGTTTTCAAAGTTTTGTTTTATTTTTGAGAGCAAGGCCAATCATCAAACTCTCAAATTTAAGACTTTGTTGATCAAATTTCATTCTTAAAAATTAAATATATACCAAGGAAATAACTTCTCATTAAAACAAAGTTCATACTTATAAATCAATTTGTGAATTAAAATTCAAAGGTCATATATATTTTAATTTATGCACTTGTACACTTCTGAGAATTCATGATTTTGTACCCTCCCTTTTTTTTTTAAAAGAGTTATTCTACTGAGATAATCAAAATCATGTATATTATGTATCTAAGGATAACTGAACTTTATGGGTTAAACAGCTTAAAAATTCAATCTCAAAACAGTCACATTCAGATCACATAATCAAATCTAAACACTGAACGTCTAGCCAATCTAGTGCCTGGTCTCAAAGGGAGAAGTGGCTTGTAGGACGAAAACCTGCACGCATACTAATCTAGATACTTAGGTTTAACAGCTATAGCTTATACATCTCACTGGAATTTACGGAATATTCTAACCCTCCACATTAATTACTGGTGGATAAAAAGATCACAGAAAAGCATCGGAAGGCACTGCTGCTCTAAGCTAAATGGCATTAATTAGACTGCATCTATTTCAGCAATTTGCTAACAAAGTGCTACAAAAAAATGGCTTCACCTGACGTTATCCTCTGGCTCAGGTTCACTGTCACTATCTTCTGCTTTTCGTTTAATTCCTCCTCCTGGAGATGGGGAGCCATCAGAAGTGAAACTAGTATTGGGAGATGTTAAAGGACTCTGGGGACAAAAGTTATTATATTACAAATAAAAGGTTTGAATACTCACTTTAAATATAAGCCTTACAAACATGCAAGGTATTACTACTTTTATTATACAATTAACTTCACAAAAGTCTTCTTAACATTGTTTCCATCTCACACTCTCTCTCTCTCTCTCTCTCTCTCTCTCACACACACACACACACACACACACACAGTTGCAATTATAATACCCTTAAATTCATTATTATTTAGTCCCCCAAATTGAGGTTAATCAGAACAAAAAACACAATTAAGAAGGAAACAAGTCTTGGAACATTATTTTTTCCTTTAACAAAGAGCTAATTAGATGAAAACTAATGATTCCATTACAAGAATCTGAAAAAGGAAGAGAATATAGATTAAAAAAAAAAAATTTAAAAAAAATTCAAGTTTATTTCTTCATTGGAAAAAAAAACAACTAAGAACAGAATCCAATGAAAAGATCTTTGAAAGAAGAAAATAATATTAACACACTACAATGAAATGCAGAATACAAATATAATACAGGTGGTAAAAATTCTAATTTCATGAAAATATTAGTCACAAGTAACATAATTTACATGTTAATAATTTTTAGTCCAAAATGTTCAAATGTGTAAAACTTAGAAAACAAAGATTATACATTGGACATTTGTATACCTTTGTTAAATAAAAACTTCCAAAAGACAGAAAGAAAATGATAAATTGCTGAGGTAATTGGGGTTAAGCAATTTGCCCAAGGTCACATAGCTAGGAAATATTAAGTATCTGAGGCCAGATTTGAACTCAGGTTCTCCTGAATTTAGGGCTGGCACTAATTTTAGGTACCATCTACCTGCCCCCATCAACATGTTTTAAATATCTCATATTTTATGATATTCACATAATTAAGAATTTTTGAATTAATCCTTTTACATAGTAGACCCATAGAGGTATTTCAATTTGCTTAATAACATAAAGGTAATAAGTAGCAGAGAGGTTTCTGAACCCAGGAGTTCTGACTCCAATTTAGTGCATTTTCCACTCTGATACTGCTGCCTCTAGATTATTTGATCTGATCTAACTTAGTGAAAAATATTCTTAGTAACTATCCAGTCATTTAACAAATCTCATTCAAGATTCTAGCTTTTAAGATTCCCCGAGAAACATGGTTTTATTAAGCAAATAAGTCTATTAAACAGACTAGTGATGTGAGTGGGACTCGCCTTTTTAGATTTATTGTCATTACTTTCAATAAGTTCCAAATAAGCTGCTCTACAAGTCATTACCAGAATGCAACAGTACATCTCTATGTCAGATTGCCTCAAATTCCTGAAATATAATCCCTTACAATCACAATCCCTAGTTTTCTTCAATCAAGGCTCAAATTAGATGCATTAGCAACCTTCTATACAAAGCTTTGCTGATCACTTCAAGTTATTAGTGCTTTCTTTCTCTTTAAATGACCTATTTATTTGTATTTATACTGCACTGCCGCTTTATTGGCAATCCTCATTTTCTTCAATTTCTTAGAATAAGGTTGGCAAAATATGGCCAGAGGGTCAAAAATATTTTTGTTTTTATGCAGTCCATGAACTAAGAATGTTTTTTACATTTTTAAGAAAAAAGCTAAAATGTACACTTTTCAATAAAAAATATTTAGGATTACTGTTTTAAAGGAAAGAATGCTTTGTCTTGCCTAGAGAGACTTACATGAACTGATGCTGAGTGAAATGAGCAGAACCAGGAGACCATTATATACTTCAACAACAATACTATATGATGATCGATTCCGATGGACCTGGCCATCCTCAGCAATGAGATGAACCAAATCAGTTACAATAGAGCAATAATGAATTGAACCAGCTATACCCAGCGAAAGAACTCTGGGAAATGAGTATGAACCACTACATAGAATTCCCAATCCCTCCATTTTTGTCCTCCTGCATTTTTGATTTCCTTCACAGGTTAATTGTACACTATTTCAAAGTCCAATTCTTTTTGTACAGCAAAATAACTGTATGGATATGTATATCTATGTTGTATTTAACGTATACTTTAACATATTTAACATGTATTGGTCAACCTGCCATCTGGGGGGGGAGAGGGGGGGGAAGAGGGGAAAAATTGGAACAAAAGGTTCTGCAATTGTCAATGCTGAAAAATTACCCATGCATATATCTTGTAAATAAAAAGTTATAACAACAAAATTAAATTAAATTAAATTTTTAAAAAATGCTTTGTCCTAATCACCTCCAGGTATCTCAAAGAGGTATTTTTTAAACCTCTTTGCTATGTCTCATAAGTATTAAAAAAAAAGTTTATTCAAGTTCTAAAGTTCTAGAGCAGGGGTCCTCAAACTACGGCCCACGGGCCAGATGCAGCAGCTGAGGACATTTATATCCCTCACCCAGGGCTATGAAGTTTCTTTATTTAACGGCCCACAAAACAAAGTTTTTGTTTTTACTATAGTCCGGCCCTTCAACAGTCTGAGGGACAGTGAACTGGCCCCCTATTTAAAAAGTTTGAGGACCCTTGCTCTTGAGGATAAGGTACAAGCCCGAAATATACAACTATGAGCACAACTATTCTGAATCAGTGAACACAGAGAAAATTAATAACCCTTTATGTCAAAAGTTCTCCATACTGAAGCTAGCCTTTGAAGAAACATTAAGAGTATTAGTGGATAAACTAATAGAACAAAAAAGTTTGGTATGCTGGCTTTTATTTTTTAAAGCATGTGCCTTAAACATAAATATGGCAAGCTTTAGGGAGCTAGGCTCAAACCTTACATGACAAAAATTGGAAAAATAGAACCATTGCTCAAACATGTCGCCTCCTGCCTTTTTTTATCCAAGCACTACTCTTAGATCTGGATCAGAAAACACTAACTTGCCAAAAGCTCATGCAAGAAATAGTTGTTTTTTCATCTTATGACATATCTTTTCCTGACCCTCATCTATCATTCTCCACCCCTCTAACATCCTCCTGAACTTTTCCCCTAAAGAACACTTAACATTTTCCGCCCAGAAAAGTAAACTTTGAGAGAAAATATTTTAGCAGTTATCCTATATCTTTGTAGTGATGAATTTTTTCAAAAGAAATCCTAGAAATAAGAAGAAAAGACCCAGAAGAAGCACGGAAACCTCCTTTTTCTGCTGTTATTGGAGGCTAACAACTTTACTGCTCTATTCCCCATACGCTATTAAGATGAGGTGACAACCAATAGCATATATTTTATTGTGGCCTGTTCAAATTCATTAGTAACTATTGGGTTATACTCTTTAAAAGGTGGGTATATCTGATTCAGGATAGAATGAGACTAGAATTATGATTTCATCTTTATAAAGTGCTGCCTAAGAACTTCCTCTACATATCAGTAACTTTTCTTCAACTTAGAGCTTTTAAGTAGCCTTGTCCAGAAGTTAAATGATTTTTCAATGTATACAAGAAGGAGAACTTGGAATTTCCTAAATTGAAAGACTGGCTCTTTCTCTGCCACACTACTTCTCACTATATAAGGTTATAACAACATACCAATTAAACATTTTTATATTAAAACTCTGCAACTATTAGAAGAAAACTTGATTCCTAAGTAGGGAACTAAGTAAAATAAGAAAAACTTCAATTTAATTTGTAAGATCTGTTTTATACCAACAATTTCAAATAACTACCATTATATATATTTTTACATATATATATATTTACTACTTGCTTATGAGGCAAAGGGAAACTAATAGTCACTTACAGAGTTATTATGCATTCTCATTTCATAGGCCGCTTGTCTTGGATTACTGGCTACTTGGGATCCATGTGAATTTCTTGCACCCAAAGCTTGAGGGGTTAAAATTCCACTAGGAACAAAAGCTGGCTGATCCCTCTATCAAGAATAGAAACATATGTATATGTTAAAATTAAAATAAAAATTAGCAAACAAATTTATAATTAGTAGACAGAAAGAGTACTCTAAAACAAGGTTACTTGTACTTCTAATTAACTAGTAAGTAATTGTAACTAAATTTCAACATATTTGGTTTGTTTGGTAATTTTAGATGTTTTACATATTTTCAAACCTTTTGTAGAGTCCATGTTTCAAAAGACTGACAAAAAGACTTATAGCACCAACAACAGGTCACATCTCTGGCCTTAAATTTTTTTTTTTAATTAAAAAAAAAAATCTTCTTGGTCTTTTCCACAATTTTTTTTTTTACTAGGGTACCTTCTAAGTCTTACCCTCTAGATAAGGGTCTCAAAAGGGTGCTCTTGTATGTTTTGCTATAAAATACCCCATTAGTCAATTTTCTTCCCCCCTCCCCCAGTTTTTTCATTTTAAAATGAAATACTAGCAATACCAACTCATAAGGCTGTTGTGATACTTACATGAAATAATAAATGTAAAGAGCTTCGCAAACCTTGAAGGTTTCCATATGGGCCAATACTATTATTATCTACACCTCATAGTTACCTCAAGTCTTTCTATTTCTTCTTATAAAACTTATTGTTCAAGTGATCACCTTCTCAATTGGACATAGATCTATTTGTTCATTCCTCACCTCTCCTGAGTCTCTAATATTCAACTCCCTATCTCACAAATTAAACTGGAATTGCTGTAAACATCTTAAACTCATTATGTCCAAAACTGAAATTCACCGACCCCAAATCCTTCTCTCTTATTTCTCCTATTACTGTCAAAAATATCACCATTCACCCAAATACCCAGGATTGCAATTTAAGTATCATCCTTGATTCTTTACTGTCACACTCCTCATATCCATTAAGTGGTCAAGTTCTGTCATTTACACATTGCAAAAACCTTATGCCAACTATTCTCTCCTCCAGCAATGCGACCACCTTGCTATAGATCCTTATTACTCCATACCTGGACTACCGCAATACTGTACTAGTTGGCCTCCCCTCACTCTAATCCATCTTGGACTCAATTTATCTGACTACAACACTCTCCCATTCAATAAATTCCAGTGGTTCCTTATCACTTACAGGATTTGAAATAAAACCCTCTATTTGCCTTTGTAAAGGCTTATATAGGCCTTCATAACTTGGCCCCTTCCTGTCTTTCCATACTTTTTTCACCTTATTTGCCTCCATGTACTTGCTCTTCAATCTACTGACCCTAGCCTCCTTGATGTTCTTTACACACAATACTACCATACTCTGAGCAGTTTTCCTGACTATTCCTCTACGCCTGGAACTAAATTCTTCTTATCATCAACCTCCTGGATTTCTTCAAATCTCAACTAAAATTCCACTCTCTTCAAGATGCCTTTCTAGTCTTCCTTAATTTTTGTGCCTTATCGCTGGGATTATTTCCAATGTATCCTGTATAGATCTCACTTGTACAAAGCTGTTTGTATTCTCTCTTTCCCTATTCAATTGTGAGATCTGTGAGATCAAGAATTTTTTTTTGCTTTCTTCATACACCCAGCACTTGGTACAGGGTCTGGCACATAGCAGGCAACTCATAAATACTTAACACACTATAACAATGAATGTTCTCTCAGATGCTTCTTTTGGTATTCCTAAGGTTTGAGATGTTTACCATTCCTTTGGTACTCTCCTTTAATGCATAGAATATGGGTAATTCTTGATAAAATAATGCCTCACCACCTCATAATTGTAAGCATACATCTTTTATAAATTCTTGATGCAAGTTTTCTAGTCTTTATACCCTTTAATACCATTTCTACCTCCCCTATAAAACTGTGACATTATAGTCACAGGGGGTGTAAGAGATATCTCCACTCTCCTTGATGATAAAAAAAGAAATGACTGTAAAATCTTTACAGATATGTTCCATTTTTCTTGAGCTTATTGTTCTCTTTCCATTTTCATACTTAAATGTCCTTGGGATAAATTTATTTCATCAGTTTAAGGAATTCCCTCTATTAATGGAAAGCACAACTGCTCTACAACTTAGATTCTTGCTCTAGGACTTTGAAAGATTAAAAGATTAGTCCACAGTCATGTAATTGCTAAATCAAACACAGGACCTGAACTTAAGTCTTCTGGGTTCCAAAACTAGATCTCTATCCACTACATTATGTTGCCTCTCAAGACACCCATATATGAAAAATAATAATATAAGGAATATATATTTAAGACATAAAATGGGCAATTGAGACAATAATACATTGTTAACCAGAAAAGACTAAGATGAATAAACACTGGAATAGTTCAAGAAAACTGGACAGACAGATCATTATCTTGAAAGTCAAGTAGGATTTAGATAGGACATAATGAATGGGATTCATTTAATATTCAGGAAAGGGTCCTGACTAAAATGAAAGATTCAT
This sequence comes from Sarcophilus harrisii, assembly GCF_902635505.1. NCBI lineage: Eukaryota > Metazoa > Chordata > Mammalia > Dasyuromorphia > Dasyuridae > Sarcophilus > Sarcophilus harrisii. The sequence goes on from NC_045427.1 coordinate 148,985,336, forward strand.
GTTGAGGAAATAGGAGAAAATGAGGCTAGACAAGTAAAGTGAGGAGATATAGAGGTTTCTGAATAGCACTCAGAGTTTAAAGTTCATCCTGTGCCCAAGAAAGTCCACTGAAGATTGTTAAGCAGAGAATTAATGTGATGAAATCATTACTTAAGGAAGACTAATCAATGATAGTATGAAGGCTAGACTAGAGGATAAAGAAAAACTGAAGATATGGAGGAGACCAGTTAGATATGTAAACAATCCACCAGAGAATAAAAGAGAATCCAGATTATCACTAGATATTTCTTTAAATGAGTTCTGGCTGTTAGCCAGAAAGGGCCATTAATACCTACTGAAAAAACAATTCTAATTTTCTGCCAATACTATGTTTAAGAAACCTAATAAGACTTACCTTCATTCTTTTTCTTTTTTCTTTTTGCCTTCTTTTAAAACTTTCCTAAAACAAAAATATAAGATTCAAATCATTCCACTTATTACTTAGCATAATTTGGAATTATTAGTATTAATTCAGGGATTTTACAGAGAGAGAAAGATCTTAAATACTGAGACTTTGATAATGCTCCCTAGCAATCACTGCTTTGGATGATGTAATAGTCAGAAATTTCAACTCAGGCATAATTTTTTCTTATGTCAACTTTAAGTAGATACAGAAAAGTATGGCATAAATGATTATGAAGTTTATGGCTCATGTAATTGAGAAACAAGACACAAATCTTGAAAATTTAAATGATTAGAAACAGAAAATTTAAGAGGCATTTAGGACTTTCCTAATATTTCAAAATACATCTGAGATGCCACATAATGAATAATAGGAAAATAAATGAAGCATTCATGACTCATTTTCCTTCTATTAAAAAAAAAAAAAGTACTTGAAAACTATAAGGATCTCTCTAAACTGACCTGTCTAAACAATTTTACAAATTATGACTAGGGCTCTGAAATATATATTTCTAAAAAGTTAAGAAGTTCTTTGTTTGTTAATCAAAATCAAAATCTAACTAGCACCGCCCTTTAAATGTTTAACGATACTGATTTAATTCACTTAATTATAATACAAATAATATTTTTAAAAAGATTATCCATGTTAATTACTGTTATTTTATACACACTGCAATGTACATAAAGCTGTTAAGCATAACATTTGGTTAGGCACACATAGCAGAACCAAAAGGTAGATTAGTAATTAAGTATAACAATGTACATTTTTTAAAATGTTTTTTTCATGAGACATATGGTACCCAGATGAAGTTTGTCCTCTCACTTAATTTTAAACATGGAAAACCTTTCCTATGCCATAAATTTATATACTACTTGTCAAAAATTGTCAAACTATTTCTTAATAGTATTAATACCTATCTTCTGGCTATTAGGAAAGGGCAAATCATAATACAACCCTTCCACTATCCTCCCCAGTTGCTACTGCAATAATAAATCTTAGAAAATAAAAAGGAAATGTATTATGAGTTTCAAAGCAGTAGTTTTTGTTATTAGTAGAGTACCACTTTTTTTCTTTCTGAAATCAACCTAACCTAGAGACATCTGGATGGATGGTGAATGGCATGCTGGACCTGGAAAGAGGAGAACCCAAGTTCAAATTCAGTCTCAGAAATTTACTAGCTATGTGATCCATGGCAAGGTACTTAAACTGTATGCTTCAGTTTTCTGTCACATAAAGACAATAATAGCTTCTACATCCCAGAGCTGAGGTGAAGATCAAATGAGGTATTATCTTTCAAATGCTTATTTTGCACAGTGCTCAGGAAGATCTGATTTGAAATCTGTCCTCGGATACATTGTTTGACCTTTGTTAAGTTCCTTAACCTTTACTTGCCTCAGTTTCCTTATCCATACATTGGAAATATCTATAAAATCCTATGCATTTCGATTGTTGTGAGGATTAAATGAGGTGTGTTTAAGTGCTTAGAAGGTGAGTGGCACATCACAGGCTCTAGGCAGATGCCTACCTCTTTTCCCTCTAGTAAAGGAAAATCAATTCTAGCTTAGAAGCATGAAAAGAACATAGGTTAAGACAATACTTCTGCTCTGTATTCTGAAGTGTCTTCTCTTTCCTGGCAACAGGAAGCTATTCAAAGCAGTGATTCTCTTTCCACTTGCTCTGTTTCACAATCACTGTCTGACATTCAGTTTCCTCATTTATAAATGAAGGGGTTGACCTAGACTAGACTAAGGACCAGTCAGCTTTAAATCCTAAAATTCCTCTGAAGTCCCTCCCTCTCTTCTAGTGATTAGGCAACAAAGTGGTATGTAAAGTTTCAGAAGATAAGACAAAACACCAGTAGAAATAACTGATTAAAAGTTAAGTATCTTACATTTCCTTCAACTGTCTTTTCTCTTTTATTTATTTATTTATTTTTTTTGTATTTCATAGCTTTTTATTTACAAGTTATATGTATGAGTAATTTTACAACATTGACAATTGCCAAACCTTTTATTCCAATTTTTCCTCTCCTTCCCCCCAACCCCTCCCCTAGATGGCAGGGTGACCAGTAGATGTTAAATATATTAGGAGTATAAATTAGATACACAATAAGTATACATGACCAAACAGTTATTTTGCTGTACAAAAAGAATCGGATTCTGAAATATTGTACAATTAGCCTGTGAAGGAAATCCAAAATGCAAGCAGGTAAAAATATAGGGATTGGGAATTCAATGTAATGGTTCTTAGTCATCTCCCAGAGTTCTTTCACTGGGCATAGCTGGTTCAGTTCATTACTGCTCCATTGGAACTGATTTGGTTCATCTCATTGCTGAAGCTGGCCAGATCCATCAGAATTGATCATCATATAGTATTGTTTCAACTGCCTTTTCTCTAAAAGTCTCCCAATTATTTCCAATTTTTAATATTCTATTTAAAAAGTTAATGTCAAAGACTTTTATTAATTAATGCCTTTTCAAGAAAGAGGTTATTTTAATTATTTTATGAAAAATTGCTTTTTAAACAACATACCATCTAGATAAAATGAAATCAAATCTAACAAATTAGGATTGTGTTTAAACCAAGCTAAGTAGATCCTATTAGAGCTGCCACCTTTCATAGAACACTTTGTTCTCTCCCATCTTTTAAAATAAACTGCTACTTTAACACTTTCAAGATCATAAAGGATCCTTCGTAAATACAGATAATATATGTAACTATTCCTAACTTTCCTGATGGGTGTTTCTGCTTTGACTCTGTTATACTATTATTACTGTAAAAATAACTGGCATTTATGCATTACTTTAGAGTTTGCACAGCATTTTATAATTATTAATCTGACCCATTTAGTAACTCTGGGAATGCTATTATTTTCATTTTGCAGATGAGGAAAGTGAAAGTTAAATGACTTGGCCAGGATCCTATAGCAAATTAAGTATATGAGGCCATATTTCAGCTCAGGTTCTTCTGCTCCCAGTTCAATAAAGGACATACTCTGACCCTTAACTGGTAGGACAATTCTTCTTATGATTTGGTCTTGAATGCCGATTCCATATTCTTAATTCACATAATTATATGTCTTTCTTTTACCAGGAAAAGTGAAAAGAAGAAAGCTTAAAACAAAGGTGAACTTCTGAAGAGGTCATGTGGCATGAATATTAAATTAAACTCCATCACATCACATTTTATAAATGTAATCACTTGTAATAAGCAAAACAAAATATATTCTATTGCATAATAAGGGACTGTAAATACTACCAAAAAAAACTTTTACCTCATCATCCTTTCTTTTTTTAAAAATACTATCCTCAACTTCACCAACAGCTAACATGATCATTTGTACTCTCTGTAGATTGACGTAACCACTCTCTGTAAGGTAACCCTGAAAGTGATAAAAAAAAAAATATAAAATTATCTACTTCAAAGAAAAAATATTTATTTTTAGAAATTATTAAATTTGGAACTTACCCCCGTTTTATGCACCACATTTTTGTATATATTAACTAAACGATCAATTGCTCCTTCCCTGTAATCAAAAAACATGTATTAGAACTATTTATTCAATGTTTCCTGAAAAATGTAAAATGTCAATTCAAGTAATTCCACTGAAATTTATATACCTAATCTCCAAAGATGGCAAATGTGGAAGGAAGTCATTTCCCACAAAGAAACACATGAAAACCCAGTCATCGATGCTCCTCTCAATATCAAAAGTGAATGGCAGGCTGGCCATAGTTAATTCTCTTTCTAAATACTACATGAAAAATCCAACCAGAGAATAACAATTAAAGATATTAAAAAACAAATCATTCAAGTTACAATTCCAATGATTATTTCTGCATACCTCACGAAGCACATTTAGCCGAATGTAGATAAACTCTCCTTCTGAAGCAGGAAGACTTTCTTCAAACTGATCATGCTACAAGAAATGAGTTGAGTTATTAATTCAAACATATTCATCTTGTTTTTCTTAGTTAATAGTATTTTCATTCATTCAGTTCAATAGTTTTTCAATTACAAGTAAAGATATTTTTCAAAATTCATTTTTTTATAAGATTGAATGTTAAATCTCTCTCTCCCTCTCCCCAAGATGGCAAGCAATCTGTAACAGGCTGTGTGTGTTTGTGTGCACGTGCACACACGGGCCAATATGTTCCTAATTGTGGCAGAATTCCCTTTTAATGAATTTGGACATCAAAACCCATTTTAGTTTAATTAACTAAAACTATTGCTCAGTGATTCACTATAGTTCATTTAAAGGAGGAATCCTAACCAATGGTTTGAAGCCTTACTTATTATTAGCAAGATCTACATAGTTAATGGCTGTTACCAAATTCCTCTTTGCACATTTGGCTAGAGAAAAGAATACTGGAGTCAGGAGCAACCCTGCCAAAGCTTGGGGATTTGACCATTAACACAAACACCCCTCCCTGCCCAATAATCTCAAACTTTCAGTAAAAATAAAAGCATAAAAAGCAGCTCCTTAAAACAATAAGTTTTTAATTTGGGCATAGCAAGAGTGGAGAGAAGAAATACCAACTAACTGCTATAAGATGTAGGACAATCACTCAGGAATTAGTAAACTACTAGGAATCCTCATGTTTTTGTTCTTATATTTTATGCCTTAGCCTCACCAAAATTATCAAGCTAGTAGGAGTTCCTTAGACCGTAAGCATATTAACATAGAAGTAAATCATTTAAAGACAATTCAGTGAGTGGTCATAGAAGAAGAGATGTCCAAACAACTCTTTTCTAATCCGAAAAGAAACAATTCTGAAGCCCTTACCTCTCCCTGTTTTTCCCTTGGCAAACCCTGGCAGTCCTTGACCTCGTGCCCAAGCTGATTACAAAGACCACATGGTTTTGGTTTGTTGGGTTTGAACTCTTCCCTGATAATTGTAAAGTTTGGCTCATGTGTAGCAAGTCCAAGCATAATGAGATCAGCTAACAAACATACACACACAGACAAAACCAATAAAAATTGGAAATGATTAAAATGTATGCATTATTTATAAATGACAATAAATCCCTGTCCCCCTATGATAGCAAAAAAAAAAAAAAAGTTTTCAACAATTTACAGAATTTTACAATTTTACAGTAAAAAGGACATCAATAAACTTGTCCAATTCATATCCAAATATTAATCTCTACAAATAATATAATCAACAAGTGAACTTCTAGCTTCTGCCTGAAGAATACTAATGAAGGGAAATTCACTATCTCCTGTGGCAGTTTATTCTACTTTGGATAGGAATTGTTAATAAGTTTTCCCCAACATCAAACATGAATTTGACAGTTTGCAACTTCTGTTCATTTCTACTCATTCTGTCCTCTAGATCAAACAGGGCAAATCAAATCCTCTTTCCACGCGAGAGCCATACTAATACTGAAACAGGACTATCAGCTTCCTCTTTAATCTTCTTTTCCTTAGGCTCAAATTGGATATGAGAGCTTCAAAGTCCTTCACCATCTCTTTAACTTCCTCTATATGCTCTACAATTTACCAATCTCCCATTCTAAGAGAATTAGAACAAAACCCTCCTTTCCAACCTGACGTCAGCAGAATATAGGAGAATAAAACCACTTCTTTATCATTTAAGTTATAACTGTCTTATTGTAACTCGAGATCACATTAGGTTCTTTGGTTTGCACTTCACACTGCTGACTAATATTGGCATTCACTAAAGCTCTTCTTTTTAAAAACTTCTATCTAACCATGCCTTACACAACTTGCGCTAGGTTTGTACTTTTTCACACTTCTCTATGTATACATCAAAGTAAAAAGAACATACAAAATATTCTGACAGTTTCCAGAAAGATGAATGTGTTTACTATTAATATTAAGTACATCTTTTAAAAGTGTGATTTTAGTAGGCTGAAAGATAAATTGCCACTCTGGATTACTTTAAAACAAAGTTTTCTAAATTTAAAAAAAAGAGATTGTAAAAGTTAAAATGTGTTTTGAGAAGACATTTGAAGCCTACATGAGTCACATATATAAAATTCACTACTTTAAAAAAAAAAAAATGAAAAAACCATCAGCTTTCAAAGATTCGATTAGGAAAAGGAAAAAAAAAAATCCAATAAGGAACTTACCATCAGCTCCACATAAACAATGATGAGTGTTTGGGTCATGGTTAGGTTGAGCTAGGGAGAATAAAATTTTTTTACAGATTTATCAGTCTCAGTCAACATTTCAATAAAATGATCTTATATAGCATTTACAATTGGGTTTTACCTCTTTGCCTTCTAATATAATCCATGATTTTATGTTCTCCTTCACCAGGAGCACTAGCATCAGATAAAATAACCTGTAAAATAAAAATACATAATTAATCCATTCTCTTCTTTCCTTTGAAAAACAGAATTAAACCTAAATTTACATTTTAGTCTAAATTGATTACTTCTAAGATAATTCTAATCATTTAGACCCTTTTTAGTAAAAGGTAACTACATTTTTTTTTTAGAATTGATGCCATCCTATTTTTTTTTTTAAAGAAACAAAACCTATTACATATGACCAAGTAGACATCAGCAAACAGTCTTGACTCAGAATTAAATCAATTTGTTCTCTTGATCAAATTAATTTACATTAGGCGACTTAGTGACATTTCACATTACTCAAAATATCTTCTCAACTTTTACTACTGATTCTTTGGTTTCATGGCATCCCTTCACCAACTAAATGCCTTCTCACCCTAATTCTGAAACCTTCCTGATTGATGAGTTCCTGCCTAGAACCACTTTGTCATGATGGACTCCAGCCATTGAGGTTCAACTCTCTTCTGACTCTACTCTTCATTCTTTTCCACCTTATCCCTGAGTGGGCATTCTATGTCCCTCTTGATTTTTAGCTCTTTTTATATGTTCTAGTCCAAATGAATTATATCCTTTCATCCTGAAAGAATGGGATGCTAGTGTTCACTCAACATTTGAAAAATCATAGGAAAAGATTCAGAAAAGATCACTCTCCTAATTTTCAAAAATTAGGAAAGAATCAGGCAATTTTGACTGGTTCCTAATTAAACTCTAGAATGGATTATTAAAGAAATGAATGGAAAACATGCAGGGGGAAAAAAAAAGGATGGGTATGCCGATTTCAGATTCTTCTTCGATAGGACTACTAAACTAGTAAATGAAGGAAATTCTGTGTATTTTTGCAAAGCTTTTGAGAACTATTTCATATTTCATACTATTCCTGATGGAGAAAATTGAAAATATGAATTAGATTATGATCCAATTAGATGGGTATGGATTTTACTGGAGGGCTAGACTACAAGAGTAATATTACTGTGCTAATTTTAGAAAAGCCTGAAAAGACTTGATGAACTGATGCCAAGTGAACTGAGCAGAATTAAGAAAATTGTACATAGTGACAGCAATATTATGTAATGATCAATTATGATAGCCTTAGCCCTTTTCAGCAATACAGTGATCCAATACCATTTCAAAAGACTTGGATGCGATGGAAATTGAATGAAGAGCAAAGCATACTATTTTCATCTTTTTTTTGGTTTGCTCTTTCATTCTCTTGTTTTTCCCCTTTGTTCTGATTTTTCTTTCACAACATGCCTAATATGGAAACGTGTTAAAAATTATTGTACATGTATAATTTATTTCAGAATGCTTGCAATTTTGGGGAGGGAGAAGTTAAGAGAGAGAGGGAAAAAAAAAATCTTAGAAAAATGAATGCTGTAATTACATGTAATTAGAAAACAAACTAGCACTGACCAAAAAAAAAAAAAAAAAAAAGAGTTAAGTGCTTCTGACTCAGTATCAAACTGGTGGTCTCTACTCTCACTCTACAGTAGGTGGGAAGATCTCAAAGATCTGTGCTCGGAGTCACGTTTAACAAGCTTATCAATGATTGGGAAAAAGGCATATTGATCAAATTTAAACATGATATATATTTGGGAGGGACAGCTAACACTGAATAACACTAATGACAAAGGACTTTAATAGACTAGAACATTGGGCTGAATTTGTCAAGATGAAATTCAACAAGGATGAATGGCAAGTCTTTTATTTGAATACATGAATCAGTTTCACAAGTTTAGAAAGAAGGAAACATGGTAAGATGACTAGTTGGGCTGAAGATGATCTAGGGATTTTAGTGGACTACAAACAACATCAATCAGGAGTGTGTTATAATGGCTCCAAAAGACCAACATGACCTTTGGCTGTGTTACAGGGAACACCCCTTCCAAGAATAAGAAGGTAATAATCTCACTGTACTCTCCTCTTATGAGACTTCATTTGGAGTTTTATATTTATTTTGGGGTATCATAATTACAGATGGTAAAGGTCCCTGAGTCCATGTCTAAAAAAAAATCAGTTGAAAAAATTAGGCATGTTCAGCCTAAATATGAGAAGATATTGGGAAATAAAGGGTAGGAAAAAAAGCTAATATCTGTCTCAAGTATTTGAAATGCTCTCATGTGGAAGAATCACATTTTTCTGTTTGGCCCCAAAAGGCCGAATTCTAAGTAATGGGTAGAAATTACAAAGAGGAAAAATCTATGCTTGATTTAAGGCAAAAAATCTTCCAACAATTGAAATTATACAGAAATGAAATGGATTGGCTTCAGAGTTTACCCTCCCTGAAGGTCTTTAAGGAGAGAATAGAAAATTACTTGCCAATGCTACAGAGAAGATTCCTTTCATATATGTAAGATGACTATTAATATCCATTTCTACTTTCAACTTTCAGACTTAGCAATCAAAAAATGAAAGTAACATGCCATAGCAACCCATTAAAACTATCTATTAAGCAAAAGAGAGGCTATAATTTGCAGTAGTACACAGGAAAGAGATTATAGCATATTAACTGAAATTAGGAAGACTGGAGTTCAATTTCTGCCTCGGCCACTAGCCACATGGCTATAAGCAGTCATTTGGCCTTATCTAAGCCAGTTCCTATATCTGTAAAATAGAGATAATACCTGTAGGATCTGAGGTTTAAATGAGAGAATGGATGAAGAGCACCTTTCAAAATATTTATAACTACTGCATAAAACTCACTTATTATCATTATTGGTAGAAAAAATAACCTTAACAATTAAATTACAGATTCTCAAAGTAAATATAGTTAAAACACAGCTTCATTCCTATGTATAATCTAAGAGAAAATATAAGCGTATACAATTATGAGGTCATAAATTAAAGTTTATAAACATAATTTTTTTATTAGATTGGTATCAAAAAGTCCACAAGTTATTGCAAGTTAAGGCAATCAAAGTATAGCATCTGCTTATGTCAAAATCTAATCTCTATCTTATGGGCTTTTATTATGTCTATAATAATAAGCAATTCCATTATCCTCATATTTTACTTTACATTGCTCTTTAAGGTAATTTTTTTAAATAAATGGGATTTTTTAATGACTCTAAGCAATGATGATAGGATGTTGAAATTTCTCTTTAGAGAGAAATTTAAATTGTCATTCATTATAGAAATTCTGACCTTTCCCATAAAAAGCACTCTAACTTATCCATCCAAATACCCATTTATAGCAACTACATAAACTTTATCTTACTTCTGACATCATTCAAATGTTGAGGTAGGATGGGGAGAGAGAATACATATGTACAAGCAAATACATCTTTCTTTGTTCAGTACACACACACACACACACACACACAGAGTGAGGTTCTCTCTGTTCAATCCCACCAAAGTACAACACAAATTATAATCATCCCAATCTTGATTCAAATAACCAAAATGTGAAACTTACTGTCAAATTTTTCCACCCTGGGTCATTATTTAAACGATCAGCAATGTAGTATCGAAGACATTTAGCAAGATTGTCCATGAACTCGGTTCCCTAAAAGAGACAGAAGAAAATGTTAACCTGTTATTTTAGAGTTAGCAATAGTTAGAAAAGTATAGGACTACTTACTGGTGTAATACAATTGCTGTCAAATCTTTCTTTGATCTCTTCTGGAGGAAGAAAGCCACCTAGGGAAGAGAAACATTTTGTTCCCACATTTAAAAAAAATTGTTCTGAACAGCTGAATGATCAACGAATTATTAAAGAACAAAATGTACAACCCAAAGAAACAAATCCCCTTCATTTCAAGTCACAGTTCCCATTTTAAAAAAACTTCCATCAAAAATAAATTAATACGTCTGACAGATTGTGTTAAAATATGTAATACACAAAAAATTCAAAGATTTAATAACATCAATAAATTCTTCATGTTGTGTAAAATTATACATTCTGCTTAAAAGGCATGTATCTACATGCTATAAAAATTAAATTCAGATTAAATGCATACCACCAAGCAAATATAAAAAGATGAGTTAATCACAAGTTGATAATTTTGTCTGAATACATCATTTAATTTCATTTTTTTTTGAGGAATTTAGAGTTAAGTGACTTGCCCAGATTCACACAGCTAGTGTCTGAGGCAGCATTTGAACTCAAGATTCTCTTGACTTCAGGATCTATATGTTCTATTCACTGCATCACATAGATTCCTCAATATATCATTTCTTTTTGACTTTTTCTATACTAGTAATCAGCTCTCTCATTTATTATAAATGCATAATTCATATTCTTTTTAAAAAAACAAATAACTGTGTAACATTAAGACAAAGATATCAATAAAATGACAAGATACTGTTACATATACAAAAAGGCTAAGTGAAAAACATTATTCTAGCAAAAGCTGGCATGCAATTTAATGTGAAGAAAATTGAAACAAGATACTTTTTTTTTTTTTTTTTAAAGAACTACATACTGGTATAGATCTTTGCAGTATAGAAGGAACAACCCAAAACAAGAGGGCAGACATTTTAGAAATTTCTAAGTTGACTATTGTTACCATATTCACTTCCTCTAAGCTATACACTCACTCTTTATTATCAACTTTTCCTTAAGGTTGTAGGGTCTGATATAATGAACTTTATATACCTCATATGCACACACACAGATACATATCTACAGGTCTTAAGACATATGATAAATCATTGTGGCTGGTAATAGTCTGTACAAAGAACAATCTGAAAAAAAGGGAGGAATTTAAAATAACCATTTACTACTGAGACAGATTCTTCTTTACACAAAGAGAGACTAAGATTTGCCAAAGCTTCTCAACACATCAAAAGAAGATCACAGTATATCAACAAGTGTTCTGATCCTAACTTTGGTACAGTGAAAAATAAGGTAGAAATAATAAATGAAAAATTTTCAATAGGCTGAAAAGAGGAAACAATACAACTTATTCCTGAAGGCTAAGTATGACTGAGGTGTTTCAAGTTTACTCTTTAATAAACTTTAAACTTAAGGAAAGAAAAAAACTTTTTTCTTGCTAAGAATTAGTAAAACCTCTTGTAAGTACTACTGGGATTATATCCCAAAGAGATTATAAAGAAGGGAAAGGGACCTGTAGGTGCACAAATGTTTGCGGCAGCCCTTTTTGTAGTGGCTAGAAACTGGAAACTGCATGGATGTCCATCAGTTGGAGAATGGCTGAATAAATTGTGGTATATGAAAATTATGGAATATTACTGTTCTGTAAGAAATGACCAACAGGATGATTTCAGAAAGGCCTGGAGAGACTTACACGAACTGATGCTGAGTGAAATGAGCAGGACCAGGGGATCATTATATACGTCAACAACAATACTAGATGATGACCAGTTCTGATGGATCAGGCCATCCTCAGCAACGAGATCAACCAAATCATTTCTAATGGAGCAGTAATGAACTGAACTAGCTATACCCAGAAAAAGAACTCTGGGAGATGACTAAAAACCATTACATTGAATTCCCAATCCCTATATTTATGCACACATGCATTTTTGATTTCCTTCACAAGCTAATTGTACAATAATTCAGAGTCTGATTCTTTTTGTACAGCAAAATAATGTTTTGGTCATGTATACTTATTGTGTATCTAAGTTATATTTTAATATATTTAACATCTACTGGTCATCCTGCCATCTAGGGGAGGAGGTGGGGGGGGTAAGAGGTGAAAAATTGGAACAAGAGGTTTGGCAATTGTTAATGCTGTAAAGTTACCCATGTATAAATCCTGTAAATAAAAGGCTATTAAAAAAAAAAAAAAAAAAAAAACACCTCTTGTAAGTAAACAACTAAAAGAAAAATGAAATTTAACCAAAAAAATTAAACCTTTTGACAGTATTTCTTCCCTGACTCGTTGCTTCTCTATAGTTGCTTCCATTCCTTCTTTTGATGCTCTAAACCTCCTGGAACGCTGCTGGTTCATTTTAGCACGTGGAGCCTGAAAACAAAAATTTTATTATTTTTTCAATTGATAACACACAGTGAATTATCAACTCACTAGTTATTATTAGTGTGTGAGAGTTAACACTCACAGTACCCTTCTAAGTACTAGGCTGTAATGGAAATTCAAAGACAAAAACAACTATGTAAATACAACCTTCAAGGAACTTTACTCTGTCAGAGAAGTCAATATGTACGTGTATAAGCATATAGAAAATATACAAAATTAATACCCTAATACAAAACAATTTTGTTTTTTAAGTAGGAAGATCTTATCAGCTAGAAAGAGAAGAAAAGTCTGCATGCAGAATATGATAGATGCAGAGCTGAGTGGAAAGTGTATTACATACATGAAGTAAAAAGGAGAAAGAGGAGGTACATAGGGAACAGAAGAGCAGTTTGGCTGGATCAAACAGTATATAAAGGGGAATTATTGTAATAAGCCTGCAAAGGAAATTATACATGGGAGCCAGGTTGTGAAGGATTTGCATTTGACTCTACATGTACACTTGTGTTTTGTTTTTTGAGTTTTTTAAAATCATGTTAGTAGTTCAGTGGTCATTAAATTGAAGGAGAAAAGATTTCAAGCACAGAGATCAATAAGATATCTAATGCAATAATTTAGAGAAGAAGGGATGAGAATTTGAACTGGGGTGGTGGGCATTATCAGTAGAAAAGTAGAAACACTTGACAGGTATAATAGAGCAAAACATTACAAGATCTGGCAACTGACTGGGGGGTGGGGGTGAGAGCACTCAATAAAAATTGGATAGTCATAAAGAAGGAAAGAGAAGAAAAATATTTTAGTTTATAAACATCATATATGATGTAGAGAGAAAAACATAAGACATATTCAATAAATCCAATATTTGACAGATTTTCTATAAATAATAGAACATACCATTTAAAATTATAAATAACAAACTATACAGCTTCCCATAGAACTTAAAAATTGGATTCGGGGAGGTAGATAATAGTTTTTAGACCCAATCATGATTTGTCTGCTATGTCACACTTTCTCTGAAGCCGCTAAATAAGATGCAATTAAACATGACCTGTGCTTAGGTCCTACCCAATGAAATCCCAGGTCTGAACCAAAACAAAAGAAAACACAAAAGGTTTATAACCAGACTCAGTAATACTTTTTTTAAAGCACAAGATAAAAGTACTATGAGAATTTTGCAGGGAAAAAGATAACAGAAATCACTTCTGGTTGTGGGATAATTTATTAGAGATTTCATTTTAGTTAGTTGGGAGAAGGAGATTCTAAGCAGAAAGAAAACTGTCTGAGATGATGATAGAAGGTACCTCTTCTGACCTCAAAAGAGAAAAAAAATCTTAATACTGTCTATTAATAAGTATTGTCAATTGAATTTAAGAACAAAATATGATAATGGTTTCATTAATTAACCCAATAAAAGATTAGGTAGTGAGAAGAAAGGTAACCGTAGGAAGAACTCAAATCAATATGAAATGAACTATTAACAGAAGACAAAATATTTCCTGTTCTTTTTTTTGCTTTATCCAAGAAAATAATTATTTTTATAATTATAAATTATTAGTAATAATTATTAGTTAAAATCTAAATAAATGATAAGTAGATAATAGATAAAATCTTAAATATTTGAATTATAATTTTTTTTCACTCCAGCCAACTATTGTTATTGAATAAACGTATCTTAGAGCATATTTGTTAATTCTCACATCCAAGCAATTTGTATTCTCAAAACTAAAATCATTCTAGCTCCTGAGGAGCAGATCACAAATTACACTGAAGCCATAAAACAAAACTAAACAAGGAAGCTACCAATAGTTATTCTGGCTTTATTCTTATTCATATGTATAATTTTTGTTATGCTTACTTACATCAATGTTTTCTAACTTTAGTTAGTTGGTATTATTATACAAAAGCCCTAATTTATATAGCCTTGATTTGTAAGTTTGCAAAAAAAAAATCTTCATTTTAAACAAAAAAAATCAAGATTACCCCTTTCTCTAATTAATGTTTTATAGCTCTTAAACCATGTTAGATGAAGTTCAGTATTTCAGTATGCTTTTCACCTAAACATTAGTAATAGATCAATGAATGAATGAAATTATTTTAATACTTACTACTCCATCTATTGCCATGTAGAGAAGTCGTCTTGGTCTTACTATATTGAAGAGTCTATCAATATATTCAAAAATTGCAACCATCATTTCATCTTCATTTTTCGGTGCAGGTCTATAATTTAAAGCAAAGGAAAAAAATATTCATATCATGATCATGATAATATATAGAAATAATCTTACTATCTTATATAGACATGACTTACAATTACAAAAGAGATCATCTATAGAACACTTTGCAAGAAGTGTGCATAAGAAGGTAACAAAGATAGTAAGGAGACAAATTTTCATTATAAGTATCATTGATAACTTCATGACATAGGATTCAAGACTGAAATATAGCTCTGAAAAATTATAACTTATCCAAAAAGAAAAAATTTCAAAAAGGAGGGGGATTTATAGCAGTATAGATTGAAATATGCTCATGCAAGGAAATCTAGGAACTAAAAGGAGTAAAGAGATAATAGCAGAGACCATTTATGTAAAAATGGAGAGACAAACAAAAGTGATATGGTTTTATCAGTTACTATAATAAAGGACTATAAGGTCACATGAGCCTATCAAAGTTGACAAGAATAATAGTACATGAGTTCAGAAAACAATTCAAAAATCTAGCACAAAGCTACGCTATAACAATGAGAGAAATGACTTTATTGGACATCTGTTTAAATTTACTCTTTGCCAAAAGCATAGTGGCTAATTATTTCTTGGCTTGTCTTAGCAACAGTTCTATTACCTTCTCTCTCTACACTCTTGGTGATCTCAATAGCTTCCACTGGTTCAATGATCTCTATGCAAATAACTCAGATTTTTATCTAACATCTCCAAACCCCAGTTCTCAATTACCAACTGCCTATAGGACATTTCCCACTAGATGCCCTGTAAGTAACTTAAAACTCCACCTGTCCAAAACAGAACTAATTGATATCTTTCTCCCAAAAACACCAAACTTCCAAACTTCCCTATTTCTCTCAAGGTCAAGAAGAGTTTTAGTTATCCAAATTCAAATACCTCAGTCGTTCCTAACTCCTCATTTTCCCACACCAAGCCTTGTTGATTCTCCTTTCACATCCCTCCTATATATATCCCAGTTTCTCTATCCATACTTACCACTTCAGTATCTCATCATT
The DNA here is from genome assembly GCF_902635505.1 of Sarcophilus harrisii. Lineage (NCBI taxonomy): Eukaryota > Metazoa > Chordata > Mammalia > Dasyuromorphia > Dasyuridae > Sarcophilus > Sarcophilus harrisii. The sequence goes on from NC_045427.1 coordinate 149,001,267, forward strand.
GTCTAGTTACAGTACTTCAATATATTCTTAATTGGTATCCCAAGTAACCTAATCTCTCCTCACTCCCATCCACCTTTCATGAAGAAGTCAAAATAATATTTCTAACAGACAAGTTTGATTATGGACTCCCCTGATCAAAAAAACTCCTATGTTTACTTACTGGTTAAAATAAAATACAAATTATATTGTTTGTTGCTGAAAATTTTTAATATCTTGCACCAACATAGTCTTCTAGAATTTTGTTATGGTTCAGTTATTTCAATTGTGTCCAATGCTTTATGACTCCATTTGAGGATAGCTTGGCAAAGATAATGGAATGGTTTGCCATTTCCTACTCTAGCTCTTTTATAGCTAAGGGATCTGAGGTAAAGTGACTTGCCCAAGGTGACATGGCAAGTATCTGGGACCAGATTTGAACTCAGGAAAAGAAGTCTTCTTGACTCCAGATCTAGCACTTTATTTACTGTGCCACCTGCCCTAGATTTAATATATATTAATTTTCTTCAAACGCAGATGATCCAGCCAAATTCATCCTCTCATTGTCCATCACACAAAACATTTATTTCCCACATTCCTGACTTGGCACAGCATATCATTCATATCTGGAATATTCTTTTCACCTCAGTCTACGAGAATTCCAGTCCTCCTTAAAAGTTCAGTTCGAGTGATACCTCTTTTACAAGGACTATCTTAATTTCCCTGAAATTACCATGTACACTCTGTACATTGTTTTGTATTTATTGATGTTTGTGGCATTTCCTGTAGAAAAAAAATTAATTCTTCAGGTTTTGTATCCTTAGCATCTATCACATGAAAGTGTTAAATAAATATTTACTGATAAATTATAAAAGGTAGAGAAATCAAAAGATAGACTGTCCCAGAAATGGAGAAACTGATGACAAAATAGAAATGATAAGAATCTAGAGAGAGTATGATCACTCTCTTTTACAATCTGTGATAAAGAAGAAAGCTCAATCTAAATTTTTAGAGAGCGAATTTCTAAGAGGTTAGAGATAATTCTTAATGGGAAATAATCTCAAAAGAAGTAAATGAAATGCTGAAGACCCAAAGAAAAACAATACTAATGAAAAAGGAAAAGGATAAGCTATCTGAAAAGGTATCATAGTTCACAAAGAATTAATAAACTTAAATTTGTGCAAAATATGGAAATAAAAACAGGAAATGAAGAATGAATACAAAAAGATGCCATGATGCTATAAAGTTGAGAATAAACATGCATAGGTGCACAAAAATAAAGTCAAATAGGAGTATATTTTAGCTATATTAAGTTAAAGATATTGAAAGAAGGATACTCAGGGAGGATAAAAAAAATGACAAAAAAAGTCAACTATACAATACTTGACTTGTATCTGTTTTTTGTGAGAGAATAATTTTTGGTTTGGAAAAACTAAAAATGGCTGAGAAATAACTGAAACCCAAAACAAGCAGAAGGACAATGAAAGTATCCTAACAGACCCTAATAAATTTAAATCACCAGGCTAGACAAACCAGGTCTCAGTATACTAATAATACAACAATAACTACAACAAAATACTTTAGTAGATATGACATTACCAAGACCTATCTTTCAAAGAAGGTTCTACTACAAACTAAAGGGAAATGAGATTTAACTTAAAAATTTCTATAACATATTGCTAAAGGAATAGTTTGTCAATATATATAAAAGAAAGTAATGATCAAAAAAGCTGAAAGGATTTCATAGAAACCAGGTGTCATTTATATTTTTTGACAAGTTTACTGGATTGGTAGACCAAGGAACTACTATATGTAGAGATTATCTCTGATGTAGTAACGCATTTTATAAATGTTTTCATAATACTCATGTGGACAAGATGAAAGCAAGGCAATAGTACAGCTATATGCACAAGAAACTTAGTGAATGACTGGATTCAAAAAGGAGCCATGAAATGGTTCACTATCAACTACTCTCTAATGATTGCACTCACCAGGAGCCAGAATTTGACCTCAAATTGATCATCATGCTTACAAATGAATACAGGGATAATTGTCAAACTTGTCAAGTTTGAAGATGACAAAAAAGCTAGGAGGAAAAGTCAAAATACTAGATAAAGTGAGAGTCCAAAAAATCTTAGAGAGACTAAAAAACTAGGCCCAATATAATAAGATAAGCATTTATTTGTGTTAAACTTCCAAGTCCTAACACCTGAATTTGAAAAATCAATTTTAAAATTTTAATAAGGAAGACATAGCTACAGAATCTGTTTTATAAATGTCATGGAGGGTCAACTATGAATCCTAACTTGACAAGTCAAAAGAACATGCAAAAGACATGCTATATTAACATAACCCTGCTGTCTAGGACTAGAGAAGTAACAGTCTCTTTGTATTTTGCCCTAGGCCAAATCTGTTTGCAACATGGTCAATTCAGGATGCTACATTTTATAAAGAATAAGCTGAAAGTATGTAGAGAACAAAAAGATTTTGATGAAAGACTTCAAGATCTTCCCAAAGAGAGAACTCAAAACAATAAGTAGAAGTTACAAAGAAGATGATTTAGAGTTGTTCTAAGAAAAAAATTACTAATTAATATGATCTGTAAAGGGAATGGGCTACCTCAGTTGATGTTTCCTCTCACTGTAAATCTTTAAGCAAAGCCTAAGTAACTGTTTGCTGCAATTCTATAGAAGAGACTTTTATTAAAATACAGATTGGCCTACATAGTTTCTGGGGACCCCTTTCAACTCTGAAATTTCACCATTACTTACTTGTCTTCAGGATGTGTACAAGGATGGATGATTCCATTCATATCCAAATATAGATTATCAAACTCCACTTCATTTGGATTAGGTTTACTGGTATCAACTGGGATCTTGACGCCATTGCATTCTTTGGGCTATAAGAAAGTAATTTACAAGTTTTATTTACAACTCTAAAAAATTATTTAGATCCAAGGCTAAGTAGAAATTTATAATTTGTTTCTGGAAGTTACATGTTTGATGACAGGAAATAAAAACAACAGAGTAAGATTTTAATCTCTAGACAGTAATCACTATTTAAGTCAGTCAAGAAAGCTAAATCTATTAAGTTTGTACCCTACCAAAAAGTTTTTGCATGGGGTGTGTGTGTGTGTGTGTGTGTCTCTTTTACAACTGAAAGAGGGAAGTTTTATATGCCATCTTATTTTAAAGGTTGACTTAATTGATGTAGTAAGGAAGACTAGTAAAATAACATACACAGTGATTTTCAACTAATCATCTAACAGGGATTAATAACCATCATCTATATGGCAGGTACAAAACAAGACACTGGGAAACAAAAATGTAAAATGACACAGCTTCTGCCATTAAGACACTTACATTCTCTCATATGAGACAATACATATTTATGTAAGTATATACAGAATAAATTTTACACACACACACTCCACATGCATATATTTGGAAAGGAAGAAGGGTACTTGCAAAAGAAAAGAATCAAAAAAAAAAAAAAAAAGATTCATGAAGAAGGTGCTATTTAAGTTGGGACTCAGGAGAGAAGGTGAAGAGGAGTGCATTCCAGGAATGAAAGGTGGCCAATTGAAAGTATAGAGATTGGAAATGGGAGAGGGATGAAGAATGATCAGTTTGATTAGACTAGAGTCTGGAAAGAGTAACAATGTGAAGGGTTTTTTTTTTAGGCAATATAAAGTTAGGCTAAAACTTATATCTAAGCCTAGGAACAAGAAGACATTGAAGTTTGCAGAGGAGAAGAATAATTGGCAGATATGTGTTTAAGTAAATCACTGAGCAGATATGCATATGATAAAATGGGATAGATCTAGGGTGGTGGGAAGATTTGAGACAGAGACCAATTAGGAAGAAGAAGCAAAGTCTAGACAAGAGATGATTAGCCCCAAACCTTGATGGCACTTGCAAATTGTATGAGTAAAACCACAAGTTGATAACTGAACAGAGGAAGTAAAGACTATAATAAAACTGAAAAGTTGAGAGACTAGAAAAAGTGATACCATCTTAATAGAAATAGAATTTTGGTAAATAAGTAGAAGGCATGAATCCAGTTTTAGATATAATGAATTTGAGGTGTGTAAGAAACATCCAAGTCAAAATGTCAAACAGGCAAGGTGACATAATGCTAACATTCAAAAAAAAGAGACTAGAGCTGAATAGAAAGACCTAGGAGTAAATGGCATAGAGATGAAAACTGAAACCAGGAAGTGATGAGAAAAGGGAGAAGGTACAAGAAAAGAAAACAGACAGAAAGGGGAAAGTAATGGTCAAGAAAATCATTTTCTTGGTAGAAATGAGCATTTTCACTCCATGTAACAATAACATGTAAACAAAAAATGTTTTAACGTTCATTTCTAAAGAAATGTTAAGTTCCATACTCTCTCCATCCCTTACTTTACTCCTCCTTTCATTGGCAATTTGATACAGAATATATATGTATATTAATGCAAAAAAATGTCCATATTTACCATGTTTCAAAAGAAGACAGAGTGGGACAGCTAGTTGGTGCAGTGAATAAAGCACCAGCCCTGAAGTCGGGAAAACCTGAGTTCAAATCTGGCCTCAGACACTTAACACTCACTTCCTAGCTGTATAATCTCTGGGCAAGTCACTTAACCCCAATTGCCTTGGAGTGAAGGTGGGGAGACACAAACCAAAAATACCAAACCAAATCAAAATAAAAATTAAAAAATCCCTAAGAATAATAAAGTTTAAAAAGTATGCTTCAATATGCTCTGAATCTCCACAGTTCTTTTTTTGAGATGGATAGCATTTTTCAACATCATAACTTCAGAACTGTCTTTGATCCCAGTATTGCTGAGAATAGCTAAGTAAATCATTAATCATTATATAATATTGCTATTGCTGTGCACAACGTTCTCCAATTTCTGCTCATTTTACTTTGCATCAATTCATATAAATTACAGGTTTTTCTGAAAGCATCTTGCTCATCATCTCTTACAACACAATAGTATTCCATCATAATCATTTGCAACTTATTCAGCCATTCTCCAATTGGTGGGCATTCTTTCAATTTCTAATACCTTATTCGCCACAAAAAAGATGCTAGAAACATTTTTTTGATATGAACTTGAGCTCTTTTCTTTTGATCTCTTTGGGATACAAATTTACTAGTAGTATTGCTGGGCCAAAGGGTATATACTGTTTTATGGCTCTTTGGGCATAGTTCAAATTCCTCTAAAGAATGGTTAAATCACTTCACTATTTGACCAATCATGCATTCGGTTTTGTTATTCAGTTTTCAGTCATGTCTGACACAACTCTTCATGGGGTTTTCTTGGCCAAGATACTTGAGTAGCTTTCCTTCTCCAATTCATTTCACAGATGAGATAACTTAAGGAAATAAGGATTGACTTATCCAAAATCATACAGCTTAGTATGTGAGGTCAGATTTGAATTCCCAGAACTCTAACCACTGCACCAGCTACTTGCCCCAAGGCTATACCTACTTTCTGCCAAGCTTCTTTCCAGCTTTCCTGGCAATTTTTGTCAAGTAATGAATTCTTGTCTCAAAATCTTGAATATGTGAGTTTGTCAAACACTAGATTACTATGGTTATTTACTGCTGTGTATGTATAGTGTACTTGATCCTTCCACTGATCCACTACTCTATTTCTTTACCAGTACCAGATTGTTTTGATAATCACCTCTTTGTAATACAAGTTGAGAGCTGGTATTGCTAAATCATCTTCACATTCTTCCATCTCCCCACCCCACCCCCCCAAGCCACTAGTGCCCTTGATATTCTTGACCTTTTGTTTTTTCAGAGGAGGAGTTGGTATTTTTCTAGCTCTATAAAATAGGTGGCTTTTGGTAATTTGGTATGGCCCTGAACATGTAAAATTGAGACAGAATTGTCATGAACAATTAATATTAAATGACTTTATGTGAAAAGTATTTTCCAATTGTGTTCATAAAATTCCTGGGTTTGCTTTGGCAAGTAGACTTATTTTATATTGCCTGCAAATATTTTAAAAGGAATTTCTCTATATCTCTTGCTGCTAGACTTTATTGGTAATACATAGAAATGCTGATAATTTATGTGGATGTATTTTATATCCTGCAACTTTGCTGCTGATATTGTTTCAACTAGTTTTTAGTTGATTCTTTTGGATTCTCTAAGTATATGATCATATATGAAAAAATGAGTTTGTTTCCTCATTACCTATTCTAATTCCTTCAATCTCCTTATTTTTTATTACTATAGACCACTTTTCTAGAAAGATACTAGATAATACAGATATTAATGAGCATCTTTGTTTCAACCCAGATCTTACTGTAATGGCTTCTAGTTTATCCCTAATACAGATATTTCTTGCTGGTTTTAGATAATTCTTAATGGTTTTTTTTATAAATGTTATTTGCTTTAAGGAAAGCTTAATTTATCCTTATACTTTCTTGTGTTAATACAAATGAGTTGTATTTTGTCAAAAAACATTTTTTTGGCATCTGTTAAGATAATCATATTATTTCTGTTGGTCTTGCTATATTAATATGGTCAATTATGCTGATAGTTTTCCTAATACTGAACTAGCCCTGCATTCCTGGTATAAAGTTCATCTGGTCACACTGTATGATCTCTGTGATATATTGCTGTAATCTCCTTGTTAGTATTTTATTTAAAAAAAATTTTTTGCATAAATATAAATCATGGAAATTGATCTCGGTTTTCTTTCCTTGTTTTTACTCTTCCTGGTTTAGGTATCAGCACTACATTTGTATCACAAAAGATACTTGGTGGCTTTTTTCTTTGCTTATTTTTACAAACAGTTTATATAGTATTGTAATTAATTGTTCTTTAAATATTTATAGAATTTATTTATGAATCCATCTGATTCAGGGAATTTTTTGGGGGAGTGCTCATTTATGACATCAATTTTTTTGTAAAATAAGATGCTTAAGTATCTTGTTATGTCCTATTCTGTTAATCTAGGCAATTTATATTTTTGTAAATAGTCATCCGATTAATTTAGACTATCAGATTTATTGGCATATAATTGAGCAAAATAGCTCTTAATAATTGCTTTAATTTCATCTTAACTGGTGGTAAATTCATTTTTTTGTTTTGATAATGATAATTTTTCATAATCAAATTAACCGATGACTTTTTTTAAAAATACAACTGGCTCCTAGTTTAATTAGTTCCATGATTTTCTTACTTTCAATTTTATTATCTCTCCTTTGAATTTCAAAATTTTCAATTGGGTATTTTTAATTTGTATTTTTTCTAGGGTTTTTAGTTGTATGTCAAATTCTTTTATCTGTTCTTTCTCTATTTTATCAATACTAACACATAGAAATATAATTTTTTCCTTAAATACATTACTTATCCCAATAAATTTTGCTATGTTGTCATTTTCTTTAACGAAACTGATTGCTCCTATGATTTGTTTTGACCCACATATTCTTTAGAATTTATTTAGTTCCCAGTTAATGTCTAATCTGTTTCTAATGTCCCTTTACTGAATAATTTCTGTTGCATTATGGTCTGAAAAGGATACATCTAATATTTCTGCTTTTCTGCATTTGATTGAGACCTTTATACCCTAATACTGGTCAATTTCTGCAAAGGAATAAAGTATACTTCTACTTTCATCCAATTGTCTCCAGAGGTTTAATATATCTTACTTTTCTATTCACCTTCTTAACTTCTTTCTCATTTATTTCATACTTAGATTTATCTGGTTTTGAGAGAAGAATGTTAAAGATTCCCACTAGTATTAATTTAATTGTCTATTTTCTTCTGTAACTTATTTAACTTTTTCTTTAAGAATTTAGATTCCTTATCCTTTGATTCAGTAGTGTCTCTGCTGGGTCTGTATCCCAAAGAGATCATAAAAAAGGAAAAAGGATCCACATGTATAAAAATATTTGTAGTAGCCCTTTTTGTAGCTGTTGAATGTTTGCTTTCTCTTTCACCTTTTTTTCCCCTTTTGTTGTGATTTTTCTTGTGCAGCATGATAAATTTAGAAATATGTTTAGAAGACCATGTTTAATCTATATTAGATTACTTGCTGTTTTGGGGGAAGGAAGAAAGGCGGAGGGAAGGAGAAAATTATGAGTCACAAGGTTTTGCAAGGGTGAATGTTGAAAACTATCTGCATGAATTTTGAAAAATAAAAAGGTGTGTGAGTGTGTGTGTATTTTTTAAAGAATTTCAATGCCTCTTAATAGAATTGTGAAATGATCAAACTATTTTGGAGAGCAATTTGGAACTATGCCCAAAGGGATATCAAAGTGTGCCATCAGTGTTTCTATTGGGTACCAGAGATCATAAAAGAGGGAAAAGGACCCATATGTGCAAAAATGTTTGTAGCAGCTCCTTTTATAGTGGAAAGAAACTGGAAAATGAGTGGATGCCCATCAGCCGGAGAATGGCTAGATAAGTTATGGTATATAAATGTTATGGAATATTATTGCTCTGTAAGAAACAATCAGCAAGATGATTTCAGGAAGGCCTAGAGAGACTTACGTGAACTGATGCTGAGTGAAGTAAACAGAACCAAGAGAACACTGTTGTTAATAGTAACAACAAAATGATGGGATCAATTATGATGGACTTGGGTCTTTTCAAACAATGAGATGCTTTTCAACAAGGCAATTCCAATAGGCTTATAAAAGAAAGTGCCATCTGAATATAGACAGAACTATGGAGACTAAATATGGATGTATAATATTTTCAACGTTTTCCCCCCTTTTGATCTGATTTTTCTTGCACAGCATAACAAATGTAGAAATATGTTTAGAAACATATTTAACCTATATCAGATTGCTTGCTGGCTTGGAGAAGTTGAGAGAGGGAGAAAATGTAACACAAGGTTTTGCAAAGGTGAATGTTGAAATCTATCTTTGCATGTATTTGGAAAAAATAAAATACTATAATAAAATTAAATATAAAAAATTTAGATTTCATGCTATTTGGTACTTATGTTTAATATTGGTATTACTTCATCATTGCTAGTATCTTTTTAGCAAAATGGAATTTGCTTGTTTATTCCTTTCAGTTAGGTCTATTTTTTTTTGCTTTTGCTGTGTCTGAGTTCATGATTGTTATCCCTATTTTCTTTCTTTCAGCAGAATTCTATTCTAGCCCTCTTATTCTTATTTTATACACACACACACACAAACACACACCTAAGTGACACACTGAATAGAACACTGGGCCTGGAATCCAGAAGATTTATCTTTTTTTAATTCATCCAGCTTCAGATACTTACTAGCAGTGTGATTCTATGCAAATCACTTACACCTGTTGGCCTCAATTCCTCAACTGTAAAATGAGCTGGAGAAGGAAATGGCAAACTACTCCAGTATCTTTGCCAAGAAAATTCTCAAAAATGGAATCACAAAGAGTCAGACAAGACAAACAGCTGAACCACAACAACATTAAGTATATCTATTTCAAATGTGTTTTGTGTAAACAACCTATCATTGGACTCTGGGTCTTAATTCATTCTACTATCTGCTTTCATTTTATGGGTTAGTTCATCCCATTCAGAGTTATTAATTGTATATTTCCCTCTTTCTGGTCCCTCAAGTCTGTTTTTCTTCTAACCAGTACCTCTCTTAAACCACCCTCCCTTCAGTCAAGCCCCTCTCCTTTTTCCTCCTATTTAAATCCCCTGTAGAGCAAGATAGATTTCTATACTCAAATAATTGTATGTTATCCCCTCTTTGAGCCAATTTTGATGAGAGTTAAGATTCAAACACTTATCATCACTCCTTTCCCCGTCTTCCCTTCATGCCTCTTTTATGTGAGATAACTTGCCCCATTCTTCCTTACTCCTTTTCTCCCAGTGCATTCCTCTTTCTCCCCAAATTTATTTTTTAAAACTATCTTATCATATTCAACATATCTATGGCCCCTCTATGAACATTCCTTCTATCTGTTCTAATAATGCCAAGTTATTAAGAGTTACAAGTATCACTTTCTCATATAGGAAGGTAAATAGTTTAACCTTTCTAAATACCTTATTTCTCTTTCATGTTTACTTTTTATGTTTTTCTTCAGTTTGTATTTGAAAGTTCAATTTTCTATATAGCTTGTCTTTTCATAAGCAATGCTTGAAAGTCCACTATTTCACTGAATGTCTATTTTTCCTCCTAAAGACTTAAACACAGTTTTGCTTAGTAGGTGATTCTTGGTTGTAATCCTAGCTCCTTTGTCTTCTAGAGTATCATATTATGAGCCCTTCAAACCTTTAATGTGGAAGCTGTTAAAATGTGTGATCCTTGACTATGGCTTCCTGATATTTGAACATGTCTTGAATATTTTATCCTTCATCTGGGAATTCTGTAATTGGGTTATAATATTCCTAGGAGTTTTTATTTTGGGATCTTTTTCAGAAAGTGACTGGTGTATCTTTTCAATTTCTATTTTGCCCTTAGAATATCAAGGCAGTTTCCTTGATAATTTCTTGAAAGATGATGTCTAGGCTCTTTCTTATGATGATGGCTTTGGAAGAAGATTCTTAAATTATCTCTCCTTTATTTTCCATTGAGATAGTTCATATTTTCTTATATTTTTTTTCATTTTTAAAAAAATTGTTTCTTGGTATCTCATGGAACCATTAGCTTTCTCTTGCCCAATTCTAATTTTTAGGAAACTCTTTCCTTCAATGAGCTTTTGTATTTCTTTTTTGATCTGGCCAATCTTGTTTTTTTGAGGTGTTATTTCTTCTAGGGCTTTTTGTACCTCCTTTATCAAGTTGTTGACTTTCTTTTCATAACTTCCCTATATCATTCATTTCTTTGCCCAATTTTTCCTCCACCTTTCTTATTTGATTTTTAAAATCCTTTTTTGAGATCTCCCAGGAATTTTTAATGGGCCTACAGCCAATTTTTTTTGAAGCTTTTCATGTAGCCATTTTTATTTTATGAGAGTTTATATCATGATCTTTCCTGTCATCATAGTAACTTTCTATGGTGAAGTTCTTTTTTGTTTGGCCTTTTTTTTTTTCTAGCCTATTTTTTGACTTTTAACTTTATGTTAAAAGTTGGACTCTGCTCCTGGTGGAAGCAGTGGAGGGAGCAATGTCTCAAGCTTCAAAGTTTCTTGATGCTATTTTCAGAATCAGGTCAGAGAAGGAGATTACAATCTTGGGATCACAACCTTCAATCATCCTTCCCAATTTACTCCTTCTGATCTTGGAACTATGATCTCCTGCAGCCACAATTGTGATTGCTCTCCTCTGACTCAGAATTGCAATCAGGGTTCCTATTCCTCCATGGCTATAAGTACTATCACTTCTTTTGACCTTAGGACTATGACCAAGAGCTGTATATGGACATGCAACAGGATCCTGAACCAGTGCCAGTAAAACATCCGCTGAAATTTCCTTCTCTCCTCCTAGCCCCTACACTATCCATGAGTTGAGAACTCCAGAAGCTGCTGCTGGCACCAATGCAGCCACCTCCAAAGTTCACTGCTGGCTTGCTGAAGCATAGCCTACATATCTGTCCTGTGCTATAGGCCCACCTGACCACAACACCCTGTGAGACAGATCTTTCCTGTCAACCACCTCAGTTGCCATGGGCTAGAAAATTGTCTCAACCAAACTTTTGTTGATTCTGCAGACTGTAGAATTCAATTTGAGGCATTATTTTAAAATTGGAGGAATTTTGGAAAAGTTAAGAGTGCTTCTCTTCTATGTCATCTTGGTTCTACCTCTTCAGCAACAGGTCGATTACTACAGAAAGGTCAAGAAGGATAAAGACTCAGGCCAGTGGATTTGAAAATTAAGAGATTTTTGGTGACTTTAGGGAAATCAATTTCAGTTAAACAATGACATTGTTTAATATTAATAACATTACTTAATCAACTGAATCAGTGAGTTGAAATAGTTTCGCCCTGATCTTTGCCTGAGTGATGGCTAAGAGTTGTAGGATAATAGTTAGAAAGAATAGTAGTTTAGTGAAGGAGAATAGTAGTTTAGGATGGGTAAGACTTAGGCATCTTGGATATGGAATGGAAAGAACCAGTAGATAAAGACTGAAGAACCAAAACTGGGAGGAATGATTGAAGATAGTGATCTGCTTGAGACTATATGAAGGAATGAATTTAAGGGCACATGTTGAAGTAAGTTATTATCAGAGACTAAAAAAAAAAAAAAAAAAATATATATATATATATATACACACACACACACACACACACACATATATATATATGAATATCAGATGACTAAGGAATTATGAGACTGAGACAAGAAGAGGAAACTTATGGCAAATGGCCTCGATTTTTCTCAAGATCCTTTTGTTGAGTCAGTAAGGGAAAAGAAAGTTTAAGGAAAGAAAAGTTAGAACAGACTATGAGGAGTTAAAAAAGAAATTTAGAAAGGAAAATTAGAAAGGACTAAACCATCTTGCTGTGTCTTGCTGTATGGAGCACAGAACCTAATAGTTTATGATATCATAAATTTATAGGCAGTTCACTTTATGACTTCATTTAAGATCCATTCAGTAAAACACCAGTAGGGGCAATTCAGGGTTAGGGTTTGCAACAAATGACAAATAGCAACAAAATAAAAAATAAAGGATTTGACAATACATAATGAAAATGCCTAACTACATGGATGATTAAGACTAAAGTAATGTATATAGAAAGAAATAAACTGAATCTATATGCTAAATATGAAAAGACAATTCCATTCTTTCTTTGTAGAAATGAAAGATTTGTACCAAATTTTACAAATACTGCTCTTTGCTCAACCTTCCCTCTCTGCACATCCAGTAAGAAATACTGTAATATATGTGACACTTCTTTTTATCTAGCTGTGTCCTAACCTAAATCCTGAGCTTTTTGCCTCAAACTCAAGGAGCCTAGGGTTAGCTAAAGAGAAACATAACTTTTATTGAGCAGAAACCTGTAAAATGTTACTAATTTTCCTAACTAGGGGCTCTAGGTTATTATGCTCTTCTTATTAATAACTTTTCAGCTGATATAAACTCATAAATTAAGAGAAAATAAAGAGGGTATGATCTTTCTTATAAGTACTACTTTTCTTCGCCACTCCTTTCATCACCTCTCCCCTTCCTGTCTCTCCCCCTTTTCCCTCTTTCCCTCCCTCTCCCTCTCCTTTCCTCTCCCTCTTCTCTTCTTCCTCCTTCTCCCTACCTATCCCCATCCCTGTCCTTCTCTGTCTCTCTCCAATTAGGGCAACGGAATGGCCCTAAAGTCTAAATAGTCTCTTTTCTCTCTATTTGATATTTAATATTAGATTTTTTTAAAGTTATTAATGTAATCACAAAAGTCAGACACCCCAAATGAAAAAATTTCTAACATTCATACAGAGGTTTAGCTTTCTACAGCATGGAACATTACATATAAAGTCAAGCTTGGCTGAATATGCTGGTTAGGACTGCTGACTGCTTCTTTACTCCTCCCTTTGGGGGGTGGGGTGGGTGGGGGTTGTGTCAGGGAGTGGTTCTCTGGGACATATATATTGGGATATAAAAGTAATGTAAAAATCAAAATATCAATAAAAACTAAATTGCTTTGGATAAAAGTATTTGATTTACAACAAAAAAATTTGAATTAGTATTTGGTTATTTACTGGTGTTCACTGAAGCAAACAAAAATCATTAGAAAGGAGAATAAAATAAACATGGAATGAGAAATATTTTTGTCAGAGTATAGGAAAATAATAATTTAAAACAAAAATTGTTTTATTACAACAAAGTGTGTACTCTGAATATTTAACAATATTAATATTTAATACAAAGCTGAGAAAATAAGTATTTAAATTGTTTTAAATTTTTAAAATATAATTGTGAATTAAAAATCACTATTCTTTATATAAATCAATGTCTTAAGATGTATGTAACTGTGTTCACCACTAGAATTAAAAACTAGGGGCAGCTAGGTGGTACAGTGTATAGAGCACCAGCCCTGAATTCAGGAGGACCTGAGTTCAAATCTGATATCATACACTTAATTCTTAGCTGTGTGACCTTGGGCAAGTCACTTAACCCCAAGTGCCTCAGCAAAAAAAAGAAATTAAAAACCAGAAATTAATTTTTTTTCCAATTTGTGACTGTATAGTTTTAAAATTTATTAGTCCCAAAGAAAGAAAAACATTCCGTGCCCTTAGGAGATGTCAAAGAAAGCTAAAGATAACAAAAAAGGATTTGTTTTTTTAGTTACAAGATGGACTACTTCAGAAGTTTAAGGATATGTAATTTATATATGGGAAGACCTACATTGCCCCAGAAAGTTCTTCACTTTGAATCCTCTCCTCTCCCTCTGACTGGTTGGTTCCTCTCAGAATTTCCAAAAGAAAAAGGCTCAATTTCGCCATGTCCATTCGTCTTAAGTCTCAGACTTCTGCATTGCCCCTGCACTAGCTTAACTTGATCTCTACTCCCTACTTCGAGACTTCTAAACTTCAAGGAGTTTGTTAGTCCATCTTTTTGTTTGAATTAGTATCCCTAGTTCTTAGTATAATTGTCTGGCCTTATTATTTCATTAAGAATTCAATAAATGTTGGTTTATTTAATTCCACCAGCATTCCTTCTAGGAATTACTTTCCTTCAAAAGAATATACCTATACTCCACAAAATTTGATAGACGGTTTTATTAACAATAACAATAATAGCTAGCATTTATATAATGCTTTAAGGTTTGCTAAGTGCTTTATACTTTATCTCATTTGATCATCACTCTAAGAATTACTATGGGGAAGAAAGGAAAGAGAAGAGAGGGAAAGAAAGGAGACAGGGAAGGAAGAAAAAGAAAGAGAGAGGGAGGGAGCAGGAGAGGAACAAAAAATTACCACTACCCTGAAGCTACTCTAGTGATGAAAATATATTCATTCACCTAGAATCCACAAGAGAAAGAACAAATTGAATTACTCTTTCAATGATTCCTGCTCAATCACAGGTTTAAAATACTTCCTTCAACAATACCTTACTGGAATTTTCTTTATACATTTCTTCTTCCTTAGCTCTAAAATATATTACAGTTGATCTTATAAAGGAGTAATATGAGCATATTATGGCAAATTCAATACTATTATTTCTTCAGCCGTTTTAAGAACACGGACCAAAAAAATTATCTTAGCAAAGTAAATAATTTAATATGCCCTATTTAAGCAAATATTCTTTCTTAAATGATTATCGAGTATGTCAGGCACTATATAATTTGAAACTATAATCTCTACTCTAGAATGACATTTCAGCTATATTGTATACACTCATTATTGCTAAATTAAGATCCCTTAAATGTAAGGTATTCTTATTTTAAAAATACACTCAAAAATATCATATATTTGTTAAATTCAATTAGCACTCATCTAAACATCTA
The DNA here is from genome assembly GCF_902635505.1 of Sarcophilus harrisii. Classification (NCBI taxonomy): domain Eukaryota; kingdom Metazoa; phylum Chordata; class Mammalia; order Dasyuromorphia; family Dasyuridae; genus Sarcophilus; species Sarcophilus harrisii. Next base: position 149,016,579 of record NC_045427.1, read on the forward strand.
TCCTAAAACAGATATAAAGTTGTGGAAAGTTCTGCCTTCATTATATTGGAGTAACTATTTCAAAAGATTAAGAAATGTAATCCAATTAAATGCAACAATATGTACTTTGCTAAATAAATATGGAGAGATGAAGCTGAAACATTACATTGCAATTGAATTTAACAATTGAATGGTCATTGAAATTTTATATATAGTTTATATGGTGGACTGAAGTATGGGGCCTATCAGGTTAAAATACCGTATACATTATCAAACTGCTTTCATCATTGCTCAGGCTAGAGCATCAGTCTAGATGGATAGAGAAATGTGCATTAGAAACCAAATTTGTAGAATAATGAAGTTGTTGGGGTTTTTTCTGAAAGGATAGCAAAGAAATTTATAAAAAACTTTGGGAGATAGTATGGATTCAGAATCAAGAGGACTCAACTCAAATTCTAATTCTGATATTTATTTTGATGTGACCTTAGGAAATAACCTCTTTGTGCCCTCTGATTCCTCAACTGTAAATTCAGAGGGTTGAATTTAAGTGAACCCCAAAGACTTCTTCTAATTCCTGTGATTTTATGTTATGCTGAGGAGAGGAAGATCAAGGCAAGGTGTTTGTTTTATTCTTCCTCCCTTCTCCCCCCCGCCCCAAAATATAGGGGATATTAAGTTGATTTTGAAGATGAGCAGACTAAAAGCTTCTCAAAGTTATAAAAATTCTGGTTAGCACTTCAGAGTGTCCAAGTGGTACAGTGGATAGAACTCTAGGCTTGAATCCAGGAAGACATGATTGACTTCAATCCTCCTTCAGACTCCTTGCAATACATCCCTAGGCAAGTCACTCAACCACTGCAGTCTCAGTTTCCCTATCAGGAAAATGGGAATATAGTAACATCTACCCCATAATTGTGTTGTGCATATGTGAATATATGCCCCTTTTTCATCATCTTAACACCTAGACAATTATAACAGCCTTCTGTTTGGCACTTTCAGGCCAAGTTTCTCCTCACTCCAAGCTATTATCTTAAAGTGCTAGTCTCACCTCCTTAAGAGTTAGCCAGTTCACAGAACAAAATAGTCAATGACAATACCAATCTAGTGTTTGACAAACCCAAAGACCTCAGCTTTTGGGATAAGAATTCATTATTTGATAAAAATTGCTGGGAAAATTGGAAACTAGTATGACAGAAATTAGGCTTTGACCCACACACAACACCATATACCAAGATAAGGTTGAAATGGGTTTATGATCTAGACATAAAGAATGATATTATAAACAAATTAGAAGAGCATAGCATAGTTTACCTCTCAGATCTGTGGAGGAGGAAGCAATTTGTGACCAAAGAAAAACTATCACAAAATACGCATAATCACAAAATCACAAAATAGATAATTTTGATTATATTAAGTTAAAAAGTTTTTTGTACAAAATTAATGCAGACAAGATTAGAAAGGAAGCAGTAAAATCAGAAAACATTTTTACATTCAAAGGTTCTGATAAAGACCTCATTTCTAAAATACATAGAGAATTGACTCAAATTTATAAGAATTCAAGCCGTTCCCCAAGTGATAAATGGTCAAAAGATATGAAAAGACAATTTTCAGACCAAGAAATTGAAACTATTTGTAATCATATGAAAAGATGCTCCAAATCACTAGATCAGAGAATTGCAAATTAAGACAACTCTGAGATACCATTACAACACCTCTCAGATTGACTAAGATGACAGGAAAAGACAATGACAAATGTTACAGGGGATGTGGGAAAACTGGGACACTAATGCATTGCTGATAGAATTGTGAGCAGATCCAACTATTCTGGAGAGCAATTTGGAACTATGTTCAAAGGGCTGTCAATTTCTGCATATATCCAAAGAGATCTTAAAGGAGGGAAAGGAACCCACATGTGCAAAAATATTTGTGGCAGCCCTTTTTCTAGTGGCAAGAAACTGGAAATTGAATGGATGCCCATCAATTGGAGAATGGCTGAATAAATTATGGTATATGAATGTTTTGCAATATTATTGTTCTGTAAGAAACGACCAGCAGGATGATTTCAGAGAGGTCTGGAGAGACTTACATGAATTGATGGTAAGTGAGATGAGCAAAACCAGGAGATCATTATATACAGCAATGACAAGACTGATCAATTCTGATGGATGTGGCTCTCTTTAACAATGAGATGATTCAAAACAATTCCAATTGTTCAGTGATGAAGAGAGCTATCTACACCCAGAGAGAGGCCTGTGGGAACCGAGTGTGGACCACAACATAGCATTCTCACTCTTTCTGTTGTTGTTTGCTTACATTTTGTTTTCTTTCCCAGTTTTTTTGTCCTTCCTTCTTGATCTGATTTTTCTTGTGCAGCAAGAAAACTGTATAAATATACTGGATTTAACATATATTTTAACATATTTAACAGATATTGAACTATCTGCCATCTAGGGGAGGGGATGGGGAGAAGTAGGGGATAATTTGGAACAGAAAGCTTTGCAAGGATCAATGTTGAAAAAGTACCCATGCATACCTTAAAAATTTTTTAAATTAACTTTTTTTTAAAAGAAAAAGTTACCCAGCCTCTCCTCCCATGACAAGTCACTCATAGTAATCCATGAACACTTTTGTTCCATGCACATAACAATTTCTGCCTTTCCACTAACTGTCTCCCATGCCTAGAATGTTCTACTCTATTACCTGGTTTCCTTCAAGACCATCTCAAATCTGAACTTCGAAAGTAGCCTTTTTCGAGACCAATTTTTAAAACAATTCCTGGGGGGGGGGGGGGGGGGGGGGAAAGAAAAAAACCCATGAAAGGGGGGGGGGAGACACAAACACACTGACACTGAGTACTGACATCAAATGAGTTATAAAAGAGGGAACTCTAGGTTCACCTAAGATGCCACTAAAAATATGCTGTCCAAATCCAAATCCTTAATCTTCAAATGTTCAAATTTGCAGATGATAGCACTGTTCCTATATCAAGTCTTGCAATATTACTCACCCATCTAAGTAAATGAAATTCCAAAGGAATTTGTCTAACCAATCATATGAAAGAGGGGGAGATAGCAAATCAGAAGAGGGGAGTTTTAAAATGTTGGCTACCAAAAAACTATGACATAGAGTAAGAGAAGACTGTTGGATCATACTTGGGCAAATTTTCAGGTAACACCAACTTAATGATTGCTTAATAATAATAACTAGCATTTATATTGTTTTAAGGTTTGTAAAATCTTTTACAAATATTATCTCATCTAATCCTCAACAATCTTGATAAAGGCTCTTATTATTCCCATTTTACAGATGAGGAAATCGAGACACAAAGTGGTTAGGTGAACTACTCAGTGTCTGTCAGTGTTTGAGGCTACATTTGAACTTGTATTTTCTTGACTCCAAGTCCAATGATTTCTCCACTGTGCCACTTAGCTAATCTCTCTAAATATACCAAGGCAATCCCCTTTTCAAGCTCCCTAATTAAGTTACCACAGTGACTTTTCCAAATTTTTTCATCCCTTCTAAAACTTCCCCCACTTTTTTAACTGAGGATCTTGCCTCCATACTTCACTGAAAAAATTGCAAGTATTTGCCCAGTTTTCTTCTCTTCACTTCTTTTCACATCACCTTTTGTCATCATCTTTTGCTTCACTACTATCTCACATGAAATAGCCCTAGTCCTAGCTAAAGCAAATCCCTCTACTTTTTCATAAGATCCTATTCCATCCCATCTTTTCTATCACTTTGCCTCCTCCCCTCATATCTAACCTCTTACTTATCTTCTATCTCTACCAGTCTATTAGCTGCTTCTCCATTACTCATCAACATGCCCATACCTTCCCCAAGATCAAAAAAACTCACTTGATACATATATCCCCTCTGGCTATCATCCCTCTTATCTCTTCTGAATTTTATGGCTAACCTCCATCTATAGTAAATAGATGCCTCCACTTTCCTCTAGCTATTTTAACTCTGCAATTTGAATTCAGACTTCATCATTTAACTGAAATTGCTCTCTGCAAAGTTACTTTTCTTAATTGATAAATCTAATGATCTTCTTTTATTTCTCATTTTTTTTTTTTTAACCTCTCTGCAGTCTGGCACTGTTGAGCACGCTCTTTTCTTACTCTCTCCTCACTTAGGTTTTCCTGGCACTGCTCTCTCCTAGTCTTCCTCCTACTGCATTCCTGATACTCTTTTGCTAGACATTCATCCAGGTTATGTTTGATAACAAGAAGTCTTCCCCAAGTCTCAGTCCTGGACCTTTTCTCACCCTATGGTATTTCATTTAGTGATCTCATCAATCCTATGGATTCCATCATCAATTCTATACTAATGAATTTCTAATCTACTTATCTAACCCTAACCTTTCTGCTGATCTCTAATCTCAAATCTCCAAGTGCCTATTGGACATCTTAGAAGTGGAATCTCCCATAGACTTCTTAAATTCAACAGGTCCCAAACTGAATTCATTATCTTTGTCCCCAAATTCTTCCCCCTTCCAAACTTCCCTATTAGGGGGACCTATATCCTTTTGGTCTAGACACAAAACCTAGATCAATATTGACCCCTAACTCTCACTCATCATATCTATTGCAAAGATCAGTTTATTTTTTCTTCTACCAAGTCATATCTACATTCCTTTCACTCCTCTAACAAACCTACTACTCTGGTCCAGTCGTCTTCATGAAAGGACTATTGAAATAGTCTACTACTATTGACTGATATCCCTGACACCAGTCTTTTCCCACTCCAGTCCACCCTCTGTTCAGTTGTGAAAGCACAATTCCAACCATGTTATCCACTCTAATGGCTTCCTATTATCTAGTGCAGAGCTTCTTAAACTTTTTCTATTTATGATCCCTTCTCACCCAAGAAATTAATGTGACCTGGGTATATAGCTGTGCAAAATAGATATACAAATCAATCATTTGCTGATAATAAATCATAATTTCGTGACCCCAATATTCAATGAAATCCCATAGTCATAACCCACAGTTTAAGAAGTTGGGATTCGTAGGATGATCAAATATAAAATCATGTTTAGTATTCAAAGCTCTTCATAATCTGCTTCCCTTTCCTCTCTTACTGTATTCTTACACCTTACATACTATCATGTACCCTGAGATACTGACTTCCTTGCTGATCTTCAAACAAGTTGCTCCATTTATCACAGGTTTTTTTCTCCTAAATCTGAAACTTTTTTCTCTTCATCTCTATCTCCTGGATTCCCCTGTTTCATTCAAAGTCCCATCAAAAATTTCATTTTCTATGAAAAATTTTAACTGATTCCTTTTAATGCCAGCGCTGTCCCTCTAATAATTCTCTTTTTTCCTGTTTGCATCTTGTTTCATATATAATTTTTTCATATTTTTTCTCTCAATTTATGAAATTAAGAACAAGAACAGTCTTTTGTCTCTTTTTTTTTGTATGTGAGACACTTATTGCTAGTGTTTGACTTAACTTTTTTTTGTTTGACTCACCTCAATCTATTCCAAACTTATTTTCTGTTATTAGCCAATCATACTAAACCCTGAACTGATAACCCTGAAAAAAATGAAGCCTCTTTTTTTCCCATCTCTTCCTCTTAAAACTCTTTAAAATAATAATAGCTAGTATTTAATTAACAGTTTAGAAGTTACAAAGTATTTTACTTATTTCATTTGATTCTGAAAAAAAAAAAAAAAAAGGTAAAGAAAGGGTAAGTGAAGACCAGGATCATATAACTAGTAGGTTCCTGAGGCAGAACTCCAACTGAGGTCTTCCTGTCTCCACACATTCTATATATTATGCCATCTAGTTGTATCATCATCTTCCACTCTATTGTCCTTTATCCCAGTCTCTTGTCAACAATATAAGCTAAGGTCAACACCTCTAAATATACATTTGATCTCAGGCCCTCTCAATTTTTCTAATAGATCTCATCCTCAATCACTTTCCCCTTCCTCAAATCTCAACTCTCCCTATTCAGAATGCACTGCTTTCAAAGATAAGCTCCACACCCTTAGGAGGGTGAGGAAGAGGAAGAACACCTTAAACACCTTTTAAACTATTATCTAATACCTCTCCTCCCACCCCAAGTTAAATTCTGAATAAGTTTTTGAGACTTGCTGGCTATACTTCTACTGTCACTCATTCTCAATTCCTTACAATTCAGTTTCAAGGACCACTCAACTGATAGTTCAAAGTTACTAGTGATCAATTTAATTACCAAGTTTAATAGTCTTTTCTCAGACCAAAATCTTCCTGACTTAAAGAAAAGGAGAAGGGGAGAAAAAGAAGACTAAGAAGATAAGGGGGAAAAGATGGGAAGCTATAGAAGCTTTTATATAGCATCTATCATGTACACTAGTTACACTAGTTAAACATTCAACAAATATTTTTGATCCTCACAATCCTAGAAGGTATATTCTGTTATTATCACCCTTTTAAGTTCAGGAAAACTGAGAAAAATAAAGATTAAGTTACTTGTCCTGGCTCACACAACTAGTGTCTGCAGCTACATTTAAACTCTTCCCAATTTCAGGCCAATGCTCTATCTCCTGTGCCACTTACCTGCACTTTACAACCACTGACCAACACCCTATTCCTAGATAGTCTCTCCTCTCTGAGTTTTCATGATATTCAAGTCTCTATTTATTTCCTAATCACTCTTATTAAATTTGCTGGCTCAACAATAATATCAAACCCCCCTAACCATTCATTTAACCCAAGATTTTGTTCTGGGTCTTTTCTTTTCCAGTTATACTTACCCCTCTTGGTAATGCCCAGACCCAGTGGGTTTAAGTATTATTGATATGCAGGTGATTCCCATGTAGGCTCCATATCTCCCCTGAGATTCAGCCTCACATCAACCATCGCCTATTAGACGTTTCAAAATGGATTCCTGGAGATACCATAAACTCAATATTATCTAAAACTAATTCATTTATGTTTCTCCTTCTTTTTCCTTCTTAATGTCCCTATTTTCTACTGACAGTTTCCTTAAAGCACCTCAGGTTTGTTATCTCAGCATTAACCCTAGACTACTCATTTCCTCACCCAAATAGCTGATAAAGTCAATAAGCATTTATTAAATGCTTATTATGTATTAAGCATTATGCTAAGTGCTTGAGATATAATCAAAGCAAAATCATGGCCCTAGCCCCTCAAACTCACATACTAATAGTGGAGACAAAATGCAAACAATTTTGTACATACAAAACATACAATGTGGATGATAAGTAATGGGGGGATGGTAAGTAATGGGGGGGAGGGAGAAAAGGCAGACAACTTGATACTAGGAAAGGCTTTTTTACAAAAAAGTGGGATTTGAGCTGAGTCTTGAAAGAAGCCAGGATCAAAAGAGGAACATTATGGACATAAGGACAGTCAATGAACCAAATCTGCTGTTTGCATCACTATAATATCTCTTGCACCAATCCCTTCTCTCCATCTTAGTTCAGGCCTTCATCAGCTCTCACCTAGTTTACTATAATAGTTCTCTAATTAATCTCCCTTTCTCAATATCTCTCACCATTCCAAGACATCCTACTCACTACTGCCAAAATAATTTTTCTTAAACACAGATCTGATCATAATGGCTATACTCAATCTATTCCAATGGCTTCTTATGACCTTTAAAATAAAATATAAATGCATTTTGTGTACAAACTATCTCACTCCAACCTATATTTTCCACCTCACTGGACACTAATTCTGTTGCAGTTCCCTCATCACACACTGAAAGACCATTCTCTTTGCCAAAGCAAACCCCTCTCTACAAGCATAAGTGATCCCATTCCATAATTCCATACCTTCTATTTCAGAAGAATCTCGCCTATACCATATCCAATCTCTTCTTTATCATCTCTCTCTACCTGTCGACAGGAGACTTTCCTACTGCCATAAAAATGCCCATACTAAAAAAAACCTCTCAATTAATCTGTCCATCATTATTACTAACTAGCCTACCAGGCAACATCCCTCATCCGTTCTCCATTTGAAGCTTCAATCAATTTATGATAGGTGTTTCCACTTCCTTTGCTCTCTTTTTTGAACTTTTTGATATGGCTTTCAAACATTATTCAACCAAAACTCTTCTCTTAAAAAATACCAACAACCTCTTAATTGCCAAATTTATTGGTCTTTTCTCAATCTTCATCCTTCTTGACTTCCCTGTAAATCTCTGCATACTGCCTCCTCATCTTTGTCTCAGAGATTCCCTTTCCTTTAAAATGCAATTCAATGCAATACCTATGGAAGAAGTTTTATTTGTTCCCCTTCCCCCAACAAAAGCTCATCCCATATTAATACATATTAAACTACTATTTTTGGAAGTTTACTAACTTCATATTTATTGTTTTTTAAAACATGTACTTCTCACATCCCTTAACCCTCATTAAAAAAATAAGCTAATTTCATGTAGGGACTGTTTTATTCTTTGTACTTTCATCTCCAATTCGTGGCACAGTGCTTTGCATATAACAGACACTTAATAAATACTTACTGATTTACTTATAATGAGCTTGTAAACTACTAACATGCCTATATTTTTTATGTAGTAGTATTTTCCTCTGTATTACCAAAACTTTCTAAAACCAAATGTAAAATTTTATATTTCTTGAAATTAAAGTCAATGATTATCTGTTAAAAATGATTTAAAAGCAATTTCTACATTGAAGCTGAACTAGAAAATCTGTGAATTTTCTTACAACGGTAATATTATGAATCTAAGGATATTTCTGCAAATATGATTATGGTGTAATCATGGTATAGTGAAAAGCACTGCATCAGAAGACCTGGCTTGGAACCTTGAATTTACTTCCTATTATCTGTATGATTTCTGACAAGTCAATCATTGTATGTTTCAATTTCTTCATATATAAAACAAGCATGAAACTTACATTATTTATTTACCTTGCTATAAAGCAATGTTTATTAGCCATTTCATTTTTATAGAATCACATGCTCTACTTTTCTATCTACCACTGCAGCAAATGATAAATTTTTATAATTCTCAGAACTATCATGATGAAAATATCATTTGAAGAGAAACAGGTAAACTTTGAAAATTACAAACGAATTCCAGCACAAAATGTTTGCAAATATAAAACAAAGAAATTTTCCCCCTCAACTCTTTCTATGAAATCAAGTCTTGATACCTAAACAAAGTCAAAAATAAAGAATCAAAGGAGAGAAAGAAAACTATAGACCAGTATTTCAAATAAATACTGCTGCAAAAATTACAAATAAAATAGCAAAGAGACAATGACAACACATTCCAAAGAATATACACTACATCCAAGTTGGCATGAATGCTGAACTAGTTCAATATTAGTGAAATTATAAATATAAGTGGCCATATTAAAACAAGAAAAATGATGCTAACAATAAAAGCAGGAAAAGGGTCTGAATAAATACAAAACCCTCTTCTGTGAAAAACATTGGAAAACGTAAGATTAAATGAACCTTTTCTTAACATAAACAGTATACTTCTAAAATCAAGAGAACACAGTATCTAATAGAAATAAGTTAGAATCCTATCCAAAAAGATCAGGACAAAGCAAAGGTGTCTACTGGCACCATCACTCTATAATATATTGTTGGAAATGCTACCAATAGGAAGGAGGGAGGGGAAAAGATCAATTAAAATAATAGCAAAATGTATGAAATACTTCATCTACCAAAGAGGTAAAAACCAGGAAGTCTATGAATACAACTACAAAACATTCGTCTTTGGAAATAAAGACCTAAATAGATCTTTGGAAATAAAGACCTAAATAGATAAATATCTGTGAGTAGTTAATATAAATATAATAAAAATTACAATATTACCTAAATTAATTTGCTCACTCAATAAAATACCAATCACCCAACCAAAGGATTGCTTCACAGAGATAGAAAAAAAAAAAAAAACTAACAAAATGTATCTGGAGGAATAAAAGCTCAAAAATCTCAAGGAAAATAATGAAAATAGAAAAAGTTGGAGGTAAAGATTCTTCCTTGAAATACCAGATCTCAAATTATAAACTACAAAAAAGAAGTAAACATGAGGGAGAGAGAAAGAGAGAGGGAGAAAAGGAGAGAGAGAGAGAACACACATGGGAGCAAGAACAGAGAGAGAACATACAATTTTCATATGAAGAAATTAAAACCATTTCTAGCCATATGAAAAAACTCTAAATCGCTGCTGATCAGAGAAATGAAAATTAAGACACCTTTCAGATTGTCTAAGATGACAGAAAAAGAGGGGATGTAGGAAAACTAGAATATTAACACACTGTTGGTGGAATTGAGAAATGATCCTGCATATCCTTTGATTCAGCAGTCTCACTATTGAGTTTGTATTCCTAAGAGATAAATAAATATATCTCATATAAATAAAGGAATAAATAAGGAATAAAATAAATAAAGGAAAAGGACCTCTGTGTGCAAAAATGTTTATAGCAGCTTTATTTGTATTGGCAAGGAACTGGAAACTGGAATTAACAAACTGCTAAGTAAATTATGGTATAAAAAAGAACTACATGCACTGATGCTGAGCAAAGTGAGAACCACCAAGAACAACCACTGTACACAGTAACAAACAAGATTACATGATGATCAACTGTGGTGGACTTGGTTCTTTTTCAATGATGTGGGTGATTCAAGGCAATTCCAATAGACTTGGGATAGAAAATCCAGAGAGAAGTATGGAGACTGAATGTGAATAGAAGCATAGTTATTTTCACCTTTTTATTTGTTTTTTTTCTTTCTTCTGTTGTTTTTTTCTCCTTTTGATCTAATTTTTCTTATACAACATGACAAATATTTAAACAAATATGTTTAAAAGGATTACACATATTTAGCTTGTATCAAATTACTTGCTGTCTTGGAGACAGAGGAAGTAAGGGAAAGGGGGAGAAAAATTTACAACACAAAAGTTTTACAAAAATGAATGATGAAAACTGTTTTTACATGTATTTGGAAAAATAAAATAACTACTAAAAAAGGGGAAAAAATTAACTTAGTACCTAGTGTTTGATAAATTCAAAATAATGAGCTATTTGATAAAAAGGCATGCTATTTCACAAGAACTGCTGAGGGAAATAGAATGCAGACTGATAGATGTTTTAACATATAACAAATACCAAGATAATATCCAAATGGATAAATTACCTAAATATAAAAAGTCATGTAATAAACAAACTAGAAGAGCAAGGAAAAAACTTTATCTTTTGGATTTACAGACAGTGGAAGACTTCATGATCAAAGAATAGAGAGGATAACAAAGATAAAATAGGAAAAAAAAAAATATATATATATATAAAAATATAAAATTTCAAAGTTTTTGCAAACAAATCCAATGAATATAAAACTTAAAAGGAAACACTTAAGAGAAGGGAAATCTTTACATTGAGGGGTTCTCTGTTAAAAATCTAATTTCCAAGATATATGAAGAATTGATTCAAATTATAAAAATAAGAGGCAATCCTCATTTATTCAAAGGCTATATAAATAGTACTCAAAAAGAAATATATTTTCCTAAAGTTTTATGAAAAATGCTCCCAATCACCAGTATTTAGAGAAATGAAAATTAATGCCATTGAGGTTTCAATCATCAAATGGGCAAAATCTGCCCCCCTCACCAAAAGACTAGCCTTGAAAGTGTTGCACAAAAAAACAACCATTGATGCAATATTAGCATATCTGTGAACTGTGCGCCAGTTATTTTGGGAAAAATTTGAAACTATGCCCCCAAATTTACTAAAGTGTGTATATCCTTTGACCAAGAGATAGATACCAATACTATGCCTATGTCCCAAAGAGATCAGAGAAGGAGAAAATATATTTATTGCAGCTCTTTTTGGCAATGAAAAAGAGCTGAAAAATAAGGGATTGCCAATTTGGGGGAGGGGATTTCTTCACAAATTATGGTATTTAAGAATATTATGGAATTTCATTGTGCTATAAGAAACAACAAAAAGAACAGGTTCAGAGAAATCTGAAAAAACTTGTATGAATTGAAATAAATGCTGAAGTGAGTGGAACCAGAATAACTCATACTAAACATATAAACTCATACTATAAACAAACTCATACTAAACATTAAAAATGAACAATTTAGAAATATTTAAGAATTCTCAACAACCATGAATTCAGAGGACCTACAAAGCATATTACCCATCTTTCAGAGACATGATGGGTTAAATATTCAGGAGACATTTTTGGACATACCCAACATGGGAATTTGTTTTGTTTCACTGCCTATTTGTCACAAGGATTTTGTTTTTTGTTTTCTTTCTCCAATGGGAGAAGACATGAGAAGAGACAAATACTTGTCAACTGAGAACAAAATTTAATTTTAAACAACTAAATGTTGAATTTATTATGTATTTTAAGAGGAAAAACTCTTAAATAAGGTTTTCTGTTAATAAAACAAAAACAAAAATTGCAATTAAAAGATCATTTGATTAGAAGAAATTCCAGCAGGAGTTATAAGATTAGAGAGAGTTGAGGAAGCACCTGGATTCTAGTTTGTCATCAGTAAAGAACAAAACTAACCTAAATATTTCACAGATACCATTGTAAGGATCATAATAAATAACAGTTAAGAGTATTCTGAAAACTTAAATTTTATTCACAGAAAAGTAATATTGAAGAGGAAAGAGGAAGAGGTTAATTGAACTGAGAGTAATGAAACCAGGGGCTCAAACCTACAGGTAAGCAACATCAATCTCATATACCTTACATGCTTTAATATTTTTCTTTTTTCCTTTATTATTTTTCAAGAGCTTCCTTTTCTCACAAAAATTTTGTGAGGCAGATAAAACAAGTATTATCCTCATTTAACCAGTAAGGAAACTTAGACTCTAAAAGTCAAAAAGAAATTAAGAGACATAGTAGGGGATTCAGTAAGATCTAATAACCTTCTTCCTTCCTTTTAATCAGCTTACAGTTGAAAGGGCAGAAAAGGCATTTATGACCTTGATAGTTCTGAGGAAATAGGGAGGTGTCTCATCTTATAGAATGTAAGATACTTGGAGGGTAAGGATTTTCCATTTCCCAGTCTTCTACATCTACCAAATCCGTAACAAAAAGTCTTCAGTGCAAACTTTGGGCAAGAGAAGGAAAGTAAGGATCCCAATATCAGCCATCCTCTCTCCACAGTTCAGCAGAAGTCCCACTTCCTTCTGGAAAATATCTCCAATGATTCTAGGGACAATGATCTTTTTCTACGTTCCTAATCATTACATTGGAGCAGCAATGTGGTACAAGGGAAAGGGCAAAGAACTTAAGATTTTGGTTAATTCTACCTTAATTAGAATGGTGACTATAAGCAAGTCACTAAATCAAGTTCAATTAGTAATTTCACCTGTAAAACCAGACACTAAATCCCAAAGGATTTCGTTTCATCCTCAAAGGGTTCTAAGTATCCCCCCCAAATAAAGACTTTTATAAATATGAGCTATGAATATTATTCTTATAAAAGGTAAAGTAAAATAGTGGTCAAAGAGTGGGTCACCAAGACTGAAAAACATGAGTTCAAGTGCAGGCTCTGTCATATTCTGGATGCTGGTTCCTGAGAAAGTTATTTAACCCTGATACTATAGGCAACTCTCAGCAAAATTTTTAAATTGCAAAGAAGGTACCCAACCTCATCCAGCACAATGAAATCACAACTCTAGTCCCTGTCCTTAATCTATGACATATAAATTTAACACAAACATATACTGTCATGCATTTTTCTGAATGCATTAATCTTGTAAATGCCCAACCAGATAGTAACAAGTTGAGGAAAAACTGTCAGATTTTTTTAATTTCTCAAATTATTTAGCACAGTGCTGACTTAATTTAAGGGAGGAAAAAAAAAAAAAAAACTTGCTGACAAACATTAAACGTTTCTATTCCTATATCATACCAACCAAAACAGTGCTACCCAGATTTCTCTGAAATTTAAAAAAAAAAAAAATAGTAATAGATAAAGGATCTTCAACCTTTCCCCATGCCAATCCAAATCCTAAATCTCCAGTTTCACTCCTTCCAGAAGCCTTCCCCTGATTTACATTCCAGAGCAGACTGCCACCACCTCCCCCATCTACCTTCCTTCAGTTACTCCTTTTGGTAACTGAAGAAAAAATAAAACTTAATTTGTGATTTACCTAATCTTTGGAAGCACAAAATAAAATGACGAATTCCTGATTCCAAAGAGAAATAATCACTATTACCCTAGTACTGCAATTAATAACTTTTTTCAAATGAGTATTATTACCATAGGCAAAGAAAGGATTTGGCAGAGAAAAACGAGAGAGAAAGAATGAAGTTGGGGAATTGAAGAAGAAACACAAAAGAAATCTATGTGGTGAAAAGTACAGAAATGTTAACCAGTGACTTATCCCAACCTAATAGAAAGGACCCTGGGTCTGACAGCTGGGAGAGAGGGGTTCTTTTTATTAATGGTTCTGATACTAATATGGGTAACAGCTGCCATATAACAAAGTTTTAAAAGTTACTTTACCTGATCTCCAGAAATATATTCAACACATGCTTATTACTAGAATTTGAAAGAACTGAACCTTTTGGGGGTCCTCCTTTAAGTTCTAATTTTAAGTTTAGCCAATTCTCATTAAAGCATTAATCCAATTTACGTAAACCTAAATTCAATGAAGTGTACTTTATATATAAATCAATGTTGGCATAATAAACATGGCATGTCCAGTGAATCGTTATTGTGATTATATGAATACCTTGATTTTCTATGACACATGAATGTGCATGTGAAGGAACTCAAAGAACAACGAATAAGGGACTTCCTTCTTTTAGGAACAATAAAGGTAATTTTGGCAATGCCAATAACATAATTTGAGGTCTGTCCTGGAAGTGAAAAAACTAACAATGAGGCTCTATTAAAACTGAAAATGCAAAAAAAGAGCAATTTACTGTGCCAATTTTATTCACATAGAAAGATATTATAATATTTTTCCTACCTTTAAATAAAAGATTTAAAAAAAAAAAAAAAAGTCTGGCAACACAGATATGCAGTGGGAAAAAATGCAAAAAAAAAAAAAATTGAAAATTATCTAAATTCAAAATATGAAAATGAGGGTGAGGGGAACAAAGGGAGGCTGCTTAACTCTCCCTACTCAAAAAATTGAAGATTCCAACTCAAAATCTTAAAGAAATCTTATTTCCCCCTATTATTTAACTTTTCTTTATTCTCAGCCAAGAATAATCTTAAGTAACTTTGCAAAAAAGCATCAAAGAACAAGTTGCAGATACGTTTCCAAAGAATCGTAAAAATAATACATGGTCAGTGGAGATGTTAATTGGTACAATCGTTCTGGAAAGCAATCTGTAATCATGTTCCCAAAGTTACCAAACGACATATGCTTTTACCAAGGAAGGCCCAAACTCCAAAAAGACTAAAAAAAAAAGAAAACCCATCTTTTAAAAAAGTAATAATAATTAGTGCAGCTCTTTTTGTAGTGCAAATTTAGAGAGGCGTTCATCTTTTTGGATAATGGCCAAATCCGTAAGGGTTTATGAACATCATCATAATTCATTAATAAATGATGAAAACATAGGCTTCAAAGAAACTTGGAAAGACAGGTACGATCTGATGCGAAATAAGACTGAGCAGAACCCAGAGAATCATTTGTACAATAACTACCACACTGGCAGCCCTTTTTGTAGTGGCTAAAAACTGGAAACTGAATGGATGTCCATCAGTTGGAGAATGGCTGAATAAATTGTGGTATATGAATATTATGGAATATTACTGTTCCGTAAGAAATGACCAACAGGATGATTTCAGAAAGGCCTGGAGAGACTTACACGAACTGATGCTGAGTGAAACGAGCAGGACCAGGAGATCATTCTATACTTCAACAACAATACTATATGATGACCAGTTCTGATGGACCTGGCCATCCTCAGCAACGAGATCCACCAAATCATTTCTAATGGAGCAGTAATGAACTGAACCAGCTATGCCCAGAAAAAGAACTCTGGGGGATGACTAAAACCATTACATTGAATTCCCAATCCCTATATTTATGCCCACCTGCATTTTTGATTTCCTTCACAAGCTAATTGTACAATATTTCAGAGTCTGATTCTTTTTGTACAGCAAAATAACGTTTTGGTCAGGTATACTTATTGTGTATCTAACTTATATTTTAATGTATTTAACATCTACTGGTCATCCTGCCATCTAGGGAGGGGGGGGGGTAAGAGGTGAAAAATTGGAACAAGAGGTTTGGCAATTGTTAATGCTGTAAAGTTACCCATATATATCCTGTAAATAAAAGGCTATTAAAAAAAAAAAAAAAAAGAATTAAGAGAAGAAAAAAAAAAAAGGGAAAAAAAAATAACTACCACACTGGAAAGATAAACAACTCTTAAACACTTAAAACTCTCTTCAATGACAAGACCAATCGTGATTTGAGATGATAATGACTGTTACCCACCTTCAAAAGACTCAAAAGGCAGATTAAAAAGTTTACTTTTCAAGCACGGTGTTTATGGTCTTAACTTTGTATATTTGTAGCACTGCTTTCTCTCCCGCGGGAAGACGGGGGAGAGGGGTTAGATTTTCAGTAACTGAACAAAAAAATAAACTTAACTCAAGATTCACGCAACCCTTGTAACCACAAAAGAAAACGACAAACTCCCGATTTCACGGGCCTATGGTCCGTGCACTTCAGGCACACGACTGTTTACAGTAAGTCACAGCAAAGAGGAAGAAACAGGAAAGAGTCCGTGCGCGCGGAGGGCGCGGAAGGCTCCCGGCTCCTACAGTCACGCCTCCCCCACGAAGTAACAACCGCACACCGGGAAGTGGCCGCGGGTGGAGAAGTTGGGGGTGTGGGGGTGGATCTCAACCCCGAGGCTAACCCAAAAGAGCCAGCGCGGAGACAGGACACGCCGCCTCTCCGAGTCCGGAGCCCGACCATCCCCTCTCGTCCTCCTGCAAGCCCGCTACTTTCTCCCACTGCAGGGCCACCGGCCCGTGGAACTTAGAAGGGACGACCGCGTGTCTCAGCGCGGGGAATCCCCAAGGGGGTGGGGACTCTCTAGCGGGCTACACCAAAGGGTGAGGGGAGTCTCCCGCACGCGGGCAGCTCAGGACTCCGGGGTGCCGGCGGGCCCCGACTCAGACTCGACAACAGGCGGAACTGGGGCGGCGGGAGACACAAGGCCTAGTCACGCCTGGAGCCCCCCGCCTCTTTCGGACGCCTCGAACGACCCCTCATAGACCTCCTCCTTTACCTTTTCTTCCACGCAGTTCACGATGATGGACGGATACTTGCGGCTCAGCCAGCGAAAGAAAGCGGGGACTCCCATGATTTCGGCCGGGCGCTTTTTTAGTCGGCAAGCCCGGACCCGGGGGGGGGGAAAAAGCGTAACCAGAGAGACAGGCGGCGGCGGCGGCGGCGGAGGGCAGGCACTTCCGCCCACCTTAAGGCCGAGCGGGGGGAAGTGACGCCACGCGGCCGCCGCTGCAGAGCATGGCGGGAAAAAGGTACCGAGGAGGCGGGGCAAGTGATCCTTCTGAGGCGGGGCTCTTGCTGAGCCGAGCACGCCAGTGAAATCGGGCGCACGCTGCTGCGCTCCACTACTAGGACCGCCTGGAGTCTGGGAGCCGCCCACCCCCAGCCATTTGGGCAGAGGCCTCCTGGCGCCCAGGCCTCCCGTTAGGTGAGGCGGGGCCTATTTGGGGCACCTCGACTCCGACGCCCAGTGCGTCAGTTGTTCCCCGCTCGTGCCGCTGACTGAGCGGCGCAGGTGGGAAGGAGGCCCGGGGATCGTCGAGGCCTTCGCTGGAACCCCGCATCGAATGCAGGGAATTTCTTTGTGGGACCAAACTCTGCTGAGGAATCTGGCTTTTGGGGAGGAGCCATGAAAGGGTAGTCTTTTGTCCGTCAGTTTAGCCCGCCCGCGCGAGTGTTAAAAGCTCCGGAACCCACTCTCCTTTTCGTGTGGCCTCCCTTCTTGTTACACCTGGAGCCTTTAAGAAATTACGTTAAGGGATCTGTGCTCTCGCTAGGATAATGAACTCATTTAAAATGAAAAGTATAGGTTTCCCGCTTTTATTTGGTTCTGAGTGGACCAAGTCCAAGATAGCGCGGTGGATATACCCTTTCTGTGGCCCTTCACTTGGGGAAAATGCCGCACCTAAGTTATAGCAGGGCTCAAGTTTGGGTCTGGGTTCCAACTCCCAGGCCCTTCCAGAAGGTCTAGGAATTCGACATTACTTTCACAATAATAGGTTTTAGGTTAAATATCGATAACGATAACCCACATAAACAAAGAGTGCTTTGGAATCACTAATTTTTAAGAATGCAAAAGGGTGCTGGGACCAAGACTTTGAACAGCATTGAGTATCTCTGGAAACCATCTTTGAGAATAAGTAGTTCAGCTCCTTCATAAAAAATAAGCAAACATGCCCAAGGAACTTAAGTGATTTACCTAAGGTTATATGTGGTGGTACTAAGAGCTGGGATTTAAATCATGTTTGATGGCAACAAGTCTAATTTGAAAACATTTTCTTTTTCCCACTCACGAAAACTGCTGTATCATTAATTTTCATCTTCAAGGAACAATTATATTCATAGGGTATCAATGTTTGGGCCAAAAAAATGTAATGTTTTAAAATTTCTTTAGACTTTTAAATGACTGGTTCCTTTTATATTTGTTTTTATGGTAAGAAGATACATTTTAACCCATCACAAATGTTTTCTCTTTCATTTATGTTAATTAAAATACGTTACACTTTCTGAAGTGGGTTTTTTAATATACACTTAGAAAATGCGTGGTAAACCCGGTATTAAATAGGCTATTAAAAGCCTAAGCTGTTAAGATTGGAAGGAAATTTAAAATCATAGAGGACACCTCCCTTTATTTTACAGGAAACAGGCCAGTTCTGTACCTAGAAAAAAGAGTTCTTAAACTTTGGTTTGTTATGGACCATCTTGACAGATAGACTGGTGAACTATACATTGATGCCTTCTCAAAATCAATATGAATGCTTATTACTAGAATTTGAAAGAACTGAACCTTTTGGGGGTCCTCCTTTAAGTTCTAATTTTAAGTTTAGCCAATTCTCATTAAATATGAATTAAATTAAATTAAATATGAAACCATATGAATATAAAATGCATGAGATTAAAAAGATGAATAATTATATTGAAATAAAGATGCAAATATGTGCAAACAAGCTATATACAAGATAAATAGGAAACGAATATAAAGAGAAGAGGCTCTAGGATTAAAAAAAGATTGGGAAAAGCTTCATATAGAAGGTAGGATTTTAGTGGAGACTTGAAGGAAGGTAGAAAGAGATGAAGAGGAGCATTTTATATACAAAGTTCTGTGCTGGGTTCTAGTGATAGATTAAAAAAAAGAGATAACAATCATTCAAATGTATATTGTCAATCAGCAAGTATCAAGACATACACTGGACCTTTTGAAGATAGCAGAGGGAACTCTGCTAGTAAGTGACTACTTACTACTAGTTACTACTTACTACTCAGGAAAAACTTCTTAATTGCAACTTCAGGAAAGATAGAAAGCAAGGGGAGCATTCTAGGCAAGAGGGAAGTCAATGAAAATGTCATAGTTTGGAGGTGGAAGTATTGTGGTGTGAGGACCTGTAAGCAGTGTCATTAGATCACAAGATCTTGGTTGGTAGCATAAAGTGTGATAAGACTTTACAGGGTAGAAAAATAGGTTTGAAAGGTTTTGAGTAATGAAATTTTTTATTTGCTCTTAGAAGTGATAAGGAGCTAGAACTTATTGATAAAGGGATAGTAGGTAACAGTCACTTTTGTGTTTTAGGAAGCTCAGTTCAGCAATTAAGTGGAGAATGGACTGGACTGGGAGGAGAGAGTTGAGGTGGGGAGACCAACTAGTAGGCTATTACACTAGTTTATGGTGATAACATCCTATATGAGGGTGGTGATAATGTCAGAGGAGAGAAGGAAACATATATGAAACCTATGATAACCCTTTGTATCTAATTAAATATGAGGTAAGAGAGAGCTGGGAGTCAAGAATAACATCCAGGTTGGGGGCTTGAGTGACTGATAGGATGGTGGTGATTGATAATAATAGGGAAATGAGGAAGAGGGGAAGGTTTAGAATGGAGAATAATGAATTTAATTTTGGGCATGTTAAGTTTAAAAAGTTAACATTGAGTTTGAGATGTCCACTAGGCAGTTGGAAAGCGGGAGGGCTAGATAAGTAGATTGAGAAGCATCAGTATAGATAATTGAACCATGAGAGTTGATGATATTACCAATTGGAATGTAACAAAAAGGATCCAAAACAGACACTTTGGGATTCGCAGTTATTGTGTCCAGCAAAGGAGAGAAAAAGAGTAATTAGACAAGAAGAAGAACTAGGACAGAATACTGTCATGGAAACTTACAGAGAGGAGAATACCCAGAAAAAGAGTGATCAACAAGTTTTAAAGGCTGCAGTGAGGTCATGGATGAAGATTAAGAAAAGGAGAATACCATACCACAATTATACCGATAAATATGATACAAAATAGACTATAATAGGCCAAGGACAGATCTAGATTTAAGTATTCCAGGAAAATATGCAGAGTAATGAAGAACATTTGGGGAATTTCAGAGAAGATACTTTGATGGAAGTACAACCTGAGCTTAACCTTGGAGAAGAGGCTCTCACCATTCCAGGATGTGAAAGGAGTGCATTCTGGAAGTAGTAGATGTCTTGTAAAATTAAAAGCAAGTATAACAAGACTGAAAAATACAAGTCCAATTTGATGAAATAGTAAAAATATGTGGAGGAGTAAAGTGAAACAAGCCAAGAAAAGTTACCAAAAATACCAGTATCCACAGTGAGTACAGCAATGTAAATGGAAAGAATAAAACTGAACAGAACCCCTTGATCTTAGCCCTGATGAAGAATTTAATTTAAATTCAGCTTCTTTATAAAAATGGGACACTGAATGTGGAATATTGCTTATGTTGTCAGACACAAATGTTGCCTTTGGTGAACTGCATTTCTCTTCCTTTCAAATATTTGTTATAAGGGAAAATTCGCTGGGAAAGGGAAAAGAAAATGTATTCAGAAATAAAGAACAAAATAAAATTTAAAGTTTTAAAAGAAAGGAAAATTAGAACTAGATTGTAGAGGTTCTTAAAGAATCTATAGGTGCTTTAATCCTATAAATAAGAAACCAACAAAGGTTTCAGAGTAGTGTAAACAAGTTCTTTGTATTCATAAAACTACTTTGGTAGCTTTATGAAGGATGAACAAACAGAATAGAATTCCTATAGATTAAATTTGCAGTATTTTGTGTTAGAATAGTGTTTTATAGTGATGGCATGTTACCTTAAATGTCAGTCTATATATGCAAATGAGAACTCTGAATTAATTTCAAGGTATAGATATTTCCATACTTTAGAATGTAAAATCAGAGTTCTAAATAAGAATTAAACTCTTAACAAAAAACTCTGCATCTTTGGGTCAAACAGATGTGCTATCAAACTTGATTATTAGAAAGATAACCATTTTAATGTATTCGCTCTGCCATAAAAATAAAGATACTTAGCAGCTTTGTAGGAAACAAGAAACAATATCTTCAGAATTGAGTTACCTTATGTGTCTTTCCCTCAACATGCATGTTTCCTACAAATGTTTTCTAATCAAGTGGATTCTCTACATGTATTCATCTTTACACCAATGGTATGGGAATCTTGGGTGCTATTATTCTTATTTACAGATGAGAAAACTGAGGCAAACAGAAGTTATGGACTTGACCAGAGTCACAGCTAGTAAGTTTCTGAAACTGGATTTGAATTCAGATATTCCTGACTCCAAGCCCAGTGCTCTATCCACTGTATCACCCAGCTTCATAATCATAGTTTAACAATGTTTTTAGAAAGTTCTTACCCACTACTGTGTCACCATCTTAAGCCACTAGGCTAGAAAAGCAAACATGCTTGCAATTTCTAAAAAGTAGATTTTTCGGAGTTTTTTTTTTTTTGTCATGCATACCTGCCCTGCATTTTAATTTTTTTTAATCACAAAAGCAAATTTAATTTGAATATATATATATATTCAAATTAACTACAGAGGACCTATGAAGAAAGATACTATCCACCTCCAGAGGAAGAACTGATATATGGAAGTATATATTATATGGATTCTCATATATATCAGTGTCAAATGCTGGTCTTCTCTATTGCAGGATTAACAATGTGGAGGGAATCAACTCAAAACCTAAAATGCAATCAAAAAACAAAATTTTAAAAGAGGAGATGCTTTCTTTAGAAGCCATTCTCCTTTAGATCCTTGCTCAGCTTCTACTGAAGTATTATTAAAAGAAAATGTTAAAGCAGTTATATCTTTTAATAAGATAAGAAATAATTCACTCAAGGAGGATGTGTAGGCTGGAAAATCCAATTCAATCTATATATGATGATATATTTGTGTATATATAAGTATGTGTGCATATGTACATGAGGTAAGTAGGTAGTACATATATTAAATTCCTTTTACAGATAAGAAACTCACCTCCCAGAGAAGTTATGGATACATAATAAATAAATATCAGAATTCAGATCAATGAAGTATGTACATCATATAAAATTTTTCTTCTCCCAAAAGAGATGGGTTGTAAAAACAGCAATGATTAACTATGATTGGCCTTTTTTTCTCCTGTTGTTATCCATTTTTTTTTTCCCTGAGGCAATTGGGGTTAAGTGACTTGCCTAGGGTCACATAGCTAGGAAGTGTTAAGTGTCTGAGGCCAGATTTGAGCTCAGGTGCTCCTGACTTCAGAGCTGGTGCTCTTTCTTCTGCACTACCTAGCTGCTTCTCCTGTTGTTATTCTAAGGCTGTTCTCAACATATCTCTTTTATAAAGGTTCCAACAATCTAACTGTATATGCTAAAAAAGGTTTTGACAGCAAATGTTATATAAAGAAAATTTGGTTAAAATTTGTCTTTGGATTTTAATTTTTGTAAGCCTTAACTGTTTCTTTAGAATCTTCCTGAAGTTATTACTTACTTGCATATATGATGCCTTCAAGAGGTATCAAAGAGGTTTTGTAAAAAGAATTTCATTGCAGGAATCATCGGTTTAATTATTGTCACAGAACATTTAATTTAATTAAAGATTTATGGATAATTGTTTTCTCCATTTGGTTCCAAAATGGTTTGGTTCATAGTCTCATTTGGTCTTTTGTCATTTTTCTTTAATGTATTTTCACGTGAAGGGAAAAGAATTAAGAATATGCATTTTAATTCTATGGCATCTGTTTTAACCTTTAACATCAGTTTTTCCTGCTAATATTAATTCTTTAATATGAAGCCTACCTGTAACCATGGAGACCTTTTCTCTATAGTCTCTAATAAGACTATAGCAAGAAGTCTTGATATGTTTGCAAGGAGCATTAATTTTTATATAAAGCAGATGAAGTCATTTAACTATCATCATACTTAGTAGTTTTTAATTCTATGGTTTTTATAATAAAGGAATATTTTTTGACTTTTTGATAACTGATTGGAGATTTTTAGTATGTTTATTAGACATACTATTTTAAACTATAAAGCTTCTAAAAGCATTTTATAGGATAGTGATGTGGTATTAAAAATAATTTTATCTCTAAGCAAGAATTTGCTTGAACCTATCATAGAAAAAGATTATGAAAGATAGAGTGATAGAGTGACTAGAGCACTGGCCTTGCATCAATTAAAAAAAGAAAAAAGAAAAAAAAAGAGTTCAAGTCCAGCCATGTGAATGTAACTGGCAAATCACTTGAGCTGACACTGACAATTCAATGACTAGGCATTGGTGAAGAAGGCTTCCTTCCTCTTCAGCAGTTCCTACACCAATGAAATCACAGGCCAAGACCAAAAGAATACCCACACATTTCAGATTATATTTGCCTAGCAAGTTAACTTGAGTCTTAGCCATTTACTGAATAGAACCTCCGATAGAGTCTTAATAATAGAATCATAAAATTTTGAAACAAAAAGGTAACTTAGATATAATTAAGAGCAAAGCCTTCACCTTACTAATAAGGAAACAAGCCGAGAGAAAATTTTGGTAAATAATCATAATGTTTCTTAGAGTCATCTTGACTCATATTCTCTTTTTGTGAAGCTCATTCACTCTCCTTATATTCATAAAGATGAATTATAAATATAAATTTTACTTTACTTACTAATTTTCTTTCCTATACAAATATGTTTGATCCCATCTCCTCTAGCAGATTGCCTCCACAATTCATTCCCTTTTTCATGACAAGCTTCAGTCCCTTGCTATCTACCTGTTCCTTCTCTGATATCTGCAAACCTAGCTCCCTCTTCCTTAAAAAAAAAAAAAAAAATCTGAACTATAATGTATTCCCCTAACACATGCTGTGCCTTCCCCATGTTGAGAATATTCTTCCTTCTCCTATTTCATTTGTTAAATGCCTACCCTTCCTATAAAGTCTAACTTATATGCCACCTTATCCATGCAAATTTTCTACATTCTTCCTCCAACCAATAATCAACAAATATATGTTAAGTACCTACTATATGTCAGGCATTGTGCTAAACACCATACAAGAATTTTACCTATTGAATAAGGTCTGAAATGTTTTGTACCTTTCTCACACATTCATCTTGTAATACTTTTTCCAGTTATGTTTCCCATCTCCCTTCAATTCATTTTTAACAGGTGTGTGTGTGTGTGTGTGTGTGTGTGTAAAACTGCATATCTTTATTTTGCTCAGGCTGGAAATATAAGAGCTACATATGGGCCTGATCCCACCTTTGTTTGACATAGGAGCTGTGAATTGCTCAACTTCTGACCTTCTGGATCAGTTTACCTTTTCTTAGGCAACCCAGGTGGCTACTCCTCCAGAGGGTTCATCATATTAATGTTAAATTTAATACAAAGGGCTGTTAGGTGATACAATGTATAGAACACTGGTCCTGAAGTCAGAAGAACCTAAATTTAAATCCAGTCTCAGACACAACACTTCTAGCTGTATGACTGGGCAAATCACTTAACCACAATTGCCTCACATGCCCCTTCCCCCCAAAATAAATTTAATACAAACACCCAAATATTATAGTTCACTGCAGCTCAATACTCAAACTCAGTTTAAGCGATTCAGCAGTCTCAGCTTCCCTTGAAGCAGGATTACAGGTGTGTGACACCACCCTTGGCCTTCATTTCAATTCAACAAATATTAAGTGCACATGCACCTACATGTGCAAGGTATTATGTTAGTTTCTGGAGTTACACAGACAAAAAAATGAAATCATCTCTGCCCTACAGGGAACTTATGTTATAAACTAAGTTTAGAGTATCATCTGTGCTCAGCCACGAAGAAGTCTAGTGATCCCAAGAGATGGAGGTGAAGAAGTAATGCATTTCAGAAATTAAGGCATAAAGGGATTGGGGGAATGGGGATGGAGGGCAACAATTTGTGCAAAGGCACAGAGATGAGAGGTGCAATGTTATTTGTGAGCAAAAGCAAGAAAGCCAATTTGCCTGTATCATAGAAAAAATGAAAGGAAGACTATATATGATAAACTTAGGTAGATTTAAATCAGATTATGAATGGTTTTATTCCCAAGATATTAAAAGGAGAAGAAGATATCAAAGGCATGGAAAAAAAATTCAGACAATAATATTGAAAAAAGTGGCCCAGAGAACATCAACAATGACTAACCTATATGACTATTTTCCTGTCTAGACATTAATGAGATTCATCTATATGTGCCCTAATTACAAAGATGGTCTCACATGCAGTATTCTGTGATGAGCAAAATCTTTGCCATCATGTAATTGATTGACAGATACAGAAATATAAGATCCTTTTGTGTTTTTTGTTTATTGATGAAAAAAACAAGTTCAATATAATAGAATGCCATCTTAAAAGTTCTCTTTGTGATGTGGATGTGATCCCTTTAAGATTCCTTTCTTTGTGATTCCCAGCCCCTCCTAGTTAATGTAATTACCTTTTGATTCACAAATTCTGGTCCCTTTGAATTCCAATAGAAGATCGGAATCTGCCCAGCTCCCATCTGGATCTGAGCCAACTCGGGGCTACACCCAAAGGCTCCTCTAGCTAAATCTCCCATTATAAAAGGGTCAAGCTGGGACCCCCTCTTTGCAGCGGTCTCAAACATGGCAGCCTTACACCTGGCATGTCAGGACTTTCTGTCCACTGGACTCTCTGTCCAGTGCCCTTCTTATCGCTACCGTTACCTATTTCCTTACTTCTAAACCCCATAATAAATCTCTTTTATCAATCTAGCTTTCGGGCCCATAAATGCTTTTACTGGGGACTTACGCCGCTACTGGACTCCATTTACCGCCTTATCCTTGTGCCGAATCCAAGGGGGTTGCAGGGGAGCTCTATTTGACTCCCTGTACCCCAAACCTGTCACTAGACCTCAAACCCTAATTTCATTTAGGTACTCCATATCTAGACCTTATCATTTGCACAAGGTTATTTCCCAAGCATAATTGAGTCACCAAGATTTCTTGAAAGATATAATAACATTTACAACCTAGATAACTTCATTTGATGATTAACTGATATATGAAGCAAAGCAGAAAGGAATGTATGTACTCGCCAAAAATTTTTACCTCTGTGTAGGGGAAGAACCAGTGTAGAATCCAAGACAAAGAGATTCTCTTTGCATTATACTATTTTTATCAAATCCCAAAACCCTAACAGAACAATTACACACAGAAGACCTAGCTGAAGATGCATTGTGCAGATTATGACTTGCAGCTGGATTGGCAACTTATAGAATTCGTATATCAATGTATATATCTAGGACAGATGATAAAAATGGATAACCAACTAAATAGTCTCTTGATAGGAGGAGATCAGGTAATTCAATTGCCTTCAGGAAACTCCAGTGCTCTTATAATGACTCCAATTTCTCAACAACAACAAAAAAAACTATTTGATGGTAAGAAATGGAATAAAACAGCTACAAAGAATTGAAAAATGAATATTACATTTAGTCAATAAGCATTTATTAAGAACTTATGTTCCAGGCACTGTGCTAAGATCTTAGGATACAAATAAAGGTTAAATATACTTTAACATATTTAACATATATTGGTCTACCTGCCATCTGGGGAAGGGGGTGTGGGGAAGGAGGGGAAAAATTGGAACAAAAGATTTTGCAACTATCAATGCTGAAAAATTACCCACGCATTTATCTTGTAAATAAAAAGTATAATAAAAAAAATTGAGTATTAAAAAAACAACAAATAAAGGTTAAAAACAGTCCCTGTCTTCAAGGAGTACTCATCCTAATGGGAAAAACAATTACTAGGTACTTAGGACAAAGGGAAGGTATATGGTAAATAAGAACAAGTAACAACATGTAACAGTTGAAGAACTTCAAAGAACAGGAATAAGATGTCATTACAGATAAGGGATTGACATTTCCAATGGACAGTAATGAACTGAACCAGCTATGCCCAGAGAAAGAACTCTGGGAGATGACTAAAAACCATTACATTGAATTCCCAATCCCTATATTTATGCCCACCTGCATTTTTGATTTCCTTCACAAGCTAATTGTACAATATTTCAGAGTCTGATTCTTTTGTACAGCAAAATAACGGTTTAGTCATGTATACTTATTGTGTATCTAATTTATATTTTAATGTACTTAACATCTACTGGTCATCCTGCCATCTGGGGGAGGGGGTGGGGGGGTAAGAGGTGAAAAATTGGAACAAGAGGTTTGGCAATTGTTAATGCTGTAAAGTTACCCATGCATATATCCTGTAAATAAAAGGCTATTAAATAAAAAAAACCTAATAATTACTTTATGATTAAAGAAAGAAACAATATAACATCAATATGATTATGTCTGCCACTATAATTTTCAAACTGTCCCAATAAAATTGCCAGAGAGATGTTTAGAGGCCAAGAAAAATGATATATAGTTTCATATTTATGTGCATCAATTAGCAAACTACTGTCAGTATAAGAGTAAAAATGCTAACAAAAGTCAAAAAAAAAAAACATAAGGGATTGAAAAAATAAAATGGGCTTGTCATATGCTGAAAGGAATGAATGACAGGAAGATAATAAAAGTCTTATTGCTATCTTGGCAATGTGGGGAGGAAAGTTAAGATCTCCAGCACATGGGGTGAACCCACTATGTCAAATGTATGGGAATACATGAACACATTTATATGGAAAATCAGTCATGGACTGATTGCAGTCTACATCTTTGGAAGGAATATACAAATCAATAGCTCCAAAAAATCCATGTGATTGGGTGGGATAGTCCCTTTCCCAATTGTGGGCGTTTTTACTAGTGGTAGACTGTCTGGAACAACACACTTTCTTGTTACCTCTGATTCTTAGTTTCCCTGACTTCCTTCAGATCTCTACTAAATTATCACCTTTTATTAGAAGGGAAGCAATAAACTGGGAAAACATTTTTACATCTAAAGGACCTGGTAAAGGTCTCATTTCTAAAATATATAGAGAATTGACTCAAATTTATAATCGTTCAAGCCATTCTCCAATTGATAAATGGTCAAAGGATAGGAACAGACAATTTTCTGATGAAGAAATTGAAACTATTTGTAGTCATATGAAAAGATGCTCCAAATCACTATTGATCAGAGAAATGCAAATTAAGACAACTTTGAGGTACCACTACCTGTCAGATTGGCTAAGATGACAGGAAACGATAATGACGAATGTTGGAGGGAATGTAGGAAAACTGGGACGCTGATACATTGTTGGTGGAGTTGTGAACTGAATCAATCATTCTGGAGAGCAGTTTGGAACTATGCTCAAAAAGTTACCAAATTGTGCACACCCTTTGATCCAGCAGTGCTACTACTGGGCTTATATCCCAAAGAGATCATAAAGAAGGGAAAGGGATTCACATGTGCAAAAATGTTTGTGGCAGCCCTTTTTGTTGTGGCAAGAAACTGGAAAATGAGTGCATGTCCATCAGTTGAAGAATGGCTGAATAAGTTATGGTATATGAATGCTATGGAATACTATTGTTCTATAAGAAACGGTCAGCAGGATGATTTCAGAAAGGCTTGGAGAGACCTACATGAACTGATGCAAAGTGAATGAGCAGAACCAGGAGATCATTGTACATGGCAACAAGAAGACTATACGATGATCAATTCTAACAGACATGGCTCTCTTCAACAATGAGAGGATTCAAACCAGTTCCACTTGTTCAGTGATGAAGAGAGCCATCTACACTCAGAGAGAGAACCATGGGAACAGAGGATGAAACACAGCATAGCATTCTCACTCTCTCTGTTGTTATTTGCTTGCATTTTGTTTTCTTTCTCAGTTTTTCTTTTCCTTCCTTTTTAATCTGATTTTTCTTGTGCAGCAACATTTAACATGTATTTCAACATATTTAACGTATATTAGACTACCTGCCATCTGGGGGAGGGTGTAGGGAGGAGGGGAAATTTTGGAACAAAAGGTTTTGCAAGGGTCAATGTTGGAAAAATTACCCATGCATATGCTTTGTAAATTAAAATATATATCTATATAATTAAATGAATGAAAAGAGAAAAAAATTATCACCTTTTACATGAAGCCTTTTCTCATCTTCCTAAATCTTAGTGCCTTCTCTCTGAGATTATGTCAATTTCCTCTGTTGTTCATACACAGTTTGCATGTTGTTCTCTGCTTACCCTCTTCCTCTATTTAAGATTATGAAATAGGAACTGATTTTCATTTGGTTGATTTATTTTGGCTTTTTTTATATATCTGGCTCTTAGCACAGTACCTAGTATATAGAAGGTGCTTTATTGATTGACTGACTGACTGAAGTATTGTGCTAGATGTTGTTGTTTGAACCAATGACTTGCAAGTACATTGAATTTAAGTGAGGCAGAGTTGCTTAAAGTTGTCAGCCTCACTGTCTCTTTCTGAGCCCTCAAAGTCCAGCATCAGAACAAAAGTCAAGACAACTGGTGATGGTTTGGGATGCAGGGGCATCTTTGATGCCTAATCAAGCTCTAAGCCCTCTCCAGTCCCTGCTTCAGTCTCCTTCATGGCCACTGGAACAAATTGTTCTTATCTGTTCATTCTTCCAGAAAGTCTTCACATGCTTAGGGTA
Organism: Sarcophilus harrisii; assembly: GCF_902635505.1. Classification (NCBI taxonomy): domain Eukaryota; kingdom Metazoa; phylum Chordata; class Mammalia; order Dasyuromorphia; family Dasyuridae; genus Sarcophilus; species Sarcophilus harrisii. Next base: position 149,046,641 of record NC_045427.1, read on the forward strand.
AACATCCCCTTATTTCACTGACAGACTCCTGAGGTCTGTTGGTCACCATCAATTTGGTTTAGCCCATTTATCTAAATAGTTCATCGGGGTATTGATATGTGCACGCTACAGCTTCTTGGGATCACAGGTGAAAGGTGGGTAAAGATAGACACATTCCTAGCTATTCCTCATTTGTTATTATTAATTAGAAGATTAAATTAAAAAAACTCTTCTGTTGCATCTTGGACATCATTGAACATGTTGAGCATTCTCATCTTTACCATTGTAACATGGTTCCATTGCATCCTTTGCACGCTGGGGTCTTTCTATCATGCTGACATTGCTCAGATCCCTGACATTGCTATGTTCCATAATGATGAATCCTCTGTAACCACAGGGCAAACCTTACAGATGAACCCTAATAGGAAACATATAGGAGATAGAACATTAGATGTGGAATCAGGAAGACCTGAGGTCAAATCATCCCTCAGACACCAGTCATGTGATTCTAAACAAGTAACAATCTCTCTATACTTCCCTTTACTCATTTGTCAAATGAAGGAGTTGTACTTCATAACTTCTAAAGTTGCTCTAAAATTTTGATACTATGACCAACAGTCTTTGGAATTGCTCTTGCAACTGAACTTTCCTATGTTTTGTCTCCTTCTATAAGAATGGGAGCTCCTTGAGAGTACTACTTGTCTCACTTTTCTATTCATATCCTCAATATTTAGCACATTACTTAGTAAATGCTAAGGAAAAGTTTAGTCAATCATTTATTGAGAGATCTTTTATAACCTTGTCATACTTAATAATAAATAATTTAATTCTCCCTTGTTTCTTCACATACTGCCATTATACCAGATCCAGGTACTGTGCTAAGTGCCAGATATATATATATATATAAAGCCAAAAACAACCAACCAAATAGAAACCAGTTCCTTTTTTAAGGAGCTCATAGTCTCAAGTAGAGGGAGGAGAGTAAGCAAACAACTATGTATAAACAACAGAGTAAAGTGATATAATTTCAGAGAGGATACTATATTCCAAGTTATTAGCTTGCCAGCAGGTCTGCTTGCCTCAAGTTTCTTCGCAGTCCATCCTCCACTCACCAAAATTATTCTCTTAAATTAAAGGTCCAGTCATGTCACCCCAACCCCTCAATGAATTCCAATGGTTTACTTTTACTTCCAGAATCAAATGTAAAATCTTCTGCTTGATGTTCTAGGTCCTTCACAACCTCGCCCCTACCTTTCCAATCTTCTAAGGCCTTATTCCTCACCACATACTCTTTGATCCAGGGATACAGATGTCTTTGGCTGTTCTTCAAACAAGACACTACATATCTTGGCTCTGGGCATGTTCTTTCTTTGTCCTCCATTCCTGTAATTCTTTCTCTCTTTATCTTCACCTACTTTAAGTCCCAACTAAACTTTTATCTTCTACAGGAAGCCTTTCCTAACCTCTCATTTCTTTTATCTTTCCTCTGTTAATTATTTTTTATTTATCTCGTATATTTGAGCATATTTGTTTGCTTTTTTTCTTCCCCCCATTAGACTGTGAGCTCCTTAAGGACAGGGACTACCTTTTTCCTTTTTTTTTTTTTTTTTTTTTTATTAAATATGCCTGGTGCTTAGCACAGTACCTGGAAAATGGAAGCTGCTTACTAAATGCTAACTGCCTGACTGACTAAAACTGACAATAGTTTGCAGTAGTCTTACTTTCATTATCTCCATTCATGTAATGCTTTAGACTTTAAAGTGTATTTTCATATGAAATACATGTTTTGATTGAGGTTAAATTTTCTAAACACAAATTTCTTTTTTCATTCCAGATACATGATTAAAGCAGAATAGGGATTTCTTGGTATAGAAATTCTCTCCATTGCCTTGGTATTTGCATTTGGACAGTTCTTATTGTCAAGAATATTTTGCTGACATCAAGGCTAAACTTATGTTGTTTCAATTTTTATTCTTACTCCTGGTCCTCCTCTTTGGGGCTAAACAAATCAAATCACATGATAGATCTTTGAACACTTAGTTTTCCTTTTTCCAATCTAAACATCTCTATTTCCTCCAACCTATCCTCATAAGATTCAAGATTTTTCAGCATCTAGTTACCTTCCTCTGAATACTCTCAATTTTATCTTAAACTCTGGCAACCAGATCCAAACACAATATTCCAGATGAAAATTGGTGAAAACAAAGACAGTGGAATTATCACCAGACTATTGCTTTAAGATCTATTCCCTTTAATGCAACCCAAGTTTGCATTGGCTTTATTGATTATCACATTGTTGATTCATTTTGATTCTCCAGATTTTTTCAGATAATTACTATCTAACCATATATTCCTCATATTATACTTGTGAAGTTGGATTTTGCATGCCTTACATTTATTCATAAGGTGATTAAATTTCACCTTATTAGTTTCAGCTTAATGATCTAGCCTTTCAGTATCTTTTTGGATTCTGATTCTGTCACCTAACACATTAGATATCCCTTATATGTAAGGGTGGGGCTTAATTGGCTACCCCATCTACTCATAAATAATCACTTTTGTTAAATAAAAACACTTTTTGATTGAATCAAACTAAATATGAATAAGAACAAAATATGAACAGGGCCTGTACACCTTCTTGAAACAATCAAAACCATAGTATGAGATTGGGTCATACCCTAAGGAATTTTTATAAAAAAGAGGGTATTTTGGAATGAGGAGAAATACAAAGAGTATGGTTTATAGAAGTAATAGCAAAAACAGAAAAGGGATAAATGGATGCATGTCATTGACTTTACAGGGCAATTCTGAGTATGAGACATAGTCTGAAAGAAATCTCCCTCACAAGTTGACTTTTTCTCAAATTTCTTCTCCCATTGCTCATCTACTCAGATACAATACTATAATTTATTATTTTGTTACCCAAGTAAACTTTTTTTTTGTGCCATAACTGCAAAGAAGCCAATAGTTAACAAGAAATAAACGTAAATGTAAATTTAGGCAGTGAGGCTAACCACTGTCTAAATGTTTGGAACCTTCCTAACTAGGACTTTGGAGTGATTGTGCCTGAGCTCAAAACTTTTCACATATATTATACTTCCTAAAGCTGAAGAAGGAATCAAGTTAATTTTAGGAGTTGTTGTAAACTCCTCTTATTCTCAACCCCTGGCTTAAACAAGCTAATCAATATATTATAATGTATTGAATAGTAGATAGTACTATTAAGTACACAAATATGCATTACACTATATAGCAAATACAAAACAGATATGTTCAGCTATGGACCCAATATATAAAGGCTCACAATGTAGCACAGAGTCTCTAAAAAGGGCTTGATAAACATTAATGTTAATAAATATAATGATATAGTGCTTGATGATCACTCTTCCCAGCTTTTAAGTTAGATTTAATAAATATGTTATATGAGTTAAGTTATGCTCGTGGTTCTACTCATTCTAATAGCATCCTATTACAACAGTGCTTATCATTATGTGGATTGGGTCAAATATTGTTCCCCAAAATGTAATTACTTACAATAAAAGCTTGCCATTACACTTTTTGATATTACTCTTCTCCATTGATTTCAACCTTGTAGAGGGGTTCATAACTTTAAATGTGGTCTTTGAGAAAATCCTAGTGAAGACTGATATTTAAGGCATCAGATAGGATTATCATCTAAAGGGGAAAAAGACATAAATTTCATAGAACTTATATTTCATAGTTATAAGGATAATATACTTCAAAGAATTTTTAATAATTTTCCTCTGGGGCATAGATAGAAAAGAGGTAGGGGAAAGCAATCATTTTGAGGATAACAAAATTTTAAGCACTCTGAGAAGTGTTGCAGGTAAGACCTCAACCCTACAAGCTGATAAGCAAGTCCAGGCTTTTATTTATAGTGACATGAATGACATTTATCTGCCTTTCACTAGAACATCTATAATCCACTTGTCAAGGTGCGTTTTATTCTGAGACCCAATTTCTGGGGAGTGTTGGCAGACCTAGAATACAAATTTAGCTGCTATGGCTAAAATTCCTATTGGGAAAAAAAGGAAATCTTTGGCTAACTTCTATTTTACTAAATATCAATATTTTCTCATTGAGGATATTTCCTAAAGAAAGTATTGCCTATGTGACACAAATTTTGTTCTTTCCAAATGAGGAATTTTAAGAAAGAGACTAAATACTTCATAATGATATTTAAATACCTTCCCACTTTGTCCCTTAGCACTTTCTTTTGCTTTTTAGAAATATGGGTGACAGAAAGTTATGTTGTCTCCAGGAGTCAATATTCTCAATCCCATTTTATGGCAATCTAAGTTTTAAATATCATAAATCAAAATTTGTTGAATACCATGCAAGGGAAAAAAGTTATTTAATAATATAATAATTAAGTCCTTACAATGAAAATCCACGTAGCTTGGAAGTAAAAGATTTGAATAGCAGTCGACAATTGTAGAAGAGATAGCATAAGCCACTATTGATTGATTATAAAAGATTGTATAAGTAATAATAAGTATAAGAAAGATGCAAAAACAAGACATAATACTGCACTTCGGTGATAAGAGGAAACAGAATTTGGACTGAACCAAAGAGAAAAAAAAGAGAGAAATTTCATGTGGGTTCAAATGTGGGAATAAAATCATAAAGGTAGCAAAGTACATGTCAGTGAACTGGAACTCTAAGCATATAGGGTCCCCTCCTGATGGAGTAGAGTAAGTTATATTCTTTCAAATGCAAAGAGAAAAGAGGTTAATCCAAAAAGAAGCTCAGGTTAGGTGTAGGGATTCATCAATAATTGGTGATTGCATATTCAATGGTCTGAATTACACTAGAACCTTATTGAAGTTCCTTTGTCTCAATCCAAGACAAGGGATATACATTTAGGACTATAAGCAGGGCAAAAGTATAGAACATGAATTGAAGAGGGATATTAGAAGTAAGGAGATCATTTTGGAACTATTTAAACGATCAACTAGAATTTTATTAAATATTTATTATGTGCCAAGTACTAATATTAAAATAAAGGTAAAAACACTGTCCTTTCACTCAAGAAATTTACATTCTCATGGGGGAGAGAACTTGTAAGTAAAAAGGCATATATATGACATACACAGCAAATGGAAGGTAACCTTAGAGGGCAAGGTTTAGCAGCTGAGGAAGCTGTGAAAGGCATTTGCAGAAGATGACATTTGAGCTAAATCTGGAAGGAAGCCAGAAATTCTAAGAGGTGGTGGTGAGGAGAGCATTCTAAGTCTGGGGATTATACAAAGGCACAGAGATAGGTGATGGAGTATATAATATGTAAACAATAGTAAACAGGTCAGAATAGTTGGGTCACAAAATCCATGATGGGAAATGTCTCTCAAGAAGACTTGAAAGATAGGAAGGGACCAGGTTGTGAAGAACTTTAAATAACAACAAAGAACTTCATGTTTGATAATAAAGATAATAGGAGCCATTAGAGTTTATTGATCAAGGAATGAAATGATCAGACCTAAACTTTAAAAAATCATTTTGGCTTCTTTGTGAAGGATATGTTGAAGTAGTCAGAATTGAGGTCCAGGTAAGAGGTGATAAGGACCTTACTAGAATGGTGGCAATGTGAGAGGAGAAAAGGAATTATATACAAGAGATGTGAATATAGAAATGACAATGTTGATCCCTGGATTGGCTATGTCAGGTGAGAGTGAGTAAATAAGAAGAAGGTCAAGTTTGTTAACCTTGATGACTAGGGGAGATGGTAGAATACTAGGAATAAGGAAGAAATTTTTTTTAACCAGCTAAACAGAAAATAATGTTTTTTTTTAAAATAATAGCTTTTTATTTTCAAAATATATGCAAAGATAGTTTTTAACATGCACCCTTGTTCAAAATTTTTCTTCCTCCTTTTCCCCATTCCCTCTTTTAGACAGCAAGTAATCCAATATATGTTAAATGGGCAATTTTTCTATATGTATTTCCACATTTATTATGCTGAACAAGAAAAATCAGATCAAAAAAGAGAAATAAAAAAGCAAGCAAACAATAACAAAAAGATGAAAAGACTATATTATGATCCACATTCAATTCCCATAGTCCTTTTTCCAAATACAGATGGCTCTCTCCATCACAAGTATAAGGAAGAATTATTTTATTTTATTTTATAGCTTTTTATTGACAGAACATATGCATAGATAATTTTTACAACATTGTCCCTGGAACTCACTTCTGTTTCAACTTTTCCCTTCCCCCCCTCCACTCCCTCCCTTAGATGACAGGTAGTCTCATACATGTTAAAGTATATCTTAGATACAATATATGTGTGCAGAACCATACAGTTCTCTTGTTGCACGAGAAAAATTGGATTCAGAAGATAAAAATAACCTGGGAACAAAAAGAAAAAATGCAAATAGTCCACATTCATTTCCCAGTGTTCTTTGTCTGGGTGTAGCTGATTCTGTCCATCACTGATCAATTGGAACTGAGTTAGATCTTCTCTTTGTCGAAGATTTCCACTTCAGAATACATCCTTATACAGTATTGTTGTTGAAGTGTATAATGTCTCCTACTATCTAAAAGAAAAGAGTGATCAACAATGTCCATGTTGCAGAAGCCAAGAAAGATAAGGAATGAGAAAACCATTAGATTTGGCAAATAAGTGAATATTGTTAACTTTGGAGAGAGCAGTTTCATTTCAATGATGAGATCAGAAACATTATTGCAGAAGTTTTACAAGTAAGTGAGAGGAAAGGAAATAGAGGTACTAAGTACAGACAGTTTTTTCAAGGAGTTTAGATGGGAAGAGATGATTGCTAACAGGGATAATAGAAATATGTCTATCCCATATTTGCAAAAATATTTGTAGCATCTCTTTTTGTAATGGCAAGGAATTGTAAATTGAGTAGATGCCCAGTAGTTGGGGAATGTCTGAATAAGTTATGGTAATGGAATATTATTGTTTTGTAAGAAATGATGAGCAGGTTGATGGCAGAAAAATATGGAAAGCTTTACATGAACTGATGCTAAGTGAAGCAAGCAGAACCAGGAAAACAATTGTGATAGACTTGGCTCTTCTTAGCAATTCAATAATCAAAACAATTACAATAAACTTAGGATGAAAAATGCTATCCACGTCCAGAGAGAGAACTATGTAAATTGAATGTGGATCAAACCATAGTATCATAGTATTTTCATCTTTTTTGTCTGTTTTTCTTTTTTTGTTTGCTTTTTCTTTCTTGTATTTTTTCCCTTTTGATCTAATATTTCTTGCACCATGTGACAAATATGGAAATATCATCAGGCTGCTCGACTTTACTTTTACAATTTGGGGTAATAAAAGAGGAGCATAGTAAAAGCCTGTACAGCTTGCCTTCCTTGCCACACTCCTACACTCTCTCCAGGGAAGAACCCTCATAGTTTGAGACCCAATGAAATTTGGCAAATGGATGGATCCCATTATAAATCTTTTGGTCATCTGTCTTTTATCCATGTTGTGATAGACACCTTTTCAGGAATCACTTTTGCAATACCAGCCTGATGATATTTAAAATGAGATTCTTGGGCTTCTTAAAACAAAGGAGTATTGGCCAGCATAGTTAGAAGTCTATCTGCCTTTGAATTACCATCAAAAATAGGATCTGGAAGTATACTATGAGAGTGGACATGCAAGATATAAATCTTACCTGGATGGTAAGATTGCTCACTTGCTCCTGAAGTTCCTTAAAGAGCTGATATATATTAGAGGCTACAAATTTTATTTGGGCTGTGGCAATTCTTTGTACCACACCTACTGAATAGGCTGAATCAGATATTATATTTATATCTCCTGGATAATAAGTAAGAACTACAATGATGGCATCCAATTCATTCTGCTGAGTAGACTGAAAAGGAGTTCTGACTACTCTCTTTATAGTTAAGTCATGAGAGTATACAGCACAAATATTATGTATGGATGCATCTGTAAAGATAGTTGGTCCTTTAAGAGGAACTTTAGAAATCTTTTCTTCAAGAACCCATCGCCAATTATGTAATAGTCTGGTTATCTTTAATAGAGACCCATGTGTAAAATTTGGAGCCATGGCTAATAAAATTTGCTACTCTGGGATGGTTTCACAGCATACATTAATTTGTGCGTTAGTATAAAAGGTGTATATCTTGTCAGGTTTTATCCCAAATAATTGTACTGCTTGCTTAATGGCCTTTAATAAAATTCTAGCCACAAGCACTGGGTAAGGAGTAAAGCTTTGTTCTGGTTGTGCTGGGAAGTTCACCCACTCTATCACACTGTTTCCTTGATGAAGGACTGCTGTGGGTGCCTCTTGTGTGGCAAAAACTGATATTTCCAAGAGTTTTTGAGTGACTCTTTCAACCACATTGGATAAAGCCAGTTCAACTTTTCTCAAAGCCTCTTGAGCTTCTTTTGTAAGCTGGGGTAGTGAATTTAAAGCACTGTCTCCCCTTAAAATGTCATATAATGGTTGCAATTGATAGGTAGTCAGGCCTAACACTGGTTGCATCCATTGGATATCTCCTATCAATTTCTGAAAATCATTCAAGGTGTTTAGCTTCTCTGTTCTTAAGGACAGTGTTTGTACTATAAGCACCTTAGGGTATATTTCACATCCTAAATATTGAAAAGGAGCATGTCTTTGATTTTTTTTTTGGAGCTTTGTGCAATTTGTAGTATCTTAGTGTTTCTATGGTCTTTTGTAGACATGCTTCTAACATTTGTTCCTCACGTGCACATCCTAATATATCATCCATGTAATGTAATAACATTACTTTTGGAAATGCTTTTCTTACTGGAATAAGAGCAGTAGCAACATACATACATTTGACACATAATAGGGCTGTTTTTCATTCCCTGTGGCAAAACTGTCCATTCATATCTTTTATAGGGCTCGGCTAAATTAACACTGGGTACTGAAAAGGCAAATCTTTTCATATCCTCCTTATCTAGAGGGATAGAATAGAAACAATCCTTAATGTCTATAACCCAAAGAGGCCATTCTCTAGACAACTGAGTAGGAGATGGAAGTTCAGGCTGAAGAGTTCCCATAGTTTCCATCTCTTCATTTACTTTTCTTAAATCAGTCAACATCCTCCATTTTCCAGATTTCTTTCTTACAACAAACACTGGGGAATTCCAAGAACTTAGAGAAGGTTGTAAGTGTCCTTGGTCAAGTTGCTCCTGTACTATATCTAATAAGGCCTGAATTTTATCACTACCTAAGGGCCACTCTTCTATCCACACTGGTGTATCAGTTTTCCATTGGATAGGAACAAGTGAAAGTGTTGGCAGGCCTTCAACAGCAGCCCTGCCTAAAAAAACCGAAGTGCTCATTTTTAATCCTGTTATAAAATATCTCTTCCCCACAGATTGACAGGGATTTTTTCAACTATAAAAGGAGTAAAAATTCCTGTTTTGCCTTCAAAAGTCCATCTCAAAGGGGTAGCACTAACTTCAGCTGCTATTGATCCTCCTACGCCAGACATGTAGGTGTCTGCCTTAATCTTTGGCCAGTGACTGGGCCAGTTGGCACTTCTAATAACTGTACAATCTGCACCTGTGTCTACCAATCCTTCTAATGGTAGGCCATTTATATAGATCATGAGCATAGGATGGTCAGCTCTAACTGCTGCAGTCCAAAATATTCCTGGATTTTGTTGCTTGGAGTCAGAATCTGGGTGACTATCATCAGGTTGCTTACTAGGAGTTTATATCAGTAAACCTGATGCTACTACTTCTCCTAGGTGATAAGTAACACATTGTCTACCTGTATTAGTGACTGGGATATTATCTACACATTCCCCAGTTTCCCACATCAGTGTGTGAATGGACAGTTTTGTACTCTCAGGAGGTGAAATGGTCAAGTCTACTATGCCTGGAGGCAAGGGATCCATAGGCTGGAGAAGAACAGATTTTACCTCTCCAGGGGGTATCTCAGTTGTCCCAACTGCATACAACTCTTCTCCCCAGTTGTAATCCCTTTCTCTCATCATATGGCTTCCTGGCTGATTGGTCATGTCTGGGTACTGAACTTCTAGGCACTCTCTGGGCTGCCATCATGCTCCAAGTGTTTTTTGTTTTGGGCTCTGGGGCTGGGCCCCCATCCCGTTTTCCTGAATCAGTCTACATTCTGTGGCCCAATGGAAGCCTCTGTTGCATTTTGGATATGGGGTATTGGGTCTTGTTCTCCCACTCCGTTTTCTCACTCTGTCTCTATGCCAACATTGAGCTTTCAGATGCCCTACTTTACCACATTGAAAGCATTGATGAGTCTCTCTCTGGAAGTCCCTTGCCAGAAGGGACCCTGTCTTCCCATGTTGGGATCTTGGGAAGTTTGCATCATAGCCTGGCTATAAAAGGCATTTGTGCCCACTGTGGCACAGCATCTTATGATTTCCTCTAAAGGAACATTCTTGCATAATCCTAGTATAATTCTTCTACAAACCTCATTACTTTTTCTTTAGCAAGTTGCCTTATCATAATTTCTGTTGCTGCATTTTCACCATTAGTTCGTATGACAGCTGTCTGCAAACGTCCCACAAAATCAGCAATCATTTGGCCCTTGTGCTAGTTTTGTAAAGGCCTCTTCTTTGTCCTATTTACCTGGGATAAAACCCCATGCTTTGATAGCAGCAGCAGCAATTTGCTCATATGCTGCTATGGGGTAATTAATCTGTACTGAAATGTCTGCATAAGAGCCTACACCTGTTAGTTGGTCACAGGTGATTGGAGGATTAACTCTACTATGACTATTTCATTGGGCTTGTATCCTACAGAGCTCACTATATTCAGAAAGCCACAACAAGTTTTTGTCCAGGTTCTAAGCGTGTCCTTGCTATTGATTTTCAGTCCTTAGGGGTTAAAACTTCATAAGCCAAATTCTGTAATAACATCTTTTTTTTTTTATACAGATACTTTATACTTTATACAGATTAAGAAACTAAGGTGTAAACAATTATCCAACAGTTGTTTACTATTTATTATATTATGTAATAACATCTTAACATAAGATAATGTAGCCCCATAAAGAGTACAAGCTTTTTTCAGGTCTTTGAGGATTTCTAGATCAAAAGAACTATATCTTCTACTTTCTTGACGTGAAGAGTTAAACTGTTGAATCACAGGATACATACCTATTCTCAAATCAACTAAATCCTGCCCTTCTTCTATGGCTTTAAGTACTGCCTTTTGCAATCTAGTCATAGGAGAGGGTGGTTCCTGGGGGGGGAGGTGCTGGTGGTATCACTGCCCCTCCCACTACTCCTCCTCCCTCCATCCTGGAAGGTGGAGTTGATGGGGGCATGTCAAGGACCTGCTTCAGAGTTACAGCTGCCTTGTGAGAGTGACAATTACCATAACTTTCAACTTCACTTAAATTCTCATACCCTCTGTTGATATTGCCATTCATCTGTCCTTTGTCTTCCTCTTTTTCCTCACACTTCCTCATTTGGCTGTTCTTAAAATTTTTTTTTTTTCTATAACTTTCAGGATTCTTTAAGGCCAATTGTATTATGTTGTATATATAGAATGTTTCCTTGGAAATTGAATCAGGACCTTTATCGTTGTAGTATTCACATAGTTGATCTCCTACTAGTTTCCAATTATCTGCTTCTATTTCTTCTTCCTTGAAGAACCAAGGGTACGTACGTTCTAATATATCCAGGAATCATCAGTCTGCTCCCAAGTCATAATTAAATCCTGTCTCTTTATCAGTCTGAGTCTGCTTCCTGTAGATCTCCTTTGGAGTGGGGTTGGGAGTGGGGATGGGGGTGGGGGTGATGGAGAGGGAGAATCTTTTCCTAATATCTGCCCCATTTCAGCTAGAAAAGATTACTAGTTTAGCCCTTAACAAAGTAACTTCCCTGTTTGTCTATTAAAATACTCACCCTATTTCCTGGTCACCGGGGACTTCTTCACTGAAATTAGGGTCCTTGGTTCACACATTGGGCACCAAATGTGAGGTCCAGGTTAGCTCCCTGGAGGCCTCAGAATCAGCCAGACTCAGGATAAGCAAAAGTCCTTGGTCTATATTCTTGGTCTTTAGGGGGAGAAGTGAAGGGGATGGACAAGATTGCTACAAACTCTCCACAACCTCCCTTCTCTTCCTCCACTGCCAAAGTGACTCCGGCTTGTCTTACTCAACCCCCTAATCCCTCCTACAATTATCTGTATATACCAAAAGATCAAGCCAGCACAGAATAGTGAGAAAGGCCATTTTCCAAGCATATGCTAACAGAGTATTGTTCAATAGGTAATTAGCCTTAAGTGCTCAGTTGTCTGATTCCAGTGCATCTGTTCTGAGTTTCAGCCCATTACAAGTTGATATAAATCTCTCCAGACCTTTCTAAAATCATCCTGATGATCATTTCTTATAGAACATTAATATTCCATAACATTAATATACCATAACTTATTCATCCATTCCTCAACTGATGGGCATCATTCAGTTTCCAGTTTGTAAAAAAATAATAAAAATTATCCATTTTGCATTTTAAATGGTTCTCTAGTTCTTCTTTGGCCATAAATTTCTTCCTCCAATGTTCTCTTGATTCTATTCATTTCATTTAGCATCAATTCATGTAAGTTTCTCCAGGTCTTTCTGAAATCAAAAAGGGCTGCTACAAACACCTTTTGCACATATAGATCCTTTCCCATTTTTATGATCTCTTTCAGATACAGGCCCAGTAGAGACACTACTGGATCAAAGTATTCACAGTTTTATAGCCCTTTGGACAGTTACATATTGCTCTCCAAAATGATTGTATCAGTTCACAATTCTACCAACAATGTATTAGTGACTCAGTTTTCCCACATTTCCTCCAACATTTATCATTATCTTTTCCTGTCATCTTAGCCAATTTGAGAGATGTATGGTGGTGCCTCAGAGTTGTCTTAATTTTCATTTGTCTAATCAGTAATGATTTAGAGCATTTTTTCATATGACTAGAAATGGTTTTAGTTTCTTCATCTGAAAATTGTTCAGGATCCTTTGACCATTTACCACTTGAAGAATGGATTGTATTCTTATAAATTTGAGTCAATTCTCTATATATTGGAAAAATAAAATACTATTAAAAAAAAACAGTTGTATGTCCATGTAATAGGTAGTGAGGATCTGAATTAGCATTAAGCCTGATTTCTAAAGTCCTGGTTCTCAATCACATGCAATAATATTTATAAAGCACTTAGCACATTGTTTGACATATGTTAAATCCTTAATAAATGCTTATTCCCTTCGTAGGCAAAGTTCTGGTCGGGAGAGATCTGGAGTATGCGTCTTGGTGGCTCTAGCTAAGGCATATTGTTTATCTCAAATGGTTCCTTGAAATGTTTCAATGAGATAATTAATGATTTCACAAAGAGTAGTTCAATTCAACAAATATTTATTAAGTACTTAATTTCATTTCATGGATTGTTATAACAAAAAAAATTAATTAAATGGCTAACTTTCTGGGCTTAAGTCCCTCCATATTTAGTCTTTTGATGAGAACAGCCATACTATATTGTAGCAATGTGGGGGGAAGAATACAAAATGGCCCTCAGTCTTGTGAAATCTCCTTTCACTTCTTCAATGATTGTGGAGATGTCAGAAAAGAAGACAAGAGAGTCTTAGGAATTACAGTTTTAAGACATTTCTAACACTAGCTTGACTCTAAATGTAGAAACTTTGTCCAGTTCCCAAACAGAAATAACATTAAAGGAACTAAATTATATTAATTTTTATCTTCTTTCTATAAATACAATTAAAAGACAAAAGGAAGTAATAGCTAAGTGGACAGATGGTTCACAAGTTCTCTCTAATGAAGCGAATAAAGCAGTTGGCAGGGATGAGAAAGTAAGGAGGCTTCTTCTACCAATATAAGTCACCACCTTCTTAGCAAATTAACATTTTAGAGAACTGCCTAGAACATTGAGAAATTAATTGACAAATCCAAGACCACACAGTCTATAATCAAGGGTCCTCAAACTATGGCCCGCGGACCAGTTGTGACAGTGGAGAGCATTTAACCCTCTCACCCAGGGCTATGAAATTTCTTTATTTAAAGGCCAACAAAACAAAGTTTTTGTTTTTACTATAGTCTGGTCCTCCAACAGTCTGAGGGACAGTGAACTGACCCCCTATTTAAAAAGTTTGAGGACCCCTGGAATCAGAGATAGGATTTGAATCCAGAAGATCCTAGTTTCTCTATCCCCCTATGACACATGTTTTCTCTGTATCCATATATCAATAATTTTTTGAAAAGAAAAGTGCTTGACATGGCAAACACTAAATAACATTGTCAAATATAAAATTGATTCTGTTTTAACAGGATATGAATAAGTGACATGTGAGTCATTTTAATCACTTCTCTATATATAGAGATCCCTAACTTGTGAGAGCAAAGATTAAAATAAATATGAAATTTAAAAGAAACAACAAAAACAAGAAGATATGCTCTGCAATTATAGCAAATTTAACTACATTTATTTAAACCAGTTGGTTATTCCCCTTAAAGTGTCAAATTCAGAAAACTAGATATTACCAGATTATCACCATTTCCTAAAGAAGCTGAATGAATAGATACGAATCAATTAGCACAATAAAGAGACAAAAAAATTGAGTACTTACCCCAGTTGGTAAATACTTGGAATTTGAAATATACAAAAAGAAACTTTTGATGAAGAAGAAAACATAATTTATTTGAAAAGACTAATGTACACGCATAGGGAATCCACAAACCAACTTAAATTTTTAAAAGCTTTCTACAGAAGATCAAGCATGGGCTGGTAATAGATGAATACAAAATATGTCACAGCATTCTAAGAAAAGAGAGAATACATAGGCCTAAAGAAACACTCAATAAAATTTTTTTTATTAAACATTTCTTCTGTCAGGCATTATACTAAGCATCAAGGAAATAAAAAGAGGCAACAGACAGTTCTTGCTTTTAAGGAGCTTACAATAGAATGAGGAAGACCACACACAAAAAAATACATACAGAACAAATTATATGCAGTATAAATAGGAGATAATTAAATAGGGAAGGCACCATTGTCTTAAAGGAAGGCAGAGAGGTCAGTAGTAAGAGCAAATGAAGGAGAACATTCTAGGTTTATGGAATAGCTAGAAGGCCAGTATCACTAGATTAAAGACTACATGGTAGAGAGTAAGGTAAAAGAATACTTGAAAAGAAAGCGACTGAGTTATAAAGGATCTTTTTATTAAAGCTAATTTTTTTATTTTTACATTCAAAACACATGCATGGATAATTTTCAATATTCACCCTTGCAAAACCTTGTGTTCCATATTTTTTCTCTCTCTTCCCCCCACTCTCTCCCCATAGATGGCAAGTAATCTAATATATGTTAAACATGTGCAATTCTTCTATACATATTTCTACAAATATGCTATACAAGAGAAATCAGATCAAAAAGAAAAAAATGAGAAAGGAAACAAAATGCAAACAAACACCAAAAGAGTGAAAATACTATGTTGTGATCCACACTCAGTTCCCATAGTTCTCTCTCTGCTATGAAGGATTTTGAATATCAAACAGAGCATTTTTAATTTGATCCTGGAGACAAGAGGGAGCCATTGGAGTTTATCAAGTATATGTTTGGATGGGAGTTTGGATAGATCTATATTTCAAGAAAATCACTTTAGTGGTTGATTGTGGTAGGGAGAAACTTGAGGCTGATACCAGAAGCCTGTATGGTCAGAACATATTAGTTAGGGTGAATGGAGAGAAGGGACATTCACAAGTAAAATTTTGTTCAGAATATACTCATGCTCAAGCAACTTGCATTACTGTCACTCCAAAGCTGCAAAGCTTCCTCTCCCTCTCCCTTTCCCTCTCCCTCTCTCTCCCTCTCCCTCTTCCTCTCTCTCTCTCTCTCTCCTCTCTCTCTTCTTCTCCCTCTCCCTCTCCCACTGCCTCTCTCCTGGTGTCACATTTATTCTCTCCATTAGTCTTGTCATTTCTGTTAGGTCTCTCTCTTTGTGGGCCTTCTCTGCTCCCATTAGTATCATACGTTTTCTTCTGGGCTCTTTAATTGTCAAGGTGATCTCTGTTGTAATCTACCATGCTTTATCTGCTTAGGGCCATCTACTTCCTCTTCATTAAAATATGCTACGGTACAACAAATAGAAGGAATCGTCCTGGCAAGAACAAACTGACAGCTCTTTTTTTCATAGCCCAGGCTATAATCCACTGCTCACAGCTAAGATGAGTCCATAAATATTAGCTGGAGTGGAGCTCAGTCTTAATTAATTAATTAATACATCTATATATTTATATATCTATCGATCCTTCCATTCATCTATCTATACACCTATCTAGCAGCCTAATGCTGTTCATAGTTTCTTGTAACTGACAACTGTGACTTCTGGCTAAACAATTCTTTGTCATTCTTTTTATTTTTACCCTTGATTGGGGATCCCAGGTCCCTCAACACTATTTCAGGGTTCTACTCCAAGTAGACATGAAGGAAATCCATGTCAGGGTTCTCATTGAGAGACTAATTTTTGAAACATGTGTAAGAGGGAAGATATAAAAAAGTCATAGACTTTATCTTAAAAAAAAGAAAAAAGAAATGTACACAATAACTGTAGAGGGCTGGAACTTTGGAAAAGTATACTTGAAACAAGTATACTCACAAGGTGTTAACTCAGTGGAATTGATAAGATAATGGTTCTCTAGTATACATATACTTAGTACTTAGCAGGATGATGTAATGATTCTCTAGTTCACACATAATCGGTATGCTCAAGACTGGGCCAGAATACTCTACTATTCCTGACCATTCTTACGCTATCTATCCTACTGAGACCAAGGCCTGTCCGAAGGACATCCAGAGAACTAGCCCAAACATTACAAATAACTTTATTACATATTTAAAAGAAGTAGCAAGTTGTATATAATATTTTTGCAGTTTCATGTGTAATCATCTTTTTAAAAAATATACTATGTTATGGAGTTGCTTGTTTTATTCCATAAATTAAAAATAAGATTTTAAAAAATGTGTAAGTGCTTGCTGGCCACATTTGCATATAAAAGGATCAAAAAAATCTGAGTATGAAGAGGAAACAATGACCTTGCACCCAAGGCCTGGTATTTATTCTTAGCTTTTTGTGCAGTCACTCATATATGAAAGAAAAGAATTAAGATTAAAAGTCTGGGGAATCTCAAACCTAGGGCTGTGTAATGACCATAAACTGGTTTATAGTCTAGCTTTCAGAGATTAAATTTGGCAGATATATGGAGTGTTCATCATAAACTAGAGTGAGATTTTTGATAGAATAATCCAAGACTAAGAATGAGGTCATTAGCTGGCTATGAGAACTGCACTTTTGCTGTGAAGAGGTTAGCACCTGTTGTTGGCAATCTATTGGGGAGAGAGAAAAAGATTTTAGTAGTAAAGACTAAGGGAACAAGAAAGGACTTGAGAGGAGAGTTTTTTATTTTGTTTTTGTTTGCTTTGTTTTTGCTTGTCCTAGGCAAGAATGTCTTATCTTTTCTAACTAGGCTGAAAGAGTATGGGCAGCACTCAATATTTCCCCAAGGAAAAGATTAGTAAGGATTTCATTTGAGCCAGAGTCTGGAGGCAACGGATTATGTGGCAAAAATTATGCATCTAGCAAAGCAATGTCTGGTGTAGACTACAGCCCCATCTCAACAAAATCCTGCAGATACCATAAGGGAGGAAGCCAATCCTTACCAAAACACATAAGTGATCCTGCAGCATCAAAAGGTATGGACTGCCAGATTTAGGGGGAAATGAGTAGTTGTTACTTAACTGCTTTTCTTATCTGGCTATTTCATAAATTTTTTTTTCTTTTGAAATAATTATATTTTCTGGCTGACCATTAAAATTAAGATAATACAATCAAACAACAAGTAATTATTAAGTAGTTGCCAAGGATGGTATTAGGTATTGGGAATAGAAAAGCAAAAAATCACCCCTATCTTCAAGGATCTTTCATTTTAACAAGAAACAACATGAACACAGTAGGTACATTAAGAATACATATAAAACAGATACAAGGAGAAGGAAATAGCAAATCATCCCAGTATCTTTGCCAAGAAAACTCCATGGACAAAAGCCCATAGTACTAAAATGTCTGAAAAACAAGATGTGCCAGATATAGTACTTCTACAAATACGAGGCAAAATTACCTGTTTTCAAGGAAGAATTTTTAATGGAGGAAAATAAAGGGGAACTAGAAATCAGTGGGGAGGGAGACTCTGGGTAGTGATGGCAAAACAAGGTAAAGCCTTAGTTTTGGGCAAGATGATATACTAACTTCTCTCTGTATCAGTTCAAAGTGATACTCTTTTTTGCTCATTTAAATACAATTTTACTTTCATTCTTTGACTATGTGAAATAAGTACTCCCCTTTAGTTTTTTTCCTTTTGTATCTTTCTTTCCTCTTTCCTTTCTCCTTTTAAGATGTTATGTTATTATGACAACATAACAAAAATCATTCATAGGCCCTACATTTTGATTTCCTCTATGACTCCTACTGACCTAACAATTCTTAAGGGTTACTTATCTCATGCCCCAACTCCTCATTACAATGTACACTTCATCTTTATGAAATACTTTCTAGTACCTCACTTATATTGACTTTTTTTATGTCTATATTTACTCCTGTATGTGTATTAATACATTTCTACTAAGCTCTGATCTTTTTATTAGTAATATTTGGAAATCTTGTACTGGAGTAATATTTAAGGTTCATCCCATTGAAAAGCACTTGGGACAGCAAGGAGTTAAAACAGGAATTTTTTTTCCTCTGAAGGATTATACTCAGTTTTGCTGAGTTTTTCTAGGTTGTAAGCCTATATCTTATGCCTTTTGGAATATTATATTCCATGTTTTTCACTTTCTTATAGCTAATAAATCTTGCATGCTCTTGACTATAATCCCTTTAATTTCTTTTCTTTTATTGATAGTTTTTTTTTGCAGTTTTAGCATAAAAGCCCTGCTTTAATCCATTACTGCCTCAACTTCTTATCAGTGAGATAAAATGTAAAATAATTAAGATAAATTTCTTGATTTGTGTCCCATTTTCCAGTAAGATTCTTAGTTCCTTTTCAATGTTGCATATATGTGAAGATTATAATTATATATAGATTAGAGTACATTTACTGGGTGAAATTGGAATTAAAAGACACTATTTAAATTTTCATCTCTCAATTGTTTCCATAATGATCTGAAAAGAAAACTACTTTTCCTTCTCTAAATTTTCAACCAGGTACTCCTAGATATACCTATGCATCTTTTTAAGAAAGTCAATTTCTACTATTTATTTTCAAAAATCAAGGAGCAAAAAGTGGAGAAACATTTTACCCAACATTATACAAAAAACATTTGTTAAGTACTTACTATGTGCCCAGCACTGAGCTAAGTGCTGATAGTATCACACTTGAATCCAAGGAATACATTGGGTGGTAAATAAAAAATTGGTTGGTCTTCTGAGCTCTTTTTAAATAGAGGATTTAGAAGGAATTTTGCTCCGTCTTCTGGTCCTCTTTCTAGAGGGCAGAGGCCACTAAAAATACTGATGAAGCTTGAGTACCAAAGTAGATATGATCTCCAAGATAATGGAATTCCTGGTGATAAACTAACGCTTCCTAGAAGAGTTGGGGGTGAAGGAGACATGAATCCAGGAGAGCAGCATCTCAGTTTGAGGATGTAGGGTGAGAAGCCATCTTAGTTTTCAACCAAGGCTAGATTTTTCTTTTCTCTGACTTTCACTTCTCTCTCCTGTCCATCTCACCCCATAACCCCAAGATAAATCTAAACTTTGCTCAGCATTTTGTCATACCATCTGTAACTTCTTTTCTAGCTGGGCCCCAAAAGTTGTCACTGATATTGCTGTAGTCTCACCAGCCATAACTTCCAACAACTGGCTGCAAGTTCATTATCCATGTGGTTTCTCTCTAGTGTGCTTCTATTATGAATTCCTGAAATAAAATCTTGTTACACCTTTTTAAAAGAAGTTTAGAGGGTTTTTTCTTTTCTTTTTTCTACTAAAAACTAATTTTTTTCTCCCTCTACTTCTCATCACTGAAAAAAAAAACTTTTGTAACAAATATATGTAGTCAAGCAAAACAAATTCTCACATTACTCATGTCCAAAAATATGTCTCACTTTGCAATTTGAGTACATTGCCATTTTGTTAGGAGATTGTTAGCATGATATATTATCATTGGTCCCTTTGAATTTTGGTTGGTCATTGCAATAATTAGAGTTGTTTTTCTTTCTTTTTTTTTGTGAATGTTTTATGCTTTTAATAGTTTTTTTTTATTTAATAGCCTTTTATTTACAGGATATATGCATGGGTAACTTTACAGCATTAACAATTGCCAAACCTCTTGTTCCAATTTTTCACCTCTTACCCCCCACCCCCTCCCCCAGATGGCAGGATGACCAGTAGATGTTAAGTACATTAAAATATAAATTAGATACACAATAAGTATACATGACCAAAACATTATTTTGCTGTACAAAAAGAATCAGACAGTTAGAGTTGTTTTTCAAAATTGTTTATCTTTACAATATTTTTGTTATAGTATCAATTGTTACCCAATTCTGCTCTTTTCACTCTGCATCAATTCATATGAATCTTTCCAGGTTTCCCCATCATCCTTTTTGTCATTTCTTATAGCACAATAACTTTATATCCAAGTGTCATCATTGGTTCAGTCATTCCCCAGTAGAGTTCTGGTTTCAAAATATTTCCTCAGTATGATTATTAATTCCCTTTATGTTAATAGTTCCAGTTAGTCTGTTTCTGGCTCATGCATTTCCTGTCTTCTTCTGGCATTTAGACAACAGAAGAATGTAAAGGGAAAACCAAGTTTGTTTAGAGAGGTATTCCAATATAAAAAAAAAGTGTAGAAAACATGATGTATTGCTGAGAGAACTATGATACATTAATGTAATGGAGTACTATCATGCTTTAAATATGAACAGATGTGAAGGTTTGAGTGAAATTCAGAGAAAGCTTTATGTTAAATGATACAGATTGAAGAAAACAGAGCCAAGAGAATACTTACAAAGACTACAATAATATAAATAAAAAATACCATGTGGCCACAAAACTTATGTCATGTACAATGGATAGTGTTGCTGCCATACTATCAAAATTGAAACACAAATTCTTACTTTCTATTAACAATTGACTAATGTTCTTAACAAATGAGATCACTATGAAAAAGCATACCCAGAAAGAAGAGGACCTGGATAAAACCTTTGGAGCATCTGTATCCATAAGCTAGAGATAGATCTTGGTGGATCAAAGGACACCAAGGAGGGAAAAGATAGAGAAAAGGAGAACCAGAAGAGATCAATGTCATGGAAGCTAGAGGTAGACAATATCCAAGATGACAGAGATATTTGACAATTTAAAAAGCTGTGAACGAAGCAAGTTAGATAAGGGCTAAAAAGATCATCTGGTTTGACCATTGAGATAATTGGTAACTTAGGTAAGCAGTCAGTCAAGTATTTGTATTTGTTTTATTTTTTATTTTTTTGGTCTGGTTCTCCTTCTTCCCACATTCCTATCTCCTTCATGACCCATGAGATATAATTACAGAATTAGGGAGGGCTAGATCAGAATGAACTACATACCTGTCAACATCAGATTGTTTGATGACCTTAGTTTTCTGATGGTAAGCTATCTAGACATTATGAATCTTGAACTTTATTTGATACTGAAGTAAAAATGTGACCACTTAACAGGAAAACACTTAAAAATTTTAAAAATCCTTTTTGGAGGGCAGCAGTAAGGGTGTGTAGCACATTTTCCCCCTATAGAGAGTTCATAAATCTATTCATTCAATAAATATTTGAGTACCTGCTACCAGTAGGGCACTGTGCTAGGTATGATGGGGATATAAAATTGTTTTGTCTCCCAGGGAGATGCAAATAGAAAGGCACTAACTTCACTCTCATAGGAGAAAAAAAAAATCAAAGATTGCTCTAAGAGAGGCTGAAGTACCTAAGAAGGCTGATGCAATTTTAACAGAGGCACAAACTGGAAAATTGGAATGAATGATTCATGACAATTACAAGAAGTAAGGAAAAAGAACAGCCCAGCCCACCCTCTGACATCATTCATTCACTGCTTAAGCAAATAAAGATAAATCTGCAGTTGATAATACTGAAATAGGATGAAATCTCCAGCTATTAAATGGGATTATTTTAGAAAAGATTTGGTCATATAACATGTTCTGGATTTAAAATATATTTTCATCAATATTACTACAATTGTAAACATGAAAAAGTGGCACATAAAAATTTGTTTCTTTTTAAAAAAAATAATCATCAAATGACCCATTTTGTTTTGTGAATAAATGACAACACAAAAAGAAGAAAATAATAGTCATTTAATGTGCAAAATAGAAAGAAATCATTGTTTCACACCTCTACCTCTTTTTGCTTGGCCCATATTTCTTCAAGAAAAGATTAATGTTCTATTATGAAATCTGCCTTTTACCTAGTTGCTGATGCACACCTTTGCTTTAAAGTATATACTAATATAGAATTTCCCACAAAAACTGAATAAAGATAGCCTTGGCCCTTGTCAGGCATGTCCAGTCCTCCCTTTCCCAATGCTACTTGAAGTTTAAGGATGGCTTTAAATCAGCATCCACTCAAAGCTTGCAATTCCTCCCCTTATTCTCTTTCTTTCTTGCTTTCTTGCTTTCTTTCTTTCCTCCCTCCCTTTTTTCCTCCCTCCCTCCCTCTTTTCTTCCTTCCTTTCTTCCTTCCTTCCTTCCTTCCTTCCTTCCCTTCCTTTCTTTCTTTCTTTCTTTCTTTCTTTCTTTCTTTCTTTCTTTCTTTCTTTCTTTCTTTCTTTCTTTCTTTCTTTCTTTCTTTCTTTCTTTCTTTCTTCCTTCCTTCCTTCCTTTTCTTTCTTTCTTTCTTTCTTTCTTTCTTTCTTTCTTTCTTTCTTTCTTTCTTTCTTTCTTTCTTTCTTTCTTCCTTCCTTCCTTCCTTCCTTCCTTCCTTCCTTCCTTCCTTCCTTCCTTCCTTCTTTCTTTCTTTCTTTCTTTCTTTCTTGCTTTCTTTCTTTCTTTCTTTCTTTCTTTCTTTCTTTCTTTCTTTCTTTCTTCTAAACCAATAAGAAGGCATAACAGTTTAAAGCCAAAAAAAAAAAAAAAGCATTTAACAAAAAAGAAAAGAAATGAAAAAAAATTTCCCCTCCATATTCACAGGAGAGTCTATTCTACCATATATCTGTACGCATTGAGAATATGTAGAAATACACAGAGAAAACGTGTGAACAGGGAATTCATATTTGTTTGGACAGAGAAACCACTTGGTAGGGGTGATATAATTGAAGAAAATTCAAATTAGAAAACATCTTTAATCAAGGAGCATACAAAAGCAAGTTAGCATCCTAGGGCTGTGTTCCCACAAGAAAATAACACTTTTTTCTTTGTGCTACTTGCTTTCCTGCCTGCCACCAAGATCTCCTGGTCTAGTGATGTCACTGTACATAGAACTGCTTTCTCTGCTGCTGTAATGCCTGGCATCTGTGTTGCTCTATTTCTCTCCTCTGTGCTGCCATCTTCTGGTTTTCTGCTAAATTTCAGATACTACAAAGTCTGTTAGGAGGGAGTCCAAGCTCTTTTAGCTCAGTGTCCCAAGAGCTCCCTCAGCTCTGTGATTCAGACACTACAAAAGCCTTAAGGCCCTAAGTCTGTCTTTGCACTGAAGTTTTGTCTCAGCTGCTACTTCATGAATTCAGTCCACTCTGAAGGGCGTGGACTGCTAGGTGAGCATTTTGTGCCAGTGGAGAGGCATGAAATGTCCATGGTTCCCAAATGACTACAATACAGTAGTGCCCTAGCTGTGGATGACTGTGTCTTAGAACCATATTCTTCTTATCTACAAAATCAAGAGTTTGGACTATATTACTTTTAACTTCCCTTTTAGCTATAGATATTTCTGATTTGTGGTATGTCTCTCTCTCTTTTTTTTTTTTTTTTTTTTTTTTTTTTTAAATTTAATAGCCTTTTATTTACAGGATATATGCATGGGTAACTTTACAGCATTAACAATTGCCAAACCTCTTGTTCCAATTTTTTACCTCTTACCCCCCCACCCCCTCCCCTAGATGGCAGGATGACCAGTAGATGTTAAATATATTAAAATATAAATTAGATATACAATAAGTATACATGACCAAAACGTTATTTTGCTGTACAAAAAGAATCAGACTCTGAAATATTGTACAATTAGCTTGTGAAGGAAATCAAAAATGCAGGTGTGCATAAATATAGGGATTGGGAATTCAATGTAATGGTTTTTAGTCATCTCCCAGAGTTCTTGTGGTATGTCTCTCTTGTGACTTCTTATTATATTATTTTTATTTTGTACTTTAAAAAATCAACTCAATATTGAATTATTAAAAAAAAGCCATTGATAACTAAAAATATGTAACTGATATTGATTATAATAATTTAAATTAATTGTTATTAAGAGAAGATAAAAACCTAGATAAAGTGAAATACAGTACTTATTTTTTTGTGCCATTTTTGTTGCTTTTCACTTATGTCTGACTCCTCATTCCATTTAGGTTTTTCTTGGCAAGTATACTGGATGGTTTGCCATTTCCTTCACCAGCTCATTTTCCAGGTGAAGAACTGAGGCAAGCACAAGTAAGTGATTTGCCCAGGGTCACACAACTAGTAAATGCCAGAGTCCAGATTTGCATAGTGCCAAACACTGGATAAATTCAGAAATGAAAATAAAAGCAAAAAAAAAAAAAAAAAAAAAAAGTAATACCTGCCCTCAAGGAGCTTACATTCTAATGGAGAAAGATTTACAAGAAGAGGTGAAAAGTGGGGTCCTTAAGAGGGAAAGTAGTTAAAGGGAGGAGACATATGACTCAGAGGATAGAACCTGAAGTGGGAAGTAAGGAATATCTAAATTCAAATCTGGCCTCAGGAATTTACTATCTGTGTAACTCTGGACTAGTCATTTAACCTCTGAATGTCTGAATCTATTGAGGAAGGATATGGCAAACCACTCCAATATATTTAGCAAGAAAATCCCATGAACAGAATGATCGTTGGGGTCATAAAGAGTATACAGGGTCACAAAGAGTCTGATGTGACTGAATAACTGAATAACAAGTTTAAGGAAGACATTGGTCACAGACAAAACTAATTCTTAAAGAAGAGACAAAGTAAAGAAGAGAAGGATAAGCATAAGAAAATAGGTTGGAGAATACCCAGTTAGCAATCATAATTATAAATGTGAATTGGATGAATTCACTCATAAAACTGAAGATAACAAGATGAATTAGAAACCAGAATCCAACAATATTGTTGATAATATGGATGCTATGGAATACTTTTGTGCTATAAGGAATGACAAACAGGCAAATTTCAGAAAAACCTGGAAAGTCATACATGAACTAATACAAAATGAAGTGAGCAGAAGCAGGAGAATATTGGACACAGTAATAGCAATATTGTTTAATGATCAACTATAACTGACTTAGCTCTTCTCATCAATATAATGATCTAAGACAATTCCAAAAGACTTATAATGGAAAATGCTATCCACATCTAGAAAAAGAACTGGTGGAGTCTGAATGTAGATTGACACATTTTTTTTTTTCACTTTCTTTTTTGTATTTTTTTCCTTTTGTTCTATTTCTTCTTTCACAACATGACTGATTTTTTACATGATTGCACATACATAATCTCTATCAAACGGCTTACTGTCTTACAGAGGATGGAGGGGGAAGGAGAAAGGGAGAAAACTTGGAGCTCAAAATTTTATTTAAAAATTAATGTTAAAAATTGTTTTTATACATCATTGAAAAAAACAAAATGCTATTTAAAAGAAAAAAACTGCCAACAATATAAAATACCTGGCAGTTTACTTGCCAAGACACATATAGGAACTATATAAACACAGTTATAAAATACTCCACATGAGAAAGATAGGTCTAAATAACTGGGAAAAATAATTATTCATGAGTAGCCTATGCCAAAAAAACAGTAGCAATAATGTATAAATTAATTTACTTAGTGTTATACCAATCAAATTATCAAATAAGTACTTCATAGAGGGCTAGAAAAAATTATAACTAAATTCATTTGGAACAAAAGGTTAAGAACATTAAGAGAATCAACAGGAAAAATGGGAAGGAAGGGGAACTAGCAATATCAGATCTCAAAAAATATATATATTACAAAACACTAGTAATGAAAACAAGTTGGTAGTGGGTAAAAAACAGAGAAGTTGATCAATGGAATAGATTATGTACATAATATACAGAAGCAAAAAAAAAAAATACTGCGTTTGATAAACCTGAAGATCCCAGCTATTGGGAAGAGACTTCACTATTTGACATAGACCAGAGAAAACTATAAAGTAATCTGGAAGAAATGAAGCATAGATCAACATAATGTGCTAAGATAAGCACAAAATAGATATATGATTTAGATAGGATTGTTTTCAAAAGCAAATTAGTAGTACATGGATCTAAGTCATATCTGTGGGTGGGAAAAGACTTCATGACCAAACAACAAAAATTTTCACAGGAGCTAAAACTGATGATTTTGATTACATAAAATTAAAAAGTTTTTTTTTTAATAAAATCAATGTGACTAAATTTAAAATAAAAGAAGGAAAATGGGAGAGGAGAATCTTTACAGCAAGTTTCCCTGATAAAGATCTCAATCCTAAAAAAATTTGGGAATTGAGTCAAATTTACAAAAGTAAGAGACATTTCCCAATCAATAAATGGCCAAAGGATATGACTAGGTGGTTTTCAGAGTAAGAAATAAAAACTATCAATAGCCATATGAAAAAAAATTTTAAACCTCTAATAATTAGAATAGATACAAATCAAAACAACTTTGAAATACAATCTCAAACCCCTCAGATTGGCTAAAATGATAAAAAAGGAAAATAATAAATGCTGCAGGACATGAGGAAAAAATAGGAACTGTTGGTGGACTTGTGAGCTAGTCTAACCATTCTGGAAAGCAATTTGGAACTATGTCCCAAAGCTATTAAAGTGCATATACCCAATGACTTAGCACATGCACTAATAAGTTTATACCTTTTGGAGAGATTAAAAAAAAGAAAAGGAAAAAAGTTTATAGCTCTTTTTATGGTCACAAAGAACTAGAAACTGGATGATACCCATCAATTAGTGAATGGCTGAATAAGTTATGGTATATGAATGCAATGGAATGCTTTTGTGTTCTAAGATATTATGAAGGGAATGGTTTCAGAAAAATCTAGATTTATATGAGGTTATTCAAAACAAAGTGAATAGTACCAGTTATATAATTTGTACAGTAATGAGACAATATTGCATAGTCAACTGTGAAAAACTTAGTAACTTTGAGCAACACAGTGACTCACCACAATTCCAAAGGACATAAGAGGAAACATGCTATTCCCCTCCAGATAGAGAACTGATGGACTCAAGGTATTGAATAAAACATATTTTATTTTATTTCTTCCTTTTTTCTGTCTTTTTTTGGAAATGGGATGGAGGAAAACATGGAAATTCATTTGGTATGACTACATATTACTAACGAGTTCTCTTTCTTGCCTTCTCTTGCTTTCTCTGGATGAGGGAATGATTTAGAG
Organism: Sarcophilus harrisii; assembly: GCF_902635505.1. Taxonomy (NCBI): domain Eukaryota; kingdom Metazoa; phylum Chordata; class Mammalia; order Dasyuromorphia; family Dasyuridae; genus Sarcophilus; species Sarcophilus harrisii. Next base: position 149,074,230 of record NC_045427.1, read on the forward strand.
CTGGAAATAAAATAAAATTGAGTTTAAAAAAATTTTTTTCTGGAAAACATAGAATTAGTTCTCCTCAGAATTTACAGTCTAGTAAATACTGAAGAGTCTGTATATGCAAGAACCACAGTATTCACCTCTTTTTGGGGGAAATCTCAAGTTTATCTTGGCATATCCCAAATATTAATAGCCTTTATCATTCAAATCACCTAATGTAAACCCTGTTAAAGGCTTTAAACATATTCTCCCCAAATATCTGATATTAAAAGATTGAAAAATCATGATAATTTAAGATCCATTGTCCAAGACAATATTGCAATCCATAATCTCAATATTTAAAATCACTTCTACATGGGGTCCTATTAGTCCAGTTGGAATATACATAAAAAATTGATGGTGACGGTAATGTGATTGTCATCAGCACCCACAATGACCTCATCTAAGGAATGTAAGCTGAATCTCAAATTTAACATTTGCATAAGATCTTCCTCAGTAATGGAGAGAATAATTACTATATGCTTCATTCCAGCATAAGGGACAGAATTAGTGAGAGCTTGAGGGGAGCAGGGAATTATCTTTTTCTTCTAGCTTTAAGAGAACACATATGTAGTTCTATTTTCTCTTCACAGAAGGTCTCTGGAGGGAAAGAAAGACTCTGGGAAGAAGTGAAAATATAGATGATCTGGCACCTTAAGGTTGCCTTCTTCCAAGTTTGTCACATGGAATTCTTAAAAATTCTCTTGGGTAAGATTAAGGACTCTTTTTGCTGAGCTTGCTGCTCCCTTTGGAACCATTCTGTTTATTGTCTGGAATATGCTCATCTGTATAACTTTTCTGATTTTGGTTTAGTTGCATAAATTTATTTATTTATGATTCACTATGAATGATGGTCTTTGTGTAGCTGATATTTGCTAAGAAGGGAGTGAAGCTTTTGAATATAGTTTGGGACATTCCTTAATTAAGAGAGACAAATTAGGAAAGGAAGTTAAACTTAATAACTTTTCTGCCAACATTAACAATATTTAAGGGAGTGAATAGCTACTATTCCAGCCTGGTACTCACTTCTTGAAAAGAGTAGAATGGCCAGCCCTTGTAGCTCCAATCTCCTGGCAGGAGTCGAAATTTCTCCTTGGCAAAAGATGGATAGAGAAGATTGGAGATAAGTACTCATACCTCTCTAAGAACCCAGCTTCTTAAACTGTTGTTTGCAACCCCATTTGGGGATCTTGTAACTGAACATGGGGAATCACAAAATTATTATTTATTGTCAGTAAATGTTTTGATTTGTATTTATACCTATTTGTATACCTATTTTATATACTTATATGCCTTGGTCCATGTAAAAATTATAGAGTGACTCTGTATAGTTTTGCATACTGATATATTTTTATATTACCTTTATTTCCTATTTTATTCTTATCTTTCCCTTCCACAGTTATTTCTTATAATAAAAAGGGGGGGAGAAGAGGGACCAATTCAGCAAAACTAACCAACCTATCAAAAAAGAATCTGATGATATATGTAATGTTCTATAACCCAAAGTCCCCCACCTCTACAATGAAGTGTGTGTGTGTGGGGGGGGGGGGAGCTGTCTACTCATATATTTTCTTTAGAGCCAAGTTTAGTTTAGTTTAGTTTAGTTTAGGATTTTGCAGAATTAAGTTTCAATTATTTTGTTGTTATAGTCATTGCTGTTGTTTTCATGTCCATTGTACTCATTGTATATAATGTTTTCCTAATTCTGATTACTTAATTTTGTATCAATTTATTTGTCTTTCTAAACTTTTCTGTATTCATCATGTTCATTGTTTCTTATAGGATAGTGATATTACATTACATTTATTTTGGGCTGAGATTAACCTAGGCCAGTCCTTTGATCTATTCTTAGCATCAAAATGCAGTGAGGTATTTATGGACCATAAAATAAAATAAAAATCATTTTACTGATAAGGGATCAAAAGAATACAACTTCAAAGTTAAAAAAAAATCATAAAAAACTGTTCTCACTACTTACATCTGCTATCTCCATAGCTCTGCCACAGTCACTAGGCCAGGAATTCTGGAAGGCTTTCTGTAGAGTTGGACCTCAAGAATGACCTGTGATTGAATAACTTTTCTCTCTTTCCTGATCATTCCAGGCTGGCCTATCTAAATTTTGTGAAAGGATAAATGATCATACCCCCTTGGAAGACATACCTAGTTCATCTGCCCTTGGAACCAGTATATTGGGTGCTGGATAGGGATATCCACAGAAAGAGAGGAAAAACGAGTGGGCAATGGCAAAAAGAAGACGTGGACAAAGAGGATCTTACCCAAACCCATAGAGGAGCAAAACAGGACTTTTGCCTCAGTAATGCATAGGCATAATAATTGATAGGAGAGAGGATTGACAATCTGCAGGCACTCATTATTAGTAGCCCACACAAAACTAAAACCACCCCTTCCATGACATTCCTGTACCACAATTGCTTTATTCATTCCCCAAATGATGGGTGTCTACTTCCCCATCCCCAGCAAATATTTTCCTGTATTTTGATATATTAGGTGCCTTTCTTTTCATTAACGACCTTCTTTGGGGTCAATCAAGTAACATTAGAATTTCTGCATTCAAAGGTAATGATATTTTAACTTTGGGAGTAGTTTCTCTTAATGCTATTTTGATCCTGAGTAGAGAAAAGTTCCAAAATTGTTAATTTATTCATTATGTTTCCATGCTAAATGGGATATTTAAGTATCTTGATAGTAATGTTGCTCTTAAACATACAAGGACATATCTATTGAATGGGTTAAAATGCACCCAAAAGGTGATGGTGTGATTCCTTGTGTAATATTTATGTTCACTAAGTAGGAGTATTCTTGTGCTGTTTCCTTCCCTGATCTGCACATGTGTAAGTGTCTCAGTATGTCAGTAGGTTGCCATATTCCTAGTAGCCCCTAGAGGACACTAAAAACATTAGATACTCCATTCGATGATAGCTATTTGTTTCTCTGAATTTCCACTAATGATTATAAAAATATTTTAAAAGTTGATAGCTCCAGTTTTCTTAATTCAGTCCCTCTTCCCCTTTGAATATTTTATCTTTCTCAATTTCTCCTGACCTCACAATTCCAAAGAATTCATTCAAGGAACATATAGGTTATTGGTATTTAATTAGAAAAAAAATTAAAAGTAAAACAAATATATTTTCTGTTCTTATAAGGTGACAAGCTATTCTAGTGGAAATAGGAATCTCGACTTCTCTTTTCCTCTCCTTTCCTTTTGTCCACTCATACTTCTGGGGACTTCTGTGCTGGGGACTTCCCCTGCATTCTCAAATTCCTGTGGCTCATGTTACTCACGTGATTTGCTTCAATGGGGCAGAGAAGATTCTGGCAGCATTCTCCAAAGGGATGGGGGTGGGGGAGAGAGGGGAACTGAAAGACTCATGATTCATCCATACTGATTCTAGCTGGTTTCTAGACAGGTTCTCAATTAGTTCTGAGCAAGAGTGAATCTTAAATCTTTTCTTCTTGATGTCATGCTTCATTCCATTCACCCTGCTTTTACATTGTACTCTGTCATGAGAGCAATTACTATCCCCCCAGAAACATCCCAGAATCTACCTAGCCTCACTTTAGTGATTAGTCACATCACTAAATCACCTGAGTTTTAGGGTCCTCCAGAAAAGAAGCCAAAGAAAATTATGCAAAAATTCACCATCTCCCCAAGGCAGGGTTAAACCCATTTGAATAGCTTGAAGGCTTATTGAAGCACTATTCCCAGAGTGCTGGGAATAGAGTAAAAAAGGCCTGAGTGAAAATCCAGCCTTAAACACTACATGCATGACCCTGGGCAAGTCATCCTCTGTCTTAATCCACTGGAAAAGCAAATGGCATGTATCTTTGCCAAGGAAGTTCCATGGACAGTATGGCCCATGGAGTCATGATGAATCAGATGTGAATGGACAAAAACAACTCTGTTTTATGATTCTATCAATGACCTGGATAAAAGGTAATGAGCTTATCAAAATTGAAACCTTATTGTCAAAAACTGTGAGGGATGTCTAACAGGATCCAAAAAAAGGTCTTGTTAGGCTAGATTTTTGAGCTATCTCAAAAACATCTGGGAGTTTAATGGATTATAATCTAAATTAACATGGTGTAATAGCAACTCCAAAAGCCAATGTGACCACAGCTTATATAAAATATATAAAGTAATCAATATAAAGTAAAGAAGGATATCTAGGACTAGAGGAGTGATAGTCCTACTGTCCTAGAGCCTGTTCAGATCACATTTGGAATACTAGGTTCAGTATTGACACCAAATTTTATGAAAAATAGTGATAAACTGGAATGTGTCCAGAAGAGAGCAAGTAAGATAGTCATATACTTGAAAGTTATTTTCAAGTATTTAAAAAACTGTAATGTAGTTGAGGAATTAGAGTTACTCTATCATTAGAAGGCAGAATTAGAAATGAGTAGAAATTCCAGAGGCAAGGTTAGGCTTCTTAACAAAAAGAACTGTTCAAAAGTAGAATTTGCTGTTTCAATCAATCAATATTCATTTAAGGGACTATGATGTGTCAGTTATTATGACAGGTTCTGGGATTAAATATACAAAATTATGAAGCCATCCCTTCAATTAAGCATCTTATATCCTATCAGAGGAATAGCATGTGTGTATACAAACATATGCATGTAAAAAAAGAGTATACATGAAATAAATACTGTTAGTTTAGGAAGGAGGGAACTAGTAGTTTGGTGGATCAGGAAAGCCTTGTGTAGAAGGTGTTGCTTAAGTTCTGTGTTGAAGGAAGACAAGAATCAGACCAAAAGGGGAAAAAACAACAAGAAAGAAAAGGCAAACAAACAAAGGCAAAAATATTATGCTTCAGTCCACTTTCAGAAGTCTCCATAATTCTCTTTCTGGATGAGGATGGCATCTTCCATTCTAAGTCTATTAGAATTGTCTTGAATCAATACATTGCTGATAAGAGCCAAGTCCATCACAGTTGATCACTAATAATCTTGCTATCACTGCATACATTGTTTTCTTGGTTCTGCTTACTTCACTCAGCATCAGGTCATATGGGTCTTTTCAGGCTTTTCTAAAATCAGCCTGCTCATCATTTCTTACAGAACAAAAATATTCCATTACAGTCATATACCATAACTTATCTAGTCATTCCCCAAATGATGGCATCCTCCATTTACTTTATAAAGAAAAAAGATTGTGATAATAGAAAAAAAAAGAGTGCTAAGCACCAGTGACTTACGTTTGAAGCAATTGGTTTTTCCTTCCCTACTTCTCTTATAACCCAATTACAGTTTTTAATATTTCTTTCTTTTTAACCCGATTCATGATCTAACCTCTGTTGTTAGGATTTCCTCTCCTTTTAATCTACCCTTCTTCTTATCCCTTTTACTTCCTTCTTCCATTTCCTTTTTTCCCTGTTGAGTAAAATGTATTTCTGTGTTTAACAGCTGATGTGTATTCTTTCTTCCTTTGATTCATTTAGATGACATTGAGGTCAAATGCCTCCTTCCTTCACCCTTTCCCTTCTTCTTCCTTGTCTGTATGGTTTTCTATTTGCATACCCTAATTTTGTGTATTTATGTGAGATAGTTTTCTCCACCCTTCCTTTTCATTCCTGAACCACCAATAATATATTCATCTCCCCCCTCTCTTCCCTTTCTTCTTTTAAGATCATCAAAACATAACAAAAACTCTCTCCAGTCTACTGTCTTATTATACTATCTCGATCATTACTGAGGGTTCTGAGGTGACATATTTATCATCTCCTCACATTGTAATATAATAATTCCATTCTTCTTTAATAACTTATGATTGCTCATTCATATTTACCTTTTCATTTTTTCTTTTGACTTTGTTTCAATATTTCTTACTTTCTCATTTCATACTTTCTCATAGTAACTTCTACTTAGTACATTCTAATTTTCAGGGATTCTTTTAATTTGATAGTTTTGTACCTCTTGAACTAGGTTGTTAGGTACCTTTCCAATTATTTCTTCCATATTTCTCATTTATTTTCTAAGTATTTACTCTTATATTCTAATTTCATATATAAAATCATTTGCTACTTTAAAAAATCTTGCTTCATAGCTTTAAGGAATTTTTGTTGAGCTTGGACCCAAGCTGTGTTTTTCTTTGAGAATTTGCTTGTAGATGTCTGGGAGTCATTCTTTCCTTTTGGTTTGTGTCTTGAACATCTGTGTCATAACAACTCTTTATAGTGGGATTTCCCCTTCATTCTTCTAGGTTTACATTCTAATTTCAAATTTTGTATACTTATTTCTTACTCAGTACACAGCCTTAGACATGCAACCACTCCTTACTCTGAGTTGCTACCTGAAGATTCAGTTCTTTTCAGGTCACACTATATTTACTACTCACCACTGTGTGTTAAGCTACAGATCTTCCATCTTTTTCTCTTTCCTACACAAGCTATCAGGTCCTCTGCGTCAGCTCCAGTCATCTTTTCCTAGTAAATAGCCAAAGGGAAACTTTGTTCAGTTTCTGTACTGGAATATTACATTTACCCATTCTTGGTAGTTTCTATCTCTACTGTTTTCAGACTTTTATGTTTCTCTACATTGAAAAAATTTTGAAGAAGTGCAGGAAAATAACTATAGCACTTTTGATAGAATTTTAAATTGGTCCAGTCATTCTGAAAAGTAATTTGGAATAAAGACTCTAAAGCTGCTACACCTTTTTTGATTCAGAGATATCATTACTAGATCTATTCTTTTAACAAAATCAAAGAAAGAAGAAAAGAACATATATCTCCAAAAATATTTGGAGGAGCTCTTCATGGTAGTCTTTTACTGGAAACTTTAGGTGTTGTCTTCTTATTGGAGAATGGTTAAACATGTAATAGAATAATATAGTGCCATAAGAATGAAAAAATGGACATTTTCATAGGAAATTAAGAAGACCTCTATAAATGGATGCAAAGTAGAGTAAGAAGAACTAGGAGAAGCATTTATAGAATGACAATAACATTATAGAGAAAAACAACCTTGAAAGGCTTTAGAGCTCTTGTCAATGCAATGATAAATCATTAGTCCATAAGCCTGAAGATAAAATATGCCATGCACAACCTGTCAGAGAGGTGATGAACTTAAAATGCATATGTTTTCTGGCATGAACAAAATAGGATTTATTTTGTTGGACTATGTGTGTTTACGATGACAGTTTTATTTTTCATTTAATTTTTGTTGTTTTTCAGTGAAGGAAAAAGCAGTAGAAGGGACAGATTACATATCCATATAAGAGAAAAGAAGCTAAATAATGTGAAATTATAATGATTAAGCTTGATATCAAGAAGAAATATGAGAATGCCTAAGCTTCCCTTCTTTGCAGGGGTGGAAGACAATTGGTATGAAACATCACATAAAATGCTGAACTTTAATATTGATTAATTTTGTTGAATTAATTTTTTCTTTTTGATTCTCTATCACAAAGAATGGGTTTCTAGAAGGGGGAATAGGGAAGAACATATTGGGAGTTACAATGATGTAAAAGTAAAGGTTACCAATAATTATAAAAAAGAAAAATCAGTTAATTAAATCAGGCAATAGAACAAGTTCACTGCTGTGCCTAGCACAGAGCAATATAGAATCATATTCTTGTGGTTGCTTATATGTAGTATTCCTAAACACTAGAAATATTCCAAGAATCAAATTGGATACTTTTATTGACATATTCCATTTCAGGAACTTAAAGATCATGCCAAAAAAAAAAAAAAAAAAAAAGGAATTTAAAATAATGGAAGTGTAGCGAAGAGGGAAAGTCTGGTTCATAAAAATTTATGTGGTCTCAAGTGAAAAGCTCAAACTTGTCTTTGATTACGGTCAGAAAGTCAAATTATTTAAGAGACCTTCAATCTAATAAAAATTTCAAATCCTTATATAGTGAGGTTAAAAAAAAGAGGCTCAGAGAATATTAACTTTGTTTATATTTATTCAAAGACAATTTGGTTTGTATCTTTTTCTAGTCTACAAGATTTAAAAAAAAAGCTGTTATAATCAATATCTTTTTATTTTTCCAGGGTTTCAAGTTACTCAGATTTTCTTTTTTAGAGAATCAAGAGGTTCCTTTAATTAACAAAAGTCACTGGGCTAACACACAAGTCTACCATTGGCAAAGCTATCTTCCAAAGCCAAACCTTGATCTATATATTACAATTAATCATCTTTTTACAGAAGTACCATACTGCTCCACTTTGACTTAAAAATTTATTGTGAAATTAAGATTACTTTCTATGTTCAAAAGGCCCGAGTAGTTCTCTAGTATTATTTTTTGCAAGTTTTATCAGGTTGTTTGACTTGTCATGTTCTTCTGGGTGACATCCTTAATTTGTCTCTATTGATTAGCCTGTTTTCAAGATGAATATATGTTTTTGGTCAGCTAGATGGTACAGTGGATAGAGTATCAGCCCTGACTTCAGGAGGACCTAAGTTCAAAACTGATCTCAGCTATTTAACACTTCCTAGCTAAGTGACCCTGGGCAAGTCACTTAACCCTAATTGCCTCAGCCAAAAAAAGATGAATATATTTTTCCTGTATTGATATCATGTTTTTTTCAACATTATTACTTTTTGCGTCTTTTTGTCCAGATTGACATTTTCATTCCCAAATAGTTATTTTCTCTTTTGTTACTTTGGTGAGACTTGCTCTCATAAATTCAAGTTTTTCTATTCCATTATTTATTTCTATTGTGCAGCCATAAATTCAAATTCAAAAATTATTATTTTTCTCTTAAATCATTCAGGCACATCATGTTGCAGTTTCATACCTTCTTGGGAATCCATAGTTTCCTCTACCTATTCAGTCATTTATTCATTATCCTTTATCCTAAAATATTTACTCATAGATTTCTGAACTCTTTTAGCTGATATAGATGCCATATCCCATTCTGTTTTTAATATCTTCCATTTTAGGTTATCTGCTTATTTTAAAGGTCTAACAGAAATTTCTTCCTCTTAAGGTGTTTAAAATGTCAGTCTTTTCTCTCTTATTCCCCATTATACATTCTCTCACTCTTCCATTTGACTGTGGCTTCCCTGGAATCTGTCTCAGTTTCCTTCCAATCTGGGTAATTCATATTTCACTGGCCTCTGTCTCTGTCCCAAGATTGGGGCTCCGTCTGTATTCTGGGCTCTTTTTGTCAGGCTCCATGAAGTGTCACACAGCTACACACATATGTCCTGTCCTTCTTCCTCTTATTCTTCAGTCCTCTGACTGATTTTTCTAGTAGCACAGAAGGTGAGTATGATGATGTCCCAATCAGAGCAAGCTTCTGCTTTTTGGTTTTCCCTGACACTGAATGGAGTGAATAGTAAAGTTGTTTTCTATTTGTGTTAGCCTCTGCGCTAAGCCCTAAAGATCCAAATATTAAAAAGAAACAGAGTTCCTCCCTCCAAGGAGCTTACAATTCCATTGGTGAAAGACAATACACAAAAAAAGAAGCAGAAAAGAGTGGGAAGGAAGAAAGGAAACTAGCATAGGGCCATAAATAGAAAAAGTCCAAAGGAGTTCAAGCAGGTAGAAAGGAAGAGACAGCTGCCTTAGGCACCCTCTTTAATTGGATATTTTAGGAGGTACTGATGAAGTGTGAATACCAAAGCTGATGTCATCTTTCAGGATAAAGAAGTTCCTAGGGCCATGATGGAAAAGATCAAAGTCATACAACCAGGAGGGAAATGTATTTGTGTTTTTTCCATAGCCAAGCAACTATTACTATATTAAAAGTTTAGGATGTTCTCCTAGAAGAGAAGTTAAAGGGCTTTGGGAATGCTTTTTCATTTTCTATATTATCAGAAAAAATGAAGCATTTATTTTAAAAAATATTTATTATATAATATAAGCACATAATCCCTGCTACCAGTAAAGCTGAGGTTGGTGGATAGCTTGAGCTTGAAAGTTTGGTGCTACAATGGATAAGAGTACTGGGCCTGGATTTAGAAAGACTCAAATTCAAATCCAGTTTCAAAGTCAGCCATTTACTATCTGTATGACCCTGAAGAAGTCATTGAACCTCTATTTAGTTAATTTCCTCAATTTCCTCAACTGTAAAATGCATAATCATAGTATCCACTTCTCAGGGTTTTTGTGAAAATCAAAACCGGTATTTATAAAGCACTTAACACAGTACCTGGCATATAGTAGGAACTATATAAATATTAATTATTAGTTATTACATGGTAGGGCCAAAACTGATCAGTTGTTTGCACCTATTCTGGCATCTGAATAGCTAGGGGGAAAGGGCCACCAGATTTTCCAATGACAAATAAATTATTGCAGATTGGAAATAGAGCAAATCAAAGCTTCTGTGCCAATTAGTCATGGAATAAAACTTGGGGGACCCAGTATAAATTTTTTTTAATTGAGAAGAGATTAGAAGAGAAGCAGAAATCTGGGAAACAATTTTTTTTACAGCCAGTGTTTCTGATAAAGGCCTCATTTCTAAAATATATAGAGAACTGAATCAAATTCATAAGAATACAAGTGATTCCCTAATTGAAAAATGGTCAAAGAATATGAATAGACAATTTTCAGATGAAGAAATCAAAGTCATCAATAGTCATATAAAACTGCTCTAAATCAATATTGATTATAAAAATGAAAATTAAGACAACTCTGATGTACCAGATTGACTAGGATGATAGGAAAAAATAATGATATAAGGGGATATAGGAAAGCTGAGACACTAATACATATCGGTGGAGTTGTGAACCAATCCAGCCATTCTGGAGAGCAATTTATAGTCCACAGAGCTACAAAATTGTGCATAGCTTTTGATATAGCAGTGCTCCTACTGGATCTGTGTTCCAAAGGGATCATAAAAGAAGGAGAAGGACCACATATGCAAAAAATGTTTGTAGCAGTTCTTTTTGTGGTAGCAAAAAATTGAAAATTAAGTGGATGTCTATCAACTGGGGAATGCCTGAATAAGTTATAGCATATGAATATTATGGAATATTATTGTTTTATGAGAAATGATAAACAGGTTGATTTCAAAAAAGCCTAGAAAGACTTAACATGAACTGGTGTTGAGTAATGCCAGCAGAACCAGGAAAAAATTGTACATAGTAACAAGAAGATTTTAAGTTGGTCAACTATGATAGGATTAGTTTTTCTTAGCAATTCAGTGATCCAAAGAAATTCCAATAAACTTTGTATGGAAAATGCCATCCACATCCAGAGAGAGAACTATGGAGACTGAATGTGGATTAAAGAATATTATTTCCACTAGTTTTTTTTGTTTGCTTGTTTGTTTTCTTCATGATTTTTCCTTTTTTTTTTTTTTTTTTTTCTGATTTTGCTCTCCCAACAACCTGGAATAAGGTATATCGATCAAGGTAAGCTGGATGTGGTCAAACTGGAGATAGAAAGATTAAACATTAACATCTTTGGTATCAATGAACTTATGGAGAAGCCCTTATGATCAGTTAAAGGGTGAGAAAAGCAGTATAATCTGAAAAGTGATAATGTGTTCCACTCGAAGTCAAATTGTTTAACATCACATTACTACAAGTCTATGCTCTAACCACTGATGCTTCTATGAAGACCTACAATATCTTCTAGAAATAATAACCCCCAAAAGATATTATATTCATCATAGGGGTTAGGAGTGTTAAAATAGAAAATAAAAAGTTGGAATTACAGGTAAGTTTGATCTAGGAGTATAAAATGAAAATGGCAGAGTCTAATAAGTTTTGTCAAGATAACTTGTTGGTCAGAGCAAAATTCTTTTTCAATAATCAAAAAGGTGGACATCATTGGCACATGGACATCACAAAACAGTCAATACTAAAATCAGATTGTTTAAATATTCTGCAGCTAAAATTATATATTCCTCAGATTGGAGAAGCTCTATATAGTCACAAGGCCTGGAGTTTCAGGTTCAGATCATGAGCTTCTTATTACTAAATTTAGACAAATTGAAAAAACATAGGAAAAACCATTAGACAATATAGGTATGACATCCCTTATGAATATGAAGTAGAGTGATGAATAGATTTAAAAGATTAGATAGAAAACATATAAAACCTGAAGAACTTTGGACAGAAGTTTCCAATATTGTATAGGAGGCAGCAACAACAAAAAAAATTCCAAAAGAAAAAAGATGGGCAAGAAAGAGAAATGTCAGTCTGATGAAGCTTTATAAATACTTGAGAAAGGAAAGAAAATGAAAGGGAAAAGAGAAAAGGAAAGATAAACCCAAATGAATGCAGGAATACCAAAAAATAACAATGAGAGGTAAGGTTTTCTTAAATGCCAATGCAAAGAAATAGGAAGAAACAATACAAAGGGAAAGAATATATCTCTAAGAAAACTAAAGATATCAAGAGAAGGTTTCATGCAAAAATGGACATAATAAAAGATAAAAATGGTAGAAATTTAAGAGAAGTAGAAGAGATTACAGAATACAGAAGAATAATACAAAAAATCTTTACGTCACTGATAGCCATGATGGTGTGATTGTTTATGTAGACCTGACATCCTGCAGAATAAAGTCAAATGCACCTTAGGAAGCATTATTAACAATAAAACTAGTGGGGGTGATAAAATTCTAGCTGAACTATTTAATATCCTAAACTATAATTCTATTGAAGCACAGCATTTAATGTGCCAGCAAATTTGGAAAATTTAACAGTGGCCAATGGGTTGGAAGAGATCAGTTTATGATCCAATTCTAAAGAAGGACAATGCCAAAAAATGTTCAAATTACTGAACAGTTGCACTCATTTCATGTGCCAGAAGATTATGCTTAAGGTTCTGCAAGCTAGGATTCAGCAATATGTGAATTGAGAATTGCCAGAAAAGCAGGCAGGTTTTCAAAAAGGTAGAGGAACCAGAGACAAAACTTCCAACATTAACTAGATTATGAAGAAAGCAAGGCAATTCCAGAAAAAAAACATCTACTTTTTATTCATTGACTACATTAAGGTTTTTGATTAATGTGTGTATCACAACAAAATGTGATAAGTCCTCAAAGAGATGTTAATACCAGATCATTTTATTTGTCTCTTGAGGAACCTGTATGTGGGCCAAGAATCAACAATTAGAACTGAACATGGAATAACTGATTGATTTAAGATTAGGGGGAAAAGTATGACAAGGATGTATATTGTCACTTTATTTAACTTATGTGCAGAGTATATTATGAGAAATGCTAGGTTGGATGAATCAAAAGCCAGAATAAGTTTTGCAAGAAGAAATATCAACGATTTCAGATATATATACAATACCATTCTGACAGCAGAAAGTGAAGAAGAATTAAGAAGCTTCTTCAAGAAAGTGAAAGAGTAAAGTGTAAAAGCTGTCTTGAAGCTTAACATTAAAAAAAACCCCTAGATCTTGGCAACTGGTGTCATCACTTCCTGGCAAATAGATAGAGAAGAAATGAAAACCCTGTCAGATTTTATATTTTTGGGTTCAAAGATCACTGTGGAGAGCAATTATAGTCATGAAATTAAAATATGCTTGCTCTTGGAAGGAAAGCTATGCAAAGTCTGGATAGCATACTAAAAAGCAAAGATATTACCCTGCCAACAAAGGTTCATAGCAATGTATGCTGTGAGAATTGAAATAAGGAAACCTGAACACCACAGAAGTGATGTTTTTAAGTTGTGTTATTGAAGAAGACTTTTGAGACTTCACTAGATAGTAAGGAAATTAAATCAGTCAATAATGTTCATTGGAAAGTCAAATGTTAAGCTGAAGCTTAAATACTTTGGGCAGATAATAAAAAGATGGGACTCATTGGAAAAAACACTGATGTTGGGAAAGAATGAAGGCAAAAGAAGAGGCTGATAGTAGAGGATAAGATATATAGTGTTACAGAAACAATGAACATAAGCTGAGACAGACTGGGAGATAGGGCAGGATAGAAGGGACTAGTGTGCTGTGGTCTATGGGGACACAAAAAGTAGGAAATAAGTGAACTGCCTCAAGTTTCTCTCTAGTCCAGGCTCTACTCCATTCACTACAACATGATTCTCTTTTAAAGTGCAGGCCTGATTATGGCATTCCTCTACTCAATAAACTCAACAGATTATTGCTTCTAGGAACAATATAAAAATGCTCTCTTTGGCATTCAAAGCTCTTTATAAGCTGGTCTCCTCCTACTTTTTCCAATTTTCTTATTACTTCCCAACACATATTCTTTAATCCAGTGACCCTAGCTTTCTGTTTTTTCCATGAACCAGGGACTATCTCTTGGCCTGAGCTGTATCTCATGCTTAGAATGCTTTTCCTCCTCTCCTCTGACTACTAAATTCCCTGACTTCCCTAAGTCACAAATAAAATGTACCTTTAGCTGAAAGCATTCCCCAACTTCTTTTAATTCTAGTACCTTCCCTCTTAATTAATTTGTACGTATCTTGTGTATATATCTTGCTTTGTATATATTTGTTTGCAAGTTTTCCCATCTCTCCATGGACCCTGAATCCCCAAACTTCAGAAATAGCAATGCTTTCAGTACAGTGAGCTTATCCATCATTTTGAGAAGTAACACCAACAGAGATGCAGCTTTGCAGTGGCTCCTGCAGACGTTATAGCCATAGACAGTAAATGAAGATCCAGAAAAGAATGTTCTTACTGCCAAAGTCCTTGGCACTGTTAAAATGTTTCAACATCATAAATTGACATGATTGTATCGGTGGAAATGACATTAAACAAAATACATTAATAACTGTTTTGTTGTTACAGTCTAAGAACCATGGTACTTTTCCATCTGATTTGCTCCTGAAACTTTCCATATGTGTTATCTCCTCCAATACAATATAAGCATTTTGAGAGCAGTGACTCTTTTACTTTTCTGTCTGTATTCCCAGAACTTGGCATAATAAATATATAATAAATAAAGCTAAATACAGGTTTCATTCATTTATTAATAATATTCATTTATAACAATGCTATGTTATAGAAGTCTGCAAGGAATGACAATTAAGTTCATGAGATTTCTGATCCTCAGGAAAGGGACCCACATGTGCAAAAATGTTTGTGGCAGCCCTTTTCGTAGTAGCAAGAAACTGGAAACTGAGTGGATACCCATCAGTTGGAGAATGGCTTAATTAAGTTATGATATATGAATGTTATGGAATATTATTGTTCAGTAAGAAATGACCAACAGGATGATTTCAGAAAGGTCTGGAGAGACTTACAGGAACTGATGCTGAGTGAAAATGAGGAGAACAAGGAGATTGTTATACACAGCAACATTGATATTATACAACAATCAATTCTGACGGACACGGCTCTTTCCAACAATGAGATGATTGAGGCCAGTTCCAATGATCTTGTGACAAAGAGAGCCATATACACCCAAAGAGAAGACTGTGGGAATTGAATGTGGATCACAACATAACATTCTCACTCTTTTTGTTGTTGTTTGCTTGCATTTTTGTTTTCTTATTCATTTGCTTTACTTTTTGATCTGATCTTTATTGTGCAGCAAGAGAATTGTATAAATATGTTAACACACATTGGATTTAACATATATTTTAATATGTATAACATATATTGGATTACTTGCCAACTGGGGTGGGAGTAGGGGGAAGGAGAGGAAAATCTGAAATGCAGGGCTGTGCAAGGGTCAAAGTTGACAAATTATCCGTGCATGTGTTTTGAAAATAAAAAGCTTTAAAAATTAAAAAAAAAAAAGATTTCTGATCCTCCACTTCCTTTCTGTGGGTATGTCTATAAAGTCCTGGTCCCAGCTTTCCTTGGTCCCTTCCCAACCACCATTATCTAAACCTTAGTTTTGATATGCTTCTCTAGCTGTGAAGGATATCATTGAGCAGCAAATAGAAATAAGGCCATTAAAACATTCAGAATAATCACTGTAGACCACATATTTACTTACAAAACCACATATTGATAAGATCTATGCTTTCTCATGTTTTATTTCTTTTGTTAAATATTTCTCAATTACTGGTTTTACCACTTGGAAGTATTGTGGTCTGCATTTGGCCCATGGACTCCATGTTTGAAACCTCTACTACAGAACACATTACTTTATTGAATAAAGGGTTGGATTATATAAATTCTAAGATTATTTTGAATTATATGATTCAATGATTCCATGAAGTAGAACACAAGAAGGAACAATTATTTTTATAGTAGAGGAATTTGATATTCAAAGTTTAGAGGAATAATATTCGAAGTGGGAAGGGTATAAGACAACCCATTACACTGAGCAAATAAAGTAAAGGAAAAGAACTTCTATTTCTATTTATTTTTATTTACTTATAATTAAAATATAGAATGACATTAGCAACATCACTCAGTCTGTATGCCACATATAGTATTCTAGGTATTCTGAAGGAACAGGAAGAAATAAACAATGGGGAGAGGTTAACAGTTATACCCTCATTAATTCATTTACTTTTAGAATATTATGTCATATTTCAGTTTAAATGGTCAAAGTAAGTGGATTTAGGGACTATAATATCAAGTTTTAATTATATTCAATCTCACAAAATAGATAAGTGACTTTTTAAATTGTAGTTTACAAAACTACAGGATGAGGATCATTTAATTATCTGAGTCCAATTAAAAAGGAAATAAGAGAGTTGACCCTCTCCTACTCCTGGTATGAGTTCTTTATGAATCACATTATGAAGTAAAAATGATGAGAGTTTAGACAGATATTGACAAATGGAATTGACAAAGAAGCTGATCAAAAAATTGAAATTATCATGAGTATTATTTAAAATATGAATTTACATTAATTGTCATTAATGATGGAATAGCCTAAAATATAGAGAGTATGAGATACTAGCTAATGAAACCACAAAGAAAATGTGCTTTTCATATGTTTATGTTTCATTTACTGAAAAGGGGAGAAATACAAACATTTCTAAGAGGACCTGAGAGAAAAACAGCCCTTTCAGATACAATTGCTTAGGAAAAGACACATATAGTTCTAAAAGAACTGTATGAAAGCAGCTCCTCAGAGGCAAAAGTACTGACTACTGGTAAAGGCAGCTCTAATGCATTGTTTCCCCAAAGCTAATTAACATGTGCCTATTTTTAGGTCTTGGAAGCTTATTGCTGGGGAAACTCTTAATTCAAGAATAGTTTAGGGGCTACAGAAAAACATTGCATATTGACTATTTGTGTCATCTGACAGAAAAATAGATTTTTGTTCATTCAACCTAACTTACAGATGGGTTATTGCAAAAGAGGAGATCTTGATTTGACGTAGGAAAGACCGTGAGAAACTGCTTATAGAAGTTAAAACATCAGAATTCAAGAAACAGAAGCAAAACCTTGCTCAGGTAAGCTGAATAGAGAGAGGCTCTTCAGTGAGGGGGGAGCTGATATAAAAAGGAAAAGCTGATGTTCTTAGATGTTTGAAAAACTACAGTGAAAAAGGCTTTCTTACTTTCTGTTGCCTCATACAGTTTCAGAAAGAAGAAACAGGTCTGCCCATGTTATCCTTTACTGCCCTCTATGGTTCCAGAAGGAAAACCACCTGGAAGGCTAGGGAGCTGACCCTAATAACTTTACAGATCCCAGGCTTAAAGGAACCTTTTCACTAAAACAGTGAAAGGATCCCTCAGTGCCCAGTCCAAGGAATAGATCTGAGAAGTGGCAGCAGCCCAAGACTAACATAGAAGCAGCCTCATCCAGCAGGAGAGCAAAGCATTTATTAAGTGGAAAAGGCATTGGAGACAGAAGTACATAGACTAAAGCAACCCCTAGCTTACATTCTATTGAGAGTGATGGTGTATTTTTAAGAATACAGTATAAATATGAAATGGATAAAAACAAATGTAATAGGAGAAACAAGACAAAGAACATCTAGTCCTTAGAACATGTACAATATCAACGTGGAACCTGCTGAGTCTCCTTTCAGAAATTTGTGCAGAGACTTTTTCCTTTCTCATTTCAAGAAGAGCATGGGTAAGTGTTCTTTGAGAATCTCCTAGTAGTTTACTACGGTGGTGATGAAAAGCTTTTTAATTGAATATGCCACAATTTAGGGTGCATGTAAAAAGCTTCAAGAGATAAATTCTCTCTGTTCCTTAGTAGCTTTCATATAAGGAAGAAGAAATGCTGTAGGTCTTCAAATAAGAGGAGGCCCACTACAAGGTGCTGGCTATTTGATGCAATGACTGAATGGTGTTGCTATTTCTTTTGCATATGTTTATTCTTTCCTAAAACAGATGAATAAATATGGGATCTGGGATGGACAAGATTATGCTCTTGTGAGAAAGGTCAGGCAAGCTATCAAAGATATCTTCTACAATCAGAGCTGGTAACAGCAGTAGCAGAGTCAGATGAGGACTGACCTGTTTGACCTAAACCAGCAAGCAAATTGACTTGGCACTCAGGACACTATGTCAATAAGCAAGAGAACAACTTGTCTACTGGCTATACCATACCCAGCAGTAAATTTGATGGGAAAGAGAGAATATTTTTTTAGTAATCACTTTAAATTTGAGCCCATTGTTCTCAGGAATAAAGGTAGAGGGCATTCCCCATTTGAGATGTAGCTGCACTTTGGTCCTCTATACACTTTCTCACTAAAAATGCTTTTGCAAAAGCTAATTGATTTTAACTGGTTATTTGATATTGTGGATATGTTAATTGGTTAAATTATATTAAAGGGAATACAATAGATGGGGAGGATCATAAACAATAGTACTAGAAGACCCTGCAGCCTCTTAAAGTTACCTTAGAGACCTGAGGGGCTCAATCATTCTGGGGACTTCACCTGCTAGTCTAAGTTGGAAAAGTGAATCTACATGCTACACAAATAATGGCATAGCACTGGAAAGTGATCTCTAGCATTGGGAAGGTTTGGCAAGGCTTCAAATAGAAGAGTGCATAAATTGCCTTTTGAAGAGATATACTCTCTGAGGCAGAGGTAAGAAGTATATTCGAGACATAAGGACTGACAAAAGACCATTATAGTTGGCAATTAAGAGATCACTGGTAATTATGGATAAAAGGTGAGTAGTAAGGTGGTTAGACAGTTCTGATGGAGCATAATGGGGCCCAAGAAAAGTTTTTTTGGAAAATATGATACTTGAGCTAGGCTTTGAAAAATGCATCAAGTGTTGATAGGCAGGTATTGGGAGAAGAGTATTTCCAGTGGACAATATGCCATGAAAAATGTTTTTGTTGGAAAATATAAGACATATTAAAAGACTGGCATAAAGCATAATTTGGTTAGAGTTTAGGCAAAGTTCTGTGAGACAAGAGTGGAATTCTGGATCAGTGGATATAGGGGCAGTCTTAGATCTGGCCTGCTGTTGACACATACTAGTTGTATAATTACGACCAAGCCACTTAATCTCTTGCTGTTCCAGGTAACATAAATTGCAGAACAGTTGCTTATCTGCACCAATCAAGAAAATTTCCACATTCAGAGTTTTCCTATACTAGAGGTATCAAAACCATGGCCTGCAGGCTACATGCGGCTCTCAACCAGATTCAAATATAATTGGAAAATATTTAATAAATCAAATATGAATACAATAAAACACAGGGAATATTACATTTTAAAACTAAGTTGATATGTAGCCCATAAGGATTTTTATGTACAGATTAATGATTTCCATTTCTATTTGAGATTACTGCCCCACATTGGTGAAATTTCAAGTCCAGAATTCCCCCACCCTCTATTGATGGAAAGCTAAACTTTATTTTGTTGTTAATTTAAAAAAAATCATTTTAAACTTAAATACAAAATGAGAAAAGAAAAAAAAAAAAACATTGCCATGTATACAGTGGGATATGAGAGGCTTCAATAAAAAATAATAAATGTTTATTTCAAAAAATCTATATAATATTATTCACTGTTTTCAAAGCTACCCAGCTTTGCTTTTCTTCCTTATGTTTCCTTTCATATCTGCTTTATACTTTTTACATTATTTTCCTTTCCCCCTAACCCCACACTAAAAAAAGGTTATAATCAAATACAGATACATATATACAAATACATAAATATCTATAAGCATATACATTAAGACTGTGTTATGAAGATTTCCAGGTGGAAAATTAAACTTAAGCAAGATTGTAAAGGGCCTTGAATGTCAGACAATAGGATTTGTACTTAATTTGGTATAAAAGTGAGGAGTAACTGAAAGTTTTTAAGTGGTCAACAAGTCAATCAGTCAACAAGCATTTATTACAGCAGTGTTTTGATTAGTCTTGCGTAGGAGAGACTGGAAATTGGAGAGAATACAAGTAAAAAGACCAGACAGTTAGGAAGCTAATGGAATAATCCTTGTAACAGATAATGAGATTCTGCTGGGGGTTGTAGTTTGAATGGAAAGAAAGATGTAATTTTCAAAATGTTAATTTTATTTTTAAAAATTCTTATGGCATACATGGGAGCTGTATCAATGCACAGAGGTATATAAAACTAAGAAGAGAGCCATTTAGAGTAAGCTATCAGCAGTCAATTGATGAAACATCAATATATTGCTATTGAAGAAAAACTATAAATGTAGTGAATGTGAGGAAGGGCATTCAGTCAATATCCAAAGCTTACCATTTAACAGAAGATTCATACTAGAGAGAAAACTTAGAAATGTAAGTCACACTAAAGACTGTTCTAGTAGATAAAGTACTTACTTGACTGGTTTACATATTTCATCTTGTATTGCCATGAACAAACGCCCTTGTTTTAAGTTTCTGAGAAGTTTCTTCAACAGTCAGGTATTCAAGATTCGCTATCTATTGGGCAATAAATGTTTCAGACCCATTGATATCAGAGGCTCCTCCCATGTGCTTCAAAGTCACTTTAAAATGTTATTCCCTTGTTTGTGCCAAGATTGCTCACTAGTGCTTAGCTCTACCTTCTATATCTGCTACCAGTTGCTTCTCAATAACTATATACTAAAGGTCTTACTGTCATTCATTTGTGAATAACTGGTTCACATGTCAGCAAGGATCATCAGGCCTTAAATAAATCCTCTTTAGGTTAATGAGATCCTATTCATCAAAACTTTTACTATAGTCAATTAAATATTATATTTCTTTACACTTGCTACTATGACCACTGTAAGATATATTTTTATCATGGAAAAAGCAAAGTCCTGCATATTAATATGTTAATGCACATAGATGGACAAATATTTCTATTCTACTGGGAACCAGTCCAGAACTGAATAGAAAAGTGTGCTGATTGATTGCCTTTGGGAAATTTTTTTGATGAAACTTCTTCTAGAAATAGGAAAAACTCATCATTTTTTTTAAAAACAATGTTCCTCTCAATGAGGTAGGTACCATTGGAGCATGTGAGTTCAAGCTCATCTTTGTCACTTACAAATGAATGGCTTATTGTGGGACTCAGTTTTCAAATTCATAGCATGAGATGGTTAGGCTAGATAGCTCCCGGTATTTCTTATAACTCTATGATCATGGTCATCAACATAGACAAAGTAATGGATAACATCTCATTACAACTGTTCAGTTGCTGTGAAAATTACTATAGGGCAAATTATTTTCCAAATAGTTCTAAGTTATTATAGTCATTATAACTTTCCTAGGCCTGTTTATGTTTTGCCAAAGACTGGGAACACATGCAGGAATTGATTCAGCATGGAAAATACTACCTACACCAACTCAAATCAAATCCCTGTTGCCAAGTATCTTTTATTGTGAATCCCCTTTGAGCTTTGAGTGACCCCAATAGAATGAGTTCTTTAGCTCTAACATTAATCTAGATTTATGTGGACTAAGCTCACAACTGAGGGCTTCACATCCCTAGCAGTGGGCAGGATCCAGGGGAAACCACATGGAGCAGCTCTGACTGATCAGGGTTATCTATAGATTGCCACTTACTCTTGGAATCCTTCATGCAAGCAAGTCTACTGTGTCTGACCATGGGAATCCTTTGTAGCCAAGAGTTTATACCAAAACACAAGGGCTACTATTGCAGTGAGCACTACAAAAACAATTTAGTAAATTATTGTGGTGATTGAACCATATGGTTCAGTGATATAAGCATCCTCTTTTCTATAGCACTTTGCCTTAGTTGAGTAGCATCCAACCCTTAATCTGTTAAGGCTGGGGAGATGGCAATCCTACTGTCCATCAGCATCATCTGTCACCATCTTTGAGTTGCCAGTTTGACAGTTGGGAAAGAGAAGGATAAAGCTGAATGGCAAAATGTTTTACATCTAATGAGTTTGTGCACAATAATAGTATAATAAATAATGCTCTAGTGGAACTCAGTTATCACTTGCATTCCCAAAGAGTGATATTGCCTTAGCAGAAGCTCATAGAGCCATCTGTCATCAAATATTAGTCTTTGTGTCAATAGTTATACTGGATAGAGGAAATGGAAAATACCTAAGTATGAAGACAACGACACTGCATCATTTGAAGAGATTTAAAAGGGATCTTACCTTGAAGAGTCAGAGATTTCAAGATGATTTTGAAATATATATATAACTTCACCAAAAGATAGGCTGCAAGTCTTTGCTGCTAAATGCTAATGAGAGTTTCCCCAGATGAGTTCAGTTTCTGCCATTCACTGGAAATTCTTGAGCAATATAATCCTTATCTGTGTGTGGTTTTTGGCTGGAATTATTGGTAGCCTCTTTAATGTGTTTTTGCCCAGTTTGATACATCAAAATCTGATTTCCACAGAGGCACTCTACTGATGACATAAATACTAGCTGTAAGAATATTAAAAGTGGACAAAGATTTGAGAACAGTATAAAAATGGTTAGGATTTATAGTGTTCCTTGCTTCATGTCACTGAGAAAAAGGCCAGAACTCATAGAGGCTCTATTGTATGATGAAGAAGAAAGTATACTACAGTTGGAGTCTAAAGATAGACTGAGCCTCATATATACTATTTTCTATTATGAGTTGTTGATCAGGTCTTTTAATTTCCCTGAAACTTGGTTTATTCTTCTGTAAAAAAAGAAAGATCATAATACTTAATGCTATCAACATCAGCTATGAGGCAAAGAGCTCTGTAAAACTTTAAAAGCTGCATAAATTATTATAATAATGTGTTAATAAGGCATGAAAGTATCAAAATTATCAGAGTTTATTCTTGCCTGTAAAATAGGGATAATAATAGCACCTGCCTCTTGGGATTGATGGGAGGATAAAATAACACAGTATTTGCCAAGTGCTTTGTGAACTTTAAAAATGCTTTATAGATGGTATTATTACCACTATTATTGTCAACATTTTATTTATTCATAAGATCAATAACTTTGCTGAAGGACTGAAGTTTTTATTATTAATATGCCTTGGTGGCACATTATTATTAGCTAGTAGTCATCAGAAGATCAAATGAGATATTTGCAAAGCATTTAGCACAGTGCCTGGCACATTTTTTCCCCCAGCTATATTATTAGCTACAATAACAATAGGCTATATTCACTGTAATATTTGAATGTTCTATTTGCAAAGTAGCATTGTGTAATCTAAAGGACATTGTAGAATTTAGTAGTATGTAGTAGTAATTTAATAGAATGTAGTTTTTGGATTTCTATTCAGTTTATGTATGATCTTGGGCAAATTATTTATCCTTTTCAAGACCTCAGTTTCCTAATCTGAAGTTAAGGGGTTTGGATTAGGTGATCTCTAAAAATCTTTCTAAGTCTTGTAACATGTAAACATGTAAAACAGTTCAAAGCCTAGGAGGCCTAAATATTACATAAGGGCAGGAATGACATTTTTTTTTTTTTTTTTGGCTTCTGTTTTGGCACAAATTCATTTGCTAGCCAAGCTGGAGAGAAAAAAAATTAGTAATTTCTACTTCTAAGTCAGATGGTTGTCTGGGTTAAAGAAATCTGATTCAGTCCCAGACATAGACACAAGCTAAAATAAAAGACAGCTTAAGAACACTTTGCTGGCTTCCCCACTCCATTCATACCCAAATCAGTCTTAGCTGAATATAGTGATTCTTAGTTTCTGCTATGAAAAAGTCATCAAATTGTCCCAGTCACACACTCAACAGAGCAACACTGTGCTCTGTAACAACAGAATAACAATGTGCCTAATGGAGCAATGTCCAATGTAGATACTGCCTCCCAGTGATCAGGAAAATAGCAAGAATGTTACTTGACAGAGACTATATGCCATATGAGGTCAGTAGGGAGCAGGTTTAGGGAAAGCAGTACAATGATATTACCAGAAGATATTGGAGGATCTCTATTAAATAGAAAAGACAAAAACGAAATAGTCCTTTTCCTCAATCAGCTTTCATTTTACTGGGGGAATATAACATGTATTCACAAAAGTTAATATAAAGTATTTTCAGGGTTGAGAACACTCATCTCTAGGAGGAGCAGGAAAAGCTTCTAGTAAGAGGCAACACTTGAACTGATACTTCAAGAAGCTGAGGTGAGGAGGCACAGCATCCTAGGGAGAGGATAAGTTGTACAAAGGCCCAGGGAGGAGAGGTCCATGGTGTGGTTGTGAATGGAGTAAAGGAAAAATATCAAGAGTTTTAGTGAGTTTTACTAGTGAGTGAGATGATGGTGGAAGTTAAAAGAATGAGACTAATTCCAAGTTCGGTTACCATAGGATCAAAAGGGCAGGTAGCTAAGAACTGGCTATTCCTTATTTTGTTTGAGTTCTTGCTCTCTTCCTTTCCATGAATCATCATTAACATCTGCTGATTGTAAAAATCCTCTTCCCTCAGATAATCTTGAATTCCTTTGTCTCTTATCATCAGTTATATCTTGCTAGGCCTCCACTTGTCAAACTTCTGACTTCTCCAGTCCTATTCCTATTGCTGAACAAAATCATCTGACCATTTTGATTGGGTAATAACAATGATAAGGATGATATTGATGTAATATTAAATGAGCTAATGAGTTTCTATGGAACCAATTATCATCTGTATTTAAGTGACTCTGAAATACATACACATATGGGAGTCACTTAAATATAGATGATATAGAAACTCATGAGCTCATTTAATATCACATCAATATCAATCTCTTGAATTTAGGTGTTGTATCACTAACTACTGAACATTTCTAGGCGTGAGGGGATAAAGACCTGTACCGGTATGAAAGGGGAGGAAGGAACATATTTGAGGTATACAGCAACAGACTTGGTACAGAGGGATGAGAGATAGTGAGGAATTCACAAGACACCTAGGTTGTTAGATTGGAGACTAAGAGAATGACGATGTCCTTGACAAGGAAATTTGGAATAAGTTTTGTACCTGTTGAGTTTTAAATGTCTATAGGACATCTAGTTTGAGAAATCAAATACCCACTTTGTAAAGTGAGACTGGAGATCAGCAGAGAAGCCAGTAGACAAGATAGTGGACTAGAGTAGGAACAATTGAGGAGGCAATTTGGCAAAGGAGAAGGGATTTAATGTTTGTTTTCTTTGACCATATCCACTGAGAAATAGTTCTTGGTTATATATTTGTAAGAAATCCCTATATATGTTAGATATCAGACCCTTATCAGTAGCATGACTCAAAGATGTTTTCTCTTTTTATCTATAGATTTGTGTAAAAGATTTTCAATTTCACATAGATCATGATTTATTTTATCTTTTGTTATTGCCGCTATCCTTTACTTGGTCAACAATTATCTACTTAGTTATGGCTGTAAAAGGCACCTGATCTGGTTCTTTTAAAATTCTTTTTAATGTTATATTCAGGTCCTGTATGCATTCTGAGCTTACTGTGACAATATATGGTTAATATTTGGTTTTTTTGTGCATACCCTTTGATCCAGCAGTGTCATTCTTGGATTTGTATCCCAAAGAATTCATAAAAGAGGGAAAAGGTCTCGCATGAGCAAAAATGTAGCAGCCCTTTTTGTTGTGACAGGGAACTAGAAATTGAATGGATATTCATCAATTGGGGAATGGTTAAATAAGTTAAGGCATATGAATGTAATGTAAGATTATTGTTCTATAAGAAATGATGAGCTTTTCTGATTTCAGAAAAGCCTGGAAAGACTTTATATGAACTAATGATGAGTGATTGACCAGAACCAAGAAAACATTGTACACAATAACATTTTTTTTGGTGATTAACTGTGATAGATTTGGCTCTTCTCAATAATACAGTGACTAAAGACAATTCCAATAGGCTTGGCATGGAAAATGCTATTCACAACTAGAGAGAAAATGATGGAGACTGAATATGGATTGAAGTATATAGCATTTTCACTTTTTAAAAAAATTGTTTTGTCTCATGTTTTTTTCCCCCTTTTGGTCTGATTTTTCTTGCATAACATGACAAACATGGAAATGTTTTCAATAAATGGATTCTGTCTATCAAATGGCTTTTAAGTTTCCCCAGCAGTTCTCATCAAATAAGTTCTTTTCCTAAAAGTTTATGCCCTCAGGTTTATTAAATATACTCTGGGTTCCTGAGTTTGTTTTTGATTCTTCATTATCTAGTTTGTTCCACTGATCTACCTTTCTATTTCTAATAAAGACCAAATAGTTTGGTTGATTACTGCAAAATAATGAAACCTGAAAATACTATTTACCTTTCATCTTTACTTTTTTTTCCCTTCATATTTTAGATTTTATGATTTGTCTAGCTCTGAAAAGTATCTGGAGGCAACTGGGGGGCTCAGTGAATACAGTGCTAGACCTGAAGTCAGGAAGACCTAAGTTCTAGCCTGAGATACTTACTAACTGCGTGACCTGACCCCTTGACAAGTCATTTCACTACAGTTACTTTAATCCACTGAAGAAGGAAATAACAAACCACTACAGTACTTTTGTAAAGAAAACCCCATGGACATTATGATCCACGGGGTCATGAAGAGTAGAATAATACTCTTCATAAGACTCAACAACAAAAACAAGAAATATCTCCTTGGCAATTTAATAACTCAACCTCTCTGTGTGTGTCTCTGCCTCTCTCTCTCTTCACAAGAATATACAAAATTTAGGTAATATTTCTATTACATATGTAATTTCGTATAATTTTTATATTGATATGAATCAGCCATATGCAATGAATATCCTTGTCAAGTCATTATTTCTTTAGAGGGTCTGGTAATTGTTGTCTTTATGTTTTCCCTGTGCTTTGGTGGGTTGACTCTAGTATTTTATGAGTAGCACTCTCTCTGGGGTATTCCCCCAATTTATATTCATATTCACTGGTAGAATCCTCAGAAATCAGCTGCTAATTTTGGGTTCAGGGGTATCCTGTGGTTACCCAATCTCAAACCTGCATTTTCCATTTATGTGATTTATGTGTTATCCATAGAAATTAGTAGATAAAATTATCTCTTAGGATAACATTTTCCAAGTGTGCAAAAATAAAAACAGTAACTACAAAACATTAGTTCCTTATATCCTCCCCCAATACTGCATGTGGTATACTCTTCCTCCAATACAGCATACATGGGAAGAATAGGCACCAAATATAAATTTAGTGAGGCATTTAAGTAAGGAATTTCTGGCCAAGGCAACTAACAACTCCTGGCATTGTTTGATCTTCAAATAGTTTCTTTCATTGTGTGCAGGCCTCTTTGTGGCCACACTATTGTTGGCCTGGGTGAGTTCTCTTGCTTGCATTTATTTTGGATCTCCTCATTGCTACAGAGGCTTGCTCCTGGAAACTGCTCCCAGTGATTGATACCCTGTGTCCTTACCTGTCTGGAGTGTGATTCTGATCCTTCAACTATGCCATGAATTACCTTGAACTGACTTTCTAATTGGTGAAGGGGAAATCTCATTTTCTATGAGTAACTTTGCTGCTGAAGGCTGTAGCTGATCAAGGTGGAAGCAGGGTAGGTGGAAAAGCAGGAAAAAATTCTTTCAGGATTTTTCAGACATGTGAAGATGGCTACTTCTTGACTCCTTGTCAATATGGTGACACCTTATCATATATGACTATACCAATTGAATTAATAGGTGCAAAAGCAAAATCCCCTACCCTATAGACTCTCCCAAGTTAAATATTTGTTGTTTTAAGAAAATTAACCTGGATGACTTGTTGGCAAAGTCACAGAATTACAGAACTAGAGTTGAAGGGGAGCTCAGCTGACATCTAATCCAATTCCTTCATTTGAGAGATGAGTAAATTGAGGCTCAAGGAAGTTGTGACTTGCCCAAAGTCAATATTAATTATCTTGGTGCTTGCAAAGGTTTGGTCCAACCCAAAACAATAAAGAAAAAAGAAAAGTAGGGAAAGATTGGTCTCAACAAAAATGAAAAATATGAAGCCAAATTCCTTTATGTTGGTGACTGCTTAAGAACAGAGATTAGTTGGGGTAGGAAGGGGGAAGAATGGAAGTGTGGGAATTATGGTTCTCATATTCCCTTTCTTCTATATATGTTTTTATAATTATTTTGATTAGGATTTGTTTTTTTTTTTCTTCCTTAATTTTGTCACTGTTTATACAGAAATGTTGATTATTTCTGTGGGTTTAGTTGGTATGTTGCTACTTTATTAAAGATATTTTCTCAAATAGTTTCCTTGTTGCTTTGTTGAGGTTTTCCAAATGAATCATGTCATCAACAAACAGGTATCCTTAGAAGTCTGAAAAGTCTCTGTTCTTTTCAGGGTCTCTAATATTCCTGATACCAATGTTAAAACCAAACCTAAGATTGGAGCAGTTCTCTCTACCATTTCTCTAATTCTCAATTGGTTTTTTTAATTATCTCAAATTTAAAGATTATTATCTTTGTGACACCGGGTATGTTACTTAAACTCTTTGAGCATGAACAAGTCCCCATATTTATAAACAGGAAAAACAATAGCAAAGCTGTCTTCCTGTTTGAGAGGCTGTTGTGAAGATCAAATGAGACAATGCATGAGAATGTACTTCTTTAAATTATAAAATGCCAAATCAAGAGATGGAGTGATAATTACAACATATCTGCACATTATTCAGTATTATATTTTAATGTATAGTATTATATAGTTTGTCTCCATGAGTGAAAATGTTTTATATATTTAAATTTGAATAGTATTTATAAAATCATAATGCATATTTTTAATTTTGTGAATTTTGTCTCAAAGGATAATGGTATCTCTGTCTTTGTTGGCCTATGGCAGAGTAGGCTCAAAATGGTTTGTCCCATCCTCAATCCCCTAACTATGCTTATGAAAAAAGCTTGGGGTATCGAATAGCACAGATGGCTAACACTGTCCCTTCCTCACTCCTATTTGTACTACTGCTTCCTCTATGAAGAAGAAATCCCTAATTTTCTTATTTCTTTATTGTCTTTGGATTAGGTCAAACCTTTGCAAGCACCAGGAAAATTAATAATGACTTTGGGCAAGTCACAACTTTCCTGAGCCTCAATTTACTCATCTCTTTCTATTGAGGTTGGCTACTATATCCTGAAGAGTTATTACTTCATTTTGAATGTATAATCCAAAGCAGTGAAGGATTAAGAGACTTCAGTGTTCCCAATCATTGGATCATTACAAATGATCACACCATTGTTAGTGAAGGAGTTCTATAAAAAGTAAGTTTTACAATGACAGTGGTATTTAAAAAGTCTCTTTCATAACCACTTATTATCAGAACTTCATTGTTTCCTCCACAAATAAACAAGATATTTCTTCTCTTGGCATTGGGCATTTTCACTGGTTGTCCTCTGTGTCTCAAACACTCTTCCCTTTTTTATTCTGCCCAATGACTTCTCTGGCTACCTTTAAGTCTCAACTAAAATCTCATCTTTTAAAGGAAGACTGTTCCAAACCCTTTTAATTTTAGTGCTTTCCCTCCCCTAAATATTTATACTGAATATATTATTTCTATTTAAACTGAATATAGCTTGCTTTATATATATTTATTTGAGCACTATCTCTCTCACTACATTGTTACTTCTTGAGGGCAGGGACTAGTTTTTGCCTATTTTTTATATTCCTAGTGTTTAGCACAGGGTAGGATCTTGATTAAGTATTTGTAATTAATTATTAATTGACTTAACAAAATTTTAAAACAAAGCATAGAGCTAGAAGAAACCTGATAAGGTCACAGAGTATCCTTAAGTCATCTAAGAAGTTAATACAGTTAATAATAAGTCTGGAAATGCATAATAGGATATTCTAATCTTCTAATATCTTTTTCCCTTTCTCTCTCCCACTTTACTCCTTCTAAGTACAAACACATTTTCCAAATAGAAATTCAATTTAGTTTAGAGAACTTAAGAAATGAACTTATATTTATTTCATGGATCCTAAGATGGTGATTATTTCAAAACCTATATAATTTCATGTTTTCACATCTGAGGAGAGAACTTAAAAGGATATATTGCTTTTGAATACCAAACGTGTAAAACAGAGTTTCAGCCACACACAAAGCACATTCCAATTTGAAACTTGATATTTTTATTTAAAATCTTTTCAGTTCCAAGCAGGTGATGTTTGTTAATCATAGAAGTCATCAAAATCATCAATAGAGGTATTGTGGTTTCTAGGACGTAAAGCAGCTTCAATTTCAGAGTTGCTATCATCAGATTCTCCCCAAAAAGCTAAGACAGAAAAACAGACAACTACTCAACAACACTTTATCTTAGTCTATAGAATAGGTGATTATCAAATATAGCACAGCGGCACAAACAACAATACTTCCACTCTTAAACACATATTCCCAGAAATCTCACTGAATTTTACACTGGTGAAATTCAGAAGGACAAAAAAAAATTAGTTTGTTTTGTTTTGTGGTTTGTTTATTGTTGTTGTTGTTGTTTTTACAGTAATGGAAATGGGAGATCCTATGTTTTTATATACCTATCTGTATTATTTCTTTCCATTAGAATATAAGCCATTTGAAGGTAAGGTTGCTTTTCAACCTTATTGAATCTCTAACATCTTGCAAAGTGCCTGGCCCAAAGCAGATATTTAATAATAAATGTTTGTTGAAATGAATTTAAACTAAAATGGCTTTGTAGATTCTCTTTGGTATGAGTTAAAGATCATAGACCCTTTTGAGTTGTGTGAAAATGAAACCACCTTTTAAACTTTCCAATACAGAATATTCACACCTCACTGCTTATTTCTTCCATTTTTTCCTGCTTTTTGATGAATTTAGTAGTACTAATCATGTTAAGGCAATAGAAAGCAGGTAAATTCTCTCAGGGGAAAATTTATTCTAATCTTTGTTTAGCTATTTCTAAACTATTTCCTAAATTCTTACTAAATTAATTCCATGCCACATTTGCTTATTTAAATGGCATTAGATCACACATCTTCTAAAGCCAAGTCCAACTTACTGGCCTATGGCAGATTTTTACCCGTGTGCAAAACTTTTGTTACTTCTTTCTCAACTTTCAAAAATTAAAAAAAGAAAAATAAATCTTTCTACTATGTTTTACTTCCTGCTCTTTCTTTTCCTATCTGATTCCCAACTTCTGAGCCTTAAGAGATTGTATCTGAAATTATTAGCAGAAAATTTACCTAATTTTAATAGTATGCAGTACAGTTTAGATTGGAAAACACTGAGAAAAGTAGACATACATAAATCATGTAAACTTTTGTCACCCAGAATTCCTGAAACCATGGTTAAATCACAAAAGATTTGTTTATCTTAAACAAAGTCATAATACACTTCATCTTTAACTAGAAATCTGGTTAATATTTGTTTAATTTACATACGGTTTATATATATATACTTATATATATATATATATATATATATTTGCTTACCTTTTGACTTTAAATTGGTTGTCATTTTCCTTTTACTTTCATCCCTATAAAACAAAGCATTATTATAAGTACTGAAGAAATGACATTCAAAAATGTAGAGATTAATATGTTCAAAAAAGAGAAGTTAGGGCAGTATCGAAGGCTTTTCTCCCTGAGAAAACAAATCAGTACTATTTATTGATCAGCACATACATTTTAAACCTGTAGATCTTGTTGCAAGAAGAAAAAGAAAACTTATACATTTCTGTTATGAGCCAGAATTTGATACAAGGTGATAATTCATTGGAATTGATAGAAACAATGCTTGAGTTTACACCTTTGAGAATTCACACATTAGAGTTCACAAGCTCAGAAGATTCACAAGTCAGAAACTCACAATCCCACTCTCTCAGAGGAAGAGTCAACCTTTGGGTTCACACCTTTAAGAGATCATATATAAGGAGCTCCTGGAGTCAGTGGAGAAGAGGAGAACCAAGATTCAGAGGGAGCTGGAGGTGACAAAAGACAAGCTGCAAGAGTTCTTGGAACCAAGGAGGGAGAGAGGCCTCTAAGAAAGCTAACCGGGCCCAAGGAAAGAGATAAGACTTGGAAGGAGAAAATAAACGTTTGGATTTTATCAGCTGGCTGCATTTGAAGTGATTATTACATTGAACTGAAACTAAGGTTGCCTCCAGAAAACCTTCCCAAGAAACCTGCTCCCAGAGAACCATCATATTATACATTTCCTCTTTAGTTAATAAGTCATCTGATGGGTCTGATACCTTTGGGTAATAGGCTCCCAAAGTATACTGCATGTTTCCAAAGTAAAAACCTGCCTCCAGAGTCTTTCATCTATTTGATGGATTTTCATGCTTCTGTAAAATGACCTCAGATTTAGAGTATTGCAGATTCTTTTGAATCTAGAGTATCATAGATCCTTTAGAATCTGTCAAACAAGTTGTAATCATTTTGATCCTTTGTGTGCTGAATGTGTATTGTGTGGCTGCTATGAAATAAGAACACAAGGGCAGGGATGTGGGAGAATTAATTGTCACATTTACAATCCTGTGATAAGTAGAAAAATACAAAACTTCATATCAATTTGGTTGTGAAGATGAAGCATGAAAGATCTGATATAATCATTCCAGTTACTGAAATAAAAAAGAAGAGAATATACAAGTTGGAAATGCTCATCATATTCAACATAGGACTGAATTTAACAAAAGATTTTCAAGATAAACCCATAAGTTTAGTTTAATTTTTCAAAAGCCTGATTTAAAACTAATGGAGAAAACTGATATTATTTTAGTAGAAGTTCCTACTTATCAAAATGTTTTATGTCTGTAATCCAATATAAAATCCTTTAGAGAATATACTTCATAATTTTACTCGTATAAATGAATTTACTAAGGCACAGAATATTTACAAAGAAAATTCTAGATTTGTTTATTATCACTTACAAAATTTTCTACTTTTGATAAATAAATCTCTATTTTATAAAGAATTGTTTATTATGTAAGACTAACTATAAATAATGGGGAAGTTGCAAATAAAGAGTTACAGTATGTGTTCTTTGTTTGACCTTTTGGTTACTCTACTTAGGTTTTTGCCAAATAATTTATTTATTGTTAGGTTGTTTTTTGTTTTTTTTTAACTATTTCCTTAAAATGTATTCTACTGCTTTGTAATCAGACTGAAATCAATAAAAGAAGATGCTCACTTCACAGAATCTTGGATATATCTCTGCAAAGCACCTGTGCAAAGTTGTTGTAAAGCAACTTAAATATTTTTGGCAAAGAATTAACTATGAACTATCTTTTTGCCTTTGGTTAGATAAGTATCAATATTAAATTATTTTGGGAGAAGATCCATTAGGCTCACTTCTCATGCCCACTGTTTGTCAGAACTCACTTTAGACCATTGCCTACATTTTCATTTTCCGTGATCAAGTAATGAGTCTTTTAATTCAACCCTAATGGAAACTCACTTGGAAGGCATGTGACCCATGGCTGCTACTCCAGGAGAAACATGAACATAGTGAACATCAGGATCAGGAGTAGTGCTGACAGCTGACAATATAAATGATGCCAATCATACAATGGGTACCACAAGTGGTAGGACAGAAATAACTTTAAAAATGAGAGCATGGCAACTCAATATAACAAGGGCAGATTATAGTAAAGGCCTGATATTATTCAATAATTCATTCAATAAACATTTATTGAATGCCTGCTCTGTAAGGAGACTTAGTCTAGATTCTTGGGAATTAAGAGAGGTAGAAGCTGCCCTTCAGGGGCTTCGTATTTAATTAGTTACAGAAAATTGTGCATAACAAAGATAAAATGTGAGGAAGGATGTGATAAATACAATGTGAGCAGTACAAATAGCAATTGCTAGAGAAGTTCAGAGGAGAGAGAGAAGACTTCTGCTTGGGTGACTGAGTGAAGGCTCATGGAGAAACCTTTCATCTGGCCTTTGGAAGGACATGAAATTTCTAAAGATAAAAATGGAGTAAATCCAGGTGGAGGGAGTAGCATGAATGCTGTAAATACTGTAAAATACCATAAAGTTAAAAACAAAAAACAAAATAAACAAAAAATAACCATTAGGCTAAATGATTCTGTAGTGGGCCAGCAAAGAGGCCTGGTTCTCAATTGGAGGACCTGAGTTCAAATCCTGCTTCTGACACTTCCTACTTCTGTAGTCTTAGGTCAGTCTTTAATTCTCATCTGTGAAATGAAGTGGACAATCTATGACCCTATGATGCATTTGATGAGGAGGGTGGTTTCCTCCTAAAGATCATTCAATAGATCATAAAATGGACAGTGGCTAACCTTATTTTCATAAGAATTAGACCTATCCATTGCCAGGGTATGGCTAGTTGTAACTCAATTTATTTTTCCATTTGTCAATCAGATAAAATAAAACTCATCAGTGCCTTCTATATTGTCAGTCTTCACTAACATTTGTTGAATAAATGGATATTTTGTTTTTCATGATTCTGTTTTAGTGTATTTAATAAATAATTGCAGTGACAGCACACTATAGTTTCTACTTAGAGCTATCTTGGCCAGCAAAATTAAAAAAAAATCTCTTAAACTTTCAAATAAGTCACATAAATGTATGGAAGAATTCCAGGGCTGAGCTAGAATGAATGCAAATATTAAAATACTAATATTATCCAACCTAATGAGCACTGATATCCCCTATTACATTATATGTTCCTAGAATTAGATGACATTCCAGTGATTATGCAAACATTCTAATACCAATTCACATTCACAGGGCATATTGCAGTTTACAAAGTACTTTCTCAGTTCACTGCCTGGTAGGGATAAGTAGAATGCTTGGGTAAGCGGGGTTTTACTCCTGGTCACACAGATCACAGTGATAAGGACATAAAACCTGACATTCCAGTGCTGGTTCTAGATCTTTCTATTTCTTTACTTTGTTTCCCATATCAGGGAAAGCAGATTTAAAATTCATGCTAGGATCAAAAAGATTTTTTAGCAAAACATTTTGAAATTAATCTGGAGGTCAATAGGATGATATTGCATAAAGTGACGACCAGGGCATCCTGTGTTTGGCACATACAGCAGTGCTGGAATGCTTCTTTCTAAGTTTCGCAGATCTTGAAATTTTGCCTATGCAATCCCAGGAATTTAAAGGTAAGAAGGAGGAACCAGAGAAAAAGTGACCTTTTCCTGAAGTTTTGGTAACCTCTCAAACTCAGAGACAAAAAATGGAAAATAAATTTGGACATACTGTCAGAAACCTCTGCAGCACCTCTCATTTTCCCTATGTTGTTCTATTACGTTCCTGAGCCTTTTCCATAAGTTCCTGTTTCCTGCCATCCACTTAATATCCCCCAGTCTTCCTTCACTTCCTTCTCTATGTATTTTTCTACATTTCTTTCTCTTTATTTACTTCTACACCAGGAATCATCCCATGTTTATAGTGACAATGATAGTAGGATTTTCCAGGACACTTCTAATTTAAAATATTCTTTCCCATTTATCAATTAGAAAAAATAAAAGTCATCAGCTTACATATCCCAACTCTTCAACTTTGTTAAAATATATATTTAATATATATTATAATTAAATATATTTAATATATATGTATGTGTCTATATATGTATATATACATAGAGAGACAGAGAGAGAGAGAAAGAGGAGAGAGGGAGAGAGAAACTACAACACTGGGTCCCTTTAACAAGCTATTCTTATCTGTATTTTTAGCTCTGTCAGCCTCTTATCTGTAGTGGGCCCTAAAGGGAACAAGAGTGTTCTCTCTCCACTTCAATTCCACACGCACTCTGCGTGATCTGCTATGTTTAGCTCTGTATCCTTGTTCTTCTTTCCCACTAGTTCTAAGTAAGAGGTTGGCTTAGGAGAAAAACAACTATGATTCTTAGAGAACCCACCTTCTTTTTTGCAGTGCCCTCAGAATGCAGCTGATAATTGTGGCAAGCAGGTCCAAAGGAGTTCTGATGTTCCACAGGTCTTGGTACCAACTTCCACCCCCTCTTTTTCTCTACCTGCTTGTTGGTCTTCCTCCCTCCCTTTTTCCTCTTATGTTATTTTGTTAACACTGCTAGAAACTGTTAGAAAGCATATAAAAATCATTTAACAAGATTTTACTTCAGCAATCAACTGAAGTTTTGCTTCAAGTGAAAGGTTTCACTTACTGCAGAAAAGTTTGAGGATTGCTTTATTGAGGGAATGTGGAAGCAATAGCACCAGAAAGCTTTTTCTTTGAGTGATGGAAATTACAACTTATTCAACCACTATAGCAAATTTAAAAAAAAAAATAGAAAAAAAATTTGTAAAAGCATGCAGAATGAAAGAAAGGTTTTAGGTCAAGGAATGTGGTGACTGCACTATAAAATATGCCTAGAGTCAGACTGCCTAATCTTTTATAAAGCTTGAAAGCAATGTATCTATCTTGGAAAGCATTGTTGAAACATAATTACACAATAGCAATCCATGTTTCTTCCCTGAGCAAGTTTCACAGGTAACTATTTGACAGAGATAACAGGTTCAAGATTACTTACATCTCTAGAATGAAAGTACAAATCTTTTCAAAATTAACCATTTTGGGCAATAACAAAATATAACACAACAACAAAACCCAAACCTAAAGGTAAATTATTAAGTGAACATAATATTTAATATTTCATGTTTGATATGGTCATGATAAGATATTTTGCCTTACTATTTATGCTGCTTTGGCGACTGAACAAAAGATTTTTCTCCTGGCCAATGAAAGACTAGATAAATGCAAAGTTTGTTATGATTCTGCTTAAAAATGAATAGTCCAAGTTGATATCATACTCACAATATCAGTGATTGGATGGTGGAATACAAGAAAAAGGTGGAAACACCAAAGTTATCCAGAGAAAAACTATCTCAATATAAGCCCAACATATAAGGAGATAAACTAGCAAAAAAAGATTCTGAAAATAAAAGAATGAGTAAAACCACAGATGTAAAAACAAGAGATTTGTGCTAGTTTTGGTAGTCTGGTAAAGGGTTATAAAGCAGAGAGTTAGTTGGGAGCACCATTCCTGGAGTCAGGAGAACCTGAGTTCAAATCTGATCTCAGACACTTAACACTTCCTAGCTATGTGACTCTGGGCAAGTCACTTAATCCCTACTTCACCTCTCGTCTAATAATCATTTTAAAAA
This sequence comes from Sarcophilus harrisii, assembly GCF_902635505.1. Taxonomy (NCBI): domain Eukaryota; kingdom Metazoa; phylum Chordata; class Mammalia; order Dasyuromorphia; family Dasyuridae; genus Sarcophilus; species Sarcophilus harrisii. The sequence continues at coordinate 149,111,479 of NC_045427.1, forward strand.
ATAAAGCAGAGAGTTGGGATGTTGGAGCCGATTAAAAATATGCTGCAGCCACTTTAGTTGTGATATTAAGGACTGGAGGAAGATGAGGTATACCTGGAACTCTCCAATAATTATTTAAGCACTTACTATGTGTCAAGTACTGTGAAAGGTGAACAGAACTAAAGCTATAAGATTTAGAAAGGAAAGAGAAAATTTAGGCTATCATTAAGGAAAAAATGATAAATTTCACAAAAGAGATATGTGAAAAGAATATCAGTAATAGGTAAAAAATTACTTTGCCTTTTTTCTTCAAATGTCAGTGATGTGGTTATATTGATAAGTGAGAAGTAAAAATCTATGAATGGGGTATTTGGAGAAGAAAGATGCTTTTGTTTTATATAAGCTTTCTGAGTTTTATATAACTGATGATGGAATATCGAATTTGAGTTACTCTAAATCCAAACTAGACAGATCACTTTTCATAAAGTATCTTGGTATATAGGAGAAGAATAAGAAAATAAGAGCAAATTCCTAAGAGAATAATTCTCATGAGGCACAATTTAGTGGGGAATCTCAAAGGAGCCGTTATAAATATGATCAGAAAGACAATAGTTAAATATTACATTTTAAAAAGTGGTGGCAAAAAGGGTACTTTAAGAAGTAAGTGAGAGACCTAAGCTTCAGTTTCTTTATTTGTTAGATGGGGTTAATATTTTTATTACTTGGCCCATATATAGTAAAAAAACACTTAGTTTGTGTCATCAAAAATTTGGAAAAATATCAAGAAAAGACAAGTTATAATTTTATTTATTGCTTTCAAAATGATTTCTTGTAACTTGGGATTTCAATGGAGTAGTGGCAAAAGCCATGAATAAGAGACCTGGCAGTGAGGAAATTCATACAGTGGGGCATAACTGGAACTCTCCAAGAAGTTGGAGGTGAAGGGAAGGAAAAATTTTGGGCAGAGTATGACCAATACAAATAACTAAGTAAGTTCTTACTGAGAACTTATGATACATTGAAAACAATAATCAATTTCAAGATACTAAGTATGTATTCAGGGATATGGCCAACAATTTTAGCCACTGAACTCGTTTATGTATAAAAAATTGCTGCTGCCGCAAAATAAGAAAGATATGAGAATAGGTAAACTTTCCATACCTAAATGCAATGTATTGGTGTTTTGAGCAGTGACTTCCTAATCTCTTTAAAGGCAAAATCATTTGAATGAATTCTAATATTTTTGCTAAAAAAAAAAAAAAAAGAATCCCATTACTCCTATTGTATACCTTGTATGGAATAAAAATTGATGGAAAAATATAATTTAATTTATATGGAATAGAATCCATTCTATAAATGCTGCATGCTGATACATTAATATTCACTTTAAAAAATATACCATAAGGAACTTGATTTCTGATCATTATTGGATTAGGCAATATAGTTTCACAAATAATATGAGACATCCAAAAAAACTTGTAATAGAATTTTGGTGTAATAAAAAGAAGATAGTATGTGGAAGATGGCAATTCCAGTTCTAGTCCCTGTTCTAAATTAATAATTATATAATTTAATAACAATGCAAAAGAAACAAATTAGGCTAGTATTACACCTTAGGCAAAAATAGTTACCAAGGAAGTGGTATTTTATGAATACCCAAAACCATTACTACTTGTAGTAGTTTTAGCAGTAGTTCTGGATGCTATACCACTTTAAGGCTTACAAAATGCTTTCTTCACAACAATCCTTTGTGTATAGATAATGAAAGCATTATTATTCCATTTTATATGTGATGAAACTGAAACTCAGAGAGATTGGCTGATTTGCCCATCCAGCAAGGCTACTATTTTATTTTATGCTAGATTTATCATGATATAATATTTCTACTTACTAATAGGCAAAGTATGTGATCTCTCTGGTTATCTCACCTTGAAATGAGGATAATTACACCACATCTACCCATTAACATCAGTGAGGGGGAGCAAGGAAGAAAGAATGGATTCTTTGATTTCCTGAGGTCTCTTCCAGCTCTATAAATCTTATATACATTATAAGAAGGGACTTTTTATTATTATTCTTAATAATATTGTTCTGTAGAACGAAAAAAAATTTCCATCAATTGTGTCTATAATGAATGAAATATTGTGAAGCCAAAAGAATAGGAAAAATTGTTATAGTACCTCCTTTTTCCAATTTCTTTTCTTAGCTCTTGGATTTGTATGTGTGTGTGTGCATTATATACATATACATATGTTTGGTAAACAAGGAAGTATGGCAAATATTAGTTGAAAATTTCATGCGCTCAGAGATCTTGTACATCATTGTGTATCTCACAGAAGCTAGCATAGCCCTTTATGTATATATAGCATCCATTCTGGGGCTAGCCTTTCAGCCTACACTCAACAGGATGGCAAATACTCCAGGTTCAGGGCTCTCTGTGAATCTATACTTCTAAAACTATGTTTCGTTTTATAGTCAAAGGTTCTAATAAAGAACTCATTTCCAAAATATAGAGAATTGACTCTAATTTATAAGAAATCAAGCCATTCTCCAATTGATAAATGGTCAAAGGATATGAACAGAGAATTTTCAGATGATGAAATTAAAAGTATTACTACTCATATGAAAGAATGTTCCAAATCACTATTGATCAGAGAAATGCAAATTAAGACAACTCTGAGATACCACTATATGCCTGTCAGATTGGCCAGAATGACAGGGAAAGATAATGCAGAATGTTGGAGGGGATGTGGGAAAACAGGGACACTGATACATTGTTGGTGGAATTGTGAATACATCCAGCCATTCTGGAGAGCAATTTGGAACTATGCCCAAAAAGTTATCAAACTGTGCATACCCTTTGATCCAGCAGTGTCTCTACTGGGCTTATACCCCAAAGAGATACTAAAAAAGGGAAAGGGACCTGTATGTGCCAAAATGTTTGTGGCAGCCCTGTTTGTAGTGGCCAGAAGCTGGAAAATGAATGGATGCCCATCAATTGGAGAATGGTTGAGTAAAATGTGGTATATGAATGTTATGGAATATTATTGTTCTGTAAGAAATGACCAGCAGGACGAATACAGAGAGGATTGGCGAGACTTACATGAACTGATGCTGAGAAAAATGAGCAGAACCAAGAAATCATTATATACCTCAACAACGATACTGTTTGAGGATGTATTCTGAAGGAAATGGATTTCTTCAACAAAGACAAGATCTAACTTAGTTTCAATTGAACAAGGATGGACAAAAGCAGCTACACCCAAAGAAAGAACACTGGGAAATGAATGTAAACTGCTTGCATTTTTGTTCTTCTTCCCAGGTTATTTATACCTTCTAAATCCAATTCTCCCTGAGCAACAAGAAAACTGTTTGGTTCTGCACACATATATTGTATCCAAGATCTACTGTAATCTATTTAACATGTATAGGACTGCTTGCCATCTTAGGGAGAGGGTGGAGGCAGGGAGGGGAAAAATCGGAACAGAAATGAGTGCAAGGGATAATGTTGTAAAAAATTACCCTGGCATGGGTTCTGTCAATAAAAAGTTATTTAATAAATAAATAAATAAAACTATGTTTCAGAAGCCCCCACCAATATTTTTGGCTGACAGTCATTCAACTATTGTAATTAAATTGAAGCAAAGGCATTAACTGAAATGGCATAGTATAAAGAATAGTAGCAAACATTTTGCCTACAAACCTTCAGTGTACTTTCTTTTAAATATACCCAATGTCAGTAGGAAGATTGGTTATATCCAGAGAATACTACTTGAGAAAGTTCACATTTAGCCAAGGCAACTCACACCTCCAACATTGCAGGGTCCCAATGTTTTTCTCTTCTTGTAGTGTCCTTATACTGCTCTTCTTGGGTATAGACTATGTACCTTCTGGACATGTCCTTGTCCTGAATCTATTCATCTTCATAACTCATTACTCCAAACCTAGATTCTTTGGGTCTCTTTTCTTCAGCTCCAGCTATATGGTAAGAAAATAATCTTCTCCACTCTATACTTTGGAAGATGCACAAAGGAAAAGCTCAAAAGTGATCCTCTTTTAAAAGTTAGGCTCTTCCTACCAAGAAGGCTTTCTTCATGATTGGTATGAATGACTACCTTAGAGGGAGAATATATAGGACTGATTAGCTTGCCTTTTAGAGGTCTTCTTCTAGTTATTCAGTTATTTCATTTCTTCAAAATGAAGCAACTTTTAAATTCTTCCACAAAGAACAATGAAATGGAAACACTTCTTTACATGACAATTGCAATCTGTAAAAAGTCCATCAAGGGGTGAGCTACTCAAGTACCCTTTACAAGGTTAAAAATTTTTTTTTTAATTTTAAGAGGCTCACCTTTGATATGATATAAATGTAACCATCTAAGTCTGAATGGGGAAAAAAACTTTTAACATCTCATTGTTGCCATTACCTGCTGCATTCTTTCTATAATTTCATCAAATGGGTTGAGGGAACTCAAGTGATCCTGCTCTTGATCAATAATAGCCTCCCCCAATCCCAGTATCCTATACACCTTCAGTATGAGTCAATAAATATTTGCTAAATGTTGACTGAACAGAAGGATTTTTTTTTTGTTCAAAGCTGATCATTCCAGAATTGAACTTTTGCCCTTCATCTCATTAGACTAAACATCAAATAATTGAGTGAGTTAGCAGAGTCAAGGGAGTAGGATTCTTGCTGAGAAGAAATTCATCTTATGGGATGGCAACTTCAAAGAGGATGGACATCATGGTGGGGAATGAAGTTCACTGTAGTGATAAGGATCAGAAATGTGAATTTTCTTCTTCAAGTTGGGAAAGTTGCATTTGATAAAGGACAATGAAATTTAAAATATGCAACATGGTATGATGGAGTCTCACATCTAGAGTTTAAATCCAGGCTCTGCTATTTTTAAATAGCAGGGTTTACCCTGTGTGGTTTCTGGTAAGGTGTTGAAACACTCTGTATTTCAGTTGCCTCATCTATAAAATTAAGTCATTGAACAAAATAACTTCTAAGGTCTTGTCTTGTTTTTTCCTTCCTTCCTTCCTTCCTTCCTTCCTTCCTTCCTTCCTTCCTTCCTTCCTTCCTTCCTTCCTTCCTTCCTTCCTTCCTTCCTTCCTTCCTTCCTCCCTCCCTCCCTCCCTCCCTCCCTTCCTTCCTTCCTCCCTCCCTCCCTCCCTTCCTTCCTTCCTCCCTCCCTCCTTTCCTTCCTTCCTTCCTCCCTCCCTCCTTCCTCCCTTCCTCCCTCCCTCCCTCCCTTCCTCTCTTCCTCCCTCCCTCCCTTCCTCCCTCCCTTCCATTTCATATCTAAGATATAGATATATCTATATCTTTCAGTGGGTCAATGAAGACTAGCATTTCTTTCAGGAGAATTATTTCCCATCCAGCTATTTTCCTAGATTCCATCATCTCCAGAAAAATCATCATTCTACAAGATGAAATCAACTGGAAAACTCATATCTCCTCAGCAAACCCTACCTCTAGTTACAGAGGTAGGAGGTAGACATCTGGGATCTCCTTATTTATCTTTCTCCATTTAGAAATGGCACTTGGGATTCTCCCCATCATTCCCATGTCCCACCTAGCTACTTTCCTAGACTTCATCATGTCCAGAAATTATTCTGCAAGATGAAATCAATTCAGAAATTCATACTTCCTTGGTTCACCCCAACCCTCCCCTCCACAGCTGCTATAAGACAGATAATTTCCATCCCCCTCCACTCTGGGCTTTTCAATTTCTTTTAATGTATTGTCTCTCCCATTAGACTGTAAGTTGCTTAAAGGCAAGAATAGTTCTATGCCTTTCTTTGTATCCCTAGCACTTAATAAAATGTCTAAAAACATACTACTTGCTAAATAAATGTTTATTAGCTCTAACTCTGACAGAATTCTTTTCCACGACTATTTCCACACCCTGTCTATAGCAGTGATTCCTTAATTACTTCTTCCACTAAATTTCATCAATCTTCTTTTACTGTCAAATGTGGCTTTCCTAAATTCACTCCATACTGCCAATCACTAAAATCAAAAGAGAGTATGTTCAGGAATTTAGATGGATAAGAAAAGGTGGAGAAAGAAAATGGATAAAGACAGACATATGTCCTAACATCCTGTAAGCCTGTACATAGGATATGGGGAGAAAGGAGGTAAGCTCTTGTACCTGTGTCATCATACATCAAAACAAGACTTATACTAGATAGGACTTAGAATGATTCTTAATGTGGGATAACATGCCTTGCCATAAGCAAAAGAAAGATCTAAAACAGTTTTATGAATCTTAAAATAAGTGCAACATAATGTTTGACACATAGAAGACACTTATTTTATTCATTTTGCCTATTCTCTGACTCTTTAGTCATTACCTAGAAAATGTTTAAAAGAAATAAATAACATTTGTAGTTAGAATTATAAAAGGACACCATCCCCAAAATCAACAAATTTTAGAAAATATTTTTAAGTCTTAAGTAACCAAAGGCATGAAGCAGTTTTAATTTTATAAAGTCTGAGTGCCCCCTGATGGCTAACCAGGTTCTTTACACTAAGATAAACTTCCCCTTTTTAAAGGTATCAACCTGTTATCAATTCTCTAAAATAATTTTACTTAATTAAGAAGATAAGCATGATTTCATGCATTACTCACCTTTCAAAAGATAAAATTTATGGTTTCACATAAAAAGCAGTTTGTATGGTAGAATTTATAGATAATACTGATTTGTTAAGCCAAATAAAAAAATTAGCATATTATGTATACACATATATTTTATAGAGTCACAAGATACCTTTCAAATCAGGTATGCTGGTTTATTAGTCCTCAGTCATAATCATGTAATTCAGAAAAATGACAAAGTCAATCAAACAAAAAGAAATAAATCATTGAAATACAGTACAACATTAGCTAGAATGCTAGTGACCTCCACTGGCTGTTTCTGTTGCTACAAGGCTATAAAATGCCACACACATAGCATCTAGCTTGCTCTTCCAGGGAGATTCAGTCGTGACTTATGATACCTTTTCCCCAGGCAATTATATTAGCACATTCTTTTCTTTTGGAAAAAATGTTATCACTATCCAACCATTAAACCTAAGTTATATGTCAGACTGTTAAAATATATTCTCAGTTTAGTAAATGAATCCAGGAGAGTAAAAATAGTTTTCTGGTGAAGGTAAAACAAGACAATGTTTGTTAGAGAAGAGGAAGCTCTGGCATGCACCTCCGAACAAAAGGGAACAAGTGGTCTTTACTCAGAGAGCAGCTTCCTATTAAGACTCACTCCTTCGTACATTATGCCTTTCATCCCCACTCAACCACAAAATGATTTTGCTGTAGGAAATACAATAGTAGAAAAAGATTTACATTGAAAGAATCTTTAATAATAAACTGTTGCAGATCTGCCTACTTCCCCATGATTTATAATACAATAAACATCGGATTCTATTAAGTCTCATGCACTGAAGACATTGCACTGAAAAACTGACTATGAAAGAACTCAATTCTTCCCATCTCCACTTCCATAATAATGAAATGAGCATGTATAAATGTGCTAAGAGTATCTCTTTGCATCTTTTATAGCTTGTGTGTATTAATCTGTAAAGCTTATTAAGAAAGTCATTGCTATGCAAAGCAGCACCCAATCTCTTTCTCTTGGTTTTCAACAGAGTGCAGTGTTTAGCCAATAGGACTGGTCCTCTGCCCCTCATTCCGCATTCATAACATGCAACATTTGCACAATGTATCTCTCAAAGGCTGCTGAATAGAAAGCCTTAATACTCATGTAAACAACTGCAAACCAATTACTTAATGAATCAGGCCCACACATAATGAGGTGCCAGACAAAGAGCTATAAATGCATTTTTGCGCCCAAGCCTCTGCTTTAAAGTAAAATCCCTCAGCTGTAGTTTGGGCTTAACTGGCACATCATAATTATTGTCTCTAGGACATCAGAGGAAGCCATTTTTTATTTAGGTCCAGCAGGGTCTTTTTTGAGGTCACTCATCAGCTCACTGACAAAATAGAGCAAAGAAGAATTTTTAAAAGTACTACAGCAGTCCTGCACTGTTATGTTTATTCTCAAGTACTGGATTTCGAGACCACTTGTAAAAGCAATAAAGCACAAGAAGTGACTGCAATAAGTGGAATCTTTAAATGTAAGCCTCGAAGAAATATCAGTGTGTCCCAATCACAAATAAGCAACAACCTGAGCTCTCTAGTACAATATTGCATGTTTCTTTTCTTTAAAAACAAAAACAAGAACCCAAACACTGAATTTACAAATGTCCTCAGTATAGAATTAAAGTCAAGTACTCAGAATCAACTAACCTTAACAAACCAGGTTTTTATTTAATTATTATATTATGTGTCATTTGTTTAGAAAAAACTATTATACAATATTTATTCTCCTCAACTTAAAGAAAAGGCAACAAAAATGCAGGTATCAGCAACATAGGAAAATAAAAGTAAAATTGCATAAAATTGGCTTCCAAAATTCAATTGCTTTGGAAGCATGTTTGAAAACTTGCTGAAATACATGTATAAAGATCAATTTAAGAATTTACCCAATTGTATATAGAGTCAATGAATTAAATAACCTTATAAATTAAGAATTGCAAAATTACTCCAATAGTAAAACTAACAAAGTATTTATAGAGTTTACTGTCTCTTCATATTCTCTCTGAAAAGTCCATGCTTTTAATTTATAGGATCATTATTTAAAAAAAAAAAAAAAAAGACAACTTTTTTTTTTAAAAACTACTTATCATAGAATATTAAGGCTTACTTGTGCAGGGAAAAAAAAACACATTTTTCTATTATATGAATGAAAACTCAAAAATTCAGAGTCCTAATCTGAATATTGCAACTTGTCAAGTTTTTATGAAGAATAGAACTCAATTAAAAAAAAAATCAACCTGCTTTTCCTTACCCTTACTTAGTAAAATTTTAATATTTTCATAGAAATTAAAATAAAATTTTTAATTAGAAAAAGTAGATTTCAGAATGTTTTTTTTAAAAAATACAGACTACTTGAATTGAACAGCACAAAAATTTATGTTTAAAAATAACTTTACAAGTTAACTGAAATACAAAATATCACAACACACTATTACAAATATAATAAAGAAATACAAAATATTACAATAAAGAAAGTAAATTTAGCCAAACAAAGCAGTATAGTATAGACTTTGCACTCATTTCTTCTTAATTATTTAATCTAAAACAAATGAGTATTTTGGCTTTTTATATTTTCATCTACTGATTCTTCTATAGTAGCCTATTACCACTTGATTAATATTTCAAACTAATGAAAAACCAGGGGAATAACAAAATGAGAATTGGAAATGTTTTGGTTAACACATATAAAAAAAGATAAATTGTGTCCTGTAGGAAAACTAGGTAATTAATTAAATGCATTCAATATGAAAGCAAAAGACAGATAAAAGTATAGTCTAGTACTAAAGACTTTTTAAAAAAGGAATACAAAAATGAGTATCTGGCTATGACTAGTTTGTATCTCAGAAGCCTCTAGAAGAAAAAATGCACCCCTTTATTTTTTCAAGACTTTCCGTTCTATATCTGCCCTTTTTCTGACAACTTCCATTGTCTGGTCTCTAAGTAGCCCTACTGCGAGCAGCTGTACACGCTAATTTGTGGTTCACTGAGATGTCAATTGAGTCTTAAAATGAGAAAACAACAGCTGCAAAACAATACCTGCCTTTGGAGCAAATATTTTCAAAGGTGTACTAAAGTTTAAGCTCCTATTTTTATATAAACAAAACCACAAAACTTAACCCCTTTATCAAATTTCAAAACAAAATAATATACAGTCAGTTTTACTCATTTTCTAATGACATTTCTCATCTTGTTAAAGCCTTTCAAAAAATGTAATGCTTTTCATGACTTTACCTTGACAAAGGACTTCCTTCACTAGATGAAAAACTAGCTTCTGAATCGATTTCGTTACTTGTCTTTGTCTTCAAAGTACTGCTGCCAATATTCAAGCCTGTGATAAGCAAAATTGCTAAATGTAAATGTTTAGTTGATCCTCAACAATGAAATGAGATGAATAAAAAAGAACACACAATAACTTTGGGAACACTGTCAAGAGAAGAAGAGATTGCTCAGGCACACAAAAAAAGGAACCTTCATACACTGGAAAAAGCACATGGCAGAATATCTGTAGGTAGTGATACTTAGACAAAGCAACAATACGGGGAGAATAAAATAGCCATAAATGTTCTAGTTTGAATGACGATAAATGACTAGAGAAGCCTTATGAATGTTTTATATCAATGCATAACAAATAAGTTTTATGATACATGGCCAGCGATCATTTGCCACAATAAATGATATTGAGTCAGCCTTGGAAAACTACAAACTTTCTTAGACTAAACTACCTATGTCACTCACCCCTCAATACTAAATCTTCTATCTTTCCAATTGAGAATAACAAAATGCAATTCCCACCAAATGAAACCCACCAAGGACACTCCTTAACCAGTCTGAAAGGTCACTGCTGGGCAATATAAAAGTCAGTCTTTTCCCAGGAGTCTGGTGAACTGTCACCATGGTGCTCCTAGCCTGTGGACGGAATCCTTGAGTCCTGCATCTTTATGATCCTCTTTCCTGTATGTTTTTGCTACCTAGTTTTGCTCCTAACAGCTAATTGTTGAGAATAGATTCCAGAGAGAGGTCTCTTTGAGAAAAGAATCTGTTAAATTTCTAATCTGCCTAGTCTACAAGCTTAGTCCATTTAAACCTCAATAGTAAAAGTTATAATGAAAATTTGTATCTATCAAGCACATAACCAGTATCAAAACATTTAATGAGCCAGGAGTTACTGAGAAGGGACACTAAGGCATAAGGTATTAGTCACATAACTAGTCTAAGAGCAAAGCAAAGAAAATCAAAGAGATTGAAGTCTAGAAACTTTACTAGTTAAAGACTTTTCAACATCATATAAAGCAATCAGCACAAAAACACATATTCTCTTCATTTCCCCCAACAAATATCTATTCTTTCTCTTTCTTCAGGTCACTACTTTATTTAAAGAAAACATGCTGAAAAAAGTTTATATGTAATGGATGAATAGGAAGATATAAAGATCATAACTGATGTAAGAAATTATTGTCAAAAATATAGTGTGGTAAAATAAAGTAACTTAGCCAGCCTGGAGACTAAATTTTATTTTATATGCCCCTCTAAGTTCAATGCAATATTTGATTATGGACAAGGAAATTAATTTACTTTAGGCTAGTCACCTACTACTGTTCTGCCACTATTGAATAGTATCAAAATATTTAAACATGACTCAGATAGTATAACAATTCTAGATAATAATTCATATCTTAAATCTGGCCAATTTTGTACACAAAATAAATGTTGTTTTTTAAATTAAGTTTTATTTTTTTCCAATTATCAAATTATTTCTCTCCTTCTTCCCACTAGAAAAAAACAAAAACCCTCATAACAAATAAGCATAGTCAAGCAACTCATATTGCCTATGTCCAAAAATGTGTTTCATTTTGCATATTTGTCTTTTTTTTTTTTTTTTTTTTTTTTTATTTTTTTTTTTTTTTTTTTTTTTTTTTTTTTTTTGGTCAGGAGGTGGGAAGTATGCTTTTATCATCAGTCCTCTGGAATCATAATTGTTCACTGACCATTTATTGTTCACTTATTATTTCAAAATTATTTTTTTAACCATTTAAATCTTATAGTATAAATTGTTCTTCTAGTTCTGCTCACTTCATTCTGTATCACTTCATGAAAGTTTTCCCAAGTTCCATAGTAAAGTTTACACAAAAAGGGTTAAGAGACCTATTATTTCTGTTTCAGAATAGCTGTGTGATTTTTGGGTAAGTCACTTTATCTCCTCATTCTTCAGCTTCCCCATCTGAAAAATGAGGATGTTACAAAATCAGAGGTCTTGACCTTTTTTGTGTATTGGACCCCTATGGCATTCTGGTGCTATGGATGGATAACAGCTGGCTAGCTATGTCATATAAGCATCTGTAGACAGGAAGACTGTGATTACATTTAGTGGTAGGCCTAATATGGCAGTAATTTTGAAGGAGTGATGAGTGTAAAAGATATTCAATCAATCAATAATTCTGTATTAAGTACATACTATGTTCAAAGGGCTGTGTTGGGGAAGTTCAATTTTATTTAATAGGGGAAAGAATAAGCACACAACTACATGGTTCAAGATTTATGATAAAAATTCAAGTTTAAGATAAGGGTAAAGAGGTAAAAGGAAAGTAATTTTAGAGGAAAGGCAACAACTATAACTTGAAAGAAAACAAATCTGTGATTTTTATTGGTGAAAAAAAAAAACAGAGGAATGGTACTGCTAATAGTACTATGGTTTGTTGCTAACATTTATAATGGAAGGAAATGCTAAATTTTGATTATAGGTTAGTGAAAACAAAAGTATAATTTTCCCCCCAATCAAGTTCATGGATTCCTCTGAAATCTCCCCATGGGCCTTTTTGGAATCTATGAACACCAAGTTAAGAACCCTTGGATTATATGATTGCTAAGGACATTTCTAGGTCTAGAAACTTCTTTAATTCCATTTCCATGATTATGTGGCCCTCTATCTACTGCCTTTGTGCTTTGGAATTTGTGGCTTTCAGGATCTGATATTTATTTTCTTCTCATTCTTCTCAAGTTTTCTTCAAGACTTGTGCCATATGTCACCTTCTCCAGGAAGTGTTTACTGAACCTCAAATCTAATGTTAGTTCACCTTACCAAAATTACTCTGTATTCATTTTGAATATGCTTTTTATGTTCATGTAGATATATGCAGTACATGCATATTTGTGTGTATGTGTGTGGTCTCATATGTTAAAAGTAAATTTCTTGAGGGCAAGAAATGGTTTATTTTTGTCTGAAACCCTGACACAGTGTTTAACACATAGCATATAATAATGAAATGTTTGTTGATTGGTTGACAAATAACTAATTGATAATGAACAAATTACTACTATAGTCTGTCAGGCTTGAAAGAATGAATGTACTTCCCTATAACTTACCAGCCAATTCCAATTTAGACACAGCTCCCTTTTTTTCCTTTTGGTAATGTTCTTCAGTTTGATTTTTATTATCCTGTAATGTGGACTGCTTCAATAATTGATATGCTTTTGTTTCTGCAAAAGTAAAACATGAAAAACACTGAAACCTTTCTTGTCCAGAAAGATGTGTTATTTTAATTTTGCTAAAGAATTTCTTTTTTTTTTTTTACAGAATTAAATTTAAGAAGGCTTTCAATTCCTTTTATTTTTAAAATGATTGAATTTAAGAATGTAATCTTATAGCCTTTAATACTAGATAGAAACAAATATAAAAAGCAGAAAATGAGATACCATACCAGCAGGTTAAGCCTTTAAATGATGCATATAAACATATATTTCTTAATGTATGAATTCTGAGAAAATAATCAGGGTAAAAAAAACCTGATTAAATCCAATGGATTTGAATACTATAAGACAGATATATGGGAATAGTTAAGAGACCCTATGTTTATCAATTTCTCTCAGTGGTTCTGGAGATAGGGCCACAATCAAGCTGGCATTTCCCCTTCTACTCCAGTCCTTTCAGCAGAAGTAAAAAAAGTCATTAAAGAGAGTGATGTTCTCATAAGTTTCAAAGGTACTTTAGAATGTTTTTAGTTACCTTTTAATCTGAGTTTTGGGCAGGAACCAGATTTTTGCCTTTTTTTTTCTATTCCAAGTGCTTGGCACAATGACATGGTAAATGCACAAAAAAATACTTGTTGACTCGCTGAAGATTTAAGAGTCAAGCCATACAATACTGCTAATATATGATTTGAGTGGGTAGTGGTAGTTGTTGTTCAGGTGTTTCAGTTGTCTAACTCTGTGACTCCATTTGGAATATTCTTGGCAAATTAAGGTTGCCATTCCTTCTCCAGATCATTTTACAGATGAGAAGACAGATGAAGGCAAACATGATAAAGTAACTTGCCCAGGATCACACAGCTGGGAAATGTCTGAGGCCAGATTTGAATTCAGGTCTCCCTGATTCCAGCCTTGGTACTCTGAATGGTACCACCTAGCTGCCTTGAGGTCTAGGTGATAACAATGGCAATTATATTTAATAAGTTAATAACAGTTGAAGCAACTAGACAGCAAAGTGGAGTTCACATCAGGTCTCAGACACTTATTAGCTGTGTAATCCTGGCCAAGTGACTTAATCTTTATTTGTATCAATATCCTCAGCTATACAATGGGTACAATAGCACCTACCTCCCAGGGTCATTGTGAGGATCAAATAAAATAATATTTGTAAAGCATATAGCACAATGCTTAGTAATGGTACCACATGGTAGTTATTGTATAAATGTTTGTTTTCTACCCTTCTCCCAACATACAGCCAAATATGGTCATAGAACATTTTAAGACTTGCAAAATGCTTTGTTTAATTTGATCCTTGCAATAAATACTGTTAAATTTCTGAAGCAAGATTTGAAATCACATCTTCCTGACTCCAAGTCTAGTATTCTATCTACCACAACACCTACCTGACAAGAATATGGCATGGATAGAGTAAACAGTATGGCAAGGGGAAATTTCTATCCAGTCTAAGTGATAACTGTAAGACCAAACTGCAAGGGAACACAAGTTCTGATGTTCCAGAACATTCACTTTTGGTTTTTGTTTGTTTATTTATAGGATAGTGAAAAGCTCAAGTATCTACATTAGAGGAACAAGATAACAAGATAATAGGACTGGTTCTCTCTTGATTTGCTATATTGAGCCTTTTTTTTTTTTTTTTTTTTTGAGGCAGCCAGAAGGAGCCACAGTGTACAAAATGCCAAGCTTAGTATGAGGAAGACCCGAGTTCAAATAAGGCCTCAAACACTTTCTAGCTATATGACTCTGAGCAAGTGATTTAACCTCAGCCTGCATCAGTTTCCTGAAGGGTAAAATGAGGATAATTGCACTTGCATTTCAGAGTCATGGAGATCAAATGAAATGATATTTGTAAAAAAAGCCTTTAGTATAATGTCTGGCACATTATAGGTATAGTGTCTGGCACATTATAGGTACTGATAAGTGTTTATTCTGTTACCCTTTTCTTTGTATGCCTTTTAATTCTGGTTTTTTGTTTATTTGTTTGTTTGCAAAATGGAGATAAAAGTAAAGTTGCCTCACAAAGGTTTCTGGGAAAAGCAATTAAGGGCTTCAGTAAGCAATGTGCTGCCCTTACTATAAATAAGCGTTTATTGTAAAGATACAAATATAAAAGTGAATGCAACAAATATAAAGTAAGGATGAAAATTTTAAATGTTTATGGGAAAAATTTTAGAATATTTTCTTTTCTTTTATACTAAAGATACAACACCAAAACAGTGAGATGATATGAAATGCTATACTATTTGAGTATAACAAAAATAAAAAATTGGATGTCATACTTTAAGATTTTATGTTCCACATAACTCACATAAATGTAAAAACAGTGACTCTTGACCTCAAATGTGACACATTTTTAGGTGCTCCACAATTATTTCATTGGGCACTGTACATTTTTTTTTTTTACAAATATCTCTTTAAAAATAAAGTTTTGTCACTGTTTTAATATTAAAATTACATATCATATACTATTTTTTAGTTAAGAAGACATTCATAGGATCATAAATTAAGAGCTAAAAGGGATTTTAGGGATCACTAAGCCTAATCTTGTTTCACATAAAAAGACACTGAGGCCTAGAGAGAAGACATGATTTGCATGATAGGAAATAAATACCTGAAATAAGGGAGTAAGTACAGAATAGGGATTTAAATTCAAGTCCAAATTCTTTAAAAGTCCAGCACTCTTTCCAACGAAATATTCTGTCCCTACTTTCCTATCCTTTTTACTTCCTCCCTTTTGCTATATCACCTTTATTCCCTATAATAGTACTTTCAATCCCCTTCCTTCATATCCATGAACTATCATCTTCCAAATTTCTCCACATTCTTCCTTCTCCACTCTTTACCACCTCCATTACTTTATTATTCTTTGAGAGTCTGTAAATTATTAAGATATTACACACAAAAAATTAAGAAGCAAGCCACTCATTTTATAATCTGTTGCTTACAAAAAAACAAAACAACTCAACAACATAAAAAATCAAAAACATACATAAAATGAAAATGAGGAGATTAAAAAAAACCAGAAGTTTACATCAAGTAACTTAGCTAGCAGACCAAGTCAAAAAAAAATGCAAAAAATAAAAATGGATAAACAAAGAAAGTATGTAATGCTGAAAGGAGACAACAAACCAATATCAGAATTAAACTTTATATACTGCAAATAAATGCCTTAGCATCTAAATTCATAAAGGATACATTATCTGAACTTCAAGATATATACAGTTAATGTGACAGAATTCACAATATTCCTCTATCAGTTTTGGATATGTCTAACAGAAAGATAAATGAAAGGGAAAACTTGGAACTAAATAAATTTCTAGAGAAACTTAAGTTAAAAGATTTATGGTATCTTCTAAATGGCAAAACAAAAGAACATACATACATACTTCTTTGCACCATGTGGAACTTTTAAAAAAACTGACCATGGTATATGGTCACAGACATATCATAAATACACACATACACACACACACACACAAAGACAGAAACAATCAATACATCTTTTGTGGGCCAAAATGAAGAAGAGAAGCCACAAACAAAAATACAGATTCAAACTGAGACTTAACAATGAAATCTTATTTGCATCAAAAAGCAAGTCATAGAAACACTATGTAAAACAAAATAATAATGAAAAAAATATATCGAAATTGCTAAAGCATTTCTCAGGGGAAAATCAGATCTTTACAATCATACCCTAACAAAAATATAAAAAGAAAAGATTAATGGACTGAATATGCATTAAAAATGAAAAAACCCAACAAACCTAAAATAAGTACAAAAGAGGAGATATTAAGAATTAAAAGGGAAATAAATTGGAAACAAAAAATCCCATAGAAATGATAAATAATACTAAAAGCCAGTTCTTTGAAAAAGATTAATAAAATTGATAAACCCTAAGCATATCTGATCTAAAGAGAACAGAAAATCAAATGAATAAAATTACAACAGTCAGAAGAAATAAACAGAATAATCAGAACATATTATGTACAATTAAATGCTACCAAATTTAAGAACAAAAAGAAATAGAATACTTTTAACAATATAAAATATTCAAACTATCAGAAGGCCAGATAGAAATTTTAAGTAATCCAATCTCAATAAAGGAAATAAATAGCTCTAATAATAAAGGAACTATCAAAGAAAAAAATTTTTTGAAGAACAGTACCCATATATCACAAATTATCCTACAAAATTGAGAATGAATCATATCAGAATCCTTTTCTAAGACAATTATATAAGACAATAATAAAAAAAGACTAATACCTTAATCAGGGAAAAATAAAACCAGAAAGAAAACTATAGGTTAATATAATTAATAATTGCTAAAAAAAAATTTTAAATTAAAATCCTACCAAACAAATTACAGCAATTTATATTAGATATGCAAGGATGGTTTAATATTAGGGAAATAATCAAATTCAAAACTAGAATGTCCAAAACCACATGATTATCTCATTATATGCAGAAAAAAGCTTTGATGAAGTACAAAACTATGTTATGCTAAAAACCCTATAAAGAATAGGTGTAAAGGGATATTTTAAAGAACACATCATAAAAAAAATCCATCTAAAACCAAAAATAAGCATCATAAGAGATGAGGATAAACTAGAATCTTTTCCAATAAATATAGTATTGAAGCAAGGATGCCCACTTTCCCCACTACTATTAGATATGGTTCTAGAAATGCTAACAATAGTAACAAGACCAGAGAAAATAATTAAAAGGAGATAAAACTATCCCTCTTTATTGATGATATAATGGTTTACTTGGAAAACCCTAAGAAATTAGCAAAGGCACTAATTGTGACAATTCAGGTTACAAAATAAATCCTCAAAAATCAACAGCATTTAACTTTAATTAATTAAAACTGAAAATCCAAACAAGCTGTAGAACATGATTATAATAAAATATTACTGTGCTATAAGAAGTGAAATATGTGATAAACCCAGAGAAGCATGGAAAAATCTATATAAAGTGATGCAGAGCAAAGTAAGCACTTAACACAATTCTTAATAAGTTCTATTACATAAACTATTATAGCCATCAAGATAATTCTTATTGTGTAATACATTTCTTATATGTGTGTGTAATATATGCAGTAATAACTACAACAATGTAAATGGAAAGAGCAGTAACATCAAAAAATCAAAAGCAAAAGTAACAAAATTATAATGATCAATTGGGATTCAAATGAAGAAAAAGGAGAAGACATCTCCAGAATGCCCCCTTTGTCAAGGTGGGAGGTCCACCAGTGTTATACTTTGCACATGTTTTTGGACTTTTTCAGTCTATCAATAAATTGTGACAATTATATGCTACTAAAAATCAGACCACAGAAGAAAGAGAAATAGGTTAAAAAAGTATAAAATATCCAAACTATCAGAAGACCAGATAGAAATCTTAACCCAGACAAGGAAATAGATCTAGCTATAAAGAAACTATCAAATTAAAAAACAAACTAAATCCTGAACTAGATGAATTCAAAGGGAGAATACCTTTCCTTCTCTAATAAATGCTATTTGTCATTTGGGATGGTTTTCATGGTTGAGAAGGAGGAAAGATACATGAGATAGTATGGTAATGTATGAAACAGAAAATATCAATAAAAATGTTTTTAAAAAACAAAAAGAAAGAATAGGCTTTGTTTTGTTCTGGTAATATGAATTCTAAGAGAACTTCAAATTAAATTTAGATAAAATAATTCCACATTTTCTGAATAGGAATATAGAAAAAGATATATAGTAAAAACTGTGGAATAACTCTGTCTTCAACATTTCTTAAATCTTTAAGCATTATTTAAATTTATGTAAAAATTTTATTCAAGTTTTATCCTGGGACTCTAAAAATAAGATTCCCTCTCAAAAACTTAGAAAAGTTCTTTAGCATGCTAACACAGAAATACATGCTACAAATGAAAAGTTTAAGGCAACCTTTAAGCTCTATTTGGATAGGGAGAGAAGATTGGGATGGAGCATATAGTTTGATTCTACCTTATCCCAAATTAGGAAATAATAATAAGGAATATGATCAGACATTAAAGTTTCCATTATCAACCAGAAATTATCAAGATAACAGGAGTTCTAGGATTATGGGACCAAATCCTTAAAAACTAAGGGACACAGAACTAAATGATTTCTTATGAGTAGATGTCCTGTTTTCTGTTTTTAGAACTCATGATCCTGACTTGAATAGCTTTAAATTATTATGATAAATTCTAATTTTCAGAAAATTACCAAATCTTTAAAAATGAGGTATGACAGTTATTTCCACAAAATAGTAGAATACTTAGTTTGAATGAAAATACCTCCAAAATACGTAGATTATATTTTGTTTGAGACCTGTTTAGTTAAGTCTGTATTAAGATTTAGTCTTATAATAAGACAAAACAAACAAACAAAAACCATGCCACAACAAAAAATTAAGCAAAACTCTCCTACTTCAAGCAACATGTCAAACAAACTATAAGGAAAAATTATTTTATTCTGAATACATAATGAAATAAATATACTATTTTCATATCTTAGTAAGTAAACGTCTTCTACTTAATCTGGTTTTTTTTTTTTTTTTTGGATGATGGTGAAAGATTACTGGGAATATTTTTGTATATGTATTTTTGTAAAGTAGAGAAGACTAGGGATGGGCATTCAGAACATATGCTGAATAAAGAGAGCCAAGAAAGAAGGTATCAAGAAGAGGAGCTAGAAAAACCACAATTTCTCATTTGCTATTCTCTTTTACATGCAAATGTACACCTGCTTAAATACTTTTAAACAAACAAAAAAAGGAGAATGGCGTGTGTGTGTGTGTGTGTGTGTGTGTGTGTATGCATACACACACATATAGATATATGAAATGTACTAAATTATAATAATTATGATGATGGCTATAACAGTTTATGTAATAGAGCTTATTAGACACTGTGCTAAGTGCTTTACAAATATTTTCTCATTTGATCCTCACAACATCCCAAGAGGTAGGTGCTAATATTACTCCCAATCATTATCCCCATTTACAGATGAAGAAACTAAAACAAACACAAATTAAGTGACTTGCTCAAGTATTTGAAGTGAGGATGTGTATTTTAATTCAAGTCTGCCTGATTCCGGACCCAGGGCTCCATCTCTACATATTTTATAAAGATCTAAAGTAATGCCAAAATGTAGACAGATCACTTGGCCCCTGAAGCTTAAAGCCTGTTGAATGTAAACTACAGAAGTCTGACAAAGGGAATATAATCAAGGACAGTAAGAGATTTGTTAACTCATAAGTTCGTCTCTACTTGTCTATACTAGCCTGAGGATTAATAGAAGGCAGAGGGAGACCAAAAAGAGTTTTGACTATGTACCACAACGAGAACCTTAACTACAAAGGAAAAAATGATATATTTTGCCCTATGAAAGTGAGCAGGAAATAAAGATAAATGTTATCATGGGTAGACTTCTGTTAACAAAAAAACTCCCTTTTCCAACATTTGCTCTATTTCAATACTGCATTTTTCAAGTCCTTCTCATGTGTGATAACAAACCCAAGCAAAATGTTTTCCAAGATATTACACAAAACTCCAAGTGGCGCCCTTCTGAATCTGATGAACAGACAAGCTTCTGAACTAACATACTCTAATATGACCTTGACTATGTAGACTCATCAAGGAATAACAAGGAGAAATGGCATAGCCAGGGAACCACTTTCAACACAGCTTGACCAAGTGAACCAGTGTCAAAGAAAAAGAAACTGAATGGACATTCTCAGAGGATTAATCCTCTCAAGATAAAAGCTGAGGGCCCTTTTCACATCAAGCTTACCGAGAAGGGCTTTGCCAGGATGGGCACGTGGAGCGGGAAAAATGTTGGCAGGATGAATGAGTGATTTAGGTAGAACTCTGACCTTAACTTTAGGAAGATTATAAAGAAATCCTTAATACTTCTTTATCTTGATGAAACTTAATAGAGACTGAATCAGTTGCTAGAATCAGTCATTCAAGTTCACTTACTCAAAGTTAAATTGTGACCACAAATAAAAATTTTAATGTAAGAAATAGTTCAAAGGAGGCTTTCATCAGCTTGGTAAGAATTACATTAATCCGGTTGAAACTGTCTCAGCAAAACATTTTCTGATTATTCTACTATTTGAGACATAGTTTCAAAGTTTTAAATGTGCACAGGACTGTCCTTATTTTAAGGTAATTGATGTGAAGAGATGATACAAATATCACATTATCTGATAAAGTATACTTTTCTTCTATAATTTTCACTTGGAAACTTTTACCCCATTACTCATTGCTCTAGGACTAAGGTAAAAGAAAAGCATTACCTCCAAGAAGACCGTTTTGCATGACACACACTGATCCTTAAGTTACATCCCTTTGGCAACTTGTCAGTGGACCATCTTGTTGTGCCACTGAGCTCTTCTGATTTTTACCCTGTAATCTCCTTGAAAAAGAGGCTATGCTAATTTTTCCATCTTTCAGTTCTTAGTACCAAGAATAATGCCTTGTATTTAATAAATTTTGATGAATTTAATCATTCTTTCACTATTCCCAAAACTTCAAATAGGGGACTGTAAATAAAATGTAGCATCCCTGTAAAAGTAGACTAAATACAGAACTATGATTATAATAATAATAATAGGTTTGGCATGAGGAAATCATTAATTATATCTGAACAACCGGTTATATCTCAAATTTTTCATATATAAAGAAATACCAAATTATAGAATATCAGAGCTGGAAGGATTTTGGAGACCATTTAGTCCAAATTACCCCTGAACAAGAATCTTCTTTTGCATTTACACCTCCAGAGGGAGGGAACTCTTTATCTTATTGGCCAATACATTCTATTTTTGAACTGCTATAGATGTTGAGAAGTTTTTCAGATATTGAATCTAAATTTGTCTTTTTGGGTACCTGAAAAGTCCACCTAATCCTTTTTATAAAAAAGAATTTCAAATACTTGGCTTGCAATCAGGTTTCACCCTCTTCTATCCAATCCCTTCTGGATTCCCAAAAGTCTTCAAACTAAAAAAGAATATAAGTGACTGAATTTTAGACTTATGTACCTGAAAGTTATACTACGGATAGTTGTGTTTCCAAATTTTAAATCTCTTGAAAACCCTGGGTCAGTTAGGCAGATAAGAAAACAGGGAAGCCAACAATTAGTGATGAGGAACTAGAACATTCATACTGTCCTTTCCTTGGCATGGGAGGGAGGTAGCAGTCAGTATATTCTGAAACTTATCACTTCCTCAGGCATACCTTTTCACTATGAGATAATCCTAACTGTTAATTATTTATTTCTAATTTATACATCCTATCTTATAATAAACTAAAAAACATTTTCCTACAATACTACTGATTTGTTTTAGGCCTTGCCCTGTGAAACAATATAGGCTATCTCTATTCCTTCTACATGACAGCCATATTAACATTATTTTCTAGACTCTTCCCCTAGTTGATTTCCTCTGTATACACGCAAGTGTGTCCAAATTCAATGCGATAAACACTGAACACCTGCTATGTGCACAATACTTTCCAAGGTACTATGGAGGACACAAAGATAAAAGATATCTGCTTTCAAGGAGCTTACAATCTAGAAGAAAGGAAATTAGACATATACACAAATAAATATACTATAAAAAAGGTGAGGATTGATTGTTCATAAAAGGAATATAACTCATAGGAAGGAGAAACGGCTTCTGTCTAGAAGAAATCAAGGAAATGGCACCAAGAAGAAATACTATTTCAGTTAATGCTTGAAGGAGATGGGTAGGTTTTCAATTGGTGGTCCCAACTATCTTCCCATTCTTCCTATGAAATTCCTATCATTCCCTTTAAAATCTAATTTAATACCATATCATCTACAGGAGGTCTTATCTTTCTTCCCGCTCAGTCATAAGGAATGTTCCTCTTGCACCTTACTAAGTATTTTTCCCCATTTCTTTTGTCCCTGTATTTTATCCTCAATACCTCTCCAAAACTTTTTCTCCTAAATCTTCAATCACATCTATACCCTCAATATCTAAAAGATAACATGGCCTTTCACTTCTCTAAGAAGGCTAAGTTCAAAATGAACTTCCCCCTCAGCTCCCTTCTATCAGTCCTCACAACTTTTCTGTATCATTACCTATTTCTCCTCTTTCTGTCTGTTTGCAAAGAGGAATTCCTATTTCACATTAGGTTTAACCTCCCTATTTGAGTTCTTGTTCCAATTCTGTCCTGTCTCCTCTAAAAACTTTTCTGTAGAAGGACAACTTTGAGTTGGGATTTAAAGGGTGCATGGGAGTTCTATAGCGGGGGCTGGGATAAAGATGGTTAAACTGAAATCCCACAAATTCTTTTAAGCTTGGCTAAAATACCACATATTCCTTATAGCACTTTCTCATCTCCTTTTGCTTACAGGAGACAAAATAGAGATCTCCAAGTATCTGAAGAGCTATCATATGTAGTAAGAAGGATTAAATTTATTCTGCTTTGAGCAAGAAAGCATAATGAGGAGCAATGAAAACAAGTTTCAAAGGTAGGTGTTAGCTGAATATAAGGAAAAATTACCTAAAAATTAAATTTATCAAAAGGAGAATGAGCTATCTTAGAAAGCAGTGATTTCCCTATTACTAGAGGTCTTCAGATGAAATCTGCCTACTAAGAATATTGAAGAGTAAATTACTGTTCAGGTATAGATTTGATTGTATAATGTCTGAGATCCCTTTTAGCTCTAAGAAGCTATTCTTGGAAATAATAAAATATGTTGCTTATGGTCCAGAAAGCTTAGAGTGTCTTTAAATATTTGATGAATATTTGAAAGAGAAAAGTTTCTGTCTTCACAAATGTTTATCAGAATCTAGAGTAGCTATTTCATCAGCTTTGGTGATAACTTCTTTAAGGTTTTCTTAAAAAAACTTACTGGAAACTTCAGGGTAGAGACTGTCTAAGTATCATAAGATTGTATTTAGATATATAGTGACATCTTTATTATAGATCAGTAAATACCTTTCCTAATAAAACCATTAATTGTGTTCACAAAGGGAAGAGATTTTTTTTTCCTCTATAGCTAAGTTGGTTTTAAGAGTAGGAGACAAGTTACCCCTAGAGTAATAGTCCAAACTCTATGCTTTTTATTTTGCTATAGCAGTCAGGAATGGGAATGGAGATGTTAGTACCTGTCACTTGATTTTAAATAAAACCTAAGATATACATGTATATATAATCAAGAGTTCTGAAGTCAGATGCCCAATCTTCTCATTTTTTCCCTTCACCCATTTCTTTGGGGGCATGTGCTTTTTTTTTTTTTTTTTTTTTTTTTTTTTGTGATACTTCTTTCCCTTTAAGGCAATTCAAAAAGAGGTTTTTAGTCATATTTTTCTTATATAAAATGTATATAAAAAACACAGGGTTTGATTTACCCAGGGATCTGGCAATCTACTTGAGATAGCCTAACTAATGACCAGTGACTAATTCCCCAATTTTGGGACTGAATCACACAAAAAAATACAATGAATACACATTATATACAAACTATAAATAAACAAACATTTAGGAATGAAAGCAACTGTAAAAGAAAAAATCATTGTGGCACAATGGATAGAAAACTGGACTTGACATCAGGAAGATCTGGATTTAAACTGTGCCTTCAACACTTGTTAAATATGAGACTCTGGTTAAGTCATTTAGCCTCTCCAAGCCTCAATTTCCTCATCTCTTTAAAACAGATATCATAATATCTATAACATCTAGTTGACAGGATTCTTGCTAGAATCAAAGGTGAACATGAGTGTTTGTGTGTGTGTGTGTGTGTGTGTGTGTGTGTATGTGTGTGTGTGTGTGTGTCTGTGTGTGGTAAACCTGCAAGCTGTTTAAACATCAAATATTATTCAAACTAAATAATTAAATATATAATATACTTGAAAGTTACAAATGTTTACTGCCAAAAATCTAGCTAACTTTAATAAAAGGGAAAAAATTGTTGTAAATTAGAAAAACTAGGATGGCAGTTATAACAAAATGAAAAAAAATCAAGAAATTCTCCAAACTTATTTATTTCATAAGGCAACTCAGCCTCTCAATAATAAGCAATAAATATTGGGCAAACAATCAATTTACTAATCAATCAATAAATGTTTATCAAATGTCTATCATGTGCCATGAACTGCAATAATTTCTGGGAATACAGATAAAATGAAGGAATCAAATTATCTGTGGAGATACTGGACCATTAAGAAAATGTTCAGAGTTAAATTATTACCAACATATCTTTGAAAAATATCAAGTTGTCATTTCCCAAAGGCCAAAGAACTGAACAGCCATATGGAAGAATGCTCCAAAACACTAATAATAAGAGAAATATAAATCAAAACAACATTGAAGTTTTGACCTCATATCCTGTAAATTGGCAAAATAACAAATTGTAATGCTCAATATTGAAAGAATTGTAGAATGATAAGCACACATCAATATATTGTTGGTGGAGCTGTGAAATGTATAATATTTTGGAAAGCACTTTGGAGTTATAAAAATAAAACAAAAATGTTCACATCCTTTGAACCAGAGATTCTACTACCAGATTTATGCCCCAAGGAAGCCATGGAAAAGAAGAAAGTTCATATACAATGAAATATTTATAGCAGCATTTTTTTCTGATAGTAAAGAATTGGAAACAAAGTTGATGCTCATGAGTTGGGGAATTGCTAAACAAAATGTGGTCCATGAACATATTACTGTTCTGTAAGAAAAGAAATGTGTGATATGTAGAGAGAAACATGGAAAGTTCTCTATGAACTGATAAAGAATGCAGTTATCAAACTTAAAAATATATATATACACAGTTACAACATATAAACAGAAGGGTTTTACACTAAAAAAAATCAAATGTAAAAAATTATTAAGATTAAGCAGAACTTAAGATATATGAGAAGATACTCCCAACCTACCCTTTTGTGGAGGTCAGAGGTTGTCCATAAATGTTACAAAACTTTGCACATGTTTTTGCACTTTTTCAATGTATCAGTTAGTTGTGTTATTTTTTTTTCCTTCTCTAAAAAATACTATTTGTCACATAAAATGGTGCTTAGGGAGGGAGGAGATACTTGGGGTGGTGATTTGAGAAAAAAACTTTCAATAAAAGCTTATTTAAAAAAAAAGATATCAAACTCAAAACATGTTTTCCAATAGGAAGCCATTTAAATATATACATTGCCAGAATCAAATGTGAGTGCATGTGTGTGAGTAAACCTTTAAGTGCCATTTACATACATAGAAGTACAAACACACAAATCTACACTTTAAAAAATTGTCAATTACTGTTTATCTAGTGATAAACTAAGTGAATTGTGGTTTATTCTCACCTTGCTTTCAAATTTGTTGACAACTAAAATCCAGTCTTATTAAGTAATTACTTATTTCTTTTGGCAAATGACCTTTTATCTGTTTACACTGAAACCTAAACATCTGTTTTCTTCTTACTCAAGGGAGCATATGACAGAAAGTAAACTTTGATTTAATTTAAGGAATAATAGTTTACTCTTGGCAAGGAATAGTTTTGAGGGAAGCGTTAACTAATTTCTAAGGTCTAGTCTAGGTTTAATAATCTAGGACTTTAGAACTCATGAAAGAAGGAGAAGAATGGAAAGCTAGATAGTTTTCTATCTCTTCCTAAAACCAGTAATGTGCTGTTATTTTGTTTGAAGAAAATTTCTAGAACATCACATATTATCCATTCAAATGGAAATTCTCACATGTTGTAAAAATCTAAATAAAAATGATTTTTAGATTATTTGCTATTTTGTACTATTCATACCTTTGCTCCCATTAATGAGAATGAGTTGAACCTTTCCCTATTAGCATTTTCTACAAATCAAAATTCAAAAGAAATGAAAAATAATTCTAGCATAAAGGTTTTAAAAGGAAAAAAACACATTATTACAAAAGAAATATTAGCAAATGTAATTTACATAAAATCACTTCTATTAATTTTTTGAAAGTCAGAGTTAATCATGAACATGTTTCTTAAAGTATTAATTAAAATGGCATGAATTGTGCTGCAAATCTATTATTTTTTTCTACTTATTAAAAAATAAATACCATAGATGCAGATGCATGTTTCAGTATCCAAAATGGTATATATGCTTACATAAATATTTAAAAGTCAAACCTTTGAATTTATAATGAAGTACTACTGCACCACTTTACAAAATAAGGAAATAGTAAATTTAGATGTATGACAAATAGAACTCTGTTCAGAATACTAATTTATGCTGTTGATATCCTAAGACCAAAAAAGTAATGATATCATTCAGATTCCTTCTAAACAAGGTTAATACAGCTACTCCAGGGAGATCTTAATAAGGCTTGATGAAACCTTATTGCTAAAATTTTTAAATTATCAGACTGGCTTTGTAACTGAGGCACAAGCATGGCTTCTTGTCTAGCACATTTTTTTCCTACTCTTATTCTAATGATACACATTCAATTACTACAGAAAAGAAAAGAATCAAATCAGAAACATCTGTAGTTTGCCATATAATTACTGGATCTTCCCCATGGAGACTGACCTTTTAACACAGATAACTAGGACCTGAAAGGCTAAATGACAGATGATATTCACATGGTTTAAATGTATAACATGATTACAAGGAATTAAATAAGACGCTGTCATTTTCAACCTTAGTTTATGTTAACATAAGCTTTTATTTCATGATTACAAGGAATTAAATAAGACGCTGTCATTTTCAACCTTAGTTTATGTTAACATAAGCTTTTATTTCATGACATTATGTTTAATCTTTCTTCTTAGTATGTATTAGCTGAATTTACTGTTAGTGAGATTCATAATCCCCCGAAAGAGAATATTTTGATTATATAATAAGATGGGATACTGTATTTGAGACTGTTAGGCAACCATTACTTTTACCTGTAATAGGAATCTTTTCTATCAAGCTTTCTTCCTTGCTCTCATCTTCACATGCGCTAGTGACTTCTGAAAATGAAACAGACACCATGTTTCAAAGTCACACTGATCAATCTGGTTTTGTTTTCTTTCAAGACCCATTCCCTTTAATTTCTCACTTTCATTATCTTTTGTTTATTGGTCTAAACTACCCAATACTGTTCTTAAACAGGAAACCTACTGTGAACTTTATAGTCAAATATTTCTATTCTTTCTGTGAAGCTTCAATGGAAATATCCTAAGTTCTGACAGAATTAAGACACAGAACAACCCATATTTTCCCTATTTTTCAATAGCAAAAGTATACATCTAACAAGAATCTTGGAAATAATATAATTGGTTTAGACTAAAAGTATTATTAATGTTAATAATAGAATACCACAAATTTCTGAAACTAAAAATTGAACATTTACTGTAAGTAAAATGTACCACAGCTAAATTATTTGACTCATTCTTTAATGAGAAATGCTCTGAAGTAATAACATAATGCTTACAGTAAGCTGAAAGAAATAATTTCAGGGTAGTAAAAAGAAGCAAGTCAATTAATTGATCCTTAAAATACTTTATAACATTTTATGGAATATTTTCTACTTTTTAAAATTTCTACTTTTGTATAAGAACTCTGGCCACAAAAGATAATAAGTCTTACTTAAAAAAAAATCCATTTTCCCCAGAAATTCAAAATTTAGCAAAATTATTATCCAATATTTACAGTTTAGATGGGGAAAGGATATAGTACAAAGTTGGTGGATATTTCCCTAATATTTCTCTAATTTTTCTTATTAGAATGGAAAGGGACATTTTTATCAGAAGGGAACTACAAAACTGAAAGATTTATTCAACAAAATTAGAATGTTACTTCTCTATAGTTTTCAATGTTTAATTTATAAATATACCTTGAGAAACAGTATCAAATGAATGCAGTTTTGCTAGGAAAGACCCTTTAACAATAGTTACCTTGTTTCCTTGTACCAATGCTGTCAAGCCATTGAACATGTTTTGCTTGCTTTATTTCACTATTGTCATTCAGAATAGATGGCAAGCTGCAAGATGATTCATTACTGTGAATAGACGACCTATCTTCACACTCTTCTGTAAGGGCTTTTTTCAATAATGCTGTAGCCTACAGTATTAAAACACACACACATTTACACAAAGAAATAAAAATAAATTGCTGCCATATTCCCCTTGGTCTCTGTGATATATCAGTTAAAAAATAATTTTGGGCTTGACATTTAACAAAAATGATCTTCAAATTAAGTTAAAATTCTTATTATTTTACATCATACTTCAACCCTGACAAGAAAATTCATTAACAATGAAAATCTTATTTTCATTTTGAGAATATATTTTCTATAACACAGTATTGTGCCATTTAGATTGGAGAAAGGTTATTAATGTATTTATTATTTTCTAATCTGAATTGGTTTGTTCTCCCTTGTGTATGAACACAGTACCCTACCAAATCAAAAATATTTATGTATATACAAATATATTGAAACTGAAACTGAGATACACACAGAGGCAGAGACAGAAAAGGGAGAGAAGCACAGAGACAAAGAGAGACAGAATGAAAGAGAGTTCATACCATCTTGGTTTTCTATTACATACTTTTTTGGGATCAAAATGGCAAAAAAGAAAATACCTTCTTAATTAAAATCACTCAAATTAGTGCTGATTTGGACTGAGAAAGGCACTTAGGAGAAAGGTAATCAGACTCTCCTTTCCTATTCTTCAAAGACTGCCCTCCCCAAACTTTACAAAAGTTACCTTCAATTTGTAAAAAGCCTTCTCTATAAAGGAGATGCACTAATCAAAAGATTATTTACACTGAGAACCTTTATTAGCTTTATGTAAGATGTAAAAATTTATATACTTTCCCCTAAACTAACTTGGGCTATTTAAGAGTATTTCTAAATTATCTTTCTTTCAAAGAGCTCTAAATGTAATTACATATAAAATCTGATCTGGTTCTTAGAAGTAGTAGAGAACAAGTTTGATTAATCCCATTTTACAGATGGAAAATTCAACTCTGAAGTCACATAGTCAATGGTGATGCTTGGTTAGCACCCACAGACTTTTGGTCAAGTCTTCATAACAACTAAAAATAAAAGTTTTACTCATAAGGTTTTTGAGCCAATTAGATATTATTTAATACATGATAATACCTTCAAAGTAATCATTCCTCCCCTTGAATTTTTCAATGTGATTGGCATTTATATAGTGCTTTATAATTTGCTAAGTCCTTTCATATACATTTTCACATTTGATATAACAAACTTGTAGGTATTCCCAGTGTTCTAATTCTAGCCAAACTAGCCTACTGGCTGTTCTAGCTTGTCCTGGTACCTTTAGATAGTATCTTCTAGGCTTAGAGTACTCTCTTCTTCTCTGCCTCTTGAAAGTTATTGTCCTTTTTAAGCTTGCCACAAGTGCAATCTCCTAAAGAGGCCACTTCTGAGCCTGTTAGTATTCCTCTCTTGAAATTACTTTGTATTTATTTTGTAGCTATGGGATATTCCCAATGTTTTAGTGCAGTTTTTAAGTTTCTGAAGTTATTCCCACACTACTGCTAGACAGCAATTACTTTCAACTAGGAAAGTCAATAAAAGAGGCAGTTGATGGAGGCCTTAAATGAGGGGAAAGATTTAATAGGATTATTAAATTTTAGAAGTGGAATGATAGAGCTGGAAGGGATCTACAAAGTCTTCTAATTTTCCATAGAAAAAAGGAAGCTGAGCCCAGAAAGTTAAATAATGGGCCAACACTCACACAGGATCTAAGTATTGCAGGTCCTTTTACAGAAGATAGAGCAGCTTAGAGTCAGGAAGAACCGAGTTCAAAAATAGTCTTAGGTACTTACTAGTTAAGTGACCATGTTTGAGCAAGTCACTTAAACTTAACTTTGGTTACCTTGGTTGTCTCATCTGTAAAGTGGGGATAATAATATCCCCTACCTCCATGGGTTGTTATGAGGATTGAATGGAATAATAATTGCAAAGCACTGAATATAGCAAATCTATATAAATGACAGCTGATATTTCTATTAAGCAGAAGAAATGGGATATGAACTGTTCCTTTAGTCTACATTTTTAATTCTTCCTACAGTACTGCATGGTCTCCTTAGAAGAAGATGAAGGACTAACACATCTACATAAACTCAACCTAACTATTTTACAAAGTTGATGACTCTGAAAAAATATGTAGTGATTAAGTAAAAACATAGTAACATTATTAGTATTTCTTAGAGAAGCTTAATTAAGGTAAAGTTCTTAGCAGAACAATGAAAGAAGGTGATACCAGATTCTACCTTAGGCAGTAAATACTAATTCTGGCTAAGCTAAAAAAAAAAAATCACCAATGTCTTTTACAGTTATATTTTAAGGGCAATGCTGTAGTTAAATGTTTACATATTTACTTTTTTTATTATAGCTTTTTATTTACAAAGATATATGCATGGGTAATTTTTCAGCATTGACTCTTGCAAAACCTTTTGTTCCAATTTTTCCTCTCCTACCCCCCCAAACGCTCCCCCAGATAGCAGGCAGACCAATACATGTTAAATATGTTAAAGTATATGTTAAATACAATTACATATTTACTTTTAATTGTATTATAGTTACTACTCATAGGCAAAGGTCTATTCTGGATAATCTAACTTTTCTGTTAATGCTTCTTAGCTTTAACAATTAAGAAGTAACACTTTTAGATTTAAAAAAAAAATAACATTTTAATCTGACATGAAATTGCTTAGAAAATGTTATTTTTTTTCTGAAAAATAGTTATGGTTTATGTTCCGCATGCTTTATTTTTCCCTTTCCTTTTCTTTTTTTGCAAAGCTATTGTTAAGAAGTATTAAATTCTGGAAGCTGGATTTGAACTCAGGTCCTGACTTCAGGGTTGGTGCTCTATTTACTGTGACTCTTGCTGCCCCCATTTTTCTTTCTTTCTTTCTTTCATGTAAGCTTTTTGAAACCTAAATTGTGTATTAAATTAAATTTCTGGATTAAAGGGATTGATTATTAAAAAGGAGGAGACCTCAAGGGCCATTTATTAAAACTTTTATCTGAAGAAGAATCAATTCAATAATATCCTCAACAATTCAACAACATCCCCAACAAGCTACTCAGTTTTCATCTGAAGGACTCTAGAGTATGGGAGATTATACCTCCTAAAACAATCCATTCTAATGTTAGATAGGGTTAATTATTAGGATGTTTATTCCTTACACTGAGTTTAAATCTACCTATCTGCAGTTTCCCCCTATTCCTCCTAACTTTTATTCTAAGGATTTGAGAGTTTATTTAGTCTTTGTACAAATAAGGAAATCCAGGCAGAGAGAGCATTTGACTCACCTAAGGTCATATTCATAATAAAGACAGAACTGGTATTCAAAACCTAAATCATCTGAAAGAAAATGTGAGCTCTTTAAAACAAAAGAATGTCTGTTAAAAACATAATCAAAAAATTTTCATTTTATATTCTATTATTCTTTATCCCATGTTTAGTTAGGAGATCTTATCCTAGCTATAGAACTGAATGATAATTTCTTCTTTGCTCTTCTGTTTCCTCTGTGACTTTTTATGTCTAAACCATGCAAATAATATTTTGATATATGGTCTGAATTAATATAAAATAAACAAAGACTACTTTCTAGTGGTCCCAGTTGCTTCTGCTAAACAGTACCTCAGTAGCTGTGGCCTAAAGTCACAATCAAAAAGATTCTGCTAACAGAAATGAGACCATTCTCTTAGAGAGACAAGGGATTAGTACACTGGAAAGGAATATGGTTTGATAAGATGATAGAGCATTCTATTGATAGTGACTACTATTTCAATTTATCAAGATATTTTTAATATCAACAGCATATTATAGTAAGTACGAACTCTTTAGTTCATACTTATCATCAAGGATTCTAATGAACTCATTAAATACACGATCAAGTTTAGAATAATGTATTATGAAATGAGTTTGATATTTCACAAAATCCTAGCATTCTATAGCTGAAGTAGCAATGTCAAATCAATAGGTATTTAATAGAGTTCAGTGCTGGGGATATAAAGAAAGGCAAAAGATAGTGCCTGTTCTCCAACAGCTCATGGTCTAATGGAGAAGACAGCATTCAAACAACTATGTATAATAAGATATATATATATACACACACACACACACATACACACACACACACACACACACACACACACACACACACACAGTAGTCCTCATTTCTCACCAGACTTTGGGGATTTTCTGGCTTCTTTATAAGCCTTTACTGGGCTCTCCAAACCTCTCTTGGAGTTGGAGATGTGAGACTGGAGATAAAAAGAGATATTAAGGACAGATAAGCAGATCTGAGAATCATCATCCCAAAGATGGGAGCTGGAGGGCTATGGAAAGAATATTGGAGAACACTCATGGTTAGTGTTCTGAAGATCCAACAAAAGACCCAGAGAAGGAATGGTCAGATAGGTAGAACAACCAGAATGCATCGGTATTATTAAAACCTAGGGGAAAAAAAGAGTATTGTGAATATGAGGCTAATTGGTAGTGTCCAAGGCTACAGAGAAGTCAAGAAGGAAAGAGACTGAGAAAATTTATTTGATATGGCAATTAATAGATCATTGGTAACTTTGGAAAGAGTACCTTTGGTTGAAAGATACTACACAGCTAGAAGGCAAATGATAGAAAAGAAAGTAGAACCTATTTGAGACAATTTTCCTCAAGAATCTAGTTATAAAAGTGAAGAGAAATATGGATCAATAGCTAACATTGGATAGATGAATCAGAGATGTGGCTTTTTTTGGTTTATTTGATCTCTTAATAGGATTTTATTTTTTAAAATCACATATAAAGATAGTTTTCAACATTCACATTTCTAAGATTTTAAGTTCCCAATTTTTTTTCTCCCTCCCCAAGGCAGCAAGTAATCCAATAGAGATTATACATGTACAATCATTTTAAACATATTTCAATATTAATCATGTTGTGGAAAAAAATCAGAACAAATCAGAAAAATCATGAGAAAGAAAAAGCATCTCTCTTCCCCCAAAAGGTGAAAATAGTATGCTTTGATATGCATTCAGTCTCCATAGTTTTTCCTCTGAATGTTAATGGCCTTTTTCATCCTAAGGCTACTGGAATTGTCTTGTGTAGAGGGCTATGGATAGTAGGGGAACTCTGGGTGAGGTATAAGACCCTTCAGCCCAGAGGAACCTGTTAACAGTGTCTAGTTCGGCTCCCCATCTCTCCTAAGAAATCAGGGAGTGGTGACAACCTGTGTTGTGATTGAAGCAGAGTGATACTAGGTGGCAAAGAGTGATACTAGGTGGCAAACTACGTATACGACAGCAAGTTGTTTATGCAGTTCCACGTGCACAGTATATACTTAGCACATGTGCAGTATTGCTTTGGTTATATAAGGGTATAAGGGTGTGAGAACTTGGAATAAATGATCTCCATATTTAAACCATCCTCAGGAGTCTCGCCTAATCACTCCTCCACTAAGACTATATGTTTTGTCACCCTGGTGTGAGTGTTCTATAAAACACAATATGTTTGTTACCCCAATTTGGGGGCACTAGAAAGCAGGACACAACAGTCTTGGATCACTTTAGTGCTGAGAAGAGCTAAGTCTGTCATGGTTGATCACCACACCATCTTGCTATTACTGTGTACAATGTTCTCTTGGTTCTGCTCACTTCACTCAGCATCAGCTCATGTTAGATTTTCCAGTCCTTTCAGAAATCAATCTGCTCATCATTTTTTATAGAACAATAATGTGACTAGAATATATACCATAACTTATTCAGATATTCTCCAATTGGTAGGTATCCACTCAATTTCTAATTCCCTGACACCACAAAAAGAGTTACTACAAACATTTTTTGACATGTGGATACTTTTCCCTCTTTTATGATTTCTTGGGATATAGACCCAGTAGTACCACTACTGAATCAAAGGCTATGCACAGTTTTATAGCCCAGACGGACTTTTTTTTAAGGATGGAGGAAACATGACCATGTTTGTAGGCAGTAATGAAATAGCTAATAGTGAGAGAGATGAAAATTAGTGAAAGTAGAGAAGATAGAAGGGTAATATGCTGGAAAAAGATAGGATAGATTGGAACCACTTATACACACACATAGTTTTGCCATGACAAACTGTGAGACAAGATAAAGAAAGAGATAGCGACATATCTAGATGTGAGGTGAGGAAAGAAGAGAGAGCTCTTAGGAAATGGCCTCAAATTTTGTTTTTTATTGAAATATGGCAAGTTTTTCATCTGAGAAAGTGGAAGGTATGGGGAGTTATAAAAGATTTGAAGAGGGATGAAAAGGTTGGAAAACCCATTTTGCTAAGTGGAACAATAAATCACATAGATTCAGGCCAGTGCCAACAGTTTTGTGATGGAGAGATCCATGTGCACCCAGAGGGAGGACTGTGAGAACTGAGAATGTGTCACAATACAGTATTTTCACCTTTTTTTGTTGTTGTTTGCTTGCATTTTGTTTTCTTTCTGGTTTTTTCTTTTTGATTTGATTTTTTTGCGTGCATTAAGATAATTGCAGAAATATGTATAGAAGAATTGCACGTTTTAACATATATTGGATTACTTGCTGTCTAGAGGAAAGATGGGGAAAGGAGAGAGAAAAAAATTGGTACCCAAGGTTCTGCAAGGGTGAATGCCAAAAAATTATGCATATGTTTTGAAAATAAAAAGCTTTACCTCTCTTTGTATATATGTATATATTTATATTATAAATTATATAACATATATATTAAGGGTTAGCAGGGCAAGTTCAGTGACAATTTATTAAATGGTATGTGGTGTATAATAGATACAGACAGACAGACAGACACACATGATGGACTTGCAGGAAGATTAGTTTAGCAAGTTAGTGGAGGATGGACTAGAGTGAGGAAAGACTTGAGATGGGGAGAACAAAAATGTTCTCTGCAAGGAAGGAGGAGATATGCCCTGTAATGGGGTAGTGGAATGAAAAATAATAGAATGAACAACATAACCATTAATTAAACAATTGCAATTATTAAAAAGGGTTGATATAGTTTTATCTCACTGAGTACTAAAATAAAAATTTCACAGTAAAATAGGTTTTTTTTTTTAGTTTTAAGTTCTTCAACTGATTACTGTTTTGACTTATGTTCTATTAATAATGTATTTAATATTTATGACTTTATTTGTTTCAGATATCTCTATGTCCTAACACATGGGTCACTTTTTGTCAAAAGTTTCAGATGGGGCTGAGATATATGTATGTTTTTTTGAAGTTCCTCTTAGAAGACACCATAAATCCTTTAGATCTAGTTTCTACAGAAATTTGTTGAATTCCATATTTTTCCCTATTGAATTTTTAGATTTGCAAAAAAAAAAAAATGAATTTTCCTATTATGACATTATTATTGTCCATATTTTCTTATAATTCAGTTAATTTTTTGCTAATGGCTATAAACTGCAAGGTACTTGGTGTTTATAAATTTAATAATGATATCGGTTTATAGTCCATATCTTCTTTTACCATGAATGTACTTTTCTTGTTTATGCTGTGAGTTTTTGTTCTTGGCTAATAGGGTGATATGTTTTGAAGAATACAACTGTTGCATGGAAAGTTTTGTTCTAGCCACTCATTTTCATTCTGTGGGGAAAAAAAAATCCTGTTTTATACTCTGTACATATATTTCTTGTAAGCAGTAGATTATAGAGTTTTGTTTTCTTATTCAATCTTTGTTTTTCCTTTGATGATGTTTAATCCATTTATATATATATATGTATGTATGTATGTATGTATATATATATATATATATATATAATCTGTAAAGTTCAGACTAGCTCTCTGGATGATCTCGGTACTAGTCCAAGTGCTTGGTTTTTGAAGTCTTTGGGACTCACGTGGATGGTCAAACATGGAGTACATTTATTTCAAATTCTCTCAGCCTTATATACCCTAATATCCTTACATAACTATAGCACTCTGCATATTGTCAGCAGGGTTCCTTTTACTACAGGGTCTTATAAGAACCCTTACAAGAGGTCTTATAAGAAGTATATCTCGGCCAGGGTTCCCCATTATCTGTGGCCCGCCACACACACACTCACACACACACACGCACACACACACACACACACACACACACACAATTATATTAGGGATTTTTTTTTGTTCCTCTTTAAAAACAATATTTTTGTCCCTCCAGTTTTTTTTTTTGCTTACTCTACTTTAAGGAAACTACCCAAATGCTTTCTTCCTCTCAACCTCAAGTCTCTCACGTCCTCCTATTTGACAACCCTTTCTCTGAGTGAGGCTAATAACTTTGTGGCTTTGATCATGAGATCCATTTTTACCCCATGTCTTCTTCATGACTTTTTTCTTTACTATTTGTATGAGTCCATCCTTCCCACTCTTTTGGATAGTTAGTTGTTTCCAAGAACTAATTCCACTTTTCCTGAGGTAAAATGCTATTTATGAAGGCACAACCCTCTCTCAGAGGTAGTGGGTCTCTCTGAATTACAAATCCCTGCATATTTTACTCATTTTAGTGTTTAAATATGAACTATCTAAGGTCCCCACCATCATAGAACATCTTTGTCTTCCCCTTGGGAATCTTCTTCAGTGGGACTCCTTCCTATTACTGAATTGAGACTTCCTTTCCTATTTCACCCATTTTCCCACAGCCTTTCTTCTGAAAAGTTCTTTCCCTCCTTACTGTTTACTAACGATATGATTTAAGCAAATAGGGAAAACATTTTTACAGTCAAAAGTTCTGATAAAGGCCTCATTTCCAAAATATATAGAGAATTGACTCTAATTTATAAGAAATCAAGCCATTCACCAATTGACAAATGGTCAAA
Source organism: Sarcophilus harrisii (assembly GCF_902635505.1). Lineage (NCBI taxonomy): Eukaryota > Metazoa > Chordata > Mammalia > Dasyuromorphia > Dasyuridae > Sarcophilus > Sarcophilus harrisii. Next base: position 149,149,404 of record NC_045427.1, read on the forward strand.
AGATATGAACAGAAAATTCTCAGACGAAGAAATTGAAACTATTTCTAGCCATATGAAAAGAGGTTCCACGTCATTATTAATCAGAGAAATTAAGACAACTCTGAGATACCACAACACACCTGTCAGATTGGCTAGAATGACAGGGAAAGATAATGCAGGATGTTGGAGGGGATAGAGGAAAACAGGGACACTGATACATTGTTGATAGAATTGTGAATACATCCAGCCATTCTGGAGAACAATTTGGAATTATGCTCAAAAAGTTATCAAACTGTGCATATCCTTTGATCCAGCAGTGTTACTATTGGACTTATATCCCAAAGAGATCTTTTAGAAGGGACAGGGACCTGTATGTGCACGAATGTTTGTGGCAGCCCTGTTTGTAGTGGCCAGAAATTGGAAACTGAGTGGATGCCCATCAACTGGAGAATGGCTGAATAAATTGTGGTATATGAATATTATGGAATGTTATTGTTCGGTAAGAAATGACCAGCAGGATGATTTCAGAAAAGCCTGGAGAGACTTACATGAACTGATGCTGAGTGAGAAGAGCAGTACCAGGAGATCATTATATACTTCAACAACAATACTATATGATGATCAACTCTGATGGACGTGGCCATCTCCAGCAATGAGATGAACCAAATCAGTTCCAATAGAGCAGTAATGAATTGAACTAGCTACACCCAGCAAAAGAACTCTAGGAGATGACTATGAAACATTACATAGAATTCCCAATCCCTATATTTTTGTCCTCCTGCATTTTTGATTTCCTTCACAGGTTGATTGTACACTATTTCAAAGTCCGAATCTTTTTGTACCATAAAATAACTGTTAGGATGTGTATACTTATATTGTATTTAATTTATACTTTAACATATTTAACCTGTATTAGTCAACTTACCATTACGGGGGAGGGGATGGGGAGAAGGAGGGGAAAAATTGGAACAAAAGGTTTGGCAATTGTCAATGTTGTAAAATTACTCATGCATATAACTTGTAAATAAAAAGCTATAATAAAAAAACTTTTTAAAAAAAAGCATATAACACAATGTCCTCTATATTTTTCCTATTTTCTCCCTTTTTATGCATCCTGCGACCCTGCAACTTTGGTCTCATACCAAAACCAACCAACAAACAAAAACTCCAAACACATTGCTTCACTGGCAGATGGTGTGGTGTAAGTTTTAGTTCATGGTGTTTTAGTCCTGTTCTGCCACGTTTTCAAATATGACTTCCCCTTTCTCCTTTTTTTCCTGGTGTACTTGTAGAGAAAAAAATTTTAATGGTCTTTCTGTTATTTTTAGTTGTTGCTTTTAACCTTATAGGTCTCTATCTAGTTTGTTTTCTTTTGCTTTTTCATTTTCTGGGAGTAATTTATTTCATTACTTATTCTGTCCTTAGTAACTATCCTTATTGACCTTGTGTTTTGATTGTCTGGGATGCTTGCAGAACAAAAAATTTGCTCATGTTTGTATTTTTATAAATTAGAATGACTGAATTGCATTTCTTTTATTATATTTATCATAAACACTTATTAAAAGTCCATCTTTTTTCACTGATGACATTTAAGTTTGCAGGGTTTATTACCTACTCTTCAGAATAAATTAATTCATTTTCTTCTCCTATTTCTGTCCTATTTAAATTTCCTTTATTTTTAAAAGCCTTTCTTCTTCTGCTCACATGTAGAAGTTGTTGTCACTAAGATAGTTAAATTATATATAATAATAAATAATTATATGTCTTAGAATTTGCAAAATAGATTTTTTTTGAGCTGTAAACGATTTTGATTGCCATTTTTTCTGTATTCAGAAGTTTTGGGGGCATTTTCTTAAATTATTTCTCATATGAAAGTATTTAGGATTTTTGAATTATGTATTTCTGGAGACCTATAACCCTTTAGCTGTCTCTACAATATGTTTTCTTTTAATATTCCATTTCTGGATCCTGAGTCTATCATCCAACGTATTAGCTATCTCTCCTAGCTTTCTGACATTTGCAAATTTGAAAAACATGCCATCTATGCCTTCTTCAAATCATTAACAAAAATGTTAGATAGAAAAGGACCAAGCATAGATTCTTAGGGAACTATATTAGAGATTATCTACCAAGTAGATCATATGCTCAGATCTTAAACTGTGATCTCATTGATGTGAAAATTTCCTCCAAAGATACAGACAGCAACACATATATTCCTTCCCATTCTATGCAATTTTGGTCTATTCTTCTTACCAAAAAGGTCACAATATACTCAGAGCCTTCCTTTATTTTTCTTGATGGAAGAGGATTATCAGTGGAACATATGAGTTCACTGATTTATCCTTACTTCCCTTATATAACCAGTATTTTTCTTTTTGCATAATATATCTCCTTGATAACAATCTTTACTTTAGTTCTTATTCACAGCACTAAATTTTTGTTGTTGTTCCTGTTGTGATGATAATGAAGATGACATTGGGTCTTGATCAGGTTGGAAGTGCAGCATCCATTCAATTTGCTTCCACTACCAACCAGGACAGGAACTTTGATATACTCTATTTCTGACCTGCATTAGTTCCCCTTTCCTTATGCAGCTTGGTGGAGTCTCATTCCCAAGGACTTCTATTATGTATTGGGCTTAGTGTGGAAACAGTGCAGAACTTGTTAGTTGAAGTGATCCACCAATCTCAGCCTCCCTATTATCAGGAATAATAGACATTTGTTATCATACCCAGCCATAATTCTGCTATGTACTGTGAGTTTACTCATCTATAGTATGTGTCCAAACAATTTTCTAAATGATATTCATCTTTAATTCTTTATAGACTGTAATTTCTATGACTCTACAAAAACATTATGATAAGTTTGAGGTCACAACAGTTTACAGAATTCACTTTTTCTTTTTGAAAAAAACTGAAAATGCCTATCTTCACATACGGATCACTTTAGTATTCCACAAAGTTTTTCAAGATTACTGACAACAGTTCAGCAATCAAATTATCACATTTTTTTTTTCAATTCCCTAGTAAGTTGTGACTTGAACTCATTAAGAACTGCTAATTCTCCCCTATTATTTGCCTTTCTTGAGCTGGGGATCACCTTCCTATTAGCCATTATTGTTCCATGTTTTTCATTTCAAAGATCATTCTCCTTGGCAGAAAAATGAGAAGCAAAATAGATTTAAGTAATTTTGTCTTCTGTTGACATGATCCTAACCATGTCATTATGGAGTCTTATTCTTTCCCCCACTTTAGCGATATCTACTTTTGTTTTCCACTTTTTTTCATATATGTGTTTTTCATTCTTGAGACATTTTCCCAGTAAGTAAAAACAAAATATATAAAAAGTAAATTTGCAGTTCTATCAAGAAAAATATAGCCAATATAGACTCTTTCTCTCTCTCTCTCTCTCTCTCTCTCTCTCTCTCTCTCTCTCTCTCTCTCTCTCTCCTTCCCTCCCTTCCTTCCTTCCTTCCTTGCTTCCTTTCTTTTCTTTCTGCTGAGGCAATTGGAGTGAAGTGATTTGCCCAGAGTTACACAGCTAGGAAGTGTTAAATGTCTGAAACCAGATTTGAATTCAGGTTGTCCTGACTAGTACTCTATTCATTGTGCCACCTAACTGCCCCATCAATATAATCTTTATAAAAATATTTCTCATTTGCTTTGAGGAGATTTCACATCAAGGAAAATAAATAATAATTCTAAAGACTTTGATAAACAACTTTGCATTCCCAAGATTACTAGGACTATAAGAAAATATTAAAAAAAAAAACTTTTTTAATGCATTGAACCAAATAGTTTCAATCATGTATTTAATGTCCTTAATACTTAAGTACGTGGTGGTGAAGAGGTCCTGAGAAGAAATTCTATTTTGCTTTCTATACTTTTTAGTACAACCTTGGAAATAAGGCATTACACATGAAAGGAACTTAATTTCAGGAATAAACTAAAACAAAATCTCAATGAATAAGCAAAGATTACTATCAAATGAAAGCCAATGTAATGTATGAACCTTTGTATTCACTCACTTCATAAAATAAAATCAAGTGTTCCTTTAGAATTCTTAAATCTGGATGATCATCAGATACTATGAGTTCTTATATTGTGTTAAACAAATAAATTAACTAAAGTCAATATTGAAATGAAAGATAAAAATTAAATTAGAATTCATATTGCATGCAAGAGAAAATTTCTGATTACTATAGTCAAATGAAATATACAGAAAATTAAGCTACTTACTAGTATTAGTTAATAAGTATTGAATTACTCTTTCACAGAATAAAAAACCTAAGTTATTGCCTTCTATTGATTATCTCCAACTTATCTTGTATATATCTTGTTTGTACAGAGACCTTCTGATTTTAAATACCCATTAGACTATGAGCTCCAGGAGAGAAGGGATTGTCTTTTGCTTTTTTTATTTTCAGTATTTAATGCAGTGCCTGGAATATAGCAGGTGTTTAGTCAATGTTTAATGACTGACTGATTATTGATAATTAAAAAAACATTGCTATTAAGAACTCCTTAAATAATTTCAAATAAAATAAAACTTAAGGACTATAAATAAAGTAAGTTAATAAATGTTATTTTACAGAAGTTTTAAATTTTCTTTTTGGAATTTAAAGAAGCATAAAGCATAGTACCTAATAGCTTATAGATCCTTAAAAAAAGTAATGAACTTCTCCACCTAACATTAGAATACTAGGATATAGCATTTTTCTATTTATTCACATGAGTAATGATTTAAGCCAATAATTCACAGGAAACAAAGAAATATATACTGGATAAACATAATTATCACTTTTTTTTTCTTACCACTGTTTAAAGCAAATGGAAAAGTTTAAAGGAAGAAAAACAGCAAGCTGCTATCATTTAGAAATATCATCCTTTTATGTAATAAGTTACTTTATATGTAATAAAAAAATCAAAATACATAGAATGAACTTAAAAATTAAATTGTCATAAATTTGCTTTAGTAGGTATTACAATATTGTATTACAATACAAAAGATAAAATGATCACTTATGACAAGTTATTACTCTTTAGAGAATAAGAGGCTACATTGATCTTCAAAGAGATTCTGATTAATTTTTCATTGTTTCTCTACTGAATGGTAGTAATACATGTCTCAAGAAGGGTATAAAATCAAACATATGACTGAAAATACTTTTAAAAAATCTAAAAGATCTCTTCAGGGAACAAATAGTTACCATTCCTCTGTCTATAAACTGAAACTTGATATTTCAAACATATCTTTTTTAAATAAGAGTAAAATACATGCCAACAAAAATGTCATTTAATATTATACAAATGTGGCAAATATAAAATTTAATATATCATTCAGCAGACTGTCTTCAATTCAATATTCACTTATTAAGCATCACTATGTGCCAGAAATTATGCAAGGAAGGAATACAAAGGCAAAATTGAAACAATTCTTGACATCAAAATGCTTAGCTGTACTACAAGGAAACAATCTGTTCAAAGATAAGTAAATAACAATATATCCATATCTAAATATTTTTAAAATACAAGGTAATTACTAGGCAGGGAATAGATGTAGAATATTGGGAACTGAGAGATTCAGGAAAGATTTTGCTTAGTAAGCAGTATAAGATAGGGAAGAAAATTTCAAGCAAAGTATAGAATCCTTATTCTCAAGGAACTCAGTGTTTATTGAGGAAGACAATATGAAAATAATTAGGTAAAACAAAATATATGAAGGATACAATCTCAGAGGGAAGGGAATATTGAGGAGGACTGCAAAAGGCTTTTTTGGGGAGTGGGAAACTATAACATGTTAGACAGTTTAATACATTGTTTATAATTCATACCACTAAAAACATAAAATTGTACCTATATTTTAAAAAATCTTCAATAAAGAAAGAAATTATATTCATCAGATCTTCTTAACAGACAGATATATTTGTAAATATTTGGTAAAGGTTTCTTGAAGAAGGTAATAATAAGCATTTACACAGAATTTTAGGGTTTGCAAAAAACTTCCCGAATATTATCTCATTTGATCTTCCTATAATTTTTAGAGGTATGTTTCTCATTTTTCAGAAAAGGAACTGGAGACAAATAGAGATTAAGTGAGTGACTAGAGTCTCATAGATAGTAAATACCATAGGTTGGATTTGAACTTGGGGGTTCCTGATTCCAAGTGCAGCATTCTATTAAGGGTGCTACAACACAGCCAAAAAGGTGTGAATTAGTAGATATCTGAAGGAAACCAGGGAAAGCAGGCAATGGAGTTGGGGAGGAAGAGAGTTCCAGGTCTGGAGGATTAGCAGTAAAAACACATGGAGTCTGGAGATGGAATACTGAGTATCAGCAACAGTAACGAGGCCACTGGTTTGTAAAATTACATAGTAGGGGAGAAAAGGGGGAAGATGTAAGATGACTAGGGGGCTTTTTGAGTATGGGGAAAACAGGCATATTTGTAGGCTGTAGAGAAGCAGCCAATTGATAGGGAAGAAATTAGTGAGAGGTAGAAGGTTGGATGAAATAGAATCACATATGCATATAGAGAGATTTATCTCAGCAAAGAAAAGGGCTACCTCTTCATGTGAGAAAAGATTATAGGCCATGAGAGTCATGGAAAGTATACAACTGGTGCAAAATGAGGAGGGCACACAGTGAATGACTTAAATTTTTTCAACAAAAGATGATACAAGATTTAAATTAAAAGGCTTGGGAGAGGGATTTGAGGAGGGATGAGGATAGTGAATGGATTGGAAACATAACAGGATTGCCCTTGCCACAGGGAGGGTTCAATTTGAGATTATTTAATATAAACTTGTAGGGGACTTAAGTCATCATGGTTTCATATTGTTGTCAAAATTTGTCCTTCCTTCTTGAAGAGGACCATGACACCAAGGAGATGATGCCAGGATTTGCAAGTGAATTGGATTTAAGTAAGAGAGGACTGTGTAGTCAGCAGGCTCACTTTCTTCTCTGGAGTCATCTGGGTCCAGTGGCCAGATATACATTAGGACTATTGGAGATGGCCCTAGATGCAACAGGACACCTTGGCCTCTTTAAGTTTTTTGTTTTTTTTTTAAAACAGATCTCAGTTTGACTGAAGCAACACCCAGTCAGTAATTAAGGCTAGGCAGTGAATGGCCTTTTTTAAAGGAGTAAAGGTAGCAGATTATGGAAATAATATGAAAGGGGTAACACTTTCTACAGTATAAAAGGGCAAGGGACTTGATGGAAGAGACAGTGCATCTGAACTTGTTTAACATGGGGCCAATAGTGAAGTCAGCTGTGCAGAGGTGATAATCAGGGGTAGGACTCAGAAGCAAAGATGCGGGGATGATTTGCCATTTTCTTCTCTGGTAGAATAAGACAAATAGAGACAAAATGACTTGCCTAGGTCCATATAGCTACTAAGAATCTGAGACTGGATTTGAAATTAGATCTTCCTAACTCCAGACCCAGCATTCTACCTTCTGAGCTACCTAACTGCCTTTGCCTCCCAAAGGTAGAAAATCCCAAAGTTAGGTCCTATAAATGTTTAATATCTTTGGTAGTCATCGTGAGTTCTGTTGTATTCTCCAACCAACAGCTACAGAGCAGAAAGAAACCTCTACACTCTACTGAGAAGATCAGTTTTTAAATTGTGTTCTATATCATCCTCAGAGTTTCAGAAGAGCAATACCTACTATTAGCTCCCTGTAAACAAATGGTTGTATCAGACAATCTATCACAAAGACCTGTGTCACTACTATGTGAAGAGCTGGACTTCTAGAGTATAAAATGCAACACAAAGGCTTCTATAACCTTTGAAAACCTTTGCTGAAGATATCTGATTGTTTTCCTTTACATTGTAGTTCTCGAGGACATTAGATATTGCTCCAAAATGAATAATAGCATAGTATTAAAAAATTACAAAAATTACTAACCGTAGAACTTTGGTCACTGTTCTCAGCTAATAAGACTTCAAACATTTTGGCAACTTCTTCTTTGAGAGAGATATTGTGTTTTTTTAAGGCAGAAACATGCTTTAATAACTGATTTCTTAATGCGCCAGAGTTAAATAGTTCTTCAGAGCTGTAAAATAGAAATACAGAAAAAAAATATCAATTTTCACGTTGATTAATAATCACTTATGGAATGAGGCCTGAAATGTTTTCAAGGTCTCCAAAACTAAGTGCAAACTTTTAAAATAGAAATAATCAAAATATAATCTTAATCTTAGCTTTATAAGGGGATATATGCCTTCTTAGTTAACTCTGCTTGCAATCAGAATATGCTACTTTGGATTTAGTGTCATGGTCTTTACAGCTAGTCTTTCCATAAGCATATAATCTGAAAGACATTAGTTTCTTTCTTTCTTTTTTTTTTTGCTGAGGCAATTGGGATTAAGTGACTTACTTAGGGTCACATAGCTAGGAAGTGTTGTGTCTGAAGCCACATTTGAATTCAGATCCTCCTGATTACAGGGCTGCTAATTAGTTCATTTTCTACCAATAAGAACATTTATTTAAAGAAGCGGAACATAAAAGTATTAACTAGTATTAATAATACTTTATTTGAAAAGCTAAAAATCAAAGCAAGATCAAAAGTAAAAGAAACACCATAGGATGATAATAGAACTTCTTGTTTAATTAGAAACCATCCTTAACTATACATATTGACTGCTACTTTTTCTGACTTCAGTATCCTTTCACATGCTTGAGTAAACAATTTTTTCAATTCATTTTTACTTCTTAACTAGGGTCAAAACCATTCTGGAAAGGTGTTCATAGCTCTAACCCTTCTGATCAGTTTTCTGTCACAAATTCTTACACACAGCATTTCACAACTTTAAGCATGTTCCCTTTGAAACAAGTCTCCAAAGTTAAGTGTTAGGGTTTCCTGGAAGGCATTACTCACCTTCCTCTTTGGATTAATTCTAAGAGTGTATGATCAAACAATTGGAAGGTAGGAAAACAGGCACTAATTCATCTTCATGATAACAGCCAAACCTGAGTTTGTGTCAAATATACGCATATCTACCCTTATCTTTCAACACTCCCCTTCCTTCACCAGTGTAAACTTCCAATCTTCCCCCTTTTGAAACAATTTCAGTCTGCCATGCACCCCCTAGCAGTTATCTGCATAGATAGGATAGGTAAAATTCAACTATCTTATTCTTCCACCCCAAAACCTTAAAGCCATGTAAGATGCTCTTAAAAGGAAGGCTCCTGTGGTGGTTATAGCTTGCAGGTCACATATTATCCTCTATTCCTCAACTCAGGCTTAACTCTCTTCACACCTCCCCTGATGCTTTATACACCTAGTGATTTGAACTACAAAAGGATAAGCTTAGGCTCAGGGAGGGTTGTCAGAATCTTTTTCTGAGCTCCAACTGCTTGTATGTCACTTCCTTCAGTTTCTGACTCCGTCACTAAGGAAGAAAAGTATATTTTATATTCTTTTTTTATTCATATATATGTTTTAAACTTTAATTAGTAATGTTTTAATTTGACATCATAGTTTATAAATGCCTATTATATTTTATAAAAAAAGAAAATAGCCTGAACCTGCTAGAGTACCTACAACAGGTAAATTTTTGTCTATATCATAGATTAAAACATTATGGTTCCCTCCAAAACCACTCCTCTTCCAAATTCTTCAATTAATATTGAAGGGCACTTTACCATTCCAATTACCCAGATTCTCATTATCTTGGTGTCACTTCTGACTACTTACTTTCCCTTACCCCATATACACAAATCAGTTGCCAAATCTTGTCAATTCTACCTCCACAATTTCTCTTCCATCCTCCTGATAGCTAGGCAGTCTAGTGGCTAGAGTGGTGGGCCTGGAATTAAGATCTGAGTTCAACTCTGATCTCAGTTACTATCAGTGTTACTTTGGGTAAAACACTTCACCTCTGTTTGTTTCAGTTGCCTCATCTTTCAATCATTGATAATAATAGCACCTGTTTCTTAGGGTTGTTGTGATCACATGAGATAATACTTGTAAAGCACTTAGGACAGTGCTTCATACATAATAAGCATATAAATGTTAGCTATTATTATCTATTTTTATTATTTCCTTCTCTCTATTTGCACAATTCAGGGCCTCATCATTTTTCAACTGGGTTACTATAATCACCTCTTATGTCTTCCTTCGCTGCATCAATTTGAATCCTATAACTCAAGTCTCTCTCTTCAATCCATCCTCCAAAACAAATCAATTCAGGAGGAAGAGAAGATTTGCCTTGCTCAAGTAAAGGGACACTTGAAATGAGATAACATAAATTTGTGGTTGGCCTATTCAATGTGTTTTTTTAATTTCTTTCAGCTTCATTTAACATCAGGTGAATGAAAAAAAAAAAAAATGGAGGTGGATGTTGGGAATATTCCAGGACAGAGACTTGCCAAGATGTAACAGGAAAAAGGGAAAAGGGAATTGAGGGTGAAAGACGGTATACAGTTGAGTGGATTTATCAAAGGGCTGAGATAAATAGGGAAGAGAGTGTAGTCATTGCAGGGATAGTGTCCTAGAAAGATCTGAGAGCTGGAGGCAATAGTAATTATGATGACAATTAAAAAAAAAAACAGATTAAGGATGGTAAATCATAATAAGGTTAACTTGAAATAATAAAAGATTATGATTAATTATCTAATCTAAAGGAATTTAGGAATTCACAAAAATGGAACTGGAAAACTATTGGATGAAGGTAAAATCAAAGATATGCCTATTTGTTTAACTGAGGTCAAATGAAAGAAAAATGGATAGAATAAATTAAGAACCTTTAGAATATTTGAAGGATTATCAATATTATACAGAAAAGTCTCCTAGTATAAGAGAGGGAGATGGGGAGCAGGGAAAGAAGGTGAGTTAGGCATTGAACTTATTGAGGAAGGAAGGAAAATCCTACAAGATTACATATAACACCTATCAAGATTTAGATAAAATGATAAATTTGAGTACTGTGAACCTTAAAAGAGATTAGTTAAAATGGTTCCAGGGGGAGGGGGGAGAGACTGACAGTGGTACTAGGAAACAAGGAGTATTCCAATATCTCAATCATGATTATTAAGTTGGAGAATATTAGAAAAAGAGTAATAAGTAATGGAAAAGGTGATGGGGAACATGTCGTCAAGGGGGCATTATTTCTACTTGAAGAATACAAGATTGAAAGAACAAAACTTTAATTAGTGTTAAGGTGAGAGGAAGATTTATTAATTATTGAGCAGGCATTACCAGGGATAACTAAATCACTAGCATAGGATGAGTAAAGAAGATAGGGCTATGGTAATCATTTTAAAAGAATTAAATCGAATCTTTGAAAAGAGATATTAGGTTATTAAACAACAAAAATGTAAATTTAAAAATTCAAGTATTTTATTTTGGGGCGGGGGGTTTGGTATCAGGAAAACATCTTATTTTCTAATATTACAAAAAGAACTGAAACAAATTTTCTTTTTTAAGACTGATTATTTCAATTAATACCCAAAATGTACAATTCTATAGAAAGTTATCAAATTAATTAGTTGGTATTTTGATTTCTAAATCAGTTTTTTTGTGAGTTCAGGTAAAGAAAAACAATTGATTATGGTCGTCTCTCTGATAAAAAATGAATTTCTAAATCCACAAAACAGAAGACCAGACATTATGGGATTAAGGAAATTATTATATTGTTATGTAACACTTTTTATTTATGATTGCTATTCACAAATGAAGAAGCTAAGAAAAATGATGCTAAACTACTTGTACAAGGTCACACACCAAATGAATGGTAACTGAAACTACAAAACTAGACTTTTATTTCTGATAGTCCTAACTCTTAGAGAACACAATTAAACTTTCTTACCCAAGATCACTGGACAAAAATTAAGTGAATTAAGTAAAAATATTTTTAAAGTAATAATTTTAGTACTGATTTGGGATTATGGTTGTCTATCATTTATTTGATTCTACTTCTCTTGGTACCTGGGATCTACAGCATTATAAAAAGAAACCAAAAATTCTAAATAAAAAAAAAATGAGAATTTGCAGGGGATTTTTAATATTTACTTTTAAAAAAAATTATATAATATAAATGAATACCATAGAGAACTAAATTATATACCTCTTTGGTTTGACACAGAAAGAAAACATGCTTGAAATGGTCTATAATTAATTCTATATAGATGAGTTTTGGGTTTTTTTCTTCTTTTTTTATTATAGTTATGTGATTTCTACCAAATTTTTCCTATTTTTAATTTACTGACAATAGCTTGATATTCTGATCAAAGTTTTATATGAAAATAGAATTTTCAATTGTCAATTTTATGAGAAAATAGGAAAATAAAATAATTGGTATATATATTCATAATCCAAGTAAAATAAATGCTGCCTTTGCAATGGCTTAACTTTTAATATATCTTGTAGTATCTTGAATGTACAGTTGTTGGCATGTTGTTCCCCTATCAGAATGTGAGCTACTTGGGGGCAAGAACTATTTTCTGCTTTTCATTCCCAGATCTTAGTTCAGAAATAGGTACATAGTAAGCAAGTAATAAATATTTATTTACTGACTCATTTTTCATCTCACCTTTTCACCTCTCTGGCTTCCTTCAAGATAGAAGTCCAACATTACCTTTTGCAAGAAGCCTCTTCTGTCTCTTCCCTATCCCATCCCTAGAGCTTTTCTTCACTGATTATATTCTATTTTGAAATATCTTATATGTAATGTAGATATTTGCATGTTGTCTCCCATAATAGATTGCCAGCTCCTTGAGGGCAGGGACCAGGTTTCTTATCTTTCTTTGTATCTCTAATGCTTAGCCCAGTGCTTTAATATATAGAAAGCTCTTAACTGCTTCATGACTGACTGACATGACTTATAAGGAGGTGGTAATAGAGTAAAAAAAAAAGTGTCATGAAAATGCTGTAGACAATGATCCACTTCATTTAATTTGATGAACACAGAAAGGTGTACTTGTCTCAATATCTTCCTCATCACAATATTACCCCCCTTTGATGTAGTTTGAAATGTTCACTGAATTATACCTAGGCCAGGTACTGTTTCCAAATGAATGTCTCATTGTTGTTTAGTCCTTTCAGTCATGTCCATGTCTGCGTATTTGTGACCCCATTTGAGATTTTCTTAGCAAAGACACTGGAGTGGTTTGCTATTTCCTTTTCTAGCTCATTTTACAATGAGGAACTGAGGCAAACAGGGTTAAGTTTAATTTAATTTAATTTATCCAGGGTCATACAGCTAGTAAGCATGTGAGACCAATTTTGAATTCATGAAGATGAGTTTTTTCCTGACTCCAGGCTCAGCACTCTATCCACTGCACTAGCCAGTTGCCCCAAATTAGTGAAATTAGTGTCTCAGGATGAGTCTATTAGATTAATTAATTGACACGCTAGGCCAGGAAGGTTAAAAAAAAAAAAAAAGACTTAAAAAAAAAAGGGAACAGATTACAGAAAAGATAGCATTGAATTGGGAATGAGGTATTGCTGAAGAGCCAACAGAAAATTATTGGGGAAAGAACAACAGATCTGAAGAAATAGTAACCCTTATGGAGCAGATTCAGAAGGAAAATTATTTCACAAATTTGCTTTGGGAGGAAAAATTAAAATCCAAATTAGAATTTAATTGTTAAATACTAGAACACTTCAAGAAATACATACCTAAGTGGTTATTTAATAAATGGTCAGAATGTATTAGCCTATAGCAATTAATTATAAGTCAATAATATACTGTTATTAACAACCACCCCTGGTATTTCTAACTGGCTTTATAAAACTGTTTTGGTAGAGATAGCTATTGAAGGCTACAGATATTAATTTACAGATCTTTGCTAGTAATAAAGAAAGATAGTTTCTTATGAAATACAGAACTAGATGAAAAACTGTAGATCAACAGTCAGATGCTCTATTATGAATGTTATAAACTATAACAAGTTTAAGTCCATTAGACATAGATATATCATATTCTAGCACCCACAATCTCAATTTGGCAGAGAATAATGCAATGAATCATATTATATAACAAATCTGTTTGCAAACAGAATTATAAATGAATATGTGCTTTTTATGTCATACCAAAACAGTAGTTTATGACTAACAGAATATCAGTTTTATAAAACAGCTTGGAGAAAGTAGCTTAGTGAATTGGTAAGGCTTTGGTTATCTTACAAAACACATATATACGGATGAAAAAGATTTCCCTTGTCAGGTTCTTTCCATCACTTTATAAAACATGTTATATTGTAAGACTGTCATTTTTATTTTCCTAATTAAAATTAGATTTTATTTCATCGCCTTTATCATCCAATTCAGAAACTACTACTAATGAAAAAGAAGGAAATTTGGTAAATTTCTAGCATTTCCTACATTTTGTATACTATTTAATTTAGATTCAGCCTACAATAAAAAATATACTTGGGCCATCAGTTCATGGGATCAATCAACAAGCATTTTTGTAAGGCACTGTGCTAGAGCTACAAAGAAAGTTAAAAAAAAAACCCTTTCCCTTCAAGGAACTTGTATTCTAATATCTATTTTAAATTGAGATCTTTTTAGAAGCATCTTTACTAAATTCTCTTGAGCAAGGTCCAAGACAGACCTGCTTTATATATATAATATATAATATGCACATTATTATACATAATAAATATAATATATAAATTCTACTTAAATAAAGCAGTATTATCAGTTGCTATTGGGCCAGGTGAAAGTTAAGTGTAATAAAAAAAAATCACTTTATCATTTATAGTAATTTATATAAGTTTTGTGAATAGCTGGGCTAATAATCAATGTGAATTTAGAATCTCTTAGATTGGTGAGCTTTTAAAGGCCACCTGGTGCACCTTCTTCATTAGAAAACAGAAGCCCAAAAGAATGAAGTGATTTGCCCACTTCATATAATTATTAAGTGAAAATTTTTTCTACTTATACCAATAACATTTCATTTACTTTACTCTTATTAAAATGCCTCTCCATTTATTTTATGAAACTAATTATAGGCCTATATAATAAAGTGACTAAAGAGTCCATGTACTTTGACCTAGAAATTCCATTGCTGGGCTTATACCCCATGGAGGACACTGATTTAAAAAAAAAAAAAAAAGTCCCCACAAAAGAGTGATATTAGCACTTTTTGTGATAGTAGAGAATTGGAAATGAAGTAAAAGTCTGTCAAATGCTAAAAACCATTACATTAAATTCCCAATCCCTATATTTATGCACACATGCATTTTTGATTTCCTTCACAAGCTAATTGTACAATAATTCAGAGTCTGATTCTTTTTGTACAGCAAAATAATGTTTTGGTCATGTATACTTATTGTGTATCTTAAGTTATATTTTAATATATTTAACATCTACTGGTCATCCTGCCATGTAGGGGAGGGGGTGGGGGGGTAAGAGGTGAAAAATTGGAACAAGAGGTTTGGCAATTGTTAATGCTGTAAAGTTACCCATGTATATATCCTGTAAATAAAAGGCTATTAAAAAAAAAAAAAAAGTCTGTCAAATGGGAAATGGCTTTTTACTCTGCTTTAAAAAATGATGAATAAATGTGTTTAAAAAAAAGAATTATGGAAAAGTTTATATGAACTGATTCAGGACGAAGTAGAGTTAAGAAAAGAATATATACAATAACTACAACTTAAAAAGAAAGAACAATCACACACAAATAAAAATTAATGTTGTGAAATTATAAAGAACAGACATGGCTTAGAAAGAAGAAATATCCTATTTTATCTCTGCAGAGGTGGGGGGAAGTTCACAAAGTACTAAAAATTACTATTTGTTCAGACTTTTTCAATGTAGTGATAAATTATGCTAATTTTCCTCCTTTTTTCTAATCTTTCAAAAACTACCTTTTTTTTTTTTTTTTTTTTTTTTTTTTTGAGATGGCTTTTTGTAAAGGGGAAGAAATCTTGTCAGTTCTTGGGTACTGATAATTAGGGGCTTAAACAAAATTAGAACCAGTACAATTTTTAGTTTTCAAAGTTTACTTTTTAATACATATTTCAGTGTGCAAAACAACTAATACCAACTCATATGGTTAAAATACACAAAAGTTTCTGGGGAAAATAAACCCAGGATGCTTAACAGATGTGTTTCAGGCCTAGTCCAACAATATGTTCTCAGGGCCCTAGAGAAAGAATTTTATTTTACATAGTTAATTTATTTAGACTGCCCAAATGAGACTGGAAGTTTAGAAAAGAGCCTAGAGCTCAGAAATGTTAAAGACTAAAGTAATCCCAGAACCCTGCCTGGTGTGGTCAACTGACTGTATATTAGGGTATTTGAAGTGACCTACCCAGGGGCTGCTGGAATGCTTAAAAATTTAAAAACAGACAAACAAAAAGTTTTATATATAACTTTGCTAACATGCATAAATTAAGATTTAAAAAATAATAATAGTAGCTAACATCTATATAAGCAGTTTATATTGCCATAAGCAGACATATCCACTTACCCCTCAAGAAATAAAGTATACATTCAACATGTTACTATGAGTCTATATAAGCCAAACAAAACTATGGGGAAATAAAAAATCAAATAATAGAGGATGTAATCAATCAGAAAGTCATATACAAAATAGCAAACAAAAATCTAAGCCCTTGGCTTAGATCACTTAAAATAGGATTTAGACTAATCTTATGCAACACTTTTCATTTTGAATCACTCTGTATGGCATCCTGACAAACAGAATAAGAATGGCAACCACACAATAGCATTAATTTCATTACTATAATACCTGACTGGCTTTTCATCCACACCACTACCTCTGTCAATAAGAGCTTCCTCAGGTAAGAGGCATTTAGTGGATGTGTGCTGTAACAGTCTCTGAAGCTGGTGAAGGACAACTGCTCCACATGCTTCAAGGTCTTCTTCTTTCAAAATGTCAGTTTGATTACAAAGGCTATAAAATAAAACAGGTGCTGCATGAAATGTTTATTTAAGCACAGACCAACAGCTTATAGAATCTATGGTAGTTCTTCACGGTTTATTGAAATATATCTGTAATATAATCTAGACATAAAAATGCAGCAACTACAATGTCTCTTCACAAAGACGTAAAACAGAGCAGTGTTGGAAAATTCGCTTTAAAAACATGGTAATCAAACCCACTTTTAACTCCTTGATGCCTAAAACTATAAACAATTCTTTAGCTGGGCAATATTATTTGGTGTACACATGATAATGAATTACATGAAAGCATTGGCTTACCTAGATAAAAATAACAGTGTGAGTAAAAAGAATGTTGCATATACAGAAGACATGGATTTGAATCCTACTGATTCCACCTACTATTTGTGTGATCTTGGGCAGCTCAGTGGGTGTTGGTTTCCTAATATGTAAAATGAGGAGACTGTACCAGATCTCTAAAATCTTTTCTAGCTCTAACTCTCTGAACTAAAGAAATAGCAAGACTTAATTTTTTTCTCATCAAAGTATAATATCTATAATTCATAAAGATTTTTTTAAATTGTTATTGCTATTGCTGTGGATGTAGGCCACAGTGGTTCTCAAAGTATGGTCCAGAACAGCCTGGGAATCTCTGAAATCCTTTCAGAGAGTCTACAAATTCATAATTAGTTTTTATTTTTAATGTGATTAATATCTATAACTAAATCCACATAAACAAAAACTCTTTGGACAGATCCTCAATCATTTTTAATAGGATAAAGATATTGAGAACAAAAGTTTGAGAACCACTGATGTAGGGAGTTAAAAAATGATTAGATGAGGTATATGTATCTTCCAAAAATCACTACTTCTATTTATTTAACAAACACTTACTGAATTGGCATTTAATTTTTTCTCTTAATTTCTTAATTTAGTTCTCACCTACTTTTCTAGTTTTATTTCATATTACTTAATGGATAATTTATCTCACACAAACAGGATTTCTAGGTATTTCCCATTCACAATATATTTCTTGCCCCCATGTCTTTGCCCAAGTGGTCTCCCATATCTGGAATGCACTCCTTCCTCACTTGAGGAAACCTAGCTTTAAGACATTGGTCACCCCTCCTACATGAAGCTTCTCCTGATTTCCCCAATAATATTAACCCTGTCTCTTTCTTGAAATGATTATCTTATTTTGTACATATGTTACATTTATATATGTGTGTATATAAGTATTCTCTCTCCCTCCTTCCATTAGACTATAAACTCTTTGAGGACTGAGTCTTTGCCTTTGTACTGCAAGCTCTTAATAATAACCTATGTATATTCTAAGTGTTTGATAAATGTTTTTTTCAATGCTTGTAATAATTCCACAAGGAACTTTCCTGCTTATAGCGACCCAGAATGATCTAAATTCCTAAAACACTTTTGTGTGACATGTGACATAATCTAGTGATTAATTGCATACTATCTTGTAAGCTTCTTCTAATTTATTTCATACCATATTTTGTCCCTTCACCTAGATTATAAACTACTTAAAAAGTAAGAGCTAGTGCTCTCACAGTATCTAAGATAGTTGCTATGTAATGCCAGAGAAACTGAGCAAGATAGAGATTAGAGTATTTAATAGTTTATTAAATGGAGAGATATACTGGAACCAAATGGATCCCATGGTTTGGTCCCAGGGCTGAATGAGACTATTATCTCCAAGAATCCAGGAAACAATGAGAGTTCTCAATGACATATATACACATGACTCAGAAGCAAAGGGTAGATTGAGGCAGGGGTGGAGTCAGGGTATTGAGAGCGGGAATAGGACTCTTGATTGGGTGGGGTGAGCCAACTGAGAAGGGATGACATAATCAGGGGGAGGCACTCCAGACATGGGGAGAGGCATCTTGATAAGACAGTATCTGACAATCCAATAGCTTGGGATTGGGAGAGGCATTCTGATATTCTAAAACATAAGATCTTTTATCCTTATCAAATATTCTGATAAAGAGGGAGGGGAGATTTTGCAAGACTGAGCTTTGACTGAAGCAGAGAAACTGAGTCAGGACTTGGTCAGGATAATTAGGGAGACTGAGAACCATGGCATAACAGGTAAA
Source organism: Sarcophilus harrisii (assembly GCF_902635505.1). Lineage (NCBI taxonomy): Eukaryota > Metazoa > Chordata > Mammalia > Dasyuromorphia > Dasyuridae > Sarcophilus > Sarcophilus harrisii. Next base: position 149,168,353 of record NC_045427.1, read on the forward strand.
TATATAGTAGAAACATACAGAGAGGGACATATGTATATGTGTGCATATTGAAATATATATGTATATATATATTTGTGATAACATCTAATTTAACCTTTTCATTAACTGGTAAGAAAATTTAGACCTTCAGAGCTTAAGTAAATCTCCCAAGGACAATAGTAAGAGGTAGAGTGTAGTGGTGTTCTTCTTTTCTAAATGGTTCTCTGGGAGCAGGTTTCTCAGGGAGGTTTCTGGAGGCAGCCTTAGTTTCCATTCAAATCAATAATCATCTCAAATACAGCCAGGAGTTAAAATCCAGTCTTTTATTGTCTCTTCCAAAATAGTCCGGTTAGTTTTCTTAGAGGCCTATCTCCCTCCTTGGTTCCAAGAGCTCTTGCAGCTTGTCTTTAGCTCTTTGAGTTTCTGCCTCTAGCTCAACTCCGACTCCTAGATTCTCAATCTCCAACTGACCCTCGCTGAGATTGAGAGCTTCTTATATATGATCTCTTAAAGGACTGAGAGCTTCTTATATATGATCTCTTAAAGATGTGAACCCAAAGGTTGACTCCTCCTCTGAGAGAGCGGGATTGTGGGAGGTGTCTCCCAACTTGTGAACTCCAACGTGTGAGCCAATGTGTAAACTCTCAAAGGTGTAAACACAAGCATTGTTTCTATCAATTCCATTGAGTTAACACCTTGTTTCAAGTTCTGGCTCATAACAGTAGAGCTCAGATTTGAACCTAGGTTCTCTGATGCTAAATTCAGTTCTCTTGCTACTGAATCACACTGCCTTACCTCTCCTTAAGCTTATACCAATTCTCTTTCCTGCTCAGCCAAGACCCAATAAAGAAACTTGTCTCCTAATTTACTGAGAAGAAACAATGTTTATCAAAAGTTCCTTGCTTCTCCTCTATTCTGCATCATACTCAATTATCTTTTTTGTTCCAATTTAACAAAGAACAAGTCCTTCTAGTCGATGCCACCTCAACCCATCTACTTGTACCCTTAATCCCATCCTTTCCCACCTCTTCTTCATTCTCTTATCCATCATTCTCTCAACCTCAATTTATTCAAAATAGAATTCATTACCTTCCTCTTTATATTTTATTTTCTTCCAAATTTCCCTATTTCTGCTAAGGTCACTGCTATCATTCCAGTGAACCTGGATAGTTCACAACTTTGGTATTATCCCTGCCTGTTTTTTCTTCCGTGCCTCACAAATACATTCTTTGCTAGGTTCTGTTCATTCTATTGTCAACATTCTCTCTTAAATCTAGCCTCTTCTCTTTGTATGTCCATTATCTCAGAGTAAGAAAGATCTGAATTCAAGAACTGACTCCGCTGTAAACTGCTGGCTAAGTGACTGAATAAATCACTTAATCTCTATCAAAGCAACTCTGTAAGTCAGTCACTTAACATCTCAAGACAATTCTCTTAAGACTATAGGTTACAGAGAAGATTCAAGCTTGTACTGGTTGAGTTTCCTCATCTGGAAGTTCCATATGCCAGTGAAATGGATGTAAATTGTATCTCCTTTAATCTTTTTTGGGGGGGAGGGGTCTGATATAAAATATGCCCCACTTTGAGGGAAGGGTGCACCAGTGTCTCAAACCCTCCTGGCCTCAGGGAGAGGCCACATCCATTCTTAAGGGAAACTCCAAATAAGTAATTGCATTCATTGGAAATCCCAGCCTGAAGCATGGTCAACTTCTCTATTGAGTTGAAGATTAGTCCCAGCTCAGGGCCAGGGCAAACCCAATAAAACCAGAAGGCCTGTCAATCCATCTCAGCTAAATCCTAATCAGGAGTTTGCCTGCTAAGAATGCTGTTTTCTTAGCATAAATAAATCCATTCTTGCCACAAACCTTGAGCCTGTATTCATTGGGACTTGTGAATTCTTTCACAAAGCCTGCCACTGGACAAGGGGGATTCCATCACTGTCAGGGGATCTCTCAACCCTCAATTCTCACACCTCATCATTTGGTGGCCTGCAATGGGGATCCTGAAATTCTGGCAGAGGAGGTAAGCCCTCTCTTGCTGATTAAATAAGGCTTGTGGTAAAATGGGACAATCTACCTCTGTCTCTATCCCTAAGGATTCTTCCTTAGGCAGTCTCTTAAAAAAGAGACAAATTCGGCTTAAAAAATCTCAAACGAAAAAGCTTAATTTAAAATAGCACTGCAGGATGCTGCTTAAATTTGCTGGAGGGAAATCAAACTCCCTCCTTCCTGCTTCTCTAAGGACACAGGATCCCTTCTCTGCATCTCTATGCAGTCCTTATCAGGAGGCTTCTGAGTCCCTTCCAGAAGAAGACCTTATGTCTGGCAATATTTCTTTAACTCTATCCCCTTCACCTCCTAAACCAGATTCTGAGACTTCCCAGCCCCCACTTCTCAATCTCTCTGATAAAAAGGGGAATGGGACCCCTTTTTATCCTCCTCAGGATATTGATTTTAACCTCTGCCCCCTGAGAAAAGCAGCAGACTCTCACGGAGAGACACAGAGCAGAAGTACCTCTTTTGATGTTAAATCTCTGCCAGACTAATGGTCAGAAAAACCTGACCATTACTCTAAGGACCCCACTCAGTTTTTCCAGGGGTCCAAGGCCAATGTCCTCCAGTTTGATCTTTCCTGGGGAAATGTTAATATTAAACAATGTGCCCCAGATATATGGAAGAAGCTGCAGAAGTTGGCTTTAGGTCCTCAAACTTCTCCCACTCAGCTATTAGAAACAGCAGTTGGAGTCTTTAATAATAGGGAGCAAACTGCAGCAGAGGCAAAAGACCACAGAGTTAGAGAGAGAAATGGAGAACAGTCTCTACTTTTTTTGGCTGCTGACATTTCTGGGAACCTAGGGGTTTGTCATAGACAGGGCCAATAGGCCCAAAACAGTCTTCCAAGGAAACTCCCCAGTGCTTGCCCTGAGTGCAACCAGGAGGGGCAATGGAGGAGGGACTGCCCACAGAGGACAAGCTGCCCCCTCCCCCCCCACCATGCCCTACTCTCTGGCTAGAGTTTGGGGCTTGGTCAAGCTCCCCCTCACTCTACCATGACAGCCCAACCCCCAACAGTCCAACACCCAGATGTGGCTGGTAAGACCATTAAATTTCTTTTTGCTACAGGGACTTTTCCTTCCCTCTAGCTCTGGCACTTTGATCTCACTTGCCCCTCCCCCTACAGAATAGGATTAGAAGGAAAACTTAATTGTTTTGATACTTTCCCTCTGCCTTGTCAGTTTGGTGACCTGTTATTTAAACATTCATTTCTTATTATTCCCTCCTATCCTGCTCTCTTATTAGGGTGTGACTTAATGGTGAAATTGGAGGCTCAATTTTCTCTTTTCAGACCTCCTGATGGTCTTTCTGTGCTGCTTTCAAAGCCCTCCCATATTTCCTCTGAAATCTGTCAGGATTGAGAAATTTCTTAAGCACAAACTTTTAGCTAAAGAGTTGAGAGATTTGGAGCTGCTTGACAACAATTTCATCCAGCATGTCGATGATATTTTGAACTTCAGTCCCACCAGATAAGAGTCCCTAAATGTAGCCATAAAAACCCTAAATTGTCTAACCTCGAGGGGCTACAGGTCTCCTTACCCAAAGCCTACACTACCAGCCAGTCTGTCAAATATTGGGGTCACAATATTATCCCCCACTTCTCGCTCTCTAATGAAGAAGAGGAAACAGACCATTTTAGGCCTTCCTGACCCTGCCTCAAAGAAACAGCTATGCACTTTTTCTGGGCATGGCTGGTTTTTGTAGAATGTGGGATTCCTAATTTGGGGATTACTGCCCAGCCTCTCTATGATTCTATTCAAGGTCCAGATAATTTTCCCCTTGAATGGAGCCGTGATCAAGCCAAGGCTTTTAAAACCCTGAAGGCCAAACTGACTTCTTCTCCTACCTTGGTTCTATTTAACTTAGAAAAGCTTTTCACTCTGTATGTAGATGAAAGGTAGGGCCAGGCTCTGGGGGTCTTATCTCAGGCCCTGAGGTATTCCAGACCTTTGCCTATTTCTCAAAGGAAATGGACTCATTTTCCCTAGAATGGCTCTTGTGCCTTAAAGAAGACGCTTTAAAATTTACCCCAGGACACCAGAACATTTTAAAAGTCAAAGGGCATCAGTGGCTTACTAGTAGGAGGCTTACCCTCAATAGCACCCTGGAAGCTAAGTCTACTGCCTCCTGAGACTTCTGCCCAGAAAGCTGAACTCATAGCCCTAACCAGAGTTTTGGAATTGGGGAAGGAAATGAGAGTGAACATCTACACTGACTCCAAATATGCTTTTCATATTTTGTATGCTCACAGGGCTATATGGAATTCTTTGATAGCAAAGAATTCTCCTATCAAATATGCAGGAGAAATTCTACAGCTACTACAGGTTATGCATAAATCCAGAGAGGTTTTGTAAAGGACACAGAAGGGAGATTCACTTCAAGTCAAGGAGAATGGGTTTGCAGTTAAAGCTGCTGCTCATTCACCCCTGACTATGTCATCTTTAATCTCCCAACTCCCTGATTGTTACATTCCTTTTTATAACCCACAGGAACAAATCCTTTCTCCTTCTGGTTGGTTTAAATCTCCCCCGGTCCTGAAGCCTTCAGAGAAGGGGCACATACCTAGGGGAGATTGGTTTCAAATTGCTTTTGGTCTTTGACACTTTTACTATTTGGGTAGAAACTTTGCCCTGCAGGGCTGAGAAGGCTCAGGAGGTATCAAGGTGCTTGCTAAAAGAGAGCATGCCTCGCCTAAGCCTGCCTAGCTCATTGCAGAGCCCCAAATAGTCCAGCTTTTACTTCTCAGATATTTCAGAGTATTCCTATGAGCATTCTGGAGAAAGAATGGTTAAATTGTTTGTGTCCTTCTTTCCTTCACTCTCACTCTTCTTCCTAACTCTTTCTCACTCCTAGGATGAGAACTTTGCTCCTAGCATTTTCTTTCTGGCTTTTCTTGATGTCATTCTATGGCCCTTGCCAGTAAACTCTTTTTTCAGCCTTTCAGCTAGGGAGCTCTGTGGCCAGTGGGGCATTCAGGATTGTTGGGTGAGCCATCAGCATCTTCAAGGAGCCCACAGATGGGACCTGATGCATTATTTGCAAAGGTCCCATTCCCAAATGTCTCCATCTCCACCCTGGATGCCACCCCACTTTTAACCTGGTCCTGAGATTTGTTTCCTTCAGGCTTCAAGCTACGAACTTTCAATTGCTCGTTCAGTCTGGAGATCATGGGACAACTGACTTGGACATACAACACCCCTTAGATGCCAATGCTGCTATCTTCTGATCTCACACTTGCCCTCCTGGTCTGAACCCCCACTGAACATAGGGACAACTCTACAATCCTTGTCAGCTTGAAGCAGCTACAAAAGATAAGACTTTTGCCTCTTTGGGCGTGACTGCTTGAGGGAGGGGGAAATAATGTAAACTGTGTCCCCTTTAACCTTTGGGGGGCCCTGATGTAAACTGTGTCCCCTTTTTGGAGGAAGAGGAAGAAAGGAACCTTTGGGTGAAGGGTGCTCCTGGGTTTAAAACCCTGTTGGCCTCAGGGAGGGGCCACACCCATTCTTAAGGGAAACTCCCAGATAAATAATCTCATTCAATTGGAAATGTGGGCCTGGGGCATAGTCACCTTCCCTACTGAGGTGAAGATTAGTCCCAGCTAAGGATCAAGGCAAACCCCATAACAATCAAAGGTCTGTCAATCCATCTATGCTAATACCTAACCAGGAGTTTGCCTGCTAAGAAAGTCATTTTAGTGTAAATAAATCCCCTTTTGCCACAAACTTCAGGTGTGCAAATTCTTTCACAAATTTGTGACATGGACCAGAGGGGATCTTTCAATCCTCAAATCTCACACCACATCAAAATCATTGATCAAATAACCTTATTCTTATTCATTTCTATTAAAAATTAAATGTTACAAACCTTATTAGCAAGTTAATTCTTTCTTGATCTATGATCACTTTTTGATATAGTTCCACAGACTGTAGGCTTTCCTGGGCTAACTTGTTTTCTATGAACTGTAACAGATAGGTGAATCCTTTGAATGTCAAATAATTCCTGTAGAAAGATAATAAATAGTAAAGTAATAACATTTCATTTTTTCTAACCAAGGTTAAACATATTATTGAGCAACTTCTGTCTTTAAGGAAAATTTAAGATTCATCTTTCAATTTTCATTCAAATTTCATTTTATTCAAAATTCAATTGAATTTTAAACAAATTCATAAACATTCATTTGTTTAAACTCCAAATTAGGTTGACACACAGAAGATTCTTAGAAGAGCATAAAGTTCAGAAAGATTGAGGTTATATAAAAAGGATTTTTTTAAGGGAAAAAAGTTATTATTAGACATTTGTTCCTATATTTAGCAACACTAAGAATTACTTCCCAGTAAAAAGTAATATTGTGTCAGATACATAGGGAAAAAAATCTTCCCTTTATTCTAACAATATAATAACCTTTCATACTTCTATGAATATAGTATCTTTTGGACAATATCAATCATATCAATAACAAGGATGTGAATAATTGTGGTTTAGATTTTGTTTTCTTTAGGGAATACCTTAATAAAATGAAGTGAGGTTTAATAGCCACAAATAAGTGCAAGTAAAAATATTTTTATGTCATTAGAAAAAACATTGTTTCTTCAAAATCTGGTTAATCAGATGAAAAAGAATGATAAATAACTATAGTTAATCGTATTTAAGATTGTAAAGGATAAAACTTATTTGGGAAAGAATACTTGGTAAAAGAAAACGGGGACAAACTTAACTAACAACCATCTTATATCCAACTCAGATATCATCATTCCTTCTTTTTCTGACGCCCTATCAAAGGTGATTTCCCCCTCATCAGAAAAAATAATACATTTATACTCTATCTGTACTAAGTGCAGTCAAGCCCACCAGATAAATCCATACCCAGAAGCACATACAGACATAAATATATGCATATTTATACATATGTATGTGTGTATATCTTCTTTTATACTTGACTATATGCTCTTTAAGAGCAAAGATCATGTCTTTTTAATATTTTAGTCAGTTTGACCATAATTGATTGTTAGTTTTTCAATGTGAGCATTTACATCCTAGAAATTGGCAAGTGCTAAAAATCAGGGCTTGATTTATTGTTTTGTAAATTGTTTTGATTTAAGAAAATGTTAATAGTGAAGATTAAATTTAAAAGTGTGGATGGGCTAAACATTTACCAGCACACTACATTAATCAAGTGTTGTTATTTTTAATAAATGAGTGCTTAAGAAACGGGGATGGGAAGGGAAAGGAAAGAAGGGAGGAGCATCTCTTTCCAGATATTCTAAAAACTCAATCCTAAAGGTCCATTGTTCAGTTAAAAGTATATAGTGATTTCCTGACTTAGAGAATTTCTTTCATATATACAAATGTATTTAAAACACTTTGTTTCATGTATATATCATTTCTCTTTCATTTGTTCAGAGTGGGAGGATAAGGAGAGTCCCCACTGCTGATTCCTAGGATGGAGAAAAATATTGACTTTTATACTAATAGAGGTGTGTGACTTCTTTTCAATGAATGGCTAAGGCAACTCCCATGGGATTATCTAGTAAATTTAGGAATTAAGAGAACTGTGTTGGTGAATGAAAATGGCAGGCCAGGGAGTTTCCCAGAGCTACAAAATCTTATATCTTTTAAAAATTCCTGTAATGTTAGGAAAATAAATTCTAAATTCCAAGTAATTTAAAAACGAATACAACCCAGTTCTTAATTTACTTTGTGTTTATATTTTATAATTTTTATCACAAAAGAGTTCAGAAACTGATTTCTAAAGCCTGCATGTTCACTCAGAAAACCACAAATTATCATTATGTGTTATAGTGTATTTTTAATTTATTTTGTTAAACATTTCCCAATTACATTTTAATCTGGTTCAAGTCATACTCAAGAGTTTTGGGAGCCCATAAAACCCAGGCCAAGTTTGAAACCTCTCCTCTAGAAGTTCTGAGATATTCATTGAACATAACTGTTATCAAAGTCTGAAAACAGGGTAAGAAATTTAAAGGTAACAATAATTTATATCTGAGTAGAGTATCAAATCTAATAATCTATTTTTGTTTTTCAGAAAAACTAAATTTTTATTTAGACCCAAAAAGTCAGATAAAAATGTCCAATAAGAAGTTTTTTCTATTTTTCCTAAAAACTGTACCAAAAAAAATGATATTTCCACAGATATTAGAAAGATAGCTTATTATTTTAAGGAAAGATTTGAAAAAATAAAATTATGGATTAGGATCATCTCTCAGAGCATAACAGGCAAGAATGTAATCAATAAGGTACCATGAACTAGAGCTACTCAAATCATATAAGGCTATCTTGAAGTTAATCCTTAAATCAAGAAGGGCTAGATGAAGTTAATCCCCTAGTCAAGAAGGCTGAGGGAAAGCAATGGTAATTAAAAAGATCTGCCATTAAGTAACAGTTGGTTTAGATGGAGAATGAATTGAAGTTACTTATTAGAATATTACATCCCTTTGTAAAGAAATTGATTATAGTGCAGTACACAAAATATTCTTACTACAAAAGTTTTAAGTGATGTTCTTGTTAGTAGAGTCAGAAGTGAAAACAGAACAGACAATGGGCGTTTTGGAGTGCATGAGATAAAATTATCTTTTCAACAGGTGAGAATTGAAAACCTTTTATAAGTATCCAAATCAAAATGAGCAAACAATATTTTTAAAAGCAGTCAGGAAAGTTTTGGTTAAGTGAAAGAATTTTTATATTTAGGTTTAACTTTTAATACAATACTTTTAAGATAAAATTTCCCTGTGCTTAGATCAATGCAATTCTTATTACAATATTTTTTCTTTCTTTTATTCTGGTCCTAATTTTCTAGGTCTTTCTCTGACCCAATTAATTCAACATGCCAAACCTTTAAGAATGATATAAGGAGATCTGAAATGTCAGAGTTGCAAAAGCACAGAAATATAATTATAAGGTGATATCATATATAAAATTATTACTAAAACAGGCAACTATTTTATTTATATAAAATAGCCCAGGTCATAGTCAAAACAAAGGCTCCAATGGCAATTATGTTATAATTTGGAGTCACCAATCATCTTTACATAAGTGCATATCAAGAAAATAGGTTTTAAAAGTTCATCTCATTAAAAAAAAAAAAAGGACTGCACTCTTAGGAAAAAGAATTATCATATTAGAGATCTAGAGCTGGAAGGAAACTCAGAGGCTTGTCAAATTCCCTCATTTTACAGATGAGAACCAAAGAAGTTGAAATTCTCTTCATCTTTACTTTCAAATTATTTTTCTCCTTTGAAAAGGAAAATAAAGTATACAATTTTAGTTTTATTCTTTTACCATCTAATAACGTATTAATACTAATAGAAGATACATTAAATCTTGTTGCTTTTTTATATTTTATTATGAATTATATTCATCAGATTATTACCAAGTGACAAAATTTCATATGAGGTACCTAAGCAATGTTTACCTTAGGGAAGATAGATTATAAGGGAGATCTTAGAGTAAGGGAAAAACCTACAGAAAGGAAAAGCTTGGGCACCAATGACAAGAGCACTTCTTAGAATATCTATCCTGGAAACTTTATTTTTAGTTTCCCTTTCCAATGAAATAATTTTCTTTGTAACTTTTCCTCCTCTGCTGTTTTTTTAATTATTATATCACTACATGAATGATTCATATAGCTACACATACATATCCATAAACATATATGTATACATAAAAGAAATATATACACAGAATATACAATATATACACATGATATATATGTAGAATATACATGTGATATATACATGTAATGTTTATGTATTAGGGAGATAATATGTGTTACATATCTTCGTCCTCTCTTAATATATAGTTACAATGCATAAAATATGAACTGGAGGAGATATTACCTATTACATATCTATCTCTTCCTCTAATACATCATATATATTTGCCTCCTCCCCTGAAATATAATACATACTATTTATCTATTTCTTCAGTTTCAAATTACCAACCACCTGAAGGATATCCCCACCTAAATGTAGGCACTTCAAATTCCACATGCGCCCAAGAGAATGCAACATGTTCCTCCTGTGACTATTGTCCAACTTCCGGTAATTTCCTATTTCTAATGAGGGTGATGTAAATTGTGTACTCTTTAATCTTTTGGGGGGGAGAGTGATGTAAACTGTGTCCCCTTTGGGGGGAAGGGTGCACCTGAATCTCAAACCTCCCAGCCTCTGGGAGGGTCACACCCTTCCCACAAAACTCCCAAAATAAGTAATCTCATTCAACTGGAAATCTCAGCCTGGGGCATAGTCACTCAAACTTCTCCCTAGCTCCAGGCCAAGACTAACCCAATATAACCAAGGGTTTGCCAGACCTTTGCTAAATGCTCTTCTGGACTTACCCCACTGATGAAGATATTTTTTTTCTCAATGTAAACCCATCTTTGTTAAATTCCTAATCAGAAGTTTGCCCACTAAGAAAGCTGTCTTCTTAGCGTACTGTTTTCTGGCATCAATAAATCCATTCTTTGCCACAGACCTCCTGCTTATATTTATTGGGGTTTGCAAATTCTTTCGCAAAATCTGCCACCAGACAAGGGGATCCCATTGCTATTAGGGGATTTCTTACTCTCAATTCTCCCACCTCATCAAGGGTACCATCTTTATTTCAATCATGCAGGTTCTAAACTTCAATTATCCTCGACCTTTTAATTTTCCACAATACCAAATCAATTGCCAAGTCTTATTGATTCTACATCCATGATATATCTCACATTATTCCCCTTCTCTCCACCATCACTAATCTAGTTCAAAGCCTCATCATCTCTTATCTGTATTGCTGCAACAGCCCTAAATTGATCTGTCTCTTTCCATTTCTTTCCAATCTATCCTCCACACAGCTGTCAAATTAATATGCTTAAATAACAGGTCTGACAATGTAATTCATTCAAATATTCATTCAAATATTTTCAGTAGCTTTCTAATGCCTCAAAGATAAAAAACAAACTGATATTAGTATCTATGGGTATACCTATTTCTCCAAATCTATGTTCATAATAGTCTTCCTCCTTGCATTGTTACAATCAAACTGGACTACTAGCTGTTGCTCAGACTTCTCAAGTTTGGGGTTGGAAAGGGTTTTGCTTAATAAACATTAAGTGATTTGAACTCTTTCACTTACAGCTCTTTCAGGAATGTGTTGGCCAAATTTCACACACAAAGAAATTCTCTTTTCAAAGATGAGATTTCTAATTAGTTCTCGCTTTCATATACTGAACAGTTAGCATCAAAAATTTAGATCAGTTTAAGAACCTCTTAGGCCTCCTCATTTGAAGACTAGTAGCAAATTTATCTATAATAACATCCTTTATTGCTTTAAGAAACAAGAGAATAACAATAAAAACACAAAATATGCTAAATTTCCAAATAGGATTAAGCACATGCAATCTTTCAAAACATAGGCTCAATTTTTTTCTTTTTTTTCTTTTTTTAGCTATAAAGATGCAATGGAAAGATTTTAAACTTGGTTCTTTGTTATTCAGTTTCTATAGGGAAGTTAAGCACCTATCTCAGTCACATGTTGGGAAGAAGTTATATACTAAATTTAACATTTCCCTCAAAATTATTAATATTACAATTTTACATATTTTTAAATTACAAAAAACAAATTGTCCCCAAAATGTGCTGTGGGCAATTTTGGTCAATGAGATAAGCTAACAAAAAAGTAAAGGAATACCCTTTATAGAAAATATGTTGAATTTCCTTCCACCTGAATTCCAGGCCTGATGCTCTTTCCACTGAGTCACTTCAATTTTTCCATATGCATATTTACACATATACATATAGTTACTTAAATCAACTATTTATTAAGTGCCAAGTATGTATGAACTTTGCTAGGTACTGGAGATACAAACAAAAATGTGTGTATTTTATTATGGGGATACAAAACAAATGTACAGTGATTGGGTAAGATCATACTAACAACTGGGAAAATCAGGAAAGGCTTTTTGAAAGCGATAGAATGTGAACTAAACCTTTAAATGAACAAGAGGCAAGAGTGAAGAAAAAATACATTCCAGGAAGAAAGGGCCAGAGTCAGAAAACAGAATCTCAAGTTTAAGAAATACCAAAAATGTGTAAAAACAGCCTGGAAAGATAGGACTAGATTATGAAGGGCTTAAAATGTCAAATAAAATAATTTGTATTTTCCTAAAGGCAATAGACAACAAATGAAGTTTATTGAGTCTAAGATTAATATAATTAGACATGTACTTTAGAAATATCCCTTTGGCAATTCTGAGGAGAATGTATTGGAGAAGGAATGAAATACAAAATAAAAACAAATAGAGGCCAGAACTAATACATAAGGGGATCAGAAAAGGTCTCAAATAAAAACTTGAACTTAGTCTTAAAGGGAGTCAAATGTTCCAAAAAGTAAACCGAAGCAATCAAAGCATTTCAGGGAAGAGTGCATGTATTCAGGAAACAAAGCTCAGGCAAGCTTGACTCGAGATAAGTTTGCAAAAAATAGGTTGGAAACAGATCATGAAGAGCATTATATGCCAGAAATCAAGGTATTTTGCCCTTGAAGCAACAATGAGCTGTTGAAACTTCCTGAGCAGAGAAGTGAGCTTGGTTCCAAGAATATCAACGTCTCCAGTAAAACACTTCTTGCCACAAATCATTCTCTATGCAGTTGATCAAGTAAGCATAAGTCTGTCCATGTTAACACTTCCCTCAAATACTAGTGGTTTATTATTACCTCTAAAATCAGATAAGATAAATTCTATTGTTTGGCATTTAAAGCTCTTCATAAGCTGCCCATACCTACCCTTCTAACTATTATACTTTACTACATCTACATGGTGCAATGGATAGAGTACCAATCTTGGAGTCAAAGATGTGAGTTCAGATACTATATGAGGATGTATCTGATGGAAGTGGATTTTTTTTGACAAAGAGACCTAATTCAGTTTTAATTGATCAATGATGGACAGAAGCAGCTACACCCAAAGAAAGAACACTGGGAAATGAATGTAAACTGCTTGCATTTTTGTTTTTCCTGCTGGGTTATTTCTATCTTCTGAATCCAATTCTCCCTGTGCAACAAGAGAACTGTTCGGTTCTGCACACATACATTGTATCTAGGATATACTGTAACCTATTTAACATGTATAGGACTGCTTGCCATCTGGGGGAGGAGGTGGAGGGAGGGAGGGGAAAAATCGGAACAGAAGTGAGTGCAAGGGATAATGTAAAAAGTTACCCAGGCATGGGTTCTGTCAATAAAAAGTTATTTTTTTTGTTTTATTTAATAGCCTTTTATTTACAGGATATATACATGGGTAACTTTACAGCATTAACAATTGCCAAACCTCTTGTTCCCATTTCTCACCTCTTACCCCCCACCCACCCCCTCCCCTAGATGGCAGGATGACCAGTAGATGCTAAATATATTAAAATATAACTTAGATACACAATAAGTATACATGACCAAAACATTATTTTGCTGTACAAAAAGAATCAGACTCTGAATTATTGTACAATTAGCTTGTGAAGGAAATCAAAAATGCATGTGTGCATAAATATAGGGATTGGGAATTTAATGTAATGGTTTTTAGTCATCTCCCAGAGTTGTTTTTCTGGGCATAGCTAGTTCAGTTCATTACTGCTCCATTAGAAATGATTTGGTTGATCTCGTTGCTGAGGATGGCCTGATCCACCAGAACTGGTCATCATCTAGTATTGTTGCTGAAGTATATAATGATCTCCTGGTCCTGCTCATTTCACTCAGCATCAGTTCATGTAAGTCTCTCCAGGCCTTTCTGAAATCATCCTGTTGATCATTTCTTACAGAACAGTAATATTCCATAATTTTCATATACCACAATTTATTCAGCCATTCTCCAACTGATGGACATCCATTCAGTTTCCAGTTTCTAGCCATTACAAAAAGGGCTGCCACAAACATTTGTGCACATACAGGTCCCTTTCCCTTCTTTATAATCTCTTTGGGATATAATCCCAGTAGTAACACTGCTGGATCAAAGGGTATGCACAGTTTGATAACTTTTTGAGCATAGTTCCAAACTACTCTCCAAAATGGTTGTATTCGTTCACAACTCCACCAACAATGCATCAATGTCCCAGTTTTCCCGCATCCCCTCCAACAACCATCATTATTTTTTCCTGTCATCTTAGCCAATCTGACAGGTGTGTAGTGGTATCTTAGAGTTGTCTTAATTTGCATTTCTCTGATTAATAATGACTTGGAGCATCTTTTCATATGACTAGAAATAGTTTCAATTTCTTCATCTGAGAATTGTCTGTTCATATCCTTTGACCATTTTTCAATTGGAGAATGGCTTGATTTTTTATAAATTAGAGTTAATTCTCTATATATTTTGGAAATGAGGCCTTTATCAGAACCTTTGACTGTAAAAATATTTTCCCAGTTTATTGCTTCCCTTCTAATCTTGTCTGCATTAGTTTTGTTTGTACAAAAACTTTTCAGTTTGGTATAATCGAAATTTTCTATTTTGTGATCAGTAATGATCTCTAGTTCTGCTTTGGTCATAAAGACCTTCCCCTTCCACAGGTCTGAGAGGTAAACTATCCTATGTTCCTCTAATTTATTAATAATTTCATTCTTTATGCCTAGGTCATGAAACCATTTTGACCTTATCTTGGTGTACGGCGTTAAGTATGGATCAATGCCTAGTTTCTGCCATATTAGTTTCCAATTTTCCCAGCAATTTTTATCAAACAGTAAGTTCTTATCCCAAAAGCTGGGATCTTTGGGTTTGTCAAAGACTAGGTTGCTATATTTGTTGACTGTTTTGTCCCTTGAACCTAATCTATTCCACTGATCAACTAATCTATTCCTTAGCCAATACCAAATAGTTTTGGTAACTGCTGCTCTATAATATAATTTTAGATCTGGTACAGCTAAGCCACCATCATTTGATTTTTTTTCATTAATTCCCTTGAAATTCTTGACCTTTTGTTTTTCCATATGAACTTTGTTGTTATTTTTTCTAGGTCATTAAAATAGTTTTTGGGAGTCTGATTGGTATAGCTAAATAAATAGATTAGTTTAGGTAATATTGTCATCTTTATTATATTTGTCGCTCTATCCAAGAGCATTTAATATTTTTACAATTGGTTAGATCAGACTTAATTTGTGTGAAAAGTGGTCTGTAATTTTGCTCATAAAGTTTCTGATTTTCCCTTGGCAGATAGATTCCTAAATATTTTATATTATCAGTAGTTACTTTAAATGGAATTTCTCTTTGTAACTCTGACTGTTGGATTTTGTTAGTGATATATAAGAATGCTGATGACTTATGTGGGTTTATTTTATAACCAGCAACTTTGCTAAAGTTGTGGATTATTTCTAATAACTTTTTAGCAGAATCTCTGGGGTTCTCTAAGTATACCATCATGTCATCGGCAAAGAGTGATAATTTGGCTTCCTCATTGCCTATTCTTATTCCTTTAATCTTTTTCTCAGCTCTTATTGCTATAGCTAGTGTTTCTAATACAATATTAAATAGTAACGTGATAGTGGGCAACCTTGTTTCACTCAGATCTTATTGGGAATGGTTGCAGTTTGTCTCCATTACATATGATGCTTACTGATGGTTTTAAATAGATGCTGCTGATTATTTTAAGGAAAAGTCCATTTATTCCTATACTCTCAAGTGTTTTTAATAGGAATGGATGTTGGATTTTATCAAATGCTTTTTCTGCATCTATTGAGATGATCATATGGTTTTGTTAATTTGGTTATTAACATGGCCAATTATATTGATAGTTTTCCTAATATTGAACCAGCCCTGCATTCCTGGTATAAATCCTACTTGATCATAGTGTATTATCTTGGAGATGATTTTTGCTTATTTAAGATTTTAGCATCAATATTCATTAGGGAGATTGGTCTATAATTTTCTTTCTCTGTTTTCAGCCTACCTGGTTTAGGTATCAGTACCATGTCTGTGTCATAGAAGGAATTTGGTAGGACTCCTTCATTCCCTATTTTATCAAATAATTTATATAGCATTGGGGCCAATTGTTCTTTAAATGTTTGGTAAAATTCACATGTAAATCCATCTGGTCCTGGGGATTTTTTCTTAGGGAGTTGTTTAATTGCCTGTTCTATTTCTTTTTCTGAAATGGGACTATTCAAGCAATTTACTTCCTCCTCTGTTAGTTAAAAAAAAAAAAAAAAAAAAAAAGATGTGGATTCAAATGTGGCCTGAGACACCAGTTGTGTGACTATAAGTAAGTCATTTAACCTCTTCCTCAGTTTTCTCATCTGTAAAACAGGGATAATAATAACACTCACTTCCCATTATAAAGGGCTGTATACAGTACCTTCACTTAGCTTCCTGAGCAAAGGGATTGTTTCTTTCTTTTTCTTTATATCCCCAGAAGTTTAGTAAGTACTTAAATGTCTACTTCCTTAATTGAACTCTATGGTCTGGCCAAACTGGAACTCTTCCTGGAACTCTTCTTCTTATTTGTCCCACATGATACACCATCTCCTCTTGGTATACTACTGCACTGACTGACTCCCATACCTGGTATGGGTTCCTTTACCTTCACCTGTCAAAATTCTACTTTACTTCAAGACTAAATTCAAGTCCACTAACTGTATGAATCTTTCTATTATTTACCCAGGAACTTAAGCCTATATTTTAAGGCAGGAAGAGCAACTCCATTTTATTTTATGTTTCCATTTGGTGACTAATCGTTCCATAGAGTTAAGCAGTTATGGATTATACCTACTGGACATCTTGAACTATATATTTCACAGACATTTTTGGGGGGAAGGCAATTGGCGTCAAATGTTTTGCCCAGGGTAACACAGCTAGTTCGTGTCTGAGGCCAAATTTGAACTCAGGTTCATCTGACTTGAAATCTGGTGCTCTGTGAGGAATTAACTGAGTAAAGCTTTAATTGTGACTTGAGACTTTATAATACCAAACAGAGCTATAACTAAAAGTTGATTAAAAGAGGGGGCAAACACTTCCTATTTCCTACAATCTCTTAACTGGTATTTAAGTACTTTTTAAAAAAGGTAACAATGGTTTTGAATTCTCTTATAGTATTATTATTTACTTGTATTCTTTTGTTTCTGGGCTGGATTTCCTCTATTAGAATGTAAGCTTGGATTCACTCAAACAATGGGAGAAAAGAACAGGCTGGGGGGTGAGGGCTTTGGGAGCTTCTGCATTCAGGGACCTATTTAATCTTGTGTTTCACATTGGCACTTCTTTGCTAACAAACACCTTGTCAGATTGCAGATGCCCTTTCTGGTGAGATCTTAATAAACCACTTTCTGCTTTTTCTTACTCTGAGATTCTCTGTTTTTGTGGACAATACTGTCCCACGCAAGCAATCTTTCCATCAGTGTTTGGGAAGCTGTATAAGAAAGTGTGGGAGAGAAGAAATATTAGACTGATTACCAAACTAAAGGTCTACAGAGTCCGTTGTACTAATCTCATTGTTGTATGCCTGTGAAATCTCAACAGTATACCAGAGAGTCGGGAAATAGAACAGCCTCCAGTTGAATAGTCTTAAGAAGATCCTGAAGATCACTTGGCAAGATAAGGTTCTAGGCACTGAGATCCTTTCTCAAGGTGAACTGGTTAGCATTATTACTCTACTGCAGAGAGTGAAACTCCATCGAGCTGGCCTTGTTATTTGAATACTCAAAGTACATTTGCTTAAAAGACTATTTTATGAAAAACTCACACAAGACAAGTACTCTCGGAGATCAGAAGAAACATACAAGAACACTCTCAAAAGCTCTCATCTTAAGAACTCTGGAATTGTATGACATGGGAGACACTGTTACAGGGTCAAAAAAGGTGCTGTGCTCTATGGCACAACAAAATTGAAATAGCTCAAAAGACATGTGAGATACACAAATTTAGAGAATCCACCCCCAAATGATTATATGAACTCTGTGCCCAATCTGTGGCAGGGCATTCTGAGCCTGTATGGGTCTGATTAGCCACAATAGGACATACTGTAACTTGACTCTTCAACATGATGATGTAATTTTGGTCCTCTATGTAAGTGTTTTCCTGTAATAAGTTAAGCACTCTTGTATAATTTAGTAATGCTTATTAGGACTTTTAAGAATTTGATGGGTGATTTGTTCCTGAAGAGGTTGATATTTGAATTGTTGGATAGTAAATTAAGTCTGATTGTATGAATTGATAAGTCATCTTATAAGTCTAATGATAATAATGTAATCTTTGATTCTCTTCCCCCCTCCTCCCTCTTCCTCTCTTCCCCTCTCTTCTCTTTAACTTTTACCTTTTTCCATTCATATCATGTAATGCTGGAAAAACGGAGACAAGACAGAGATTAGAGGTTTTTAGTATAGCTATCAGGGAAACAAAGGCAAGGGGGGGAGGGTCAGAGCACTGGTTGAGTGGAAGTTCCAGGAAAGGACCATAAATTCAGTTCTGACAGGTTGGGGTAAGGAGGACAGATCCTACATTCTGATAAATTGGGAGTGAAAAAGATGGTTGAGCAGAAGACAGGAAATCTGAGGCAGAAGATAATCAAAAGTTTGAGATAAACTATCTGGAGTTTTACAGCTCTTTGGAATGCCACAGTGGCCAGAGCTACAGCCCTAATTATCTCAGTTCTAATGGCCAGGGAAGAGGTTGCTACCAGGGAAACTGAGGCAGAACAATTCTGAAAAACTGAGGCATAACAATCTTAATCACAGAAACTTTTCTGAGATTGTTCAAATTGTATGCAAAATCTCCTCTGAGATAATTCAATTTTCTGGCTCTGACCAATTCTCCTGTTTTTTCCTTCTCTATATAAACCCATGTCTCATTCTGCTGGGTGACTCTTCCCCTTTAAGGAGGAGGCCCACAGGTCTTACCCCAAATAAATGCCTATACTTGATTTGAAGACCATTTAAGCCTGAATTCTTTCAGAGATGACACTGCAACTCATACCTAGTACCCCAACATCTTCGATGTACCCCAACATTTCTGGAGTGGGACAAAATCTTTTCACTCTGACCCTCTCCAGCTCAAGGTAAAAACTCATTCCCTCACTGCCAGCACCCATAATAGCCAACTGGATAGATTGGGGGAAGTTTTGGGCCCCTGCACCCCATCAACAAGTTCTCTCTAGATGGGAATATTCTGTTTGAGACCATATATCTCTTCTCCTCCCCATAGGACACTGTATATGGAAACTGGTGTGACTTAAAGGGGAATTCCCAAATTCCTCCAAATACCTGAGAAAAAGGATTTCCTGGGACCTAGTGCTCATAAGCTCCTGTGCTCAGAGAGTTCTCTGTCTGGGAACTTTGTGCTGACTCCTTGACCTCCTAAGTCCTAATGCTTGTTAAATTCCTTTTGCTTTTGGCATAATGGGACAATCTACTCCCCACCTAGAAACTTGACTCTAGGCCCTGAAAAAGCAGAGTCTAGAATTCTTTTGATGAGGGAAAGCTAAGAATTTTTTTGTTGCTCTAAAATCAAATGAATTCATTTTTAATTAGATTCCAAAGTTGAAGTTTGTAGATTGTTTAAATCTCAGGAACTGTCTTTGCCCGTCAATTTATCAGAAATCAGGATACAAAATAAATTATTTTGTTTTGTAATCTTGTAATACACTTTAATCAGGGCCAAGGCTTTCATATCACAGGACTTCAGTAATTTTTTAAAACGTATATTAACAATGTAAAAGCTGTTTTTTAATTAATAATGCTGATGAAAATTATGAGAGAAATAGAGCTCTCTTGACATGTAAACTATTAATTCTCTCCAAATTCTAAAAGGCAAAGGATAAAAAGGAAGGCGAGTATGATTTTTAATTTAATTTGAAAAGATTTTATTAAGTAGTCAGTCAAGCCTTTTGTATTCTATTAACAGGGTTTGGGAGTAGCTAGAATTCCACTCTTGTGTTCCACAGAATACTAGCCACTGTATTCCCTATGGTGATTGGTAATTCCCTGTGGTAATAACTGAACCTATCTCCCAGGGTAGTTGTGAGGATAACATGATTGTAAAAGTGCTTGGCATAGGGCAAATGCTACTTGATCCTCAGCAGTTCTAAAGATAGATGAGGCTGGCAGGCAAGAACAGCAGGTTCAACCCCTTCCAAGGAATCCTGTTGATTCTCCTTAATTTGTAAGTTTGCCAGGTTTCTTGAAACTATTAATGTGGACAAGATCACCAGTCCTGGAAAAAGAACATGTCATGGGTGATGAAATTCTCAAACAAGTGAAAGATGTTAAGTGAAATCCCTTATGTGTGTGAGTCCTGGTAAACGCTGTTATTGTGATTATGCTAATTTAATGGCGGTTTTGAGTTATTTTAAAGCTGTTCCCATTGTTTAAAGGAATCCTATGAGCAGTAGTAGCCTATGTTTAGAAAAATCAATTGTATAATGTTGAACTTAAAACCATCATCTTAGATATCAAAATAAGTTGTGAATTTTCTGTGATGAATCTCTTACTGTTAACAATGTAAGTTTATATGCTAAATATCAGGTAAATTAGTATCTGGACTATACATCTGTCAGTGACTTGATATATACATATACCAGTTGCTAGTTATATAAAGTATAGTTATATAAATATGTATTTTATATATATAAATTATAGTTATATAAATATACATATACATACATATCTGTATTAAATAAGGTGCTCAAAATAATTTGAGTACTCAAGAATAATTGGGTACTTCAACAACTTTTTGTGGGACCTAGCTATTATTCTATTAATTATAGAAAGTAAATCAGAAACATTTTCAATGTGGTATGGAGAAAAGAAGAGATTTGTAGTACAATCAGTTTTCTTGAAAGTGACCATTAGCCCTCTGAAAACCACTTCACTTCTGGTTTTGATGACTCTCCTCTGGAGCCTCTTCACCAATAACTCCCCTTGCTTCAATGATTTTGTAAATCTCATTATATTTAATGCCACTGTGAAAACTAAGCATATAATTCTTATCCCAAGTGGAACAGTTTTTTTTTTTTTTGTTTTTTTTTTTTTAGCCACTGATGAGCAATACTATTATAATCCCAACATCTGCCTTTTTAATCCCACCTATGCTGGATGTACTGAAATCAACAGTACTTTAACTTATTCACCTAAATTATACTTCTGTCCCATGGCTCATGGATCTTTATACTACATGGCTCCTTTAATGCCTACCTGCTACTTATACTAATCAATCTATAACCACCCAATGTCCTGCTTATAATATGTCTGTTCCTCCCATATAACATGCAAAAGTTCTTTTTTTTCTTTTTTAAATAGTTCCTGGTGAAGTAATAACCTTCCTTGTCCCATATCTTGGTCAGTGGGAGCTTAATAATGTCACTCAGGACGACTCCCAGTCCATCAAATATCCCCAAATGTTCTTTGACTCCTTAATCAATGTAGTCCTAGACAACAGCATTGCCTTAAACTACCTCCTGCCTCTAATGGGGTTGTCTCTGCTCTGTCCAACAAGGTACCCATTTCCTGTTGTGGTTACATCAAAACTGCCAGTCAATAGAATTACAGGCTCACCTGACCCATCCTTAAGAAAGCTAACTGGATGTGTGATTTTTGTCAGTAGCTACTTTCAAAGCATTCAAGAACAAACTAGGGATCCTAGTTTCTTTTTCTTCTGTCTGGCCTTTGAACCAGAAAATACAAAGGGTGTGAGAAATTTTGACTTTGTTAAAATACAAAGGTTGAAAATTAAAACTTTGTAGCTTTATCTGAAAGTCAATAAACAAAGTTAAAGAAGAGTGGAAGAAACCTGACAAGTAATGGATTCCTACATGTGACAACTGGAATACATTACTTTCATAATCTTTTGCAGTGGATTAGCTGGAAATAGTGAATCCCACAATATGAAGTGCTTGGAATAAATAGCCTTTGTGTAAAATATATTAAATAATTGAAATTACAAACAAATTCTCTGTGAAATCATCTTGAAAACAGATCCAAGTGAAAATGAATTAATTCAGGTATCATTTTAAGCAAAATTTATTAATATTATTAAGAAACTTCTTAGCTATGTGATTTTGAGCTATTACCTCAGTTATGAGATTTATAATTTCTATAAAGGTAATGCCTAACACTAATTTAATAATTCATTGTATTAGAAATTTTGTTTGAAAAATAGACTCTAATTCTTTTGGGTAATGCATTTAATTTTTAAAAGACTTGTGTGTGTGTGTGTGTAGTTGAAGAACTTCCAGCAGCTGCCTGTAGTAAAGATAAGGTGAAGAACTTCCAAGGATGTTTAAATTCCTCTTCTTAGTTTCTCTGGGTCTCTGTGACCTGCGTGAGTATATTGAGTGGTAGCCAATATGTACTTAGATTTTAGACATGTATTTAACCTCGAATGATGACATTTATCGCTGTTCAAGTTACCAACATCTGGACAATTAGTTGCCTAATGTATGGTTCCTCTGGGAACTAGGAATCTGTTTTTGGCACGAATAACATCCAATTAAGGGGTGGGGGGGGCACCTATCTCTTAATGTTCTCCAATTTATGATGTAATCCTGTGTATCTAAAACCTATAAAAACTGTATACCTTATCCCCTTCTTTAGCCCTTCTACCGTATGCTCTCTCTCTTTCCCTCCTGGCAGTGGAATTGCTCATTCTCATGAGAATTAATTAAATAAACAACTTTTCTGCTTTTTACTTCGAGAAGTCTCTGAGTAGTCATTTTTGGATAGGATTTTCTATCCCTCACAGACTGATGTCAATATATTAAAAAAAAAAAAAAAAACTTTTTAGAAATGTAATAGGACTTATGGTTATCTGTGAAATTGGCATAACAATGATCTTTTAAAATGTCTTCATCTATGAAAAATAGAATCCTAAAATCTCACTAGACTTTCTAATGGTTTAAAATATCAATGAGTATTGGCTTTTGTGGCAGATTGGCAACTGAGTAGTGTGATGATATTTTTAGACTTCAAAATCTAGGCCCATACTCAGGTTCAAATACAGTGATTCAATTTTTATTTAACTGGAAATTAACAAGGAAAAATTTCTTATTTCAACCCCCCCCCCCAAAAAAAAAAAAATCAGTCTCTAACCACTGGATAATGCTGCCAAACATCTAATTCACCATTTTTCATCTACTTCAGAAAATCAAATCATTTTTTCCTCCTCTAACAATAAGAAGAAGAGCTAGAAAGGAGCTTCCAGTGTAAGGATGGGATAAGTGCTGCCCCAGAGCTAAATCCACCAGCAGCCAGTTTTTATAGGTTCTAGAGCAAAGAGTTTTACACTTTAAAATATAATAAAAACTGTGTGTGTGTGTGTGTGTGTGTGTGTGTGTGTGTGAGAGAGAGAGAGAGAGAGAGAGAGAGAGAGAGAGAGAGAGAGAGAGAGAAAGAGAAAGAAATTTGGCCTCCTCCAGAGGTGTTTTGCTAACCTCAGATCTACTCCAACGATTTCTCACAGAAGACAAAAGAGATAGGCAATTTGTCCAAGGCTACACAACTTCTTAGAGAATAGAGAAGGGAAACCTAGGACCAAATCCAGTGTCCTTTCTGCTCAAGGTTCTGAAATTTAACCACTTCACTGAAGAGTAATTGGAACTAACAGGTAAAGCAATGAAACTAAAAATATATGAATGCTTCCATATATACATTATACAAAATTATAAAGAGCTTTTTGAGTACTAAAAACAAGATTTCTTTTCATATTTGTATTTGCAAAGGATGTCTTTAAAACATAAAAGGTCCTTATATTCAAATATATATCCACATAGATCATATACATACTATATATAATTCACATTATATTAAAATGTTATAAATATATTATTTACATTTTGCTTTATAACTGCATTTATTTATAGCAAACTTACTTATAATGATAATTAATTAATAAAGTAATAACCTCAAAAGGATCTAAAAATTTCTTTAAAGTATAAATGAAGCCAACAAAACAAATTCCTATTTACAAAAGATAAGTCAAATGCACAAGAGTTCTTCTTTCAAAATATCATTAACAAATTAATATGAACTATTATCAATCACAATCTGATATTAGTTTAACTTAATTAACTGATGGGGCAATTCTAAGCAATGTAGCACCTTCATGAATCTCTACCAATAATAAAAACCTTTAGTTACCACCTATAGGTAACAAGTGAATTGGAGAACCAACTGGGATTTGGTGGAGGCAACAATTCCATAATGATGCAAATTAAGATTTAAACAGTTTAACAATTGAATTCAGCTAATCCTTTTACAGAGGTGTAAATGTCTATTCAGAATTGGATTCCAGACTGCCTGCTTTGTTCAGGAGTTAAATAGAAGAATTCACTAAAGATCAGTGCCATGATACCACTTCTAAAATCTGGTATTACAACAAATAATTTATTAAGACTTTTTTAGGTTTAGTGCACTTGCTCACTTTGATTCCAAATTCCTCACCATTAATCCAAAAAAGTTATTTTTAAGTTACATGAATAATTAGTACATATTAAATTATACTTGAATTTTTTTATTTCAAGGACCGTAAACTGATGGCTTCAACAGCTATATGTGTGATAACAATGAAGTATAAATTTGTAGACTGTGTTGGCAACACAAAACAACTGTAGAAAGGACAAACACATAGTTAAACAGTACTTTTCTTTTTGCTAAATGTCTTACAAAACCTATATTTTAGTGGAGACCTCATTTTCTATTGTGTTACTATCCGTGGGTGGTCTTTCCAGGGTGCCACTTGAAGGACATACAATACTAAAAAGAAGGGGAAGGAAGGGACACCAACATAAAGGAAAACAGAATGTATGACAATCTGCAGCAGGCTATGGATCAGGGGTCAGCAAACAACGGCTCCTTCTCTTTACACAGGTTGCTTCCTGGAAACAGTTTGAGTAAGCTGACAGCTTGAATTATGTGTTACATTTTGTAGTGCACAATCCATCTGTGCTAAATCCTCTTCAATGCAGCTGAAGCAGCATAAGCAAAACCTCTGCCTCCCCTACTCTCCTTTTTCAAGTCCTCAATCTCATCATTACTTTAATTCTCAGGACTCCTTTAATAAAAAATAAAACAATGGAATAAAATAAAGTAATACCATCAAAGTCCTTTAAAATACAACTGGATGAGTTAAGGAGAGTTTCTAATAGGCTAGGAAGGCTTTCAATTAGGACAACCTAAATCCATCACAGGTTATTAATTTCCCAAAGTCATTACTGAAAACTACCTCAGTCTCCTCCAAAGAGCAGATGGTCTTAGTTCACTTTTTCTTGGAAAAAAATCACCTGAATCACAAATTTACTATCCAAAATGAAGATCAATCAGACCAAGTGACTATAAAAAAGTTGAAAGAATGAAAACATTTTTATTCTTATGTAGACTCTTTAAATCAGTAATAATAAGGTAATAATATTCTATTCCCCAGCCTATGGAATGTAAAATTTACTCTTCTAAAATTTCTGATTCAGTATCAGAATTAATCATGATTATTCCTAACTAATATTTGTAAACATTTCATTACAACAAAGGATGAAGGATACAATTGTAAAGAAATATCTAATTATCTACCTAAGATTAGACAGATATTTATATTTTCTTAGTAAAATATTTGTTGGATCCCTGTAAGTTAACTCCAAATAGCAGAAGTTACTCAAGACTATCCACACAATTGTTCAAAGTCAGAAAACTTTAGACTTAGGCTTACATAAAGACAAATTGAACGTATAGAGATAAGCAGGTCTGAAGGATATGAAGTTAATTTCTGACTCAAACTAGTTGTAATCAATCATCTTAGGATAGGACAGCCCTAATTTCTTTTACAAACAGAGTTTTCTGATGTCTTTCACTATGATTATTTATGCCTCTGAAATTTTCTAGATATATATACTTTAGAAATGTTCTGAATAAATAAGACTTACTATGAACTCAGAGACAGATATATAACACACCAGTCTTTAAGCTAAATTCCATTAAACCATCTTAATCAATCACAAATAGCCCATCAATGGCAGAATTAACTTGTTCCTGTAGTATATTTCTATGTGAATGACTCCCAGTTCTATATATACAGTTTTGTCTCTCTCCTGAGCTTTAGTCCTGCATTACCAATTGCCTATTGTACATATCCTGTGGATATCTTAAACACTTCCAAAACATCATCTGAAACCCATCCCTTTTCCAAACTTCCCTATTTCTGTCAAGACCACCATTATTCTAATCACTCCCTTTCACAACCTCAGAATTATAGTTGGCTCCTAACCCTTTCTCACTCTACATATCAAAATAAGTTGCTATGGCCTGGCATTTCTACCTCCTCAGCATCTCTTCCATTTATACCATTCTTTCTATTTACACAGTCATAACCCTAGTTCTGGGTTTAATCACCTTTTACCTACTATGGCAATAACCTCCTAATTTGCCAGCCTAACTTTCTCCCCTCTTTATGTTGCTTTCCCTACAGTTGCTAGTTAGTTATTTTCCTAATCACAAATATGTCCATGTCACTTCTCTATTCAAATTACAGTAGTTATCTGACTTTAGGACCAAATACATATTCCTTTGACATTTAAAGTCCTTCACAACCTGACTCCAATCATTCTTTTTTGCTTTGTATTTCACTCCCCTTCATTCACTCTACCATCCAGTTAAACTCATCTTATTGTTTTTATTGGAGAATTTTTAGAGCTAAAGGTCCTAGAATCCTTAAGAAAAGTAATTCCTCACCCAGTTCCATTTGTCTGGAGAGCAATAAATCAAGAGGCCAGGTTAGAAAAGAAAAAGTTTAATTAGCATCATTAGACTAGCAACTCTCCAGAACAAAGGGAAATACACACACATATATAGATAGGGTTTTATATATTAGTATAGGCAATAATAGGAGACTATTAGGAATGCCTGCTTAGCCACTTTATTTCCAAGGTGATTTTTTTGGGAGAAGGGGGGAGTGAGGGAGAGAAATGTCTTAACCTTGCAGCTGTAACTTGTTAACTTTGGTCTGTTCCAGTATATGTGGGTGGGAGGTGTTTCTCTATAGTGAATCTCATCAGATCATCTTGGTAGGGAGGAAATCTCTAGTTAAACTCATCAGAATGTTTAGGTGACACTAGAAATCTATGAAAGTGGAAGTCTTATTTTGAGATAGAATCAGAACTTTATACTTTCTTTTTTATATAAGTATACTTTATTATATATACTTTATTTTATATATATAAATATACTTTAAACTTTATTTATACAACTCATTAAGAGCCTTTCCTGGACCTGTGAAAAAGTAGCCTGCAAATGGGCTAAACAAAGTTGAGGGTAATGGAAAGGTCTTAAACCTTTTAATGAAATTAGAGGGATGTCTACCCCTAAGTATGTGAAAACTCCCCTTCCCTCTGCAATTAAGAACAATTGGTTACCATAAGGCTGGGATGGTGGCTAAAGAAAGTGCTATGGAATGCTTAGAGCTTGTTGAGACATTGGATACAGCAAGGTCATCTACGAACAGTCCAGATGAACATTTGCAGTGGAGATATCTCTAAATGTACACATTTTGTGAGCTACTACAATTCTGTTTTGCTCAGAGAGTACAGCACCTTCTTTATTATGTACATGCCATGTTAGGCAGTCCTGTGCCAGCATCAGACATGTCTCACAATAGATTTCAAAGTTCTCTAGAGACAACTTCAGAGTATCATTGTATGGTTTCTTCCAACCTCCATATGAATGCTTGCTTTGTATAAAATACTTTGTTAGGGAAATGTACTTTTGACATTTGAACAACATGACCAGACCATTAGAACTGTGCTCTTTGCAGTAGCGTTTGATTGCTCAGTAGTTCCCTCAGTGTCTAAGTATCTTATCTTGCCAGGTGATCTTCAGACAATTTAAAAAGAAGTGATTCAGTTTCCTAGAATGGCACTGCTAGACTGTCCAGGTTTCACAGGTATACAACAATAAGGTCAGCACAATGACTCTATAGACCTTTGTTGCATCCCTGCCTCAGAGGCTGCATTGAAAGCACAATCACTGTCCAAGGAGGAACTCACCAATAAAAGGAATGAACTTCAGAGATAGGGTCATGTATAAGATAAAATAGTAGCTGTGGTGATGGTGGAAAAGTATGGAGAATCAAGAGTAGAGGAAAGAGAAAAGAGAACATGTAAGACTTGAGTACTTCCTCAAATGGAGGTCACATTCCATTTCCCACATTCACATTTTACAGGCCTACCTGGGGATGAATTTCATCTTTATTTCTGTGTCTTAGAGTCTCTTCTTTGCTTTAAAGCTCAGTACAAGTGCCACTTTCTTTCTATATGAGGCCTTTCTTCTCACATAGAAGAGACTAATAATGCCTTCCCCTTCCCCAAATCTGCCTTATATTAATTTTGTAAATATGTTATGTTTACTTACATATGGATAGGTCTCCCCAAACAGAATGTCAGCTCTTTAAAGGAAGGAATTATTTCATGTTTTTATGTTTTTGTTTTCTCATTGCCTACCAAAATGTCTCATGGTGTTATGGCAAAAATATTCCCACTGAGTTGATATGATAATTTATTACTACCAAATAATACTTATCAAGTATCAAAGATTCCAGAGGTCAAAACTTAATTTTTATTATGCTTAAGCACGGGTTCAAAGCATAGAACAATAACTCTAAACCATGATTAAGGTTCTAACAAAGCAGTTATAGTTTTAAATTATGTTAAAAATAAATAATTTTTGATACGGAACAATCTCTAGGTGGCACGGTGAAGGTGGCCTGGAGTCAGGAAAACTTGAATTCAAGTGTCTGTAACCCAGACACTTACTACATGGGTGATCCTGGATGAGTCAATTCACTCTGCCTCAGTGTCCTCATCTTTAAAATGAACTGGAGAAGGAAATGGCAAACCATTCCAGTATATTTGCCAAGAAAACCCCAAATGGGGTTATGCAGAGTTGGATATGACTAAAAAAATGACTGAACAAAAAATTTCATACATCCTATTAAGCCATAAAAATTAAAAAGATTGAAACAAAATCATAATTTCATACATCCTCTCCAAAAACAGACTTAGTTCTATATTAAAGTTAAGTTTTTAAGGTTCAGAGTTCACAATAAGCTAAATGAAAGAGGGGATTTACATTCCATAAAGATAACTACAGGGCTAGAGTTAAATGGGATTCTTCCACAAATAAAGCAAGTCAAATTACTTTGAGATACCCTATCTATCTCCCTTTTGGTTTCTTAGCTGAAGAATTTTGAAGACCTTATGTATATTTTATATATAATGGGACAAGTTTCAACTAGCCCCCTAACCAGGAAAAATAGCTTTGGACCACAAAGATTAATAAAGATTAAAAAAAGAAAGAAAATATTCTTATGACAGTGGATATTTAATAAATACTTCACTATTTATATTTTGCTTTAACAATATAATTCTTTCATGTTTTAGTATTCAAGAGCTGCTATAACTAAAAAAATAAAAAATCACCACTTACCACAGTGACTAATAACAGTAGGCACTTAATGTTTATTAATTTAGTGTCTAATTTTCTAGAGATAAGCCTCTTCAAATTACTTAGATTACTTAGCTGATGGCAAGATACATGTAGTTTGGACCCTTATAGTTTAGTCATGGAGGTTCATCTCCATGCTACACAAAGGCATTAGAACCTGACATCATTAAAAATTAACTTCAAAGGAAAAAAAATCAAATTGGCACCCAAATTCTGCAAATATATTTTTTATAAGAAGAACAAAGAATACTGTCAAATTATGTTCAAATCACATGAAACAAAGCATTTAAACTAGATCAAAAAAATGTACTGAATTTCAATTTTCCCCTCACAAATTCTATCACTAGTTTGAAAAACATATTTTCTTCATCCTTATTTATACTTTGGGAAACACAAGAATGTAATAATGTAGAAATGGGCTTTAACATACCTTCTATATGAATGAACTCTGTCAAAAAATATTTTATAGTACATGCACCCAGCAACCAAGTGATCTTGAGCTTTTAGAATCCTTAAGTGCTTACTGACAAATGAGTCCATGAAAGCTCCTTCAGAGATGTTATGGTCTATTGGGTCAAAAATCAGGTTGTTTTTTTTTAAGTTCCTAAGATTTATAGTTAGTGACAGCTCAACTGACAGCTCAAAATGAGCCATTAAATGTCCATTATTTTCTACCACAGTAGATAAAAGAATGATCATTGCAAAAAGTCTTCCAATACATATTTACATAATGGAATTTAATTACATCCAAAGAGCTATTACATATGACTAGTCACATAACTAAATCATTTGAAAATTAGTACATTTTTTATGAGTTCACTTACCCTCTTAAGATAGCATTGCAATGTCCCCAATAACACATGTTAAAGTTTCACAAATGGCAAACAGGTCAAACCAAGCTTTCTTTCTAAGTTCTCTTATCTTCTCCCTAAACTAACTTACTTGATCTCACCAGTTCTGAAAGATTCAATTATTATCTCTATGTAGATGATTCTCAGACTTATATATTCATCCTTGAAATTCCTCCTAAACTACAATTCCACCTTACCAACTGCCTTTTAGATACTTTGAATTGGATGTCTCAGAATATACTGAACTCAATATGTCCAAAACAGAACTCATTGTTTTTTCCTCAAAATCCTCTTCCAGCTTTTCAAATACTACTCTCCCAGTTCAGACCCTCATCACCTGTTGTGGTGATTATAATAGCCTTCTAAGTGGTCTCCATGACTCATCTCTCTCCATTCCCATCCATCATCCAATCAGTTGCCAAAGTGATTTTTCCTAAAAATACAAATCTGATGGTGTCATTCCCTTACAGCTCCCTATTACCTCCAGGATCAAATGTAAAGTCCTTTGGCAATTAAGGCCTTTTACAACATGGCCCCTTCCTATCTTTCTAATTAATACATTCTGACTGACTGGCTTTTAGTAATGAGGTAATTGAAGTAAGTTCATTTCTTTGAAACTGGTTATTCATACAACAAAGGATTGTGACCAGAGCAAAAGAAAAAGAACTTATCAAAAATGTATTATGTGTGAAGTATTTACCAGGATTCAAATCAGACCCAGTCCTCAAGGAGCTTATAATTTAGTAGAAAGAAACAAGGACTTGGTGAGTAAAGCTATAAGGGAAGTAGACAGATCTTTCCAGGAGCAAGGGCAGAGCTGATTTGATTGTGGTTTTTAGATCCAGAGGGAGTAAGGAAGTATTTCTGGTGATAGATGGGCTAAGGAGGGTCAAAGATTCGGGGATGAATGAAGCATGGCTG
This sequence comes from Sarcophilus harrisii, assembly GCF_902635505.1. NCBI lineage: Eukaryota > Metazoa > Chordata > Mammalia > Dasyuromorphia > Dasyuridae > Sarcophilus > Sarcophilus harrisii. Next base: position 149,199,602 of record NC_045427.1, read on the forward strand.
GGGTATCCCTGAAATAGTGAGCCAGATATAGAGTTACTGATCAGGACGGAAGAAAACAATAAAAATATAATTTCTGGTCCTGGTGGCATGTTGTCAAAAAGATGAGAGTGAACTGAAGCATGGCTTAGTTCTACCTGAAAACATGGATCAAGAGGTACTTTGTAGGTAAACTCTCAGACAAAATACAGATTGTTATCATACCTGAAACTCTGAATGCAGACTTATAATACTGATTACTCAGCTGGATAGGATTAAATATTTATACTTATCCCAACTGGAAAAAATACATTTTTTACAATATGTTTTACTTAATTATACATGAATTACTATGCCAGATGATGTATCTTGGTACAGTGGGGAAAATGATGAATTTAAAATTTAGGGGCTCTGCCACTAAAGCCATCTCTGTAACCTTAGGAAAGTTTTGTCATTTTATTGGGCTTTAGTTTCCTTACCTGGAAAATAAAAAGATTTTTATTAGATGGCTCTAATGCCTCTTTCAAAATCTAAATCTATAATTGGATGACATTTATTCCTCATCAGTTCCCTTCCCAAACGTATAACCACAAAATTATATTGTAAAAAACCTTAGAAGAAAGCGAGAAGAAGGGTGAAAAGAGAAAGAGATGTTTTGGAATGACTCTTTTTCTGCCATACTCAGTTCTATTTAGTCAAATAGAAAAATCAAGAAGCATTTATTATGAATAATTAACTGTACTAAGTTCTAAGGATACAAAGAAAGGCAAAACCACTATCCCTACTCTAAATCAGGCAAAGGTATCTAAGGGGTAACATTATTTGTAAATAATTAGGTTCATATAAGATAAGAGAGTTAAATACAAAGTAATCTCAAAGAAAGAGGGGTGAGAATAAGATGAGAAAAGGCCTTCTGCAGAAGGAGTTAAGCCAAATCTTGAATGAAGCCAGAGAAGGTAAAGTTCCAAGTATTCAAAAAATATATATTCTAAGTTATTACAAAGGCACAGAATCAGGGGAAAGAGTATGGTGTGCTAGTTAACTATAAGTAAGATAATGCAGCTGAACTGGAGCTTGCATAAAGCAGAATAAAGTGCAAGAGGAAAGTAAGGAAGGGATCAAGCAGTGAGGGGTTTTAAATACCAAACAGATGATTTTATTTGATTTTGGAGGTAATAAAGAATCACTGGAGTTTACTAAGGAGTGTGTGTTTGTGTGTATGTAATATGAACAAATTATGTAAAGAAAATCATCTAAGTAACTGAGTGAAGGATGCATTGGAAAAAAGACCTAAAGATTTAGTTGACGAAACAAAAACAATGCAGCAATAGGAAGACACATATAGCTGCCCTATCATTTTATCTAATCCTAGAATAGACCTGATGATTTTTTCAGTGAATTTATAGAAGATATGCTTACATCTCAATATTTTTGCAAAGCAAATATTAATATATTATCTCAATGGAATCTCATAACATTCCATTTAGGTAAATGGATGATTAACATAAATCAATTTTCAATGGTTGAATGACCTAACAAAAGAATGTTAAATTTATAAATATCCTTTGGGAATCAAAGTATCTTTGGAAACATGGCAGTGCTCTATCCTGGGTTCTAATCTAGGTAACTTTTTTTTGGCTCAAATTTGCTAATAACTAAAACCTTGGAGTTATAGGTAATATGTTAAGACATTAGAATTTGGTATAGCAACCTAGTCTTTGACAAACCCAAAGACCCCAGCTTTTGGGATAAGAACTTACTGTTTGATAAAAATTGCTGGGAAAATTGGAAACTAATATGGCAGAAACTAGGCATTGATCCACACTTAACACCGTACACCAAGATAAGGTCAAAATGGGTTCATGACCTAGGCATAAAGATTGAAATGATTAATAAATTAGAGGAACACAGGATAGTTTACCTCTCAGACCTGTGGAAGGGGAAGGACTTTGTGACCAAAGAAGAACTAAAGATCATTACTGATCACAAAATAGAAAATTTCGATTATACCAAACTGAAAAGTTTTTGTACAAACAAAACTAATGCAGACAAGATTAGAAGGGAAGCAATAAACTGGGAAAATAGTTTTACAGTCAAAGGTTCTGATAAAGGCCTCATGTCCAAAATATATAGAGAATTAACTCTAATTTATAAAAAATCAAGCCATTCTCCAATTGAAAAATGATCAAAGGATATGAACAGACAATTCTCAGATGAAGAAATTGAAATTATTTCTAGTCATATGAAAAGATGCTCCAAGTCATTATTAATCAGAGAAACGCAAATTAAGACAACTCTAAGATACCACTACACACTTGTCAGATTGGCTAAGATGACAGGAAAAAATAATGATGGTTGTTGGAGGGGATGCGGGAAAACTGGGACATTGATGCATTGTTGGTGGAACTGTGAACGAATCCAACCATTTTGAAGAGTAGTTTGGAACTATGCTCAAAAAGTTATCAAACTGTGCATACCCTTTGATCCAGCAGTGTTACTACTGGGCTTATATCCCAAAGAGATTATAAAGAAGGGAAAGGGACCTGTATGTGCCAAAATGTTTGTGGCAGCCCTTTTTGTAGTGGCTAGAAACTGGAAACTGAATGAATGCCCATCAGTTGGAGAATGGCTGAATAAATTGTGGTATATGAATATTATAGAATATTATTGTTCTGTAAGAAATGACCAACAGGATGATTTCAGAAAGGCCTGGAGAGACTTACATGAACTGATGCTGAGTGAAATGAGCAGGACCAAGAGATCATTATATACTTCAACAACAATACTATATGATGACCAGTTCTGATGGACCTGGCCATCCTCAGCAATGAGATCAACCAAATCATTTCCAATGGAGCAGTAATGAATTGAACCAGCTACACCCAGAGAAAGAACTCTGGGTGATGACTAAAAACCATTACATTGAACTCCCAATCCCTATATTTATGCCCACCTGCATTTTTGATTTCCTTCACAAGCTAATTGTACAATATTTCAGAGTCTGATTCTTTTTGTACAGCAAAATAACGGTTTGGTCATGTATACTTATTGTGTATCTAATTTATATTTTAATATATTTAACATCTACTGGTCATCCTGCCATCTGGGGGAGGGGGTGGGGGGTAAGAGGTGAAAAATTGGAACAAGAGGTTTGGCAATTGTTAATGCTGTAAAGTTACCCATGCATATAACCTATAAATAAAAGGCTATTAAAAAAAAGACATTAGAATTTGGATATAAAAATATTTTGGCAACCTAAAACGATAAGGCAAATTTTAAAAGGATTTTTAAAAAGGAGAAATACAGGTATCCTGAAAGTCCTAGTGCAGTTTCATGGTATTAAAAGCTTATTACTGCCCTAAAATTTTTGGAACACCCTGTATAAGAAGAATAATGACAAAGTCTTACACTTGAATTTAAGAATTTAGGTAAACCAGTATAAAATGAGAGGAGACAATAGGCAACACAACTTAGATAACAAAGGACTAGGGCAGGGGTGGGGAATGTCAGGCCCCTAGAAATCATTTGCTAAGGCAACTGCTGGCAATGATGAGCTGAAAGCTAGATACAACAACCTCCCACTGCTTGAGTTCTATAAGTTGATAATTTTGTACGGCCCATGAATGATGTTATAAATATTCAAATAGTTATTGGCAAAAAAAAAAAAAAAAAAAAAAAAAAAGGTTTCCCATCCCTAATCTAGGGTTTTTTGAGAATTATAATATGAACCAACAATATCACATGACAGACAAAAATGATATTATAATACCAACTTGATCAACTTGATAATATGAAACTATTATTCCTTCCAGAATCTCACCATTTTCAAACTCAACCTCTAGATCAAGTGGTCAGGCTTACAGTATATATACTTTCTCCCCAACTAGAGAATATGGCATAGTACTGAACACATGGAAGGAAAAGAACCTACTAATATTATACAAATATTTTCTCATTTGATTCTCACCATAACCCTAGGAGGTGGGTGCTATTATTATCCTCATTTTATTGATGAAGAAACTAAGATTGAAAGAGGGTGAATGAATTGGCCAGGGTCAAAATTACTGTCTGAAGGCAAATCTGAATTCTGATCATTCTGACTCCAGGTCTAATAATCTAGCTACATTATGCTACTTAGTAGCCTCTGAACTCAAAACACTCAAAAAACTCAAAACCATAAATACTAATTGTTGTTAATATTCCTGAATTTCAGATTAGCTATAGAATTTAAGATTCAGTTCAAAAATCATAGTTTATGAATACAGCATGGAACTTCTTTTGCCTTTCAACTTTAGCTCATGCATATGAATGAACCATAAAGTGTTTTTAAGGATAACTGAGTAGCTGTACCAATTTTCCTCTACTAAAACAATTTAACCACTGGATAGAATAGGGTCAAGAGAGCATTCGATTCTTTTTAAAAAACCATATTGTTATCTTTTTATTTTTTCTTACATTATCTATATTTCCAAATATATCCCATCCCCTTCCTGGAAGCTATCCTTAAAACAAAGAATAAAGTAGGAAAAAAAGTTTATTTGAAACCAATATATATCAACCAGGTCTGATTCTGTACCCAGTCTCCCAAACACAGTCTCCACTTCTGCAAAGGAGAAAGATGAAAATTTGTAATTAACATTTTATAGTAGTTTCTATTAATGTTCTTTACATTTATATTGTTGCAATTGCTGAATGACAGGAGATTCCTTAAGTCTTAATGCAGTTTCCTTGGGTATCTATTGTATTGATCACATTAGCTGTTCTTTGAAACTTAGTGACACTGCCTTACCTTTTTGTACCATAACTTGCTTGGCCACTCTTCAGAGGCATTACCTTTGTTTCCAATTCTTAGAGGCATTCTATCTTTGAACCCTCTCTCCCTCACCTCTGACATAACCCTAATTTTTTGCATACTGTCAATCTGAAACACAGCAGTCAAACAATATATGCATGTTTTGTTTTGTGATCATCTTCATATGTAGAAAAAGAACTAAGGATATAATAAATATATCCATGATTCCTAAATGAGGCACTGCAGCATCCCTCAAGGAATTCACAGGATTTTCAGGGGATATGTTAAATTTTCCAAGGAAACACAGCAATACCTGACATTGATCAGACACCCAAATGAACAACCAGCTCAAGAGATTTGATGGTTAGCAATCATAACAAAAAGTGCCTACTACATGTTGCCAACATTCACTAAATGGAAAGGAATGATTGTAGAAGGTTCTCTTCTTTACAATAGGAAAAATAAGATTGGGTAACTAATAATATCTGATAGATATATTTTTTTATATAATAACTTTTTATTGACAGAACCCATGCCAGGGTAATTTTTTTTATTATAATAACTTTTTATTGACAGAATCCATGCCAGGGTAATTTTTTTTACAACATTATCCCTTGCACTCACTTCTGTTCCAATTTTTTCCTCCCACCCTCTACCCCCTCCCCTAGATGGCAAGCAGACCTATATATGTTGAATATGTCATAGTATATCCTAGATACAATGTATGTGTGAAGATCCAAACAGTTTTCTTGTTGCACAGGGAGAATTGGATTCAGAAGGTAAAAATAACCCGGGAAGAAAAACAAAAATGCAAAAAGTTTACATTCATTTCCCAGTGTTTCTTTCTTTGGGTGTAGCTGCTTCTGTCCATCATTGATCAATTGAAACTGAATTAGGTCTCTTTGTCAAAAAATCCACTTCCATCAGATTACATCTTCATATAGTATCATTGTTGACGTATATAATGATCTCTTGGTTCTGCTCATTTCACTTAGCATCAGTTCATGTAATTCTCTCCAACCTTCTCTGTATTCATCCTACTGGTCATTTCTTACAGAACAATAATATTCCATAACATTCGTGTACCACAATTTACCCAACCATTCTCCAATTGATGGGCATCCATTCATTTTCCAGTTTCTAGCCACTACAAAGAGGGCTGCCACAAACATTTTGGCACATACAGGTCCCTTTCCCTTCTTTAGTATCTCCTTGGGGTATAAGCCCAGTAGAAACACTGCTGGATCAAAGAGTATGCACAGTTTGATAACTTTTCGAGCATAATTCCAGAATATCTGATATTTTTATCTCAAGATTCATAAAATGCCTTACACAATGATCTCATTTGCTCTCACAATAACTCTGTGAGGCACTCCGGGGAGGCACTATTTGTGGCTATCTGCATGTTCTCAAGGACTATTTTGCCTGAGCCCTTCCATAATGATCCAGGCAAGCACAGTCTGTGAGCCTGCCTTACCTTTCCTTCACATTCCAGTTAGATACCATTTCTGCCATCTATAACTCCTCAAAGCTTGCCTTGTTTTCCCCCTGGACAGCATTCTACTTCCTTCTAGCCACACACAGCTGTCAGACAAATTCCTATGCATAATGATAATCTACCTGAACTTATTCCTCAGTGATTAATATATTTCTACCTTATCATATTCACCCCATCCCAGTGATTCTGAGCCCCAAGTTGCCATTGCTCTGTCATTCTCAATTCTCTACTAAGAGTTTTCCTATTCCCATTCCTTCTATTCTCTCATAAACTCTCTATACTTATTCTATAGGTAACAAACTGGATTTCATCTTAATCCTTTTTCTTTCTTGCTGTACTCACTGAGATTTAGCTCTCTAATGAGAAAGGAAGGATAGAAGTGAAGAAACTGAAGGAAAGAAAGAAAGCAAATCAACATGGTAGGCACTGTACTTGGCACCTTGCAAATATTATTCCCTCATGAGGTAGGTGTTGTTATTATCCCCATTTTACAGTTGAGGAAACAGACAAAGAGTAACTTGCCCAGAGTCACAAAGTTATTAAGTGTCTGAGACCAGATATGAAGTCAGTGTTTTCTGATTCCAGATCCAGCTTCCCTGTCCATGTGCCACCTTGCTCCCCCAGGACTGATTTCACTGTCACTTATTCGCCCAAATGGTCATGATGAGGAAGTTTAATTATTCCTTGCTCTCAATGACTTCTTTTAGGCTTTCCTACCATAATCACTCAGTAACTTCTCCTTTGTACTTTGATGAATCTACACTTATCATTCAGTCAAGATTCTGGTTCTACTTCCCTAGGATACTATCCTTTCTTCCTCAATGAATTTAGTACCTGATTCAAACTTTTTCTCCACACCCCCCCCCCAACTCCTGTCTTCAAACTTGGGAACTTCATTATACATACTAATACTCCCTTAAATAACCTAACCTCACAATTCCTCAATTAACTCATTTCCCATGATTTCTCCATCCCATCTCAGCTATATACAGAGAAGAATTGAGCTTTCTATCACTTACAATTGTTCCATATCCATATTCACGAAATATCCTTCATCTAATCCTACATTATGGTCATCTCACCTTTTCAAGGCCTAGCAACTCCAAATTCTGTTCTTTGTTCTCACTGAGACCTCCAATTCCCTGAACTTTACTTCATATCTCCCAAGATGATAACCCCTTGCACTATCCTCTTTTCTTTTTCCTACGTTGTCCCTTGGTGAACCAGTTCAGCTCTACATAGTCTTCTTCACTTCAGTCCTTACTCTTTATCTGATAAAAGACCATGCCCATCTTAAACCCAAACTTAGATCATCCCCATCATTTGCAGCTATGTCACTTTAGCATTCAATAAACTCAAATGATTCTTTATTACCTCCAGGATCAAACAAAAAATCCTCTAATTGGTGTTCAAAACTTTTTAAAGCCTTGCCCTCCCTCACATTTCTAGTCTTCTAAAACTTATTTGTGAACCCTTCAATTCAATGACTTTAGCCTCCTGATTGATCTTCAAGCAAATTGCACCTCCTATCTGGTATTTTCTCTGACTGCCCCTGGAACTGGAGAACCAGAAGTGTTCTCCTTCCTCATCCTCAGTTTCTGACTTCCTTTAAGTCTTAACATTCCACCTTCTATAAGAAGTCTTTTGGAGCTCCTGGAATACCCTATTAATTATCTCCTATTTGTCCTGTATATACTTGGGACAAATTTGTTTACATACTATATCCCTCATTAAATGGTGAGCCTCTCAAGGGCAGCAGGATTGTCTTTTGTCTTTTTTTTTTTTTTTTTTTATAACCAAAGCATTTTGCATAGAATCTGACACATACAAGGCACTTGAGACTTACTGATTGACTGTTTCTCTGTAATCAGAACCTACAGTTCTTTGAGAGCCAGGATTCTCTTTCCTTTCTATCTGAATCCTCAGCACTTAACACAATACAATGCAAATTTTATTGTTCAGTCTTTTTCAGTCATTTCTGACTCATGATCCCATTTGCGGTTTTCTGGGCAAATTTACTGGCTTACCATTTCCTTTTCCATGTCATTTTATAGATGAGGACACTGAGACAAACAGGGTTAAGTGACTTGCCTAAGGTCACACAGCTAGTAAGAATCTGAGTAGGGCAGATTTGAATTCAAGAAGATGAATCTTCCTGATTCCAGGCCAAGAATTCTATTCACTGCACCATCTAGCTTGCCTGCTTTGCAAATATTAAGTGCTTAATAAATGTTTTTCATTTAAGCATTTATTTAAGAGTTGGTGATTAAAAATACTATAGAAAATGAACAATGAAATGTTTTTAACTAGTTAAATTTTAAGAATATTTACAAAAGGGTGACACAAATACTTAATTTGTATAAAAAAATCTAACTTTTTAAAACCATATATTGAACTTTAGATAATAAAATGGTAAATTCAGAAGAACTTATTCCTAACCTTCTGTACCAAATTTAACACATGATTTTCAACAATAAATTTGAGATACAAGAGCTTCATTCATGCATTTAACTTTAAAAAAAAGGACTACATTAAAATCATTGCCAGTTCTGTAAGATTCAATCTATAATGAATATATTTTTATGACCTTGAGAAACTAAGACTTCCATTTAACTTAGTTTAAAAGACAACATTTACATTCTGCTTTCAGTCAAACTCCAGGGGTATTGAGAACAAAGAAACTTTACAAATAATTTATTCAAGCTTGAAGAACACATAACACTTCATCAGCTTACTAGCAGCTGGAAAGCACTAAAATCAATAAGGAAAGAACAAAAGGTCGAATTACTACTGCTTAGTATTTTTTATTAAAGAGTCAACTTTGACTTCGTGAGTAAAGATAGCTAGTTTATTCAACATTATTTAAAATACTGTGATAAACTAGGATTAAGGAAAGGAATTTTCCATAAAGGCATTTTATTTAAAATTATTATTTTTTTAACTACAAAAAGCCTTTGGGGAACACAGAAAATTCTATATGCTACAAATGAAAATAATTTCCAAACTGAAAAAAGTAATGAAATCTTATTAATAACTATATCACCTATTATACTATTATAATATTATATTAACCTACAAGTAGGTTGATATTTTTGCATCACAAATTATCTAGCACTTTGTTGAAGTGTGAAAGTGTACACATTTTCTAAGCCTTATTCCTAGATTTAGAAAATTAAACAAGGTAAAGCCAGGTAGGAATAAAAGAGAATTAAGATAGTAGAGAGCAACATAGGATAGGAGGGTGGGCAGATGTAAAAACCACAGCAAAATGGTATATAATTTCATCTTTTCAAAAAAAAAAAAAAAAAAGGATGGAAAATTTGCCTCAAGGCTATTCATGATGTGGCCTTTATATGGAAAATTCGTTGATTCTTCAATTTTTCTTATTCTGTTTCTGGGAAATAATTAGTTTTGATGAAGCTTAACTATTATCAAATAAATCTTCCTTTAAAAACCTCTTTAATACTCCAAACACTCAAAAGCACAAAAGCTTGCTATTAATTCTTTGCTTGGTAAAAGACAGCAAGTACAAATTTAAAATATATATCTCAACTATACTTTCAAGGGAGCAACACAATAATTGCCAAATTTAAAGGCCTTTTCTGTCTTCATCCTTGCTGACTCACTAGCCTCTGACACTGTTGATCACCCTTTTAGATATTTTCTAAACTTTAGGTTTTCGTGGTACTACACTCTTGGTTGTCTATCTACCTGACTACTTCTCAGTCTCCTTTGCTGGATCTTCTTTCAGTTATTAACTCTGGGTGTCCTCCTCAAGTGTCTATCTCTAGCCCTGTTCTCTTCTCTTTCTTTACCACTCTGATTAGTGATCTCTGCTCCCTTAGGTTCAATCATCATTACTATGCAGATAATTTTCGGATTTGTTTATCCAGACCAAATGTCCCTCCTGATTTCGAGTCTCACATTGCCTAGTAGAAATCTCAAATTAGGTGGTTCATAGACATTTCAAACTAAACATTTGAAAAAAACAATTCATTGGTTTTTCTCCTAAACCTTCTTTGCTTCCCAATTGCCCCTTCATATCTTCTATACATGCCCCCTTCTCTCACAACCAGCATCTTGGCACACAGGACCTCATCATTTCTCATCTGGACTATTCCAATAACTTTCCGGTTATAATACTTTTCTCTTCCAACTCCATTCAGTTGCCAAAGTGATCTTCCTAATGTGCAGGTCTGACTCTGTCACCCCCCCCCCCCTTCAATAAATTCCAATTGTTCCTCTTACCTCTAGGATCAAATATAAAATATTTTTTGGAATTTAAAGCCATTCAACATCCTGGGTCCTTCATTTCCTATTTACTTCTACATCTTGGCTTACTTCAAGATTCAGTTCAAATTCCACATCCTTTAGGAAGTCTTTTCAAGTCCTATCTCTATCACCTTCTATTATTAGTGCCTTCTCTTTGAAATTACCTTCCACTAACACTGCATATCTCATATATATAAAATATATATATTATTAGAGGTTTTCTCCTCTATCATAATGTGAATTCCTTCATTTGTATACATGAGCATTTAGCACACTGTTTTGCAAACAAAAAATGCTTAATAAATGCTTGTTGATTAATCAGAAAAAAAAACTGACCTGAATATATGTTTCCATGCTTAATTCTCCTTTATGAACTTCATACTCTAGGGGAGTTAGTCTATTTGCTGTTCTCTGAAAGGCCTTCCAGCCTTTGTGATTTTATTTTCACGGGCTCATGTCTTCATTGTCTCAGCTAGAATGCAAATGACTTCAGGGAACTTATATCTTAACAATTCAACTAAAAATTATATTAAACATGTGGAGACCTGCCAAGACAATGGAGTAAGTAGAAAGAAGCAATGCAATCCGGTTCCTCCACAACTACTCCAACAAAGATCTAAGAATGTGGGGCTCATGAAATTATGATTTATTATCAGTAAATGATATGTCTATATGATCTGTATATCCATTTTATATATCTATATACCCAGGGTCACATAAAAATTTCTCAGATGAAAAAGGGTCATGAGTGGGAAAAGTATAAGAAGCCTGGCTTATAAGAAACCAATATAAAACAAAGAGACTAACAGACATAAAAGAAGGGGCTAGAACAAAATCTATTCTGTCTCTAACTGAACTCAGAAAATTAGTTTTAGCAATTATCTCTCAAGCTAACAGCAAAAACAGACTATCAAAAGAGTAAAGTGGAGAAATTTCTTTTTACTAAGTTATCATAGATCAGTAGTTTTCAAAGTGTGGACCATAGACCTCTAAAAAACTCAAAGACCCTTTCATGGGATCTGCAAAATAAAAAACTATTTTCATAATAATACTGATTATTGCCCTTTTATTCATTCTCTCATTAGTGTATAGTAGAATTTTTTAGATGTTCCACAATCCATGAAATATTTAGCTTTAAACATGAAGACTAAGTTATATTCCTCAGCAGAATTTTATTTTTGCCTTATAGATGAACAAATCCACACTCATAGCTAGACTTGCCACTTTTTTAGGTTTTGTCCAGCATCAGCACCAATGAATCACTGAATCTGTAATGTGAATTTGTGGCAAGAAAATACAAGTGGTGCTATAATATTCTAAGTGCTAAATAACTTTTTTGAATCTCATAGGTTATCCTTGAACTTGAAATGTATTCTCAACACTCTTAATATGAATTGAGGCAATGACATTAATAGGCACTTAAATTCTTTACCATCATACAATTGAAAAAAAAAAAAAGACATTTAAGAATGTCCTTAATGATACAAAAAGAATTAGAAATGTTATTTAGTCTAGACCTTTGAATGAATATTTTTATTATTCTGTGAGAGGAAATAGGAAATATAAATAAAACACTTCTGTTGCATAATAAAATACAATAGTCTTAAGCACATAGGCCATTGTTTGAATTATAAACTAAACTAACTGCTTTTTCATGAAACAAACTATTTTTATTTGAAAGAAAAACTGACAAACTTTGGTTTGAGATTTTTTTTTTCAAAAATGAGAAAAATAGACTTGTTACTTCAAGGAAAACAATTCACAATACATGTTGCCAAAATTTGAACTTTCAAGTAAAAAAAAAGAATTCTGAAAAAATTTTGGGAACTTGACAACTACATAATACTTAAAAGACTTTTTTTTATAAGATCAATGATGATATTACTGAAAATGATTTTCAGTTATATAAAGAAATGTGTTAACATTTAAAAGATCTACATAACTTAGCGAATGAATATGATGGTGAATTTTTAGTGAATAAAGTACAAAAAGTTCACTGATATGACTTATGACTCCATATTGCAATTAATCTTTAAGAAATTATCTTCTGTCAAGCTATAGTATCTAAGAAGAATAAACACAATTACAAGAAAAAGTTATTAAAATAAAGCCTCCATTTTCCAACTACTTAACATTTTCTACCTATGTATACCAATAAATAGATCTTTATAAAGTGAGATTTTCTTCACATTCTTCAACCAAAATATCATTTCACAACAGATTGAATACAGAATCAGATTTAAGAATCCAACTGTCTTCTATGTTAGATACCAAAGAGATTCACAAAAATGTAAAATAATGTCATTCTAATTGACTTGTTTTTGTTGTTGTTGCTGTTTGTTGTGCTGGACATTTTTAAAAAAATTATTTATATGAACATATAATAGGTTTATCATTTTTAAATTATTTTTCATTATTTTATTTAAAATTATTTTAAATATTTTTATTTTATTATTATTTTTAAATGAATTAATAAATATTTTAAAATTATCAGTTTTTATTTCTAATACATTAAATGTTGGTTGATATGATCCAAACAAATGAGCAACTCTTTAAAGAGTTCTCTAGTATTTTTAAGACTGAAAAGGGGATATAAAGGGAACTAGGTGGCACAATGGAAAGAGCAACAGATCTGGAGTCAGGCAGACTCATCTTCCTGACTTCAAATCTGGCCTCAGATACTTAGATATATAATCTTGGGCAAGTCACTTAACCTGTATGCCCAGTTTCCTCTTCTGTAAAATCAGCTGGAGAAAAAAAATGACAAACCATTCCAGTATTTTTGCCAAGAAAACACCAAAAGAGGTCATGAAGAATGAATTACTACTGAAATATGATTGAACAACAACAAAAGGGGGATCTAAGACTAAGAAATGTATAGAAACATTATCATAGATATTAAATTCATCTGAATACTTATCATATGTGTACCAAATAGTATATCATTTAAAAACTCAAAAAAAAAAAAAAAAAGTTAAATGAGAAATAGATAGTAAAACTATATAATAAATAGTGGGGGGGGGTCTTCAATGTATTCCTTTCAAGCCTAGAAAAACTTAATCATACAACAAAAAAGAAGTTAAGAATCTTAAGAGTTTGAGAAAATGCTATATAACAGATTTCTGATGATTAGCCCAAGGTAGTAGAAAGGAGTATACATAGTCTCATAAATGTATGGCAACTTCACAAACATGAGCTTTATATTAGGAAATAAAAATTTCATGAATTCTGAAAAGCAATACTATTAAACACATCCTTTATTTAATATAATGTAATAAAAGTTAAGTTCAGTAAATGCTATTTGAAGAAAGGATGAAAAATCAACTTAATCCTAAGATATCAGGTAATACAGCCATTTGGAGAAATTTTATATTTCTAAATAATTTCATATAAAAAAGAAGGAAAAGATCAACAAAAAGTTGAAAAATCCTAATTAAACACTAAAATAAAATTCAGAAAACTAAAGAGATTAACAAAATTGAAAGGAATACAAAACATTAAAATAATAAATAAAATTTAGGTATTTAAAAAACTATAACAATTAGCTAATTTGATTTTCTAAAAACAAAATAAATTATCAGTACCAAAACCAAAAAAAAATTTCATAACTGAATAAATAAATATTATTAGAAACTACTTTGCCCAACATCCAATCATTTTTCAATCATGTTCAACTCTTCATGACCTCATTTGTTTTGTTTGTTTTTTTGTTTTGTTTTTTTTTTGGCAAAGATACAGGAGTGATTTGCCATTTTCTTCTCCAGCTCATTTTACCAATGAGGAAATTAAAGCAAAGTAAGATTATATGACTTGCTTAGGACCACACATTTACTAAGTGTTTGAGGTCAGATTTGAACTCAGAAACATGAACTGTCCTTATTCCGGGTCCAGTACTTTATCCACTGTGCCACCTAATTGTCCCCAACCATATAAGAATAAAACTAACAATTTAAATGAAATAAATATTACAGATTATAAAATACCCAAATTAATAACAAAAAGAAAAAAATTAAATGACTATCTCAGAGAAAGAAATTGAACAACCATAAATGAACTCCCAAGGGAAAAAAAATCCTAAATCACATAGGTTTATGAATAAATTAATATCACATATTCAAAGAATAATTAATTCTGATACTGAAAAAACTATAAAAATAGGAAAAGAAGTGACCTTAATAAATTTCTACTATGATGAAGAAAGAGACTTACTATCTAAACTAGGGAAAGTCAAAACAAAAGAAAGTCTAAAGCAAAATTTAAAAATAAGCAGAAATTATTGCAACATTTCACAAAAATGATATAGGTAGGTTCAACATAAAGAAAACTAAATTAAAACATAATTGACCTATTAACAATAAAACAAAAATTCTATGGAGCTTCCCAAACACTGAGCTAGCTCTGGCAATTCTTGTGTTAACTTTATTATCAATGTGGACATCCCTGGAAAGAATACTACCAAGGTAAGTTAATTTATCCACAGCATTAAAAAACTTCTCCATCTGCTATAACCAATGATTTCACATATAGATGATGTGGTGCTGTCTAATGGAATACCTATGTTTTCTTGGTGTTAACTGTTAGATCAAAATTAGGACAAGCAGCAGAGAATCAATCTATACTTTCTTGCCTCTCAGCTTCAGAAACTGCATTGAGTACACAATGATATGGAAACAAAAAATCATGCACCATGCTCCCCCTCCTTTCATTTTGGCTTGTAGCCTTTTCAAGTTGAAGAATTACCATCAGCATAGTAGCTGAACTTGATTCCATATTTGTCCTCATTGAAGGTGATTGACAACATGGCTGAAAACACCATGCCAAAAAGCACGGGCGCAAGTACCCAGCCTTGTACTCTACTGATGACTGGGAAAGTTCGAGAGCATTGCCTGTAAATCCTGGACAGTATACCAGTATAGAGAATCCACCCTAATGTTTATATAGATTATTTGGGCCCAACATGTGGCAAAGCATTTTGAACATGTTATCGATTGGTCTGACCAGCCAGTCTAACTTTACTCTAACATAGCGATGCCATTTTGGTCTTCAAAAACATAGGACACAATCACAACTACCACCAAAACAAAAATTATATAATCATATCAATAGACGTAGAAAGAGCTTTTTAACAGGATACAACTGGATACCATAAAACAGAGAAAGGGGCCATCACTTAATGTGATCACTTAAAGTAACTCAAAATCTAAGATAAAATATCATGTCATAAATTGACAAACTCTGGCCTATGAAATAAATACAGCCTGCTACTTGTTTTTATATGGCTTGAGAACCAAAAATGGTTTTAAAATTTTAAGTAGTTGAAAAAAATCAAAATAATAAAAATATTTTGTGACATGTAAAAATTATATAAAGTTCAAATTTTAGTGTTCATGAAAAAATTTTTATTAGAATTTGTTCTAAAGCTCCTTTCACTGTACAACATCAGCATTGAGTAGTTGAGGCAGAGATAGTATATAACACTGTCATGGCTTTGTATTCCTGTGTAGCACACTTCAAATCGCAATGACAGTTATAATAGTATTTCAAGTGACATGAAACATTTTATTTATTTTAAATAGCTTTTAATTTTACTTTTATTACCAGTGTAAATCCATCATGTCAAAACAAGAAAAGGGGAAAAGAAGTTTTATGGCCATTTTTTTGAGCCCTGGCTAAAATTAAATTTTTCCTGAATGAGAATAATTGTTTTTACTCCCTATAATTGAACACTAAATAGCTTTGGAAAGTAGCTTTTCTCACAAATCTGATGCTTTTTAAAATGAATTAAAATTAAAATTAAAATACATGAAACATGCAGCAAAAGGGCAATTTGATGACAACTAATATTTGAATCACAAATAATGTCAAGCTACTTTATATACTTCCTATGCTGACAAAAGTTAAAATAAGCAGCAAAATATCCATTTTCCTACAAAATTGCAGCATATATGTTTTCTGAGCTCAAATTTCAGTTCCAACAGTCTTTGGCAGATCTCAATGTAAATTTTTTTTTTTTAAAGCCATATTTCAAAATCTATTTGTAACACTTAACCTTTAATTGGGAATAACCAATCTAAAATATGACATGCTAGAAAGCAAATATTAAGAAAAGAATTCTTCCAAATGATGAATATGTTCAATTAAAATTAAATGATCAGTGTTAGGCAGTATCTATGTGAAAAAATTTTCAAAGATGAAAAACATGAAAAACACAAAATCTCATTGCAGGTCAGCAATAACAGATGAATGCTTGAAATTGATAGTGATAAAGAACACTGTGAATCCTAATTAAGTGGCTATAGCCCCAAAGGAATTCCATCATTCTCATTAAATCCATATAACAAAAAGTTATAGCTATTTACTATAATTATATTTTTAATTTAGTCAATTAAAATTTTGTGAAAATTTTATTTTCTTTCTTGCTAAGTAACAACAAGATATCCTTAAATTTGCCTCTTGGTTCACAATCCTAAAATTTACTAACTGGTTCTTTACAGAAATATTGATGGTATCTGTTCAGCTCACCCAATATGTTAAGGGCAATCTCAAGGCTTTTCCATTAAGATCAGAAGTAAATCAAAATGTCTAATGTCACTAGTACCATTTGATTAGTGACAAAAATGTTGGCTGTGGCAATAAGAAAAAGAAACTTAGGGAATAAGCATAGGCAAAGAAGAAATAATTTTTTTTTGAAGATGAAATATAATTTTATAATCCTAGAAAGATTATCAAAAATTGAAAGAGTAAATCAGTAACGTTTCTGGATATAAAATAAATTCACACAGATTGAAGCCTAGACATTGTATCTGATAATGACTTCTAAAATGAGAGATGAAGCAATTTTAGCTTCCACAAACTAAATTCTACAAAGTCCTTAGTAGGAATTTCTTCCCCCATTGGCCACTATGCTGCTAGGAACAAGGCCACATACTTTGACCCACAGGTTCATAATAGAGCTCAACTTCACATTCCAGTTGCTTTTGGTACAAAGAATTGAGGATGAGAGGAAACCATGCAAGACATACGTGATGATGGTGGTGGTGATGAGGGGGTAGTGTGACATTACACCAAACCTGAGAAAATGAGCCTAGAATCCATCTGGGACCAGTTCTGTCTCCCCAGAAGTCATCCAAAATAGAGATCTAAACTGTCAACTGCCCAGAAGGGCAAAATGCTTTGAGATGGAAAATAGTTAGAACAGTGAATAGAATGCTAGGCTTGGAGGTCAAGAAGACCTCCTGATTAACTGGAAGTTCAAATCTGGTCTCAGACATTTACTACTTCTTTGACTGTAGGTAAGTCATTTAACATGTTTTCTCATGTATAAAGTAGGGATAATAATAGCAATTAACCCCTAGAATTGTTATGAGAATAAAATGAGATAAATGTAAAATGCTTAGCATGGTGTCTGGTCTATCACAAGCATTATATAAATGTTAGCTTATCATCATCATCATTATCATCATCATCATCATCATCACTATCCAGGCCATAAAGAAACTGCCATCAGGAGGGAGGGAGACAGAAAATAAGCAATATGGGAAAATAAGAGAGAAAAAAGAAAATGCTAAAATTGCCAAAGATTTCAAAGAGAAAAGAACTCAAAGGCTGAGCATAAGGGAAGACATGACCAACAGAAGGAAATATGAACACCAGATCTAGTGATAATAACAACTTTTATATAGCACTTAGATTATGTACTAAGTACTATGCTCTAAAATTATTACATCATTTGATCTCCAACTTGGAGGTAGGTGCTTTATCATCCCCATTTTACACAAGAGATAACTGTAGAGGGCTGAAACTCTTGAGTCAATGTACTGAGGTCAGGACAGTCGAGCACTTGAAGCTAACTACTGATTGAACAATACTCTATGGGCATGTGCTTGGAAAATGGTCCTTTCCACTATCCTGTGCTGACTTGATGATTGGTGTATACAGAGGATTGTAGGAGGGACTAGGGGATAGAGTAAAACTAGCCAGAGTCATTTTGGCGGTAGATGAGGGAGAAGGAAGGTCATGGAGATTCTGCTTCCATCCAATTCAATCCTACTTCTAACGACCAAGAACTTTTGCTCATCCCGACTCCGGCTGATTCTAAGTTATCCAGGGTGCTAATGTGGTCATCACAGATAAAAGAGACAAAAAAGGTAAAGAGTCACAACTAGCTAGCAAGTATCTGAGACGATCTGAACTGAAGTCTTTCTAATTCCTGACCTGACATTCTATCCACCAAACCATCTATGTATTGTAAGAGGATTCAGATATGTTACTAAGAAATACAACAAAACAAAGGAAAATGAGGTAGAGACAGAGAACCTTGTGGATCTTGAGGAAAGCAAACCAAAACAAAATTTGAATCTGTGATAGCAAAACATGCCAAAGAAACAAAAGAGAAAACTGATTGAAAAGACAAATATATCTAAGTGAAAGACTGAGAAAAAAAAAGAAGAGAATCACTAAAGACTGAATGTGTTTTTTTTTTTTTAAATTAGAAAAAGGATAGATGAGCAAATCTAAAACAAACACATAAGAGGATATATTAAAATTGCAGGAGAAATAGATAAAAGAAGAAAAAACCAGAAATAATGGATTTAATAATTAAACGGATAAAATAAAACTAAAATATAAAATGACCAAATTGATAAAAGATCAGATAGACTTAAATAATGGAACAATAGAAAAGAATATAAAGTTAGCTATAACAGAATTATCAAAGGAATGGATATTCAAGAGAATTTTAATTATTAAAAAACATTATCAATATTGGAGAAATGTTTTACAAAACCTAAAAAAGAAAGCATCTATCAGAATACTTTTATGAAAGAAACATGGTCTTTCAGACTCAAACTACAATATAAAGCAGTGGTCATCAAAACTATATCAATTAAAAAACAGGGAGGTATATCAATGGATCACACTAAGAGAGGAATCAAAAACACTGGAACTTAATTACATGAAATTGAAAATTTCTACAAGCAAAATTACTGTATCTGTGAAAAAGAAAAGGCAGTTAAATGGGTAAAATAACAAAAACAACAACAGTGTATTAAATTTCTGTTATTGGTTTTGGTATTGGTGATATATAAAATCAATAGCCATTCCCCAAGATGTAAGTGGTAAACAGATAGGATAAATAGTTATCAAAAGAAATATAACAAAGAATTAACAATCACAGGAAAGAATGCTCCAAATTACCAATAATAAAAGAAGTGCAAATCAAAATAATCTTTAAATTTTACCTTACAATCTGAAAATTGGTAAAGATGACAAAAAATTGGCAATAATCATTTTTACAGTGGTTGCAGGAAAATAAACACCCTGATGCATTATCAAGCTGTGAATTAGTTCAACCATTTCAAAAAGAAATTTGGAATAATGCAAATGAAATGATTAATACCTTTGACCCAGAGATTCCAATACTTGACTTAAGGAAGCCTTTGTTAGTAATACTTTGTTGAGACAATTGGGATTAAGTGACCTGCCCAGAGTCACACAGTTAGGAAGTGTTAAGTGTCTGAGACCAGATTTGAACTCAGATCCTCCGGACTTCAGGGCTGGTAGCTTTAACCACTGCGTTACCTAGATGCCCCAGTAGTAATATTTTCAAGCAGCACTTCTTGTGATAGCAAAGAATTGGAAACAAAGTAGATGCTCATTGGTTGGGCAAGGACTAAACAATGTGGTACATCAATGTAATAGAATATTACTCCCAGGTTATGGCTGTGAGGACTGGGTTGGAAGCAAGATTGATGGTCGAGGGTGTACAATCACTCCTAGGTCTCATCTATAATGTTCTTCTCTAAAATATAATGTTCTCTGGGAGTGAGTTTCTTGGGGGGCTTCTGGAGGCAACCTTAGTTTCAGATTAGAGTAATAATCACCTCAAATGCAGTCAGGAGTTAAAGTCCAGATCCTTTATTGTTTTTTTCAAAATAGCCCCGTTAGCTTTCTTAAAGGTCTATTTCTCTCCTTGGTTCCGAGAGCTCTTGCCACTAGTCCTTTGTCTCTTCCAGCTACTGTCTCTCTTCCTCTGAATCTCCAGCCAGCACAGGGATGGAAAATGGAATTAATCTGTCTCTGCCTCTGAGAGTGGGCTTGTGTCCTTTGGTCCTGAGAGCTCCTCTTTATATATGCTCTCTTAAAGGTATGAATCTTGTGTTACTATAATAAGTACTAAGTACATTAAATTAGAGAATCATTATCTAATCAATTCCACTGACTTGGCACCTTGTAAGAATCCTAACATCTCCCGCTTTCTTTTGATTTAGAACATAGGTGGTCATGATCTCCCTGACTTCTCAAGGAGGTGAGAACCCCAAAAAAGAAGGTGATCACACCTTCCTTGACTGCTCAAAAAAGGAGTGAAAACACCATAAAAAGGTGTTCCTGACATTTCAGGAAGGGAGATAAAAATACCAAAGGAAATGGGAAATCAAATCAAATTGGCGGGTTTCTGAAGGGTCTCACTCTTAAAACAGGTATACATATATAAATCTATCAATATGGGAGGTATTACACATAATTACATAAATCACATAGTAACATAACACAGGCTAATAGTGATGTAACAAATAACATGAATCAACATGAGGAATTATACATGTCCATAAGTCCTAGCAATAGTCCAAAAGGAATCTATTGTCCATTAGTTCATGTGCCAGGAATCCAATAATTCCTACAAGTTTTGAAGTAAGTGTCTGAGACCAGATTTGATACTGTAATATCTCTCAACAGTCTGCAATAGTCTCATCAACAATTTTTCATTTCAAGGAATCCAATGATTCCTGCTGGTTTCAAGTCCTAACACAGTCTTATCTTGTGTTAGGGAATCCAATGATTCCTGTAGATTTTGTTCTTAGGTCTTCTCCTTTGTCTCCAGATTTTTCTATTTTTCTGTCTCTCTCTGACGGACAAGGCGAATACAGCTCATTGGCACCCATCTGTTTTCTTCTCCATCTGTAGGAATACAAAAAAAAACTCTTTTCCCCAAGCAGTTAACTATCTAGTCCCTTCTATTTACCACTTTCTAAATCTCTCCTCATCACCTAGAGATTACATTGGAGCTGCTTGCACTGGACATTGCCGTTCTCTTGGATTAAAAAGTCTGTATTCTCCCCAATTGTAATCCCTTTCTGCTATCTGATTGCTTTTCTGCTGATTGATCATGTAATCCCTTTCTGCCATGTGACTGCTTTTTGACTGATAGATCACATCAGAGCCCTGAACTTCTAAAGACTCTCTGGGTGTAACCTCGGCTGCCATCATGCCCCACCTGTTTTTTGATTGAGATCTTAGAACTGGGCCCTGCCTCTCATTTCCCTGGGTCAATCTACATTCTGAGGCCCAGTGGAAGCCCTTGTGACATTTTGGACATAGGGTTTTAGGTCTTCTCTCAGCCTGTTTTCTCACTCTATCTCTATACCTACATTGGACTCTCAGATGTCCTCTTTTTCCACACTGAAAACATCGATGAATTTCTCTAGAAGTCCCTTGCCAAGAGGGATCCTGTCTTCCCATGTTCATCATAGTCTGGGTATAATAAACATTTGTGTCCACTGTGGCACAACGTATTATGATCTCCTCTAAAGGAGCATCTTTGTGTAGTCCCCATATAATTTTTCTGCAAACCTCATTGGCATTTTCCTTAGCCAGTTGTCTTATCATAATTCTTATAGCTGCATTTTCTCCAGTAGTTCTTGTGACAGCTGTTTGCAGATGTCCCACAAAATCTGCAAAGGGTTCATTAGGATCTTCCTCTATTTTTGTGAAGGCTTCCCCTCGATCTTTCCCTGGAAGAGTACCCCAAGCTTTTATAGCAGCAGTAGCAATCTATTCATAAGCTGTTGTGGAGTAACTAATCTGTGCTGAATTCTCTCCATATCGACCTTCACCAGCTAGTTGGTCAAAAGTGATTTGTATATTAACTCCTGTTTGCCTATTTCATTGGGCTTGAATCCTGCATAATTCATGATACTCCGAAAGCCACAACAAGTTTTGTCCAGGTTCTAAATATGTCCTTACTATGGATTTCCAATCACTAGGGGTTAGGATTTCATAAGCCAATTGTCTAGTAACATCTTAACATTAGACGATATAGCCCCATAAAGAGTGCAACCTTTTTTCAAATCCTTGCTTTTTTCCAGCTCAAAGGGAGCTCTTCTCCTCTGTTGAAGTTCTTCAATCACAGGGTATGAATTTATTTTCAAATCAGATATATCCTGTCCTTCTCTCTTAGCCTTAACCAATGCCTTTTGTAATCTTGTCAAAGGCTGCTTCATAGGTACTGCTGATTGTGTCACTGCCTCTCCCCCTCCTCCTTCTCCCTCCACCCATGAAGGGTTAATGGAGGGAAGTAGGTCAGGGGATGGGAAATGCTCCTGCTGTGAAGTACCATACTCAAAATTGTACTTAACTCCATTCTTATCTGATTCTTCATCCTTTTCACCTAGTTTATTTGGCACTTCCCCCTCCTGGTCTTTCTTCTTATAATTTATATAATTTCCTAAAGCCAGTAGTATTAAATTGCAAGTATAAAGTGGATCTTTGCAAATTGAGTCAGGTCCATTTTCATTGTAGAATTGATATAGCTGCTCTCCTACTAATTCCCATTCATTTGGATCCAATTCTTTTTCCTTAGAGAACCAAGGAGATGTGTACTGCACAGTTTCTAAAAGTTCAGTGATGCTCCCAAATTATAATCAAACCTTGGTTTTTCATAAATCTGACAATGCTCTCTACACATTTTCCTTGAATTGGAAAAGAAGGCTGTTTTCTAAACATCTATCCCATTTTAGCTGAAATACTATTTTAGCCCTTTCACAAAGTGTCCTTGTTATACTCACCCTAATTTCTGGGTCACAGATGAAGGTTTTTGGTCCCACGTTCGGGCGCCAAAATGTAATGTTCTTCTCTAAAATATAATGTTCTCTGGGAGCAGGTTTCTTGGGGAGCTTCTGGGAGCAGCCTTCCTTTCAGTTCGGAGTAATAATTACCTCAAATGCAGCCAGCTATTAAAGTCCAGGTCCTTTATTGTTTCCTTCAAAATAGTCCAGTTAGTTTTCTTAAAGGCCTATCATCTCTTTCCTTGGTTCCGAGAGCTCTTGCCGCTAGTCCTTTGTCTCTTCAAGCTTCTTTCTCTAGCTCCCTCCAAATCTCTCCAGCCAGCACAAAAGTGGAAAATGGAATGAATCTGTCTCCACATCCGAGAGTGGGCTTGTATCCTTTGGCCCTGAGAGCTCCTCCTTATATATGCTCTCTTAAAGGTATGAATCTTTTGGAATTGTAGTAAGTACTAAGTACATTAAATTAGAGAATCATTATCTCATCAATTCCACTGACTTGGCACCTTTTAAGAATCCTAACACTCATCTATTTTCCCATCCATGGCAGTGGATAAGCAGTTTTATGAGTAATAATAAGAAAAATAGGCCCCATCTCCACAATAATTTCTTCTCTCTGTGATGACTGTGGAAAGTGAGCTTAAAAGTATGTCTGGTGACAAATATTGGAGAGATTCTGACAAAACAGCTATACTGATATAGTTATTAATCAGTACAGCTATTCTGGAAATCAATTTGGAAATATGTCCAGAAAGTGCACTACACAGCCTATATCTCAAAGAAATCACAGAAAGATGGAACATAAAAATAATTTATAGCAGCTATTTTTATATTGAAAAAAAGCTAGAAATTAAAGAGGTGCCCATTAATTGAGGAATGGATAAACAAGTATGGTATTTTAATTTAACAGAATAATACTATGCTTTAAGAAATGATGAAAGAGATGGTTTCAAAAAAAGAAAAAGACTAGGAAGAAGTTGCATAAATTGATACAGAGAGAAGTGAGTAGAACTAGAATAATTTATATTATAACTATCAAAAAGAATAATTTTAAAAATAATTTAAAACTGATTTAACACAATAAACAACTATGATTCCAAATATTTTTGAAAGAGAAGTTAAGGACTAAATATGTATAATAAGACACATACTTTTAGAAATGCTTAGTAGATGAATCTATTTTTTTCTTGTCTATGCATACTCATTAGAACAGTTTTGCTTTTCTTTTTTTTTTTTTTTAGGGGGCAGGAGAAAATTGAAGGGAGAAAAAAAAAGAAATGTTTGATAATTTAAAAATAAATTTTAAAAAATCATTATGTATCAATTATGTACTATGTACTTTGCCAAGAACTAATGATACAAAGACAAAAATGAAACAGGGCCTACCCATGAGAAATTTCCATTTTATTAGATGAGATAACTTGTATAGGAATGTTCAAGATGTACAAAGATTATTTCTGAAGGAGACGTTAGTAGAAGGGAAGAGCAACAAATATTTATTAACTACCTATCATAGGCCAGGCATGTGCTACAGATTGGGGACACAAGTATTAAAAAATGAAATGTTCTCTACTTACACTGGGCTTACATTTTAATAAGAGAGGGAAAAACCAAGTACCCATAAAATATAAAGTTTAATAAGTGTACACAAAGTGGTCAAAAACAAGGTATTATGGGAATGGTGGTACTAGCAGTTAGGAAAATAAGGAAAGGTTTCATGTGGGAAATGATGTCCTAGCATCTATAAGACAGAAGTAAGGGGAGAGTACATTCCAGGAGGGTGAAGCAACCACTAAAAAGGCACAGACATGGGAGATGGAATTCAGTGAGTGAGAAATCAAGAGGAAGTCAGTTTGACTGGATCACAGAGTATAAAAGGGAGATAAAAGTGTTTTATAAAGGTGTGTGTATTATATATATATAATTTATATATGTATATATAAAGATATATATATGTGTGTAAATATAACACACACACACAGATATATATATAATTAATAATGTCCAAGGAGCCTAAAAAGGGTATCCTGGGATCAGGTTACATAGGATTTTAAAACCCAGAGAAAGGTATTTATATTTTATTTTAAAGGCAACAATAAGCCATTAGAATTGGTTGAGTAGCAGTCACATGGTGAAATCTGCACTTAAAGAAAATTACCTTCATACTAAGGCATAAAAATAGAATAGAATGGTGAGAGACTTGAGGCAGGGAAATCAATTAGAAGGCTGTATCAATAATTTAAATGAGAAGTAATGAGGGCCTGAACCTTAATAAAGATGTGTATAGATGTGTGACTAGAGAGAATGGGTCACTTGCAACAGATGTGAAGGTAGAAACAATAAAATGTGGCAACTGAATGAATATATGGAGTAAGGGAGTGTAAAGAGACATTAAACATTATAAAGAGAATGATTTTTTTTTAAATAGAAAAGTTTATAGGATGGGAAGGTTTAGAGGAAAACATAAGGTATTCAGTTTTAGAGATGCTGAGTTTAAGATGTGTATAAGATATCCAGTTTGAAATATCCAATAGACAATTAGTGAAATGGGAATGAAGTCCAGGGGAGAGACTGGAGCTAAATGTGTAGGTCTATAAATCATCTTCAGAGAAATGAGAAATATAACCATAGAAGCTAAGAAAGTTTCAGGAAGAAATAAAGAAAAGTCAGGATACAACCTTTGGGAATACCCTCAATTGGGATACATAGAAGATGAATCAGCAAAGGAGAATGAGAAGTGGTAATATCAGAAGGAAGCAAACCAAGAAACAATTGTGTCACAGAAAATAAAGATTATCCATATCTAGAAGGAGAAGTCAACAAGGTCACATCTAGCAGACAGATAGATTAGGTTTAATCTTAAAACCAATAGATTTACAAATTATGAGACAATCATGGGAGAAGGGGTACTAAGAAGGAACATAAGCACTCAAAGAATCAGTCATATAGTTTATTACTTAAAGACATTTAAATATATGTGGCTCCCTTTCTCTTCAGGTTCAGGGGGACACACTAGTGGCTTATATGTAGAGTGGGCTGTGTATCTCAATAGAAAGCTCAGCTCTCCTGAGTTTCTATGCTTGCTGTTGCTGGGCAGATTCATAGGATCAAAGTAGGAAGGGGTTATTAGAAGCAATGAATCAGCAGGTGGTCTGGACTATGACTTCCTCCTTATCAATAAGGACACTGTATTTAGAGAAATTTGGTAATTTTATATATGTGGATTAGACAGTTTATTAATTGACAGTTTGCTAACCTTGCATTCCTAATCCTAAATGTAACTGGACCAATCTAATTGTTTGGTAGATAGGAATTTTTCAGTATATCATCAGATCAACAAATGATAAAACATGGTATCAATTCTATCAGATCAGTCATAGCAATAGGCCAATCCTCACAATGAATGATATAGTAACTTCGGAAAGAGCAGTTTCAATTGAATAAAATCATTCAATTCAAATCAAAAGCCAGGTGTAAAGAATTAAGAAGTGACAAGAGAGGAGGTAAAGCCAATAAATGTAGACAACTTTCTCAAGGGATTTGCAGAGCAAAGAGACAATAGCTTGAGAGGATGACAGGATCTAGGGAAGTTTTTCAAGAACTGGAAAAATTTGAGCATATTTGAAAGTACATAAGGAACCAGTTGATCGCCTTGGATTAACACTTGAGAAAGAGTAGGGATAATTGAGGAGACAATCTTCTGAAGACAATGGGAAGGGAGTAAGTGCACACACAGAAGAACCTGGCTTTGGCAAAAGAGAACGGTCACCTGAAGAAATAATAGCATTTCTTGTAGGGGGTTGAGGCTTATAAGGTGTTTTCCATACATTATTCATCTGATTCTCACAACGATCCTAGAAGGTGCTATTAAAGCCATTTTCACAAATGAGAAAACTAAAACTGATAAATCTAAGTGATTTGCCTAGGATCACATAACTAGTGATGTGTCAAGGACAGGGTGTAAATAAACTTAGGCCTTCCTGATTTCAAGTCTGATGTACTTGTCTACTGTGCTACTTAGTCAGACATACCCTCCTAACTCCTCAGAAATACCCTACGAACTTATAAGGGCTACATATACTTTTTTGGGTTTTAAAGGCATGTGAACAGAGATACATGGCTTCACATGAAATCTTTTTTCCATAGAAATGTTCATCTCTGTCATTTAAAAAGTTCAAAATAAAGAAAACATTTTTTTAAAAATTGAGAAGGGAGCAATGAGGTTATACAATGAAAGCAGTAGGACTAGAAAGAAAAAAATCTTACTATTAAGATTTGGCAACGATTTGACAGGGAAAGTGGAAAAAGAGGGAAAAGTCAAATAGATGGATGAGATGGTAAGTTTACTATTATACTTAACTAAATTGGAAGTTCAAGTTTAACAACAATGATTAGGCACATTTAAGAAAAGGTGTGGGGCATGGTAGAGAAAGTAATACATGGTTGGTTTGGACCTCCCCCTCTGGCAACAATTACCCACTCAAAGGAAAAGACACAGGGGTTCAAGGTACTTCCAATGTGAGAAGTAGTCCAGGATGGAGTAAACTTTAGGATGAAAAAGTTTCCATATCATGGTAGACAAAGTTCATGGGAATGACTCAGCAGTGTATCTGCTAGTTCAGTGACTTACTTAGACCCTCAAACTCAATTTCTTCTCTACAACCACAATTTAGGCCACTACAATAAAGCAAACCAAAGTTGCCAAGTCCCACTAATTTACCTTTGAAACATTTGTTATATATCCATTTTCTCTTCTGACACTGCAACCATTCTAGTGCAGGCTCTTATTACTTCATATCTAGACTATGGCAATAGTTTGCTGTTCAGTTTCTCTACCTTAAGTCCCTGCCCACACTAGTCTATCCTCCACTTACCTGTCAAAATCTAAGTCTGACTCAGTCACTCCTCTATTCAAGAACCATTACTGGCTCTCTTATCAGCTCCAACATCAAACTGGAAGTCCTTTGATGTCATGGGCCAGAACTCTGTACTTGAAAAAAGGATTCTTACAAGGTGCTAACTCAATGGAATTGATAAGACAATGGTTATCTAGTTTAGCATGGTGGTCAATAGTTCTCTAGTTCAGTATGTTTGATTTAATCTTACAACAAATAATGGTTCCCTAGTGATATGATTGGTTCATACTCAGATCTAATGTAATGATCTAATTATAACAGAGCATATATATTGGGACAAACTCAGCCAGGGTGGAACTCAGAGACATATTCATTCCATTTCCCACCTTTGTGGTGGCTAGAGGCTGCAGCACAAGCCCTCTGACTCAAAGAGACATTCTATCTTTGATCAGGTTCCTGGTGGCTCTCCTCCTTCCTGCATTTTGGGAGAAACTGGTACAGACTCAGAAGGACTCAGAGACAGATTCACTCCATTTCACACCACCGTGGTGGCTGGCCTCCTGCATTTCTCCATTGAGATCAAGGCCCATCTGAAGGCCACAAAAAAGCTAGCTGGGGCCCAGGCAAGGAAACTAGAGTGTGAAGGAGAAAATAAAGAATTTGGACTTTAACACCTGGTTATTCTTGTGGTGATTACTCTACTGAAATGAAGACTGCTCCAGAGACCTCCAGAAAACCAACAAGAATATTATAGTTGCGTATTTAACATCTATCACAAGGAACTCCCTTGGTGGAAAGAAACCCCAGTCAAAAAATACAAGGCTGAGCAAAAAGATGGAAAAGAGCTATCCATTAGAAGTGGACTTGAAACTACATCAGGTTTTGAGCATCAGTGGCATGTAACAACTGACAGAGTGCATCTACCAATTCCAATTCGCACTTCTTCTTTCTTGTCTCAGGCATACTAGCTGTTTGACCTTGGACAAATCACTTAACTGTAAAGGGCTGAAACTCTTAAAAGGTATGCTTGAATCAGACAACCAAGCACTTAAGGCTAATTACCTATTGGACAATAACTCTATTAGCATATGTTTGGAATTTCTCTTCTCACAGTTATTGCTAGCTCAAGGCTTGGAGTTAAGAGAATTGTATATAAGGATTAGGGGGTGGATGAGAGAGGCCAGAGAACCTTACTTGGCCTCAGGAGGAGGAGGAGAAAAGTGTGGAGATTCTGAACCCTAGAATCAAGGAAGGATCCTTGGCAAAACTCCTGGCAGTTTTATCCATCTCCTTCACTTCTCTCCCTAAAGACCAAGGACTTTCACTTATCCTGACTATGGCTGATTCTGAGGCTTCCAGGGAGCTAGTTTGTACTTTACACTTAGCCTTTTGGCCTGTTTCCTCAAAATGAAGATGATAACAGCACCAACCTCCAAGGAATATTGTGAGGACCAAATGAGATAATATTTATAAAAAGTATTTTATGCAATGCTGACATATAGACAACCTATGCACCTATAAAGGTTTGTTCCCTTTCCCTTCCTTTCTCTCTTTATAGTTGTTTGAAGGTTGTTTCCTTCATTACACTGAGCTCAGTGAGAGGTTTTTTTTTATCTTAAACTCTTAGTACAGTGCTTGGTACATAGTAAGCATTTAATAAATGTTTGCTGACTTGACTTATATATGTATGTCTCCCATGATATAATATAAATTCCATAAGGGGAAGAGAAATATCATTTTTTCCCTCTTTCTCCCCAAAGAACTAACCACAGTTCCTAGAATATAATCGAAACTTAATAACTTTATATGTGTCTATATTTACGAAAACCAAATGAAAGTAGATAGATCTTGCTTTATATAAGTTCAAAAGACTTATAGGTAAAGTGATTTTTATAAAATGTGAATCTGCAAAGACCTGGAAGGGATGGAGAAAGGACGGGAGTCACACATCCATGGAAGGTGGGAATTAGAACATGGTTGAAAGACATATGGCATCTACGGACAGAAAAATGAGAGCAGAAGAAGCAGGAAAAGTAACACAAAGAAGTCAAAACCCAGTCATATGGTGACCTGGCCTCAAAAGAGAGGAAAAAAACATGGACAAGAAAACAGACAGGTATGCCACACCAGGTGGGTGGCCAAATTAGGACAAAGGTCTTTCTCTGTGGAGGTCTAAGGCCAAGCTCCAATTCTGCAGATGTGGTAGTCTCTCTGCCCTTCCAATTTTCTGCTTTCACTTGAAGGGATTTTTGTTCGTTTGTTTGCAGGGAGTGAGGAGTAGAGATTAGGGGAAAGACTGGGGAGGAAAGGAAGCCAAAGAACTTAGTCCAAGGGTAATGTTAACATTTAATACAGTAATGTTAACACGTGAGTTTTCTTTCAGAATTCTTTATATAAAGTTGAATATGTAAAGCGAGAACAGTTTGTACATATAGCCAGACTTAAGAAAAGTTTTGGGTTTAATTATATTTTGCTTTGTTTTTTCCTTGCCTCCTTTTTTGTGGTCTTCAGCATCAATCTTCACTTCCCCTTTGATAGCTTAGCATTTCTTTAGTTTTCTAACCCCTCTCTTCCTTATCTAAATTACATATTGTTAATTGCCTGAATAAACTAGTAAGTGAATTTTAGTTGTATTAGAATAACTAGGAATTAACATTTTGGGCTTTTTAAAAAGTCTTTTCTCTGTTAGAAAGTTCTTTGAGGGCAAAGAACTAGTCAATTTCTTTATATCCCTAGTGCTTGGTATAGTGCCTGCCACACATTCATTACTTAATAAATGCCTGTTGACTTAACAAAACCCTATTAAAGGAATTTCAGAATGAGCAATTAGGCTAAGAAATGGTTCAGTAGTGTTAAGAATTGTGGAAATAATATCATTCCTATTTGAAGCCACCCTTAAAAGAGCAAACTGGTTTTTGTAGAAGCAGAGGCACTAGAGATCAAATTGACAACATTTGTTGGATTATGGGGAAAGCAAGAGTGTCCCTCCCCTCCAAAGAATATCTTTTTCTACTTTATTGACTATAACAAAGCTTTTGACTGTGTGAATCACAACAAAATGTGGTAAGTCCTCAAGAGATGAGAGTATCACATATTTGTCTCCTGAAGAACCTGTATGCAGTCAAGAATCAACAGTTAGAATCAAAGATGAAACAACTGATTGGTTTAATATTGAAAAAAAATACAATAATGTTGTATATTGTCACCTTACTTATTTAACCTATGCATAGAGTGCAGCATGCAAAATACCAGGCTGAACAAATCAAAAGAAGGAAGGCCCCTGAGAGAAATATCAACATTTTAAGATTTGCAGGCAATATTATTCTGATGGCACAAAGTGAAGAAGAATTAAGAAGCATCTAGAAGTGGATAAAAGAAAAGAGTACAAAAATAAGCTTGAAGCAACATCAAAAAAATTAAGGTCTTGACAATTGGTTTTATCATTTCCTGTTTAATAGAGAAAAAAGAAACAGAAGCAGATTCAGATTTTATATTCTGGGCTCAAAGATCACAGTACTTATAAGAAAAGCTATGTCACATCTGGATAGCATACTAAAAGTAGAGATATTACCTTGCCAACATATTCAAAACTATTATTTTTCAATAAAACTGTATGGCTGTCAATAAATTTGATAACCTAAATGAAATGGAAGAATATCTACAAAAATATAGATTGCCCAGATTAACAGAAGAGGAAATAAATTAATTAAATAGTCCCATTTTAGAAAAAGAAATAGAACAAGCTATTAATCAGCTAAGAAAAAAATCCCCAGGACCAAATGTATTTATTTACATGTGAATTCTACCAAACATTTAAAAAATAATTAATTCAATACTATATAAACTACTTCAAAAAATAGGGAACGAAGAACTCCTACCAAATCCCTTTCATGACACAGACATGGTACTGATACCTAAACCAGGTAGGACAAAACAGAGAAAGAAAAGTGAAGACTAATTTCCCTAATGAATATTGATGCAAAAATCTTAAATAAAATATTAGCAAAGAAATTACAGAAAATCATGCCCAAGATAATACACCATGACCAAGTAGGATTTATACCAGGAATGCAAGGCTGGTTCAATATTAGGAAAACTATTAGTATAACTGACTATATCAATAACTAAATTAACAAAAAACATATGATTATCTCAATGGATGTATTTGATAAAATCCAACATCCATTCCTATTAAAAACACTAGAGAATATAGGAATAAATGGACTTTTCCTAAAAATAGTCAGTAGCATCTATCTAAAATCATCAACAAGCATTATATGTAATGGAGATAAACTGGAACCATTCCCAACAAAATTAGGAGTGAAACAAGGTTTCCCACTATCACCATTACTATTCAATATTGTATTAGAAATGCTAGCTTTGGGAATAAGAGAAGAAAAAAAGATTAAAGGAATTAGAGTAGCTAATGAGGAAACCAAATTATCACTCTTTGCAGATAATATGATGATATATTCAGAGAATCCTAGAGAATCAACTAAAAAACTATTAGAAATAATCCACAACGTTAGCAAAGTTGCAGAATACAAAATCAACATAAATCATCAGCATTTTTATACATCACTTAACAAAATCCAACAGCAAAAGATACAAAGAGAAATTCCATTTAAAATAACTATTGATTGCTGGATTCTTTGAGATGATAGTCTTGTTCAGCCCTAGGACCAAACATGGATCATTTGGTCCCAGTAAATCTCTTCATTGAATAAACTATTAAATTGTTCTCTAATCTCTGTCTTGCTCAGTTTCTTCAGCATTACATTTTGGAGCTCCCCAGCGAGATTTTATAAACTGAGAATGGGACTAGGGGTTAGAGACATTTCAAGTCTCCACTTTGGGCCTGGAAACAGTAGGGGATCTGGGTTTTCTTTTTCTTTGGAAAGGTTAGTCCTCTAGATTCCTCCAGAGGCTCCAGGAAGAGAGCAGTTCATCACCTGTGGCCACACCCAACAGTGAATACTTTTAATTCGGCCAGGGGAGTAAGTCCAAGTGCCAGAAGACACAATCTGATCTGTTTGTTTATCTGTCTGTTAGCACCTGGATTCTCAGAGTAAAAGAATGCTGACAGGCTTTGAATTCTGAGAAGGTTATTATTCAGGATGCTGGCTTATACCCTCTGGTTTTGTGTCTCCTAGACACCTAGTCTGACGTGATTCTGAGTGCCTTTTGGGCACTATCTGGTTACCTGCTTGTGCTAGCACCTGGATTTTCAGAATAACAGGACACTGACAGGTGTTAAAATTCTGAGAAGTACTGTCGAACTGGATGCAGTTGGTACTACCTGAGTGTCTCCTAAGATACATCTGGTTCTGTGTGCCAGTTGGCACAACTCTGGCCATTCCAGAGTATAAATCTGGGTGTCTTTTTAAGACACCATTTGGCTTTGGTTTTGACTAGTGTTGAACTGGACACAGTTGTCACTACCTGGGTGTCTTTTTAAGATACCATGGGGCTCTGATTTTTGATCAGTGTCAAACTGGATGCAGTTGACACTACCTTAGTGTCTCTTAAGACACATCTTCTGGTTCTGTGTGCCAGTTGGCACAACTCTGGGCATTCCAGAGTATAAATCTGGGTGTTTTTTTTTTTTTTAAGACACCATCTGGCTAAAAAAAATATGGCGGACTAGATTTAATTAACTTTTAGTATGAGATCTTAAAAGGAACAATAGCTTGTTAAAGAAGTTCTGTTAACTTACCTGAAAGGGGTCATGTGCCTCTAATTAGGTAAAGTATGTAGCAAAAAAAGGATCTGACTTCTGAAGGCTTCAACTCTGGCCAAGTTAGAACATAGGAGAAGTCCACTGGGAATAATGGCCACATGGGGCCAGAGGGAGAGAAAGAAACTATGCTGTTTCATTATTTGAAATATGATAGGAAAAGCAGTTTTGTATTATTGGGAATTTAAAGCAGTATTTAGTTTCATTCAGAGTTTGTTACTTATATTATAACATTTTAAGTTTTGTTTTAAATCCAGCTTTGCTGGACATGTGGGTTTTATGGGATCTTTCCCCTCCCCTTCCCCTCCCCCCCCCCCCCCCCCCCCCCCCCCCCGATTTCTGCTACTTTAAAGATTGAGTTGGGTAGGGATTTTTTTGTCTTCAAAAGTAAAGATTTAAACTTACTCCCCACTGTTGTTACTTCAGCTATTAGAGCATCTAGGTAGCCTGGAGTGAAGTTTAATTCAACTTCCCTCTCCCCCCTTGTCTTTGGAGGCAGAGTGGGGGAAAGATCGGTCACATGGAATCCTCTCCTCCCCCCTCCCTCTAAACTGTTCCAGACTTTTTTTTTAAAAAATCAAGTTGTAGCTACCTAGTTCTTGGCTAAAAGGAGCAAAATGATTTGTATAAATATAAGGTTATGGTAAATACCTGTTTAGGATTTGTCCAAAACTTTAATTAATGGGATTTGTTTTTGGAGATAAAATTTCTTGGGTTTGTAGTTAATATGTCACTGCATTTTTTTCCTTATGTAACTGATTTCTGTAATCAGAGCAATGGTCAATAAGAAATTGTTAATGCAATCCAATTATATCATACTTTGCTTTTTTCCAATCTGGTTATCTGTAATCATTATATCCTAAATACTTGAGCAAATTAAGTATTTAGTGTGGTCATCTATCGGTTACTAGATATTGTGTCTGGATAGTCAAGTTTTTTAAGGTTTATAACTAATGAGAGGCCACATCTTGTAGCAGTTCTTGTGAACCAGTCTTTCTATCTCAGACTGCTCTAACTTTTCTTTGTTAGATTTGTTTTTGTTTCTAGATTTGGTCAAATTACAGATATACTGACTTGCTTCTGGGACCTAGATAGAGCTTTGATTATCAGCACGGCACACCATACTCATCCCCCTCCCTGGACTGAGCATCTCCGCCCATCTTCAACAGGAAGCAATTTTTGAGAAAACCATCGCCCCTTCTCCTGACTGATATGGGGGAGTGGGAAAGTGGTTGAACTGTTAGAATTTTAACTGTATTACTGTGTGTTTAAGACTTGGGATGGAAATTGTTAAACTTGTGTAACTATTGCTGTTATGTTTGAGGGGTTTTTAGTCTGTTATGTATATGCATATGTATATGATTTATATGTGGGATGGTTATTTGATAATTCCTTTCCGTGAGGAAAAAAAAAGGGAGGAAGAAATAGGAAATTGTGGAAACTGGTATATTTTCTTAGGCACTTCTGCCCTAACCCTTATCTTACTAGTTCAGATTTAATTGGAAGTCCTTTAAATAGTCTTTTTCATTTTTTACTCCTTGCTTAAATTTACTGGACTATGATTTGCTGGTTGTGCTTTAACTTTGAAATCCCTTATTCTGTTGGAATTGCCCTGGAAGACTCAGTTTTGGGGATTATTTTTTTAGAAACAACCAGAAATCGGATACCTGTCTTGGGACTAGCAGTCTCTCTGATCTGTTTCTCCACTCCTTTTACCCTGGTCCTTAATTAGTATTTCAGCATACTTAAAAGGACCTTGTAGTTTGGTATGGGGCCTCTAAAAGTTTGGGATTTTCCTGCCTTGGTCTAACTTTGCATAATCTGCTCAGAAATCTGATCCTTTCTACAGCCCTGTCTGTTTTTCTGGGCAGGGATAGGTGGAGCTACTCCAAACCTCACCCTTCTCCCCTGGAGTGGGCTGCTCCTCTGAATCGGCAGCACAACTGTTTTGAGCCCTGCTGCTCTGTAAGCAGAGGCTGTCATGCACAAATGACCACAGACCTAACTCACAGTGAACTGTCCATATGATCACCAACTGCAGGGGACCTGACGTGATTGCAACAAGGAACTTTTGTGTATTGCTGATTAACTCTGGGGTTATCAGGGAGAGACTTGACCTTGCCATAAGTCCTTGCATTATTCTAGCTTTATTTTGATTTTTATTTGGTCTACTTACTTCACATAGGGTTGGTCAAAATTATGGTGCTTAAGACCTTCTAGAGGAAGGTAATTCAAAGATTTGAATAGTTAGAAGAGAGAGAGTGTGGAATGTTGTGCCACAGTTTTCTTTTAATGTCCTGACCCAGTTTCCCAATTGTCCTATTTAGTTACTCTGCCTCAGGTTATAACCTTTCCTTCTTAATATTTGATGAGATAAAGGTTTTATATCTCTAGGCTATAATCATTCCTTCTTAATGTTTGACAGGATAAAGGTCTATCCATTTTAGACATCATTAGAATATCAGTAACCTCTTCAGTACCTCCCTCCACTATGTTACCCTTGATGCCTCCCCCCATTAGGTTATCCCCATCCAGGTACCTCCTCCATTATGTCATTGTTCTTGTTATCCCATAAAAGAGTCTTGCTGTCCGACATTCAGGACTGGATTCTTTGAGATGATAGTCTCATCCAGCCCTGGGACCAAACATGGATCATTTGGTCCCAGTAAATCTCTCCATTTAGTAAACTATTAAACTGTTCTCTAAAAAAAAAATAATAAATAAAATAATTATTGATAGTATAAAATATTTTGGAATCTATCTGCCAAGGGAAAGTCAGGAAC
Source organism: Sarcophilus harrisii (assembly GCF_902635505.1). NCBI lineage: Eukaryota > Metazoa > Chordata > Mammalia > Dasyuromorphia > Dasyuridae > Sarcophilus > Sarcophilus harrisii. The sequence continues at coordinate 149,236,355 of NC_045427.1, forward strand.
TATATGAGCAAAACTACAAAACACTTTTCACATAAATAAAATTGGATCTAAACAATTGGAAAAATATCAAGTACTCTTGGATAGGCTGGGTGAATATTATAATGACAATACTTCCTAATCTATTCATTTAGTACTATACCAATCAAACTCCCAAGAAACTATTTAATGACCTAGAAAAAATAACAAAATTCATCTGGAAGAATTTCAAGGGAATTAATGAAAATAAAAACAAACAAAAAAAGCAAATGAAAGTGGCCTAACTGTACGAGACCTAAAACTATATTATAAAGCAGCAGTCATCAAAACCATTTGGTACTGGATAAGAAATAGAGTAGTTGATTAGTGGAATAGGTTAGGTTCACAGGACAAAATAGTCAATGATTATAGTATTCTAGTGTTTGACAAACCCCAAGATCCCAGCTTTTGGGATAAGAATTAACTATTTGACAAAAACTTCTGGGAAAATTGGAAAATAGTATGGCAGAAATTAGGCATTGACCCACACTTAACATTGTATATACCAAGAGAAAGTTGAAATGGGTTCATGCTCTAGACATAAAGAATAATATTATAAACAAATTAGAAGAACAGACGATAGTTTACTTCCACAGATCTGTGGAGGAGGAAGGGATTTGTGACCAAAGAACTAGAGATCATTATTAATTCAAAACAGATAATTTTGATTATATTAGGTTAAAAAGTTTCTGTACAAATAAAACTGATGCAGACAAGATTAGAAGGGAAGCAATAAACTAGGAAAACATTTTTACATCCAAAGGATCTGATAAAGGCCTCATTTCTAAAATATATAGAGAACTGACGCAAATTTATAAGAATTCAAAGCATTGCTATTGGGCTTATACCCCAAAGAGATAATGAAGAAGGGAAAGGGACCTGTATGTGCCAAAATGTTTGTGGCAGCCCTCTTTGTAGTGGTTAGAAACTGGAAAATGAATAGATGCCCATCAATTGGAGAATGGTTGGGTAAATTGTGGTATATAAATGTTATGGAATATTATTGTTCTGTAAGAAATGACCAGCAGGATGAATACAGAGAGGCTTGGAGAGACTTACATGAACTGATGCTAAGTGAAATGAGCAGAACCAGGAGATTATATACTTCAACAATGATATTGTATGAAGATGTATTCTGATGGAAGTGGATTTCTTTGACAAAGAGTAGATCTAACTCAGTTTCAATTGATCAACGAGGGGCAGAAGCAGTTACACCCAAAGAAACAAAACTGGGAAATGAATATAAATTGTTTCATTTTGATTCTTCTTCCCGGGTTATTTTTACCTTCTAAATCCAATTATTCCTGTGCAACAAGAGAACTGTTCGGTTCTGCACACATATATTGTATCTGGGATATACTGTGATATATTTAACATGTATAGGACTGTTTGCCACCTTGGGGAGGGGGTGGAGGGAGGGAGGGGAAAAGTCAGAACAGAAGTGAGTGCAAGGGATAATGTTGTAAAAAATTACCCAGGCATGGGTTCTGTCAATAAAAAGTTATAATTATTAAAAAAAAAAAAAAGAATTCAAAGCATTCTCCAATTGATAAATGGTCAAAGCACAAGAACAGACAATTTTCAGATGAAGAAATTGAAACTATTTCTACTCATATGAAAAGGTACTCCAAATCACTACTGATCAGAGAAATGCAAATTAAGAACTCTGAGATACCACCATCAGATTGGCCAAGATAACAGGAAAAGATAATGGTGAATGTTGGAGGGGATATGGGAAAATTGGGACGCTGATACATTGTTGGTGGAATTGTGAATGGATACAACCATTGTAGAGAGCAATTTGGAACTATACTCAAAAAGTTATCAAACTGTGCATATCCTTTGACCCAGCAGTGTTGCTATTGGGATTAAGTCCCAAAGAAATCTTAAAGGAGGAAAGGGACCCACATGTGCAAAAATGTTTGTGGCAGTCCTTTTTATAGTGACTAGAAACTGGAAACTGAATGGATGCCCATCAATTGGAGAATGGCTGAATATATTATGGCATATGAATGTTATGGAATATTATTGTTCTGTAAGAAATGACCAACAGGATGATTTCACAAAAGTCTGGAGAGTTACGTGAACTGATGCTGAATGAAATGAGCAGAACCAGATCATTATACACAGCAATAAGACTATAAAATGATCAATTCTGTTGGATGTGGTTTTCTTCAACAATGAGATGATTCAAACCAGTTCCAACTGTTTAGTAATAAAGAAAGCCATATACACCCAGAGAGAGGACTGTGAGAACTGAGTGTGGACCACAACATAGGATTTTCACTCTTTCTGTTGATGTTTGCTTGTATTTTGCTTTCTTTCTCAGGTTTTTTTCCCCCTCTTGATCCAATTTTTCTTGTGCAGCAAGATAATTGTATAAATATGTATACATATATTGGATTTAACATATATTTTAACATATTTAACATGTATTCGATTACCTGCCATTTAGGGGATGGGGTGGGGGGGAAGAGAGAAAAATTTGGAACAGAAAGTTTTATAAGGGACAATGTTGAAAAATTATCCATGCGTAAATTTTGTAAATAAAAAGCTTTAATAAAATTAAAAAAAAGTATTGCTGTGAGAGTTGGATTGTAAAGAAAGTTGAATCACAGAATTGATGCTTTCAAATTAGGTGCTATTAAAGATTTTTGAGAGTCCCTTGGACAGCAAAGAGATTACATGAGGCAATATTTAAAGAAATTAATTCAGGCTATTCATTGGAAAGTCAAATACTGAAGATGAAACTGAAGCTTAAATACGTTGGCCACATAATGAGAAGACAAGACTCATTAGAAAAGACCCTTATATTAGGAAAAATTGAAGGCAAAAGGAAAAGGGGATGGAGGCTGATAAGAGGTACAGATAGTATCACAGAAACAACCAACATGAACTTGTACTTGTGAAGGATAGAAAGATCTGGTGTGCTATGGTCTAAAAGGTTATGAATAACTGGATAGGACTGGATGACTGATTAGCAACTGAAAATAAAGTTGAGATATGAGATGAACTTAAATTGGAAACTAGAGAAAGGACAGTTTACTTTTCCTCTTGTCCAAAAAGCACAAGGATCAAGGATTTTAAGCTTCCAGGATCAAGGAAATATATGTCATCTATGCTTTTCTTCCTCTACAATATTCCCTTCCTCCAAATTTACTCCAATATTCTTTGCTTTATTTGTCACCAGCATTTATCCCTTGTCACTCCTTCCTCTTTTCTTCTACAGTTTTTAGATTCCCTCTTTTATAGGACTTCTTTGCATAGTTGTAATTATTTTCATTATCATTTAAGTTTATTTTCACAGTATAATCTTTTTCTTCCAGACTGCAACTTAATCCTATGACTCATCTTTTTATACCCCTGATAATTAAATTTCTAACCATAAATATGTCAATGGAATGCTATTTTAATGAGAATATTATGACATATTTATGTTGATTATATAGTGTAACTCGTCATCTCAGCTACTAGATTGAGATCATTCCAAGATTAAGGATTCTATACCCACTAGTATAGGAAAATAAAAGAAGACTTAAAATAATTTGTAACTAAATATGATACAACACAGTCTGTGAAAATCAAGGGAAACAAAAGCATGAGCTTTGTAGCTTTTGGCTAGGAGGATCAGGAGAGAAATTGTCAAGAAAGCGGAAATATGCCTTAAACAGTGATTTTAACAAGAAAAAATAATTGAAATTCAGCAGAAATGAAAAATAAAGGAAATTTCATACATTACATAAGTAGAAGCAATGACATAAAAACGTGCTAGTTTTATTTAAAGTACAATGAATAGTCTGGTTTGGTTGTACTATAGGATATTAGTTAAGAAATATAAACTGGTATCAAACAATCTAAGGCAATCTAAAGAATTTTGGACTTTGTTCTATAAAATGTGGGGAGCCAATGAAGCTTTTTTGAGTAGAGAGAGGAGTGATGTGTTCAACACTGTGTATCAGAAAAATTAATTTTGCAACAGTTGTGAGGGTAGGGCTTGTAGACAAGGTCCTGCTGATATTAACAACAGTCTAGGTGAGATATTATGAGACCCTGAACTAAGATCGTGGCATTGATGACACAAAAAAAAAGAGTGGAGTTTAAGATATATCAAGGGAATTGAGACAGTTCTTGGCAACCAAATGAATGTGGAGAACTGGCTAAGGACAGAAGTAAAAAATAACTGAAGCACAGGTGACCAAAAGTATGGTAGTAACATTAACAGAGAAATCAGAAAGAAGAGTGGATATTTTTTGGAGGAATTTCAGGAAAGTAATGATAAGTTCAATTTTGAACACAATGAATTTGAGGGATCAAAAGTATATCCCTAGATAACTAATTCTGAAGCTAAAAATATGATACTAAAACTCAAATGAAAGGTTATGACTAGAAATATAGATTTGAGAACCATTTTTTTTAAAGGAAAAGTTGAAATTATAGGACTGAATAAAATCAAAGAAGAAAGAGAAAAGAAATATAAAGACTTTATGTGTACTTTAAGATCCTCCTTCGTTTTGACAAAAGTATTTTTTTGATTGCTTATCCAAAGGAACATTGAACTTTGAGAGTAAACTTTGTCCATATGGGCAATTAATATACTGGAAGAGGCAAAAATAACATCCTAAAATCTCAATGTTGGAAGGAAGCTTAGAGGAATTCCCCCTAAAATATACTCATGGCAAAACAGACTGTTTGAAGATCTCCAATAATAGGACATTTACTGTCTCTAATTTACTATTTATTAAATTCAAAGGTTTGCCAAACATTGGATGTACCTACCTTTAGTTGTTTTGGAAGTCACAGACACAGGCAGTTATTAAGCTTCTATTATGCTCTGGCTAATTTCCCCTTTATTTAAGAAGCTATATGGTACAGTCTCTACCCATTTCCTCTCTAGTTCTGAACCAAAATTAATATTCCAGTATGATTTGAATAATGATGGCAAATATACTGATATATAAGTCAACCAATAACATTGAGTGAATTTGTTATCAATACTAATTTTTGAAAAAAGACAAAATGATAAACCGTAAAAGGACTTCATAATGAAATCAGGAAGCCTGATTTCTAATCTGAATTCTATCATTAATTAGTTATACTGGCCACTTCATCTTTCTATGGCTTTCTTTCCTTATCAGTGATATATGCAGTTGGAACTAGATTATATCTAAACTATTCTTCCTTTCAGCTCTAAAAGTGCTATAATTACCACTTCGGAATTTATTCAGTTTTCTGAGTAAACATTATATTCAACTTAAAATGCCAACTGTTCCAATCTGATATCTTCATATCCAAAATAAATGACTGCAAAAATATTTTAGGTATGGTCTCATGAATTTGAACTCAGATGCCTAAGGATACATGTTAGCTACTATATAACATGAATTATTTATTTATCCTTTGGAATTCACACTCTAAAATGGACAACTTGCAAGGAACATCTGGAAGGTCTATAAATACACTGATATGACATCTACAAAAAGAGCACAAATAAAAGAATAAACTATTGTGCAAATGTGTTTTATACAAGGTTTTTGTTAGCTGGGTTTCCAGAAAAGTTAGCCATCTGAAAAATGTGGTCTACTTCATCACAATTGCAAAACAGACTCTCATATTCTAAAATAAGAGAGAAAAGAAAGATTTGTAAATTTAGTAGATATTATTTAGACATAAATACTATTGACTAGCAACCACTATGATTCCACAATATTAATATTTCTTAAAGCTATTTCATAACAAAAGAAATGAACCTTTAGAGAAAAGACTTTATTATAAGAATCAAGGAAGTTTCATATTCATGGCTGTATATTCCATAATATATTCCTAGAGGGACAGTCTCCCAAAAAATGTCTACAATTAAAAACAGAATAGGAAAAAATTGAAAGCCTTACTCTCTTGTTGGTGAATTAGCCGAGGATTCCTTTTCCGAGGCAGGAGAGCTTACAGTTTGCAAAGTACAATTATTTTTTTTAGCAGATAAGGCATCTTTCTCTTGCTTGGTACAGATTAATTTTAAGGCATCTATTTCATCTATTTCATCACTGCTGTCACCCAGATTTGGGTATAGTTCTGTAGTATGGATAATTAGATCATCTTCACTCACAGAAACAGTAAGGTCACTGCTACTATTTAAACTTTCCTCTTCATGCTCCTGCATGTGGTTAATGGAACTCTGATTTCTTAGGTCTTCATGATCTATAAGAGACAATAAATGAAGAGGCTAGTTTTCACTAATTTCAAGGCAGTTAAGATCTTCCACTTCATACAGTGGAAAGTTAATTTTAAGTAATAAGAAAATTATATTCTAGAACTTTAAACTTCACTTCTGCATACAGTATATATGTTATTATACATATTATTTTAGAATTTCAGATAAGATGGGGCAAATTTAAAATCTGAATATTGAATAATGAATATTTTCACTTACATATACATGTTAAAAATAAACAGAACTAAAGTAATATAATAACAATAGTAGAAATCTATATAGATTTGCAAACACGATCTTCTTTGATCCTCATAGCAACTCCCCTCAAGTTCTGTCAACAACTATGAAGACAAGGAAGCTGAGGACAGAAGAACTGAGATGAATTCCCCAACGTCACACAGCTATCTGAATCCACCACCACCACCACATCAACTACAAACTGTCCACTTCCTGCCTCTTTCACTGATGAGAGAAATATTATTATAAAGCTTATTCTGATCCTCATTATACTCAGCCAATACAAAAAGAGCATACATGTGCACGCGCACACACACACACACACACACACACACACCACGTACACTCATCCATGCACACACACAAAGTTCTAACCTGAGAGAGTTTCCCAAGCACAATGATTTTCTTTTGAATGTACATTTTCAGATGTATAACATTCAGAGACAGGTACCAGTAGAGCTAGCTGCTTATTAGTTCCTTCTTTCTTTCTTTCAGTATTTTCCTGTGTCACTATTCCTTCTTCTGACCCCTCTGATATATAAGAATTGTCACCCTTTAAATCAGCAGCTGTGTGCTCTGGACTTAATCTTCCCTGTAAATAAAGAACTGAGTTTTGCAGACTTTTTGCTTTGGGGTAAATGACTCTTACCATTATTTGTGCTGCTTACTATCTTTAAGCAATGACTTTGTTCAAGCTCAGACAATGCCGTGGATGTGACTGGCATTTTCTCACCAATCTGGAGAGATGTCTGTCCGTCTATTTTGTCAGACTTATTTAAGCACTGTGTATCACTATTCATTTGTACTCCACAGCTGTCTGTCACATTACTTCTCTCTGCCGTCTGTTGGCATGAATGTGGGTCAGAAATTGAAAAGCTCTTTGTGGGCTGGGAAGATTTCCACTGTATACTGAAATCTCCAGTGCTTGAGATTGCTGACATTTGGCGGCCCATAAAGATTGTTGCTGGATGATACAATCCTCTTGACATGACTGTCCCTGGGCTAATTCCTACTGGCTTCACAATTTGCAGCACCTAAAAAGAAGTTTAAAGTTAAACACATTTTGTGTAAAATAACTGTGCTGTTTTCAAAATCAATGTCATGTCATACTATAAGAATAATTAAAATAGTACTTATCACATTCAAAAAGAATTTTGCTTCTAAAAAATAAGAACGATACAGAAAAGGAAAATATTATATAAAATTCAACTCTAAGGAAGTCTGTATTAGTTAAAAAACTTGAAATCCAGATTTTCAAAAGCAAATTAAACTAATGACCCAAAATGGTATTTTAAAGTACATATATTTTTATTACATGTAATATAGAACATCCACAAACTCTTAATGCAGTTTTAAGCTTTAATAGCTTAAACAGTGACTATTATAATCAAATACATTATAACAACAATAATAATAGCTATTCGTAAAGCTTAAAACTGCACTAAGACCTTCAAAACACCTTCTATTATAAAATTTGATAAACACTTTTAGAGAACCTATTTAAAACTATAAGTCACTATTTATGACAATCATGACTCCTATTTTAAATTGAAAATTCTTTGCCTGAACATTTTAAAGTAATTTACAAACCAACTAATTTACAAATAATTTTAACGAAATATCTTTTTCCTATTTAAAAAAGTGGAATTACTTAATCAGGGTCATATAATAAGTCAGAAGTAGACCTGGAAATAACAATAATGCCTAGGGTTTATGAAGTATCATTATTTCAAAGTTCTACATATATTTTATTTACTTTAATAGTACAGTGAATGTATAAGGGAACAATATAATTATTCTTATTTTACAAATGAAGGACTTGAAAACCAAGTCATACATATAAGTCAGTAATAATATCAAAATTGGAACTGTTTACTCCAGCTATTTCTTTCTAAAATTCATCTTCATAGTTAAGACTAAAATAAATAGTTTTATATTGTGAATCAAAACAAAAAAATCCAACGTTACGTAAAATGCAAAGTTAATAAAAACAAGGTATGAAAAATTAAGTTATAAAAATGATAGTAGGAAAATTTAGAAAGACTTTATCCAATTATTATTGAAGAATCTTAACATAATCATGCTACTTCAAATTATGAGCCATGCTCATCAACTTGTTAAATATAAACTTTTCCGACAAAATGGTTTTGAAACTGAGACAGGCTGAAAAGAGGAGCAAAAATCTTAATGGTTTATTCAATGTTGAACAGACCAAGGTAGAAATTAATTCTCAGACTTTTGCCAGAATTATAAGACTTGAATCTGGAAGAGGATATAGAGATCTGCTCAGCCAACTCTCCTTCTCCCACCCCAATCCTTGTTAATTTTATAGATGAGGAAGATGAGGTCAAAAGAGATTAAGTAATTTGTATAAGATACTTGCGACCTAAAACCAGATCTGGCTCCAAAGCCAATTTTATTTTCATTGTATCTGTTGATTAAGAGATACATAGAAAAGAGATTTCTACTTACAAAAAAGATTAAGCTAACTTATTTTACAAAAGTCACTGGTTAGCAGCATTGTATTAGCTATTTGCATTTATTGGGAATACAGCAGAATTTACATAATTTTGGTATGATTTTGATCATAACAAAGCTCAGAGAATCATGGGGTAGGAAATACTTCCTAAGCTTCCACATGCTTTGGTTCTTCCTAGCCATTTCCAAAGAAGGCCATTGTAAGATAATAGGTTTATCCCACATTGCTTAGGATAATCACTTTCAGTCATAACTTTTCATATAATTTGAATTCTTATTCCTGACTGGAGGAAAGATCAAATTTTTGGTTTCCCAACTTCTAATATTAGTTTTTAAATCTTACTTTGAAAAAATTTTTAGTATTTAATGTTTAAAAAAAAGATGAGTACACAACAGTTCTTAACTTTTATGTCATGGATCCCTTTGACAGTCTGGTGAAGCTTACAGAATCTTTTTCAGAATAAATTTTTAAAGTCACAAAATAGAGAGGGTTACAAAGGAAACTAATTATGTAGAATATGATTATCAAAATATTTAAAATACAAGTTCACAGCTTCCAGGTTAAGAATCTCTGCTCTAAAATAATCTTTAATGTTATATTTCAGCCCAAAACAACAACATAAAATCAGTAACATTTATAAATCCCTTTAAGGCTTAAATGGAGCTTTATGCACATTACTTTTACTCTTCAAAAAAACTTGAGTGATAAGAACTCTCAAAATCCAAATAGTTCTAAAATAGCACTGATGTGAGGATTCCCTCCAATCAGAGGATTACAGGTTGTTCATATCTGACCATTCTATGAGCTTCGCATCCACAATTTCTCCACAGGATATCTATCCAACCTACTTGAAGCTTTGTTCATGCTCTCTAAATATCAAAATTTTAACAATGAAGCATGCTGTAATACCAACTGGTCTGCCAATTATTCTTCATTTTCACCACATTACTACCCTACTGTCTTCTTTCAATTATATATTTCATTGATGGAAATATCTTATACAACATCCGAGGAAGTTGTTGTTTGCAATCCTGCTCATGCTACTCCATTTTCTCTTGGGTAGTGTTCAATTTTCAATCTTTGGAAAACAAAAATTCTTATAATTCATCATCAGACAATATTACCTGAGAAATAGGGTACTAAAAAAGCAAGTCTTACTTTCAAAGAAAAATGGTGTAATTTGCTATCAGTCCCTTTCCTTGGTTTCAACTCCATTATTATTTTCTTTTTTTCCCTCAATAGTATTACATTACATGCAAAGATAATTTTCAATATTCATTTTTGTAAGATTTTGAGTTTCAAATTTTTTCTCTCTTCCTCTCTGACCTTCTCCATCTCCAAGAGAGCAAACAATCTGATCTATGTATACACAATCATTCTAAAAGTATTTCCATATTTGTCATGTTAGGAAAGAACAGTCAGAACAAAAAGGAAAAAAAAAGAGGAGGGGAAAAAGCCAAAAAAAAAAAAAAAAAGTAAAAATAGTATATATGCTTTGATACACATTCAGTTCCCCCCCCCCTTCCTCCCCAACTGATATTTAATATCCCAAGTCTATTAGAATTTTCTTGGATCACTACATTGCTGAGTAAAGCTAAGTCTATTATACTTGATCATCTCGTGATCTTCATGTTACTATGTACAATGCTTTCCTGGTTCTGTTTATTTCACTCAGCATCAGTTCACTTAAGTCTTTCTAGGCTTTTCTAAAATCGACCAACTCATCATTTCTCATAGGACAATAATATTCCATTACATTCATATACAATAATTTATTCACTCATTCTCTATCTGATGAGCAACCACTCAATTTCCAATTCCTTGCCAATATAAAAACAGCTGCTACAAACATTTTTGCTTACAACTCCATCATGATTTCATCATCAGGAAATGTATCATTATGCATATTGATTCAGTTTTACTACCTCCCCAGTTCCTTTGGTAGCTTCTGTCTCTATGACTGAAGGACTAGAGGGTGGAGCAAAAATACTCTTCACATAGAGGGTTCAAAATCCCAGACATCTCTTCATTTGTCAATTGCTGCTTTGCTTAGTTTAATTTCCATCATCTCTTCATAATGTCTTGATATCAGATATCCTCTGGCACTCTTCCCTCCTCTTTTCAGTTTCCTTTTGTATAGTCTACCCCTCACTCCTTTAGATTGTACTCTTTAAAAGCATGGAGCTTATTTTTATTTGTATCCCCAGTGCTTAGCATAATGCTTAGCCTAGTAACTTGTCAAATAGATGTTTACTGTAATATCATAATTAAAGGAACTGCACAAACCCTGTGGAAAAAATGACAATGATGAGAGTATATGTCATAGCTCCTGAAACATAACTAAAAGCAACTGAGGAAGGCCCACAAAACTTGACTTGTGAAATGCTTATCATCTACCTTTTCTCTGCTTTTTTGCCCCTCTTTACTATGTGTATAAAGATATGGTTTTGCATCTTACATTTTCATATCTGTAAGTGCTATAATTTATCATTTTGAGAAAAGAAAATGAATTACTCTTGTTTGCTATTGAAAATATATGTACACACATAAGTCACTAAATTAAAAAATAGAGCCTTTATGTCTTTCTTAAAAGATTGTGTATGGGAAATTTATGCCTTTTTGAAACCTGTGAAAACATTTTATAAGTAGAATCCCAGATTGGCTTCATAAAATAATTCAAGGCCATTCTCTGGGCACTTGGCAAGAAATTGGCATGTATTTTGTAAGTGTTAATTGACTCTTTCTTGCTTTCATTCTTATAACTACACAAGAAAATTTCCCCTCTTTTCCCAATAGCAATACCAAAAATAAAGTATCTTTCTGGGTCTAGTAAACCTCCCAGAACCTGGTATATATTATGTTTTAGTTATGTCTGACTCTCCATGACCACCTGTGGGGTTTCCTTGGCAAAGGTAATGGAATGGTTTGCCATTTCTGTCTCTAGCTCATTTAGAGGTGAGGAACTAAAACAATAAGGTTAAATGATTTGTCCAGGGTCACATAGCTAGTAAGTATCTGAGGCCACATTTAAATTCAGGTCTTCCTGACTCCAGGGCCAGTGCTCTATCCTCACTGCCTAATGTACAAAAAGAGGTTTAAGTGACTTGCCCAGCAAAGACAGCAGATAATTATTTGTTCCCATCAATTACCAACTTGAAATTCTTTCCTCCCAAAAGGCAATAACAACAACAAAATAGTAGAAAGCATATATTGTACATGTTGAGGTAGTACTTTTTCTGTACAAAGAAGAAAAGGTGTAAAGTTACCTTTAGAACTTCCTACCACCACCACAATCTGAGGAATGATCTTTTTACTGCTACAATAGTGATACAGATTTGGAAGCCAGTAGTATCTCATCACTATTTCCAGTCAGCTATAAAGAATGTCCTTTAACAAATCTCTTCAGGACATGAAAGTTTTCTGAATAGGTATCCTTTTCCTTCTCTAGTGTGTATATGTGAATTATCACTCACTTGGAGAGATATTTGCCACAAAATGAAATAACTGAAGTGTTTGGAAAAAAGTTTCATTTTAAAACTCTTTGAATTCAAGGAGGCCTCATTCCAATAACTGTAGTAACTGGGTCCAATTTTGCAGTTCTCAAAGGAAAATTTATAACTGTGAAAATAAACATGTACAAAATGGGAAAAGAGAGAACTAATTAACTTAATGTACAATTATAAAAGTTAGAAAACAAAAAATAAACATCCAAAATAATTACAAAATAAGAAATTTTGAATATTTAAAAAGAAATATATAAATTGGAAACAAAAATGACTATAGATTATTAAACAAACTAAAAACAGGATCACTGAAAAGATAAACCCAAAGAAACTCAAATAATTAAAATAAAAAATGAAAAAAGTTAGAGAATTATCAGAAATTACTATCCATAATTATATAATAGTAAAAAGGATCATAAATCCAATTTCAGGCTAATAAACTGAACCTGTTATAAAGAAACTAAAAAGGGAAAAAAAAAAAAAAAAACAAGCAAAAAAAAAATCCTGATCCTGATGGGATTTACAGGTGAATTCTACCAAATTTTTGAGAACAATACTCATACTACATAAATTATTCTCAATAATTGAGAAAGAGAAAACTCTTTTAATGATATTGCTTCTTCCAAGATCCTGCCTGGGAGGAGCTAAATGACTGAGCTTGGTACTTCTTAAGAGTATACCAATGCTGGGAATTTTTTTTTTCATCTTGTAGCTTAATCCTATAAATCAAACCTCTAGAGACTGGGCCTGGGAACTGTTAAGGCACTTACTTCATCATTCTACATAGGTACTTCTGACAAAAACACTGTTACAGAATGTTCATAAAAATTTTCACTATGATCATATTGAATTTATACCAGTTCTTCATAGAATTGTTCTCTTCTTATCCTCTATAATATATGTTGGTGCATATATTATGATTCTTTTCATGAACATTGAAATATGAGATGTCTACACTATGCTATGAGATGTTTCTAAGTTCCCTTTGAATACTGAGTAAAACAAACTCTGCCAAGTCTTTTACCTGCTGTTTGTTCCAGCTTAATATAGAGCAGCTATGTGATACAGTGGATAGAGCACCAGACCTGGCATCAGAAAAACTCATCTTCTGTATTCACATCTGTTCTCAGATGCTTACCAGCTGTAACCCTGAACAAGTCATTTATCCCTGTTTGCCCCAGTTTCCTTATCTATAAAAAAGGACTGAAGAAGGAAATGGAAAACCCCTGTAGTATCTGCTAAGAAAACCCATGGACAATTTGATGCCATAGGGTCATGAAGAGTCAGACATGACTAACTAAACATCATCCTTAAATTAATTGAAGAATATATATACAAACTGATATCATCTAAAATAAATCAGGATTTAATATCATGTTCTGCAAAACATCCTTTAGTATATTCACTGTAAAATAATCTCATGTTAGCACGTCATGTAATAATACCTAAAAAAATATTCACGTAGTGCCTCTACTCATCCACACTCATTCCTATGATCCTTATTATTTGTAATATCTGATGGTGGCAAACCACAATGAAATACTGTTTATCCCAGCTATGAAATAGTAAAGATATGACCAATCATTTAAATATCACTTGTGAAAAGCATGTTTGTCCCCTAATTATAAGCTCACAGAGGGTACCTTGATTTGTGCATATAGATGACTCATATAAAGATTTATGCAGAAGAAAGAGGCATATGGGTTGACAGTCATTGGTAATTATTGGTAACCATTTTTTGGTATTAAAGAAGTATAAGATTTCCCCCCCTACGTCGTTGATATTGTCCCTTTCTTTAGATATTTCACATACTGACTTCTCAGCACTCTCAAAATTATATTTCTTCTATCATGAATCTCTTCAATGTGAACTTGCTCTATTCTGACAGCTTTTCCCATTTTTCCTATAGATACACTGGGAAAGTGATCCCAGGGTCCTAGATACACCGGGAAAGTGATCCCAGGGTCCAAGTATGGTAAGGTTCTATTGTCCTTGATGTTGAAAATTGTTTATTATTGTAATCAAAGATATTTTTCATTTTTTTCTATTCATTGTTCTGTATTCATCCCTTAGTGTCTTTGAGTTGACTGACCTGAAGCTAATCTCTTGCCAAGATTTATTAAACTAGTTTTACCCTCTACTGTTTCTTTCTGCTTTTATGAGATGATACTACTCAGAATCTTCTACAATCTTTTGTAAGATTTTGATACAAATTCAAAATTATACATTTATGTTTTTGACCACTCTCTCTGACAAGTAAATCAAATGGTTGCAGAATAAGTCACTTTTTAAGTTTTTTGTCTTCTTGTTATAGAAATAAATTTATGGTGGTCAAGTTTTATAATAACTTTTATAATAGGTGTCACCATATCTGTTGATGATTTCCCATTTTCCTTGCAAATTATTTATTTAAACAAATCTTTTTAGATTTGAGAGATATTTTTAGATAAAAGTTGGTAGTCTCACTACATATATACAGATCATTGATGAATATCTCTCAAATCAATGTTTTTTCTCTTGTCAAAATGTAATCTTCTATATTTTTATTATTACTTAGTGGTCTAATGCCTACAACTACTTTTCTGAAACAGAGTGCTCATGATGTGATGCATCTGAGAAGTTTACAAGTTTATGGCTACTCTTATATGTTTTTTCTCATTCATGAGAATGTTAAGATCTCATTTCCCCCCCTCCTCCCTATTTTTAATCAAGAAAGTGAGTTACAGAGCATATGCTGATTTAATTGGAAATATAAAGGTATTTGTTGATCCTCAGCAACTGATACTGATATATAAGAAGTCATTTTTTATGATAGTCTTTTTGCAAATATATATTATTAGTACTCCAAAATGAGGTGAGAGAATGTCCTAAGAAATCTGGCTTTTTTTTTTTTTGCTCTATTAAAACCAACTCTACTGAATTCCTTCTTGCCTTTCTCCTAGGGATACCTGTGACCCATCCATCTAATACACTGAAACTTCGAATCACAACTAGAGTCACTAGAAATCTAGTGCCACACAAAGAAATCATGTCATAACACTATATATGAAAGAGCAAAAGAACTAGGTTTGTACCTGAAAATTTTATATTCATCAAAGTTAAGCACAATGCTGAAATGGAAAAAAAATGAATATTTAATAAATTGCCAGACTTTTAGAATTTTGTTGCAAAAAGACCTGAACCTTACAGTAAAATTGAATTACAAAATCCAAGAGAAATATAAGGTAAACTAGTCACAACAAAGACTAATTACAAGGAACTCAATAAGGACAATTCTACCTAAATTTGTCTACTTGTTCAGTGCCCCATGAATCAAATTACCAAAGAATAATTTTTTGCAACTAGAAAAAATAATTTTAAAAAAGTTCACCTGGGAAAAAAAAAGGTCAAGAAAAACAAGAGAAGTAATGAAAAAAAAATACAAAGAATGGTGGACTAGTGGTATTAGATCTAGAATTCTAAAATTATAAAGCAGCAGTCATCAAAACCATTTGTTACTAGTTAAGAAATAGAGTGGTGGATCAGTGGAATAGGCTAGATACATATGATACAAGTCAGTGACTATATTAATCTAGTATTTGATAATGCCCCACACTCCAGCTTGTGGGATAAGAACTCACTATTTCACAAAAATTTCTGGGAAAACTAGAAAATAATGTGTTAGAAACTTGACATAGACCTACATGTCACACCCCATAAAAAAACAAAGTCAAAATGGATGCATGATTTGGGTATAAAAAGTGATACCATAAGCAAATTAGGAGAGCAAAGGATAGTTTACCTACCAGATCTTTGGGAAAGGGAGGAATTTATGACCAAAGAACTAGAGAACATTATAAAATGCAAAATAAACTGAAAAGATTTTGCACAAGTAAAACCAACACAAACAAGATTAAAAGGGAAGTACAAAGCTGGGGAAAAAAATTTTATAGCCACGGTTTTGGATAAGGGCCTCATTTTTAAATATATAAAGAAATATGTCAAATTTGTAAGAATACAAATCATTCCCCAATTGATAAATGGTCAAAAGGATATGGACAATTTTGAGATGATTAAATTAAAGCCATCTACAATCATATGAAAAATGCTCTAACTCACTATTGATTAGAGAAAACAACTCTGAGGTACCACCTCTCAGATTGGCTAAGATGATAGGAAAAGATAATGATAAACGTTGTAGGGAATGTAGGAAAACTGAGACACTAATGTATTGTTGGCGGAACTGGTAATGATTCAACCATTCTGGAGAGCAATTTCAAACTATGCTGAAAGGACTATCAAACTGTGCGCCCTTTGAATCAACTGTGCCACTCCTGGATCTGTATGCCAAGAAAATCATAAAGGAGGGAAAAGGACCCAAATATGCAAAAACGCTTGAAGTAGCCCTTATTTTGTGCTGGCAAAGAACTGGAAAATAAGTAGATAGATGTCCATCAATTGGGGAATGGCTGAATAAATTATGGTACAAGAAAGGAATAGAATATTATTATTCTATAAAAATTGAACAAGCTGATTTTATAAAACCCTGGAAAGATTTACATGAACTGATGCTGAAACAAGCAAAACCAGAAATACATTGTACACAGTAACAGCAAGAATGTACTATGATCAACTAAGAAAGACTTCTTTTCAGCAGCAAAGTGATCCAAGGCAATATCAATAAACTTTAGATGGAAAACACCATCTGCATCCAGAAAGAGAACTGTGGAGATTCAATGTAAATCGGCACATCCTATTTTCGTTTTTTTTTGTTTTTTTTTTTTTCCTCTCATGAGTTCTTCCTTTTGTTTTGGTTTTTCTCTCCCAATATGATTCATAAAGAAATGTCTATTTTAAAAGTTAATTTTTAAAAAGAAAATAATAAAATAATTTTAAAAGAAGAAAGAAAAAAGATCAACCTTAAATAACAAAGAAACAATATAAAAAAGTACATGAAAGAAGAGACAGGAAGGAGAGGAACTGAGAGGATTGGATCATGTGCCCAGGTCAAAATGAAGGTTAGTGATGAAAAGAAAGTAACTCCTGTAGTCCCAGTAAGAAAACAGACTTGGGGGAGTGGGTAAGGAAGAGCAATTAAGAATTTTAAAAAAGAGAAAGAAACATAAGAGACCTTGCTTTGGTGATAGGAAGGGGTTCCATTGATAAATGTTCTTACAGGTGAAAAGAGATATTCTGTACAGGGAAACTGAAAATTTGTCCTAGATATAGTCTGGAAGTCTTGGTACATCGAAAATACACCTGGCCTACATTTATTAGGGAGAGGTAGAACTTCTTGGGACATTTGGCATTTGGTGGAATTGGAGATTTTGAAGTAACTGAGGAAAGAAATGAAACTGGGGAGAATAGAGATCAGTGGTGGGCTGTATAAACAGGGATGTATATGAGTGGGGTGGAGATGGGGATATGCTCTATGATAAAGCAACGTCCTCTCTGACACCTGCAAGAATTGGCAACATTCTGGGGGAGGGGAACAAGGAGAGATCAGGAAAGCTCTACAAGAAAGTGAGAGAAATTATCTAGGATGACTATGAAAATTTATTACATGAGGAATAAAAAGAATAGAAAAATTCTAGATAATTTTAGAGGTCAGAAATCAGAAAATGAGGGTATAAAGCAAATAAAAAGAGAAGATGGATAATAAAGAGAATGAGAAAAATTCTTTTAGAAAGAAGCACAAAAAATGAAATTTTGAAAACTAGCAAATAGAACTAGTTAAAGGGTAGAAGAAGAAATCTATTTGACCAATAGAAAAATAAAAACCACAGAAGGTGAAAATTAGATAAGGAGATAAAATCAAGACAGAAAATGGAAGTAATAAGTAAATCTCTAAAAGGAAAGAGATAACAAATGAGAGAAGGTGATCATAAAATAGGATCAACTTTAAAAAGATTATGGTAGGGGCAGCTAGTTGATGTAGGGGATAGAGCATCAGCCCTGAAGTCAGGAGGACCTGAGTTCAAATCTGGTCTCAGATACTTAACACTTCCTAGCTGTGTGATCCTGGGCAAGTCACTTAACCCCAATTGCCTCAGCTAAAAAAAATTATGGTAAAGTAACTGAAAAAACACTCTGTGTTTATAATACAAGAGGAGGAAAATCATAACTTGAAAAAAAATCCATATTGGAGAGAAATGAAGAAAAACATAAACCTAACTCTCATAACATTAAATGTGAATGAACCAAACAAAACAATAAAATGAAAAAAGTGACAAATTATATGAGATAACAGACCCCTACAATTTGTTGCTTAAACACACACAAAAACAAAGAGAAGAGCAAAGATGGCAGAATAGAAGGAGTACTCAAGCAGAACTTTACCAACATTCCTCTCCAAAAATTTAAAATAACCCATCAAATCAAATTTTAGAGCAGCATAGCTAACAAAATGTTGGGATGAGACATTTTTACATTCTAAGACAACTTTATTTATTTATTATTATTTTTTATTTACAAGTTATATGCATGGGTAATTTTACAGCATTGACAATTGCCAAACCTTTTGTTCCAATTTTTCCCTTCCTTCCCCTCATCCTCTCTCCCCGATGGCAGGTTGACCAATACATATTAAATATGTTAAAGTATAAATTAAATACAATATAAGTATACATGTCCTAGTTATTTTACTGTACAAAAAGAATCAGATTTTGAAATAGTGTACTATTAGCCTGTGAAGGAGATCAACAATGCAAGTGGACAAAAATAGAGGGATTGGGAATTCTATGTAATGGTTCATAGTCATCTCCCAGAGTTCTTTCGCTGGGTGTAGCTGGTTCAATTCATTACTGCTCTATTGGAACTGATTTGGTTCATTACTGGAGATGGCCACGTCCATCAGAATTGGACTGTTGTTATTGAATATTGTTGTTGAATAATGATCTCCTGGTCCTGCTCATTTCACTCAGCATCAGTTCGTATAAGTCTCTTCAGGCCTTTCTGAAATCATCCTGCTGGTCTAAGACAACTTTAAAGGTCGAAAGAAGATATTTGTGAAGTGGGTCCTGGCCAAAAGCAGCAGCTATGATAACAACAGCAGCTGTGGGTCTTGGAGGTGGTGGTGATAACAAAAATAAAATCAGCAGTTGGGGATCTCTTGCCACAGAGAGATTGTAAGGGGATTGGACAACTGGTCAGAAAAAAATTACAGAGAATCCTTTTTGTTTTCTTTTTTTGTAACATGACTAATATGGAAATATGTTTAGCATAACTATACATGTATAATGGATGTGATATTGTTTGCTTTTTTAATGAGGAGTGAAGGGGGTGCAGGGGAGGAAAAGGAGCTAAAACGGCAATTATTTATTTATTTATTTTTAATAATAGTTTTTAATTTTTCAAAGCAAACATTCACCCTAGTAAAAATGTTGTGTTTCATATTTTTTCTCTCTCCCTCTTCATTTCCCTTCTCCCCTAGATGGCAAGCAATCCAATGTAGGTTAAACATGTGCAATTCTTCTAAATTTATTTCCACGTTTGTCATGCTGCATAAGAAAAATCAGATCAAAAAGGAAAAAAATGAGAAAGAAAAAAACAAGCAAGCAAAAAGCAACATCAATAAAAGTGAAAATACTATGTTGTGATCCACATTCAGTCCCTACAGTACTTTGTCCGGATGCAGATGGCTCTCTCCATTACAAGTCTATTGGAATTGGCCTGAATCACCTTCTTCTTGAAAAGAGCCAAACCCCTTACAATTGATTATCACATAATCTTGCTGTTACTGTGTGCAGTGTTCTCCTGATTCTATTCACTTGACTTCACATCACTTCATGCAAGTTTCTCCACGCCTCTCTGAAATCAGCCTGCTCATCATTTCTATAGAACAATAACATTCCATTACATTCATATACCATAACTTGTTCAACTATTTCCCAATAAAACTCATAAAAAAAAAAAAAAAAAAAGAATGTTAAAGAGGTGGAGCCAGAATGGTAGTGAGAAACCAGGACATCTAGATTCAAGTCTCTGAACAGATTTTGGAGTGACAGAACCCACCAGTCAGAGTGCAATAATTTTCCAGGTTAAAGATATATTGGAAGAACTACAAGAGAAGTCTGTCTCAATTGGGCAGGAAAGAATGCAACTCAGCGTTGGTATTGGATAGGAAAGACCAAAGTAGGAAGGCCCAGCAAAGAGGAGTCTAGCAGGAGGACTCTTAGCCAAGGTACAGCAGCATTGGTTACTCTGACCTGGTTCACAGAACCAGGTGATCCAGCTAAGACTTCAGCTCAACCACAGAAGACAAATTGTGAGTCCCCAAAATTGTACATAACAGGTGGAATTTGGCCAGGCCAAAGCAGTGCAGTGGGAAAGCCTGCAGCATCCCCATAGCAACAGAAAGTCAGTGAGAGGTCTCTGTCCTCCTGCAAAAGAAGCTTAGGACAATCTCCCCTGTGCCCCAGGAGTAGAGCTCAAGTTTTAAAATGAGTAAAAAAACAAAAAGAATCCTGACCATAGAAAGCTACTATGGCAAAAGGAAAGATCAGAACATGAACCCAGAAAAGGACAGCAATGGCAAAATGCCTACATGTGAAACCTCAAAGCGGGATATGAACTGGTCACAAGCTCAAAAGGTTCTCTTGGAAGAGCTCAAAAAGAAAAATGGGGAAAATAAATGAGAGCTATACAAGAGAATTATAAAAGTTTGTGGGAAGAAAGTCAACAACTTGGAAAAGGAAGCACAGAAATTGACTTGAGAAAACAACTACTTAAAAAATAAATTTGGCAAGATAGGTAGAAAAACAAAGTGAAGAAAATAATTTCTTAGAAAACAGAATTGGCTAAATGGAAAAATAATTTACCAAAGGCAAAAGGAAATAAAAAAGCTAACTGAAGAAAATAATTCACTAAAAATTAGAATTGAACAAATGGAAGTGAATGATTCAATGTGACAACAAGAATCAAAGAAAATTTTTTAAAAAATGCAAAATAGAAGAAAATGTAAAATACCTCACTGAAAAAAACAACCAACCTGGAAAAATAGGTCGAGGAGAGATAATCCAAGAATTACTAGACTACCTGAAAACCATTATTAAAAAAAAAACAAAAACAAAAACAGCTTGGATAACATCTTTCAAGAAACCATCAAGAAAAACTGCCCCCGATATCCTAGAACCAGAAGATAATATTGTCATTATATGAATCTATCAATCAACTCCTGAAAGAGATCCCAAAATGAAAACTCCAAGGAATTTTGTAGCCAAATTCCAGAATTTTCAGATGAAGAAGAAAATACTGCAAGTAGCCATTAAAAAAAACAATTTAAATATCAAGGAGCCACAATCAGAATTACTTAGGACCTAACACTTTCCACATTAAAGAATCAGAGGGCCTGAAATATGACATTTAACAAAACAAAGATCTTGGACTACAACCAAGAAACAACTTCCCAGCAAAATTGAACATTATCTTTAAGGGACAAAAGACAGACATTCAATGAAATTCAATGAAATATTTCTGATGAGAAAACCGGAGTTGAAAAGAAATATGACCTTCAAATATACAACTCAAGAAAAGCATAAAAAGGTAAATTTTAAAGTTTAAAAATGTTTTTTAAAGGTTAAAATGTTTCATCCCAACATGAAATGATGATATTTGTAAGTTTTGAGAACTGCATCTTCCTTCTCAAGGCAGTTAGAAGAGGTATACATAGATAGACAGTGCTGTAGGTATAAGTTGGCTTTATTGTGATGATATAAAAAGAAATTAAGGGGTAGAACAAGAACTGTACTGGGAGAAGAAAAAAAAGAGAGGTAAAATGGAGCACATGAAGAAGCACAAAAGATCTATTACAATAAAGGGAAAGAAGGGAGGAGGATGAGTTTTGTTTGAACCTTAATCTCAAGAGATTTGATTCAAAGAAACAATAATATATATACTTAGTTTGGTATAGAAATTTGTCTCACCCTATAGGGAGACAGGAGGGAAAGGGAAAGGGGGAAGCTAATAGAAGGGAGGGGAAAAGGATAATAAGAAAGGGGGGGTTTGCTGATCAAGAGGAAAACAGATTGAAGAAGGTGAGAATCAGAAGCAAAACACTGATGAGGAGGGAAATGATAAAAGGAGAAAGAAAAGTATAAATTGGGGGGAAACAGGATGGTGGGAAATAAAGTTAGTAATCTTAACTGCGAATATGAATGGGATGAACTCTCCCCTAAAATATCACATCCTGATCCAACCATTCTGGAGAACAATTTGGATCTATGTCCAGAGGGCTATCAAAATGTGATACCCTTTGACCCAGCAGTGTTTCTATTGGGCTTATGTCCCAAAGAGATTTTAAAGGAGGGAAAGGGACCCACATGTGCAAAAATGTTTGTGGCAGCCCTCTTTGTAGTGGCAAGAAACTAAAAACTGAGTGATACCCATCAGTTGGAGAATGGTTGAATAAGTTATGGTATATGAATTATTATGGAATATTATTGTTCTACAAGAAATGACCAGCAGGATGATTTCAGAAAGGTCTGGAGAGACTTACATGAACTGATGCTGAGTGAAATGATCAGAAGCAGGAGATCATTGTACAGGGCAACAAGATTATATGATGATCAATTCTGATGGCTCTTTTTAAATAATGAAATGATTCAGGCCAGTTACAATGATCTTGTGATGAAGAGAGCCATTTACACCCAGAGAGAAGACTGCGGTAACTGTGGATTACAACATAGTATTTTCATTCTTTTTTGCTATTATTTGCTTGCATTTCATTTTCTTTCTCATTTTTTTCCTTTTTGATAGAATTTTTCTTGTGTGGCTAATTAATTGTATAAATATGCATGCATATATTGGATTTAACATATATCTTTATCATGTTTAACATATATTGAATTACTTGCCATCTAGGGAAGGGAGTGGGAGGAAGGGATTGGAACACAAGATTTTGCAAAGGTCAATGTTGAAAAATTATCCATGCATATGTTTTGAAAATAAAATGTAATATAAATGTAGGATCTTGGTACTAGCCTGAGTCCTTGATCTTAGGAAAGGAGTGAAGAGGTGGGACTCACGTGGATGGTCAAACATGGACCAAACATGGTCAAACATTTCTTTCACAAGTTCTTTCACTTTTAAATATCCTAATACACTTGCATCACTAATACAGTATAGCACACTGGGCATGTGCATACTAGGTATTAGCCAACTATAGGATACTGTGAATGGAGAGCTACATAAGCAACTTGATATTCTTATGTAGATTCTCCTTGCTAGTCAGTATCTCTGCTTCAAGTAGAACACAGGTGGTCAGGCCCCCTGACTTCTCAGGAAGGCTGAGATGCCCCCAAAGGGGATGAGAGACAAACCAGATACTATCAGCAGGTTTCCTGGCTGGGCTGAAAGGTTTTTTTTTTTAACCTCACCCAAAGTTCCCCCACTATCTGTGACTTTAATTAAAAAATATATCACATTCTTTAAAGACAACAATTTTTATTAATACAGGAAATGTAAACATAGGATTTGTACTTAAATCATGACTGAAAAGTCAATCACAAATCATGTTTCAAAGAACAAATCATAAAAAAAAATCCAAGACAATTAAAGTTAAAATGAGACAATAACAAAATTTCTGAGTAGCTGCTAAAAAAAAAAAAAATTTACTCTTCTAAATCCCTCCTCTACCAAATCACCAGAGTTATCCAAAATTGTGAATATGGGCAAATGGAACAAAATTTGCTGGGTATAGTAAATAAAAAAGTATATTTTATATATTTAGCCCTAGGTGGCATAGGATAGAACACAAAAGGAGATTGATTAGAAAACCTTGTTCACTGAGTTCTTCCCTTTACCAATCCATTTATTAAATTCAGGTTATAGGAGGCAAGTGATAAATATATAAAATATAATGAATCATCCCTTTAAGATCTTGAGATGTCCCATTTTTACCTTGTAAAAGGTATACTCCTTTTATACTTTGGCTAGTATTTAGGAAGCATGTGGCCATTCTTTTAGGAGATATAAAGAAATTCCTAAATCACCTTGATGGAATTACAAGGTAATTTAGCTAAAAGAAGAAGTTTTGAATGCCTTTAGGCTCCTCTGGGTGTGGCAAAGCACCTGATATCAATTCTATTCCAACTAAGATTTACAAAGCAGGGATTCCACTGTTCATATAAAAATAAACTGAAATTTTCTGGCAAGAGGTAATTTATGGCAAGAGGAGTTCAGGAATTCAGAGATGCTTCTACTGACCATCTCTATAAAGGAAAATGACAATTATAGAGAGCTCTCCTAATCATAGCTAGTCAGATTCTCACCAAAGTTCAGGCTGATCCTTCACCTGGAAGATGGTCACCTATTCAAGAGCCTTCAGAAAGGGCCAAGGAACAGTTGATATGGTGTTTGCCGCTTGACAACTCCAGAAGAAATACCAAGAGCAGAACAAAGGTCTGTATATAACATTCATTAATCTGATGTAAGCTCCTTGAGAATATAAGTTGTTTAATTTTCCTCTTGGTATTGTTAATACCTAGCACAGTGTTTGGGACAAAGTGAGCACCTATTTAAATGCTTCCTGACCAATTAACTTCCAGTGAGGAACCCAGCACAGCCTTCTGTCAACATCTCTTTAGGTTGTCATGGAACAGCTTGAAGTGAAGATAAAAGGGTGAGGCTGATCTCCTCTAGGAGAGAGACATCAGGCAAGGAAGGGTGATGAGACAACAACCCTGTGGGCCTCAGGCGAAGGGCAGGGCCTCTCCCAATTCAGTCAACATTAATGGACAAAAGCTATCTACTCTCATAATGCCTCAATTTCCTTTTCATTTCTCAATCCTTTAGAATCTATAGAGCATCTGAATTTCATTCAACTGAAATTGCCCTCTTCAAAATTATCTGATCTCTTCATTAACAAATCCAGTGGCCTTTTCTCAATCCTGATCTTTCCAGTCCTTTGCAATATCGTAATGCTATTGTTATCCTCTCCTTTTGGATTCTTTTTGCTCTTTGTAGTTTTTGTGACACTACTTTTTTGGATCTCTCGCAGCCTTTCTAACTACGTTTCAACCTATTTTGCTAGACTTCTAAATGAGGCTATGTAGAGAGCCATAGATAGTGGGGGAACTGTAGGTAAGGCATAAGACCCTTCAGCCCACAGGAAACCTGCTAACAATGTCTGGTTTGGCTCCCCATTTCCCTTTGGTGTTCTTACCTCCCTTCCTGAGAAATCAAGGAGGGTGTGACCACCTGTGTTCTACTTGAAGGGATACTTACAGTAGGGTGCTCAGTAGTTAGCACTTTTACTCAGTGTGATTGATGAGATAATAGTTCTCTAGTTCATACATACTTAAGAGTGTTATAATGATGTGATCACTCTAGTTGGCACATACTTAATGTGCTATAATGATGTAATCATACTGAGATATTTAAGACCTGAGAGAATTGGAAATGAGAGACTCCTTCCTTGGCCATCCTCCTGGTAGCTCTCCTGCCTATCCCACTAAGACTAAGGCTGATCCTGAGATTCTCCAGAAAGCTAATCTGGACACTACAAGGCTATATCTCAAGGTTCTATCTTGTACTCTCTTCCCAATTTACATTCTATCTTAATGACCTAAATAGCTCCCATGGGGTTTAAATTTATTTTCATCTATACTTAGGATTCTCAAACTTGTATATCTGCCTTTGTCTCTCTCCTAAGTTCATCACCAATCACATACCAAGCAATTCAAACTAAATGTCCCATAGGCATCTTAAAACTAAATATGCATGTCCAAAACTGTTATGGGCCAGAACTTGAAACAGGGTACTAAGTGGAACTGAGGAAACAATGGTTAAATCTAGTTTAGAATTGATTTAATCCTACAACAAATAATGGTTTCCTAGTGATATAATGATTGGTGTATACTCAGTGTAGAGCATATAAACTAGGAGCCTCAGGCAGGATTTGCCAGGAAGGCAAAGGACTGGCAGAAGGAGCTTAAGCTCTAGGAACCAAGGAAAGAGATAGGCCTTTAAGAAAGCTAACCAGGCCCCAGGAAAGGAGACAAGACTTTGAAAGAGATAATAAAGGATTTGGACTTTAACCCCTGGCTACTTGTGTGGTGATTACTGAACTGAAATGAAGGCTGCCTCCAGAGACCCCAAGAAAACCTCAACAGAGAACATTACATTTTAGAGAGAACATTACACAAAACAGAGCTCACTATTATCTCCATCCCCTCCTGTTCCTTAATTTCAACAAAGATACCTCAGTCCAACTTCCTTATTTCTGTCAAGGTCACTACCAACTTTTTAGTCACCCAAATTTATAATTTAAGGAGTAATCCACAAATCCTTACTTTTTTCCACTACTTACTTTCAAAGTTACTAAATCTTATTAATTTTAACTTAATGACATCTCTCATCAGTTCCCTTTTTCTTTACTTCCTTTAGTTCAGGTCCTTATTACCTCTTAACTAGATGGACTATTACAATGGCCTCCTAATTTGTCTCCCTGCCTCAAATCTGTCCCCTTACCAACTGAACCTCTCCATAACTGCCAAACTGATAGTCCTAAAACACATCACTGCTTTCTTCTGTAAGTTCCAATGGCTCTTTGTTGACTATCAGATCAAAAACAAATACCTCTATTTGACATTTAAAGCCTTCCACAAGCCACCTAGTCCCTAGTTTTTCAAATTTACTACATATTATTCTCCTGTGCACAATCTATAACCTAACTATAATAGCCACCTCATAAGACATCACATCTTCCTTCACCATATCTTTATAGAATATGTCTCTCATGCCTAGAATATATTCCCTCCTCACTTTCACCTCTTAGACTCTCTAGTTGCATTCAAAGCTCAACTTAAGTACCCTTCTAGACAAGACCTTTCCTGTTTCTTCTAACTGTAGAAGTTTCTTCCCAAAATTACCATGTATATGCTTTGTATGGATTTTGTGTAAATTTATATGTATTCCTATTGTTTCCCCTGATAAAATGCAAGTCCCTTGAAAAATACTGGTTCATTTTTGTCTCCGTATTCCCAGTACTGAGCACAGTCTATCCCACAGTAGTGATGTATGAAATGTTTGACTGAAGGAAAAACATTATGGGCTAGATGACTTACTGTATCTATGGACCCAGCCTCATATACTCATTTTTTCTTCCATTCTTGAAAATACCAGAGAGCTTCTGCTACTACTCTGTCAGTAATATATCCAGCACAGGTGCCTATCTCTGCCACAAAAGTCTTTTAATGCTGGCCTCCAACTCACCTTCCTCAGGGATATTCTAAGCAAGCTGACGACAGTCTGGATACAGATAGCAAATAGATGGCATCATCCAGGGAATCTTATCATCATCACCTCTATCCTATGTCTATATTCATCCCCTTATAGAGGTTTATAGATTTACAGCCAATCCCAGGATGTCCTTTTCTCATCATTTTTCTAATTTGAGCTTTTATAGAGGGGACCTACAGAGTTGGAGCTTTGGTCCAGGGAGAAAGACAATGGGCTCTAACTTCCCTATATCTTGAAGTTCTAATCAGTGGTATATAAACCTCATACGAGAAGCTGGAAGAGTTGGCTATTCTATTCCTCCTTCCACCATCTTTCTCCAATAAGGATCAATATCTACTTGCCACTATGGCCATAGGGTTAACTTAGAACTTTCTAAATTGCTTTGTCTTAGTTATAGCTCTAGGTAATGGTGTAAAGGGCAAATTGGAATTGTGAGAGATTTAAGGCAGGAAGATGCCTTGGTAGAAATTATTACAATCTTCTAGGCAAAAGGTATTAAGTGTCTGAATTAGAATGACTTCAGTGGAAGTAAAAAGGATAAAATAAATTCAAGGAGGCAAAGTCAACAGGATTTGGCAACTGATTGTATGTAGAAATTGAGAGAAAGGAAAAGTCAAAAAATAACTTTATAATTTGCCAAAATAATCACCATTCTTTCTACATTACTCCTTTGCTCAAAAATTTCAATGGCTCTCTGCTGGATGAAATATGTAAAACTTTGTTTGGAATTTAATGTCCTCCAGGACTTTGCCCAATCTACCTTTCAAAGTTTATTTGATGTTATTTTCCATAAAAATGCTTTATTTTAGTCAAACTGAACTTCTACCTGCTCCCCAAATCCAAGATGCTAGCTATCTTTTGCCTGTATTCATTTGCATTATTTTTTTTATCACTGCCTTTCAGAATTCCTCTGTCCCTTCAAGTCAACTCAGTCCCTTTGATCAAGTAGTATTTTCTGATTTGACCAGAGCAAAATATTTTCTCCAGGAATTATTCAGGAAGCACACTGAATATTTCAATTCATCACCTATCATCACTGTTTTGAATTATTTGTATTTATGTACATTTCATAACTACCTTGTATGGATAAGAATTGTTTCATTTTTGCAGTTGTATTCCCAGAACTTACCACAATGCCTTGCATACAGAAAGTTACCAATAAATTGTTGAATTGATTTAATAACAGAGAGCTCAAGGTTAAATGTTTGGGACAATTATGATACCAGCAAAAGAAACCAAAGATTTTGAAAAAAGGAAAGATTTTAGGTAAAAAAAAAAAAAATTTTTTTCAATTTTAGACATAATGAGTTAAGGTGCTCTGCAAGACATCTAGATATTCAGTAGAGAGTTAAAAATATGACTTCTTTGAAAAGAAGTCATAACTAGACATATTGATTTAAGAGTTAATTGAACAAAAGATCCCCAAATAGATCACTGTTTTCTCTAACATCTTGCCTCTACTATTTTCTTTATTCCAACTTTGACCACACCAAATCTCCTCCTATTCTTAAAAAACCCTCACTCACACAAGATATATACATTTCTATTCCCCTCCCTCTCTTTTAAGTCATCTATAATCTGATATCTCACTTCATCATTCAAATGAAACTACTTTCTCCAAAGTTATCAACCTCTTCATTGTCAAATCTAATGACTTTTCCTCAATTCAGATTTTTGTTGAGTTATCTACATTATTTGACACCATTGCTCACTTTTTGTCCTGGACTCTCTCTCCTCACTAGATTTTTTGGGTTTTGTGTTGTTTTGTTTTAATGTTGCTCTCTGATTCTCCTCTTCTCTTACTACTCTTCCTCAGTCATCTTGCTACATCTTCAAACATGGAATATCCATTCCAAGGTTCTGTCCCTGTTCCTTTTTTTTCTCATTCTATACTATCTCATTTTGTGATTGCACCAACTCCCATGGGTTCATTTGTAATCTCTATGGAAATGATTCCTGGATCTATATTCCCAGGCTATCTCTATCCTGAGTTCTAATCCTATATCAGCAACTGCCTTTTTGATAGCTTTGAAGGAGATGACCCACAGGCACCTCAGATTCAACACACCCAAACAAACTCATAAGCTTTCCCTCTCCTATACTTCCCTATTACTGTGGAGGACACTATGATTCCCCTGGATATCCAGACCAATAACCTCATTGTCAGCCTGGATTTCATATTCTCATTTGTTCTCCACACACAATTTGTGGCCAAATCATGCTTGTTGTTTCTACCTTCAGAATTTTTCCAATACTCACTCATCTATCATTCATATTCAGGACTTCATATCTACCTACATTGAAGCCTATTGCAATAGCTTTCAATTTGGTCTTCTTGCCTCAAGACTCTCTACCATTCCAATCTATCATCCAATCAAATGCCAAAATGACTATCTTAATGTTTATATCTATCCATGACATGTTATACACCGTTCCTACTCCATAAACTCCAGTTCCACATTTCCTCCAGGATCAAATTTCATTTGACATTTAATATCTTTCACAACTTCACCTCTCTACCTGTTCTGTTTTCTTATATTTAATTTCCCTCTGTGAACCATCTGTGACCAAGCTACATGCTGGCTCTGACACACAACATACCATTTCCCAACTCTTTGTTCTTCCCCATGCCAGGAATATTTTTCCTTGTGCTCATCACTTTTTAGCTCCCTGCTTTCTACCTTCTATAGGAGGCCTTTTTAGGTACCCCCTTCCCTTTCCCTCACTACTTTCTCTCTGAGATGATCTTCATTTATGTTATACACATCTTGGAGTTATCCATTATTTGTATACAAACTCACATTAGAATGTGAGTTCCTTCTCAGGAAAGACTTTTTATCCCTTTCTTTATACCCTTATTACTTAATATAATAGTTGTAAGTGTTTAATAAATGTTCTTTGACTTTGATCATGAAAGTAGATAAAATCAGCAAGTAAAACATAAGAAAGGATTTAAGAACAGAAACATGATGTATACTTATCTTTATAGGAGAAAAGACAGGCAAGAACACGGGAAAGTGAGATTTTTAAAAAGCTGTCAAGAGTTTAATTTCACCATATCTCTTATTAACTGTACATATGTTTATGAGCACTTGTAAAGACAAATATTTAAGCTATCCAGAGGAATGAAGAGAAATAAGTCTAGATAATTTAAATGTAAAATGCTACCATGGAGAATTTTGATGTTTATTTAAAAGGTAAAGACCTTATTCAGACAAACCTATACTAACTGATTGGCATTTGATTCAGTCTAGTGCCCTCTGGTTGTGGTTCCCCCTTTTCCACAGCTGGATCCAGAAACTCATAGTCTTGGAATATCACAGCTAGCTCCTACTTAGCTCAATCTCTTAGATTGAGAACCTGTACCACTGCCCCATTATGGCTGTGATGTCTGGGTAGGAAGTACAGGGATGGAGGATGTGCTGTACCAATGCATAGATTCTACTCCTGAGTATATAACATCTGCTTCCGAGTTTCTGTCTCTACTAATCTTTCTTTTTGGAAACTGGCAGTTCGATCTCCCCCCATTTTTGCAAATTAATAGTATATAATCTTAATAGGACCTTTAGTGCAGAAGATTCTTTTATTGACTCACTATTCTACTTACCACAGAAGTTCTTTCAAATGTTTTCACCCCTCCCCCAAACCTTGAGTCTTATCTTCCTGTCAAGGCAAACCCTTCTACATGTACAAAAGATCCTTGTCTTAAAAGATCCTTCTACCATGCCTACTTTCTCTTATCTTCCATCATCTCCAATCTACTACCTTCTTCTCCTATAAACATTACTCTGTCTCCCTCTTAAAAAAAAAAAAAAAAAAAAAAAAAAAAAAAAAAAAACTTGCTTAATCCATCTATCCCCACTATCTCTTCTACCTTTTATGATGAAATAAAATGATAATGCCCTGAGAAATTCATCTAAAACAAATGTCTCAACTTCCTTTCCTCTCACTTACTTCTAAACTTACTACAATCTGTCTTCCAACTTCATTATGCAACCAAAATTTCTCCCTCTAAAGTTCTCAATGATCATTTAGCTGCCAAATCTAATGGCCTTTTCTCAAGCCTCATCATTTTTTGATCTCTCTGCAATTCTGATATTGCCAATCATTCTCTTTTCCTTTATATTCTTTTCTCTCTAGGTTTTTGTGATACTGTCTATGTCATGATTCTTCTCTTACCTTTCTAACTGCTCCTCAGTCTTCTTTGCTTTTATTTTCATTCTGACATGCTGCCACTAACCAAACTGATTACTCAATAATTTTATTTTATCAGCTCCCATGGATTCAGTTATCATTTCTATGCTGATGATTCTCAAATATACTTATACATAGCTGTTTGCAAGTTTTCTCCCATATTATACTATGAGTTCCTTGAGATCAAGGATTATCGTCTGCCTTTTTTATTATTCTCAGAATGCAGGACAGTGTTTGGTACCTATTACATGGTTAATAAATATTTATGGACTGATTTGCAGAAGGCAATCCATCTCCTGACCCTGAGCATTTCAACTGGCTGTCCATTGTGTTCAGAATTCTTTCCCTTCTTAAACCCATCCCCTGGTTTCCCTGGCTTCCTTTAAGTCCTAACTAAAATCCTACCTTCTACAAAAAGTCTTTCCAAATCCTTGTTAATTCAAGGTGCCTTGTCTCTTTTGCTTATTTCCAATATATCCCTGTCTAGATCTTGTTTCTACATAATGGTTTGCAAGTTGTTTCCCTCATCAGACTGTGAGATCCTGGAGAACAAGTACTTGTATAATGTGTTTCTTTGGGTTTAATACAGCTATTTAGTACAGTATCAGCCACATAGAAGGTATTAATGAATGCAATTGACTGCTTGACTTTTTTTTAGCTTTGTGTAACTCAAGCTCATATGATTATATCAATGGATGCAGAAAAAAGCCTTTGACAAAATACACCTATTCCTATTAAAAACACTAGAATGCATAGCATTGATGAATTGATGAAATATTTCTTAAAATGATATGTAGTATCTATCTAAAACCAAGAGCAAGGATTATCTATAATGGGGATAAACCTGAAATCTTCCCAATAAGATCAAGGGTGAAGCAAAGATGTCCATTACCATTGCTATTATTCAATATTGTAATTGTACCAGAAATGCTACCTATATCAGATAAGAAAAAAAAAAAAGAAGGAATAAAAATAAGCAACAAAGAAACAAAACTATTACTCTTTCCAGATGATATGATGGCATACTTAAAGAAGCCTAGAGAATCATCTTAAAAACTAATAGAAACAATGAGCAACTTGAGAAAAGTTGCAGGCTATAAAATAAACCTAAATACATCATCAACATTTCTATATGCTACCAATAAAACCTAGCAGCAAAAGATAGAGAAATTTCATTTAAAATAACGACAAACAAATAACCTGGGAGTTTACCTGCAAGACAAAGCCAGGGTCAATACACAATTAAAAAACATTTTTCACACAAATAAAACAGATTCAAATAATTAAATAAATATTAATTGTTCATGGATGGGCCAAGCCAATATAATAAAGATTATAATCCTACCTAAATTAATTTACTTATTCAGTGCCATAACAATGAAACTAAGAAAGAATTAAATTCATCTAGAACAAAAGGTCAAAAGTATCAAGGGAATCAATGAAAAGAAAAATGTTAAGTAAGGTGGTTTAACAGTTCCAAATTTCAAACCATTACAAAGCAGTAATATAAACAGTCTAATAATACTGCCTAAGAAATAGAGTGGTATATCAGTGAAATGAATTCTTTCCATAATAAACAGTAGTAAATAACCACAGTAATCTAATGCTTGATAAACCCAAAGATCTAAGTTTTGGGAGTAAGAACACAGCATTTGACAAACATTGTTGGGAAAACTGGAAAGCATATTGCAAAAGCTAGGATAGACCCAACATATTACACTGTACACTAAGGTACAGTCAAAATGATTAAATGATTTAGACATAAAGGGCAACATTATAAGTAAATTTGGGTATCATGAAAAAACATGCCTATTACCTCTATGGAAAAGAGAAGAGTTTAGGATCAACATAAACACAGAGAGGATTACAGAAAGTCAAAAAAAAAAAAAAAAAAAAAAAAAAGATAATTTTGATTACACAAAATTAAGAAACCTGGACACAAACAAAACTAATACAGTCAAAATTAAAATGATAACAGGAAAAGGGAAAAAAATAGCAAGTTTTAAGGTTTTATTTCTCAAATATATAGGGAACTGAGTCAAATTTATAAAAAATAAGAGCCATTCCCCAGTTGATAAATGGTCAAAGGACATGAACAGGTAGTCTTCAAAAGAAATCAAAGTTTATCAATAGTCACCTGAAACAATTCTCTAAATCATTACTGATTAGAGGAATGCACATTAAAACAACTCTAAGATACAACCCCATAATAATCAGGTCATCTAACATGACACAAAAGGAAAATGACAAACGCTATAGAATAATTGGGAAACTAACTCTTGGTGAAGTTGTAAACTGGTTCAACCATTCTGGAGAACAAAATACAACTATGTCCAAAGGACTAAAAAAATTATGTATATTCTTTGATTCAGCAATATCACTACTAGCTCTGTATCCCAAAGAGATCAAAGGGAAAAGGACCTATCTGTATAAAAGTATCTATAGCAACTCTATTTGTGGTGGCAAATTATTGAAAAATGAGAGGATGCCAATCAATAGGAGAATGCCTAAACAAGTGTGGTTATATAATTGTGATGGAATACTATCAAACTATAAACAAGATGAGCAGAATGTTGTCAGAAAAACCTGAAAAGACTTATATGAACAGATTCAAAGTGAAATAAGCAGAACCACGAAAACATCATACACAGTACTAGCAACATCCTAAGGATGATCAAATGTGAAAGACTTAGTTATTCTGATCAACACAATGTTCCAAGACAATTCCAAAGAACCCATGATGAAAAATACTATCCCTCCAGAGAATAAATTCATAAACTCTAAATACAGATTGAAATATGTTTTTATATACTTTATTTTTATTGTTTTATTTTGTTTTCTCTTACAGCATGGCTAATATGGAAATTTGTTTTGCAGGACTTCAAAAAAAATAAAATGCTTTGCAAACTTTATAAAAAAAAAAAAGTAAAATGATTTTTCTTTGATTTCTGCTAAGCTAGTGTAAATCCTAAATATCACTTAAACAAACAGATTACTCCCCTTGCTTAGGATCCTGCTTTTGTAAGCAAGTACTAAAATAAAATAAATTTTGTTAGTACTATGCCAATTTATTTTCTGTATATCTTATATAAATGCATGCTTTATTATTTATAATTTTAGTATTTAAAAAAAAAAACCCTGTATCAGAAACAGGGATCTCTCTCTCTAAATAGATAAATATAGATATAGAAATACATTTCCATACATCAGCATAAAAGTATTTCTTCATTTTTTTTAGGCGGTGAGGATTAAAAATGCCTAAGTTTTTTTGTTCATTACTAAGCATGAATTCTTAAGACTTATAAAGTTCCTCCCATCCTTACTGTTTGGCAAAAGCTGAGTCCTAGTTAAAGTGACCATCTAAACAATTCCCTCTTTCCACATTGGACCTGGGTAGATAGTAACATCTGTTTACATATTCTAGTCCCAAAATTGCTACAATTGGCCTGTGACTCCATTAGCTTCATATAGATCTAAACTCAGAAGATAGGACAATCTGACAAAAATCTGAAAGTCCAAGTAAGGAAGCAAGATTCTCTTCTATAAATAAGGAAAAATCAAGACACTAACTTTTTGCCAACATAAAATTTGAGGATCTAACTCCTAGCTGTTACTATTTATGCTATGGTTTCAAAGCCTATAGATTCCTCATAGGCCTAGGAAAACACGCCAAATTAGGACTACCCTTTGGCTCCTCAGCAACTGTGTTTCTAACCAATTGATTCCAAGAATCACTTGATTACAGCAATATTTCATTATACAGATCTGTTCTCTAATACACCAAGTTCTAAGCCTGGGTCACTTTGCATTTTTTGGTAAGGCCATGGATTTACCAAAATCGACAATTTAGGAAGCATTTGTTGGCAAGTATCAATAAGTGCCCCCCCCCCATTCTAATTCAATAATCAAAATTTCAAAAAATGTTTTCATCCTTTAATCCCAGTGTCCAAGTTCTCCTGGTTACTACTCTTAGAATAAATAAGATAAAATCATCTCACTCAGGATTATAATATAATCTAATATATATAACCTATTCACAAATAATAATGCAAGGAAGAGTATGAGAAATACCATATGAGAGATATAAACTAATAAGAGGGTTCAGAAAAAAGGAGATATTACTTCCGATTTCCTATACTAGCCCAAGTGAGCTGCTCATCTCCATGGATGATTTACAATCTCTTGCCTCTGAACTTCTGACTCCCAGTCAAGAACATCCTAGTCCCTCATCCTTTAGTGTTTAGCTTAAATAAAATCTTTCTTAAAGCTTTCCTAATGATCTCCACCAAAAATATACTTTTATTTCTTGGAACTTTTAAAGCTCTTTATAGCATTATTTACGCTATGCCTTGCAGGGTAGCTTTTTGTGTTTATGTCTAAACATATATTTGAACATAAGCCTCTTGTGTAAAAATATTGTATCATATTTATTATCTTATTTTTCTACAGAATTATAGAATCATATACATTTATTACAGAGTCTTATGTATTCTTTTTCTGGTAGTACTGAATTGAATTTGTAAGGTTTTATTCTATACTTTGAAGATAGTCAATTCTAGATTCAGATCATGTCCTATTTAATATGAATGTCCAATTGAGTACAAAATTTAACCAATTCATTATAATTTGTACTATAAGAAATTATTTAGTGGATAGGCAGCCAGCCTTAAAAACCAAGAAGACTGGAGTTCAAGTCCTTCCTCAAAAGCATACTGGCTCTGTGATGCTCATAAAGTCCCAAAACCTCTCAGGTAATTCTCTAGGACTTTAAGTGGCAGAGAAACTAGAGATTTGTGTTGGTCAAAGGAATTTTTTCTATACCAGTGAAATCAAAGATCTAGTCTCTATCCTTAAAGATGATGTATATTATTTTAATTAAGCATATTTAATTTAAAAATTGAGTATATATCCAAGTTGAAAAGTTGAAATAGAATTTTCTTAACATGTTAATTTGGCTCAACTTTTATTTTGACTCAGAATTCTAAGATAAAAAATTACTCAGAAAATTTTAGAGAAAATACTCTTTAATATAAACAAAAACTACTCTATTCTATGACATTTTAAAGGATGTTAATACCTATGTGTTGCTCTAACACAAGTATACCTACAATAGCCTGCTTCCAGTTTCTGAAAAAAGTTAATGGCAATATATGTAAGAAATCAATCAATAAGTATTTATGTAAAGTACTGAACTGAGCTAAGTAGTAAGATATACAAAGATGAAAAATACAAAAACAAATTTTGTTTAAGGTAAAAATTCAAGATTGTAAATATAAAAAAATCTTAAGTGTTATTGACACCACAATATCTAGAATGATTGAAAAAGAAAAAAATGATTTGGATTTAAAATGTGTTGATTATTTCATGGTCAAATGACAAAAAAGAAAATTATTCATGAGTCCAATACTACATATCCTATTTTGTATACATCTAATAGAATATGCTTCATTTGTCATTAAAAGCCTTTTTGGATAGGTCAAGGTTGCTAGAGTTCATTGCTTTGTATATTATAGTTTAAAGAATGCTCCAAATTCAATGTTTTTAACTTTTTAATCTATGGGGGAAGAAAAAAAAAAACTTCCTATAAACTGAGATTAATGCCTGCTAATGCACTGAAGAAAGAAAAACTGAAACCTTCCTTCTACTATAAAAACAAAATAGTGTGGCCTCTGTTTCTTTTCTGATAAGAGTCTTAAATACCAAACAGTTAACTGCATAATAACATTTACTAGCAGCCAGGCAGCCTGCTTAGCAGATATATAAAGCAGGTAAAAGGAGAAAAAGTTAATTTCTTGGCTGAATGATTCCATCGGTAGCTATAGGGCAAACTAGAAAGTCTTTTAGTAAAGTAGCAGTTGATTCTTCTATCAATCTGCAGCACACATACTCTTCCAAGGAATGCATTAAATATGAAAATCATATCCCGTTATCATCTGTTTCCAGCTTTCAGCCCAGTAAGCTTTTCTTAATGAATGCTGTAGCCTAAGGGACAAGCATGCTGTTGGCTTTTCTGAATAATGGAGTGATGCTACCATTTTTGCTTATTACAATATCGACTAGCTGAGGGGGTTTCACACATAGTCACAAGTGACTACTCTTGCCAGCATGCTCCAAGTTATTACAAGATGTTTTTAGACATTTCATCTAAAAGAGCTTTACTGCTTTTAGTGAAGAAAACATCTATGGTCTTGAACTGTATCATTTATATGGAGATAGGAAGAAGGATTAGAAGCCTGCATTACAGCAGATATATAGCAGAATATATTTAAGTATTCCTTGTCAATCTTTTTGTCTGTTGCTTAGATATGCAATCATTTTTTTTACTTCTTCTGTGAAAAAGGTCAAAATGTACAAAATTATAAATACAAAGCAAGAATCAAAACAGCACATTTTTCTTCATTTACAATACACTGCAGTTTATAAAATCACTTTTTCCTAGAAAACCAAAAGATATTCAGATTTCCTTTCTTTGAATTTTGTTCTTTATATTTCAGACTTGTTTTTAGTAAATCAAACAAGAACTGAAAGCAATAATTCCAACATTAAAATTATTTCATGTGATTTAATCAAAATGTGTTTTATAACAAAATTACATTAAATAAAATCTTGATTTTAATTTATTAGCTCTTTAGAATTTATTAGCTCTTAAGATAAAATTTATTTATTTTAACTTTTTAAGTACCTTTTCATCATTGTCTTGGTGTATGTCCTTCACTCCCAGGTTATTTTTTATTGATAGAGGCATCTTCTTGATTTGAGTCTTATATTCCATCTAAATACAAACAAAGCCAATACTAAAAATCATGGTATGAACAATAATTTCACCAATTAATTACAGTGCATAATAAGTAACAGAGTAGAAAATGAGAAGTGATTTTTGTCACTTAGAAATTTATGTCTCAGAAAATTAAAGACATCAAATAATATGTAAGATACCAAAGAATTCATGGGACCACAGATTCTATATAAGTTATCTATTACAATGTCCTTATTTTACAAAGGACCCATTTTATAAAATTTTACATGTTTCTCCACACCCAAAAAAAAAAAGTTTACTAAGTCTTCTATCATCAGTTATCAAGGCACGTAAAACCTTGAAATAAGAAGCAACTAGTTGATAAATTTGTTTGGAGATGATATTAAAAACTTATAGCTGTCTTTTCATTAAGTATGATTTTGTATAAAATGAAAAAAATCAATCCTGTCCATATTCTATGATGCCTCATTAATGTTTGATTATAGACAAAATTATAGGGTCATTAATTTAACCAGAAACAACAATTTATATCACTTTTTAGTGAACTAGAAGAATGAAATAAAAACTTGCTAATATCACAAATAACATCAGAAATGTATCTTCATTTATACTACATTTCTATTTGAAGTGAAATAATCTGACTTTTGCTTAACAACTAGGCAAAAAGAAACATTACTTCAATATATCATTAATTAAAACCTTAGAACAT
This sequence comes from Sarcophilus harrisii, assembly GCF_902635505.1. NCBI lineage: Eukaryota > Metazoa > Chordata > Mammalia > Dasyuromorphia > Dasyuridae > Sarcophilus > Sarcophilus harrisii. The sequence goes on from NC_045427.1 coordinate 149,275,673, forward strand.
GATTCAAGACAGTGGTCTATCATATATACATACTAGAACATTAAAAAAAAATTGTCATGCTACATTACAATACAAAACATATCTTTTAAACAACAAAGTTTTAACTCAGGTCTTAATCTAATAAAAGACAAAATCTGTACCTTATTTTAAAATATAAAATAGGTAATAATGTCTGAAATACATTTAATTTCTTAAAATATTTTAAAACTCTAAATTTCATTTTTGCTCCATTTTGCTAAGGGTTTTTTAAAATTTACATAATGCTAAGAATATTTTTTAAAAGGATGGCTTAAAATGGATACCATTTTTTATGTCCTAAAATAATTACAAATGATTCTTTTAAATGAGTTGAAAGGAAGAAGATAAAGAAAAAAGCAATGAAGGAATATCTCTTTAAATGTAGAAACTATGCCTTCAAACTTACCACTTAATTTTCTTAGCCCTTAAAGTTAAAAATAAACATTCTGTATAAACTTAAAAGAAAAGTATCATTAAAAGAAAAACACTAACAACAAATATATATTTAGTTGGTCAAAACAAAAATTCTTTTCTACTTCCATACAGAAAATTTTATCTTGCCTTTGTCCTGTAAACTTAATAATAACCATTCACATTTCACAAACCTTTCCTGCACGCTGGCATTGAGCCAGTGTTTTACCATTCTTTGTTCATCCATTTCTGAGTAGTAATTGACAAAGACAGTGTCTGTTCTCAATAGATACAAGTGTTTTATTCAACTCATTTTCCCTACTAAATGTGATTTGATACCAACATAAAGACTTGGAAAAAAAAAAAAAAGATTAAAAAAAGCACATGTAAAAGTCCAGTCAGGATTGATATCAATGCATTTGAAAGACTTACTGAACAGACGTTACTTTCTTCTAAATTGACACTGTAAATCGAAATTGTACATTTTGAAATCAGAATAATGGATACAAAATATGTTTTGTTTTGTTTTGTTTTTTACCCTGAGGAATCAAGCTCTTCTAAAAATTCTTTACTCTTTCCTAGCCTCATGATTTGCATACACGATAGAAGCAGTTGAGTATTAAGGATAAAAAGCCCTTTCTGACACATATTGGCTGAGTGAACTTAGGGAAGTTGCTTAACTTCTCAGAGTCGTGGTCACCTGTATAACAATTATTAGGCAGCAAAGCAATGGTAGATCTGTATTGTTAGAAGCAATTTTATCACTGAATCTCTCACACCAGTGATACTATAGGTTCAGACAAAGACAGGAAACAGAGAGACAGAAACAGAGACACCGACAGAGAGAGTTTTCCAAGTCTTTTTAAGGTATTAAAATTTATACAAATTTTAATTTGTATTTTAGGACAAATTCTCAGTAACAGAAAAATCACCACTCACTGGATTATATAATATTTGGATTTATATTTCTACATTTATAAATTTGGATAACCACTTAAAAGTACGTCCCCATTTTAGCTAGTCATATTATTTTTACAAATTATTTTACAAATTAACTAATGAATACATATTAATATGTTATACAGAATATAATCTACAGTAAATACTTGACAACAATCCTTCCAAAACCTTTTTTTTTTAATTATAATAACTTTTTATTGACAGAACCCATGCCAGGGTAATTTTTTACAACATTGTCCCTTGCACTCACTTCTGTTCCGATTTTTCCCCTCTCTCCCTCCACCCCCTCCCCTAGATGGCAAGCAGTCCTATACATGTTGAATATGTCCTAGTATATCCTAGATACAATATATGTGTGCAGAACCAAATAGTTCTCTTATTGCACAGGGAGAATTGGATTCAGAAGGTAAAAATAACCCGGGAAGAAAAACAAAAATGCAAGCAGTTTACATTCATTTTCCAGTGTTCTTTCTTTGGGTGTAGCTGCTTCTCTCCATCATTGATCAACTGAAACTGAGTTAGGTCTCTTTGTCAAAAAAATCCACTTCCATCAGAATAAATCTTCATACAGTATCGTTGCTGAAGTATACAATGATCTCCTGGTTCTGCTCATTTCACTTAGCATCAGTTCATGTAAGTCTCGCCAATCCTCTCTGTATTCATCCTGCTGGTCATTTCTTACAGAACAATAATATTCCATAACATTCATATACCACAATTTACCCAACCATTCTCCAATTGATGGGTATCCATTCATTTTCCAGTTTCTAGTCACTACAAACAGGGCTGCCAGAAACATTTTGGCACATACAGGTCCCTTTCCCTTTGTTAGTATCTCTTTGGGGAATAAGACCAGTAGTAGCACTGCTGGATCAAAGAGTATGCACAGTTTGATAACTTTTTGGGCATAACTCCAGATTGCTCTCCAGAATGGTTGGATTCGTTCACAACTCCACCAACATATGCATCAGTGTCCCAGTTTTCCCGCATCCCCTCCAACATTCATCATTATTTTTTCCTGTCATCTTAGCCAATCTGACAGGTGTGTAGTGGTATCTCAGAGTTGTCTTAATTTGCATTTCTCTGATCAACAGTGATTTGGAACACTCTATTTCATATGAGTGGTAATACTTTCAATTTCAATTTCATCATCTGAAAATTGTCTGTTCATATTCTTTGACCATTTATCAATTGGAGAATGGCTTGATTTCTTATAAATTAGAATCAGTTCTCTATATATTTTGAAAATGAGGCCTTTATCAGAACCTTTAACTGTGAAGATGTTTTGCCAGTTTGTTGCTTCCCTTCTAATCTTGTTTATATTAGTTTTGTCCAAAACCTTTTTTACTCAAGATTTTAGCAGTAGACGAAATTTCAGGGACCAAATTCTTATTTACCTAACTTTCAAAGACCATCTCAAATTTTCTTAACTTCTTCTCCATTCAGGTTTTATTAATTTAATTTTCATAGCATCTTAATGGCATGCTTTACTCTCGCCTCATAAAGCAATCTACTCTACCTCCTTTCCTTCCAAAATATCTCTTTCAGATCCATATTAACTCTCACAACTTAAAGTACCAAATTACTTATGTCTATTCAGTATCTTCCGATTCAAAACAACTCCATAAATAATCTCTCAGATCTCATTTTGCAAAACATAGCTCTATTAAAACCCAGGATATTAAACTGACTCCAAAAGTAACATTAACTTTTATATTATCCTTATGTTAACTTTTTATCTTACACACTGCATTGTTTGATACTAAGTCTGAATATGGGAAGACTTTTCTATTGTATTCATGACTTACTATGGAAAAATAGATTGATAAAGCAAAACAAAAGACATATACATAAACTTAAATGTGTAGCAATTTTTTTGTTTCTTAGACTAGTGTAAAATAACTTTTTTGAGGCAATGCTTTTCTAAAGGCTAACAAGAGATTCTACTTCTGGAAGAATCATTAGTATTATCTTGCCCAGTATTGATGATTTTATTCATTGCAACTGTATCTTCAAGCATCTAGCATTGTATCTGGCACATAATAAGTACGTGTTTAATGAATGTTTAACTGTTAAATCTTTTTTGCTTATTTATTCTATGCTAAGTACTTTCCTTCATTTCTTTCATCTTTTCTGTCTCTTTTCTGTAAATATGTCTACCATCATCCAGTAGTGGATAACTGGATTTAAGAGTCAGGAAGATCTGAATTCAAATCCTACTTCAGACATCCAAAATCTGATCCTAAGCAAATCACTTCACCTCTTAGCTTCCTCATTTGTCAAATGAGTAAAGGGAATGGCTTCTAAACTCCTTTGAAACTCTAGATGATCCTTATGATCTCAGAATTTATTCTATTTTTGCTTCCTCAGGTTCATAGTTCATATCAACTCTCAATAATCACTAAATTGTTGTTCAATGTATCTTAATATTTGCATGTTTCATCATTTATAAAATCTGTTATTTTGATCATACTTTCCAAATTAACTGAATATATCATTAAGAGGTATAAAAAAGTACTTTCAAAATTTGGATACACAATTTTATAATTACATGGAGCAGAATCACATTGATTTCATTTTCTTTATACTGCAGTTGCACATATTGGCAATTTGATAGACCAATTTTTTAATTAAAAACACATTTACTGAGTACCTATTATGTACAAGGAACTACTGCAGGCATTAAGGGATGAATAAGACAGAGGCCCTATAACTTGAGAATCTAGTCTGAAAGAGAAAAAGGCAAGTTCACAATATAATATGCTTAAATGTTTAGAAGTACAAAGAAAATGTTATATCTTCACTTTTTTCATTAATGAAATGCTCTGTAGCTATGGCTAAGAAATTAGGAAATCTTCTTAAAAATCCACTCTCAAAAAAAATTACTCCAGTTTCACCTGAAGAATTTTATACAGGCTAAATGTCAGCTATTTATTGCTCACCAGTTTGCATACATAAGCAGCATTCATAACAAGGGTCAACGTTAGAGACACTGAAGTCATGATTAAAAATGTCAAGACTGTATCCCCTGGAGATTCACTTATTTCCCACATTTTTTATGTTGAAATGCAGAAATATAACCATTTGTGAAAAATATTTCTTCTTACAGACTCAAAAAAGTATACAGAGTATAACTAAGTTATTTTGTTTTATTACACTATTTTAAAAGCTCTACAACAGTTTTCTAATTTATCATCTGACTAGAAAACAATAATTCATACTAAACAGAACTCTGGGAGTTCCAATAATTTCCCATGTGGAACTTTGCCTATTTAAGTATTTCAAAACCCTAATAGTGGAATCTTCTTTTTGATGATAGGTAGGTAGAGTGCCAAGCCTCGAGTCATAATATTATGAGTTCAAATCCAGACTCAGATACTTACTAGCAGTCACTTCACTTCATTTGTCTCAGTTTTCTCATCTGTAAAATGTGCTAGAGAAGGAAATGACAAACTACTTTAGTATCTTTGCTAAGAAAATCCCAAATGGGGTCATGAAGAGCCAGACCTAACTGAAAAAACTGAATTACAAATCTAGTTTAAATCTTTTTCACTGACACTTTTGGTGGAACCTGTTAAGGAACAGGTCAATTCTCTGAGAGCCTCCACAGCTGTGGATCATAACATCTGAAGAAGTGGCAAGGCAGCCTTTGCTGATATAGGTGTTGCGGACTAGGAATGAGATAAATTGGAGGCAGAGGGAAGAGGAGAGAGATCAGCCAACACAATAGCCTCGCAGTCAGAGAGGTCAGAGAACAGCAACTGCCTCTCAGTCTCTCTGTATCATCCTCTCACAAGAGAAGATCAATTCTGGGTTGGATCTCCAGCGGCCACTTTCAGGTGGCTCCTGTGTATTCCAACATGAACCGAAATAGGTGCTCCTTTATCCATATGACAAAATAAGTTTTCATATATTTGAAGGCAGAGTGACACAGTGTGTTATGAGCCAGAACTTGAAACAAGGTGATAACTCAAGGGAGATGTTAGAATCCTAGTGTTAACTCAATGGAATAGATACAATGCTTATTGGTTCACACATTAGAGCAAATCCTTTTTTTTTTTTTAATAGCTTTTTATTTACAAGTTATATGCATGGGTAATTTTACAGCATTGACAATTACCAAACCTTTTGTTCCAATGTTTCCCCTCCTTTCCCTTGCCCCCTGCCCTAGATGGCAGGATGACCAGGAGATGTTAAATATATTAAAGTATAAATTAAATACAAAATAAGTATACATGACCAAACCGTTATTTTGCTGTATAAAAAGAATCAGACTCTGAAATATTGTACAATTAGCCTGTGTAGGAAATCCAAAACACTGGCAGTCAAAAATATAGGGATTGGGAATTCAATGTAATGGTTCTTAGTCATTTCAGTCATCTCCCAGAGTTCTTTCGCTGAGTGTAGCTGGTTCAGTTCATTACTACTCCATTGGAACTGATTTGGTTCATCTCATTGCTGAAGATGGCCAGGTCCATCAGAATTGATCATCATATAGTATTGTTGTTGAAGTATATAATGATTTCCTGGCCCTGCTCATTTCACTCAGCATCAGTTCGTGTAAGTCTCTCTAGGCCTTTCTGAAATCATCCTGTTGGTCATTTTTACCGAACAATAATATTCCATAATATTCATATACCACAATTTATTCAGCCATTATCCAATTGATAGGCATCCACTCAGTTTCCAGTTTCTGGCCACTATAAAGAGGGCTGCCACAAACATTCGTGCACATACAAGGTCCCTTTCCCTTCTTTAGTATCTCTTTGGGATATAAGCCCAGTAGTAACACTGCTGGATCAAAGGGTATGCACAGTTTGATAACTTTTTGAGCATAGTTCCAAATTGCTCTCCAGAATGGTTGGATGTATTCACAATTCCACCAACAATGTATCAGTGTCCCTGTTTTCCCACATCCCTCTAACATTCTGCATTATCTTTCTCTGTCATTCTAGTCAGTCTGACAGGTGTGTAGTGGTATCTCAGAGTTGTCTTAATTTGCATTTCTCTGATTAATAATAACTTGGAGCATCTTTTCATATGGCTAGAAATAGTTTCAATTTCTTCGTCTGAGAATTGTCTGTTCATATCCTTTGACCATTTATCAACTGGAGAATGGCTTGATTTCTTATAAATTAGAGTCAATTCTTTATATATTTTGGAAATGAGGCCTTTATCAGAACCTTTGACTATAAAAACATTTTCCCAGTTTATTGCTTCCCTTCTAATCTTGTCTGCATTAGTTTTGTTTGTACAAAAACTTTTCAATTTGATGTAATCAAAATTTTCTGTTTTGTGATCAGTAATGATCTCTAGTTCTTCTCTGGTCATAAATTAGAGCAAATCCTTACAAAGTGATAAGTCAGTTGCCTAATTTAGCATGGTACTTAGCAAATTCTCTAACTCATTAATGTATTTAAGTACTCATTGGAGTTCACAAGTATGGGAGATTCACAAAGTTAACTCCTTTGTGAATTCACACCTCCCTTAATCCCTCCCTCAGAGAAGGAGTCAACCTTTGGGAGATCATATATAAAGAAGCTCTTAGAGAGGGGAGAATCAGTCAGTTCAGAAGAAGCTTACTTCTGTTGGGAGTTGAGTTAGAATGAGAGCACTCTGGGAGGAAACCTACAAGCCCACTCTTGGAGGTGGAGTCAGATTCATTCAGTCTTCCACCTTTGTGCTGGCTGGAGGCTGAAGAAAGCAGAGGCAGAAGCAAAGGACAAAGCTGAAAGAGCTCTTAAACCAAGAAAAGAGAGAGGCCTCAAAGAAAGCTAATTGGGCTTGGAAAGAGATAAGAAATAAATGTTTGGATTTTATCAGCTGGCTGTATTTGAAGTGATTATTACTTTGAACAGAAACTAAGGCTGCCTCCAGAAAACCTCCCCAAGAAACCTGTTCCCAGAGAACCATTATATTATATTTAAAAGAAGAAGAACGCCACATTTTGGCGCCCAACTGTGGGGCTGACAGGATCCTGATTTCAGTTGAAAAACCTCTGATCCTGAATCCAGGGGAAAAGTCTCTCGCTTTCTTTTGATTTAGAACATTGGTGGTCATGACCTACATTAAACAGTATAGTTGGAATCAAGAAATTCTGAGTTTTAATCTGGTCTCAGATGCTTATTTCTTCTGTGATGATCCTGAGAAACTCAATTAACTATCCTCAGCCTCCATTTCCTCATCTGAAAAGTGTGGATAATAATAGTACTTACCTCACAGGATTGTTGTGAATATAAAATACATAAAAGGTCTCTGCAAAACTATCTATATCTCTATATGTATGCATATACATATATATAAATATACATAACATATATATATATAGTGAATCATTATTATTATACAAAACCTAAAGTGATGACTATGTGACATCACATAAGTGAAGAACTTTTAAAAATTAAATCTTTGAGCATTCCTAAATATTTATTTGTGGAGAAACCTGGCTTTTAGCTAGAATCTTCAACATTTACACCAAAGAGAGGCCTTTGTTATATAAAACAGAGCTTCTAAATTTTTCCACTCACAACACCTTTTCACCCCTAGAAATGTTTACCTCAACCTCAAATATATAGGTATGTGAAATAGAAATAAGAATAAGAAATAAATTTACTGATAATACATCATAATTTCATGACATATTCAGTTATGTAATCTCATGTGGGATTAAAACCCACAATTTAAGAAGCTTTGACATACAAACATTAATTCTCTTTTACAGCTTCAATTTAGAATAACTCATGAAAACAATATCACTAAAGATTACTGCAAAGCAATATATCTAAGACTAACACTAGAACCAACATTTCAAAACTCAGCTCTACACTATTTCCATTATACCATATCTTCTTTACTTAGTAATTTCTAACCCCAAAGACACTTAAAAAAAAGAGTAACCAAAAAAAAGAACATCAAGAAGTACTGTCTTATAGTTCCTATATATTTTACTACTACTATTCAGAAGCCTATATGACTTATAAAGTAGCAAGGAAGAAAAGCCTAGAATAATCATAAGCTTGAAATCCCAAATCAATTATTTCAGGTTAAAAGGAATCCTGAGCCACAAAATTAAGAAAAAGAGACAAATGTGTTAAGGTCAGTTGTTTCCCTCTTCTAACCTTTGCCATCAAAACCAATTTGTTCTATTATTGGAAGCAAAATAAAATAAAATAAAATAAAAATAAAAACTGAATGGTAAGAACATTCATGGAAGAATGGCTAATTAAGGCTAATTACCAATTGGCCAATACTCTATTAGCATATGCTTGGAGAAAGAATGGCCCTGCCCGATACTCTGTGCAGGTTTGATCTGTTTGGCATATAGAGAGATTGAGGCAGGATTTAGAGGGTGGAGTAGGATTAGTGACCTGGCTCAGAGTGGGAGAAGAAAGAGGAGATTCCTGTGTCCCCAAGCCCTCCTTTCCCTTTGATAAAAGAATAAAAATCAAGGACTTTTGCTTATCCTGACTTCAGCACAGTTCACAGGTAAGTAAATGAAAATTAGACACAGTAAATAAAAGGCAACCAGAAAAGGACAGGTCAGGAAAAGGCTTCTTTAAAAAAAGGACATTAATGACCTAGAAAAAAATAACAAAATTCATATGGAAAAGCAAAAGGTCAAGAATTTCAAAGGAATTAATGAAAAAAAAAAAATCAAATGAAGGTAGCTTAGCTGTACCAGATCTAAAATTATATTACAGAGCAGCAGTTACCAAAACCATTGGTATTGGCTAAGGAATAGATTAGTTGATCAGTGGAATAGATTAGGTTCAAAGGACAAAACAGTCAACAACTATAGCAACCTAGTGTTTGACAAACCCAAAGATCCCAGCTTTTGGGATAAGAACTTACTGTTTGACAAAAATTACTGGGAAAATTGGAAACTAATATGGCAGAAACTAGGCATTGATCCACATTTAACATCATACACCAAGATAAGGTCAAAATGGGTCCATGACCTAGGCATAAAGAATGAGATAATAAATAAATAAGAGGAACACAGGATAGAGCTTACCTCTCAGACCTGTGGAAGAGGAAGGAATTTATGACCAAAGAAGAAATAGAGATCATTACTGATCACAAAATAGAAAATTTTGATTATACAAAATTGAAAAGTTTTTGTACAAACAAAACTAATGCAGACAAGATTAGAAGGGAAGCAATAAACTGGGAAAACATTTTTACAGTCAAAGGTTCTGATAAAGGACTCATTTCCAAAATATATAGAGAATTGACTATAATTTATAAGAAATCAAGCCATTCTCCAATTAATAAATGGTCAAAGGATATGAACAGAGAATTTTCAGATGATGAAATTAAAAGTATTACTACTCATATGAAAGAATGTTCCAAATCACTATTGATCAGAGAAATGCAAATTAAGACAACTCTGAGATACCACTACACACCTGTCAGACTGACTAGAATGACAGGGAAAGATAATGCGGAATGTTAGAGGGGATGTGGGAAAACAGGGACACTGATACATTGTTGGTGGAATTGTGAATACATCCAACCATTCTGGAGAGCAATTTGGAACTATGCTCAAAAAGTTATCAAACTGTGCATACCCTTTGATCCAGCAGTGTTACTACTGGGCTTATATCCCAAAGAGATACTAAAGAAGGGAAAGGGACCTTGTATGTGCACGAATGTTTGTGGCAGCCCTCTTTATAGTGGCCAGAAACTGGAAACTGAGTGGATGCCTATCAATTGGATAATGGCTGAATAAATTGTGGTATATGAATATTATGGAATATTATTGTTCGGTAAAAATGACCAACAGGATGATTTCAGAAAGGCCTAGAGAGACTTACACGAACTGATGCTGAGTGAAACGAGCAGGGCCAGGAAATCATTATATACTTCAACAACAATACTATATGATGATCAATTCTGATGGACCTGGCCATCTTCAGCAATGAGATGAACCAAATCAGTTCCAATGAAGCAGTAATGAACTGAACCAGCTACACTCAGCGAAAGAACTCTGGGAGATGACTGAGATGACTAAGAGCCATTACATTGAATTCCCAATCCCTATATTTTTGCCTGCCAGCGTTTTGGATTTCCTACACAGGCTAATTGTACAATATTTCAGAGTCCGATTCTTTTTGTACAGTAAAATAATGGTTTGGTCATATATACTTATTGTGTATCTAATTTATGTTTTAATACATTTAACATCTACTGGTTATCCTGCCATCGGGGGGAGGGGGGAGGGGGAAGGAGGGGAAAAATTGGAACAAGAGGTTTGGCAATTGTCAATGCTGTAAAGTTACCCATACATATAGCTTGTAAATAAAAGGCTATTAAAATTTAAAAAAATAAAAAGAGGATATTAAGATGAGATATGAGAGGGACAACACTAAAGATCTATGAAAAAAGTAGGAAATATGATTTATACAAGTAACAGAAAATAAGGGGATTTGGTTAGAGTTTAAAGGAAGAAGCTGTGTATAATCAACCTAGAAAGATAAGTTAGTAAACCTGTGAAGGTCCTTATTCTGTGGGGAAATTACTTCATTATTTATACCTAGTTTTATGTGGATAGAAAATTGTCTAACTCTAATGCTTACAATAAGCATCAGGCTGACCTTAGAGATGCTACAGAGAAGGAAGATATTTATATATAAGGAATACTTATATTCCAACCAAGACATTTTGGATCTGCTCAAAACCTGTTTGTGAGTTCTTCAAATTAAATGTTTATACTTGCCATGCTGATATATCTCAAGCAACCTCACCTGGGAATAGCTCATTTCTGGAAATTGCCTACAAGTAGTTTGGGTGCTGGTGCTCTGTTCTAAAATCTGCAAAATATAAGATTTACAGAAGATAAGAGGAAAAAGCTATACTTTATCTAGTTCTCCTTTCTGCCAAATGATCTAATATAATTCTTTATAATTTTTTTTTTTCAGATTTTGGGGTTTGTTCTTGACCTGCAATTATGGTATCAGAAGTGGGACCCCTAATGATTAGCCCAAGTCATGGAAACCTTTAGTTTGAATATGGAAGCTGAGTAAGACTCTACATTCTCAAGATTGAGGTTAGGGAGGTGGGATTGACCAATACTAGATGGAATCAGACTTGGTGAATGTTCTGGGTTCAAATCAAACACAGCCAAGGACCTGGATTAGAACTGGGGACTCTAGCATTCAGTAATTTAAGGAGCTGTTTGGCTTTAACCCAAAGCAAAATGTAGTGAAGTTAGAATTAACCAAACTGTAATTTGGAACTCTGCCCAAAGGGCTATGCATACTCTTTGCAGTGCTAATACAATGGATCACTTTAGCAGATGTTTGTATAGTTGACTGAACAACTCTGATGAGCTATTTACCCAAAATTAGTTCTATACAAAGACAATCCTAAATTAGTAAGAATAAACAGTGAGGTAGGCTTTGATTGGGACTTTCATTTCCAAAGTTTTTTGGTGTACACAGGGTCTGCAAGGTATTTACCTTGCAGATTTTTGAAGGGGAACATCCACTCAGTTACTTAGACTGCTACAAATAGTAGCAGAAAGTGAGCTTAGAAAGGTAAGAAAAATTAATTAATTCTCATACCTAAAAAAGCTCTCAGCTATTTCAAAGAGAATGAGCTGAGACTTACTCTCACTGATCTTTTGATTAGACTTTCAGTGTGAGATAAAAAGGAAAAAGTAATGCAAGATACATTTTCTCTCTATCTTTAAAGGTCTGGCCAGGCTACAATTGCAAAGATAATAAACAGATTAAAAAAAGAAAATCTTTTTCCTGTTTCGTCAAAATTTATGGCGTTATAAACTAGAGACTAAATTTGTAATTGAAATGCAATATTTTAATTGTAAATTTTCAAATAGTTGTTTTTAGGTTTTTGTAATTGCTGAAATATTTTAATGGATATTTGGAAGGTTTACAGCTTGGATTTAGATTATGGACAAAGGGCATGTAGCTTTATTACTCTTTCGCTTGCATGGAGAGTGAAGTATAGTCGTTTTTCAGTCATGTCCAATTCTTCATGACTCATTTGAAATCTTCTTGGCAAGGATACCAGAGTGGTTGCTATTTTCTTATCCATATCATTTTACAGATGAGAAACTGATGCAAAGAAGGTAAACTGACTTGCCAAGAATCACCTAACTAGTGTCTAAACTTTGAATTCTGGAAGAGTAGTTTTTCCTGTCTTAGCCTGTTGCTCTATCCACTGCATCAGTTAGTTACTCTGAGAGAGTATGAAAGATGCATTGTTTTAGTAGTAGGTTATCTCACCAACTGGAGGATAAACAGACAAGGGCATTTCATTCTACAGATTTTAATTGTTTATGAAATGGATTTTATAAAACTGGCAAGGATAAAGTGAAATAAATGATGTATCAATGTAACAATACAGTTCTGAAGTTTGTGGTGCTTTAATCAAAGTCCAGTGGAGGGGGGGAAACCACAAAGAAGGTTTAAACAAATAGAGATAAGAAGAAAATGGGTAGAATCTTAAGAAACGTTGAGTCCCTTTGCATTGAAGAGTAATAAGTAGTAAGGGTTAAGAGTTTTAAAGAGGGTTGAGGAAGTTTTTGATCCTATTAAGATAATAAAAATATGAAAAACTTTTTGGACGGATGTTTGTTAGCAATTTCAGAGAGACAATACAACATTTATCAAATAGAAAATATAGAAATTAATTTAATCATGGAATTGAGTTGTTATTGTGGTTTAGAATTAGTATGAAATGGATGAGATAATTTTCTATAAGAAGACTCAGAAAAACATTTAATTTAATTGATGTTGATTGGGAAAATGTTTTGAAATCCATAATACAGTTTATGTTACTGTTAGGCTTCTAATATTTCTCTTATTGTAATTTTTGGAAAGTTATGCCTGAGAAGTCATATGAATCTGAAAAATAATACACAGAGGGTGATAAAATTGTATCATTAAAATTAATTTTCTTTTTTAATCTGGATGCTGTTAATTATGAATTGAGCTGTTAAAGAATGTGATCACAATTTTTTTTTTAATTGTTAGGTATTTACTTGAGTATATTTTGCTTTAAAATGGATAAAGTTTGGGGGCACTTTCTATTTGGGCAGGGTCATAGGATTTTATCACCCTTGCTCATAGTATGTTGTGATATTCTGGAATAATTAAGAGGTTTGATCAGAAACTGGGACTTCTCACAGCTGAAGTAAAAGGGCTTACAAATTTCTGTAAAAAGGAATGATTCTTATCTGACTGATTGGTTGGCCATCGCTTAGGAAAATCAGAAAAATGTACTTACAAAAGTACTTACATTAGACTTTGAGTCATTTTAGTATCTACAGACCTTTAAAATTTAAGCATTTTATTTTTGTCTACATTAATAGCCCCCCTAAAAGGAATTCTATCAAGTTTTAAACACTATTCTCACAAATAAAGAGCTGGGTTAAGATCTCAAAGAATGTTCACTAAAATGATCCAAGTCAATGCTGTATTCCATACTACTTATTTTGTCAGACAGTATTGATAATTATAGCCTTTTAATACATCTGATATCTGCTAGTATTAAACCTGCTTTCTTTACAGTTTTTCCCCATGGTCCTTTGATATTCTTGACTTTTTGTTCTTCCAAATGAATTCTATTATCACCTTTTTTTAGCTCAATAAAACTTTTTCAGTAATTTAACTGAGATGACTTTCAATAAATATATTAGGTAGAATTATCATTTTTATTATAATGGTTCTGCCCACCCATGCACAATTAAAATTTTTTCAATTATTTAAATCTTACTTTATTTGTATAAAGTGTTCATGGGTTCCTAATTTGATGATGTTCTTATAGCTCTATTGTTAGTAGGGTTAATTTCTCTTTTTTCTTTTGGGAAATGACATTTAACATTTATTTTTTTAATTAAAGTTTTTTTTTTAATTTTCAAAATATATACATGGATAATTTTCAACATTCACCCTTATAAAATCTTGTGTTCTAAATTTTTTTCCTCCCTACTCCCCACCCCTCCCCTAGAAGGCAAGTAATTCAATATATGCTAAACATGTGTAATTTATATGTGTGTGTATGTTTCCACAAATATGCTGCACTAGAAAAATCAAATAAAAAAGGAAAAAATGAGAAAGAAAATAAAATGTAAGCAAACAACAACAAAAAGAGTGAAAATCTTGTGATCCATACTCAGTTCCCACAGTCCTCTCTCTGGGTACAGAAGGCTCTCTTCATCACAAGACCATTGAACCGGCCTGAATTATATCAGTGTTGAAGAAAGCCACGTCCACCAGAATTGATCATATTATCATGCTGTTGCCATGTATAATGATCTCCTGGTTCTGCTCATTTCACTCAGCATCTGTTTATGTAAGTCTCCCCAGGCCTTCCTGAAATCATCCTGTTGGTCATTTCTTACAGAACAATAATATTCCGTAACATTCATATACCATAACTTATTCAGCCATTTTCCAACCGATGGGCATCCACTCAGTTTCCAGTTTCTTGATATTACAAAAAGGGCTACCACAAATATTTTTGTACATGTGGGTCCCTTAACCTCCTTTATGATCTTTTTAGGATACAAGCCCATTAGAAACACTGCTGGATCAAAGAATATGCACAGTTTGATAGCCTTCTGAGCATAGTTCTAAACTGCTCTCCAGAATGGCTGAATCAGTTCACAACTCCACCAACAATGTATTAGTGTCCCAGTTTTCCTACATCCCCTTACAATTGGCCATTATCTTTTCTTGTCATCTTAGCCAATCTGAGAGGTGTGTAGTAGTAGCTCAGAATTGTCTTGATTTGCATTTTGCTGATCAATAGTGATTTAGAGCATCTTTTCATATGACTAAAAATGGTTTTAATTTCTTCATCTGAAAATTATCTGTTCATATCCTTTGACCATTTATCAATTGGAGAATGCCTTGAATTCTTATAAGTTTGAATCAATTCTTTATGATAAAAATTATCCATTTTGTGTTCAATAATGTACTCTAATTCTTTGACCACAAATTCCTTCCTTCTCCACAGATCTAAGAGGTAAACTATCCTTTGTTCTTCTAATTTGCTTATAATATCACTCTTTATGTCTAAATCATGAACCCATTTCAACCATATCTTGGTATATATGGCATTAGGTGTGGGTCAATGCCCAGTTTCTGCCATATTAATTTCCAATTTTCCCAGTAGTTTTTGTCAAATAGTGAGTTCTTATCCCAAAAGCTGGGGTCTTGTCAAACACTACATTACTACAGTCATTAACTATTTTGTCCTGTGAACCTAACTTATTCCACTGATTGACTACTCTATTTCTTAGCAGTACCAAATGGTTTTGATGACTACTGCTTTATAATATAGTTTTAGGTCTAGTACAGCTAGTCCACCTTCATTTGCATTTTCTTCATTAATTCCCTTGAAATTTTGACCTTTTGTTCTTCCAGATGAACTCTGTTATTATTTTTTCTAGCTCTGTAATTTCTTGGGAGTTTGATTGGAATGGCATTGAATAAGTAGATTAATTTAGGTAGTACTGTCATTTTTATTATATTCACTCAGCCTACCCATGAGCACTTGATATTTTTTCAATTGGTTAGATCTGACTTTATTTGTGTACAAAGTGTTTTGTAGTTGTGTTTATATAGTTCCTGACTTTGCCTTGGCAGGTAGACTCTAGCAGGGTTAATTTCAAAATGTCTAAGCAGATTTTCTCTATAAACTATAACTATAAACCAGGTTACTGGAAAAACAAATATAGGAGGTTGTACTAAATTATATTGAGATTTATTACTGACAAGTTTTAGCAACATTGACTAGGGAACCTCTGCAGGTTACTTGGAACCATAGAAAAACAAATACACAAGGAAGAACTTCCCCCAGAGTTGCCCTGAGAATGAGACCTATTGTAAAATTTCTAAGGGAAAAAAGTTTCTAGAGACCACATGACTACATGTGACAGCTAGGACCCAAGATGAAACTGATGATGAAATGGACTTTAGGAGTGGGCTTCCAGGAACAAGGACACGTGATATTATTTCATATTGATAATCATTACTGCATTTCTTTGGCTTTAATGTTGCCTGGTGTTCAAGTTGCTTGCAAGAGAAATATGTCCAAATTGCTTTTTTCTTTTATTTGGGAATCAAAGCATTCTTCCTGCAACTTTAAGTTAATTAAGTCTTTCTTCTGTTAATATCAACCTCATCTAACCAAAAACTGACTTATGGAATAAGAGTATTACCTGTTTGATATTCTTTAGGTTGAAGCCAAAGGCTGAGTTCGAGCTTTCCAAAGTGATTTAGTTATTTGTGCATATGCTGTGCATATCCACAACAGCATATGGAAGATGTCTAGTTTTCTTGGTTACCTTGGTAATATGTAAATTTCTCCTTTCAATCAGACTACTCATTATAATTTTTAAAATGTAATTTAATCTATAACCTAACCTAGTTTACCTAGAGAGTCTATTTAACCAGTTTTATCTCTTTAGGAAACATATGATTAACTAAATTTGTATAAATTATCTAAATTCATTTAGCTTTTAAGACAACTGAAGGGAGCATGAGATCATGATTTTTTTGTAATTGTCATTCAGTCATTTCAGTTTTGTTTGACTCTTCATTTGAGTTTGTTTGCTTTTTTGGCAAAGATACTGGAGTAATTTGCCATTTACTTCTCCAGCTCATTTTACAGATGAGTAAACGGAGGCAGTTAAGTGATCTGCCCAAGGTCACACAGCTTATATGTTTCTGTGCTCAGTTTGAAAATCAGCAAATTGAGTCTTCCTGAATCCAGAGCCAGTACTCTATTCACTGCACCAACTAGATTCCCAATAACATTTTTTGGTGATCCTTGTAGCCATATGCATTTTTTCCTTCTCTTTCTTTCAATACCTGGGAAAATATAGTGCACTTGATTCCCAATACAAATCTAAGCCCCCTGATTCACATATCTTAAAGCAATTCCTCAAATTTTGACATTGGAAGAACTTGTCATAAAACTGGTTCCTAGCCCTCCTTAAAGAAATTCTATCAAGTTTTAAATAAAATAAGTAGTGAAGAAGACAGCATTGACTTGGCTTATTTTAATGAACTTCCTCCTTTGAGACCTTAACCCAGCTCTCTATTTATGAGAATCCAAAAATAGAAGAATTGTGGATAAAAAATTCTGCATTTATTATAAATATTGTTTAAACCTAGTTTTATGTGGATAGAAAATTGTATAACCTAAAGCTTACTACAGAGATTAGGCTGACCTTATAGGAAAAGGAAAGTCAGATGATTGTAATGAATGCTTAAATCCTACCCAAGTCTTGTTTTGTGTCTACCCAAAGTTTGAGTTTTAGGTTCCCCAAATTACCTTAAATATTTAAACTTACCTGCTAATAGACATCTTAAACCATCTTATGTAGGAATCTTTTTTTTTTTTTTTAAAGAAACTGCCTACATGCAGAAGAGGTAGCCATACCTTTTTTGACTCTCTCTGCTCCTAAATGACTTAAAAAATTCTTTGTAAAAATTTTTAAGGATAGGGAGCTTATTCTTGGCTAATGCCAAAGGAGTGTGTATCTTATCCTCAAAACAATAAGACGCCACTAAAACTTCACATGCAGAGTAGTAACATGGTCACATCTGAACAGCAAGAATTTCAATTTGATATAGACAACAGAGTCAAATTTGTAAGACAAGTCATTCCTCAATTGATAAATGGTCAAAGGATATGAACAGGCAGTTTTCAGATGAAAAAATCAAATATATATATATATATGTATATCAATCACTATTGATTAGAGATATGCAAATTTAGACAACTCAAAGGTACCAGAACAAAAAAAAAAAAAAAAAAAAGAAAAGAAAATGATTAATGTTGGAGAGGATGTGGGAAAACTGGGATACTAGTGCACTGTTGGTGGAGTTGAGAACTAATCCAACTATTGTGGAGAGCAATTTGGAACTATGGCCAAAGGACAATCAATTTGATTGAAGAGGGAACTCTCTAGTTGCTTTATCACATAGTGGGCCCTTAATAAATACTCAATGATTGACAGGTTGATTCAGAATCACTTCTTATTTTTGAAGTAAAGTAAAATAAAGGCCATATAAGAGTATTTTACCTTTAATTTCTCAAGTCTGTCTGTATTTCTAATGAAGCTTCCAATATGGTCCTGAATTTGATGACATTGTGTTAAATACTCTTGGTTTCGAATATGAGCCTTTCTTTCTGATTCACATATTTCTTTCAAGTATTTCTTCAGTTTTATATACTTAATTTTAGTTCTAGAAAACAAATGCAGATTTAAAAAATAAAATTAGATTTTGAGCAGTAAACTTGAGAAAACATTTTCAAAGATGCATAGAATTACTTTTAACACAAAAAAACCACAATAGCTGTGTGATCTTGGGCAAGTCACTTAACCCCAATTGCCTTAACCCCTGCCTCCAAAAAAAACTGAGCATTGTAAACTATCTTTACATGTATTTAAAAATAAAGTAAAATACTATTGAGTAAAAAAAAAAAATTACAAATTCCTTCCCCCTCCTCTACAACTTCCTCATTGAGAAGGCAAGCAATTTTATATGTTATACTTGTATAGTCATGCAAAACATATTTCTATATTAATCATGTTGTAAGAGAAAACAAAGATCAAAATAAAACTCCAAGAAAAATAAAGCAAAAAAAAGTATGTTTCATTTTTTATCCAGACTCCATCATTTCTTTCTCTGGAGATAGATGGCATTTTTCATCAAAAATCCTTAAGAGTTGTCTTGGATTATTATATTGCTGAGAATAGCTAAATCATTCATAGTTGATTATCTTATAATATTGTTGTTACTATGTGCAAAGTCCAGCATTATTCTCACTACAGCACGTTGTCTTAAGACAGGGGTCCTCAAACTTTTTAAATAGGGAGCCAGTTCACTATCCCTCAGACTGTTGGATGGCCAGACTATAGTAAAAACAAAAACTTTGTTTTGTGGGCCTTTAAATAAAGAAACTTCATAGCCCTGGGTGAGGGGGATAAACGTCCTTAGCTGCCACATCTGGCCCGCCGGCCGTAGTTTGAGGATCCCTGTTTTAAGACATATACATTTTTTTTTTTTAATGTAAGCTTTCTGAAGGCAAGGACTTGTGCTTTTTTGCCAGTCAGTCAATAGCAACTAGAAGGAAGGGTAGCATCAAGAATGGACTCATGTAGAAGATGACTTGATCTTTGAAATAAACTAGGGATTCTAAGAGATAGAAGTAAGGAAAAAAGATGTGCATTTTTGGCACAAACAGCAATTTGGACAAAAGAGGAGAAAAGACTGAAATGTTTCCGTAAAAAGGTATTTAATTAGCTCACAGATTGAAAAAAAGAGAAGTTATTTTTGAAGCTATAAAGGTAGGAGTGAAGAGTTTTTATTTTACCCAAGATGTAGCAGAAAGCCATAGAAATGTATTTTGCATGGCAGTGACATGACTTGTACTTTAAGAATCCAATTTGGTAGCAATATAGAGGATAAATCACCCCCAAAGACAAACCTGAAGCAAGAAAACCAACTAGGATACTACTGGAATGGTCTAAGAAGGAAATAATAAGGCTTGATCTAGGATGAAGTGAAAAAGAGAAAGATGTAAGAGATATTACAGACTGAGAACAAAATATGGCAACTCATTAAATATAGGTAGTGAGAAACAATGAGAAATTATGAATGACTCAAGATGAATTTTGACTACTAGAAAAATGGAAGTGACTTTAACATAAATAGGAAAGTTTGGAAGTGGGATAGATATGAAGAAAAAGAAAGTGGATTTTATTTTGCAATTGTTAGGTTTAAGATGCCTTTGGCATATATCTTGTTAATAAATCTAATAAACAGCTGGTAGTGTGGAACTGGAGCTGGAAGACACCTGAGCTGGCTGGATAGTCTAGATTTGGGAATCAACAAGGATAAAAAAATTAAATTTGGAGTATACAGGATGATGATAATTGACAAAAGATAAAGCACAGTTGCTCAAATCTTACTTTGTTGAAAGATCCAAAAGGGATAACAGGGAACTGATATCCCTAGCTATTCAATCTAGCTATCCTAGAGAAAGTCAAGTTACTCTCCGATAAATTATACCTCAGCTTCTAAAAGAACTGGCATATGTGACTGCTGAACCACTATTGGTGATATATGAAAGACCACAGGCATTACAAGACTAAAGAATGCCCAACAGGATACAAGGATATTTGGAGCACTTAGTAGAAACAATTTTTTTTAAGGATGGGTAAGAGCTAGGAACTTTTGCAGGTAGCAAAGGAGTCATTACAAAGGGAAAATACTTAGAGAGTATTAGTGATTGTGGGGGCAGGTTGATCAAGATGGGAAGGAATGAAATCAATGAAATGTATAGATATTGGCCTTAATGAAGAAAAAGGTCTCTACCCTATTAGAGATCATAAAGAAAGAAAGAAAGAATGTGGGATGATATCAAAAAGGTTTTGAGATGTAGAGATAGGGAAAAGGGGACCTCAAGTAGAAGTTCTATTTATACCTGAGCTGATAGTTTTATAATAGACTGCTAACAGAAGTAAATGGTTTCTAGACTTCATTAAAGTATGAGACAAGACTTTTTCCTGAGAGCTGAAGAAAGGAGTAGTGTGAGAGATTTATTGTTTGTCCTTAGTTCTTGAAGAGGACCGTGACATCAAGGAGGTGATGCCATGACATGTAAGTGATTTGGATTTAAATGAGGGAGGCTCTTAATGAATTTTGGAATGAAGTTTGGAATAAATGCTGTGGGAATTGTAAAAGAAAATCAATTAGTTATCGGATGAAATTTTCATCCACAAAAGGATGAGATTAGTATTTCTATCATTAGCAGATTAAGTTACTTAGCAATCAAATATCAAGAAAAAAATAAACAAACCTCCAAAGATAGGGGAAAAAAATCATCTTCAAAACATCTACAATGACTCAAATCAAGACTTCAAATAACTCATTATATATCAATGATTTTCAATAAATTCTTCATATTTATGCTAGCATACTAGTAACAGTTTACTTTCATGTAAATTATCATTCTTCAATGTTCCCTCCCAACTGGATGCTTCATGACTTCCCATCACACTTCAAGAGAGACCTCTGCTACTTTCTCTTCAAATGGGTTAGTTGGGAATCAACAATTGAAGTAGGGATACTGCTAGCAGTAGTGTTTTAACAGTCTGGAATAGAGCCATGCATATAGCCAAAACTCAGTAAATTTATTCATTGTATTTTTCCATATTCTTCTACAAGTATCCACCCACAGAAAATAAACCTCCATCCAAATTCAAAGGATAATTTCTCTAATACCAATTCCCAAATCTGACTGTCAAGTCAGTCAAATTATTCAGAATTTATTAAGTCCTTTTTAAATAAGTTTCTCCCTGAAATTCTCTAGAGATTTACAATGTAATAATATATATTATTATAATATGTAATTTAAATATAATATAATAATAAAAATAAGATTCGGAGATATAATTAAATAACCAAACCCTAAGAAACGTAAAAGCTGTTTATTAGGAAAATTCTGCCTACTAGAAAATTCTGAATACAACAGTAAGGGGAAAAATGAAATTTGAAAATAAACTGAAAATCCTATTGGTTTTGAACATAATGTCCAGAGATTTAAAATATTTCAAAAGCAATCTTGAAATTAAATTAAAATTCTGCTACAAATGATAGTAATCAAAGTCACAGAGAGTAGGAAAATTACTAAATAAAGACTTTAAAAGGAAAAAGCTGAGGATCAGAACTAAAGATCCAAGACAAAGTCCTAGTAGATAATAGGTACAAACACTGGATGGGAAGATAATGAAGGATTTCCGAGACAGGTATTAAATGAATAGTTTTGAAAGAAAAAACCCTGGAATTATTTTTGCAAAATCAAGACTCAAGAAAATTTTATTGAGCATGTTGGTCTATCCATAAGGAGGGGAGAGAGGGGGAACCCAGTTAGATGTATGCCAGAGGAAGAAAGAATAAATCTAAACAACATCAGGCAGTGTATCTAATGGATAAGTAAGCCATATATTTAAGGCAGAAAGGCAGAAAGTAATCTCCCTTCACTTTATAGATGAGGAAACTGATGTCCAAAGAGATGGGTGAACTCTTCACTTTCCACCAGGGTACATTTCTCTAGTCTCTTCCATCCTGCCCCAAATTGGGGGCATTCTCTCCCTACTGCCCCCCCCCTTCCATGCTCTTTCCCATGAAGATACAGGCTCCTTGAAGGCAGGGACTGTCTTTCAATTGGCTTGTATTTGTACACCCAGAGTTTAGCACAGTGCTGGTAGGTATACAATAAATACTTAATAAATGCTTGTTGACTAACTGACAAACAACAGATCTTTTAAGTTCACATCTAGTACCCTTTTTCACTGAAGCATAACTACGTATAAATTAAAAAAGCAAGGGTTAACTTTGAGAATTAAGATATGAATGTGTTTAATAAATAATAAAAACAGTACAATTGGCTTTATTTTTCTTAATATTTTCTCATCATTTACTTATGATTCTGATATGAGGTTTCATTTTAATACTATCTCATAAAGAAAATGTTTTTATAATTAAAAGCCAAACTTTCTTAAAGTAGATCTTAAAATGCATAAATTCTAATACTAAGAATGTAGTCTATGAAATAAATTTGTTTCCTTAGTAAACAAATTTATTTCCTTAGTAAAATTGTGCATGCAATCATATTACTTTTAATATCTACTCTCATATACCATGAATAGATGCCAGGTGATCTTGGTACAGCAACCTGATTGAAGATTAACTAAGAAAATTCTGCATTAACCACCACAGGAATTATTTCATTTAAACTCTGCCTCCCCAAAAGGGAATAAATCATATTTATTAATAATGCATTTTTCTAATAGTGCATGAGAATAAAGGGCAAAAATCACATAGCAAAAATATAATGAAAAGAATCTAACTTACATTTTATTCTAATTTTTCTAAGAGAATCCACTTAACACAATACATTTTATAATCTTTAGGGAACATACACACATATTATTATTAATATTAGAATTATTATTCTAATTAAAGGTACTTTGAAATTTTAAAGAATATTTAAGAATATTAAATATTAAAGAATATTAAAGGTACTTTGAAAATTATGTACAATATTCGAAGTTATATAATATTTAAAGCTACATAATAGCTTACTTAATATTATATGTAATAATGTGTGTCAATTATATTAAAAACTATTGTCACTATCATTACTTACCTACATATATTAGATTGGGAATACTCATAAAGTTTTCTTTCCAGTTCTAATCTCTTCTTTTCACTGCAACATTAAAAGAAAATGTTTTGTACGTAAATTAGTAACAAAATTAATAACCAAGATTTATAAAAAGTTTTCATTTATAAACATGCGTCTGGAACTATTTGCAGTGTCCAAGTTTAATAATATCAACTAACATTTATATAGCAGTTCAAAGTTTTACAATGTGTTTTTCTAATAGCAAACCTGCAAGGTAAGTATTGGATTATCGTGGGAAAACTGGGGATCAGAAAGGCTATGACTTCCTCAGAATCAGCTACCTTAGTAGACAAATGTTAGAAATGTATCTTTGTATAATTTGTATAACATCTTCTGACTCCATATTTAGAACTTCTTACTGCCTCCTTCCAAGCAACAGATATACTTAGAGATTATTAGAGAAGTCAGATTTGTAAAAGGACAAAAATGATTGAGAAAGAGAAAGGATTCCCAAAGCAAAATAGAAACCTCCATGGGAAAAGCCTTCTTCAAGGTAGATTTTTGTGAAAAAATAAAAAAGGGAGATGAGAAGAAATATTCAAATATGAGGGCAGGATAACATTTTCTGCAGAAACTGATTTAACTTGCCTTTTGACATTATGGACAAGATTATGGTATGGGTATAAAGAAAAACTTAATGCTGGGCTTAAGGCAGGCCAAACCACAGATGAGTTTGGCCCCTTTGGCTAGGATTCAAATCAGGTTTTCTATCAATTATTTTAATTCTCTCAAATTTGTCTTACTATTTTTTCATAATGCCTTTATCTCACTATTTTTTACTATTTTCCAGTAACAAACATAAACACAAGGACAGTGAAATACAGGAGGGAAGGGAGGGAGGGAGGGAAGGAGGGAGGAAGGGGGGGGAGAGAGAGAGAGAGAGAGAGAGAGAGAGAGAGAGAGAGAGAGAAAGAAAGAAGAGGAGATTAAGGAAGAAAGTCACAGAATACAATTTAAAAGTGAATAGTTTAACTGGTGTCAGAGGTCTAATTTGCAGGTGAAGCAATTTCCATAAGCAATAACCATAAACTAGCCCACCTAAAGTTGTAATAGAGAAGTTCTTTGTGAAATAAAAGTTTCCTCAGAGGTTTGACCTTATACTCAAAGACAGAAAATTCAAGAAATCAAAGTCAGTTGCATACTCTCCACTCTTGTATATTTTTTTTTAATTCTCTAAGTCAAGGCTTCTCAAAGTTTTTCAACTCATGACCTTTTTTCACCCAAGAAATTTCTACCCACCTGAGGCAGGTAGGTAGGTATACATACATTAATAAAATACATAAGTAAAATAAAATAACTTAAAATAAGCATACAAATAAAACATGGATAATGAATCATAATTTTATGACCTCAAAGGGTTACCCAATTCCCATATGGGGTTGCAACTCACAGTTTAAGAAGTTTTGCCCTAAATTATGGCTCTCTGGGAAAGATTAAGAAAGGAATACAGGACAAATGGAAGGAGTTAAAAATAATTTAAAAAAAAAATCAATAAAAATTTTTAAAGAAATCCTTTAAAACTCGTTAGTTTTACTGGTTTGTAATGAGTCTCATTGGAAACAAATTCAGGTTTTTAGCAAGTGAGAAAGACATATTAAAATCGGGCCACAACAGTTATTACATATTTTAAGAATTTTAATATTTCCATTAGATACACTGCCTGATGTTGTTTAGATTTATTCTTTCTTCCTCCGGCATACATCTAACTGGGTTCCCCCTCTCTCCCCTCCTTATGGCTAGACCAACATGCTCAATAAAATTTTCTTGAGTCTTGATTTTGCAAAAATAATTCCAGGGTTTTTTCTTTCAAAACTATTCATTTAATACCTGTCTCGGAAATCCTTCATTATCTTCCCATCCAGTGTTTGTGCCTATTATCTACTAGGACTTTGTCTTGGATCTTCAGTTCTGATCCTCAGCTTTTTCCTTTTAAAGTCTTTATTTAGTAATTTTCCTACTCTCAGTGACTTTGATTACTATCATTTGTAGCAGAATTTTAATTTAATTTCAAGGTTGCTTTTGAAATATTTTAAATCTCTGGACATTATGTTCAAAACCAATAGGATTTTCAGTTTATTTTCAAATTTCATTTTTCCCCTTACTGTTGTATTCAGAATTTTCTAGTAGGCAGAATTTTCCTAATGAGAGAATTAATTCAGAATTCACCCACCAAAACTATAAGTAAATTTCTACGTGGCCCAGAAATTTCTATGGAAGTATATTTTCTTTACATTGATGTTTAAATAAGATATTAAGAAATAAATCAAATGTATTAATTAATCCATAAATTACTTTTATTACTATTCAGTGCCTTCAGTTCACTTCCAATATTCCACTGAATTATGATGTAGAGAACTGGGAAAGGTTTAAGAGGGGGAAAAAATTAATCTTTCACAATAGAAAATGTTAAAGGAGTCAAAGTTTTCATTTGCATGAAAATCTTAAAACAATGACTGTTAAGAATAACAATAATAGAGAATTATGGATACAGTTGATTACAGACTCATGAAGAATTGGCTTAATTGGCTATTTCTAAAATAAACAAATTTGGAACTTTTTTAACTTTTCCCACTCATAAACCCTTTTTACAGAAGAAATTTTGGTGTTATCCTGGATATATAGGTATATAAATAGGTGTGCAAATCAAACTAGTAATTTACTAGTAATAAATCAATTTTGTGATTGCCACATTCAATTATATGATCTCATGTAGGGCCCTGACCTACTTTAAGAAGTTTAGACTGGGGAGGCAGAGCCAAAATTGCAGAGTAACAGCAGGTTCTTGCTCAACCTCGCCCCCAAACCCTTCCAACTACCTTTAAATAACCACTTTTTAAAAATTTTAGAGCAGCAGAAACCACAAAAAAACATTTTCCAATCAAAGACAACTCAAAGTCAGCATGAAAGGTTTGCTGTACCAAAGTGGGAGTGCAATGCAGCCCTAGTGCAGGCTCCACCAGTGGAGCCCCAACTCCAGCAAACTAGGACCAGGCTTTCAGGGGTCCTCAAACTACGGCCTGCGGGTCAGATGTGGCAGCTAAGGACGATTATCCCCCTCACCCAGGGCTATGAAGTTTCTTTATTTAAAGGCCCACCAAACAAAGTTTTTGTTTTTACTATAATCCGGCCTTCCAACAGTCTGAGGGACAGTGAACTGGTCCCCTATTTAAAAAGTTTGAGGACCCCTGTTTTAGGGCCTCTAAATCAGTAGCAGCACAGGTGGTTTCCAGACCTCTCGGTCTACAGACACCAAAGATGACTTAGAAGATTGGTAGAAAAGGCTTGTCTCACTAGGGTAAACAGGCATTGGGAAACTAGCAAACCAGGAGCAGACTGGGGAATCATTGAAATCAGCAATGATGGTAGCAGCAGCAGCTTCTGCAGGTCTCAGAGGCTCACAGATGGTAAAGAGGTCAACCATCTGGTCAGAAAGAGGTCTCTTTAATAGCACTGAGGCAGAACTCTTGTTTTGTCCATACTCAGATCCAGAATGTAAACCTCACTCATAGTTCCAGGCCAAGAAGAAGCATTAGTACTCTAAAACTTACAGCCAGTGTAGCTCATGGTTCTAGGGCAGAAAATAGTGTTTGTAGTCATTCAAACACACTTCTCCTTGAATCATAGTACCTTGGAAGAACACAAAATCTCTGAAGCTTAAGACATTGCACTTCTACCCAGGAAACAGAGTCCTACTTTTTATTTTTATTTATTTATTTTTTTTTTTTTTTGCTGAGGCAATTGGGGTTAAATGACTTGCCCAGGGTCACACAGAACATGTTAAGTGTCTGAGAACAGATTTGAACTCAGGTCCTCCTGACTTCAGGGCTTCTACTCCACCACCTAGCTTTCCTAGAGTCCTACTTTTAAACAGAGTTAAAAGCTGAGTAATTGGCTGGGAAAATAAACAAAACTCAGAAAAAATTCTGACTATAAAAAGCTACTATGGTGACAAGGAAGAACAAAATAGAGAATAAGCTCCTACATCCAAAGCCTCCAAGAAAAATAAGAATTGATCTCAGGCCATGGAAGAGCTCAAAAGGGATTTTGAAAATCAAGAAAGATGGGGAGAAAAAAGTTAGGAAAAGAAATGAGAGTGATATAAAAGATAGTACAAAAAGCTAACAAGAAGATGCCTTAAAAAGCAAAAATAGCCAAATGGGAAAGGAGGTACAAAAGCTCAGAGGAAAATAATACCTTAAGAATCATATTTGAGGGGTATGATGATGCAGTGGATAGAGCACCAACTCTAGAGTCAGAAGGACCTGATTCAAATTGGCCTCAGACACTTAACACTTCTTATCTCTGTGATTCTGGGCAAGTCACTTAACCCCAATTGCCTTGCCAAAAACAAACAAACAAACTTAAAAAGTTAACAAAAATAAGATTTGAAAAAGTAAAAGCTAATGACTTTATGAGAAATCAAGAAATAATAACACAAAACTTAAAAGAATTAAAAAAAAAAAACAGAAAACATATGAAATTTCTCACTGGAAAAACAACTGACCTAGAAAATATATCCAGGAGAGATAATTTTAAAATTATTGGTCTACCTAAAAAGCCATGATCAAAAAATGAACCTAGACATTCTCTTTCAATAAATTATCATAGAAAACTGTCCTAATATTCTAGAACCAGAGGATAAAAAAGAAATTTAAAGAATCCATCAATTACCTCCTGAAAGAGATTCTAACATGAAAACTGCAAAGAATATAAGAAGCTTTAACTTCTTATACTGTGAGACTTCAAGGCATATCACTTAATCTTTCAGCATGCCAGGCAATTGTCAAATCCAAGAGTTCTGAAATATTATGTCATAGACCCTTTTGTCAGACTAGTAAAGCCTAAGGACTTCTACTCAAAATAATGTTTTTAAATGCACAAAATAAAACATATGGGATTATAATAGGAACAAATTGTACTGAAATAGTTAAAGATATTTTTTAAAAATAAGTTTATACATTACACACTAAGAACCTTTGTTCTCGCAGCTACACCCAAAGAAAGAACACTGGGAAATAAATGTAAACTGTTTGCATTTTTGTTTTTCTTCCTGGGTTATTTCTACCTTCTGAATCCAATTCTCCCTGTGCAACAAGAGAACTGTTCAGTTCTGCACACATATATTATATCTAGGATATACTGCGACATATTTAACATATATAGGACTGCTTACTATTAGGGGAGGGGGTGGAGGGAGAGAGGGGAAAAATCGGAACAGAAGTGAGTGCAAGGGATAATGTTGTAAAAAATTACCCTGTCATGGGTAATTTTTCTGTCAATAAAAAGTTATTATAATTAAAAAAAAAAAAGAACCTTTGTTCTAGTCTAGTCAATCAAACTCAAAGAAAAACTAGGGCCATTAGTTAGTGTAAAAGAATCATTAATGATTTATGTTGACTTAGAAAACCACACACTAACAATTATTTATGCTTTACTGTATTTTTACCTAATTTGTTAAATATTTCCCAGTTACATTTTAATCTAGTTCCTGCACTTAGTATTATTTGTAAGCTTATGTTTGACACCTCTGTCCTAGAATAAAAATTTCAGAGCAGGTGCTACTCTGTACTGGTATTTTCTCACCAAGAGATCACTAAACTAGTGAAATCTCATGCCCAATCCAAAAAAGAATAAGAGCTAATATTTATGAAGTGACCTGTCCAAGGTCACCTTAAGTGTCTGAGGTAGAACTCAAATCTCTCTGGCATGCCATTTTGCCCCAAATGTTCAATTCAACACAAGTATTTATTATGAATCTACTATGTGCTAGGTCCTGTGACAGCGATGGGATATAAAAATATAAAGAACTCTTATTAAGTGTCTAGCTGATCTCAATCTCTATAAAGGCAGAGCAAGGAAAAAATGGGCTTGATAATTTAGAAAATAGTTGGGTATAAGAAGGAAAAAAAACTCACTCAAAAGACTACTTAATATAGGAATGAATGTCCAAGATGACTGCTTACCATGTTTTCTTCTACTGGACCAGTACCAGTAGTCCTCAAACTCTCCTCACCCTCATCAATTTTTACTTAGTCTACAAACTATTGGTTTAGTCAAATGTATGTGGGATTTATATAGCATAACTGGCACATATGTAAAAATCTCTGGCTCTCTTTCTCATCCTAAACATAAAGTCTCAGATACCTTGGGTACTCAGAATTAATTTATAATCCTGGGCAGTGCTGATTTCCTGATTGCAGGTTTGGCCTTACTTCTCAGATACTCAACAAAACTGAGACCCAAGAATGAGAGTGAAGTGCTTCTAATATCCTTTTTACACAGGGAAATTTCACTGGCTTATATTCTATCAATAAAACATATGGCTTCATTAGAGGAGTGTGTAGCTACAATCTTTAGATTCTTTAATGAAATAATATATCAATTGACACCAAAAAGCAAGAGACATCAATTCATCGCAGAATTACAGAATCTCAGAGATGAAATAGACCTCAAATAAATATCTAATCCAAGCCATACTGAATAAGAAACCCCAACACCATAACCAATAATGATTATTCACTCTTTACTTGAAGACCACGAATTAAATGAACAGGCTACCACCAGATCCTATTACCATATTTAAACAGCCCTTGGTTACATTAACATACTAAATTTTCCCTTATGTCAAACTCAAAATTGCATCTTTGCAGCTTCTATTTTTGCAGTTCCTAATTCGTTCATATGGGATTAATTTCTCTTCCACCTTATAAGTTTTCAAATACTTGTACACTGCTAACATGTTACCTCCTAAATACTACCCATTTCTTAAACCAAACCTCAAATGGCATGAATTTGGAAACTTTTACAACCCTGGTGACCATCATTTGAATATTCAATAATTTATCAATGTCCATTCTAAAATATGATATATGAAATATATTTATAATAACATACATATACTATATATTTATTATAAAATATATAACATATATTTTATAATAAATATATATAAAATATATTTATAATAACATTCTTCACATATGGTCTGACAGAACAGAATAAGGCAGTGCTATTATTTCCCTATTCTCAGATACTATACTTTTTTTTTTTAAATCATAGTGTAATATTATACTAATATGACTTCCAGGTCATATAACTACAAGATGGAGGACTAGATATTTTCTTTGTCCAAAACAACCTCTCAGACATCTACAAAAGAGAAATTATCAGACAAAAATAAAGCAAATCTAAATGTCTCCATGATCCAAGGCACCCAGAATGCAAAAGAAGCTTTAAAAAAACAACCCAGAAGCTGAAACTCACTCTGAGCTCAATCAGCACCTTCCTCAACCTTGCACAAAGAAATAAAGTTGTATAATGCTGGAGAAACTGAGGCAAAATACAAATTAGAAATAATAATTTAGTAATTTATTGAAAGGGAGAGATTGTGCTGTGGGAATGCTGCCCCCAGGGCTAATGTCCAAAGCATCCAGCAGAATGCCAATTCTCAATGACATATTTATACACTGTAGCTAAACAAAGGCAGGGGAGTGGAGTCCAAATTCTGGTAAGCGGGAATCTCCATGAAGGAACTATCAATTCAATTCTGACAGGCTGGGAAGCAGGACCACAAATTCTAACAAACTGAGTTAAAGAGGTACCCAGCTTAGAGCCAGAAAGTCTGGACTCTCCCATATCTTGAGTTTACACATTGACAATTTATAACTTTAGAGGATAGTTATATCAGTCTTAATGAACTGGAGGAGGGGGGTTGCAACTAAGGGGATTAAGGCAGAACAATTAGGGAAACTGAGGCAGAACAATTTAGGGAACTGAGGCAGAACAATAAAAGGGAGCTGTGGCACAACAGTTGGACTAACAGACATAAAGAATTGTTATAGGTGTCTTCCCCTACAATTCAGTCTTCGTTACCTCTTACCAGTGCCATAGAGATATCGATCCAGTAGTTTGCTTGAGCCATTCCTGCCAGCATAGCAGAGTCCTTTAGGAAGTTTGTTGCATCAAACCTGTAAGAACTGTGCTGGAAAGCTCTGAACTACATGAGCCAAGCCAAAGATATAGGGAATTAGAAAGACCACTAAGAACATGATCTTGGGTTGGGTGGATGAGGAGTTAGGGTACACAGCATTCAACTAACCCTGAGGCAAAGAATTCAACTGGGGTTAGTTTTGAGCCCCCAAAATTTACATAAGAGACTTTTGCAAGTAAACTGTGAATTAGCCAAGATGAGAGGATGCTGAGATACTTTGAGATCTGACTCCCAGGTCTCAAAGGAAACTGAGACAGAGTCAAAAAGTCAACAAAAATAGAAAATAAGGAGGAGGGAATTGAAATTGCCAAATATTTCAGAAAGAAGAAAATTCAAAAACCTTGAACATAAACAAAAGAGTCAGCAAGAAAAACACTGATAAACAGGAGGAAATAGGCCTTGTAAGCCTTATAAACTAGTTCAAGCATTTATGAATAATTACTGCAAAACAAAAGAAAATATTCCCTGTGAAATATGAAGAGAATATGGAACCAACTACACTGCTGTTTCTGAGTAATTCAAAAGAGAAATGAAAACGAAAGAATTTATGTCTCAAACAATCAAAATAATCAGCAGAATAGAAAAAAATAGATCTGATGCCAAATCTCAACAAAGAAACAAAAGAAAAAAAGAACAGATTAAGAATGCAAACATATAATAGCAAAACATGAACTAAAAAAGAGAAGTCTCCCCCCAAAAAATAAACATTAAAAGAACATTTCCTTATGCTAACTCTATAAAAATAAAATGGCTGATTTCAATATAGGATGTATAAGACAACCTGAAGACTATAGGTGTCTAAGAACACATAAAGACAAAATTCCTAACAGCATGATAAAAATAAGAGAACTGATGAGAACTTCTACATATAGAAGATGAAATACCAAATGAAAGAATTCACAGATAACTTCCAGAAAAAAAGCCTAAAGCTACAAATTTTAAGCTACATAGAAGTTAAATTTAACAAATTCAACTCAGAAAAAAAAAAAACAAACTTCTGCATATAATCAAGAGAAAGTTTCAAATACAAAGAAAAGAAAATTAGAATAACCACAAGATGGAATTCAGAATGTAAGATGACTTATCCTGCAAATCTGAACTTTGTATCAGAAAAAAGTTGAGTGCTACTGAATGTAGCTGCTAACATTGTCTGATATTAAGCTTTGAATTATCTAAGAGTGATCAAAACCAGTTAAAAGACTATCAAAACCAGTTTTTAAAAAATAAAAATAAAGAGTACTGAATGCGGACATCAAAAGGGGCTACCTAACCTTCAACCCAACTAACTCCATGATTAGAGATTGATTAGAGGGTTAGTTGAATGCTGTATACCCTGACTCCTCATCCACCTAACCCAAGATCACGTTCTTAGCAGCCTTTCTAATTAATTCCCTATGTCTTTGGCTTGGCTCATGTAGTTCAGAGCTTTCCAGCACAGTTCTTAATAGGTTTGCTGCAACAAACCTCCTAAAGGATTCTGCTGTGCTGGCTGGAATGGCTCAAGCAAACTGCTGGATCAATGTCTCTATGGCATAGTTAGTGTACCTGAAGCCCACATTTGTTGTTCTGATCGCCTTCTCTATGAACCTTTGGTTGTTATGCAAAATAATATAGCTTCTTGAGGCTACACCTCCTTTGAGATAATCTCCTTGTTGAATGTATTTAATTCTGCTACCTCTGTCTATCTTGGGGACTCCTGTACTTTGGTGCTGTGTGGTGACCCTAGATTGCAATGCCCTTGCTTTAGTTAAGACACTGGTTTTTCATTGTTTTTTGGTTTGCTTTTTTGTTTTTTAATTTCAAGTTTATTTATCTGGCTCATGAAGTAAAATTTCAAGGCTCCTGCTTAGTGGCTAACAATTTTCAACCTTGGGAACAGCTGGTAGCAGCAGGAACCTTTTTGTGTTCCAATTCAGATTCAACTCAGCAGTTTAGCCTGGGTCTCTTTAATTTCCTTAATTTTTTTTTTTTTTTTTTTTGGTTGGGTTCTTGGTTCTTTAATTGAGAGTTTGCTATACCACCCACAAACAAGTCTAGTTCCATTCTAACAGGTTCAACTAAATGGATGGCTGTGGGTTTGTAATCATAGACCATATGATTGGTCTATGATATGGATATGGAGAGAGACTCCAACAGGTCTCTCTATGGCTAATGGAATACTTTCTATTTTTGTCTGGCTTTGTGGAGTATGTTAAGCTGTGCTCTATGTATTTATATGTGTGTCCATAAGTAAAAAACCAGCTACTTTTTTCTTATTCCATTCTTGGTCCAAGCATGGGGAGGAGGAAAGAAAAGTGTTGCTTAGCCACAGGCTTGCCTTTGGTTCCAACTGTAGTGAAAATTGAAAGTTTTAAGTGTAGATAATCTTAAAGAATATTCATAGTAACAAAAAAATAGTAGTGAGAAAGAAATGGTTTGAGATGAGTACTTGATGGGATTTTTCTCCCAGATGCTTCCCTTCCCCTCACCAACCTATTAATTTGAATAAAATCCTCTTCTATGATAAAGTTTCTCACTTAGCCATGCAAATCTCTCTGCCAGGAAAGGTAATTATACAGAGAGTAAGTTAAAGGGTGACTAGAGCTTAATTTTTCCCTTCTTTTAAGGAATTTGTTTGTAAGTAACAAATTTTAATTGAGAATTGATCTTGAATATTAGAAAACGTAAATCTAACTTTAATTGAATCCCAAATCAAAGTATATAAACATTATTTATAATTTGAATCTGGGGAACTGTCTGGCTTCTTGGCCACCAGTTTTAAGTGTTAACTCACAGAAAGGAGAACCTTTGTGAATTGGGAACCAGTCAAAAAGTAAATAGAATATGATTAGAAAATCTATTCAGATACTTGGGAGTTTTACAGACTAAAGTGATAGGAGAAATCAATCTAGAAATAACTTTTGAATTGGTATGTGTGAACTTAAAATTTCACAATTTCTATGAGACTTCTACCCATTTTTATAGTAGATTACATGTTAAAATTTTTGAGAACTGTTTTGCTTCTTGCCTATACACAAAAAAGAGAAACATTTAAGAAAGCAATTTGAAATATAAATATTTTACAAAATGTTTTTGTGTTACATCTATGAATAATATATCAAAATTGAATTTTTATTAGAATAACCAAGATTTTCTAATTTTATATTTCAGTGAAATATACACATATATATACACACATATACATATATGCATGTATATATTTATATATCATCAATACTGCACCTTGAGAGTCAACTTTTTTAATAATTCATTAGTTTTGTTTAGCAATAATATGTACTAAAATTATAAATAAAATATTCAGTGGAATGAATATAGTCTAGGATATGATTGAGATATGAGGAATGTAGGATTTGAGCAAATAAGGAAAAAAAAAAAATGGAAATAAGAAAGGTGTGGACCACTGAAAGAATGTATGTATGTATATGGACAGGGGGTGTGAAACTGCATTCCCTTTTGATCTGTAAAATTAACTCTGAAATTCTGTCCCCTTTGATTCCTGTCCTCCCAGACTCCAGAGAGTCTATGAAAGAGTCTGTTTCTCAGGTTGGGCCATTTCTAAGGCAAATCACCCTGATCTCCATTCATATTCAGGCTGAAAAAGCCTTCAAAGCAATTTCAACTGGGAAATCCTGGTCTGATCAGCTCAAACTGCCCCTAGCCCCCTGCCAATATCTGCTCATAAAATAGATTTCTGCTTTCTCATTTCTTTGCAGAATGTCCAAAGTAGTATACTTTGTCTCTTTGACATAGCTGCCAGGACTCCTGCCCACTGAGGAGACATTCTCCTCAGTGCCAGCCTCCATTTCCCTAATAGGACTTTGCCATTAGGAAGTCAATCTCTTAACAAAGCTGACTTCTTATCCAATAATAAACTTCCATTTTTGCCACTTAATATTTTGGGTTCATGAATTCTTTCATGAAGGACATATGCCGACCAAAAGGGGATTTCCACAACTCTCTGATTGCCAGTAGAATCCCATCATGTATATATATATATATATATATATATATATACACACATACATGTATGTATATACGTATACACAAGAGAATGGGTAATGAGGAAGGAAAAGAGAATGGGAGGGAGAGATGGAGGGAGGGGTCAAGGAAAAAAGTTTTAAGCTTTCTAATTTTGTATGGGGGATAAAAAGGATATGGGAAACACCATGTTATATTTTGTAACAAAAGGACTTGAAATTCCTGGGTTTTCCAAGCTGGAGGGTTAGAATGGGAAGCTGCTGCTCATCCTTATATGGAAAGCCTCAGGGAGACTAGGAATTGATCCAGTTCTTTGAGAAATAGGAAAAAGTTATAGGGAGGCGGGAATTGTCACTGCATGTCTCTAAAAATAAGTTTATTAGGAAAAGAACAATTTTTAGACAAAGAAATTAAAATCATTTTTAGTCATATGAAAAAATGCTCTAAATCACTATTGATTAGAGAAATGCAAATTAAGATAACTGTGAAGCACCATTACATACCTCTCAGATTAACTAAAATGACAGGAAAAGATTATGATAAATGTTGGAGAGAATGTGAGAAAACTGGGACACTTAATACATTGCCGTGGAGTTGTAAACTGATCCAACCATTCTGGAGAGCCCAACAGGCTTTCAAACTGTGCATTCCCTTTGATCCAACAATGTCTCTACTGAGTCTGTATCCTAAAGAGATCATGAAAAAGGGAAAAGCACCCATATATGCAAAAATGTTTGTAGCAGCTCTTTGTAGTGGCAAGGAACTGGAAACTGAGTGGATGCCCATTAGTTTGGGAATGGCTGAATAAAATATGGTATATGAATGTTATGAATTATTATGAATAATAATTCTATAAGAAATGATCAGCAGAATGATTTCAGAAAGACTGGAGAGACTTATATTCACTGATGTTGAGTAGAAACAAGAGAACACTGTACATAGCAACAACAAGATTATGTGATGACCAATTCTGATAGATGTGGTTCTTTTCAACAATGAGATCATTCAGGTCAATTTCAACAAACTTATGATGGGGAGAGCCATCTACATTCAGAAAGAAGGCAGTGGGGACTAAATGTGGATCAAAACATAGTGTTTTCACCTTTTTTGATGTTGTTTGCTTACTTTTTTTTTTCCTTTTTGATCTGATTTATCTTGTGCAGAATAATAAATTTAGAAATACATATACAAGAATTGCACATTTTTAACATATATTGGATTACTTGCCATCTAGTGGAAGGGATAAGAGGAAGGTGAGGAGAAAAATTTGGAACAATGAATGTTGAAAATTCATCTTTGCATGTATTTTAAAAATAAAAAGCTATTATTAAAAATGAATTTATTAATAATAATGGGCTCACTTTTTCAAATGCTTAGATAAATTAAAATTTAAATAACCCAGATTTGATTTGGTCAAAATATGTTCTGAATACAAATCAAAATGTGGTTTTAACAGAACTCCGCTTTTAGGAATTGTGGTAGATTACAATATAAAATGAGGAGTTGTCATCTTAAGTTTTTTACTACAGATTAGTTGAAAATGGTAGGTGTTTTGAAATACTTGAAATAACTGAACCTTGTAAAGAATAACGCTGAATAATTAAAATGATTACTTAAATATTCTGTATGACATCATTTGGAAAGATAGAGCCAGGTATAATTTTATTGATTCTGGTCTTATTTTAAATAAAACATATTTATCTCTTAGTAACATGCTTTTCACAAGCTAGAATTTATTGTACTGTTTTGGCATTAAGATAAAGTGTTTTAAAAAGTGCAAGAAACTGGAAATTTGTTAATCATGTGATCTTAAACAAGTTGCCTCAGTTTAGCCTGTAACGTGGATAAACATAATACCTCACACTGATTTAATAATTCAATGTACTTGAAATATTGGTAAAATGGTAAACTCCTTTTAGATCAATATTTTTTTGAGTAATGGATTAAACTGTACACTCTTTTGGGTTATAGATTCAATTGTAAAAAGAATAATTTTAAATTATTCATTTAGAAGTATAGTGATAACTTAGTATTCATCATTAATTGGTTCCAGAAGGCACAATGAGTGAAGAGCAAGACTAGGACAGAATTTTTCCCATAAGGAGTATATCTCAGCCTAACCATCTCTCCCTTCCAGGAAGTGGGGCTTCTAGCTGTGGAGAAACAAGCCAACACAGTTGGGTTCTTTCCTTCTTGAACACTTTCTGAGGAGAACCATGACCTTTATACTTTTCCCTCACCTTACATTGTCCAAGTTTCCTTTTTTTTTTTTTTTTTTTTTTTTTTGGTGGGGGGGATGAGAGGGGAGAGGAAGGAAGAACAGGGATTAGATGGAGAAGTGGAAGCTATGGTCCTGCAGGCACTCTCCCCTGCTCAGATTACTACAGATTAGTTGAAAATGGTAGGTGTTTTGAAATACTTGCTGGTAGCTGCCTGGGCTCCTGTCTTTGCTGCTGCTCTTGATATTGCTGCTGCTGCTTCTGCTGTGAAAAAAGTTAGGAGGGCAACCCTGAAAGGCCTCTTTACTCAATCTCCCATACAAGAAATCTTCCCCCTCTGGTTAATTCTAAGCCTTGCTGTGATAGCCTAACATATACTTAGCTGCATATGTTATTCTCATCTGAAAGCAATTGGAACGAAGGATACTTTAGATAGCTCGTGCCCTTGGGCTTCAGTGGTTCTGACATGTTTCTTCTTCTCATAGCAAAAGCTCTAAACCCAAAGCAAGTATTTCTTCACACTGCAATACCTTAGAACCCCCTGCTGAGATTCTATGCCCTCAATAACTAATTAAATGAGTAATCTGCCTGTTTACAGTTATATATTCATATATAAGATAGATAAGATCTTTAAATTTTTCAAAATGTTATGGGAATAATTAGGCAATGTAAGAGCTCATGGAGCCAATATATGAATTAGTTCATAATTTATATCTATATCTATCTGTATATAAATTAATTCATAATTAAATCCAAAACATCTTCAGTTTTGTAAGACATTATGGGGTTAGAATGTATATTTGTGAATTAATTTATAATTAAATCCAAAAAATATAATTAAAATCCAAAAATAAAATATAATTAAATCCACAAAAAAATCTTCAGTTTTGTTTTAAAGAATAGTATTAACTTATATAAGGGAGAATAACTTATGTAATATCTTGTGCTATTTCATAGGGCATTTCAATTTTTTTATTTAGTTTATTATTTAACATGGGTTTAATAGTAGTATGGAGAACATGCTCCGAGATAAAAGCAAATTTCATAAGGATTTGAAAAAGGACATAAAAGCAATGACTTATATGGGTATAACGCCCAATTTATATGATTACAGTTAAAGAAAACTCATTTGATACATTCAATTTGTTTTTACTATTTACTCTCTTCAGATACTTATTCCATCATAGACTTTTGTTAAAATAAACATCTTTGGGGTGACTTAATTTGTGTGACTATTAGGCACAGAAGTCCTTTACATATAAAGGGTACTGTCATTAGATCCTTAGTGGTTTTTCACCCTCCTAAGTGGGTAATGTACTTTTTTCCTGTAAACTTTACAGACATTTTGAGTTTTCATCTCTCAGCATTCAAATATTATGATATATAGGAGTTGTTCAGTTGTTCAATCATATCTGATTATTTGTAACTGCATTTGGAATTTTCTTAGAGAAGAATACTTAAGAGATTCCTTCTCCAGCTCATTTCAAAGAAGTGAAGTGAAGCAAATAGGATTAAGTGGCTTGCCCCAGATCATACAGTGTCTGAGAACAGATTTTGAACTTCCTGACTTTAAGCCTAGCTTCTATCCACTGAGCCATCTAGCCGTCCTAAATATTTGAAAGGTTCTGTATATTTATTTGAATTCCAATTTTAAAATTACTCTTAAAACTTTTCTTAAATAAGAAAATATGATAAATATCAAATTCATAAACAGAAGGATTGACTCACTAGAGATTAAATGTTACCTACAAGTCTCTTGGAGTCATGATATCATCATGGTCCAGCAATTTATCCAAATCTTGATCAAGAAGAGGGAATGTTGAAAGTAGCTTGATCCTTGCTTGATCCTAAAGCTACAAATTGCTTGAGAGTGATTGAAATCAGTTTAAAAAAGGATGTTGAATGCAGACATCAGAAGAGGATACAGACTTTGATTTTAACTTAGCAGGTCCAAATCAGTTTTCTGGTTGGTATTCCTAGAGTCTAAGCCTCTAGTCATCCATACCATCTCCCAGTCTTCTCTATGGGTTTTTGTTTTTTTAAGAAAAATAATTTACATAATAGCTTCTCAAGGCTGTGCCTCCCATGAGACTCTCTCCTTGTTGAAATGTATTTAACTCTGCTCCCTTCTGCCCACCTCAGATACTTCAATACTTTGGTGCTTCATGGTGACTCCAGATTACAATCCCCTTGCCTAGGTTGAGACCAAATCAAGAGCTAACAAAGAGGGGAAGGTGACTTGTGACTTCAGAAAGAGAAAAGTCTATAAGGGAGAATATGAGGGAAAAGGAAAGCTTAAAAGCAAGGGGTAGGGGAATATGGTCTTGCTTTGGTGGTAAGTCTGAATCCCATAGACTATTGCTCCTATGGATGAAGAGAATTGGTCTATGAAGGGAAATAGGGCCTTTTCAATGGATGTGGCCTAGGGTATTTGCTGCTTGAAAAATCTATATTGTCCACGGGGAGGAGGGGAGAGAGGGGAGAGGAGATAAGAGTTGGAACTCCTGGATGAAACAGGCACGTAGAAGAGCTTGAAAACTGTTTATGAGGATGAGGGAAAGGGAAGAATAGAGGACAGCTATAAATTGTGATCCTGGGTGATCATCTTCCACAGAAATCAGAACTAAGAAGGTTGGGATAAGTGAAAAGGGTAGGTGAAATAAGTTACATGATGAGGGAGCTCTCAATGGAACATTAAAGTGGGAGTGTTTAAAAAGCAGTTATTGACTTTGGCCTGGAATTCAAGGCTGAATATGAAGATTCAGAAGTCACCAGAAAAGAAACAATAAAAAGGAACTCTATGAGAGAGAACAGTTAAGAAAAGGGAAAGATCAGGACAGTCATATTTAATGAATGTCTTCCTTCAGTAAAGCTATACTTATGTCCTTGAAAACCAATCTCAAGCAGCCCCCTTCTGAATAAAGCTATTACTGATCTCCCCAAATGCTAGTAACTACCAAAATTACATATTTATTTACTTTATATTTATTTTTTATATTTATTTTCCTTAATAGCATGAAACACCTTTGATTAGGAATTGTTTCAATTGTTGTATATGTATCCCCAGCACCTAGCATAGAACCTGGGACAAAGTAGGTACTTAAGAAATGCTTGCGGATTTACTGATTAATTAATGGAAAGAAAATG
The DNA here is from genome assembly GCF_902635505.1 of Sarcophilus harrisii. Taxonomy (NCBI): domain Eukaryota; kingdom Metazoa; phylum Chordata; class Mammalia; order Dasyuromorphia; family Dasyuridae; genus Sarcophilus; species Sarcophilus harrisii. Next base: position 149,316,635 of record NC_045427.1, read on the forward strand.
ACTGATAATACAGCCAAGAAGACTGAAGAACAGTCAAACAAGACCCAAGTCAGGGCAGTGTCACAGAAGTCAAAGGAAGGAGCTATCCAAATATAACAGGAGACTCCAATTTATTAACACTCATTTTTAAATGTCTTTTACACAAAGTCTCCTCAGCTAGAGATGTCCTTTCTTTTCTCTCCATCTTCTTCCACTCATTGAGAATTGGCTCCCTCCTGATAACAGGCTCCTTGGCATCCGTTTTAGCACTGGTTACATTGTCACTGATACCACACACTGCTTTCCCCACTCTGCCCAACCCTCACTGGCTGGGAGAAGGGGGTAGTGTTGGATTTCTCCTTGTTCCCTGAGGCCACTTCTAGATTCTCTCTTACCACCATGACTCAGTAACCTTTTCTCCTTTGAAGTTCCTTGAATCCATATTTACCATCCAATCAAGATTCTAGTACTCTCCATTTCTTCCTCAATGAATTCAATGCCTACAACTCCAGCCCTCATAATAACTGATTTCATCATATACTTGTTGTCCTTCATTATCAGAGGACCATGCATCAGGATGGTGATGCCATGACATGCAAATAAGTTGGATTTAAGTGAGGGAGGACTGTGCAAGGTTACTATATACTAATTTTAAAACCACCTTCATAATTCCTCTACTTATGCATTTTTTGTGACTTATACTCCACCCCACCATACATGGACTTTTCTACAGTCATACCCTTGATCTTACCACATCACCTTCAAATGTTTCACACCCATGCTCATGAACTTCAAAATTACTTTATCTGATTATAACCTGTTGCCATTCCAACTGTCTCCATCTGTTTACAACATCAAAACCTGTTAACCATAGAATTTTGCCTCGTATTCCACTGAAAAAATTGAGCCATTTACCCAAAGCCCCTTCTTCTCCCTTCCTTAATTCACATTACTCAAAGGCCTTCAGCCACTTGTTCCTTTCATCCTTATTTCACATGATAAAGTATAACTTCTCTTTTTCTAGGTAGTAAAGCCTTCTACATGCACACATGATCTCATTCCACCCTATCTTCTTCAGCAGATTGTCTACTTTACATCTCCAGTTTTCCATTTATCTTCAATCTCTCCCTGTCTAGTGGCTATTTCCGTCTTTAAACATGTCCATGAGGATAAACATATCCTCAAAAAGCAAAAACAAAAATATACAAAAAAAAAAAAAAAAAACCTTCCCTAGATCCATTTATCCTTGATATTTACAATTTCATTAAATTCTTCAAGGGGATACATACAGGCACACAAATAGACACACATATACACTCTGGCCCTTTCTTTTAACTTTCAGGCAGTCTATTCCAGCAGCTACAGAACTATCCCATCTGTTTAAATGGAAGTTTGCTGACATTGCCACATAAAGGCATGATCAGAAGGGCTTTGGCCACAGGGAGCCAAGCAGTGCACTGCTATCTGTTCACATCCTCCTCCTACTCATCCATAATGTCAAGGTCTCTCACCCCAACTCAATCACAATGAGAACCATAAGACCATCTCTCCTCCCAAACTGCCAAGACTTTCTAAATGTTGCAGATACAGCTCTAAAATTAACATCTTTTTAGTTCAATGTTGGGATAAAATAAGGCACTCACAAGTCACTGAAAATTTAACAAAGGAGGAAGTTGCCCTAACATAACAAGGATATGCAACAAAATTACATTGGTATTTAGATTCTTTGGACTCAGTTCCCCCATATTTCTATTTGCAAACTTCTTTGGCTAGTCATCATGATTTTCCTAACTAAAATATTTATTCAAGTGGTCTCAGGAATCCACCACGTATGAACAGCAACAAGTACAAGGAGTTGGAACCTTCTATGCCCCCAGAAAAGCATATAAGGGATGCCAGGGCTATGCAGGTATGTATATGGAAAGACAGTTGTTGTCAGGGTCAAGAACGATGAATCAGAAAACCAATGGTCCTATGGCATAGCAAGTATCTCTCAACTTTTGAAGAAGAACTGGGTAGTGAGAGATAAAGCCGCAAGTTGGCATCTATTTCAACGTTCTACTATGGGTCTGAGACCTCCTCTCACCCTGGTGCACAACCTCTCATGCTGGAATGCTCCTTACAATGTGATCCTAGACCCCTTCCCCAATGTTTACTGACTTCTCCATGTTTTTGTGAGCTAGAAAAATAACTCCCTGTGACTTTTTCTTGAATTTCCCCATCATGATTTTTTAGAGGATTTTTTAAGCTAAAAAGAGGATTGGATGTGGGGTTTTTGTTTTGTTTTTATTTTTTTTTTTTTTTTGAGAGGAGAAGTAAAGAACATTCTCTGTATTTCTGTATTTTATATACTCCGGGTACTTCTCCCTTCTATTCTGCCATCTTCCCAGTGATCTAGTCAGATCTAATGTCCTCTTCTTCATCCTCAACCTGTTCAGCCTTTGATACTGATCACCCTTTTCTTTGATAGTGTTTTCTTTCTAGGTTTTCATAATACTGCTCTCTCTTGGTTCTCCTTCTACCTGTCCAACCATTCCTTCTCTGTGTCCTATGTTGGATCTTTATCCAAGTCACACCCACTAACTACAGGGGTCCCAAAGACTCTGTCTTGAGCCCTCTTCTTTCTCTATACTACTTAACTTAGTGATCTCATCAGTCTCAGGGTTTCAATTATCATCTCACACATGCAGACCATTTCATATAAACAACAAATTTTATGTAGGACCAAATCTTATTTTATAAGATAAAGACAGCTAGGTAGCCAAGTAAATACAGCCTCAGAGATTTATTAGCTATGTCATCCTGGAAGAGTCACTGGAACCAATATATTTCAATTTCCTCACATAAAATGGAGAGAAAACTAGCACTTACCCCTCTTGTTGAGGATACATTGAACTATTTATAAAACACTTATCAAACTTTAAAGCACTATATAAAAGTCAGCTATTATTATAATTATCCTTACAACTCTCCTTCAAGGTTAGTATGTGATTATTATTATTCCCATTTTATAGATGAGGCAACTGATATTTATACAAGGTCATAGAGCTCATAAGAGGTAGCATCAAAGTAAAACCCAAATTTTCTGACTTCAAATCCAGTGATATTTCTACTGTCACACCATGATAGAACAAGGGTACAAGAAATTGTAACTTTTCTATTCCAAAAAGTACTCTATGCTGCTGTTTCATATTCTATGACCTCTAAATCTTATGTTTATATAACTCCATTATCCAATCTACACAGCTAACTTTCTCTTGAAAAAGATGATTTTATTAAAGTAGTGCACTGCCTTCTGTTCACATCTTCTACCTTCTCATCCATAATGTCAGGTCTTTCACTCCAAATTAGTGGCTATGAAGTTTATTAAAGTTTATTAAAATTATTTATTAACATGTTTGTCTTTGCTAAATATATTTGTCCCTGAATCCACAATTAATACTTTGAAATTCACGAGATAAGACTGGATATTTGTGTTCTCTCTTGGGATAGTCAAACATCTGAATAAGGACACTGTAAAAAAAGCAGTAGATAATATATGTTTTCAATAAATTGCAATATATAATTTGTTAATAGTAAGCCTATTTACTATGTCGCCTTCTATAATGCTTATCAGGTATTGTCCTTTTCACCTATCCTCCCTGTTCTCCAGATTTCTGGACATTCAACCATGCCACCCCATTCATCTGCATAAACCACTCAATCCATGTCAGAATATCTTTCTCTAATGCTCATTTCAGATGCTATACCCTCCATGAAGGTTTCCCAAAAGATGTCAACTGAGGCAGGGTGGCAGCTCAGGTTTTTTTAAGGGTAAAATGAGATCCTTATAAAGCATTTTATAAATCCTAGAATGTGAGCTATTGTTATTAGCCACCTCAAATTATCTCTTATAACTTAACTGTGTCCATGTTACATTCCCCAAAGAATGTAGATTCCCTGAGGACGGGAATTATTTTGTTTTTGTCTATTTCTATTACCTAGTACTGTATCTTGAATGTAATAAATGCTTAATAATTGTTGACCTGAATTTAATTTTTCAGATTCAACTATTATTTAAGAGTCAGGACTATCATATACAGCAAATTAAATATAAAATAGTATTAATGCTCCCAAACCCTTTTTATTATCTGTCATCTAATCACAATACATCACTAGCATGAACCTCAGTAGTGAGTTGTCTTCTTACCAATGGTAGACAACAGCAATAAAGATCATAAACTCAAGGAGACGGTATTTTAGAGTTGAAAACGAATTAACTAAAATTAACTAGTTGAATCTCTTCATTTAAACAAATGACAATCAAAACAAGCTAATAAGAGACTAAAATTCAGATTTTCAGACTTTTAGATTATTAAAAATAATTATAAATTAACATTAAAATATTTTAAAATGTAAAATTATGTATTTAATATTTAGCATGTAAAAATAATAATAAATAGTTGTAAATATTACATAATTTACTGAAATAATGACTGACCTTTTTTTTAAAAGTATGAAACTGATAAAGGACTAATTAGGTCCCTTATATAATTTCATCAATTTCAATTTACTTAAGAGAAACAAATAAATATAAAACATAATATAGTATCATTTACTTAGAATTGGAAATATCCCTGATATGGAAAATTAGACTAATAAACTTAGTTCCAAAAGTACTTTATCTAGAACATAAAATATGCAATAAAATTTGTCAATTCAAACCTCAAAGTCATAAAGTTAACTAGCTGACATCCATAAAGACAGACACTTGTCAAGTTTTTCTTTTTGTCAATGTCTAACATAGTCCATGGATAACAAAAGATGCTTAATAAATGTTTGAATGATAAATATAAATCAACTATCCTTGCGCAAATAATGATTATACTGTTCTAATAGGAATGTGAAAAGTATTTTCTGGTACTAAAGAATATTGTGTTGTCTTTATTACATACAATAAGTGAATATATTTATCTAATATCAGTTTAATCAATTTTTCTGGATGACAGGAAAACTACTTGTAGAGATGATAAAAATTTGTGTAAGGGTAAGGCAAAAGTTTGCCAGTGATCTTTTGCTGGAACTAGCTACCGACTTTGATCCATACAAGATGCTGTTGCCTATAAGACATGTTCAAAAATATTGGTTAGAATTTCTAAACTTTTTTCAGGATAAAGCTTCTACTTCCGTTTTCAATTATTTATGTAGGTAAGGTACAGAAATTGTTGGGATGTATGGTGCTTTTTTTTTTTTTTTAACTTTAAGTAAAAAATTTTCATACTATTAAAACTATAAGTTTCCAAAAGGTTCCTACCTTCCAAATCTGACAAAAGACATTCTGAAAAAACTTTAGGTTTTTCAATTTACGTGATTCTTCATCGGAAATCTTTTCTGATCCTCAACCTCTTTACCTTCTCACCCACTCCCTCAATCACATGCAAAGATATATACCTGTATACTAAAGACGTCATCCTTATCTCAACCCAAAGGCACACATGAAGTTGGAGAGTTTAAAGGAGATTAAAAAAAATTGAAAACTCTATATTATGTGAAATTGTATTGTATGGAATTGAAGTTGAAATAAGATAGCATCTTATTTCTTATATCTTAGGACAGCTGCAACTTCTTAAATCTAAGACAGAGATTCTTAACCTTTTTATTTTTTCCATCATGAACTGGGAAGTCTGATGAAGCATATGGTTCCTTTCTCAAAAAACAGTTTTTAAATGCATGAAATAAAATACATAGGATTACAAAGGAAACCAAAGGTTAATGAAAATAATGATTTTTTTTTTCCCCTTCTTGGCCTCCCATTTCCTGAAATCTGTCTAATTAAGGACTTCTATTTTGGGGGATAGTCCCTTTCTAAGTAAGTAGAGGGATAGGGTCACTGTCATCCAAGTGTGGTGAGTTTAAGGCTGATCAAAATAGAATTGTTTCTGTGTCCACCAGATGCCAAAGCTAAAGGGGGTAAAAGGAGGGGGGAGGGGAAGGTGATTAAAAAGTGATAGAGGGCAGAGAAAGGGAAAGGGAGGAGAGGAAGAAAATGAGAAAAAGAAGGAAAAGGAAGGAGAATGGAGGGAAGGGAGAAGAGAAGAAAAGGGGAAGGGAGGGACAGAAAAAGGGAAGAAAAAAGTAAAAAAAAAAAAGGAATAGAAAAAGGGAAAAAGAAGGAAAATGAAAAGAGAGATAGTGAAGGAAGGAAAAAGGAGGAAATGAGAAAGAAAGAAAGAAAGAAAGAAAGAAAGAAAGAAAGAAAGAAAGAAAGAAAGAAAGAAAGAAAGAAAGAAAGAAAGAAAGAAAGAAAGAAAGAAAGAAAGAAAAGAAAGAAAGAAGGGAAGATGGACGACAAGAAAAAGGAAAGAGGAAAGGAAGGGAAAGGGAAAAGGAAGAGAAGAGGAAGGGGAAGTGAAAAAGAAGAGAAGGAAAGATGAAAAGGTATTAGAGGAGCAAGGAAATGGAGAGGGGTGATATGGGAAAGGGAAGGAAAATGAAGGAAGAGAAAGAAGGAAAGATAAAGGGAAGAAACGGAAATTAAAGCGAGATGGAGAAAGAGAAGAAAAGGAAAGAACAAGGATAGGAAGAGGGACGGAAAGGAGCGGCTGCTCTTTCTCGCAGCCCCCCGAGCGCAGCAGCTGCCACACCAGGCCTGGGGATATGCCAAGCGTCAGTGACAGAGGACGAAAGAGGCCACACGTCAGACACAACATCCCCCAGCCTCCTTACCCGGGAAAAGGGGCGGTCCCGGGGACCTCGACCACCCCGGCCCCGCCCCCAGCCTTGGCCCCGGCTACCTCCCCACCCCCCTACCTGTCCCTCAGCGCGCCCTGGAGGCGGCCCAGCTTCTCGTAGTAGTCGGGACTGGGAAAGGAGCCCCTCTCGAAGCCTTGCGCCATGGCGTGCACCCCCCCTCCGCCGCGCCGCGTCGCCGGCGTTTACCGGGAAAGCCTCAGCGACCGTCCCGGCGTGCGTTGCGGCTCAGCTGGCCCCGCCCTCTCCCGCGGGGTTGGGGGTCAGGAGCGAGGAGGAGTGGATGGGGCGTCCTAGGCTCTTGCCCCGCCTTAGGCTCTCTTCCCAGGAGCCAAAGCGCGAGTTGCGGCTGTGGGCTTTTACTGACTTTTTACTGCCAGTTTTGCCAGTTGTGGCTCTTGTTCCACTTGCCCGCACGAAGCTAGGCGGAGCGGGGGCGAGGGGGACGCCGCAGCGCGCTGTCTTGGGGCCAAGCAGAAGGTCCCCATCTCCCCACCCTGGCCATCGACTCCAGATGTTCTCTTTCTCCCCTCCCCACCCCCCATGGCCCGCGAAGGCTTCCTTCCTCATCTCCGCCTCCCGGCTTCTCTGGCCTCCTTCAAACTCCCACTAAAATCACCCCTGCTGCAAGAAATCTGTCCTACCCCTCCCCCTTAATTCTAGGGCCTTCCCCTGTAGACTCCCGATTTACATTTATAGTTTACACATCCATTAGACCGTGAACTTGAGCTGACGGTCTTCTAAGCGTTTCTGTGTTGTGCCTTGCACATAAATGGCACTAAAGTACTAGTCAGACTAGACGTATTCTATAATCCCACAGTCTTCAGATATCTTCTTAAAAGATCTAGAGCTGTTTTAATCAAAAAAATAAGCACCCTGCGAAAAGCGTGAGTAATCCACTACGGACCTACGCTTAATACTTCTCACCCCATGATCGCACTTGGAGCTTTTCTTGGCAAAGATATTGGAGTGGTTTGCGATTTCCTTCTCCGTGTCATTTTACAGTTAAGGAAACTGAGGCAAACTAACCCAAGTTACTTGCCCAGAGTCACAGAGCTAGTGTCTGAGACCAGATTTGAACTAAGGAAGCCCAGTATTCAATTCATTTTGCCAAAAAAATAAATAAATAAATAAATAAAGGCAAAGAACCAGATCGTGTATTTTTCATAATTATGACTGCAGAAGTTCTTAATCAAACCAGGGAAAGAGATTAATTATCACAAAAAATAAAATAGATTATTTTGATTAAATTAAATTGAAAAGCTTTTTCAAGAACAACATGACAGAAGTTATCAGAGGGAGAAAAACTGCATCAGATTTCTCACGTTTTTATATCTATAAGTAACTAACAGAGATGAGCTATTCCCCAGTGTATAAGTGATCAGAAGATATTCCCAAAAGAATTGCAAAATGATAACAATCAAATGAAAGATTATCCCAAATCACTAATAATAAGAGAAATGCAGATCAAAACAACTCTAAGATTTCATCTCACACCCAGGATATCATCAGAGGTGACAAAAGATGGGATTAACAAATATTAGAGGGCTATAAAAATACAGAGCTATGAATGCATTTGGTGGAGCTGTAAATAAATTGTTTCAGTTGTTCATACTCTTTGTACCATATCCCAAAGAGATCAAAGGTCCCATATAAAATAAAAATACTCAAAGCATTATTACTTGGTGTAGCAAAGAACTTGAAACCAAGTAGATGCCCATGGTTTGAGGAATTGTTGGAATAAACAGGAGAGCTGCTGAAATGCACAGGGGGCACCTGACAGTGACTGCTGGAGATCCAACCCAGAATGGATCTCCTCTTGTGAGAGGATGATACAAGGAGACTGAGCAGCAGTTGTTGTTCTCTGACCTCTCTGACTGAGAGGCTGTTGAGTTGTCTGACCTCTCTCCTCTTCCCTCTGCCTCCAATTTATCTCATTGCTAGTCCGCAACTCCTTCAGATGCCATAATCCATAGCTGTGGAGGCTCTCAGAAAATTGCCCTGTCCCCCAACAAGGAATGACTAAATGAATTGTCACACTGAATGTAATGAGGTATTACTATTATATAAGACATGAGAAATAGGAAGGATACAGAGTATAGGAAGATATAGGAACTGAAGCAAATAAGTTAACAAAAACAAGAAAAATCATATACATAAGCACTACAATGCAAATGGAAAGAACAATGGCAACAACAAAGAAATAAAACACTTGAAATGAAAAAAAAAAAAAATGACCAACAATGACCTCAAAGAAGAGATGTAAAAATGTACCTCTCTTGATCTTCCCTGAAGAAGTGAGTATCAATAGATGGAACTTTGCACATATGATCAAATTCTATTAGTGTGTAGTTTTATGAAATTACTTCCCCCTCCCCCCCATTTTATTGTTTATTATAAGGCATGCACTTAGTGGAGAAGAGGGGAGAGAGGTATATATCTTTGGAAATAAAAGATATCAAAATATTTATTAACTATCTCCACCAGTTAATTGTGGCTTATTAAGTTTAACTCAACTATTTTAATAGTGTTTCCTGTCAGGGATGTGAAGTCTCTAAGTACCTAAGAGATTCTATCCTCAATAACCAGTATAAAGATCCTGATATCTGAACAGAAATATATAGTACAGTAACTGATTAATTTAAGTCAAAGTAGAGTTCTGTTTAAACTACTACAGTAATTACATCAAACTTCTTTGTTTTGGTTTATATAGACCTGGCTAGAGGATACTTACAAATATCCTCTAAGTCACAAGTTGGCCCTAGACTTTGTAAATCATTAAACTGCTAAATATTTTGATTTTCTCTATAAAATATGTCTGCTGTCACTTTGCTTATAAAGTTCTTTGAGATTCTAAGATGGGAGACACTGTATAAATTTGCATGAAATGATTCAAGATAGCTTTTCTACTTTCAATATCATAGAAATAGCTTCTCTGCAACTCTATCCTTTCAATGATTGATGTTCAGCTGAAAATCTCTATTATGTTGGTGGAATTAGCACAGAATGGCAGTTTTCTTAGGTCTTTTAAAAATTGTAAGATAAATGGAAATTCTAGTATCCTCTTAGTCATATAACTATATGCTTATGAAATAAAAATTAAATGAATTTTTGAATACTTTTTAAGTTATCATGCAATCAATATACACATTTAACAAAATATAAATTGATGAACACATAGGATTTCTTTAAATCAAATGAATATAGTTAAAAATATCTTGTACTTGAATAGGACTTTTAAAAATAACTTTTACATACCAGGGGGTCCTCAAACTATGGCCTGAGGGCCAGATGAGGCAGCTGAGGATGTTTAAACCCCTCACCCAGGGCTATGAAGTTTCTTTATTTAAAGGCCCAAAACAAAGTTTTTGTTTTTACTATAGTCCAGCCCTCCAACAGTCTGAGGGACAGTGAACTGGCCCCCTATTTAAAAAGTTTGAGGACCCCTGAATAGACCATTGTGTCTTTATAAGAATTCCATGAGGTAAGTAAGGCAGTTATTATTTTCTTCATTTTACAGATGGGGAAAGAGGCACAGAACAATAAAATGACATGTCCAGGTTCTGAAGACTGCTAAGTGACAGAAATAGGGACATAACCTAGGTTTCTAAACTATTAACCTAATAGGTAGTTTTCCCCCTCTATTATTATATTTGTTTACATTTACTTAGTATTTGTCATTTATTTTTTGTGTGCATATTATTTTCCCTGATAAAATGTGAAATCTTTGAGGGCAGGGACTATTTCATTTTTATCTTTTTATCCCCAGTGCTTGACACATAGTGGTCAGTTAGTCAATAAACATTAAGAGTCTACTGTGTGCCAGGCACTGTACTAAGTGCTGGGAATACAACTATATTTAAAAAAAACAAAAAAAAAAACATCCTGCCCTCAAAGAGCTTACAATTTAATGGGAAAAGACAATATATGAAAGAAAGATGAAAAGGGAGGGGGAAAGGGGAAGAATACTTCTGGGGGTATAAAGGAGGTTTTCAAAGAAGTCCAAAATCAATATAGTTTGTGGGAAAAGGGGAGAAAAACCATGTTTACCCCCTTTCTTAAACAGAGAACTTAAAGTTATTGACCCTGCCTCTAGTCAATAGAAGGCATATAATAAGTAGTTCTTGACTTCTTTTTCACACGGCTTTAAAATTTTCCCCTTCCCTTCCTCCTTATACCCTTACTATTTTTACACCCCAAATAATCATATCAAGTTATCAGAATGAAGAATGAAGAAATATATGTTACAGAGACTCTTCATACTTACTCGGATGGTTTCATAATTGACTAAAGAGTGTAACTTTTCACTTTATTGGTAGATAGCACAAGTATACCATTACCCTAATTCACAGTTTAAACCAAATAATGTATTTTTCTATTTTCCCAAAAATTTAAATATGTAAAACTTCAGCTATTTTCGGTGACTTTTGTATAATTTCAGAAATAACTATAAACTCACTTCCACTCATTGGGACCATCACCCTTACCTAACCATCACCACTACCACATTGGACTCTGTCCCAGAAGCACCTGGATTTTTATCATCTCTACCTCCATCTTCATTCCTAATTCCCTTTAATGTGTTGGATTCTCCCATTAAAATGTAACATTCTCATAGTTAGGGACTTTCTTGCTTGTTTATTTGTATCCAAAATGTTTATTACAATGCCTAGTGTACTATAGTAAGTGCTTTAAAAAGTTCTAACTAACTAGCTGATTCCAGTTTACTTGAAATAAGTTGATTATCTCAGAAATGCTGGGAAATAAGATTGTCAAAAATTAGTGTAACTTGAGCTTCTCTGGGCATAGTTTTAACATGGAGACTCCTTTAAGGGGCCTTTTGGACATTCCCAGTTTACCTAAGATGGAGCTCACTGCATTGCCTAGCACATGTGTAGAGATAGTCTCCCTTCACTGCCTATGTCCTTACAACTGCAGAGACCAAGCCATTCATTCTTTTTTCAGCTGTGTTCTCTGCTGCCATATTTTCAGCTGTGCTCTTTTCAGAAGCTCTCATCTGTTGTACACAGTTGGGAAGCCATGAACTGAACCAGTAAGAGGGAAAGAAGAATTCTTCCCGTGCTCCCCCCCCCCCCCCCCCAACACCTTTCTTTTACCCCGGCTCTTGTTTCCATCCTCAGTTTTAGATCCTGGAGACAATACCCCATGGGCCTGGAGTTTGAGCTATTGGGACCTTGAAGGCAAGATTACATGCAGGGTGGTGCAGCAAGCCAGCCCAGCCCTGAGAATCAAGATACTCAGGATTTGAACCTCCAAGTTGCTGTCTGGGAACCAAGCTATGAACCTGACTCCTTTTTCTTCTACAGAGAATGAGGTACTTCAGGAGAGAGGGAGATTATGCTTCCCACATTTGGGGGGAATAAATTTGCAGATTTATTATTGTAACTCTTAAAATAATTTTTTTGTAAGAGTGCCTGTATTATGTTATGTTTAGATACAATGATGTTCCAAATGAATAGGCACTGAATATACAAAGTCACATAAAAATAAAGGAAAATGAGAAGAGGTATCTTTTAGATCCCTAGTTAAGGGAAAATTCTTAAGTAAGAGAGAGAGATGATCGTAAAAGATAAAATAAAACAATTTCATTTACTTAAAATTTAGACTTTTTGCATAAACCAAAAAATATAGTTTGACTAAGAAAAGAAATTATAAGTTAAAGATTTTTTTGGCAAAAACATTTCTGATAGTCTTATCTCCCATAAATTTCTTGAATATTAGACGTCTAAGAACCATTCCCCAAAGGATAGTCAAAAGGTATGAACAGTTTTTTTCAAAAGAAGAAATGCTAATGATCAACAACCATATTAAAAACACTTCAAACCTGAAATGATAAAAGAAATGCAAATTAAAACAACTCTGAGGCTTCTTCTCATAGTCATCAAAATGACAAAGATGATAAAAGACAGTGCCACTGTTACAGGGACTGCAGAAAGATAAGCACACTAATACATTTTGTGGCACTGTGAATTGGTCCAATCAGTTTAAAAACAATTTGGAATTATTTGAGACATGTTACTAAACTATTGATGCTCAGATAATTAGATGTGGCAGGTATATCATCTAATCTATATAAGCTAGATTAACTTTTATCGTAAAAAAAATGAAACCACCTTAAATATTTTAAGTGTTGAATTAATTGTGGCCTAATTGGCCACAAATCTGTGACTCAAACTATTAACATACTTTCTTGGCTCCTTAATTAGAAATACCCAAAGTGTTTCTCAGGCTTCACATATGTCTCAATGTGCTTCCAGTCAACAAATATACTTCTGATCAACAAACTGTAATAAATGTAAAAGTGAAGAGAATTTTCTCCATCTGAACCAATGTTGTATCTTAGTTGAATAACTTCTCAGTGCTATTAAGTAAACTAAACAGCTAGGTGGTGCAATGGATAGAATGCCGAGACTGCGTTGAGGAAGAGGTAAGTTCAAATCCAGCTTTAGATATTCACTAGCTGTGTAGCCTGAGCAAATAATTTAACCTCTCTCAGTCTGTTTCCTCATCTGTAAAACGGGCATAATAGCAGTTCTCTTACAAGGTTGTTGTGAGACTCAAATAATATTTATAACGTATTCAACATAGTATCTGGCCCTTAGTAGGCACTTAATAAATACTTATTACCTTCTTCCTCTTCTTTTTCACAAAATGATAGGTAGTTTATAAATGACTCATTTGTTCCAAGTTGGAACTTAAACCATCAATCAGTCCTAAACCTGAACACTTGGTGTCCCTATCAGAACTGAATCAGAATGATCTTGATGCTAATTTCATGATTGAAGTGGAAAAAAGGTGAAATGAAAAAAGCTCTAATGATTGGATGGCCAGATGAAGGACTATATATCTAGAGTGATTTATATAATCAACACCTTACTTCTGACTGAGTACATGGATGATTTTTCTTCTATAGGATAAAATATTCTAATAAACCTAAAGACATGTGTGACATTGCTCTCCATGATACTCTTCTTTTGTATGAGTTGAGTGCTGCCTTACTTTAGATTTACAGAAAGACAGCCTGCTGATTTATTAATTATAATGAAAATAATACAATATCTCAGTCGTCCATCATTTGGATGCTTCTTGTGCTACCAGCTCAACTATGTCAACTACTTTCTCTGGTATATGCTTGAGTTGGCCCCTTTCTAAGAGGTTGAGGTATTTCTATTGACCACCAGAGAATAAATACTTAGACTGCTTCCTGACTATCCTGTAGAACTGAACAATTTTGAAAGTTGTGTCCAAAATTTGATCAAAATATTAAAATTTGAAATCTACTATCTATAACTAGTTTAAAGCCTCTATCTTATAACTTTGCCTTTACCTTTTCAGTTTGCTGACCAAATATATACATAGATTCAGGTAGATGTAAGTTGAGATCCTTATAATTTATTGCACACATGCTAAAATGAAAAGAAAATTACATCACACATTCCTTTATTATCATAAAGCCTCCAGCTATCTCCTAGCCACCCTTCTTTTTCCCTTCCAGGTCTTAATGTGTTTTCTTAATGTGCTTCCCTAGTTCAGCAGCCCAGTGGGATTCATAGTAGTCAGCTGTCTCAACAATTCTAAATCTTTTCTCTTGAGATGTCATCTTTATTTCAGACTCAAAAACTCTTCTCATGGTGCTATAGTTTCTGTCTGGCATTAAGGAGGGCTATATTTCTATCACTCTAGGTGGAACATGGTCACTAACAGCAACTCCTATCTCTATCATCCAAAAAGGCTGAATTTCAGAGATGAAAAGAAGAAGACTAAATATGAATGAGTAGCATGGCTTTTGCCCTATAGTGTAACTTCTGCTCCATTGCAAACAAGAGTTCATTAAGGAGAAAGGAAAGATAACCTGCTGATTTTGCTAGTATCAAGAATTACTTTGCCATTCTCTTTTTGTGAATCCCCTTCTTGAATTCAGAAGAAACCAATAATTTTTAAAAAGATAGGTGGCAAGAGGGGTGGAGCCAAGATGGTGGAGAGGAGACACATCTTTTTCTGAGCTCTCCCCATGATCCTCAAATTAACAGCAAATTCAGCCACTGAACTCGTTTTGTAGTGACAGAACTCACGAATTTTGGGAGTGTAACAAATTACTAGTAGAAGATAAATCTCCAGAAAAGGTCTGTTTCAATTGGGCATAGAGGGAGATGGGCCAAGCACAAGCAGGCCAAGCATAGATGCCATGTGCAAGCAGCACATTATTGGGAGGAATCTATAGCAGTGTTGATTATTCTGCCCTAGTTAGAAGTAAGTAGATCAGCAGACTAGTTATAAGACATTCAATACAAATACAAAAGGAAATAGTGGGCTCCTAAACACCAGAATTTCTCAGGACCTAGCCATGCCCACCCAGCAGCTGAAGTTAGTTAGCACTGATCCAGCTTAACTCCTGCTGCCTCTAGAGAAAGCTTGGACAATCTCCCCTTTGCCCTAAAAGCAGACCTCAACTTTTTTAAAAAATGAGCAAAAAAGCAAAAAAATAAAAAATAAAATAAAAAAAAACCCTCTGACCATAGATTGTTTTTATGGTGAAAAAGAACAGATTTCAAATCCCAAGGTCACAAAAATCAGATAGTCTCCAGATGAAGCCTCCAAAGAGTGATATAAATTGGTCTCCATCTCCAAGACTCTCTTGAAAGAAATTCAAAAGGATCTTAAAAGAGAGGTAGAAGAAAAATGGGGAAAGGAAATGAAAACTTCTTGAGAGGGTTTGGAAAAGGAAACACAGAAATTATCTGAAGAAAACTCCTTACAAAATGGATTTAATGAAATGGGAAAAGCATAGAACTTCTTACAAAATAGATTTGACAAAATGGAAAAAGAAAACAACTCCCTGAAAAAAAGAATTTGTGAACTGGAAAAAGAAAACAATCCCCTAAAAACAGAATTTGTGAAATGGAAAAAGAAAATAAATTCCTTAAAAACACAGAATTTGTGAAATGGAAAAAACTCATAGAACAAAACAACTCATTTAAAAATTCAATTGGCCAACATGTTAATAACCAAATTAACAAAAACCATATGATCATCTCAATAGATGCAGAAAAAGCATTTGATAAAATCCAACATCCATTCCTATTAAAAACACTTGAGAGTATAGGAATAAATGGACTTTTCCTTAAAATAATCAGCAGCATCTATTTAAAACCATCAGTAAGCATCATATGTAATGGAGACAAACTGCAACCATTCCCAATAAGATCTGGAGTGAAACAAAGTTGCCCACTATCACCGTTACTATTTAATATTGTATTAGAAACGCTAGCTATAGCAATAAGAGCTGAGAAAGAGATTAAAGGAATAAGAATAGGCAATGAGGAAGCCAAATTATCACTCTTTGCCGATGACATGATGGTAATACTTAGAGAACCCCAGAGATTCTGTAAAAAGTTATTAGAAATAATCCACAACTTTAGCAAAGTTGCTGTTATAAAATAAACCCACATAAGTCATCAGCATTCTTATATATCACTAACAAAATCCAACAGTCAGAGTTACAAAGAGAAATTCCATTTAAAGTAACTACTGATAATATAAAATATTTAGGAATCTATCTGCCAAGGGAAAATCAGAAACTTTATGAGCAAAATTACAGACCACTTTTAACACAAATTAAGTCTGATCTAACCAATTGAAAAATATTAAATGCTCTTGGATAGGGCGAGCAAATATAATAAAGATGACAATATTACCTAAACTAATCTATTTATTTAGCGCTATACCAATCAGACTCCCAAAAACTATTTTAATGACCTAGAAAAATAACAACAAAGTTCATATGGAAAAACAAAAGGTCAAGAATTTCAAGGGAATTAATGAAAAAAAATCAAATGATGGTGGCTTAGCTGTACCAGATCTAAAACTATACTATAGAGCAGCAGTTACCAAAACTATTTGGTATTGGCTAAGGAATAGATTAGTTGATCAGTGGAATAGATTAGGTTCAAGGGATAAAACAGTCAACAAATATAGCAACCTAGTCTTTGACAAACCCAAAGATCCCAGCTTTTGGGATAAGAACTTACTGTTTGATAAAAATTGCTGGGAAAATTGGAAACTAATATGGCAGAAACTAGGCATTGATCCATACTTAACGCCGTACACCAAGATAAGGTCAAAATGGGTTCATGACCTAGGCATAAAGAATGAAATTATTAATAAATTAGAGGAACATAGGATAGTTTACCTCTCAGACCTGTGGAAGGGAAGGTTTTTATGACCAAAGCAGAACTAGAGATCATTACTGATCACAAAATAGAAAATTTCGATTATACCAAACTGAAAAGTTTTGTACAAACAAAACTAATGCAGACAAGATTAGAAGGAAGCAATAAACTGGGAAAATATTTTTACAGTCAAAGGTTCTGATAAAGGCCTCATTTCCAAAATATATAGAGAATTAACTCTAATTTATAAAAATCAAGCCATTCTCCAATTGAAAATGGTCAAAGGATATGAACAGACAATTCTCAGATGAAGAAATTGAAACTATTTCTAGTCATATGAAAAGATGCTCCAAGTCATTATTAATCAGAGAAATGCAAATTAAGACAACTCTAAGATACCACTACACACCTGTCAGATTGGCTAAGATGACAGGAAAAATAATGATGATTGTTGGAGGGGATGTGGGAAAACTGGGACATTGATTCATTGTTGGTGGAGTTGTGAACGAATCCAACCATTTTGAGAGTAGTTTGGAACTATGCTCAAAAGTTATCAAACTGTGCATACCCTTTGATCCAGCAGTGTTACTACTGGGATTATATCCCAAAGAGATTATAAAGAAGGAAAGGGACCTGATGTGCACGAATGTTTGTGGCAGCCCTTTTGTAGTGGCTAGAAACTGGAAACTGAATGGATGTCCATCAGTTGGAGAATGGCTGAATAAATTGTGGTATATGAAAATTATGGAATATTACTGTTCTGTAAGAAATGACCAACAGGATGATTTCAGAAAGGCCTGGAGAGACTTAACGAACTGATGCTAAGTGAAATGAGCAGGACCAGGAGATCATTATATACTTCAACAACAATACTAGATGATGACCAGTCCTGATGGATCAGGCCATCCTCAGCAACGAGATCAACCAAATCATTTCTAATGGAGCAGAATGAACTGAACTAGCTATACCCAGAAAAAGAACTCTGGAGATGACTAAAACCACTACATTGAATTCAGTCCCTATATTTATGCACACCTGCATCTTTGATTTCCTTCACAAGCTAATTGTACAATAATTCAGAGTCTGATTCTTTTTGTACAGCAAAATAATGTTGTGGTCATGTATACTTATTGTGTATCTAAGTTATATTTTAATATATTTAACATCTACTGGTCATCCTGCCATTTAGGGGAGGGGGTGGGGGGGTGGGGTAAGAGGTGAAAAATTGGAACAAGAGGTTTGGCAATTGTTAATGCTGTAAAGTTACCCATGTATATATACTCTGTAAATTAAAGGCTATTAAATAAAAATAAAAAAAAAAAATAAAATAAAAAAAAAAATTCAATTGGCCAAATACAAAAAGAACTATGAAAAGGTAACTGAAGAAAATAATTCACTAAAAATCAGAAATGAACAAATGGAAATGAATGACTTAATAAGATGTCAAGAATCAGTCAAGCAAAACCAAAAAAATTTAAAAATAGAAGAAAATGTAAAATACCTCCTTGGAAATGCAACTGACCTGGAAAATAGATTTAGGAGAGACAATCTAAATATTATTGGACTTCCAGAAAACCATGATGAAAAAACTGAGCTTAGACATTATCTTTTAGGAAATTATCAAGAAAAACTGCCCTGATACCCTAGAATAAAAAGGTAAAAAAAGCCATTGAAAGAATTCACTGATCTCCTCCTGAAAGAGACCCCCAAATGAAAACTTCAAGGAATATAGTAGCTAAATTTCAGAACTATCGGACCAAGCTAAAAATAGTGCAAGCAGCCAGAAAGAAACAATTCAAATACTGAGGAGCCACAATTAGGTTTATCCAGGACCTAGCAGCTTCCTCCTTAAAGGATCTAAGGTCCTGGAATAAAATATTCCAAAAGGCAAAGGAACTTGGAATATAGCCAAGAATAAACTATACAGTTAAACTAAACAGTATCTTTCAGGGAAGAAGATGGACATGCAATGACATGACAAATGACAGATTAATTTCATTTATTTCTGATGGAAAGACCAGAGCTTAACAAAAAATTTGACTTCCAATTCTAGAACTCAAGAGAAGCATAAAAAGGCAAAAAAAAGGCAAGAACTCTTGAGAATTAATATCTTTGTTATGGATATACCTAGAGAATGACGGTATAATTTGATTTTACTGTCATATATAATATATGTATATAATATATAATATAAAAATATACTAGAGGTGGAAAGTGGATTGTACTGGAAAAAGGAAAATGGAGGTAAAATGAGGGAAATTACATCTCATGAAGAGGCAAAGAAGACCTATTATAATTGAGGGAAAGAAAGGAGGGAGATGAATATTGTGCGAATCTTGCTCTCATCAGATCTGGCTCAAAGAGAGAATATTAGCAATATTTAGTTTCACAGAGAAACTTATCTCACCTTATAGGGAAGGGGGAGGGGAAAAGGGAAAGGAAAGGGGGAGGCTAATAGAAGGGAAAACAGAAATAGTAGGGGAAAGGTTTAAGAAAGGGGGAGGGGCTATAAAGTGGGAGGGCTGTTTGAGGGAAGTGATGATCAGAAGCAAAATACTGGGGAGGAGGGAAAGGGGGAAAAAAAAGAGAAGAGCATAATTTGGGGTAAATAAGATGGTGAGAAATACAGAATTAGTCATTTTAACTGTGAATGTGAATGGGGTGAACTCTTCCATAAAACAAAAGCAAATAGCAGACCAGATTAAAAGCCAGAATTGTACAATGTGTTGTTTATAAAAATCACATTTAAGTCAGAGTGATACATACAGAGTAAAGGTAAAAGACAAGCAGAATCTCTTATGCTTCAGGGATAGTAATTTTGATCTCAGGTCAAGCAAAATCAAAAATAGATATAATTAAAAGAGATAAGGAAGGAAACTATATCTTGCTAAAGGGTACCATAGATAATGAAGTAATATCAATACTAAACATATATACACCAAATAGTATAGCATCTAAATTCCTAAAGAAGTTAAGAGAACTGCAAGAAGAAATAGATAGCAAACTGATACTAGTGGGGGAATCTCAATCTTGCTCTCTCAGAACTAGATAAATAAAACTACAAAATAAATAAGAAAGAAGTTAGCTAACTAGAGTATTAGAAAAGTTAGGTATGCTAGAGCTTTGGAGAAAATTGAATGGAGATAGAAAGGAGTATACTTTTTTCTTGGCAGTTCATGGAACCTATATAAAAATTGACCATATATTAGGGGCATAAAGACCTCAAAATCAAATGCAGAAAGGCAGAAATAGTAAATGCATTTTTTTCAGATCACAATGATTGCATTCAATAAAAGGCAGGGAAAGATAGACCAAAAATTAATTGGAAACTAAATAATCTAACCCTAAAGAATGAATGGATGAAACAGTAAATCATAGACACAAACAATAATTTCATCCAAGAGAATGACAATAATGAGACAACATACCAAAATTTGTGGGACGATGCCAAAGCAGTAATAAGAGGAAATTTTATATCTTTAGATGCTTACTTGCATAATATAGAGAAAGAGAAGATGGATGAATTGAGCTTGCAACTAAAAAAGCTAGAAAAAAATAAATTAAATACCCAAAATTAAATACTAGATTTGAAATTCTAAATCTGAAGAGGGGATTAATAAAATTGAAAGTAAGAAAACTATTGAATTAATAAATAAAAACTAAGAGTTAGTTTTATGAAAAAAGCAACAAAATAGATAAGCCTTTAATTAACTTGATTAGAAAAAGGAAAGAGGAAAATCAAATTGTTAGTCTCAAAAATGAAAAGGGAGAACTTTCCACCAATGAAGAGGAAATTAAAACAATAATTTGGAATTATTTTGCCAAACTATGTCAATAAATTTGCTAATCTAAGTGAAATAGAGGAATACCTACTATATATATATATATACATATATTGCCCAGATTAACAGAAGAGGAAATAAATTACTTAAATAGTCCCATTTTAAAATTTTATTTATTTATTTTTTGCCTAGGCAATTGGGGTTAAGTGACTAGCCCAGGTTCACACAGCTAGAAGTGTTAAGTGTCTGAGACCAGATTTGAACTCAAGTCTTCCTGACTTCAGGACTATCTATCCACTGTGCCACCTAGATGTCCCAATATTCCCATTTTAGAAAAAGAAATAGAACAAATATCAATCAGTTCTCTAAGAAAAACTCTCCAGAGCCAGATGGATTTATATGTGAATTCTACCAAACATTTAAAGAACAGTTAACTCCAATACTACATAAACTATTTGAAAAAATTGGAAAAGAAGGACTCTTACTAAATTCCTTTTATAACACAGACATGGTACTAATACCTAAACCAGGTAGGATGAAAACAGAGAAAGAAAATTATAGACCAATTTTTCTAATGAATATTGATGCAAAAATCTTAAATAAAATATTAGCAAAGAGATTACAAAAAATCATCCCCCGGATAATACACCATGACCAAATAGGATTTATGCTAGGAATTCAGGGCTAGTTCAATATTAGGAAAACTATTAGCATAATTAGCTATATCAATAACCAAACTAACAAAAAACATATGATTATCTCAGTAGATACAGAAAAAGCATTTAATAAAACCCAACACCCTAGAGAGTATAGGAATAAATGGAATTTTCCTTAAAATGATCAGCAGCATCTATTTAAAACTATTAGCAAGCATCATATGTAATGGGGTCAAACTAGAACCATTCCCAATAAGATCAGGACTTAAATAAATTTGCCCATTATCACCATTACTTTTCAGTATTGTATTAGAAATGGAATTTCTTTAGCTTTGGCAGCTGTTACCAAAACCATTTGGTATTGGCTAAGAAATAGACTAATTGATCAGTGGAATAAGTTAGGTTCAAAAGGCAAAACTGTCAAAAACTTTAGTAAACTAGTGTTTGACAAACCCAAAGACCCCAGCTTTTGGGATAAGAACTCACTGTCTGACAAAAACTTCTGGGAAAATTGGAAATTAGTATGGCGGAAACGGCATTGACCCACATTTAATACTGTACACCAAGATAAGGTCAAAATGGGTTCATGACCTAGGCATAAAGAATGAGATTACAGATAAATTAGAAAACCATAGACTAGTTTACTTCTCAGATCTGTGGAGGAGGAAAGACTTTATGACCAAAGTAGAACTAGAGATCATTATAGATCACAAAATAGAAAATTTTGATTTTATCAAATTGAAAAATTTTTGTACAAATAAAACTTATGCAGATAAGATTAGAAGGCAAGCAATAAACTGGGAAAATATTTTTACAGTCAAAGGTCTATCTGAAGGGCCTCCAGAAAGCTGACCAGAACATTACACACTGTTGTTTACATGTTAGCTTTTTTTTCTGCCCACCCCTTCACCTCCACCGTAGGCTAGAAGTTTCTTTTGAAAGCAGAATTTTTTTTGGTCTCTCTTTGTATTCCCACTATTTAGCATTTACTAAATGCCTGCCACAGAGTAGGCACTAAATAAATGCTTCTTGACTTGAATTTAGGACCCTTAAAGCAGTCAGCTGACTTCTGGGAAACTGAATTGTTAATACAAATAAGAATTAGGGGAAGTGGTACTGTAGAGGGTTATTAAAATAGCAACCAGAGAAGTTATCTAGTCCAACTCTTACCTAAACAAACATCTCTCCTATACAATAAATCTTTGCTTGAAAACATCAAATAAGTGACAACATACTACCTTTGAGGGAGAATGTTCCACATTTGGATAGTTCTGATTTTTTAAATAGATTTTATTTTTTCCAATTACATGTGAAGACAATTTTAAACACTCATTTTTTTAAATTTTGAATTCCAAATTTTTTCTCCCTCCTTCCTCTCTCCCTTTCCTAAAATGGTAAGCAATTTGATATAAGTTATATTTGTGCAATTGCATAAAACATTTACATATTAGTCATGTTGAAAAAGAACAAACAGCAAAAGAAAAAAAAAAACCATGAAAAAACAAACTGAAAATAGTATATTTTGATTTTCATTCAGACTCCATCAACCCTTTCTCTGGATGTGGATAGCATTTTCCATCATGAGACCCTTGGAATTATTTTGGATCATTATATTGCTGAAAAGAGCTAGGTTATTCATAGTTGATTACTGCAGAATGTTGCTGTTACTATGTATTATATTCTCCTGGTTTTGCTAACTTCACTTTGCATCAGTTCATATAAGTCTTTCCAAATTTTTCTGAAATCTACCTGAGAACAGCTCTAATTGTTAGAAACATTTCCTTAAAAATTCAAATTTGCTTCTTTTCAACTCCCACATATTGCTCCTACATCTGTTCTATGTGGTTACACAGAAATTTAAACCTTTTCCTCATCACAGCCTTTCAATTACTTATCAGATCAAAGAACTAGAGGAAGCCTTAGCAATCATCTAGTTCAAAATCCACATTTTCTAGTTGAAATCAAATACCTATGAATATTAAATAACTTTTCCAAGGTTAGAAGACAATAAGTAGTAGAGTAGGAAATTGAATCCAGATCCTCTGATTCTAAAATTATTATCTGTCTATCATATCATACTGCTCTTTGTTCTAGTAAGATAGTCCAACTACTTTCACCCAGTTCCCAAATAGCATGATTTTTGAAACCCATCTTTGTTGTTCTCCTCTAGATGTTCCTCAGATTTTCAATTTACTTCTATTTGTTATGTCCCAAACTGAACATAATATTCCAGATGAGGATCAGGTCAGAGTACAGTGGAACTATTAACTTCCTAATTTTGAACACCCTGCTTCTATGCAGACCAAGCTTTCGTTAGCTTTGGGGATGTCAGTATCACAATATTGACTCACATTGAGTTTGTAGTTTACTAAAACCCCCAGATCTTTTAAAGATAAAATAAATGTCCATGTTCCCCCTCCCCATATTATAATGATGAAATTGATTTTCTGTATAAGGATTTGCATTTACCTCTCTCAAATTTCATCCATATAGAGAGATCTTGGACCCTGGCTTTTACGTCATAACTTTTTTTTAACCTTATCATTATATCACTTAGATGCATTAACTACATGAAAGATTAGTGCAAGATCACAAAAACTTTTCACATGTATTTTCCAATTCTTATTTGAATCCAGAAATATAACATATATAGATTAGATTAAATTATCACAACTGTCTGACCTAAAAAAAATTCAGTGTATATGTGTACAGTACTTATAGTGAGGAAGAAAACTAACTGGTCACCTAAAGCCTGAGGCAGATAGGAAGAAACAAATTCAGTAGTCCTGAATAATGGAAAGGAAGTCAAAATGCTGAATAATGTTGGAGCCAGAATTGCGGAGAGAAGAAGGAAGGGTTATGAGCAGAAGAAAGATAGATAAAGAAGAAAAAGGGTGGAAAAGAAAGAAATAGTAATGGATCAGGAAAAATGAAGTTGTTAAGTTTACTTTATACTCACAAACATTTTGTGAGACTCATCTAATTTAATTTACCACAATAAGTATCTTTTCTAAATGCAGTCTACCAAAAGAAATGGCATTCTTTTATTTATGAATATTTACATTTTACATTGTAATTTATTATTTTAGCCAATAATATATAATTTTCTGAAAGATGAAGTTTTTATTATAGCTAAAATTTAACAAGAGCAACAATAAAAAATGTCGTTCATTTATTCATTTATTTTTCCAAGTTCTATGTTAGAGCTCTGATGTGCTCACAACCCTTATTGAAGTCAATTGGAATTATGCACTCACAAGGGCTCTGGGATCAAACCCTTTGTTGACAGAGAGAAGCACTTAAAGAAGGTAAAAGGCTTGAAGATCCAAATCCTTGGACTCAAAGCAAAGCTAAACCATTGTCTGTGCTGATTAATGAAATCTTTAGTGTCGTGAAATAATATGGTTTTTACTAAATGTAGAAAGCTTCTACAGCATTGAACTATCAGGAGTGTGAATGTCAGTCAATAGGATAGTAAGCTCACTAATGTATCTTGAAATTACTAGACTCTCTTAAAAATAATTTTTGGTTGATTTCATAATTATTTGCCACTTTGATGTACTTCTTATCAGGTTCAACAAGTGCTACTAACTACAAGGATTTGAAACAAAAGGAAGTACTAAATCTATTCTTATAACTCAACTGGCAGGTTAAGGGAAATCCCAACAACAGACTTCTGAAGTCCCTTCAAATTCTAAGTTTCAATTTAGATAGTTCCCAAGGGTAATATGATTATGCATGGCTCTGTCATATATATATATATATATATATATATATATATATATATATAATATTCAGAGTAATCCAAATTTTTTTAAAATGTCCTTTGTATTGTTGAAATGGTAACTCTGGAGTTATTGTCCTGAGGACAAGGAGAACAATTCTAAATCCCTGTAAACCAGCCAATGAAAGATTGGAAAGGGAAAAAAATTTATTTGTTATTGTACTCTGTACAAGGTACTGTGCTAAGTATTTATGCAAATATCATCTTATACCTGTATTCATTGTGGAGTCAAGGAACCATTATAAAGAGTGGGGTCCTGCTTCCTTTATTAATGAAACAATGATCAGACATTAGTTTGAACCTAAAAACCACATCTCTTAGTCTACCAATATTTCAAAGAGAAAAATAGATGTAATTCTAAATCCATACCCCTTCTCTCTGAGGAGAAGAGAATGGTCAGCTTCTAACCCCAATTTTCTGCTTCTCCTCTTGGCAGGAAATAAAGGTTTTTTTGTTTGTTTGTTTGTTTTTGGTGAGGCAATTGTGGTTAAGTGACTTGTCCAGGGTCACACAGCTAGGAAATATTATGTGTCTGAGACCAGATTTGACTCAGGTCCTCTTTACTTCAGGGCTAGTGCTCTATCCACTGCACCATCTAGCTGACTCTTTTTTTTTTTTGAGAAGAATAAAGGAAGAGGCTAAAGATGTAAATTCTGCCTTTCTTTGAGCCACATAATGATATGTCCATGCTATATGTTGGAGACAGTCTTCCTACAAAACATCTACCTACCACCTGGACATAAGGAAAAAAAGACAAGGAATTTGGAGGACACTGTTAATTGTGAAATTGTAAATAAAAATGATTCCAGTGAGTATTAAAAAAGGGAACTATCTAAAAGAACTAATATAGTTCAAAGAGAAATTTTTGCCTAGTTTACACATTCATAAAAAAGGCATGTTAGAAGGTAGAAGCAAGAGTAAGTAATGGAACATGAATTTGAAAGAGTGTTGTGAGTGTCCATTTTAGACAACTTATGCTAAGGGCAAAAGAGGCTTTTAAAATTGTATAGAGGAGAAACAGAAGATCAAAGAAGGAAAGGGCCTTCTGCTTTGGGGGATTAGATAATTATAACAGGTATTAAAAAAGAGTAAAATTGTTTAATCCTTACTTTGCTACTATTTCTCCGGTCAAATAGTGAACTAGAAAGAAGAGAAAATGAATGACTAATGAGGAATTGAAACCTCATGTAAACAAAAGAATAGTTATAGTAGATAGACAGTAGATAGTAGATATCATTGCTCTTGAATTTGAGTCATTAGATCCAAAGATATCTCGTTTATACTATGTTGTTTTAGTCATATGAATATATTCCATAGTAATTATGTGACTTCAAGTGATTTATTTTAATTTAGCATAATTCTGTCAAAGACATATGCCAGATTAATTTCTGTCCTTTTTTGACAAGTTTTCTAAACTGGAGATGAAGAAAATGTTATATCCTTAGCATACCTATGTCTTAGTGAAACATTTGAAAAAGTCCTTCATGACATATTTCTGGGAAATTGACAGAGATGTGGGCTGGAATGTAGTACTATTTTGATGATTTGAGTCTGGCTGGCCAAACTAAAAAAGTAATCATTAGGAGATCAATGCCAAGACAGAAAAAAGGCTCTAGTTAACTATTCCCTAAATGTTTTGTGCTTGGCTCAGTTTTATTTAACATTTTTCATCAATGGGTTAAATACATAGATGACATGATCATCAAATATACAAATGATACAAAACTGCTGAAAAGTACAAACATTTTGAATAGCAGAGTCATCAGGATCCAAAAAGTACAGATCAAGTAGAATGAAATTAAATCAAATAAGATGAAATTCAATGGGGATAAGTATAAAATCCTAAAACCAGGAACTTTACAGCTGTAAAATGAGAGCTACCTAATGGCATAAGTATCTGAAAAAGATCTGAAGGTTTTAAGGGAATGCAAGCTCAATATTGTTATCAAATGAAGATAAGGAAGGGTCTTGCCCACATCTTCTGACAAATGTTATCAAGAAAGATGACATTACTTATTTAAAATCAAAAGAAGATGCACTTTACAATTCTTTTTTTCTAGTAACAGAAATGGATTTATATTGAATTATCTACACTCTTGCAATAGTATACATTTGAAACCTAGTTAACATTATAAGTGCTATACACTCATTACTTTTAGCAGACAATCTCCTTTTAGGTAAATTATAATGATGATATATTATGTAATAGCTCTTGAGCACCAAAGAAAGATAAATTTACTCTTCAGTTTCATCAAAAGAAACTTAAAAGAACAAGAATTGTCATGGTACAAGTTGTCTTCCTATTATTGACCTCTTCTTACTATTGATCCCTTCCTAATCTTGTGTCCTAACTCAATTTGTAACTTGTCTACTGTTATCTCACTTTGATTTAAGTTATGTCATGGTTTTCATTCTTTCTAGATGCCTCTGGCACCACCATCTCCAAAGTCCTGGATCACCCTTTTCTAATGCAATGATATGTCCCTATAATAATAGCTAACATATAATAATATAGCTAAGCTATAGTACTTAAGGTTTTCAAAATGTTTTATATATGTTATCTCACTTGACCCACACAACAGTCCTCTGATACATTATTATTTTCATTTTACAGGAGAGGAAACTGATGCTGAATGATTTGTACAGGATTACAGAGCTAGTAATTGTCTGAGGAAGGATTCGAAGTCTTCATTTCCTGACTTCAGATCATTATTCTATGCAGTCTGCCACCAAACTATTATTCCTAACAGAGAGAAACTCTTGAGCAAAATTATGCTTATATAGTGATAGTTTCATGTAGAACATTATTGGGAAATCAAGAGACTGTCTCTCCTTGAAGCCACTCCCCTCCCTCATCCTTAACTTTCTCTGTTTTGTTCATTATTATTAAATGCTGGAGCTCTCCTTCACTTAAAGTTCTTCTCTGGATACAGTTTTTTACAAATGGGACAATTCACCTTTAAGGAACACTGTTGTTCATACTTCCTACTACATTATATACTCTCTCTCTCTCTCTTTTTCTCCTCCTTTCCCTCTTTCTCTAACTTATGTTTGTATGTATATATTTCTGCCCCTTTCCCTCAATATTTTTAAATACATTTAATATTTGTTGATTCAATAAATTAGTGAGTTAAAATAAATGGATTTAATTCAGTAAATTTTGAGTACTCAGTCAATAAACATTTCTTAAGTATCTATTACATGTCAAGCACTATGCTAAGTGCAAAGGACATCTTAAAAACTACTAAATTACTGAAATAACTTCTGAGATAACAAGTTCTCTGCCAATAGAAGTCTTCAAGCAATTACTTGATGACCACTTGTTGAGGATATTATTTAGAAGATTCTGGTTCAGTTCTGGGCTAGAATAGAGCACACCTAAAGTCTTTTTCATTGCTAAGATTTCATGATTATTTGATACCATTGTATTTCAATTCATGTTTTAGAGCTACCATATTGCTATGATTGATATTTCCCAAATGAGATACATGTTGAAATAGTCCATTTAACTCAGCTAATTAAAAAGTGTTCTAATTATGAAGATCTGCAATTTAATTTCTATAAAGGGAAGTTAACTTCATTGGTGTATCAAAGCTGTCATATACCAGTTAAGAGTGTATATTTATTTTTAAAGTATGTCCCAAGTACAATTTTTTGAAGGACAACTAGTTGTTAAATATTTACCAGCATGCTCCCAGTCAGCTTCATTCTGTTCCATAAATATCTACCATATTTGTCAAGACCTTCTCCTGAGGAACAAGAAGTGAAGAGTGATAGGATAGGATAGCTGCTCTGGCTGGAGTTGGGGGGCATATGTGTTTATACTGAAAAAGAGAAATCCAGTGCATTAAGATAGGAGAAGTGGGGGCGGTGAGGAGATAGAAAGAATGGAAATAGAAAAGGATCAAAGTTAAATAATAGAGTTAAGTTCAACTTGAAGAAACAACATAAGCTCTAGAACAGGAAACTTTCCATGTCTTGACCATCTCACTCCAAAATATGAGCCCTCCCTTATAACAAATAAGTATAGTCTAACAAATTCACACACTTATAGGTCATATCTGAAAACGTATGTTTCATTCTGTATCTCTAGTCTATCACCTCTCTATCAAGAGGTAGGAAGTGTGCTTTATCATCAATCTATTGAAGCTGTGATTGGATATTGTATTGACCAAAGTTGTTTTTCTTTATATTATTGTAGTCATTCATAAATTGTTTTTCTGGTTCTGCTCAATTCACTCTACAACTGTTCATACAAGTCTTCCCAGATCTCTCTGGTTCCATCAATGCCTTTTATCATTTATTATGGTACAGTATTGTTTCATTATATTACACTATAATTTTTCATCTATTTTCCCAATTGATAGTGTGATAGGACTAGGGTTTCTTATTTTCCCTACAACAAGAATTAATATTCCCTAAAAGACAACACCTGGGATTTGATTAGCCCCTCCTTTGCTTAAAGTAATTTTTTGATCACCTACAGGCCAAAAATCCCATCAATATGTAGTCACAGTCTCTTTGATTTGGTGGATTAATGAAGATTACAGCAGTCACCATATCCAGCCTTGCAGACCAGATTCATTTCCAAATGAAGATGAGATGGGGGTTGGAGGGATGAAGTGGTGGTAGATCATCCAGAAAAGCTAAATACAACTGTATCCTTGTTGAATATCCTTTCTGTGACAGGACAAAGTAAACTTCCTTTCATTAACTGTTCAATGATTTGCAAGTGCCTCCTTTTATCCCAATATCAAAACTGAACTAATAAGATATTGGTGCTAGGTTCATCCAGAACAGATGGATGCCCACTTATTTCTAGTTCTTTCCTACAGCAAAAAGGGCTTGCTAACAAAACTTTTTGTACATATGAATCCTTTTCCTCCGTCTTTTATCTTTTTAGATCAAAATGCAAAACTTTATTAGTAATTGTTTATCAACTAGTTTCCTCAAAAAAGCATGCATGATACATTTTTAAATATAATCTGTACTATTAACATATGACAATCAACAAAACAATAAATAAAGTCCTAATTTGTAGCATTTGCCAATATCCAAAGTATAACTGCTCACACTAAAAATGTAATGATGAACTCTTCTGAATCCACATGAGACAGCTCCAACATACCCCTTGGTATATGCTTAGGAATGGTCTGTTTAACTTTTAAAATCCTTCATAACCTATCTTTCCACTGCTATATATAAAATTTCCCAGTCCAACCAGATTAATCTTATTGCTGTTCCTTACCCACAATCCTACCTTTTCCCTGGTTAAATGCACCCAAATATCTGGAATGCAAATCTGCCTTATCAATGGCTCTTGGTAGGTTTTCTTCAAAACTGTGGAAGCAGCCCCTTTACTGCAAAGTCATTTCTAATCTTTACAGCTACAAGTGTCCTCCTTTTTCCAAAATTTATATTCTATCCATATAGTATTATACTTATTTATGTGCATGCTGTCTCACCTAATGGAATACAATCTTTGGGATTGGAGATGGTTTCATTTTGTTTGCTCCCCCCACACACCCAGTACTTAGTCTGGCATAAAGAAGGTATTTAATAAATGTTTATTGTTTGATTTCCTCAGTATAGGGGAGAAACATCCTCTACCCAAATCAGTACCTTCTTAGATGGGGTACCAAGTGGTGAAATGACTTGTCTAATTTATATCATAAGCTCAGTATGTTCAGAAGTAAAATTTGAACCTAAATTCTAAATTCTTAGCTCTAAGGCCAACTTTCTATCAACTTATGCTATGCTAAATGCCACACTAACTCATATGTATGTGTGTATTTGCATATACACATTACTACCATCCTGTAACTTATAGTCAAGTTGGAGAGATGACATACACGAATAACTATACAAATTATAGTTTATTAGATGAATAGTATAAACAGTAGAAAGTGTAAGACTTGGGATGTGAGAGGTGTTATTTCTATCTAGAATGATCAAGAGAGCTGTTTCATAGAAGAGTAATTTGAGCCATGATAGATGGCACATAGTAGGGACTTAATAAATATTTATTCCCTTTCCATTCCACATCTATAGTACTCTACCTCTGCAAGGTAGAAGGTTGTCATTTTTACATTTCCTATTCTCATATTTCTTATTAACAATCAAGCTTGCTCATTATAATTACAAAACATTCAGTATTAATTTTACTATTGTTGTTCTTTCCATTTATATTTACTAGTTGTGTATCCTATTTTTCCTGGTTCTTCTTCACTTTGTATCAATCCATATAAATCTTCCAAAGTTTCCCTGTTTTCTTCAAATTCACTGTTAACAAACACAATAATATTTCATTATATTTATGTCTCACATTTCCCCCAGTAATTCACTGATTCATGGGTATGAAATTTGTTTCCAGTTCTTCTCTACCCAAAATAATTTCTAAGTTTTTAAATGCACATCTTAAATTGTGGAGTAGATGAGAAATACACAAGACTAGGAAGCAAAGATTTGAATTCTTGTCCTTGTCGTGTAAACATGAATAAGTCGTAATCTATACATCATAATTTCCTTCTTTGTAAATGGATATATTATCTGAACTAGTTATCTCATAGGAGCCTTCTGAATACCAAATGAGATAATTTATGAAAGCATTTGTATAAGTATGAAAGTGCTATATGAGTGAAAGCAATGCAAGTTATAAGTTTTAATGGCTTCTCCCAATGAATACATAATTGTTACAGATTTTGTTTTTAACTCTCATAGGCTCCTTTGGACAAATTAAATGGGAGAAAAATCTAAATTTTGCTCTAATTATTAAAACAAACTCATTTTACCATACAATTTTCAGGACTCCACTTTATTTAATTTCAAGTTAAAGTTAATGGAAGATGCTTGACCAAAGATGTAAACTATATGAGCTAATGGCAAACTATAACTTTGATTGTTAATTATTATACATTATTTATTATGATGAAGTATCTCTCTCTCTCTGTCTCTTTCTCTCTCTCTCTCTCTCTGTGTCTCTGTATCTGTCTCTGTCTCTCTCTTTTTCTAGTGTTGGGATGTTTGCAATAAAAACCAGACTCATTATTTGTTGCTTATTGCCATGGCAGTAGAGTTTATATGGTTAATAATTTTAAACTTGCTTCCTTCAATCTGGGTTGATGAGCATTATGGGAAACAGACAAGTATTTATCATAAAATAAAAATGTGAACATTTAATATAATACTTATCATAGATATTTTTGAGAATTTTAAAATTTACTGTACTTTCAATTGGAAATGTAAAATATTTTATCTTTTTAGTATAATTATTTCATACATCATTGTATACATTTCTAGCCATGTGTTCATGGTGAGACATTCCCAGTTTTCTTTTTTTTTAAGTATATTTTTGAAAGAGAGACAGAGTAAATAACTATGGAAATATTAGGAAACTTTTCTCCCACACATAACCAAATAGGAGAATGGGCTTAGTAAGTTATTTTTTATAAATTCTTTGCTGTGTTGTACTATTTTCAGATTCAAGTTGAATTACACATATAGTTAACATATATTAAAATCAGTTATTTTGAAAACCACTAATTTAATTTAATCAAACAGCTGATTGCAAATTGGTTGCTTTTAAAATAGCTGTTTGATTAAATTCAATTGAATTAGGCCCCAAATCATATTGTATGTGCAGACAGCTTCCTTTCAGGGAAATGTAGGAGGGATCTTCCTTTATTTTGTTCCTTTATTGTTCTGTAAGATCTAGAATAGAGCTTATTAATTATCATCTTCTGAGCCAATAAGATATTTCAATAGAAGCAATTATTCCTTCTACTATGTGATACCTAACAGTATACAAAAGTTGCTTCCTAATTGGCTTATTAGCTTTAAAAAATCTACCTAAAAGAATTATGGAGGGAAAAAAATCAGAAGGTAATACTAGTAATATCCTATGGATGGCTTTGGAATTGCATACTGAACTTATGTACTTTTTAAAAAAAGAGAATGAAAAATGCAAATTAAGGATTTGAGAATTTATTTTCCTCCTATTCAGTATTTAGTATATAAAATGCCTCTTTATATTCTAAAGTAATCCTTTGAAACAGCTTCAATTATTTTAGTCAATCTGTATTTCAAACACATAACATAACAACATAAACGATGTGTAATGAAGACGAACAAAAATTCAGGTCGAATTCACTCTGCCGAAAAATTGCAAATTAAAATCCTTTGATTGGTATTCTGACTGAATTTCTTAATAATCTAGATATACATTCGATACTAAATAGAGGACAGTAATGCATTTGACAGACCCTCGACCAAAATGAAGAGCCCAATCAGAAAAAGACTTCTTAAACATTTTAGGGTGATAAGAAAAAAGCGGACATTTAAACTGTAGGGAAATGGGTGTATATCTTTGAGGGGGGGAGTGATAATGTACACCCCAGGGATCCATATAACAATTCTAATAGGCTGGGGGTGGGGGTGTAGTTGGATCTGGGAACTTAACAGTTTGTATATTTCCAATAAATCGTGCGATGATTAATTAAATGTTTGATATTTTAATATCGCGTGTGATTCAATTAGAAGTGGGTGGAGGTGGGGGGTGGTTAGGAATTTCTTCCAAGCTGCGGACACTGCTGGAGGACTACTCAACGCCAGGGGAAGCCAGGAAAGCGTCAGACTCTGCACAATGCCTCCTTGGGGTTGGTGTCCCTGGGCGTGATTCTGGTGAGAAGGTTCGTGGTTTCCTGAAGGTCACTTAGGAGAAGCGTGGAGGGCGGGGCGGGGGTGGGGGCTCCTAGAGTGAGGGGCCGGGCGGGAAGTGAAGGGAAGGAGAGGAAAAGGTGTGTGATTACTGTGGGGACTCGGGAAGGGGGAAGAAAGAGTTGGCAGTAACGGGGGTAGAGATAGGTGAAGAAAGAAAATACACTTCTAGGGAGGACAACCTAGCCACAGATTAGAATTTCAGACTCTTCAATCCTGACCAAATTTAATCCAGTTCTAAAGGGAAACTTTTGAAAAACGAGATCTTTTCTAAGAGAAGCTGGATGGGATCGCAGAAGCAGGCGGATAGGTTGCAGGGAGGAAGACTCAAATGCACTGGGCCTTCAGTAGTTACTGCCTTGTTCTTCAGATGCTAAAACAGGTAAAGGTTGAAAGAAGCAGCTCTCAGTTCTAGCGGTAAAGCTACCTTTTAGGTTACGGTCCAAAATGACCCTAGTCCTTTGAAACCGGCAAATCCTTAAATATCTTTAAAAACAAAACAAACAAAACCCAAATATGGCTGCAATATACCTCTAGTCCCCCGAGAGAACTGAGAATTTAAGAGTTTTCCGAGATAAATGTGTCGTCTTTTTCCTTTTTCTTGGAAGGATTCTCTTTAAGATGCATCAGGTTGGAGCAGAACATTTGGGAAGGGAAGCCGTCTCGGAGTCAGCTTGTAGTTTTCCTTCTCGCTACAAAATACACTTCTTTTTTCCTTTTCTTTCTTTTTTTTTTTTTTCCTTTCTCAAGCCGTTACCCTTGTCTCCTCTCACTCACAGGGAGAAACTTCCCGCATCAGAAACCTTCACTGTGGTTTTTGGGAACATGCAGTGTAGAGAGATGTTTCAGTGAAAACCGCTGACCAATAACCACCTTAAAACTCCTTTAGGAAAAATAGGCTGTTAGAAATAACAAAGCCTATCCGTTGTGTTTTTACGGGGCTTTGCTACTTATGGTTTTCGGTTTTAAGTCCTTAGGAAAAGGAGGGGAAAAGAGGGGTTGAGGGAAACTGGCTAAAATAATAGCATTCAATTTATCTTATAATGCTGCTTTTTTTTTTTTTTTTTTTTTAAGTGAAGGATTAGTCCTTTATTTTGCTCTTGCCTTTTTTTTTTTTTCCACCCTAGTAAAGGGGTTGAATAAAAAGCCTGGCGTATTCCTACCTCTTTCCCTAAAGGAGTCTGACTGAGAATCCGTTCTTTAGAAGGCTGCCAACCCCTTAGTAAACTTCATTCATTGCTCTCCAACCGCCTCTTAGTCCCAATCCTACTATGTGCCCCACCATGATTTATTCAGTTAGGCGCGGATGAAGGTAGGTCCCTCCTTTTCCTTATATTAAGAGCACTGTGTCTGTATGTGTAGAGGCTGCTTTTTTAGTGGGCTCCTTGGATTTCCTTCTGGTTATTTTGTCATTTCAATAGAGAAACCGGAGGAGGGATGTAGTGAGATAACACATAATAGGGTGAGACTGAGGGAGCTTCATTCTCCTATTTAAAAGACTACATTAAAAAAATTAACATCTACGAGGGAAAGAGAAAGTCCCAGAAAGAGGCAGGTGTGTCCCAATAATATATCCATTAAACTTAATCTCTGCTGCTTTTCAAATGAGGAGAGAAGAGGATTAGCAATAAAAGACAAACTTAAATTGTCCGAAAGAGTTGTCTTTAATGATGCCCCAAATGGCCAGATGGGAAATTCTCCATTGGTTGATTTTTCGGGAGGGTCAGTTCAAGAGCAACTCTCGGGCAGTCTACTTTCGTTTAAGAGGTGACTCCCCTCCAGTCATTTGTACCTGTAGATAATCTTTCTAATAGTCATCCCAGTGCCTAAAAATGCAAAATAAAATCCCCAAGGTTGAGAGGTTTTACCTATGTTGAGGGAAAAAAGTGTGTGTGTGTAAGATGCTTTTGTTCCCTCGTTAGTTAAATGCATATGTGGAACATGATCGTTGGATTTGAAGGAATTAACTCTTTTTTCTTTATAAGCTGTTTCCAGAGATTGAAAAATAATGTCAAGAGAGAAAAATGTAAATCGTTTGTGAGCAGCAGTCTGGTAAACAAAGATAGCAGGGAGGAAATGCACACAGCCACAGTTTTTCTGAGTTAGGCAGCAGGAAACCCCTAAGGAACATAAAGAAATAGTACATCAAATAGGAAAAAGATCGATAGGCAGAGGTCTCCTAAGTGGTTCAAGTTACAAAACAGGTGACTAAAATGGCTAACAGAAAATATGGGACTCACTAAACTATAAAATGTATCTCTCAACCAAATACTAACTGGAGAAAACACCTGTAATGACCCGGGAGAGACACTTCTGTTTTATTGAGTGGTCCAAGGTTTCAAGGTTGATGTCGAAGGAATCAAGGAGAACTCCCCCCTTCCCTCCCTCCTTCTTCTCCCCCCTTCCCTCCCTCCTTCTTCTTCTTTCTTCTCTCTCTCTCTCTCTCTCTCTCTCTCTCTCTCTCTCTCTCTCTCTCTCTCCTGTCTCAACAGACACAAATATGTTGCTGAAATACTGGACAGCTCCTCATTTCTTTCCTCTGCGTAACCAATGTCTGTTTTCTTAATTCCCACTGATTTTCTCCAGATTTTTTTTTTTTTAATAAGAAATCCTCTCTCCTTGAGGGAGCGTTGATAACGAAATAATTTACGAGGATGGCCTAATAACTTCGGTTTCCTTCTGTAAAAAACAGGAATAATGTAATAGGGAAAAAATGTGTAAGATAAAATTGTATTTATATTGGTGACTCACAGGACTAGTACGTTAGCAGATTGCTGAAACCTTCTCTATTGTACCAACCCATAATCTCTCTCCACACTTGCCATTATATCCACTAAATGTGTGCTCTTTATTCAAACACAAGATACTTCCCTGCACCTGTTCTCCACCGATGAGAGTGATTTGACCAAGGGAAGACCCTTTCAAAGTATAGGATAAACTATGATCAATAAAAAGGTACATGTTATATAAATAACGCGCACTAACACTAGGACATAGGTCTCACGGCCACGGAAACGAATGTTGTCTTCAGGAAATTGGGCTGGGTAAGTCATAAACTGAAACACACAATTTCAAAGCAAAGAGTCTCATTTCCTCAATATTAAACTACGGGTGCTAAGCTTTAGATTGTGCTGATCCAATTATAGTCATCTTGGAACCTAAAAGGATAGAAAAGACAAAAGGATGTTAGATTTACTTTAAGAATTATGGCAACTTCTAATTTAGAAAGCCTGCCTAAAGTTGTGATAAAATAAGGGTTTTATTCTTTCTTGGACAGCAAAGTGATTCCGGTAGTTTGATAATTTTAGAAACCTGTAAGATGACAATTTTAAGGCAGCTGCATGGAATGCAAAGTCCTTTTCACTTGCTAAGAAGCAAGTTTTTTTTTCTTCTCCTTTCTTTTTTCTCTTGCACCCTCCCCCCCTTTTTTAGTGTGTGTGTGTGTGTGTGTGTGTGTGTGTGTGTGTGTGTGTGTGTGTATTGATTTCACCCTTCGCTTTCAGTCTAGCCGCTGAATACCATTTAGGCCAAGATTGGGTATAATGGAAATATCATCAGGAGACAATTACCCTTTCAGAGTATTCACTTCTACTCACAGACACTGTTATTTGAGAAATAGGATCATTTGATTTCATATTGCACTAAATAACACCCAGCCGTTTCAAATTGCCAGCTTCTTAAAAACCACCCATTGGAATAAATTGCAGCGCTCCTCGTTTGCTTTTCAGAGAAATATTATGTGAGCCGGGTATAACTTTGTAAAAAAAGGACAAAAAACAACTCTATGCGTTCTTTATTGGGAGGAACAAATCTGTCCCACTGTTATAGGCCTCTAGCAAGGAAATTATCAAAGGCAATCACCTCTCTCTCTATCACCACCCTCTTTTTCCCCCTTTCAACACCTCCTCCCTCCTAAATTTGAGGTGGTTTAAACATTCTGCTTTTGAACTAAAATTTGCAGCCTCGGCATCCACAAGAAGAAAGAGCCGCAGGCCAAAGCTTCCAACTTAAAAAAAAATAACATTAGAGTGGAGAAAAATTGATAGGTGGGGAAAGTACTGATTTTCTTTTGTAGATCGGCGACTCCTCAGAGGCGTCTGTAGTGATCCAGAGGGCTTGTTTTTGTTTTTTAAAAACTCGGGAACTAGAGCCCCTAGGTTTCCTCGCTTGTTTTCGGGTCTTGAAGAGGAAAGACGCA
The DNA here is from genome assembly GCF_902635505.1 of Sarcophilus harrisii. Lineage (NCBI taxonomy): Eukaryota > Metazoa > Chordata > Mammalia > Dasyuromorphia > Dasyuridae > Sarcophilus > Sarcophilus harrisii. Next base: position 149,354,668 of record NC_045427.1, read on the forward strand.
CTGCAACATACTGCAGGCAGACGGATCATCCCTAAGCTGTGCACCAGGACACCTTCCCGAACGACTCTCCAGTTTCCTGCCTCCCTGTCCCGGGCTCTTTGCTTTCCTTCTCTCTGGAGCACAGTCCGATCAGGTTTGTTCATCCTTGAACCGAGTCTGCTGGCCCCACTGAACAGATTGCGGAGGTCCGTGGTCCCGGAAAAAAAGAAGGGGAAGAAATCGTAGAAAAAGAGAACTAGCCTTTCTCTCCTGATAGCTCCTTCCAGGCCAAGTGCAGAGTCCAGAGAAAACGAGAGAGACAGAGGGGGAGAAAAAGGGTGGAAGAGAGAAGAGACCAAATTTCCACCACAATCTGCAGTCAATGGCATTTTAGAAACTGATAAGCAGTGCTCAGCAATGAGCTGAATTTGTTAATTGGTACTTGAACTGCAAAGCTCGATGCTCTCGATTTTCCTTCTTTTTTAAAGCAAGATTTTACCCCTTGCTTTCCTGGTTCATTTGTGCAAAGGTGTAGTGCTCCTTTAAGACTATGAACCTCTGCTATCTGGTCATCGAAGACTTCAGCATATTTATATTAATGTCTTTCTAGGGATTGCTAATTAGACCTTTTTATTTTTTTAATAAAGGAAATGGAATGTGTCTAGCCCCTACAACCTACCTGTCCCTCAGAAATGAGGCATGGGACAAGCATTAGGTGGGATATACAGATTAGGGGTGGGGTGAGGAAAGGGTGATTTCTCTTGAGGGGACAGAATTCCCAGCGGGATTAATCTGAGTAATTGGGGGGGGGGGGAATATCTTCACCTGGTAAAAGAGCAAGGGGAATAGGGAAGGATGGTTTTCTAAATATTCTGATATGGGAAAGCTTGGGTTAATCAAAATTCAGTCTAATTTTCCTTTATTAGATGAGGGGAAAGGAGATTGAGGGATCAGTGGAGTGACAATCAGAAATGATGGATGACTGATTCTATGGAAGTCTATTCACAGACATAGGTGGGAATGTTTAGGTCCACTAAGAAGGGATTTATCTGCCCTCTTCTTTTCCCTTCAGCTATGACTTAGACAACATCTGAAAAGAGCACTTTTACACATATGTTTAATCAATTTAAATCCTCTTTCAGACAAATAAAAGTAGGATTCATATGAAAACATGGAGAACCACAGGCTGCTCTAAAAGAGAATCTGTTACCAAGATTATCTTTAACTCCAGACTCTCACTCTTCATCCAGGACTTCCCAACCCTTGGATTCAGGCCAGGACACTCTTCTTCTGAATAAGAGTCAACCTACTGAGGTTTACTTTTCCTAAGTAAACAAAAGCATAGGGAGAAAGCAGATCATCTTGGCAAGTACTTTAGTGAATCTCCTCAAAAATCTATGAGCTCTACAATCCAGGGGAGGAGGGCAAGGATCTACCATGCTTAAAACAAACTTCCCCTGCCAAGGGCTGTGATTATGCCTTTACTGCTGCTTCTTGTACCATCCTGACTTCACCTGCAATCCTTATACTTGAGTCTGAGAGTCAGAATATATCAAGCCATAATGCACACATATAGTTTTGGGAACTAAAGAATAATTTCATTCTAAGGACTTCTTAGGACTGACTCTGGGTCACATAAATAATAAAAAATAATTAACATTCCTGTCATACTTCAAAGTTTGTGAAGTATTACACATATGCATATATCATCACATTTGATCTTCACAACAAAATTAGAAAGTAGTTCCTATTATCACCTTCATTTTACAGATAAGGAAACTGAGGCTGGAAGAATTTACGTGATTTCATTAAGGTCACATAGCTAAGTGTCTAAGGCATTATTTGTATCCAGTCTTCATGATTCCAACCTCTGTATCTGTTATGTCATACTGCTCCCCAAGTTTCATTTGTATTTGACTTTCTAGTTGACAAAAGCTCTCACACACATCAGTTTACTTGATCCTCAGCGGAAAACTACAAGACAGGCCAGACCATTCAATAAAAAAACTGAGATTCAACCAGATTAAGTAGTCTGCATAAAGTTACTCAAACCTAAATCTTCTAACTGAAAGTGAAGTTCTCTGACTGTTCTTGTCAGTAGGAATCCTAAATAGGTAGCTTTCAAGCCCCCCTCATCTCTGAAATCAAAATTCTGTTGAATGAAACTAATAAAAGCTGGTTGCATGAAGTATTTCCCTGTCCAGGTTTAAAAATGGCAAGGAGATTTGAGAGGGAAACCTTGGTTATTTGCACTGGTAATGAGCTCCCAAATACTCAGAATAGCTTTTCCACAAAGAGCCTTTGCCTGGATGACAAAGCGATTGCAGCCACCTATACCAGCTTCCTTAATACCAAAAGATGAGAGTATTTGATGCTATACTGAAACTTTTCTCCTTCCCCCTTCCTACTAGACTTGGGTCCAGAAAGTAAGTTTTTTCTAGGGGAAAAAAAGAGAAAATGTGAAGATACTTTAATATATATATATATATTTATGAAGACATTTTGTCATGATTTAGGCCTTGGAAATATATCCTTGATAGGTGTTGTACAAGAGGATCTTAGAGGTTATTATCTAGTTCAATCCCCTAGTTTACAGATAAAGAAATTGAGTCAGAGAAAATAACAAATTTGCCCAGCATCCCAGGGAGAGAAAAGGGGCAGATCCAGGATTTCAAACCAGATCTCTGGATTCTCATTCTACAGTACCTAAATCTCTTTACAGTGGCAAAGGGAAGGCTTTTTAGAGGTCCCTTTCCTTCACTTTCACTTTCTGTCTTAAAACAGGATTCAGGAAGCAAAGTAGTTTCCCCCTCACCCCTTGATTTTTTCTGCATTCTAGATCAGGATATACTTATTTCTAATTTTTTGAAGAACCAGTCAGGAAATACAGATAGTTTAAATATTCTCCATTATCTCTTGCAGGCCTAGATTTTTAAGTTTTTGTTGTGGTTGGGATGGTCCCTTTTTGCTTCTTTCTTTCCCCTCTTAATACACACTTATTGTTTATTCTGGCTTGATGATCTTGTCCTTCTTTTCGTGGGATCATCATACGACCACAGACTTAAGGACGGAAAGGACTCCCAGAGTTTTATCTAGTTCAATCTCTGGTTTTACAGGTGAGGAAATTTAAGTGCAGAGGAGTTAAATAATTTGCTCCGACATCCTTCTTTCTTCTGTTCCTGTTCTTTCCTTCCTTTCTACTTCCTCCTTCCTTCTCTTTCATTTCCTTCTTTCCCTCCTCCTCCTACTCCCTTCCCCCCTTTCTTCATGCTCTATTCCGCTCGCTCCCCGAGTTCCTGCAGCAGCATAGTGTTTTGTTTCAGAGACAGGATTCACAGCCGAGGTGCAGTAATCGTGATCTCTTCCAACAGACGCTAATCAAGTAATTTCCCCATCCCAGCCCCATCAAATTGCTCTTTAGCTGTTGAACTGTGGAGTTGTGCTCCTCTTTTCACATGCTAATCACACCCATTCAACATCTCTCTGTGAGGCTATTTGTAGTGGAATAAATCTCCTTGTTTGCCCGCTGCATGATTAATTGATATTGTTGTATAGCCTTTGTTTGGGCCGCGCAGAGCTGAAAGGCAGTGCATATTGGAGGTGACGAAAGGAGCTGGAAACCTCATTTCACTGCTAAGGTCTTGCAAAGGTCGGGGATAGACCGATCACATTATGCATCCTATTTATTTATCCTCATTTGAAATATGATGAAAGGCGAGAGACAGGAGTCTTTAAACATTCACTAAATCGTAGGTAGACAGCACGGCGTTTAGAACAAGTCCCCCAAATGGGCCCAAGGGAAGCCCCCGGCCGGGGAGAGCAGCTCTTGTCACGAGGCTGCAGGGCATCCCGAGCCATCACGGCCATCGCGCTGGTTTTCGGACCACGCGGGATTGCTCCGGAAGCTCAGTCGGAGAGCGGCCGCGGAAAGGTCTTCAGTTTAAGCCCCGGATTGAGCATCTGCGTACTGCGTTATCTTCTCCTCCTCCCAACTAAATTTTTTGGATAGGAGTGCGTGATTTAAAATTTATAAAACTGCCTCTGACTAAAAGGCAGATTTCAGCGAAGCGTTTTAATGCTTTAAATAAAGCCAAACCAAGCCTTAACTAGGATCCCAATGATTTCCTACCTACTATATATACCTAGTTCCGCAGTCAACACTAGACATACTTGGCCAGCACCCTGCGAGTGGCGGATCGCGATTAGCTTTTGCTAATCCCAGTTAATGATCATTTTAACAAAATGGACCAGAATACGGAATCCTCGCTTCTTACATCCTTCGACTCATTTTCTCCCCCAAAACAAAGCTTACTGAAATTCTTCCTTTCTCACGTTAAATGACGGCTCTTTGGGTAATTACATAGACAACGTTTGTCATTGTTTCTTTTAAGTTGGGCCTTTGCTTGAAAATCAATGTTTTATTTGCTGCTTTGATCCCTGATTCTTCCCCCCTCCCCAAAGCAGATGTGCAGCTATTTCGGCAAACTCCTGGATACTCCAGGTTACCTCCCCCTTTCCGATCCCCTCACTGCAATTTCCCAGTCGCCCGGCGTCTTTATTCCCGAAGGACCGCATTGCAACTTCTAGATTCAATTAAATAATTCCAGTATTCGGTGCTCCTACCTACTGCTTATTGCAAATATTTCCTTTTCCGTGTTCTTAAAAAAGAAACTGTCTCCTTCCTTTTCACTGTGTGTCGGGTAATTGATAGGCTCTATCAGAGGTCAGGATTTGCATAAGAATTAAGAGCAGTAAATTAATTTAATATTCCATGCACATCTCCAATTATTCCCGTAGACCTTTGTCTCCGCGGCTGGCAGAGAGAAGGTTCAGCTGCTCTTCAGCCAAACAACATCTGTGCAGTTAATAATTTGATAAACAGCTCATACAAATAGTTTCTGAATTATCTGCCAACCCAATGACTATTCAGTTTTGAAAACGTTTTGGCAAGGTCCCCCATGGACAATGGGACTGGCAGAGTTCATGCAGTAACTTAGCTGCCCACACAGTCACATTCAATTCTTAACTTATAAATGTAATTAGTAAGTTTTTACTAGAACTCACTAGAAGCAGTGTGTAAATCAAGCCATTAATGTAGCTTTTTTTTTTTTAAAGAGGGTTCAATTTCAGAAGATTTTTTTCCTACTTAGACTTAATCATTATGGAGAACATCAATATTTATTAAAGAACCCCAAATGCTTTAATTTTAAATTAAACATGTTGTTATAGGAATTAGGTGTGGAGTGCTGGAGACAAATCCAGTTCTTACTCGAAAACTTTGATCCTCTTTCTATTAGGGGAGGGTGGAGTAAAAGTTACCTATGGATGAATTTTAATTGAATAACCATTAAATCGAGAGGTAAATTGTTCTTAAAGGATTTAACTGCACATAAGCTTTTCCCAGTTGCTCCCCTTATGCCCTACTTCTCATTCTTCCAACTTCCCTCTAATCTTAATCCATTCCTCTTCATATACATATTACCCTTCTTCCAGAGGATGAGAGAATTATGGGACAGTTTTCATGAGAAATCTACTGCAACCAAAGTGATTGGCTTCTCTATATTAAGCATGAAAACTTTTTTGGAATTTTCTATCAAAACTAACCAAATCTTCCTTGTGCTTTTTATTTATATCTTTAAGTTTAGCTATTTTCCTACCAATAAACAGCCCTCTTTTTCACCCTTTTTGTTTAAAACAAAAGCTACTACTGCTTATCTTGTCCACTACTGCAGTTCTTTATGAGCCAAGTCTATCTTTGGTGAGACTCTACTTTCTTTCCTTATAAAATGAAGTCCTCTTCTTTGAATATATCTCAATGGAAACTATTTGATATTGAATTAGAATTGGAAGCCTGATCGATGTCTTATAACATGCAAATTGCAAAATCTGTTTATATCAAACCTTCACTTACATTGAAATTGTTCTGTGGGAAAGAAATGATTTCAGTATCAGAGAAGGATTCAGCAGTAATATATATTCAGCTATCTACATAACATATATATGTTTGATTCCTATGTCTAAATCACTTATTGTTCTATTTTCTGTTTCTTATACTAAATACTTGAGGCCATTGAAAGCTACACCCAAATTCTGAGTAATCTTGAAACAGTAAGTAATATTATAGTACTTTGTTCTTGCACTTTAATGAGAACATGATAGCAGCCTTTTAAATACTGGCAAACCTTTCAGACAACAGGTTTAAGCATCCAACTTTACAATGAAGACAATGCTCTCCTGGACTCAGTGAAGAATTACCTTCCCAGAAAATAAGTCAGTGTGTCACAAGAGCATAACAATAGTCTTCTATCAAGCACATTCACATCTATTTTGAACAATTTTTTTCTTCTTGAATTTCATTAGGTCTTTCCACATAGACAGAGATACTACTATTAGCAAGGTCCTGTAAGCAGATAAATAGTCTCTATTTATGCTGTGGGTTCTTTCTCTGCCTCCTTTTATTAAATTCAGACTTTGATTCAGACACCCTTAGTCAACTGAATGATATGAAGATTTCTCCTTTTCCCCCTTAAATGGCAAGGTTTTGAATCTTTTGGGAATGGTTCTAATTTTAAACAACTGCGGTTCTGATGTTATTCATTTTAATGTATGCTATCTATCCCTCTTTGGCTGCAGTTGGTTTATGCTTTATATTTATCTTCTTTACAGTTGTGTGACTAAATCTCAGGGTAGTATATGGGCAAAAAAAATCATCATTAAAAATGAAGATGGGGCATATGACTGTTTTTGACTAGATAAGTAAAAGCCACGGAATAGGGAGATTACCAGGAATTTTTTTTTTTTTTTTTTTTTTTTTTTTTAACTAATGAGCACTCTCCAGAAATGCCGTATGGTTGCCATTAAAGTTGATGAGTTGGGAAGTCTTATCCTGATAAATGTTTGGCTTCTCTATGATTAGACACACGTTTTTAACACATTTCAACAGAATAGTAGCTGCTTAAATGAGACTTAGTCCAAGAGTTTTGTGTGTGTGTGTGTGTGTGTGTGTGTGTGTTATGTGAATATGTGTATATATGTGTGCCAAACAGGATTGAAAAATACAGTATTACAGGAAAATGTGGCCATTAACCATTTGGGACAGTTTAAAGTTAGGAATACAAGCCACTCATTCAAATCTTCCAAGATATTTTGGAGAACACTACCATTTAAATATGTATTGTGTATTTCCATTTACTGACAACCACCTTCCCATTCTTCATTTTTTCCTACCTTAAACTAGTGATCACTTCAAAGATATTAGGGAGATTATATACATTTTGTCTTGAATGAATAAATGAAAAGCATTTACTTAAGACATATGAGGTATGGACTGAGGACAAGAGATTTTAAAACAGTGCAAACCCAATGGGGGAAAATATTCCTTCGATAGCTAATAAGATTGCTTCGAACTATTAAACAAATGTTTTCATATCATCCACTTGCATTAGCTTCCTTCTATTTTTTAAAAAAATCTATTTTCAGTTAGAATTAGATCAATACTCACGTTTTAGAAATAGAATGTATAAAGTGTGGACTAGATCATCTCAAACACTTTGCCTTTATATTGTAATTTTATCATTAAAAAAATTTTACCTGAATTGTTAGCATTCCATCATTTTAATTACCTTTGGGATTCTGTTAAAAAAATAAACAAAAAGATGCCAATTGGCCTGAAAGAGTTCTGAAAGTACAAAGGCTAGTCCAGCCCATCAGAAAATTCTTATCCTTTCAACAGAATCTGACACTGTTGACTACTTCATTCTTCTAAATAGTCTCTCCTCCCTGGGTTTTCATGACTGTTCTGTTATTCTGTTAACAGGTATCCTTCTACGTGTTTTACTGATCCTTCTTGATCTATGTGGAATCATCTTTAGAGTTTGACCCATTGCCCTTTAAAAACTCTCATTTTACTATTCTATATCTCTTCCTTTGCAGAGCCAAATTCCTAGAAAAAAAAAAAAAACTGCTATATTCAATGTCTTCATTTTCTTACACCCCGGTCATTTCTTATCTCTTGGCATTCTTGTTTCCCTCTCTACCCAGATGATACTACTCTTCTCCAAATTCTCAAAAGATCGCTTTATTGATAAATCCAGTGGCCTTTCTCATTTGTCACACTTTTTGACATTCCCTTCTTGTGTTTATTCTCTCTTCTCTAGGTTCTCATGATGCTGTTCTCTGCTGATTCTTTTTGTGTCTGTCTAATCCCTTTAGTCTACTTTGCACATATAAAAAAGCATTTATTAAGGCTTATTACACTTAAGCCCTATGCTAAGTATCAGGATTACAAATAGAAAAGTTAGACTTTCTTATCCCTCCCAGAGCTTACATTCGAATGGGGGAAACAACTCATATACAGGAATGAAGGCCAGGGAAAGGTGTGGAGTGTCATAAAGATGAAAAGGAGAAAAATAAAGGGAATAACATTTATATACCTCCTACTGTGTTCCTGGTACTTTTCTAAGAGGTTTACATATGTTATCTCATTTGATCTTCACAACAACCTTATGATGTTGTTATTCCCATTTTACAGACTTTGACTAGAACAATAGGATAGTCAATTGACATACCCTTTTCAGAGGCAATGGGAGACTTGATTTGATAGCAGTTCTCAGAGCAGGAGATAGAAGAGAAGAATGGTGTCATGACAGAAAGATAGAAAATGTCTAAGTGAAGTTATTGCTACATAGTCCTAGGGAGTGAAGAAGTGGAAACATCCAGGTCTTATCTCTCCTAAACTCCACTCCCATAACGCTAAATAATTGATGGAAATTTCTAACTGAATATCTAAATGCAACCCATCTAATCAACACTTAGTTATCATTCCTCCCCCCCTCCCCCCCCCAGAACCCATTATCTCTGTAACTTTTCTCTTTCATAGTCATTGTGATAATGTATTTTACTCTAACCATGCCCTCATTCTCTCTTTTACCTTTTGAGTGATTTTAAATTTTATTTCTTCAGAATTATTACTTAATAATGTGCCACATCTTATAGCTTAATAATGTTGGAAGAATATAGATATTAAGAAATGGACCTTTGTTTGATGATGGTTCTCATTTATCTAATGTTTCATAATTCACAAGCACTTTTCCTCACAATTGGTAGCATTGTTATTCCCATTTTACAGATGAAGAAACTGAAGTTTAGAAAAATTGAATGACTTGTCTATAGTCCACATGGCTAGTATTTACTCCTTGTAGGTCTTGAATTTTTCTTCTCACTTATTTTAAAAGAGAAGAATATGAAAAATCAAAGCTTTTCCTACACAGCATCAAAACAATTGGTCACTCTGATCAATATGCTTAATCTAGCAGCTCTTTTTAGTGATAGCTTTAGAGCAATCTCATTGATCATCTGTGATGTGTGCTATCTTTCCTACTAAGCCATCCCAGTGTGGGGATGACATTAATCACACCACCAGCCTTTAAGTCTAAAAAGCCCATCTTTAAATTTGGACCAATCCCGGTCACTTGTTCTTTCATCTTTTAGAGAAAAATTTTCTCTTTCTTTCATATCTCCTAAATTGTTCTGTGATTGTGTGATAGGTGTAAACTCTGGAGTAATTATCCCAGTGCACATTTGTACTAATGAGTCAGGTATAAATATTATGGCTACTATACTCTCAGGACTATAGAGTTAGACCTGAAAGATAGGGAAATATGTTTTCTAGTGCTATATAGCTCACAAGTTTCACAAGTACTCACCAGTGGGTTTTCCCCTATTCGTTTTGTCATTTAGTTAGACTCAATTAGTTTTTAGGAAGAGTTATTTACTAGGGAGATAAAGAAAAGTTGATATAAAATATTTCTCCAAAAGTCTGTGTTTCAATGTCCCACATGTCAGTGGGGAAAGCAGGACATATGTGGCCAAGTGTTAGAAAATTTAGAGTTTCTGCAAGTTCCTTTGATGGAGTCTGTAAGATGCTTCTGCTTTGGTATTTTCATCTGGATTTCTTGGAGGATTGAATCTGCTATTTCATTATCTCCAGTTTGTTCTTATTTCCTGATATAAAACTGCCATGAACTGTTCCACAAATGCCTGTCAAGGAAGAGAGAATATTGAGAGTTCTTTTAGATTCTTCAGAGATCACCCAGCCAATGATAAAGGGTAACTGAAGTTAAGGTCTGGCCCTAGCACAGAGCTTTGTTCCTCTCCTCTAGATTGATTCCTTCTCTGCAGTTTAGATGGAACATATTCTCTCTTTCAATCCTACACATGATAAATGGCTTTACACTAGCTCCAGAGGGTGTGACCAAGTGCCTTAGCCAATCTGAACAGACTCCCTGTTTCCAGGCCTTTTTCATAGAATGAACAATTGTGCTTTCAATAGATAAATGCATGGGGTTAAATGGGATGAGGTGATTTTGACTTTACTCTTATGCTTATATCCAGTCTGATTTTGAAATAACAATACCATGTAGTGCCTATCTCACAGGGTTGTTGTGAAGTTCAAAGGATATAAAGCTTGAAAACTTGAAGTACTTTATAAATATGATGTATGATTATCATTAATAATAATCATAATAGCACTAACAGCTTCAGTTGGTTGAAAAAATATAAATGTGGTACTCTTTATATAGGTTGTAAATATGACAGAAAACAATTTTATTCAGGTTAACATTTATCTTTTACTCAATAATTTCTACTTTAGAGAGAAAAATTTCCAAACTGCCACCATTTTTCTCCCCTAGCTCCTAACCCATGCCCTCAGTTATCTCTCTCTCTCCCCCAAGATGATGTAACATTTGTATTAATCTTGAACAAAGGAAATGTCATGATAGTTTGAAACACAGTTTTGGGCTAACATTTTAGAATACGATTATTTAATCTTTAACTATCTAAAAGGATTTATTGACCCAGTGGATCATGCTAAGCCTGAAATCAGGCAGATCTGAGTTCACATTTCATCTCAGATACTAGCTATGTTACCTTGAGCAAGTCACTTAATTCATTTGCCTCAGGTTCTTTAACTGGTAAAATGGGGAAAATAATAGCCCCCACCTCACTGGGTTGCTATGATGATAAAATGAGGTTATATTTGTAAAACAAACAAAACATAACACTTAAAGAGTGCCAGGTACAGTTAGTACTACTGTATTCCACTCCTTCCTTGACCACTCCCCTTAAAGACTGAAAGGGTCCCCTCACAATCTTTCCTTCCAAAAGGAAGGAGACTCTTCTCTTGAGGGTTTTTTTTTTTGGGGGGGGGGGGAGAGGAAGGAAAAGCTACTGAGAACTATCACTGATCGATCCTCTGGGAATGAAAGAATCTTTATGAGACTAGGAACATTGTTTAAAATTTGGTTTCTACTTTTAATCCATTTCCCTTAGAAAGGTTGTTTTTGTTCTCAGCCTTTTCTAAGAAGGCAAGTCTGAAAAGTAAGTTCTTCTTTCACAAGTTTCCACACTTGTTATAATGCTTTCAGAAGACATTTTAAAAATATCTGTTATCATATTCTATCCACAAACAGTCCTGTGATGATCCAGGGCAAATATTAATCAATAAATAAATATTTATTAAGTGCCTACTATGAGCCAGTCCCAATTTGTAGCTTAGGAAACATACAGAAAGAGATTAAATTATTTTGGCTTACTTCACATAGCCAACTAATGGTAGAGTTCTATCTACTATATGTCCAGTCTAATACACCTAATCTTATAGCTTGCTTTTATACTTCTTGAATAAAACTATTTAGGCTCAGTTCTTTAATCTGTAAAATGGGGACACAACCACTAGCAATATCTACCTCACAGGATTGTTTTTCTTTTTTTCTTTCTTTTGCTGAGGCAATTTGGGTTAAGTGACTTACCCAGGGTCACAAACTAGGAAGTATTAACGTTTGAACTCAGGTCCTCCTGACTCCAGGACTGGTGCTCTATCCACTACACCACTTAGCTGCCCCCTCACAGGATTGTTTTAGGCCTGTTTTGAAAAAAAAAAAAAAGTTTATATGTTATCAATTGCTATATAAGTAAGCTATCATCAATGACCCATTGCATGACCCATTGCTTTAATATCAATATTCTTCCAGATTTGTTATATTTGATCTTGTATACCTTCATGTAATCTCATTTTGGCCTTTTAAGAATATTAATTATTTTAATGACCAATATTCTTCTGGTATTCTTGTATTCAGTCTTAATCACTAGGTTCAAATCATGAAACACTAGTCTTTAAATGATTTCCAAATTAAAAAAGAATCCTGAAGCTGCCTTTCTTCAACATATTTAGTTTGGCTTCAAAGTGTCTCTCAGCTCCTGACATAGATGCTACTGTCAGCATCAGGGAACACTTTTACCAGAACAAATGGGAAGTCTCAACTGATAAGGTCTTCAATGTTAGGTGTGGTTAGTAGAGGAACTGATAAAAATGAATTCCTGACCAAGGTTTTGCTAGAGATCAGTTTAGCTCCCTGGTTCTACCCTTTGGGGAAGTCCTCCAGTCAGAAATCCAAATTATGTCAAACCCCTGAGACCCACCTCTCTGTAGGGATCTTTAACCTGAGGTTAAAGCCATCTCATGGATGCTGTCTCCCTTTGAGCTTCTGTCTTCTAGCATCTTCCCCCTTCTCTCTTCCCTTTTCCCATGCCACATAGTCTCTCCCCTAACTCTACTATGCTTTTCAACTCATTTATCTTCTTTCAAGCTAATTAACTCTTTTAGAGTGCTATGTCTCTTTCAGGATTCAGCCTGCCAGCTCAGGGCATGCCCCAATCTCCTGCAGTACTCCCCTTCTACTGGGTAATTGTGAGTTCCACTGAGGAACTTGTTTTCATATGCTCTCCCATTCGATTTCATATTTACCATTCTTGGTGTCTATTGTTACCCTTCATTTAATCTGTAACCTATTCCCCTATATAAATCTAATTTTTACAAAGAGAATTCTTCACATATCTGAATCCCAACTTTTGGTGCCTACCATCATCTGGTATCTACATCACTCACATCACAAGTATTCAAATCTTTTAAAGTTTTGGAGTTTGCAAGGTTTTCCTTGGGTCAATGGATGAGAGTGGGTGAAAAAAAGAGACATGCTTTTCCCTTTCCTTCCCTCTTAATTATCCCTCCTTCTCACTCATCATTCCCCATCTCTCAAAAAATCCAACAACCAAAAAGCTATTTCCTCTCAACAGCTTGACTGAAGCTATTGTACAACTATAATAACTCACCATTGGAATGCTTGGTTCTAAACCAGCTGAAAGCTCTTCAATTAGTCCTAATATACTTTTTGCATAACACCAGCTCATTTTATCTAAGAGTGTAAAATACTCTATACTTCCTCCCAACTTGATCAACTTGTACTTGTAGGTTATTAGTACTGAGTTTATGTCTTTATTTGATTGATGGAGACTCTTGGCCTTATAAACACCTTTTTATTGATCTGACTGAGAAGTCCTGGCCTTCTGTGTTCAAATGGAGTGGGATAGACCTCCATAAATAAATACATCAATAATCATAGAGTCTGGTGCTTATAACAGTGCCTGGAACAACAAGATTAGATGATGATCAATTCTAATGGACATGGCTTTCTTCAATAATGAGGCAATTCAGACCAGTTCCAATGATCTTGTGATGAAGAGAGCCATCTACACCCAGAGAAGACTGTGGGAACTGAGTGTAGTTCACAACATAGCATTTTCACTCTTTTTGTTGTTGTTTGCTTGCATTTTATTTTCTTTCTCATTTTTTCCAGTTTGATTTGACTTTTCTTGTGCAGAAAGATAATTGTATAAATATGTATGCATATATTGGATTTAACATATATTTCTATCATGTTTAACATATAACGGATTACTTGCCATCCAGGGGAAGGGGGTGAGGGATGGGAGGGAAAATTGGAATACAAAGTTTTGCAAGAGTTAATGTTGGAGAATTATCCATGCATATGTTTTGAAAATAAAAAGCTTTAATTAAAAAAAACAGTTTCTGGAATATAGAAGGTACTTAATAAATGTTTATAGAATGATTGATTGGTTAAATCTGATCTCATTATTTCAAACAAGAGAAGTATAGAATTTCAATTCATGGTTATAATTAGCTGCTCCTAGCCTCTTTCTCCTTCCAATTCAATCTGTACTATTACCAAATTAATCTTGAAAAAGAGTACTTTCATAACATATTTCTCCCAATCCCCAATTAGAACTTCAGTTTTCATATTTGTTCAGTATAAAAGTTCAAACTCCTAAACCTAGCATTCTAGATCCTATATAATCTTATTGAACCTTTCTACCCATACTTTCTACATTTCTGTTCTAGTCAGCCCATGATAGTCAGTATTTACTAAATATATTTTATACATAACTTTTCTTGCATTCTTTTTCAGCTTATTCCATTCTTAGACTTTACCCTTCTAGCTATCTTTTATTACATAGTTCAGCTCCCATTTTTCTCAACAATTATTTTTTTAAATTATGGAGCAACTAAATATTGTCAAATAAAACATAGTCACACATTTGCCATGACTAAAAATGTAAGTCTTATTCAGTGCCTTGAGTTCATTACCTCTAGGTATCATGTTTTATTATGGGCTCTCTAGAGTCAGAATTATCACATTTTTAGAAATATACATTTTTCTTCTGGTTCTGCTATTTCCCTCTGTATCAATTCATATGGAATTTCTCTGAAACCATCCTTTTCATTAGAACTCACCAGATAAAAATGTAGTTGAGATATGTTAAAATAAAATAAACAAAAATATAATGTTAATTTATAATTTTCTGAGTTAATAATTGGACAGCAGGGATCTGTTTCTGAGTTTAACACTACTGCCTTTCATTATTTCTTATGACATTGTAATATTCTATTACATTCTAAACCGTAATTTGTTCAGCCATTTATAGACATCTATTTGTTCTTAGTTCTTTTCTACAACAAAAAGCTCCATAATAAATATTTTAGTATGTATGTTTTTTTCTTCTTTCTTTGATTTCTTTGGTATATGGATATGATGATGGTATTACTGGGTCAAAGAGTATGAATAGCATATTTCCTTTTTGGACTTAGTTCTAAGTTGCTTTCTTTGTTTTTTTTCCCCTAAGTTTGATTTCCTTGATGTATGGGTCTGATAATGATATCACGGGGTCAAAGAATATGGATAGCATATTTCCTTTTTGGAATATAGTTCTAAGTTGCTTTCAAAATGGTGAGACCAATTCCAAGCTCTACCAACATGCCAGTGGGCCCATCTTATATCCTCCAGTAATTGTCATTTTCCTTTTTTATTATCTTTACTAGTCTGATAGCTATGAGATAGAACCTCAGATTTGTTTTATTTCTATTTCTTCAATTAGTGACTTGGAGGGTATTTTAATATAGTTTGTTGTTTTGTGAGGCAATGGGGTTAAGTGACTTGCTCAGGATCACACGACTAGTAAGTGTTAAATGTCTGAGGCTAGATCTGAGTTCAGGTCTTTCTGACTCCAGGGTCAGCGCTTTATCCACTGTATCATCTAACTTTCCCTTGCTGATTTTTCCATCAGTAGGTACCTGATTAGATACGTACTATGCTCCTGGTACTGTGCTAAGGACTGGGGATAAAAATACAAACAACTGCTCCTGTCCTCAAGGAGTTTACATTCTAAGTAGTGTATGTGTGTGTGTGTGTGTGTGTGTGTGTAGTGTGTATGTGTATGTATGGACAACATATACACAGGTATGTACAAAATATATTCAAGATACACACAAGATAATTTTGAGAGGCATATATTAGTAGCTAGGATGGGGAAAAAAAAACAAAGAAAAAAATTCTTAGGAAACCTTCATGTAGAAGGCTGTACTTGATCAGAGAGCCTTAAATGAAAGTAGAGATTTCCAACTGTGGAAAGGTTTGCCATTGTGGAATGAGGTGACAGTATAAAGAGATGGAAATCCCACAGAGATGAGAAATGGAGTTCTGTGCATAAGGAACAGTAAGAAAGCCAGTTTGGCCATACCATGGTGCTTGTGATGGCAGAAGTAAATGACTAGAAATGTGAAATTGAGTTATTTATCTCTGATTCTAGAAGTGATAAGGAACTACTGGAGAGTGACAGGATTCTGAGCTGCACATTAGGAAAATCACTCAGACAAGTGTGTGGAGGATTGTAATGGTGAGAGACTTGAGTTAGGGAGTCTGATTAAGGAACTATTGCAATAGTTTAGGCAAAGGTAGTGAGGGCTTGAACTCGAGTGTCTCCTCTGGGAGTGGAGAAGAGGACAGAGATGAGAGATTTCATGGGGGTATAAAAGAAAAGAGTAGGCAGCTGATTGGATATATGTGATGAGAAAGAGTATGAAATTGGAGATGATCAGCCTTCCATGATAACATCATCCTCCAGCTGATAATAATTTGTGCCTCCATTCATTCATTCATTTATTCATTTATCATTCAATGCCTACCTTGTGCAAAGAACTATGCCTCCTTGGAGCTTCTGTAGTATTTCTTATCTGAAGCATAAAATTGTATATTTGAACAGGACCTTAAAAGTTATCTAGTTCAATCCCCATATTTTTACAGAAGAGGAAATCAAGGCCCAGAAAGTTTATCCTCACTCAGTCACACGTAGATAGTAAATAGTAATTGTCAGTATTATAGTTTTCTCTCATTCATTTTGAAAAAAGGGCCATCTGTTTTATTTTCCTAGAAGACAATGTTATTGTAAAAAGAATACTGCACTTTGAAATCAAAGATCTTGCTTCCTTACCCACTCCTCCAACTTATTAACTATAGCCCTTAGAGCAAATTTGTTCAGCTCTCTGAACTTAGCTTCTTTATCTGTTAATTCATGTGACAATATTTTTATTGCCTACCTCAAAAGACTACAGTGAAAATCAAATGAGATAACATCTGTAAAAAGGTTTTGTAAAGTGCAATAAATACAAACGTCTTTCAAGCCACCTAGTGGTGTTATGATGAACATGGTACATATTTATTGCATACATAACTATATGTGTGACCTTAATCAAGTTATTTTATTTCTCCAAGACATAGTTTACAAATCTGTAAGTGATGGAAATGACATGAACTCTTAAGATCATGATTATGTTGAAGCTAGTTAGAACTGATTTACCAGAATTGACTGTTCCATTTTCAGATTTACATCTCAAAAATTAGCAAAGGCTACAAATTGAGACCTGATTTATTATTTTGTTGATTGATAGAATTAAGAAAGTGATGGGGGAAATGTTAATACAAATGAAACTGTAAAATGTATTTTGTGTACATTTCCTCTCTGGAGAGCTGGTTGTTAAATATTTATCAGCATAGTAGCAAGGTCACTTCCAATTCTAAATCCTATAATCTTATATCATCACTGTATTGAGGATATGGTCACTAAAGATAAATCCATGAGATAAATTCTGGAGGAAAAGGTACCTAGTATTACGGTTTAGGAATGCAGTAAATGCATTTTTATTGATTTTTCTTTTAATTATCTACACTCTCCAATGTCTCCTTCCACCTCTCTCTCTCTCTCCCTCCTTTCCTCTTTTCCTCCTTCCCTCCATCCCTCCCTCCCCCCTTCCCTCTCTCTCTCTTTCTCTTTCTCTCTCTCTCTCCCCTCCCCCCAGAACTATCTCTTAAAAACAAAGAACAAAAGAGAGAGGGAAAACAGCTTAGTAAAAACTAAGCAACACATCAAAAACAGTTTGTCTTTATCTGCAATGTTACACATAGTCTCTCACCTCTTCAAAAAAAAAAAAAAAAAAAAAGAGAGAGAGAGAGTTCTTTGGGACCGTGTTTGAAAATTATGATTTCAAAGTATTAAGTTTCAGGTATTTTGGTTGTTAATATTCTTTCCATTTACAATGTTATAGTTATTGTCTATATTGTTTTCTTGGTTTTGCTTATTTCACTCTGAATCAATTAATATAAATCTTCCCATGTTTCTTTGTGTTATTGATAGTCTTCATAGACAGCTAGGTTGCACAGTAGATAGAATAGAAAACTGGGTCAGGAAGACAAGTTCAAATCTGGTCTCAAATACTAGCTGTATAACTTTGAGCAGGTCACTTAATTTCTGTCAATTAATAGAAATAATATAATAGCACCTATCTCACCTACCTATATTTAAAGTGAGAAAATATATGTAAAGTGCTTTGCAAAACTTAGGGCAGTACACATACCCACATACATATATGCTAGTTATTATTAATTTCTTGTACCACAGTCATAATTAGGGAGAGACAGAGACAGATAGAGAAGACAGATTGACTCTAGTATGTATGTATTAGTACAGTTTTCATTATTGCAAGATTCAGTCCTTTATTGATTCAGTCAAAAAAAAAAGGATACTTTTCCCTACCTCAAAAATAAGAACTTGCTAGGGAACTGCAGTTACATTAATCATTTGAGTCGTGTGACTCTTTGTAATCCCATTTTAGGCTTTCTTGGCAAAGATACTGCAGTGACTTGCCATTTCCTTCTCTAGCTCATTTTGCAGATGAGGAAACTGAGACAAACAAGGGTTAAAGTGAATTGCCTAGTATCAGACCATTAATCAGGATCTGAGGCCAGATTTGAACTAAGATGAGTGTTCCTAACTCAGACCCAGTACTTTATCCACTGTACCTGCTAACTATCCTTTAAAATGTTGGTCATAAATCAATCTGTTATTAGTAATCATCGGATTATTTCACTACATCACCTTACTTTCTGACTGTGCACATACATTTTGTTATTGCACTTTTTGAGGAAAAATCAGGAGGAATAAGCAAAAGGTATGTGACTCAAAGTCAATCAATATTACTTGTGTAATGTAACACAAAGACAACTATCTTTAGTACAATAGAAACAAAATTTTTGAAGGCAAAACTTTTGACAAAGCAGAAACAATTTTTGCATTAAGAAATTACTACCCATTGCTATATGCACTTATTAATTCCTTTTCCTTGTTAAATTTAATTTTTATTTAGATGTGTTGTTTTTGCATTATCTTTATTTTTGGATCCCCTCCCTTCTCTCTAGAAAGACTTAAAAAAGAAAGGGGAAAAAAGCAGCTCAGCAAAAAAAGTAACACCTGGGTCTGTATACAATATTGCACACCATAGAAGGAAGGAAAGGAGATAGGAGCATTTTTACATATTCTTCCTCTCTTCTTTATTTCTTCTGAGTGTGTTATTTTTCTGATTCTGCTTTTTTCATTCTACTTCAGTTCATATCTTCTCTTTCTTCTCTGAAGCCTTCATATTCTTTACATCATATAGCACAATAATTTTCCATTATATTTATACATGACAATTTGTTTAGCCATGTCTCAATAAATGAGCATCTTCTTTGCTTTCAGTTTTTTTGCTGGCATCTAAAAAAAAGCCTATCATGAATACATTTGTGAATATGTGACCTTTCTTTTTGTCTTTGATTTCCTTAAGAATATATATGCAGAGATGTGGATTTTTGAGGTCAAAGTATATGAATATTCTAAGAACTTTTTAAAAGTATAATTCCAAATTACTTTATAGAATGGTTGGTCCAATTCATGGCTCTACCAACACTATATATAGTGTGCTTATCTTTTTATAACCTCTTCAATATTAACAATTTCTTTTGTCATCTTTGATAGTTTACTTTGAAATGAAAATTCAGAGTTGTTTTGGTTGCCTTTCTCTTAAGAATGATTTGGAAAAATTTTGCACAAACCCATTTTAAAAAATGTTTGATCAGTCCTCAGAAAATGCTTACATATACTGCTTTTGAAGGATTATTATGGATAATTGTTATCATTTGAAAAATTATCTTTTACTTCAAATTATTATTTGAAAGATTATCCACTACTATTAGAAGTCCTTTAATTGATGATATCTTCCAAATTTGGCAGTTTCATAATATAACAATGAGATCAGTACCATAAACAACACAGATGTTCATTTTTAGCTGGAAAAGGTGATATATAATCACAGGTTAGTGACAAAAAGATAAAGCCCTCTTCCACCTTTCTTTAAATTATTTTTGTATGATCTTGTCTAGACATAGAATAACTTGATTTAGGTACTATTTATACACAAGATCTTTTCTGATACTTGTTACATTTCCTTTCCTCCTCCCCACCTTCCCATTACTTTGCATTTACTTAGCTGTACATGATTTTCTTTCTACCACCCTTACCCAGGCTCCAGTATAATGGAAGCTTCTTAAAATCAGGAACTATTACTTGTTTTGTCTTTCTGTCCCCAGTACTTTGCATGTGATTGATATATAAGTGCTTGTTAAATTGAATGGATTTAGTCAATTCCCTATGTTTAGGTATTTCTTTATTTTATAAGTAAATTAAAATATTTTCAATGACCAAACATTCATTCCCCCCCCCCCCCTTTCATCTCTGTATCACCTCTTCCTTCTTCTCCTAGCCTGAGGGAAAAGAAACAAAACTCTTATAACTAATAAGCATAATTAAGAGAAACAAATTCTGCATATTAGTCTGTCACCTCTGAAGACATGCTTCATCATTGTTCCTCTGGAATCATGATTGATTATTTCATTGAGGTGAATTCTTAATTCTCTTTAAATTTCTCTTCCTCCCTCCCTCCTTCCTTCCTTCCTCCCTTCTTCCTTCCTTCCTTCTTCCTTTCTCCCTCCCTTTCTTTCTCCTTCCCTCCCTCCCTCTCTTTCTCCTTCTCCTCCTCCTCCTCCTCCTCTTCTTTCTCCTCCTCCTCTTAATAATGTAACTGGTCTAGTATAAAATTGTCCCCTTGATTCTGCTCACTTCCTTTTAACACTGGTTTAGTATAAAATTGTCCCCTTGATTTTGTTCACTTCACTTTGCATCAGTCCAAATAAATCTTTTCAGTTTTCTCTGAATTCTTTAATATTTTCCCTTTTAAATATAAGTTTTTGTTGGTTTCTTTAAAATGCAAACAACAACATCATAGTTCCTCCCAGGATCTTTCCTTCCCCACCTCATCCCAGACAATTATCTTATATAGGTATTTTTAAGGTTACAAAAGAGAGAAGAATGAGTATAACCAATCAATAACATTGAGAAAGTTCAAAACTGTGTGCAATAGCTAACATATTCATACATACCAAAGGGATGGAATAGAAACCTCTTCTGTCTCTTCTTTTGACCTATGCTTATTCTTTATAATTTTGTAATATCCACTTTTGATTGTTTTAATGTATGATGCTTTCCATTTCCATTTTGGTAGTCACTGTGTATATTGTTTTCTTGAGTCTGCCTATTTTACTCTGTATTAGTTCATGCTCTTGCATAATTTCTTAATGGCATAATAGCATTTCATTATACTAGTATGCCATAATTTATTTAGCTATGCCCTATTTGATGGGTACTCCTTAATTTCTTTGCCACTCTAAGAAGAACTGCTATAAATATCTTTGTACACATAGAAACATTTTATTTTTCTTTGATCTCCATGGGTTATAAGCCTAATTTGGGTAACATTTTAGCAATTTTCAGGGCATAATTCTAATTTTTTTCCAGTATAACTGGACCACTTCACAGCT
This sequence comes from Sarcophilus harrisii, assembly GCF_902635505.1. Lineage (NCBI taxonomy): Eukaryota > Metazoa > Chordata > Mammalia > Dasyuromorphia > Dasyuridae > Sarcophilus > Sarcophilus harrisii. The sequence continues at coordinate 149,376,084 of NC_045427.1, forward strand.
CTACTCTACTGCATGAATGTTAGGCCTAGGAATTTCTATGTAGCTTTTCAAAGACTGAGGAAATTCTGCTGACAAACTGGTCACAAACTCTTAAAGTTTGTAACTTTGTAAAGAGCAGACAATGACAAATACTTTCATTTTAGATGATTTCCAATTTTAAAAAGCAATGAAGTGAGACAATTCTTTTAAATATACTTGGTATACCAAATACAGATTTAGATTGCAAAGGCTTTTCCCATGGATCTAACTCTAGTTTATCATGTGATAAAATATTGACATTTTAGGATTATAAGACCAAGATTCAAGTCCTAGATCTGCCATTTTCCATTTTTATGACTTCTGTTAAATCCTTTCATCTTGAAGGGCCTCAGGTAGCAATTCTTTAAAAAAGAAGAATTTGGATTAAATGATGTTTAAGGTCAACTTCAGCTCAAAATCTATGGTCACATATGATCCTTAAAACAAATACAAGTGATTATAAGGGAGAAAGCCCTGAACAATAGCCAGGGTTCAAAATCTTGGTACTGTCACTAACTTTTTAAAGTGACAGTTCTTATTTTCTCTGGGCCTCAGTTTCCTCATTTATAAATTGAGGAGGTTAGACTAGATCTAGTAGATTCCTTTACTTCTAATATTCTACATTACCATTCCTTCTTTCAACCACTTCTTTTTCTTCCAAGCCTCTCCTAACATAGTTTCTTAATTCTAAGTCATTATATTCCAATATCTCTTTTTGGTTTGTTGTCACTACAGACTTCAATGTCCTTTAATATGTTGTGAGGCAAAGATCTCACTGACTCTTTAACAGAGCAACTTTTCTGGTAATTTAAAAGTGCCCAAATGATTATTTGCTCTTTAATTGATTTTCTTCAGTTATTCAAATTTCAGAAAGGCAGTACCAATTGGAAATGAAGGAAAACAAAGAAATGACAGCAACAGAAGCATATACTCTCTTTGGAAAGTGAAAGGAATATATCAAGAGCAAATATATCAAATGCAAAGGAAGAAACCAAACAAATTCGGTGATTCATATAGCTGTTACAAGAATACATTTGCAGAAATCAGATTTCTAAGGATTCATTCTTGATGTAGTTTCAATTCCCTCTCTTATTGCTTGTAAATAGGGACACATAAAACAATCTTTGTTTTTATATTATTTTCTTCATTTACTTAGTCAAATGTAATATGGCTAACTTCCTCCTTCAAAAGAGTTATTTGGGAATGGTAAGAAGAAAGGTAAATTACATTATCCCCAAGCACGTGGGCAGAATTGACACAAATAGTTCAATCAGCAGATTACAGTTTCCCTAAACAATATTCTGGGAATAGATACAATTTGTTGACTTTTCACTATTGTTACCCAGTCCAATAATGCCAGAGAAGGGAAATGCAAATTAAGTTGTGGAAACTACAATAGAGAGAGTGTGTCCAGGTTGCAAGTGTGGTGCCGTCTGTGTTGATAACCCCTTTTCTTTTGTGGCCCAATCTCTCTTTACTGACTTTTTAATCGAGTTGCTATTCCACTCTTTCTTTTATTGAGCCATAGAAGTGTCTGTAATGAAAGATTAAAATGGTAGCTGTGCAGTGGCTTGCAGTGGTTGTGCCCAAATAAAATATGACAGGTCTCTCGTAGGGCCTATATGTAGGCAAAGCAAGCTTTGTAACAAGCCACATTACTCTCTCGTCATGCATACTGATTGCAAATTGTGTGGGTTATCCAGCGATGCCATAAAAAAAAAAGAGAAAGAGAGAAAGAGAATTTCTTTTCCCCCAACTGATTATAAACCTAATGCATAGCAAACGATGGAGCAATAACACTCAGATTTCCTGAAGTGAAGGTAAAAGAAAAAAAAAACAAAACAAAACCCAAAACCAGAACAAATTTACACAGTGACAGGCTAATGGATACTTTCCCAAAGAGCGGTTAGAAAGAAGTAGTAAATGGGACTGTGCTGATGCAGGGCAGCAGACCTGGTCAGGGATCAAGACATACAGCAACATATCGGATAACATATAATTGGCAGGTCACATCCAAATGAGTGTAGTCGTGCATCATCTGGAAGGCTTTTGCGGGTGATAAAGACACTTGTAAACAATTCAGTCACTGCACATGGCAATAATATGTTGATCCAGCATGTAATGAGGTGTTCCTGGAATCAATAAACTAGTCATGAAGAACAGGGAGCAAGGTCAGTGTCTGCCTTTTTGATGACCTTTCCTTGCCAGTAAGGACATCATATACTCTGAAGAGGACTTTTCTCATTTTGCAGAAAGCACCGAGTGTCAGAACTTTCATTCGCGGCAAGCAAATGAACAACCAGGCTCTGCATGCTAATGAAGTCCAGGCTATTTTCCACCTTTTCATCTGCACATTATGCTCTTGACTTTGGAGAAGGTGGGAATTAGGTTGGACCCTGGTGTCAGACTGCCTGATGGCTTGGCTCCGGAAAACTGGTAATTGAAGCTGATGACTGATGCGGGGGAGGCCTGAATTTGGAAATAAACAGTTTCAAGCACTGCATGTCATTTCTAGAGAGACTGCTGAGTGAATGGAAATGAGCTCTGTTTCTTGAATCTAATGCAGTTTCTCAGCAGGAAAAACACCGTCTTTTAGACAACAATGCCAGTCATTAAGATTTAAATGTTCTGCTGATAATATAAGGCAGAGCCTTCTGCTTTCACAAACAGCACTTATGTAAATTTCCTTCAACATCCAGATCTACATTTAATCCACACCCAAGAAGATAACTGTTTGGATAGGTGTACCCAAAGACAATTCTAAATCTCTAAATATCATTCATAAGGAGGTGTGGGGGGGGGGGGGGTGGAGGCGGGGGGAAGAACCAGTTGAATTATTAGCCACATCTTATAACAGAATAGAATACTAGCCAGTAAAAGTGTCTGTCTTATATTGGAGACAATGAGAGGATATTAGAATTCTGCTCATAAAAATAGATATAACAGCTATTTTCAAAAGCCATGTTTGTACCAGTATATTTTCCTCTAAGGATTACCAGTCTAGGCTTTTCATATATGTAAACACATATTAATGTCATATAGGCACCTCCAGAACAAGAAACCAGATTGTGAGCTAAAATATGGACATATTAAGCTTTTAATTTTTAAATTGAAATTCCTTCATTGAGACTCCATTTTATTTTCTCTTTACTTAATTGTTACACAAAGTGTCGACTAAATAAATGTGATGAATTGTTTTTTAAAAAACTTTTTCCTTTTGATTTCCTAAGGCTAATCTGGATTGCTTTTATGAGAAGTCCTATAATCTGTATAAAACCCTTTACATTTTAAGGGGCTCAATTTTTTTTTCAAACTAGACATTTCTACATCTAAGTATTCTCCTTTCTTCTGCAGGTACATCTCTTTTAAAAGGTAAGGGAGAAGCAAGCAAGAAGATGAGGCCATTGTTATTTCTTCTGGCTGGCTCTGAATCATTTATGAATATCCATTGCTTTGCTATTTGGCTGCTTCTCTTCCTCCACCAGAAGAGAGCTTCTGAGGTTTCAGTCTTATTTCAATTTAACTACAACATGCAAGATTCTTGAAGGAAGCCTTTGGTTTGTGTTTAGACATCTGGGGTATCAGCACAACTTATAAGAAACTAGTGGGAGCCTCAATACTATCATCACTTTAGTTTAAAGATAACAAATCTATCTTGAAAAGGATCAACACTGAATTATTTCAATATTTCAAAAATACAGATAAGTAATGCATTCCTAATAGCATACTTGTGGATATATCAATGCAAATTCAGCAATCCTTTGCATGAAATATATGAAATTCAATTAGTAAAAGGTTAATTTTTTTTAAAAAAGGAAGAAAAAAGAAAAGAAAGAAAGAAAAAGTAACCATCTCTTAGTGATACTGTTTTTCCCTTTCTGCATTATCTTAAGTCTCATGGGTGACTTGTGCAACATAGGGTTGAAAGAGGGATAAAATTCAGGTCACTAAAGTACATGAAATGCCCTGCCACTACTATGTAATAATAAAATAATAGCAGGATTGACAAATTTTTATTTTGTACATATATATTGTACATATATATGCATACATCATATATATCACAATTCTTTCTATTTACTTTCAACATATTAAATGAATGTTTTACTGTTTATGTAATTCCACAATTTGCTTTTTTACTTTTTAAAATTATTTACACCCGTTTTCTTCTTTTCTTCTTATAATACTCATCTGGTATTTATAAAGCTTTGTGTCCCATCACCTTATTAGAGAAAATAAAAAAACCTGCCTGGTAATGTTATAGTCAACATAATATAACAAGCCCAGGTCAAAGCCAGGGTTAAAACTTGGTTCTGTCACAGTTTTTTCTCTGTATAAAGGCATGTTGTCTTTTTTTCTGCAAATATGTCAAGAAAGAAAAAAAATCAGGTCATTCCTTTTCAAAATTTTTATTATTTAAATAGCAATGTAGAAGAGATTCACATTTTGAGTAGAAGTCAGACTAGATGATCTTTTAGGTCACTTTCAATTCTGTGATTCTAGAATTTTTGTTACAAGGTTTAAATTGTTCATTCATGACATAGGATAGAGAATAGCTCAAGATGTAGATCCTTAATAAATGACTATGGAGGAAAACATTATGCTGACGGAAAAGACTGAAAAAAATCTTATAATTGTCACTGTAAACATAGGTGATCTCACTGAACCAATGACCCCTATCTTTTTTCCTTTGTGCAGAGGATATGATGATACATATAGCTGAAATGGGAAAGTCTTGAGTTCCTCATACCACTTTCATATTCTCTTCTCTAGCCTATTATTATAGAATTGACTGGAAGAGAATATTCCATAGGAGTTATCTGTTTCTCTTCTTCTTTTTTTTTCTTTCCCCTTCATTATATGTCAAACACTGCAAACCTTGAACCTACCGTCAAAGAGCTCACATTTTAATGAGGGAGACTACGTGCAAATAAATCTGTATGTTCAAGATAAGATTTTTGTCCTTCATTTTCGAAAAGGACCAAAATGACATCACTACATTAGAATTGAGTTATAGCGTGTCCAACTGTGGCTTATCAGACCAATATGAAGTTAGAATGCTCTGCCACTGGTTGGACATAAATAATCCATATGAACATTTGAGATAGCTCCTCTAATTTTGTTTATTTTGTGTTTCTTTGGGCTAATTCAGTTCTGCTTTGTTCATAAAATACAGTGCTTTCTTTGATGAGGGTATGCCATGCCGGGAGGTCCTGTGTCAGTGTCTCCCATGTCAAACAATCAATTCTAAAGTTCTTAAGAGAGACATTCAGGATGTTCTTGTATCATTTTTCATGACCACCTTTTGAGTCCTTGACCTGTGTGAATTCTCCACAAAATATATATATATATATATATATATATATATATATTTTTTTTTTTTTTGGCAAGGATGCATGTGGCATTTGAATGATGTGGCCAGCCCAACAGAGTTTGTGCTATCTGCAATGGAGTTGGAATGGTTGGCTGTTTAGTTCAAGAAAGGATTTTGGTGTTTGGTATCTTATTCTGCCAAGTTGTCTTCAGAATCTTATTAAGATATCGCAAATGAAAGCAAATCAGTTTCCTGGCATGGTGTTGGTATACTATCCAGATATCCAAAACAGAGTAGATGGAAGGTAATCCTGGAGTTAATCTTCCTGAGTTCAAATCTGGCCTCAGAAACTTACTTTTATGATCCTAGGCAAGTCACTTATTCTTATTTACCTCATTTTCCTCACCAGTTAAATTAGCTGCAGAAGAAAGGCAAACTTCTTCAGTATATTTACTCAGAAAACCCCAAATGGTATCAAGAGTTGGCCATGACCAAAAAGTGACTGGACAACAATTTTGAAAGAGAAGAGAAGGCACTGATAGCTAAGAGAACTGGGACACAACGAAACATCATGTCTCTAAACTCCCATTTCCCATCCTAATTTTAAGGTTATACTTGTATATATAGCTAGTGCAAAGAACACCTGAACTGGAAGCAGACAGACCTGAGTTCAAATCCAGCTCACACAACTTAATAGAACTGTAATCCAGGACAAGTTTCCTCATCTGTGATACTGTTTCCTGTTTCCTTATCTATAAAGTGAAAATAATAGTATCCACCTCCCACAGTTATGGTAAGGATCAACTGAGATAATACTTAAAGCATTTTGTAAGCCTTAAGGGTATAAATATATGCATATATTATATATGTGCATGTGTGTATATATGTATATATGCACATATGTGTATTATACAAATATTTGTTTACCTATATATATGTGTGTGTGTGTGTACACACTCATATACATACACACATATTTGCTCTTATTATCATTATTATTACCACAGGCTACCTTTCAGGATTCTGTTAGATGAAGAAAAAGATAAACCAAAGCTTTCTAAGTGGAAGCTTTAACCTCAGTAGAATTGCAGTCTAGATTAGATAACCAAGATAGGCAATTCCCATGATGCAAGACCATTGTGTTGAATTTTCAAAGTCACTGATACTTCTTTCTCACGTCTTTTATAGTACAAAGGAATCAGATGTCCCATTCCACCCTCTTTTCCTTCACATCTTTGTATCCTTCCCTCCTTCTTCATAGTTCACATTGCTCAAGGGTTCAACTTGCCTTTCTAGTTTATCTAATCCTACCTTCTGAACTAATCATCATTCTATTTAGGCAGTTTTACTTTTTCCAACTCCATGTGAGAATCTAGTTATTCTCAAGCCCAGTCAGAACAATCCTTCCTATCTTTATAAAAGAGCACAGAGACTTGTTTCATCCCAAAATGAATGTTTGTTGAATGGAACTAAATTGTTTCTTGAATATGGAGAATGACTATAGGACAAAGTATCTCATTAGACAGTTTGGGCTGCATATATTAAACTGATTTCCAAATTTATCCTTTAAAACAAATAAAAATGAATAAAGCAGACAAATTTTAAAATGATGACTAACTTTAAGCACTAGGAAGGACATAAAGGCAGGAGAACAATAAAAGGAAGTAGAGTATTATTCAGCTAATTAACTCAATCTTCAGCTTTATTTTATTTGGCAGAAGAGACTGAGACAGGACCTGGTATTACCTTTCATTGTTAGCTATTCTTTAAGGGAAATACAATCCCCCTCATGCCATAAATTGAAATAAGGATTCATGACCAGCCCTTTTCCTGAACTGAATCAGCCTGGGAATCCAAAGCAAGTCTTAATCATGACAATCAGCTAGATAAACTAGAGATAAACCCTAGATTAGGGGATGTATTAAACCAAAGCCATATTAGACCAGAAGACATGAATAGGAAATTTAGATTGTAAATTCATAAGCAAATTAGTACATAGAAGTTAGTCAGTGAAGTTTAAGCTGAGAATTTAGGAAATTAGAACTAAGTGCTGGAATAATTAGAAACAGGTATTTTGGGAATCTGCATAAGCTTCAGTTTCATGGTGATTCAACCTTTGCTTTCATCTATGTAGGTTTCATTTATGAGAGTTTCAACAAGTACAGAGAGATCAGCACTTTCCCCAGCAATTTTATACTTATAGAGTTACCTGGGGCACTGAGAAGTTTAGTGACTTGCCTAGTGAAATCAGAGAAAGCAATTATATTGAACCAATCAACCAACCAATCAATTATGATGCAAATTTAATTCCAAGAAGTCTCTAAACATTCTAGGAGTGGTGAAGTGTTTTGATCATGGTACAAAATACTTCATGATGCCAAAAAAAAAAAAAAAAAAAAAAAAAAAGACAACATAGAAAATGTCTTGTAATAGATTACAAGCAACAGACATACCTATAGACCTAAGGATAATATTGCAAGCCAATCTGAAATTATACATTCTATCAGGGAATCAGTATTTTGATAGAGTTCTATTTTAGCCCAGATTCTTACCTGGGAGAGGGAAAAGAGTTTCTCTTTCTCTTCCTTCCTCTGGTATTAATTTGTAAATTCAAGAGATCTACAAAATCTAACACTTTATACCAAGGTAAAGTGAAATGGCTTCATGATTTAGACATAAAGGATGATAGTATAAGCAAATTAGGAGAATAAGAGATAGTCTCCCTCTCAGATCTATGAAGAAGGAAAAAGTTTATGGCCAAATAAAAACTAAAGAATTTACAAAATGCAAAATGGATAATTTTGATTATATTTAATTAAAAAAATTTCTGTACAAACAAAATTAATGCAGCCAAGATTAGAAGCAAAAGTTGGGAAAAAAAAATTTTACACCCAGTGTTTCTGATAAAGATCTCATTTCTAAAATATACAGAGAATTGGCTCAAATATATAATATAAACCATTCACCAATTGATAAATGGTCAAAGGATATGAACAGACAATCTTCAGGCAATGAAATTAAAGCCATTTCTAGTTATATGAAACTAATTCTCTAAATCACTATTGATTAAAGAAATGCATATTAAGACAACTCTGAAGTACTCCACACCTCTCAGATTGGCTAAGATGATAGGAAAAGATAATGATGAATGTTGGAGAGGAGGTGGGAAAACTGGGGCACTAATGTATTTTTGGTGCAGTTGTGAAATGATCCAACCATTCTGGAGAGCAATTTGGAACTATGCCCAAGCAGCTATAAAACTGCATACCTTTTGGTCCAGGAGAGTCTATATTCCAAAAAGATTATAAAAGAGGAAAAGGACTCACATATGCAAAAAATGTTTGCAGTAGCCCTTTTTCTAGTGGTAAGCAAATGGAAATTGAGTGGATGCTCATCAGTTGGGGAATGGCTGAATAAATTATGGTATATGAATGTTATGGAACATTATTATTCTATAAGAAATGATCAGTAGCATGATTTCATAAAGGCCTGGAGAGACTTACATGAACTGATGCTAAATGAAGTGACCAAAACCAAGAAAACATTAGACATAGCAACAAGATTATTGATCAACTGTTATGGACTTGGCTCTTTCAACAAAGCAACTCCAATAAACTTGTGATAGAACATGCCATCTGCATCCAAAGAGAGAACTATGGAGACTGAATATAGATGAAAGCATAGTATTTTCACCTTTTTGTTGTTTTTTTTTCTTGTATTTATTTTTCATTTTTGATCTGATTTTTCTTGTATAGTATGATGAATATAGCAATATGTTTAGAAGAATCACACACATTTAACTTGCTTGCTGTCTTGGGAAGGGATAAGGGGATAGAGAAGAAGAAAAATTTGGAACACAAGGTTTTGCAAAGGTCTATACTGAAAACTATCTTTGCATGTATTTGAAAAAATAAAATACTATTAAAATAAATTTTTAAAAGAAGGATGAAACATATTAAAGAGATGTAATAAAAGATCAGGTTATATAGAACAGACGTATCAAACTCATGGTGACAACACTCCTGAAAGTCTTGAATCATATTAAAAATTAATTGTGAAATGTTTAACAAAATAAATAAAAAATACAATATGATTTTAAAATATATATATGTATTATTTTAAATTCAAGAGGTCTATTAGAACCACAAAGATCCAATTGGTTACTGAAGGGCCTGGCTGAGTCAATAATAATGCCTTCATTAATTCTGTATAACATTAGACATATTGAGGAAAAAAGTTTTAGGATTCTAAATGTGAAGCAATTTCTGAGCCCAGAAGAAAGTTACACCTGAAGGGAACTTCATAGGGATTCCATGAAGGAAGAAAAGAATTTCTAATAAGTTTAAGAGTTATGTTTAACCTATGACCATATATGCTCTCTAAGTTTAAGCCCACTCTCTAGAAAACTTGTGTACAAGGAAAATGTACCCCTGGCTGGGAAGAGTTTTCTGTAAGACCTATCCTTGCTATGTCTACTCATTAAATATATTGTTATTGTGATTCTTCATGCTCAAAGAGGACCAAAATGACATTACTATGTTGGGTCAAAGTACAGTGTGTCCAACTGTGGCTGCAATATGACTCAGAAGGCTTTACACAAAATTTAGAGGGAGAATGTTTCTAAATTTCATATCTGTTTCTTTTGAGCTACTGCAATTTTGATTTGCTCAAAGAGCATGATGTCTTGGATGCAGGCTCACCATACTATATAGTTCTGTGTCAGTGTTAACTATGTTTCACAATTAATTCAAAAGTTTTCCAGAGAGACTTGAGAATGTCCTAATTTTGCTTCTTTTGACCTAGTGTAGTGCATGGTGCTGTTATGCTCTCCAAGTTTCCCAAGCATACAACAATGAGGTCAGCACAATAGTTCTGTATACTTACTGTTTGGTAAGCAGCCTAATATCTCTTTTCTCCCACACTTCCCTTTGGAGCCTCCCAAACACTGAGTTGAACATCCCTGGAAGGTATACTGTTAACTTATCCACAGCATTCAAAATTTCTCCACTGGCTCTAACCATTAATTCACTTAGAGATGATATGATGCTGGTTGGTGGGACATCTCTGTTTTCTTATTATCAATTGTCAGGCCAAAATTAGCAGGTGGTAAATAATTAATTTGTATTTTGTTGCAACTTAAGCTACCAGTCCCCTAGGTAAGGACTGAATGTAGTGCACAGTCATCTATGAACAAAATTTGCCTTCTACTTTAGTTTTGTTTTGCAGCCTTTTCAAATTAAATAATTTGCTTTCAGTATAGTAGTTGAGTTCCCCACTAATATAGTTTTACTGTTTTCTCCTGTAACTCATTAAATTTTTCCTTTAAGAATTTAGATATTATGCCATTAAATGCATACTGTCTACATTTAGTATTGATATTAATTCATTGTCAATGACACCTTTTAGCAAAATATAATTTTCTTGCATATCTCTTTTAATTCTTTTTTTTTTTTTTGCTTTGTCTGAGTTCATGATTGTTATCTCTGTCTTTTTTTGTTAACTACAGTTGAAGCATAATAGATTTTGCTCCAGCCCTTTATTGTAACTCTGTTTGTGTTCTTTTCTTTCAAGCATATTTCTTGTAAACAACATATTATTGGCTTCTGCTTTTTGATCCATTCTGTTATCCACTTCTATTTTATCCACCCCTGCCAAAGGATTATGCTTCATTTTGCTAGTTAGGTTATTCTTGGTTGTATTGCTAACTTCTTTGCCTTTCAGAATATCATATTTCTAGCCCTCTTTTCCGTAATGTGGATGCTGAAAAATTTTGTGTGATTGTGGTTATGGCTCACCAATATTTGAATGGTTGTTTGGTTTTTTTTTTCCTGGCTGCCTACAATATTTTCTCTTTGATTTAGAAGCTCTGGAAGTTGGTTATAAAATTCCTGGGATTTTTCATTTGAGGATGTTTTTCAGGAGGTGATCAGTAGATTCTTTCATTTTCTATTTTACCTTCTGGTTCTATGATATCTGGCAGTTTACCTTGATAATGTCTTGAAATATGTTGTCCCTATTTTTTGATTATAGCTTTCAGGCAGTGCAATGATTTTTAAATTATCTCTCCTCAATCTCTTTTCCAGGTCAGATATTTTTTCAATGAGATATTTCACATTTTATTTATTTTTTCATTTCTTTCACTTTATTTTTATTGTTTCTCAATGGCTTGTGAAATCATTAGCTTTCATTTGCTAAATTTCAATTTTTAGGGAATTATTTCTTCACTGAGTTTTTGTACCTTTTTTTCAATTTAGCCAATTCTGCTTTTTAAGGGGTTCTTTTCAGTGAATTTTTGTGTCTCTTTTACTATGTGACTATTTCTATTTTTTAGGACATTATTTTCATAAGTGTTTTTGTGCCTTTTTTTTTTTTAAATCAAGTTGGTCTTTCTGATGCTGTTCTAGCAGCAATGCACAGAATTGTGGGAACCTCATCTGGTCAATGCTGCAGGTTCAACATGAAAAGAATTCATAAACCTGAAAAGTTTGGATGGCAAAAGGGAAGTTTATTCTATTGACACTGCTAAGTCAGCTTTGCTAGGAAGACTGACTTCCTCAGTGGCAAGGTCTTAGCAGAGAAATAACAAGAGGTTTTCACTGAGAAGAAGGTCTCTTCACATTGAACAGGAGTCCTGGTAAGCAGATGTGCTAAGAGAAAAGGTCCCTTGACATAGCATAATTCCTACTTTGGCCTTCTGCAAGGATATGAGTTTAAAATTGCCTTTTTTATAAGAGATCTGAGACTGAAGTTTCAATTGAATGAGATTCCTTCAATGATGTCACTGCCCCCAGGCCTAGATTTCCAGTGGAATGAGACCATTTAAGTTTGAGCTAAGTAGGAGTGGTTCTGGACTAATTTTCAACTCAATAGATGGTGCAGCTAGACAGTCACCACTAAGATAACTTAAATGATTCCTTGAGGCAGGTCTCTCCCAGAGGAGAGTTTCTCAGAGTTCATCCCAAAAGTTAAGGAGGACAGTTTCAGGATTCACTCCATCATTTCTCTCCCCCCCACCCCCCCCACCCCCATTAATTTTCTTGCATCACTCTCATTTCTTTTCCCATTTTTTTCCTTCTACTTCTCTTATTGTTTTTTTTTTTTTTTTCTTTTTTAAACTTAGGCAATTGAGGTTAAGTTACATGCCCAGGGTCACATAGCTAGAAAGTGTTAAGTGTCTGAGGTCATATTTGAACTTAGGTTCTTCCGACTTCAAGGCTGGTGGTCTATCCACTGAACCACCTAGCTGTCCCTTCTTATTTAACTTTTAAAATCAATTTTGAACTCTCCCAGAAATTCTTGTAGGGATTATGTCCCATGCATATCTTTTTTCCCCTTTGAGGCTTTGCTTGTTACTATTTTGATAACAATTATCTTCTTAGTTTGTATTTTGATCTTCTTTGTTACCATGAGAGATTTTTTTTTTTTTTTTTTTTTGGTTGGTTCCTTTTGTTGTGGTTGTTTGTTCCAGCCTATTTTTTTGACTTTGAATTTTGAATTTTATGTTAAAGTTTGACTCTGCTCCCTGGAGTGGAGGGTTCAAAGTATCCCCAAGATTCAGATTTTTCATTCTGTTCTTTTCAAAACTAGTTTTAAGATTCTGTAAGCTTTCAATGCTTCCAAGGTAGTATTATACAAGAAGAGACACAATCACTGCTCTTTGGTCTGTGCTCTTCCCTGCAGTCACTAGTGCTAGCATTTCTTTTGGCCCTAGAACTGTGAGATTTCCTGCTCTCCTGCAGTTACAAGTGCAAGTGCTCCTTTCTGGTTTGTAACTGAAACCAGGGCATCTCTGCCCTGGGACTGTAATAAGGTCTTCTGCTTCCCTGCAGGCACAAATACTGCAGTACAGTAGCATTCGTACCTCTTCACCCTCAAACTATGACCTGGGCATGTGGGCAATACAATAGGGTCCTGCATCCAATACGGTAAAGAGTCTTCTATAATCTCCTTTTGACCACTTCTCTGACCTCCTTACCATCTTTGGGTTTGAGAGTTCCCAAAGTTGTTGCTGGTACTGTCACAGCAAGCAATCCAGTATATGCTTATATTATAACATAATTCTTCTGCATATTTCCACAGATATCATGCAGCACAAGAAAAATCAGGTCAAAAAGGAAAAATGAGGAAAAAAAACAAAATGCAAGCAAACAACAACAAAAAGAGTGAAAATACTATGTTGTGATCCATACTCAGTTCCCACAGTCCTCTGTCTGGGTGCAGATGGTTCTCTTCATCACAAAACCATTGGAACTGGTCTGAATCATCTCAGTGTTGAAGAGAGTCATGTCCACAAGAATTGACCATCATAAAATCTTGTTGTTGCTGTGTACAATGATCTCCTGGTTGTGCTTATTTCACTTAGCATCAGTTCATGTAAGTCTCTCCAGGCCTCTCTGAAATCATCTTACAGATCATTTCTTATAGAACAATAATATTCCATAATATTTATATACTATACCTTATCCAGCCATTCTGCAACTGATGGACATTCACTTAGTTTCCATTTTCTTTAGACATCCATTTTTTGCAAGAATATAAAATAAGCCTTTCCTGTATTCATCAGTGAGTTAAGTGGAGTTGTTGGTAAGATACTTTGTTTTTTATACCATCCTTGAAAGAATGTCCACTTTGACTTTTTGTTGACTCTGCCACTACAGAATTTGATTTGACCCATTATTTTAAAGTTGTTCATAGGGAAATGTTAAATTTCTACTGAGTTGCTATTTTCAGCTAAGTTGCTATTTGCACTCTTCCATCTTGACTCCTCTTTCATCAATTTTTAAATGCTCCTCCCACATTTTCAGTTTCTCTATAATTATCTACCTTAATGCTCTGAATTATTCTATGACCTCTTTTTATTGACATCTCTCTCTGCAGAGGAAGGCAATATGGAAGAATGTAGAGAAAGTTAGTTTTGGAGTTAAGAAGACCTGGGTTTATGACTTGCCTCAGATATGTTATGACTTTGTGATCCTGGACATGTGACTTAACCTATCACTGCCTCTAGGCAATTCTCTAATAGCATATGTTAGTATTATTATTGTGTAATCCTTCAATACTTTATATATATATATATATAATGTATGTAATATATATTATAATACTATACTTAAATAATAATTGTATAATTATTAGTATAATATTGTTATATATTAAATGTAAATTGCAAAACCATTGATCATCCATATTTATAGAATGAACTTCTTTATTAAGAATTCACTATAACATTCATATAATACTTTAAGATTTGCAAAGTCCTTTACAAGTATTATTTAATTATTCCGCTCACACATCCCTGTGAGGTAGGTGCTACTATCATCTTAATTTTTCAGAGAAGGACACTGAGGAAGACAGAGATTGTATCTTGTCTAGTGTTACACGGCTAAAAAGTATTTGAGGATGGATTTTTAACTCAGGTCTTGCTGACTCCAACTCTCATGTTCCATCTTTTGTACTAGCTAGCTACCTTTATCCATGCCTAGATAGAAGAAAGCATCAAGAAAGCTGTCTTAAATATCTCTGTAATCTCAAAGCATCTAGCACAGTGCCTTCTTTGTATTCACTGAATGAACAGACCATTATTAATATAAGTACTGTGACATTACTGTCCTAGAACTTAAAAATATGATGGACATCAGTTATAACATCCTAGGTCAGGCCTTTAGTTCAACCTATTGAGCTTGAATGCAATTTTTCTGTGTCACTGTTGAAGAAGTTGATCATGAGGGAAATGTGTTACTATCTCAATCCAATCTATTGCCAAATCCTGTTACTTTTACTTTAAAAAAAAAAAAAAAAAACATTTCTTCTAGATAGCCTTTTCTCTCCTTATTGCAATAATTTAGTCTCCTTGCCTCAAGTCTCTCTTCAATTCAATCTATCCTTCATTCATTTGTCAAAGGGATCATCTATACTCCTATTCATCAAATTTCAGTGGTTTCCTATTACCTGTGGGTTCAATATAAATACTCTTCTATGTGGCATTCAAAGCCCTTTACAACCTGGTGCCCTCCTATCTTTCTGGGTTTTTTTAAAACTTCCATGTTTACATGTACTCTGAAATCCATTGAAACTGGCTTTTTTTTTTTTTTGCTCTTCCTCATACAAGACAATCCATTGCTTGACTGTACATTTTTACTGTCTCCCATTCTTGGAATTCTCTCCTTCCTCATCTCTACCTTCTGACTTCCCTACTTGCCTTCAAGTCCAAATAAAACTTCATTGCTTTCGAGAAGTCTTTCCCAATCTCCTTTAATGTTAGTACCTTCTTTCTCTTGGTTATCTCTAAGTTATCCTCTCTATATCTTGTTTGTAGTGGGTTATGAATTTTTAGCCTTATTAAACTAAATTCTTTGAGAGCAAGGACTCTTTTTGGCCTTTGTATCTCCAGCAATTATCACAATGCCGGGCAAGTAATAGGTGCTTAATAAATGCTTTTTAACTTGTTAAATATTTCTGCTTTTATAAATTTCAACAGCTTTCTTCCTTTAATTAAACTGGAAGATAGATATCTTCTTGAAACAATGCCAAGAAGCCTAAAAGAAATTCACACTGATTTTGTTCTTTCTTTTATTGGTATGGGCTTCAAAATGAGTTTATTTTTTGTAAGAAAGTGTCTCAGAGCAAAAGAAGACTTCTTTCAAGAAGATCAAAAGACATTGTGGCTAGAACAATGATATTTAGCATAGGGATTATTGATGATCACCAGAGAAGTCTGTTATGTAATTCCATCATTAATTCTATAAAGAAAGATAAAAATAAAACAAGCCATTGATTAGTGACTTTTTCTTAAATCATCCATCCTGAATCAAAGTCTTAAAAGTGACAGCTTTACTTCATGTTATGTTGGGAAAGGAATGTCTAGGATATAGTTTTTTAATTTCTTTTTTTAAATAGCTTTTTATTTACAAGATATATGCATGGGTAATTTTTCAGCATTGACAGCTGCAAAACCTTTTGTTCCAATTTTTCCCCTCTTTCCCCCCACCACCTCCTCCAGCTGGCAGGTAGATCAATACATATTAAATATGTTAAAGTATATGTTAAATACAATATATGTATACATGTCCATATAGTTATTTTGCTGCACAAAGAGAATCAGACTTTGAAATAGTATACAATTAACCTGTGAAGGAAATAAAAAATGCAGGCAGACAAAAATAGAGAGATTGGGGATTCTATGTGGTGGTTCACACTCATTTCTCTGAGTTTTTTTACTGGGTGTAGCTGGTTCAGTTCATTACTGCTCTATTGGAGCTGACTTGATTCATCTCATTGTTGAAGAGGGCTACATCCATCAGAATTGATCATCATATAGTGTTATTGAAGTATATAATGATCTCCTGGTCCTGCTCATTTCACTCAACATCAGTTCATGTAAGTCTCTCCAGGCCTTTCTGAAATCATTCTGCTGTTCATTTCTTATATAACAGTAATATTCCATAACATTCATATACCACAATTTATTCAGCCATTCTCCAATTGATGGGCATCCATTCAGTTTCCAGTTTCTGGCCACTAAAGAGGGCTGCCACAAACATTTTTTGCACATACAGGTCCCTTTCTCTTCTTTAAGATCTCTTTGGGATATAAGCCTAGTAGTAGCACTGCTGGAT
Source organism: Sarcophilus harrisii (assembly GCF_902635505.1). NCBI lineage: Eukaryota > Metazoa > Chordata > Mammalia > Dasyuromorphia > Dasyuridae > Sarcophilus > Sarcophilus harrisii. The sequence goes on from NC_045427.1 coordinate 149,393,031, forward strand.
CAAAGGGTATGCACAGTTTGATAACTTTTTGAGCATAGTTCCAAATCACTCTCCAGAGTGGCTGGATGTGTTCACAATTCCACCAACAATGTATCAGTGCCCCAGTTTTCCCACATCCCTTCCAACATTCTGCATTATTTTTCCCTGTCATTCTAGCCAATCTGATAGGTGTGTAGTGGTATCTCAGAGTTGTCTTACTTTTCATTCTCTGATTAATAATGATTTGGAGCATCTTTTCATATGGCTAGAAATAATTTCAATTTCTTCATCTGAGAATTGTCTGTTCATATTCTTTGACCATTTATCAATTGGAGAATGGCTTGATTTCTTATAAATATTTCTCTATATAATTTGGAAATAAGGCCTTTATCAGAAACTTTGACTGTAAAAATGTTTTCCCAGTTCATTGCTTCCCTTCTAATCTTGTCTGTATTAGTTTTGTTTGTACAAAAACTTTTCAATTTGATGTAATCAAAATTTTCTATTTTGTGATCAATAATGATCTCTAGTTCTTCTTTGGTTATAAATTTCTTCCTCCTTCACAGATCTGAGAGGTAAACTATCCTATGTTCTTCTAATTTATTTATAGTTTCATTCTTTATGCCTAGGTCATGAACCCATTTTGACCTTATCTTGGCTTACAGTATTAACTGTGGGTCAGTGCCTAGTTTCTGCCATACTAATTTCCAATTTTCCCAGAAGTTTTTGTCAAACAGTGAATTCTTTTCCCAAAAGCTGGGATTTTGGAGTTTATCAAACACTAGATTATTAAAGTTATTGACTATTTTGTCCTTTGAACCTAACTTATTCCATTTATCAACTAGCCTATTTCTTAGCCAATACCAAATGGTTTTGATAATCACTGCTTTATAATATAATTTTAAATCTGGTACAGCTAGGCCACTTTCATTTGATTTTTTTTCATTAGTTCCCTTAAAATTCTTGACCTTTTGTTTTTCCATATGAACTTTGTTGTTGTTTTTTCTAGGTCATTAAAATAGTTTTTTGGGAGTCTGATTAGTATAGTGCTAAATAAATAGATTAATTTAGGTAATATTATCATCTTTATTATATTTGCTCGCCCTATCCAAGAGCATTTAATATTTTTCCAGTTGGTTAGATCTGACTTTATTTGTGTGGAAAGTGTTTTGTAGTTTTGCTCATATAGTTCCTGATTTTCCCTTGGCAGATATATTCCCAAATATTTTATATTATCAGTAGTTACTTTGTATGGAATTTCTCTTTGTATCTCTAACTGTTGGATTTTGTTGGTGATGTATAAAAATGCTGAGGATTTATGTGGGTTTATTTTGTATCCTGCAACTTTGCTAAAGGTGTGGATTATTTCTAATAGCTTTTTATTAGAATCTCTGGGGTTCTCTAAGTATACCATCATATCATCTCCAAGAGTGATAATTTGGTTTCCTTATTACCTACTCTACTTCCTTTGATCTCTTTCTCAACTCTTATTGCCGAGGCTAGCATTTCTAATACAATATTGAATAGTAATGGTGATAGTGGGCAACCTTGTTTCACTCCTGATCTTACTGGGAATGGTTCCAGTTTATCCCCATTACATATGATGCTTATTGATGGTTTTAAATAGATGCTGCTGATTATTTTAAGGAAAAGTCCATTCATCCCTCTCAAGTATTTTAATAGGAATGGATGTTGGATTTTATCAAATTATTTTTATGCATCTGTTGAGATGATCATATGGTTTTTGTTAATTTGGTTATTGATATGGTCAATTATACTAATAGTTTTCCTAATATTGAACCACTCCTGCATTCCTGGCATAAATCCTACTTAGTCATGGTGTATTATCCTGGGAATGATTTTCTGTAGTCTTTTTGCTAATATTTTATTTAAGATTTTAGCATCAATATTCATTAGGGAGATTGGTCTATACTCTTCTTTCTCTGTTTTCATCCTACTTGGTTTAGGTATCAGTACCATGTCTGTGTCATAAAAGGAATTTGGTAGGAATCCTTCATTCCCTATTTTTTCAAATAGTTTATATAGCATTGGGGCTAATTAGCATATAGTTTTAAATTAAAACTAGAACTTAAAATTAAGTGGCTAAGTATCTTCTCTTCTTTCATTTGACTGATGTTCTGGATGGAGGTGGTAGTGGGTGGTAGGGAAGAGTAGTTTATTGTCTTAAGGGTGTTATGAATGTAAAGTTTGAGAGACATAATTTCTGGGCAATTAACAATCATTTTTAGTATTATGGCTAGCAAATAATTAATAAAAGAAGTCGGTGGCATTCTCAGGGACCAAAGACAAATTTAGAGGCCTCTTAACACTTATGTTTAAGAGTAGGTATTCCCAACAGGTAGGAATCAACTCAGATTGTTTAACAATTAATGGGAGAATTGATACGATAATGAAAGGTGAACCTGTTCTAATGAAGAGCTGGGAGACATGATTTTGATTATTTCACTCTTATTCATCTCTACCCAGAGCACCTTCACCTCAGACAAGCTAGAATACCTCTATCTAAGTCTTCTTGACAATGGAACAGAATCACCTAGATTAGATTCTCTTTTTAAGGTTTTATAGATAGGTGGAGTCCCACACAAAATAGAAAAGTATGTAGACTGAGAATTTGACAATCTCATATATCAACCAGTCTTTCAGAAACTGGCTGCATTATTTTTGAATGAGAAAATTGAAATGAAAAACCTTAATTTCAGTTAATGATTCATTATTAATATGAGAAACAATAATTTCTCTCAAGAATAACTAAGAGCATAGTTATTAATGTTTCTCTTTCAGAACACATAGAACAATCTACATCTCCTAGTTTCTTTGGAAAATCAGGTATTTTCTTCTATGTGAAGCTATAAATTGAGAATGTGTATATATTTTCTACCTTTTCTCAATCCATTGTGTAGAATCTTGAGAGCTATAAACATGCAGGGGCTTGCAATGTAGAATGAAGGCTGCAGTACCTAAAGAATTTATGATTCATGGGGTATTGAAAAGATATGTATGAGAGAATTCTGGGAAGATGGCATAGTGTGTTAGAAAATTTCAAGTTCTCTAGATTTCAAGCAAAACAAAACAGTGCCTCAGGGTGAACAAAAAGGGGCTAAAACAAAATAGGAAGAGAGGCAGAAAAATGGTCTTCCTAGGACAATCAAAGAAGAAATGAAGATATTCTGGCAGAGGTTTGGTGGGGTGAAGTGTAAACAACTCCAGATAATTCTGTTGAAACAAAAACATGACCAGCCCTGGGATTAGTTGGGTTCCAAGGTAACCTCAGACCCTAGTCACAGGAACTTTCACTTTTCAGAGAGTCTAGGGAGTCTATCATCTGACTGGGGGAGATTGAGGGAACTTTTACCTGAGGCCAGAGGCACCATAGGCCTCTACCACCACCATTATAGGACAAGAGGTGATAACATTAATGAATTCTTTTTTTTTTTAATGAGATGGCAAAGAAGAAAGAACCCAACTATAGAAAGTTATTGTGACAATAGGGAACACTGGGATTCATCTTCAAAGAAGGATATCGAAGTTTTAAAAAAAAAAACTTTCCTATCCCAAAGAATATTATTAGTTACCTACTCAAAGAGAATTCATAGAATTCAAAAAAAACTTGAAGAGGCAAGTGGGAGAGTTTGAAGCAAAACAAAAAGAAACAAAAAAGAAGAGCAATCCAAGAAAAACAAGATTATGAAAAGAAACCAACTAGAAAAGGAGATCTAGAGTCTTAAGGAAGAACATGACTCTGAAAATTAGGATTAGTCAAAGGGAAGCCAGTGAAGTTATGAGATAAAAAAATAACAAAACAAAATATAAAGAATGAAAAAAATAGAAGAGAATGTGAAACATCTTAAAAGAAAAACAACAAATCCAGAGAACAGATCAAGAAAAGAAAACATAAAAACAATTGGACTACCTGAAAGCTATGACCAAAAAAAATATCTGCATACAATAATACAAAAAGCTGTTGAAGAAAGTTAACAAGAAAATTGAAGAAAGTGTTATAACAAGAGGACAAAAACCTACCAATTACTACCTGAAAGAGATCCTACAAGGAAAACCTACAGCAATATTATTGCTAAATTTCAAAATCTCCAAATTAAAAGGAAAAATTTACAAACAACAACAAAAATAAAAAACAAACAAAAATAATTTAAAATGATGGAGCCACAATCAGAATCACACAAGACCTCTCAGCCTATTAAGTTGAAAGACTGAAGGTCTTGTTATACTATATATTACAGATCTAAGGAACTAAAGGTTTGCAGATAAAAAATATTATAATATTGAATGAAAAAAATGGACATTCAATGAATTACCAGATTCTCAGAAGTTTGTGGCAAACTTTAACTTAACAAAAACATTTGACATATCCAGTCAACATCAAAAACTAATTTTAAGAAATTCAATAAAGACAAACTGTTTATATTTTATACATGGAAATGTAAGTCATATGTCTAAGTTTGTCATTAATCATTGTATAATTTAAAAGAAAGACTGGTGCAGAGGTGAGTTTGATGTGACTCTAAAAAATCAAACTGTGTATGAAAACATAAAAACAGTTATTATCTTATATGAATAAGGCACAAGAGCAAGAATTATCACAGAGGAATTAGATGGAGAGAGGAGAGCTAATAATTCTGAAATCCTACTCACATTGGGAATGAGTTAAAGAGGGGAAAATAACATATATCCAGAAGGGTATAAAATCCTCCAATATTTATAAAGAAATAAGAGGGGGAGGGAATTCTATTCCTGATAATTGTTGTTTTGTTTGTGTATGTGTCCTATTTCTTATCCCTGCTTACTTATACCTTACTTCCACACACTAGTTGCCTTGCTATTATTTAACATCCCCCATCCAAGGATCCCTTCCTTATCCTCTTGCTACTCTTTCCCTTCCCCATTATCCCAATTTCATCAATTCATATACCTTACTCCACTTCCATTAATTGTCACACCGTTCTGTGCTCCAAACAATAACAATGATCAGAAGTAGAACTTACTATTACTTTTTTTAAAATTAGGGGTAGTAATCAATGATTTCAGACAAAGTCAAAGTTGAAAAAGATTTAATCAAAAGAGATAAATCAATAATATATGTCAGACACATTAATATTATGTATTTGTATGATTGTTAGATATATGTGTATGAATGTTTATATGCATATATACATATATATTATATATACATGTAAGTATGTAAGTGTATATGTGAGTGTATATATGTATACATATATATATATATATGTATACATAAATGTATCTGTGCGTAACTATAACCTTAACTTGAGGGAGTTGTGAGAGAGGAAAGGAAAAGAATAAAGTAAAAAATGCACAGCAGAGAACAAAAGAAAACCTGCAAAAAAGCAAAGAAAAAATGAAGAGTACTGAATATAATGTCTTTTACTATTACATATGCTTTCTTGAAATGGAAATATATATATATATATATATATATATATATATATATATATATATATATATTGAATTCTTTCTTATGTTCTGCTGTCTACATGACAGTTTTTCTTTTTTCTGTTTTAATAAATAAACACTTAAAAAAAAAAAGAAAGGCAAGAAATTGGGTTCTTCTCTTTTCTCTTTCTTTTGGGCTATAAAGCATACGAACTATTTCCAGATCAGATAAAGGAGGTTGTGGCTGTCCTGTGTCCCTCTGTGCCGCTGTGTCGCCACAGGAACATAGCTATTTTTGGTTTGTTTGTTCTTTCCTTATCATAGGGAAAGGAGTAGCCTATGACAGAGATGTCCAGGAATGATGATGACCTCATGAATTCCACAAAATCTAAAGATCCTAGAAGTCCTGAAAAGCTGCAATGTCCCAGGAGCTACAGTGGTTGTGAGAATGACAGATAATGCTGTCTAAATGATAATGATTGTGGCTGAAGGCAGAAGAAGAATCTGGATTGGGAAGATATCCCACGGACAGATACAGAGCAGTTTTCTCTGCTCCTGGAGTTCAGTCTTGATGTAATCACATATTCTATGCTAATAAGACTCATTTAAAGAGTTGCTCAACCTCTCCTCATTTCCCAAAAGTTCGTAGCTACTGCTATTCAAATGAAGAATTATTCGGTAAATGTTACCCATGTTTCTAAAAAGTGAAAACAGAACTCCAAAAAAAATTTATATTTATATATATATGTGTGTGTGTGTGTGTGTGTATATATATATTCCAGTGAAATTTATTGAAGCATATGAGTTATACAGAGATAAATTACAACCAGACTGATCTTAAATAGATCAGTACTTGGAGCATGAATACAATCCATTGTGCCCTTTGGTACTTCCAGAAAAAGGGCACACATCTCTATAAAGGAAGGTTTTGGAAACAATTTAATTCTCCTCATAGGAAGAAGGGTGTTAAACAATCAGACTCAATCTCAAAATGAGGATACTCTACTTGGATTTTGACATTTATCCTTGACTGCAGTTAAAGAACTGTCAAACAGCCTTTTTGAAAAAGAGAGTTTCTCCTCAATTTACCCTAACAGATGGGAATAAAAATGGTCAAAAGGTACCCTAAAGTGATACTCAGAAAGCAAGAGTAGAAAGAAACTTAGTGAGTAGGAGTGAGTGGAGCGCTGCCTCATGGTCACCATATGCTCAGTGAAGCACTACCTCATGGTTACCATATGCCCAGTAGAAAACCATGGATTAGAGATCATAAGATCAGTGGCAGCACCCACCAGCAGCCAGGATCAGCAGGGAGCATGTCCAAGAAAAGCAACCCTGATGTCATCAGGAGACATCAATGATCCTGAGACACTGAGGATATAAGTTGTCCCTACACATGTATACCCTGGCAACGTATCTTCAATGTTTCCCCATATTCCTTCTCTAAACATGTCTAATTTTATTAAACAATTTACATATATTTTAGAAGGCTGAATTGATGGGTTGATGCTCTAGGGTATTCTCATTTCTATGCTATTTCAGTAAATGGTTGTTTAAAATGGTGCTCTCTGAGTAGAAATAAACACATTGGTGGAAATTTATGAGGTATGAGCTTTTGAATGTATATGATTCTTAAACTTAGCATAGAGATCCACATGTAAGAGAATGATGTCTCTGGTGCTACATCTAATTGATGTGTATATTTGTACATAATTTAATTTGACTATTGGGTTTGTATGGGCGGCCCTTCCTACTAACTCTGAAGAATGTCCTTCTGCAGGACCTAACCCTTTTGGGGGATAGGGCAGACTGGTGGTAAGTCTCTGGCCAGAGGAATGGAAAGTGGACCATATTGAGAAGGGAGAGAATGAAAAGGGAATCTGGAAGAAAATTGCAAAGGGGCAAAATTAGGTGAAGTGAGAATAAAAAAATTAGTAACTTTAGAGTCACCTTCCTATCCCATGAGGTGCTGATTTCAAACCAAGACTAGATGTCCAAGGGAAAATAACACGCTCAAAACTGGCTCCTGTGACTATTGCTCAAAAGTCCAATTTAAACCATATCTAAGGGCCTCATGAATATCAATACCAATTGAACTTCCCTGGCTGACAGTCTGAAGTGTTTGATATTCAGACTAGGAATTCAAAATGAAACTGGAGTGCAGGAAGAAGAATGTCCAGTTCACCTGGTTTCAGATCGTACCTTTTGTGGTTATTAGTACTGTGGTCTAGTAATAGAAATACAGAATTTGAAGATTGGAAGGGTTCTTAGTGGCCATGTAGTTCACCCTAGACTTGAAAAGAAACTATAATATTCATCAGTCCTCTACTCTCTGATTGAAACAAATACCACATATTCCCTTTTTTTCTGGGTGACTCTACTTTTTTTTCTTGACATTTCCTAAATCTCCTAAATTTATCTCTTTGTAGTTATTTCCATTGCTCTTGATTTTGTTCTCTGGGGCCAAACACAGCAACATGACAGAGACCTTACAGAAAACTATGTCATGTCCCACCTGGGTCTTCTCTTCTCCAGGTTTGACATATTCAGTTTCTTTGATCAATTCTCATATAATATGAACTAAAAGACCCTTCATCATTCTGATTGTTCTCTTCTGGATGTTTTTCAGCTTAGCAGTTCCTTTAAACTGTAGTGCTCAGAACTGAGCATAATAGTTCAGATGGATTCTGACTAGGACAGAATATAGTAGGACTGGCATCACTTCGTTCCCTTTAAAGCTACATCTCTCTTAATGAAGCCCAATATGTAATCTACTTTTATGGGGACTATATCTCACAGCTAACTTATATTGAGCTGACAGTCCACTAAAACCTCCAGATCTTTTTCACAACTGCTTTCTAATTATGACTTTTCCACCTTGTGCTATGAAGCTGATTTTTTGGTTACATTAGTGTAAGACTCTACTGAATTTCATTTTACTAATTCGTTCCAGTGCTCTCTCCTTTCAGGATCTCCCTTCCAGCTATGTGTGCATTGACAATTTGCCAAGTATGCTATCTATAGTGGCTCTTTATAATCACTATGCTCTTTTCTAGATTCTTTGCCAGTCATCTCTTTAGTAATCTGCTCTAGAATATTCCTAGGAATCAAAGTCAAGCCTAGTTAGCTTCCCTGAGCCTCAATTTTATTTGTAAAATTGGGATAATAATAGCTGTAGCACCTTATTTATAAGGACTTTGTAATGCTTAAATCAGATGTGTGTAACATGCTTTAAGAACTTTAAATGCTACACAAATGTCAGTTTTAACTATTTGTAAATGTACTTTGCACTCAATAATATTCCTATTATTGATGTTCTACTATGAGATATCCTCATAGTAGAACAAGGAAGATTATAATGATAGCTAGCACAGCACTCTAAAATTTACAAAGTATTTCACTCATTTTTCCCTCAGTCTTTCCTAGGAAACTGGAACTATTATTATTCCCATTTTATAGATGAAGAAATAGAAACAGAAGTTAAGTGTTATATAGCTACTTAATGTCTAAAAGTGGACTTTAGATCCTGTGCTTTCTCTTGTGCCACTTAGCTAATGAATTTTCATCTCACTCAATTCAGCCTGCCTGCTTTGTACAAAACATGAATGGGCAACTTGAGCCCAGGGGGACTAGGCAAAAATGAATCTCATTCAATCCATCTGGACTGGATAATCAGATGACCCAGATTCTGTTCCTGACTGCTTGCTCAATATTAGGCTCACTGTATATAAGAAATTACTTAACATTCCTAGTGCTCAGTTTACTTATTTGTAAAAAATTAGATCGATACTCCCTAACTTGTCTAGCTCATAGGGCTATTGTAAGACTCAAATGCATGTAAAAGATAATAGATGCAAATGTACTTTGTAAAGCAAAATACTAATATAATAGTATTATTTTTAAACTAGTCACTGAATAACCATGGTCATGAGCCTCAGAGCACAGCATCCATTTGCATTGCTGCACCGGCAACTGTCTGAAAGAAATTGGGCTTGATCTAAAAGAAATCCAGTCATGTGGAAGCAAGAATTTTAATAAACATTGAAAATTTGACCCCTGGCACTTATGTTTTCATTGCCATAAGCTTTATGAATTACTGCTCTGATACTGACAAGCTGTTGAAAATTTGACAGCCTGGAAATAAGTTATTTCCCAGTGTTCTTCCCAGAATGGTAAAGTTTTTGTGAGCTGCTAGTTTCTTGAGATGTGTGTCCAGAGATGATCTATTATTCTTCCTAACTCCTCTATTTCTGCCAACAGCACCACCCTCTTTCTATTCCCCCAAGCTCAAAACTTTAGTAATTTTACCTTTTCTCACACAGTCTCTCAATTACTAATATTTCCTTTAGTACCAGTTATCATTGGTTGATAATACCTTTTATTCCCATCCTTTGCTTTGCATCCTAGTTCAGATACTCATAATCTTTCACTTGATCTATTTCAATAGATTTCTAATTGGTCCCCAAGCTCCCAATCCTATTCATTACTAATCTATTCTTCACAAAACTGCCAGATTAATTTTCCTAAAGCACAGCTCTTGGCATAATATAGGTCCAATGATAAACTATAAGCTCATCACTGGAGGACCCACCTACCTAAGTTTAGAGAGACTCATTAGTTTGCCACAAGGTTATATATATGTATTCACATACATATACATAACCATATGCCCCATAAGTCACAGAAGAGTTACACTTTGTATTGGTAGCCTGAACTATCGGAGTCATAAGATATTGTTGTAGGGACACATAACCCTAAATGTCACTCATCTCCCCCCAAACTTTTAATGGTTACTCATTACCTACTGAATAAAACCATTCAAATTAATCAACAAACACTTATTGTATGTCAGACACTGTGCAAAGTGCCAAGGAATGCAGGGACAAAATAGAAACAGTCCCTGCATGCAAAGAGTTTACATTCTATCAGGGAATGGTAAAATCCTTACCATTTTTGTTTTGTTCTTGGAACAGGAAGACTTGAGTTCAAACTGTCTTCTGTCACTTCACTGTGAATAGTATGTCACTTAACTTCATAAATCTCAATTTTCTCCTCTATAAAATAATAATAATATCCATATGAAATAATGTGCATAAAATGTTTGGTGAACTTTAAAATATCTATGTGTTTGTTATCATCATTGTCATTAGCAGCAGCAGCAGCAGCAGCAGCAGCAGCAGCAGCCTGACATTCAAGCTCCTTCACTATTTGGTTCCAATTTAACTTTTCAGCTTCAATTCTAATTGCTTCCCCTCAGGAACGCTGTACTTCAACAACCTTGGAATAGGCTTTATTTCCCCAACATATCCCTCCATCTCTCTGCCCCTGCCCTCTCCATTTTCTTGTTCTCCTACCATCTCCACTTATTGAAACCTTCCCTACTCTTCATGTCTTAGATAAATACCTCCCCCCCCCATGACGTTTCTCTCTTATGGAGTTGTTCTTAGGAGAGGACTTTATAAACCTTAAAGTCAGTCAGTCAACAAGCATTTATTAAGTACTCGCTCTGTGTTGAGCATTATGTTAGAATCAGGGGATACAAAGAAAAGCAAAAACATGCTCCCTGTCCTCAAGATCATATTCTAGTTAGGGAAGTAATATAGAAAACAATAATATGTAATGGGCTGAAACTGAGCAGATGGACCGAGATCCGAGCACTTAAGGCTAACCAATTGGACAATACTCTATTAGTATATGCTTGGAGAAAGAATGGCCCTGCCCACTACTCTGTGCAAGTTTAATCTGTTGTATAGGAAATTGGGTGGAGGATTTAGGGAGTGGAATGAGAGAGCCAGAGTTACTCTGGCAGATTCGTGTTGCAATTCCTCTCACTTCATATCACCATTCCATTCATGTCCACAAAAAATAAAGATCAAGGACTTTTGCTGATACTGACTCTGGATGATTCTAAAGTATCCAGGGTCTTCGCAATTGTATATTGGGTATAAGTTTTTTTAAATTAAATTTAAATTTATGGAATAAATAAGCATTTTCATAACATAATATAATAAAAAGATAATTTCACATGAAACTTCAAATTTACTATGTACAACTTGCTATTCCTTTAAAATATATAATAAAGTTATCATGCACTTCTTTTTTTTCTTTTTTTTCTTCCTTTCCTCTTTCTCTTGCTTTAGAGATGATTAACATTAGACAAAAATACGTATACAATTATTCCAAACACAGTTTATTAGTTCTTTCTCTAGATGCAGATAGCATATTTCTTCATATGTCGTTTATAGTTAACTTGGATGTTCATAATAGTAAAATTATCTATTCCTTAAAGTTATTCTTAAAACAATATTGCTCTTACTATATATAATGTTCTCTTGGTTCTGCTCATTTTTTCTTTTCATTATTCCTTGTTTTTCTAAAATAATTGAGTTCATCACAGCAGTATTCCAGCACAATCATATGCCACAAACTTGTATAATTAAAAGGTAATGTTAGAGGGAAAGCACTAGCAAGTCAGAACCATCAGGAAAAGTGTTAAGGACCATGCCTAACTGTGAAGCAGCAGGTTGATTCTCCAATAGCCCCCACAGCTGTGAATCATTGGAAATCAGCCTTTACTGACACAGGTGTTGTTTGTGAATTGGGAATGAAATAAATTGGAGGCAAGAGGAAGAGGAGGGAGGTCAGAGAATGCAACTGCCTCTCAGTCTTCTTGTATTGTTATCATCCTTTCACATGAAGGGAATCTATTCTGCTGGTCAGAATTAGGTCCCCATCAGCCACTAGCAGGTGGCTCCTGCAACACCCAGCAGCCATTAGCAAGTTGTTCCCATAACAGAAAAGCCCCTGCAGAAAGTGGGATTTTAAATGAATTTTAAAGGAGAATAGGAAAGCCAGATGATGGATATCTGCCCATTTCAGGCATTAAGGGTTCAACCAGTAAAAAGACACAGGAGTAGGGATGTAATGTGTGAACAGCAAGAAGGCAGTATTACTAGATGAGAAAGTATATGAATGGAAGTAAAGAGTAAAAAGATTGGAAATGTAGCTTGAGGCCAGATTCTGGAGGGATTTAAAAGTCAAGCAGATAATTTTACATCTGATCTGGGAGGTAATAGAGAGCCAACAGAATTTATTGAATTGAGGAGGGGGGTTATTATTATTTTAGTTAGGAATTATTATTTTCTTTTTGAACAAACTCTCATAGCATCATGCAAACAATGAATTAAATGTTCAATGGAGACTGGCTGGCGCACACAGTACTTCTGATGGTTTCTCTTCAGGTATAAAGACTTGTAATGGAAGTACTCTCTAACTGATTCTGGGTGGCTAACCATATAGAGAATAAGAGATTCTTAAGAGTGGCTGTGGAAGCATTCAAAATGCACCAGTGACCAGAACCTCAATTGTTTTTTTTTTTTTTTTTTCTATCTCTTTGATTACTTGTCCTTTGCTGATGACATCCAGTGAGAATCAGGAAATAAGGTAAGAGGCTTGGAGCCTTCTCTCCATTGAGACCAACATGTGGCCATATAAGAATAAAGTGTTTGCCTTGGTATTTGTTCTTCCATTTCAGGTAAAAATGATTACTGTGCAGTTTCTGACCTTTCTAGTTTTGGAAAGTTAGGAAAGTGAATGTCTCACCTTTTGAGTTTTTCAGGCAGCTCAGCATCAATATCCCAAACATCAAGAATAATTTTTAGAAGCAACCTTTAGGATCCAGCCCATAAATAGCTGAGATGAGGATTCATCATTCATCATGTATGCCACAACTGGATATGAACTGGGTGAGGTCAATATTATTTAGAAAGTTTATTGAAATATTGCATTTTCAACAAGAGATCGATGTGTTCTGGGGAAGAGTGTTTCCTCAAGGTGTAGTAGGGAAATGTTTATATTGCCAAGGCTAACATTTGTAATACAATATTGAATAATAATGGTGATAGTGGGCAACCTTGTTTCATTCCTGATTTTACTGAGAAAGGTTCCAGTTTTTCCCCATTACATATGATGCTTACTGATGTTTTAAATATATGCTCCTGACTATTTTAAGGAAAAGTCCATTTATTCCTATTTTCTCAAGAGTTTTTATTAGGAATGCTTGTTGGATTTTATCAAATGCTTTTTCTGCATTTTGAGATGATTGTATGGTTTTTGTTAATTTGGTTATTGATATAGTCAAGAATGCTAATAGTTTTCCTAATATTGAACCAGCCCTGAATTCCTGGTATAAATCCTATTTGGTCATAGTGTATTATCCTGGGGATGATTTTCTGTAATCTTTTTGTTAATATTTTATTTAAAATTTTAACATCAATATTCATTAGGAAGATCGGTCTATAATTTTCTTTCTCTATTTTCAACCTACTTGGTTTAGGTATCAGTACCATGTCTGTGTCATAAAAGGAATTTGGTAGGACCCCTTCAATCCCTATTTTTTCAAAGCGTTTATATAGCATTGGAGTTAATTGTTCTTTAAATGTTTGGTAGAATTCACATGTAAATTCATCTGGTTCTGGGGATTTTTTCTTAGGGAGTTGGTTAATAGCTTGTTCTACTTCTTTTTCTAAAATGGGACTGTTTAACTAATTTACTTCTTCCTCTGTTAATCTGGGCAAGCTATATTTTTGAAGGTATTCTTCCATTTCATTTATCGAATTTATTTGCATAAAGTTGGGCAAAGCAAGTCCTAATTATTGCTCTAATTTCCTTTTCATTAGTGGCGAGTTTTCCCTTTTCATTTTTAAGACTAACAATTAGATTTTTCTCTTTCCTTTTTTTTAAATCACATTTACTAAGGGTTTGTCAATTTTGTTAGTTTTTTCATAGAACCAACTCTTAGTTTTATTAATTGATTCAATAGTTTTTTTACTTTCAATTTTATTGATCTCTCCTTTTATTTTTAGAATTTCAAGTTTAGTGTTTGACTGGGGGTTTTTAATTTGTTCCTTTTCTAGCATTTTTCGTTGCAAGCCCAATTCATTGATCTTCTCTTTTTTTATTTTATGCAAGTAGGCTTCTAGAGATATGAAATTTCCCCTTATTACCACTTTGGCTGCATCCCACACATTTTGGTATGATGTTTCATTGTTGGCATTTTCTTGGGTGAACTTTTAATTATGTCTATGATTTGCTGTTTCAACCAACCATTCTTTAATATGAGATTATTTCATTTCCAATTATTTTTTGGTCTCATTTTCCCCTGGCTTTTTATTGAATGTAATTTTCATTACATCATGGTCTGAAAAGGATGCATTTACTATTTCTGCCTTAGTGCATTTGAGTTTGAGGTTTTTATGTCCTAATATGTGGTCAATTTTTGTATAGGTTCCATGAACTGCTGAGAAGAAAGTGTACTCTTTTCTGTCTCCATTCAGTTTTCTCCAAAGATCTATCATATCTAACTTGTCTAGTATTCTATTTATCTCTTTGACTTCTTTCTTATTTATTTTGTGGTTTGATTTATCTAATTCTAAGAGTGCAAGATTGAGATCTCCCACTATTATAGTTTTGTTGTCTATTTCTTTTTGCAGCTCTCTTAATTTCTCTTTTAAGAATTTAGATGCCATTACTACTGGGCTTATATCCCAAAGAAATTTTTAAAAAAGGAAAAGAGACCTGATTGTGCAAGAATGTTTGTGTCAGCCCTCTTTGTAGTGGCCAGAAACTGGAAACTGAGTGGATGCTCATCAATTGGAGAATGGCTGAATAAATTGTGGTATATGAATATTATGGAATATTATTGTTCTGTAAGAAATGACCAACAGGATGATTTCAGAAAGTCCTGGAGAGACTTACATGAACTGATGCTGAGTGAAATGAGCAGGACAAGAAGATCATTATTTACTTCAACAACAATACTATATGATGATCACTTCTGATGGACGTGGCTTACTTCAACAATGAGATGAACCAAATCAGTTCCAATAGAGCAGTAATGAACTGAACCAGCTATACCCAGGGAAAGAACTCTGGGAGATGACTATGAACAACTACATAGAATTCCCAATCTCTATTTTTGTCCACCTGCATTTTTGATTTCCTTCACAGGTTAATTGTACACTATTTCAAAGTCTGACTCTTTTTATACAGCAAATTAACTGTTTGGACATGTATACATACATTGTATTTAACTTATACTTTAACATATTTAACATGTATTGGTCAACCTGCCATCTGGGGGAAGGGGTGAGGGGAAGGAGGGAAAAAGTTGGAACAAAAGGATTTGCAACTGTCAATGCTGAAAAATTACTTATGCATATATTTGTAAATAAAAAGCTATAATAAAAAAAATTTAGATGCTACACCACTTGGTGCATATGTTTAATATTGATATTGCTTCATTATCTATGCTACCCTTTAGCAAGATATAATGCCCTTCCTTATCTTTTAATTAGATCAATTTTTGCTTTTGCTTGATCTGAGATCAGGATGGCTATCCCTGCTTTTTTAACTTCACCTGAAACATAGTAGATTCTTCTCCAACCTTTTACCTTTACTCTGTATGTATCTCCCTGCTTTAGGTGTGTTTCCTTAAAACAACATATTGTAGGATCCTGGCTTTTAATCCAGTCTGCTAATCGCTTCCTCTTTATGGGAGAGTTTACCCCATTCACATTTATGGTTAAAATGACTAGTTCTATATTACTTGCCATCTTGTTAACCCCTGTTTATTCTTTTCTCCTTTCCTTTCCCCCTTCCCCCCCTTCCCAGTATTAAACTTGTGAGCACCACTTGCTTCTCACAGCCCTCCCTTTTTAGTATCCCTCTCCCTACCTTAAAGTTCCTTCCCCCTATCTTACTCTTTTCCTCACAATTTCTGTATTCCCTTCCACTTAACTTACTCCTTCCCTTTTCATTTTTCCCCTCCCACTTTCACCATAAATTGAAGATGTCTAATATTTTTCTCTTTAAGCCAATTCTGATGAGAGTATGATACATACTATGTTCATCTTCCTCCATTCTTTCTCTCAAAGGTATAATAGGTTTCCTTTGCCTTTTTGTGAGATGTAAGACCCCCACTTTACTCTTTTTCTGCTACAATTTCCTTTCTATCTCTAGTTTCTAGAGCAAATTATACATGTGTTCTTTATATATCTTTATAGCAGAAATATAGTTCCCAAGATTTCTTTTTACTTTTTTTTAGGTATCTCTTGAGTTCTATATTTGGAGATCAAACTTTTTGTTTAGTTCAGGTTTTTTCAGAATATCAGATTCCAGGCCCTTTGATCCTTTAATGTGGATGCTGCTAGATCCTAGGTACTCCTTATTTTGGATCCTCTATATTTGAATTGGTTTTTTCTAGCAACTTGTAATATTTTTTCTTTGGTTTGATAGTTCTGGAATTTAGCCACTATATTTCTTGGAGTTTTGATTTTAGGGTCCCTTTTCAGTAGGTAATCGATGAATTCTTTCAATGTCTATTTTTACCTTCTGTTTCTATAAGTTCTGGGCAGTTCTCTTTGATAATTTCCCAGAAAATAGATTCCAGGGTCTTTTTTCCATCATATTTTTCAGGGAGCCCAATAATTCTCAGATTGTCTCTTCTAGATCTATTTTCCAGGTCCGTTGTTTTCCAAGAAGGTATTTGACATTTTTTCCCATTGTTTCATTTTTTTGGTTTTGCTTGAATGATTCTTGGTGTCTCCTTGAGTCATTCAATTCCAATTTTCAACGAATTATTTTCTTCACTCACTTTTTAAATATATTTTTCTAATTGTCCAAGTGAGTTTTTAAGTGCGTTGTTTTGTCTGTGGAATTTTTTTCCATTTCACCAATTTTATTTTTTAGAGAACTATTTTATTTTTCCAATTCACTAATTTTGTTTTTCAAGGATTTGATTTCTTTATCCACTCTATCTTTAAATGAGTGGGATGACTTATCCAGACTCTCTTGCCAAGCTTCCCTTTCCTTTTCCCATTTTTCTCCTACCTCTTTTGTGAAAGCCTTTTTAATTTCTTCTATGAGAGTCTCCTGTGTCGAAGACCAGATCATATCCCCCTTTAGTGATTCATCTGGAGACAGTCCGTTTTTAGTCTCCTCAGGGTTCAAAGTCTGCTCTCTATCTATATAGAAACTATCAATAGAGTCTGTTTAAATTTTTTGCTCACTTTATCAGAGAAGAATCAAAGAAAACAAACTAACAAGAAAAACAAATGTAGTCTGTTTTTTTTTGGGGGGGGGCTGGATTGTATTACTGAGCTTCCTCTACAGACTGCGGGGTGCAGTAGTGAGGCACTAACAGGACAGCAATGGCTGTGCTGTGTCTGGGCTCTGAGACTCTGAGAGCGTGCTGAGACACTTTGCGTGGGTGTGACCAGGTCTAAGAGACCCTAGCTTTTTGGGATTATAATCTTTACCTCCTGTGTTTGCAGCTTCTCTGCTGGTCTACCGGCTTGCTCCCAAGGCAAAATAGCCACACTGTGGTAAAATTCTTTCTGAAGAAATGGCTAAGATCACACCCCAACCCCTCCGGTCTGCTCAGTGTGAGCTGCCTACCCTCAGCCTGTGCTCAATCTATCCTCCCCCACCCTTGAGCAAAAACAGACCTTTTCTGGCAAATTTCAAGAATGTCTTCTGTTGGTAATTATTTGTGGGGGTTTTTCCAGTCAAGGACTAATTTCGAGGCTTGTCATGAAATAAATTCTGAGAGCAAAGATGGAGATTAGTTAGATGTGTGTGTCCTCTCCACCATCTTCACTTATATTTTGATGGATTCTTAAGAGTAGCTTTGAATCTGCTAAGTTTGGAATGTATCCCACTATGCTGCATATGCTATATCACTGTCAGAGATGTTGACAATGTATTACTTATTACATTTATGAATGAATTATTATCCATACTGGACTGCAAACACCTTGAGGACAGGAGCTATATCTAATTCACTTTTATTACACAGTGCCTAGGTATTATCTAACATTCATTATGTATTGAACAAATGATAATTGAATAAATAAATAAATGTTAACAAAAACAGAGAACATGGATATAGATATAGATGATATAGATTTTAAACTACTCCCTTTAAAGACTGTCCCCTAGCAACATCCATTCTGACTAGTTTTCTAAAACCTTGTAATTTTGGGATGCTTTATAAATATAGTTAGAAGAAACAAATATCAGCAAACAAAGAAGAGGCATGAAATACAAAAGCTTAAAAAATTTTTCAAATTCAATTGAGTAATGATTCACATTGGTTTTGTGTTCAACTAGTTAGTATAAGTATTACGTAAATCTTCAGCAGCTCTATCAGTAGTTGCTAGACAAATATATAGCGTGGAAGACATAGCTTAATCTTAGTAAAAATTTTTGCCTGGAAGTGATTAAACATGATAGTAAGTTATGAAATCTTTTTCACCAGAGAACTGTAAAAATAATATTGGATGGCGTAGTTGTTGTGAGCCTAGAATGTAGAGAGCAATGGAGATGTTCTTTGTTCAAGAAGACTCTGGATTCCATTCCTCACCATTGACTGTGGTTGGAGAGGATCAAGTGATGGCATCAGAGTGGTCTGGAAAGTAGCTTAAATGTAGAAAGGAAGTGGAGGCACTGTTGGCAATGAATATGGATCAGGTGAACATTTTGCAAGGTGAAAGTCGGTTTCCTCATTTACATAATAAAGAATTGGGACGAGATGATTATAGCTCTAGGAGTCTGAGATTATTTCTAAATGGTAAAATATGAGGTCCTGGGGAATGTGTGTTTTTAAGGTATCTTTCCAATAGGACTGCTCACAGGATCGGGCATCATTAGGCTTATTTTACCCATGTGGAAAGAGGGCACATAGGAATTGTAATTTGCTTAATGTCATAAACTAATGGCAGAACCAGGTCTTGAACCTAAGTCTTTTGGCTTATAGTTGAGTACTCTTTTTGATCCATCAAACAGCCTCCCTTTGAAGAACATTTCCCTCCCATCTCCCACAGCTTTCTCTCCTCCTCCTCACCTTACCAAGACACCCTCTCCAGTAACCCTTTTTGCAATGGTTAGAAGAGGTATAGGACATGATATAGCTCTAGTTATTTCTTGGAGCTGCTAAGCAGAATGTATTTGATTGCACTGCTTGGTCTACAACATTGTCATTATTTAAAGCATTCTCTTGTATTTCTTTATTTGAACTGCTGTGCCATAATGGCCCTCCCCTACCTTGTGTGTGTGTGTATGTGTGTGTGTGTGTGTGTGTGTAACTCTAAGTATGCATTAAAAAAGGACAGATGCTTGAACATTTCTTTCTCTTTGAATGTGAAAACACTTGTTTTTCAATTCAAGAAGGGTGATTTCAATTAAAGAAAAGAAAAATCTCAATAACATAGGAACCCATGTGTGCTAAATGGACAGCCTCATCATATATTAGAAAGGAGAATTATAATACCCAAGTCTTCCTTTTATCACAGAAACAAGGCGAGAGAACCATTTGAAATCCACACTGGAATTCATCTAAATGACCAAGATAGCTATAGAGCATACTATCTTCAGAGCCATCCCTCCCTCCACACTGAGATAGCTCAGACTGTACTTTCTTTGCTTGTGTTTCAAGCTCATTTTCCAAAGGCTGGCAAAAAAAGAAAGGAGAGAAAAAGGTAAAACCACCTCTTTGTATCTTGTGATCACATGGAGGATTTTGGAATGAACATACCATAATGGCTAAATAGGGGACAGTCTCTACATTAACTTAAGGTGATTTTAGACTGTCCCTAGCTTGAAATGAGGTAATGAGTGGTAATCTATAACTAACCCCAGGTCAAAAGGACAGGCTTCTAGAAAGCAGCACCCATATTATTGATTATTTTTTGATGAAGATTAAGCTGATTGAAGAACCTTTGACTAAAACTGGGTCTTCACAAATTAGTTTGAATTGGTCAGTCATTTCAGTTAAAAAGTAGGAACTATATCTTATTTGTTTTTCTGCTCCAACAGTAATTGCTTCTAAAACTCAGTGAATAGTTCGATGGCTAAGGTTGAGCTAGAACAAGACTGGAACAAGACATCTGGTCTTAGCGAATCCCAGCATGGCAAAAGGATGTCTAGACTGGTGGATGAAGCATTAGCAGAATATAATAAAAGGCAACTCAAATATGTGTACAAGTTGTCAATTAGCCATCAGGCAGCCACACCAACAGGAAACATCAGAGTTACCTAACTGCAGGCAGTAATCATCAGGATGTCAGATACAAAGTAGATCTCTCAATAGCAATCTTTGTTTAGGGGCAGGTTGCCAGTTCCTAGAAATGAGAATTAGGGAGTGCTCCAGTTCTGAAGAAACTGAGGTCTAGGGCAATGTAGCAACACAGCATCTTATGTATGAAAAACCGAAACAAATATCCAGTTATTAAAAATTAAGAATAAGGTGGTATAGGAGCTGGGAGTGAGAGGAGGAGAAAGGGCTCTGTTGCTAGGATTAGGGAATAAGGTAAAGAGACCAGCAGAAAAACTGACTTTTTGGTGCCTGAACTGGGTCCTCATACCTCTGTTAGAGCTCATAGCTCTGGGATTACTGAATCCCAGAGTCTGTAATAATGCTAAACCTACAAGTAAGGGGTGAGGTATCTCCATCTAGAGAGATTAAACAGATTGGTACCATTGTGTTCTCTATGCTCTTGCATCACATTTGAAAACTATCAAAATAATGCCTATAACTTATCAAAGAAGTCTATTTATCCATTTATTAGATAAATTTTAGGGAGTTGCCTGAAACATATTAAGTGATTTGCCCAAAATCACAAGAGTAATAAATGTGAGAAGCAGGATTTTAATCCAGGTACTTCAGGCCAGAATCCCAGAACTCTATGAGTAATGGCATACTGTCTCTCTTTTATCAGTACAAAACAAAGCTAGTTTAATTTAAAAGATCATTTAAAATTGATTGTTTTTGTATTGTGTGGTCATATGTTCCGTTTCTTGGTAAGATTTTTTTTTTCTCCTTGCAACAGCTAAAAATTATTCCACCAATATCTTGAAACAAAACCTTAACTCTAATTTCTTCCCTCCATTCTCACCTTCACTTCCTATAAAATTCTTCCATCGGTCTGTCAGCTTGACCAGTATAGTGAATGACCAGTATAGTACAACTTCCTTGACTGCTCTATTTCAGAGAATTTTATTCTTCTATGTCACTGATATGGATGCCCTGTTCTATTAGTGTTCCTTTGCCCTTGGAAATGCTGTTATTTAGCCACAGAGAGAAACCCAGTTTTATTGGCTCTTCTGCTAGAGTTGATGATGACCTTTCCACAATTATTCTGTGTAATTTCTGTTTATGTCCTTCCAAAAATCTAAGACAGAAGACTTCTTATCTACTGTGTGTTAAGTCTTCCTCTAGGGCTTTAATATTTTGCATGCACTCAAACAACTCTTGGACTTTTCATTATTTAACTCTTGTTCTGATCACTTGACAATCCAGTTTTCTGGATTGTATGCCTTTTATGTTACTTTTCTTACCTAAGTCATTGTTGGAAATATGCTACACCCTATTTGTATATAATATATATTTCTCCATTGCCATTTGGGTCACCTGAAATTCTGATTCTTTGGGGTTGGTATAGTTGCATAGTTCACACCCACAAAGCACCATGGAGAGACTATTGATGTTAAAATGATGGGAAAAGATTATTGACATCTCTATGAGTTTTTTCCAAATATGCAATCTCCCACAGGCAAATTAACTAACTTTTCCCTTTATATTCAATTCTGGACCCAGTTAATTTGCAGTGTCTTTCCAAGTATATTCATGGATGAGATGAGATTGGTCATTCAATTGTATGCCATTACTTGGAAAATAGAGATTCTGGTGTGGAAAGTTAGACCCTTTAATATCATTAGAGATTTCATTTTAAAGACTGCACTATTCCAGAGCTTTTTGCAACTAATCTATCTACAATCAGGATGAAGAGACCTCATTATCTAGTCATTTTTAATTAAAACTCTGTACTAGAATCTTTTATGATGGAGGCAAACTCCTTTGGTGAGCATATGTGTCTCTTTTAGGGCTTACTTGATATTAATCATTAGAAGTCCATCAAATAATCTTTTACATCATTACATCTTTCAAGGAATCTGGTTTTAACATATGTCAAATGCTTTGTTGGAGAAGAGCCTTCAAGTCTGCATTTTACTCTACTAAATCAAATGCTTTTTTCTAGTTAACGAATAATAAGTAAATGAGATTTTGCATTCTCTACACTTTTTAGTCAATTGTGTGACTATGAACATGTGGTGTGCTATAGAACATTGTGAAAGTATGTCTTTTGTACTCGTTTTAACTTCATCAGGGATGTCCTCAGTATATGTGTAAATTGTGCTCAGAAAAATTCTGTAGAAATGGAAAAGTTAGCATATGGTTTGGTAATTGTGGGTATTTTCTTGCCTTTAGAAAAGAAACAGAACAAGTGTTTGATGTCCTTCCTTCTTTCAGATTTTCTTAGGAATGATATTTTAATATCTTTTGTATAGCTTCCAGTCATTGTGTATTATCTGTGTAGTCCATTTGTTATAGATAAATACACACACATATACTAAACATTTTAGTGAAAAAATTTGTAAAGGAAGACATTTTTTGTCTCAGTGATATGTTTATTTTATTCTACATACAGACAACAACACATAGTGATTTTTATGTAGTTGGTACTTATTAAGTACTTGATTAAATTAATTAATGAGAAATAAATTTGTATCACTACTAGGCACTGGGGGCAAAGCACTGTAATAGATTCTGGAGACACAAAACTGAGATAGATCATCCGTGTCCTCAAAGAATTTACATCCTATTGAAGCTTACATTATATAACATAACATTGTCTTTTCAGAGATTAAAGATAAATAGGGCAAAGAGATGGTTGATTGAAATAGAAAACCTACTCATATTTTTGGCAGATGAATACTCCCAAGCATGATGTAGTATTTGAATGCTTTAACTTCATCCAAAGATAACCTTAGTATCATTTTCATCCAGATACAGAACATTTTCTAATCACAGTAAGCAAACTTTCTCAGAGATGGTCCTTCCTACTAGGAATGTGACCAGACATATTTAGCCTATGACTTTAGTCCTGCAAAAAGATGGTTACAATAATTCAGATGTGTTACATATACTTCAAATGGTTTGGCCCCATTTAGTTACCTGCCACATATTTGACTTTCTTATTGATCTCCCAAAAGTAACTTTATTTTCTTTAAATTTATTTTTAAACAATGGGGCTTTGAAGTTTGAAGTCTCTGAGTAAGCAATAGCTCTTAAAATAAAATAAAATAGCTCTTAAAAGGGAGGAGAGGTTGGGAGGTTTTGATTGTTTCCCGTTGGAAAGGTGGGTGTACCTGAATAAAACTGCATGCATTATCTTCATCAGAAAGCAAACAATATCCACAAATACCTAGCTTTGAAGTTTATAATGAAATATCTGTGTACATCAAGGCAAAATCTACAGACAAATGGCACTGTCTTTTGCTTTCTTCCATCACAGACATCAAATCTCTTCTAGATACAGAAAGTTCATTAATAGCCTTCCTGCCTATGCTAATACAAGCAGAAAATTATGCAGACTTCATATTTCTTTACAGACAGGACATGCTGATCAACCATTAGTGAATCACATTGATGAGTCTGCTAATTGTGCAGAATTTAATTAATGATTATGTAATATGTAACCTCTTTCTACTGTCATTAATATCTACTACTCACCAGAGACATTCTCACTGAATTAGAGAATTCTGCATGGTTAATCTACTTAATCCCAAATATGTTAGTTAAAACTGTTGGTATTGTAGACAGTAGTTAAAAGTGTTAGTAAATTGAAAGAAAAAAGATGACTTCCCATTACAATTTAAATGGCTTATAGTAAATTTTTCTTTAAAAGATAAATTGGATTAAATGACATGATAAACTTGAAGGCAGAGAAATAAAATACTTCAACCAAATTTAGATTTTAAAAAAAATTTCTATAATATGAATGGGGAAGAATATGTCAAGCTGATGGAATCAACTAGGATAGGTTGCCTATTGAAGGTATCAATTCTCTCCTTATTATATATTCAACAAATGTGTTGAATTGTATTTTGTATTATAATTATATTATATAGTAATTGTATATACAATAAAAATTATATTTGTTCTGTTATTCTATTAAAATAGAAACTAAATTAGGAAATCATTCTTATTTATGAGATAAAATGATGAATATTTAAAAATACACTGGAAATATGTGCAAATACTGACTTCAGCACTTGTTTTCTGAGACCAAATAAGTGATTGAATAATATTCTGAGATTGCATAATTTTTGGCACTAAACCTTTCCAGATGAAGAAAGGAATAGTGATATGTTGAATAGGGAATAGTGGTATAGTAAATATAGTACTGAATTTGGAGTCAAGAAATGTTGAATTTAAATCCCACCTCAGTTAATTTGGATAAATTTGATGCACAAATCACTTAATCTCTATGAATCTCAGTTTTTTCATCACTGTAATGGAGATACTAATTTCTCTGGTACTTACATCAAAGAGTTATTGTGAAAATCAAAGGAGATAATTGCATATAAACTACTTTGCATAAAAAGGTATTTTTTTTATGATTTAAGATGTATCAACCTTAAAATGAATCCTTTACTATGTATGACCCTGGGAAAGTATTTAAACTTGTGTTTCCTCATTTGTTTTTTGATGTTGTTGATCACTATGGCTTCTAAGATCCCTTCCAACTCTAAATCTATAATCTTATATTATAGTGACTTTCCAGTGAGTTTTGAAGATATCACTTTATTTTCTTTCCATATCAGTTCAACATGCCTATTAATAATGATCTCATAAGAGTTATCATAGGATTTAGAGACAGAAGGAAATTTAGGTCATCTAATCTTAAGTCCTTCATTTTACAGATGGGGAAAACTGATTCTTAAAGGGATCAAATGACTTGTTCAAGGTTATTTAGTACAAGAGATAGCACTGTAACCCAGGTCCTCTGATACCAAATTCAGTTCTCTTTCTATTCTATTATAAGATATAACCAATTTAAAAAATATCCTTGCTAAAGCTGTTCCAGATGGATATTTTTCACCAGAGACTTCACATGAATTAAAATCCTCTGTATGAATGACATTTTTAGCTTTAAATTTTGATAATCAAAATGATATAATATGTATATACAACTTTTCATGTTTTGAGAGCTTGAGTAATTTAATATGTTTTAATTTTCCATAAAAAGATATGGCTGCCATGGAATTCAAAGATAATAAGGAGTTTTTGATGTATATAAATTCTCGTTCACATATTTTATATAAATAATAAAGACATATCTTTGTATCCATAATCAAATATGGCACACCCTGGCTATCAAAGAAATTTACAGCTTGACTCCTAGGTGTATTCATGAAGTATCATGTTAGCTACAGAGGAAAAATGTGTTGAGAATGAAAGAATTAAAAGTTTCCTTCAGTCTCATTCTTTACTGTTTTATGTTGACTATACTAGCTAAGCAGCTAAGTAGTGCAAGGTATAGAATGCTGGATCTAGAGCCCAGAAGATTTGAATTCAAATTATGTCTCAAAGATTTTCTGTGTTACTTTGAGAATTTCACTAAATCTTTCCCAGCCCCAGCTTCCTCATCTGTAAAAGAGGGATAGTGAAAGGACATATCTTACTGGACTGTTATGAGGACCAAAAGAGATAACATATGTAAAGTGCTTAAAGCATTGTTTGGAAGTTAGCTATTATTATTATAATACTGTGCAGAATTGGAATGAAGGTATGGTGACAAGTGTTTCATTCTAAGTTGCTGAATTACAAAATGCTGAGTAGTATAGAAGCAACAGCATTTAATACCTAATTATCAGGAATATTTGATTAATATAGGCAACTGTCAGAAATGAGGTAAACCTTTCCTGCTCTATCCTGATCCTTCTCATTCTTTCTTTGCCTCCTTTGGGACTATGTTTCTTATTGCTTGCTTCAAGCATAGTTCAAACTATTTTCTTATGCTGAATACAAAAATTCCTAATTGTGATTTTACAAGAACCCCCAGAGTAAGCTTACTACCAACTTTTGAATCAATAGTCATTCAGAAAGGCATTATAATATAACTAGGAAGTCAGGGCAATTGGTCTTTGATGCAGAAAAGCAGTAGTTATTGCCAAAAGCCTCAACAGGGACATTAGCTTTTCCTCTATTTTCATACTGCCTTTGGATAGCTCCTGAAAGCATGGCTAGCTCAGATTTCTGAGATTCATAATTAAATAACAAAAACAGCTTGTTTTCATCCTGCAGGGGTAACTGTGTTGATTGGAGGAAAAGCAAGAAGGCCAAATGAGAATTCTCTGTGAAAGAGAAGTTTAACTGGGATGAGAGGACATGCTCAGTACAGATATTGTACTGAGACTCATCAGAAAGAACCTCTGAGTTCAAATCCAGCCTCAAACATATGATCTTGGATAAGTCACTTAATAGCTGTCTGCCTTAGTTTTTTTAAGTATAAAATGAAGATAATAACAATAAGGCTGTTGTGAGGATCAAATGGGATAATATTTATAAAGCACTTAGCCCAGCACCCCGAAGGAGATATATAACTATTTAGTCCCTTCCCTTCCCATCATGGCTTCCTGTGTGTCTGTGTATGCATTGCTCAGTGTTGGATCTGGCTTTGGATTATCTGGAATTAGACTTTTCTAGAAGTAGTTGAAGATCTTAAAGGTGCAATGTCTATCAAAAGGCTGAGCAATGATGACTCTGTAGTATAAAGGCAGAGGCAGCTGCATCCTTGAAAACTCCTTCTGAGTCCTATTCTTTCCAGAGGTATCTGTGCCAAAAGTCAAAGAACTCTTGAAATTAGAGGTCACAGGACACTTATAAAGAGAACATGGGAGCTGGTAAGTATGTCCTCAAGCAGTTATACTCAGATTTCAGCTCTCAAGTAGCATCTGGCTTGTTCACATGCAATTTGTGGTTCTTTAAGACTTCATACTCCAAGACTCTTTTCTTATAATAGATTTGACAGGGCAGAATTGAGCTATGTAACTTATTTTGGCTAGCGGTGGCTACAAATGTGGTTTCCAGGGTTCCCCATTGTGAGTGATGTGGGCTCTGGAGAATTCCTGTCTCCTCCCTGTCTCTGTCTCCTATTCTGAGCCCTTTTGAAGATATGTATAAATGATTACATGGCATTATGAACATGTGGAGAGGTATAGGCATTTGATACCCACCCCTCATGTAAACAAGCATTCAAGATTTTAGCACATTTACCAAGACACTAAAGAAGTCCAAGTAAAAAGATAATATAGACCTGGAAGTAAGAGTTAGTTGACAGAAGGTGAAATGTGCATTTTCATATTAGCATAATGAGTTTTAAATAAGTGTAATGAGTTTTAAATGAGTGTAATGAGTTTTAAATGAGTCCAGATCTTCAGACCCACATAAATTATAATCCAGGGCATTGGAGAAATTTAGCAATATGATTTCAGAGAAACTATATGTAACCAAGAAATCATGATAATAAGGCTTTGTGAGATAAAATATATGAATTTTTAAAAGGTGTCCACAGAAATTCCCATGGCATTCCAGTTCTAATATAGTAGGAGAAATAAGGCACTGTAGGGTGCAAATGAAGCTGTGTATATAATGCAATATACAAAATATACTGCTGGGATGCTTTGGGGAGATGAAGGTGAAATTGGCATTTCTGCTAAGGTACTAAGTAAATGTCTACAGTTGATTCCTCATGAAAAGCCTACTGTTGGGGATCAGGAGTTATATAGCGTTAGGAGTACCCATAGTACTACCCCTAGAACCTAAGATAGCTAGAAATCTTATTCATTAGTGTAAGCAAGGGATGTAACCTGGGGTAGAAGTGCTAATGGTCCCCTCTGAAAGTAATTTTTGTTTTTATTTTGTATATATCTTATGTTTATTTATCTGTGGATGTTATATTAGCCCAATAAGATAAGTTCTTTGTGTATAAGAGTACAGGATGGTATGTATCACTTTTATCTTTGAATAGCTATTACCAGCACCTAGTACATAAAAGATACTAAATCAATGTTTGTTGATGGAGATACAGAAATCTTTTGCACATACATCTTATACATTAGAAAATACTGGACATGGTCAGCATCAAATAATATCACAAAAAGATACAGGAAACAAGTGGAAACTATGGGCCAGTGATTCCTGAATCAATTGTCTTTGTACAGCTAAATCAATCTATATAAGTCTAACCCTTTAAGCTTAATCAACTTGTTAAAGCAAAGATCAAAACTAATACAAAGCTAAAAGAAAGAATAAAAATGAAAAAAAATAGGGAGTCCAATTTTAATAACTTCAACCTGAAATACTTAAATCAAAAAATGGGAAACAGTTGGAGGAAAGGATAGTATTTTTATACAGAAGTCTAACTAATAGAAAGCAATTGTCATAAAAAGATTTAAAATATCTTAAAACTAACATAGCAAATATTTGATTTATTGAGCAGAGCAAGATATCAAATAAAGACAATATTAGGTTAGAGTATATAAGCACTTGTAAAAAATTTGTTTTGAGTTACATCTTTAAAAATGCATTTTATTGATATTTTTTTCTTTTATGTGCTGCCTACATTTCCTATTGAATGCTATTTTCCATTCCCTTCCAGAAAATCATTCATAAATAAGAGAAGAAAAAATACTACAGCAATACTACTATAGCAAAACCAACCAAACCATCAAAAAATTCCTGCCCTTCTATGCAATATTCCATATTCCTAGTACCCCATCTCTGCAAGAAGGAAGGAAGGGAAGGATATCATTTTGGAGCCATGTATGATTATAATCATTTTATAACATTCATTTTTTTTAATTAAATAACTTTTTTATTGACAGAACCCATGCCAGGGTAATTTTTTAACAACATTATCCCTTGCACTCACTTCTTTCCGATTTTTCCCCTCCCTCCACCACCCTCTCCCCAAGATGGCAACAGTCCCTATACATTTAAATAGATTAAGAGATCTTGGATACAATATTGTGTGCATAACTGAACAGTTTCTTTTGTAGGAAATTGGATTTAGAAGGTTAAATAACCTGGGAAGAAGAACAAAAATCAAACAATTTACATTCATTTCCTAGTGTTCTTTCTTTGGGTGTGCTCTTCTTCCATCCTTGATCAATTGAAATTAAGTTAGATCTTGTCTTTGTTGAAGAAATCCACTTCCATCAGCATCCTCTATAATCCTGTTGAGGTATATAATATTTCCTGTTCTTTCATTTCGTTCAGCATCAGTTCATTAAGTCTCGCCAATCCTCTCTTTATTCGTCCTGCTGGTCATTTCTTACAGAACAATAATACCATGACATTCATAACCAAATTTATAACCATTCTCAATTGATGGGCATCCATTCATTTCCACTTCTGCCACTAAAACGGGCTGCCACAAACATTTGCACATACAGGTCCCATTCCTTTTATTCTCTTTGGGATATAAGCCCAGTAAGAACTGCTGGATCAAGGGTACACAGTTTGATAAACTTTTGGGCATAGTTCCAAATTGCTCCCAGAATGGCTGGATGTATTCACAATTCCACCAACAATGTTCATTCCCTGTTTTTCCCATCCCCTCAACATTCTGCATTATCTTTCTCTTTTCTGGCCAATCAACAGGTTAAGTGGTATCTCAAGTTGTCTTAATTTGCATTTTCTCTGATCAATGTGATTTGGAACACTCTTTCTATGGTATAATAGTTTTAATTTCATCATTTGAAAATTGTCTGTTCATATCTTCCCATTTATCAATTGGAGTTTTGATTTCTTATAAATTAAGTCAATTCTTTATATATTTTGGAAATGAGTCCTTTATCAGAACCTTTGACTGTAAAAATGTTTTCCCAATTTATTGTTTCTCTTCTAATCGTGCCTGTTTTAGTTTTGTTTGTACAAAAACTTTTCAATTTGATATAATCAAAATTTTCAATTTTGTAGTCAATAGTGGTCTCTAGTTCTTCCTTGATCACAAATTCCTTCCTCTTCCACAGGTCTAGAGGTAAACTTCCCTCTCTTCCAATTTTTTATATTCATTCTTTATCCTAGATCATGAACCCATTTTATTATCTTGGTTCGGTGTTAAAGGTGTGGGTCAATGCCTAGTTTCTCCAACTAATTTCCAATTTTCCCACAATTTTGTCAAATAATGCATTCTTATCCCAAAAGCTGGGGTCTTTGGGTTTGTCAAACACTAGATAATTAAGGTTTGGTGTTTTTCCTTTGAACCTAACCTATTCCGTTGATCAACTAGTCTATTTCTTGAATACCAGATAGTTTATAACCCTGCCTTATAATATAATTTTAGATCTGGTACAGCTGGCCACCTTCATTTATTTTTTCATTAATTCCCTTGAAATTCTTGACCTTTTTTTTCCATATGAACTTTGTTGTTATTTTTCTGGTCATCAAAATGTTTTTGGGAAGTCTGATTGGTATAGCAAAATAAATGATTAGTTTGGTGTATTTCATCTTTATTATATTTGCTCAATCCAAGAGCATTTAATATTTTCATTAATTAGATCAGGCAATTTGTGGGAAAGTTTTTGTAGTTTTCTCATAAAGTTTCTGATTTTCCTTGAGATGATTCTAAATTTTTATACTATCAGTAGTTACTTTAAATGGGTTTCTCTTTGTAACTCTGACTGTTGGATTTATTGTGATATATAAAATCTGTTATTTATTGGTTTATTTTATTAACAACTTTGCTAAAAATGTGGTTACTTCTAATAACTTTTTAGTAGTCTCTGGGGTTCTCTAAGTATACCATCATATCATCACAAAAGGTGATAACGTTTTCCTCTTTCCTATTCTTTTCCTTTAATATCTTTCCCGCTCTTATTGCCATAATAGCATTTCTAATTTAATATTAAATAGTAACGGGTGATATGGGCAACCTTGTTTCCTCCTGATCTTATTGGGAATGGTTGCAGTTTGTCCCATTACATATGATGCTTACTGTGGTTTTTAAATAGATGCACTATTATTTTAAGGAAAAGTCCATTTATTCCTATACTCTCAAGTGTTTTTAATAGGAATGGATGGGGATTTTATCAAATGCTTTTTTCTGCATTTATTGAATGATCATATGTTTTTGTTGTTTGGTTATTAATATGGCCAATTTGTGATAGTTTTCTAATATTAACCAGCCCTGCATTCCTGGTATAAATCTTGATCATGGTGAATTATCCCGGGGATGATTTTTCCAATTTTTGTAATATTTTATTTAAATTTTAATCAATATTCATTAGGGAGATTGGTCTATAGTTTTCTTTCTCTTTTTCAACCTACCGGTTTTGGTATCATACCATTTTGTTAGAAAATTTGGTGGTCCTTCTTCCCTATTTTATCAAATAATTTATATAGCATTGGGGCCAATTGTTCTTTAAATGTTTGGTAGAACACATTAAATCCATCTGGTCCTGGGGATTTTTTCTTGGGATTGTTTAATTCCTTTCTTTTCTTTTTTCTGAAATGGGACTATTCAAACCTTCTTTCCTCCTCTTTAGTCTGGGAAGTGTACATTTTGGGGTGTCATCCATTTCTAGTTATAAATTTTTGAAAGGGTTAAAAAAACCCATTTTCTCTAATTTTCTTCAAATTCTCCCTTTTAAAAGCCCTAAATTTATTTTTTCCCCTTTTCTTAGTTTCCAAAGGGTTTTAATTTTTTTTTTTTTAAAAAACCAACTCTTAGTTTTATTTATTGTTCAATAGTTTTTAGTTTCAAATTAATTTCTCCCTTTTAATTTTTAAATTTCAAGTTTATAATTGATTGGGGTTTTAATTTGGTCTTTTTCTAGCTTTTTTATTAAGTTTTGACCTTCTCTTTCTCTATTTTGTTCAATGCCTCTAAGGATATAAAGTTTCCCCTTATTCCCTTTGGCTGCATCCCACTTTTGGTATGATGTCTCACTGTTGTCATTATCTTGAGTGAAGTTTTAATTTGTCTTTTTGCTTTTCACCCAATCATTCTTTAAGATGGATTATTTAGTTTCCAATTACTTTTGATTTATTTTCTTTTTGTTGAATGTGTTTTATTGCATTGTGATCTGAAAAGCATTTCTTTTCTGCCTTCCCATTTAATTTTGGGTCTTTATGTCCTAAATATGGTCAATTTTTGTGTAGGTTCCATGAGCTGTGAAGAAAGTATACTCCTTTCTATAACCATTATTTCTCCGAGATCTATCATACCTAGTCTTTCTAATATGCTATTCCTCTTTAATTTCTTTCTTTTTTTTTGTGATTTGATTTATCTAAATCTGAGGTGCAAAGATCGACTCCCCTATTATGTTTTGCTGTCTATTTCTTCTCATAACTCTCTTAACTTCTTCTTTAGGAAGTTAGATGCTATACCACTTGTGCATATATGTTTTAATACTGATATTGCTTCATTGTCTAATCCTTTTACAAAATATAGTTTCCTTCCTTATCTCTTTTAATTAGATCAATTTTTTGCTTTTACTTGATCTGAGTAAGGATGGCTCCCTACTTTTTGACTTCACCTAAGCATAATGATTCTCTCCAGCTTTTACCTTTTCTGTTGTATCTCCCTGTTTTTGTTTTCTTGTAAACAATATATTGTAGGGTTCTGACTTATCCAGTCTGCTATCCGCCTCCTCTTTTGGGAGTTCATCCCATTCACATTACGGTTAAGATTACTAATTCTGTATTTCCTGTCCTAATATCCCAGTTATGCTTTTTTTTCTTGCCCTCCTTCCCCCACTTCCTTAGCATTAAACTTATTGGTCCCACTTGCGTCCCAGCCTCCCTCTTTAGTATCTCTCCCTCCTCCTTAATCCTTCCCCTTTCTTGTACCCTTCCCTTATTACTCTTTTTTTTTCCTTTTCCTCTCCCACTTTTTAATGAGGGTGGAAGATTCTCTTAAAACAAATGTTATTTTTTCCTTTTTGAGCCAACTCTGTAGGGTAAATTCCACAATGTTCCCCCTTCTCTAAGTTCCCTCAGATTAATAGGTTTCCTTTGCCTCATGGCTGAATTTCCTCTTTTATCTCCCCTTTTCCCCTTTTCTGAACTATCCCTTTCCATTTCTACGTCCCTTTTTATGCTTATCAGTAAAATCAAATTATACATGTGATGTGATTTTTTATATATACCACAAAAAATAAGTTCTCAAGGTTCCTTTTACCTTTTCTCTTGTCTTGAGTCCTGTTGTTGGAAATCAAATTTTTTGTTTAAGATTGGTTTTTTCTTTAAAAACAGATGGTTGTTCCGTTTCTTTGTCCATCTTCTTCCATGGAAAAAATGCTCAGCTTAGCTGGGTAGTTTATTCTTCCATTCAAGTTCTTTTGCCTTTCAATTAAATTCCAGGCCCTTGATCCTTTAATTTGGGCAGCCAGATGTTGTGTGATTTTGTGGCACCTTTTTTGAACTGTTTTTCCTGGATCTTGTAAATTTTTTTTCTTTTAATCTAAAAATTCGGGTTTGGACAATATTCCTTGGGTCTTTATTTTGGGTTTTTTCAGAAGGTTTAATGGATTCTTTCCACCCTTTTTACCTTCCGTTCTATTACTTTGGGCAGTTCTCTTTAATAATTTCCTGTAAAATATTAGGCTCTTTTTTTTCATCATATTTTCAGGTAGTCCATGATCCTTAGGTTTTCTCTCCTTGATCTATTTTCCAGGTCCGGTTTTTTTTCAAGTAAATTTTGACATTTTTTCCCAATCTTTCATTTTTGGTTTTGTTTTAACTGATTCTTCCTTTTCTCAATGGGTCATCATTTCTATTTGTTCAGTTCTGTTTTTAGCATGTCATTTTCTTCATTAGCTTTTTTTTTACTTCTTTTTTTATATTCCCGATTGGTTTTAAATGGTCATTTGCTCTATGGAATTTTTTCCATTTCACTAATTTTTTTTAGTGGTTATTTTCTTTCTCAATTCAAATTCTTTTCCCTCACTTCTTGGGGTTTTTTACCTTTTCAGTTCACATTTCAGGGTTTTTTCTTTTTCCACTTTGTCAAATTTTTCTTTTGTGAGTTAATGTCTTTTCTTACTCTCTTGCATCCTCTTTCCTTTCCCATTTTTTCTAGTTCTTTTTAAGGTTTTAATAGTCTCTTCTGAAGCCTTTTGTACAGGGACCAAAATTGTCGGAACTGTCTGTTTTGTCTCTTCAGGGTTGAAAAGCTGTTCTCTTTCTGAGTAGAAACTACAATTGTCCTTTTGATTTTCTTCTCATTTTTTAAACCAGGATCTGCCTTCAGGGCCAGGAGGTTACCAGCTTCCTCCAACAGTGGGAGATGTATAGAGGGGTGCTTCCTGCTACCTGGCTGCAAAAAGCAGCAAAGGTCTGGGTGGTCTGGGAAAGGTTCCCCACCGGGGTAACTCAAGCCTGCAGGGCAGGCGGGGAAAGTGCCTGCAAAAGAACCCCCTTTGAGATAATGACTGCCTCAGGCTAGATGCTGAGCAGTGAGAGTTTCACTATCCCAAGCCAAATCCTGCCCTGGGGCTGTGGGTTTTAGCAGTTGAGCAATGAATGGATTTTCAGGGACCAGAAGTGTCTCTGCTTTGGGAAGCACAGTCCTGTTGAGGAAGTTCTATTGCCCCAAGCCAAGCCCCCCACTGTGCTGATTAGAGGCTGCCCAGGCTGTGCCGCCCTGCCATATGGGTTTGTAACTGCCCCCTCAAAAGCCCAGAACTGCAAGATGTGGCTGCAGGGCTGCATTTCAGTCTGCCTGAGTCACTTCTGGGTTTGAGTAGTTAGTTACAGCCAGATCTTGTTAGGTTCTGGCGTTTTTTAGAGTACCCTTTGTTCCAGGCTTTAATTTCTCTGCCAGTTTACTGCTTTGTAATCAAGGCAGAGCAGTTAGCCTATAGCAGAGTGGTCTCTATAACTTCTCTAGCCACAGAGATCACCCCCGCCCCTGGTCTGCTCAGGACACTAGCCTCTCCCTGCCTGCTCTGGTCTATTTCTGGCCCCTCAGGACAAACCTTTCCTGGCGATCTTCCAGATTGACTTCAGCAGGTAAGTTGTATGCTTCTGATCTTCATGAATTTAAGCAGTGAAGAGCTATTTCTGAGGCTGGATAATAGTTGGTTATGAGGGGAATGAGAGGAGCTTAGAAAGTCACGTGTGCCTTCTCCGCCATCTTGGCTCCCTATAACATTCATTGTAAATTTTTTTTATTTCTTTCCATTTACTTTGGTGTAGTTCTTATGCATATTATTTTCCTGTATTTATTTATTTTACTTTGCATGAGTTCAAACATCTTCCTTAAACATATTTAATAATTTTCATGTATATTTTGTACAATCTTAAAAGGGAGGGTGTTGAAAAGAGTATGAGGAACTAAGGAATGAAAATAAACTTAAAGAAAGCTTAGCAACAGAGTCAACTAAGTAAAATGATTCCCTAGAATTTAGAGATAAAAATGGAAATGAATGGATAAAAAAATGGAGACGATATGTCAGTATTTCTCTAGCAAACTCTATTCTCTATAAATGACAGTTTAGTCACAATATTTGGATTCTACTGTGACAATACTAGCTGTGTTTATAAAAGAAGTGAAAATAGCACTGCAGAAAGTAAAAGTGGGAAAAGCAACTAGACTACGAAGCATAACCTAAAGAGATATGTGCTGGACCCAACACAATTTTGAAGCTTTTTGAATAGATTCTCAAACTGTCTGAAGGAGGGAAAGAATCCAAAAATGGAGGAAAATTTGGAAATCATCATTAACCCAAAAAGTGCTTATGAGAACACCAGAAACTGCTAATTTTCAATTAACTCAATAATTCAATAACAATCAACTATCAATTTTCCCATATTTTGAGCTCATTCTTGTAAAAGAATTGAAAGAATTGTGTGAGTCAAACTGACTCCATCTAGCAAAAACTTACTCAATTTTCATTGAAATTCCACTTGCTTGCTAACTGTGGGATTTGAATGAGAGCCTGTTTCACATCTGGAAAAGTCTATCTGCTTACTTTGTCTTCCCAGTTTCTGAAATTTGCTCATCCCTTTTACAAATTGGAAAGTCTTTAATCTTTCCTCTAATTAAAAGTCAGATTACCTAATCTCATATACTGGTTTATATCCTATCAATTGTTTGCTTTTACTTCATAAAAATCTGTCTCCCCTTTTACTTAGGACCCAGTGTCTCTCTGAAGGAGTCTGGTACCAATTTGTTACATAATTGGCATACACTGTTAATAAACTGATATGCTCAGAAGCTTGAACATTTCTTTCCTAAATTATTTCATATTTTACCCATCACAGTTTTTGGTGAAGCCAGACAGATGAATAAATACAGGCTTCAACCTTGGATGTGTTTTCAGAAAAATTTCCTAGCACATCAGGGACTTCTCATAAGTTTTACCCCAGAGATTAGACTCTGCCACCCTCACTCCTATTCCCAACTCAATTTCTTCCAGTTAAGGTAAGCTCCCACATTTTTGAGAAAGGTAAGCCCTCACTTTCTTAGGGAAGTAAATAACCCTGTGATGTCCTTTTAAGGCAATAAGTTAAGGTTAGGAGAAATCTCCTTAGGGAAATAAATTAGGATAAAGCTTCATATTATTGGGAAAATTTCCTCAGGAAAATTATGAAATCTGGTAATAAGTATACTGATGGGAACCTTCTGGAAAATTTTTTTTTGCCTTGGCACCAGAGGAAGAACATACTCCAGTAAATTGTGCAAAATTTAGTTTAAAACTGTAAGAGATTCAGCTGATAATTTTTTTTTTGGCCTCAATTTGGCAGTCTTGATTATAGGGCATTAAAGAAATTAAGACTGGTCTAAAATATATAAAAATCCAAATAGGTCTCAAATTTGACCTGAAGTAAGGACTTTTTATTTACTAGTAGTTTTAGTAAATTGTGCAAACTGACTTTCTGTGTCTGTTGCGATATATGTATAATATCTTTGTATCTTTGTGTCAAGTGTTGTTTTTAGATTTTACTACCTTGGAAAATTTCTAAATGGAAAATGCAACCAGCCAGAGAGACTGCTGAAAGACTGTAGCCTAAATATTTAGAATGCTGGAGAAGATTAATGAAGTTTCATAGTTTTACATTAGAAGCAATTCTCCCAGATTTCTGTAATTTGATGCTAAATGCTTGTCCAAGTAAACAGGGCTATGTTCCACTTTGACCTTGATTAGGTTAAAAGCAAAAAACAAAACAAAACAAAAATCCCTTTATAACACTTCTTTCTATCATTTTAGCTGGCCAAGTTGGGGTTACAGAGATAAAAGTCAGATAATCAAAGAAAGGAAAAATTCCCCCCCTGGTTTATAACAAATTTTTGGTATTATACATAAATTAGAGTATGAATTTGTAACTGAAATATAATATTTTTACTATAAATTTCAAAATTGTGGTAACTGCTAAAAACATCTTAGTAGATTCTGGACATTTGAAAACTAAGCTTAAACATCTCTTTTTCCTTTCTGGAGAGAAGGATTTTGATTTGGGAAAGAGATCTGAGAAGGGTTGATTCCATTTAGATAAGCAGATTTGAGGCAAGTACTGAATAAGAAACGCATCTTCTCTTTGTCCTGATATAGCACTTAGCAGAAGCTTAAGAAATGTTGGAATATCTTAGTGAATTTTGGGGCACTATTTTGTAGAATTTGTGTTATGGGAAAATAAGAATAAGACTTTGTGAGAGATAAAGAGGAGAAACCTAAGCCAAAAACTTAGACAATCTTGGCTCAGCTCAAGTAGCTCTAGCTGGCTCCCTTTGGTTCCTTTTCAAATCATACCTGCTGAAGCAGCTCTGACTCCTGTTCCAGCTGTACTGGGAAATTGTTAACTCTGTGAGTGTTTTTATTGTCATAGAAAGGACCATATTGCCAGAGAATGAAAAAAAATGGATTTACAGTTTGCAATGCTTGTTTTAATTATTTTTTAGCCACAAAAGGGAAAAGCTTGTTTCAGAGAGCAATTTAAAAATAAGTAAAATTCAATTAAGTTATGAAAAAGGAGATTTATAACAAAGATGGTCCATGAGGAGGGACCATGAAACACCACCTCCAGGTATATAATATCTCCTAACCTAGTCCAGTGTTATCTGGGCCTAGACCCTATTGTAGTCAACAGGGTAGATATTCACAATAACAGGAGGAGAGAAGTTAGAGGGAATTAGAAATGTCTTTTGGGATGGTTGAAGTAAAACTTTCAGAACTTTATATAACAAATTAATTGTTTAGGTAAATTAGAAGTAGGAACATCAAAGAATATTAGAAAGAAACCATACATTTGTAAGCTCTTAGAAACCTAAAAAAGTAACAGTATTGTAATTAATTGAGGTTTTAAAATTTTGTGCTAAGCTACAAAGGAGAAATACAATGAATAAAGTTTTATTCTTTAAATAGTCTAGTATGCAATTGGGAAATATAGTATGCTATCTTTGAAAGACAATTCTAAGAACATATCCTTTTGAAACCTCTTGACTTCCAAAGCATGGAGATGAGAACTGAAGGCTGCTACTTGGAGTCTCACCTCATTTTTCAGCTGAAATTCAAATGGGAAAGACTTGAGAAAAGGTGAGAAAATGGGGCTAGGTTATGAACAAAATAGGAATTGATATGACTTTTGGGCTAATTTAAAAGGGAAAAAAAACATAGGGAGCTGAGAATGCTACCTTAAATCTTTGAAAATGAGCTAATTGATAACAATGAACTCCAAAATTTTGAAGTGCTGCCAACTAATGGCCTTTGGGATATTTTTAAAATTTATTTTTCGATTTAAAATGTTACTATTAGTGATTTAAAATTCAGATTTGATTTGGATAATTTTTTTTCCCTGAAACTAAATAGGATAATTGTGGTAAATCAGAAACTAACACAAACTGCATTAAGAAAATTATTAGCTGTGTGATCTTAAGCAAATAACTTTACTTTCATTTGCTTCTATTTCATAATTTATAAAGGAGATAAGATTAACACCCATCTTCCAGAGTTGTTATGAGGATGAAATAACATGATCATTATGGAGTGCTTAACATGGTGCCAT
Source organism: Sarcophilus harrisii (assembly GCF_902635505.1). Lineage (NCBI taxonomy): Eukaryota > Metazoa > Chordata > Mammalia > Dasyuromorphia > Dasyuridae > Sarcophilus > Sarcophilus harrisii. The sequence continues at coordinate 149,432,356 of NC_045427.1, forward strand.
GCATACAAGAAACTCTATATAAATATTACCTATTGTTATTATTATTTATTTAATTAAATATAATTGGTCCAGACTGAATAACTCTATGCCAGATTTTAGATGTGATTAATATAAAATACCAAAGAATATAAAATGAATGAATTTCTATGAAAGACAATTTGGGAATGAATTTTACTGAATTGACATAACTTGATTGGAAATAAGTTTAGTTTCATGTTTTAAAATATGATATTGTATTACTATTGTGTTTCTAAAAATATCCTTATATTGTAAAATTTGAGAAACCATTATCAGAAATGCTGAGACAAATAGCCTTTCTTTCCCTGAATTCCATTTCACTACAAGTCTTTCATTACATTTTTACATTCATTACATTTCATTACAAATCTTAAGATGTGATTAGTGAAATTTTACTATTTAAGATAAATATTCATGGAACTATAACTTGATATTGCTTTGAGTTTTAATTATAGGGAGGGTTTTTTGAATTTTCATGAAGCCATTAGTAAAACTTCAAAGGAAAAAATGGCATGTAGTACAGTCTCAGAAGTGCTATATTTCTGTCCTTGGGAAAAGTTGAGGAATGATTTTGACATGACTTAGGATCCTCCTGACTTAGTTTCCCCATGGTGCAATTTTCTTTTTGAACAAGACATTTTCTACCTGGTTAGCCTAAGTCTGGCTTTTGATACCCTGTGAATAATGTGGAGCTTTGTTATATATAACTGTTGGCTGTTAAATATTGATTGTTCCTGGAATCAGAGAGAAAAGAATTGTTTTCTTTGTTATAATATATGTTAGGTCAATTGGTGTCCTTAGGGGAACAGTCTTGACTGTTATTGTTATAACTATATTCCTTGTTTTTCCTTTTTTGGGCAAATTTCTCTGAATACTTATGAACTTCAGAAGTCTTTACTAGTGTGATACAGAAGTTGTATGGAAAAATGTAAATTAATATTGCAACATTTCAGTTCAAATTATAAAATAGAGATGATATCTTTCTGAGAAGGGGATTAAAATTAGATAAAGTAATAAGGTGAAAATGTTAATGTTTTTTAATTAAGTGGGATAGTAAATTGATAAAGTGACAGGATTAAATTGTTTTTTCCAAGAATTTGTATATATACATATACATATGATTGACTTCCAAATATTTCTAATGGGAAATTCAGACTTAGAGAATGTTAAGTTCTAAAAATTGGATGCAAGATTTTATTAAAAATTGCATTCATTAAAAATGCATTGATGATTGTAAAGAAATTGAAATCATTTTCCTATTTTGAATTGTGTGTTTTAAGAGACAGAAGGGCTCATTTTCCAAGTCAGACTCTTAGAAAATATTTTAAAAGATTCTTCCTTCACCTTCTTGATAGCATTGTCCATGTTGGGTATAGGGTTTAAGAAAAGAAAGAAAGAGCAAATGATATAAAAAAACTGAAATTCCCTGAAGTTTCAGGTAAATTATAGGTTCCTAATTTGATGTTATTCTTATATCTCTTCTTAAAAGGATAAAAACCATAAGGCTTGATCTGATTTTACCACATGAATTAATTATCAGAAAGTCAAATTTAAGAGATTATTAAATTGTATTATCACTGGCAGATTTTACCAGAATTACCTAGGAATTTTTGCAAGTCACTTGGAACTGGAGAAACAGAATCTCCTTCAGAGCTGTCCTAGAAACAAGGCCTAAGTTATATGCAAGGACCACAAGACTACATGAGACATCTGAGACTCAAGACAAATGTGCCATTTTAATTGTCATTAGGAATGAATTGCTAGGATATAAAGAGATTTGATGTTATTTAATAGTGATAATCATTCTTGTATTGCTTTGACCTTTTATTTCATGATGCTTGTTTGATGAATTTTCTTGGTTATTTTGGTGATATGAAAAATCTCTCTTGTCAAAGCCCTCTAAGTAATTTGACCTGTAACCTGATTTTGTTTATCTTTAGAATCTATTTAATAAGGTTTGTCACCTTAGGAGATATCTTTATTAATGTTGTTAGGCTTTGTATTAGCAACTATGCAAGAGAATGCTTCCCAATAGTCTTGTGCAGGCTAAGTAGGCATGGATGGGCTACAGTTTGCATGACTGAAGGATATATACATCTCAATGAACTTACAGATACATCTGAGAATTTGAATTAGAGGTGTCACATTTTGGGAGGGATAATGACAGGCATCATAGTATGGTAAATAGAAGACTGGAACATGAGTTCAAGTTCTGCTGTGGACAAATACTTGCTATCTAAATATAGACATTAATTTAGGACCTCAGGTCATTTTCTTTTTTCATTTTAAATTAATAACTTTATTTTCAAAATATGTGCAAAGATAGTGTTCTACATTCACCCTTGCAAAATCTTGTCTTAATTTTTTTCCTCTCCCTTTCCCCCACTCCCTTCCCTAAATGACAAGTAATTTAATATATGTTAAACTTGTGCTCTTCTTCTATATGTATTTCCATAATTATTATGCTGCACAAGAAAAACCAGATCAAAAAGGGAAAAAAATGAGAAAGAGCAAAAAGTAAGCAAACCAACAACAAAAAAGGTGGAAATACTATATTGTGATCCACATTCAAACCCCATAATTCTTTTTCTGTATGCAGATGACTCTCCATTACAAGTCTTTGGAACTGGCCCCTCAGGCAATTTTCTAAGACTATCAATCAGAAAATTGTTACTGTGCATAACATATAGAAAGAAGTTTTCATAACAAGAGATCCCCACACAATAAAATCACAGTAGGATATATACCTCCCCATTCTCTTCCAAAAAACTAAAGGTGTTTGCTAGAGATGACTAAATGGCAAAATATCTGGAAACAATTTCAAAGAAGAAATTTACAGAAGTGAGATATCAACATAATTTTCATGTAGGAGGTAGGTTTTGAACTGAACTTTGAGTAAAGATGAGTCAAATTGGTTAGGTAGTTATTTCAATAAATGTACTAAACTATAAAAATTTATTAAAAAATAAAAAGAAAAGAATTTTATCACAAGGGCTGAATCTGGAAAGAAAAGTCTTGGAATTAAGAAAGGCAGAGTAGGAGATAATAATTTGCATTTGTATAGTAGTGTTGTGCCACAGTTCCCTTTTATTGTCCTGTCTCAATTTCCCTAGTTCCTACCTCAGTTTCCCTGAATTGTCCTGCCTCAGTTCCTTGAATTGTTCTGTCTTAATTCTCCTGGTTGCAACACCCCTCCTGATCATTAAGTCTGATATATAATTTAGGACTAGTTACTCTAAGGTTGTACATTGTAAATGTTTAAACTTAAGATAAGGGGGAGTTCAAACTTCATGACTACTAAATCCTCTTAAGTCATTAAGAATTTATGGTCCTCACCCCCTACCCTGTCAGAACCAGATTGATAGTCTGTTCCCACTCTCAGGGCTCTGACTCTGCCCCTGCTTCGGTCTACCCTGGTAGCTGAGAACCACATGTACATATACTTCATGGGAAACATACATTGGGTGCTGGATGCTTTGAGATATCAGCCCTGGGGGCAACATTCCCCCAGCACAATCTCTACCTCTCAAATAAAATATTAAAAACTCTCTAATCTCTATTTTGTCTCAGTTTCTCCGGCATTACAGTAGTATCCCAATTTCATAAAGTAGTTTGCTTTAAACAAAGTTGTAAAGTAGCAAGAATATGAATATTTTTTGGTAGATGAAAATATTAAGATTTAGTGAGATAAGGTGATTTATACAAGGTCACTTAGCTAGTAAATGGCAAAGCCAGAGAATTTGAACTTGAGCATTCTGATTGTCCTATGTAAAAGGGAGAACCTCCCTCACAGTCAATATTTTAGGGGGAAAAACCATACAATTATTGCTTACATTTATCTATGATTTCCTTCTTGGCCTCTTCCAATATTATTTTTTACCCCACTACTGGATTAAATCCAAAGTCACTAATGATCTCTTTACTGTGAAATCCAATCTCTCTCTCTCTCTTTTTTAGATCTCATTCTTTATGACATTTAAAAAGTATTTGAGTTGACAGCTTCCTTCTCTGTCCCTTGGGTTTTATGCCGCTTCTTTTCTCATTCTTTAACCTATCTAATAGTTGTGATTCTCCTTGTAGGATCATCATCTATGTTCTGTCCTCTATTATTCCAGGTATCAATCCAGGAACCAATCTTGTCTTTTCATTCTACAATACCCTTCATATAAATCAGTTGCCAAGTCTTATCAGTTTTATCTTTCTCATAACCATCTACTTCTTTCCATTCATACTATAACCACCATAATATAGCATCTTTTACCTGCAATATTACAATAGCCTCCTAATTGATACTGTGGTATTTAAATGCTCTTCTCTGCAATCCTTCCTCCATGACAATGCCAAATTGATATTCCTAAAGCAGCACAATTTGATAGCCTTTTGGGCAGAGTTCTAAATTGCTTTCCAGAATGGTTGAATCAGTTCACAACTCCACTGACAATGTATTAGTGTCTCAGTTTTCCCACATCCCCTCACATTGGCCATTATTCTTTCCTGTCATCTTAGCCAATCTGAGAAGTATGTAGTGGTACCTCAGAGTTGTCTTAATTTGCATTTTGCTGATCAATAGTGATTTAGAGCACCTTTTCATATGATTAAAAATGGTTTTAATTTTTTCATCTGAAAATTGTCTGTTCATATCCTTTGACTATTTATCAATTGGACACAATGCCTTGGATTCTTATAAATTTTAGTCAATTCTCTATATATTTAAGAAATGAGACCTTTATCAGAACCCTTGAATGTAAAACTGTTTTCCTAGTTTATTGTTTCCCTTCTAATCTTGTCTGCATTAGTTTTGCTTGTACAAAACTTTTAGCTTTATATAATCAAAATTATCTATTCTGTGTTCAATAATAAACTCCAGTTCTTCTTTCATCACAAATTTCTTCCTTCTCCACAGATCTGAGAGGTAAACTATCCTTTGTTCTTCTAATTTGCTTATAACATCACTCTTTATGTCTAAATCATGAACCCATTTCAACCTTTTCTTGGTATATGATATTAAATGTGAGTCAATGCCTAGTTTCTGCCATAGTAGTTTCTAATTTTCCCAGCAGTTTTTGTCAAATAGTGAGTTCTTTTCCCAAAAGCAGGAGTCTTTGGGTTTGCCAAACATTAGATTACTATAGTCATTGACTATTTTGTCTTGTGAACCTAACCTATTCCACTTATTGACTACTCTGTTCCTTAGCCAGTACTAAATGGTTTTGATGATTGCTGCTTTATAATATAGTTTTAGGTCTGGCACAGCTAGGCCACCTTCATTGGCATTTTTTTCATTAATTCCCTTGAAAGTTTTGACCTTTTCTTCTTCTAGATGATCTTTGTAATCATCTTTTTTTTAGATCTATAAAATGATTTCTTGGGAGTTTAATTGGTATGGCACTGAAGAAGTACATTAATTTAAGTAGTATTGTCATTTTTATTATATTCACTTAGCCTAACCATGAGCACTTGATATTTTTTCAATTGATTAGATCTGACTCTATTTGTATAGAAAAGTGTTTTGTAGTTGTGTTCATATAGTTCCTGACTTTGCCTTAGCAGACAGACTCTCACAAATTTTATATTATCGACAGTAATTTTAAATGGAATTTTTTTGTATCTCTTGCTGTTGGACTTTTATGGTAATATATAAAAATGCTAATGATTTATATGGATTTATTTTTTATCCTTCAACTTTGCTAAATTTGTGGGTTGTTTAGTAGTTTTTTAGTTAATTTTCTAAGGTTCTCTAAGTATACCATCATATCTGCAGAGTAATAATTTGGTCTCCTCATTTCCTATTCTAATTCCTTTAATCTCTTCTCTTATTTCCAAAGCTAACATTTCTTATACAATGTTGAATAGTAATAGTAATAGTGGGCAACTTTGTTTCACCCCTGATCTTACTGGGTATGGTTCTAGTTTGTCTCCATTACATATGATGCATAATTGCTACTGATCATTTTAAAGAAAATCCAATTTATTCTTATACTCTCTAATGTTTTTAATAGGAATGGATATTGGATTTTGTCAAATGTTTTTTCTGAATATATTGAGATAATCATATGGTTTTTGTTAGTTTGGTTATTGATATAGTCAGTTATGCTAATAGCTTTTCTAATATTGAACCACCTCAGCATTCCTGGTATAAATCCTACTTGGTCATGGTATATTATCCTGGGGATGACTTTCTATAATCTCGTTGTAATATTTTATTTAAGATTTTTGCATCAATGTTCATTAAAGAAATTGGTCTATAATTTTCTTTCTCTCTTTTCACCCTACCTGATTTAGGAATCAGCACCATTTCTGTATCTTAAAAGAAATTTGGTAGGGCTCCTTTCCTTATTTTTTCAAATAGTTTGCATAATATTAGAATTAATTGTTCTTTAAATATTTGTTAGAATTCATATATAAATGCATCTGGCCCTGGAGATTTTTTCTTAGGGAGTAGATTAATAGCTTGTTCTGTTTTTTTTTTCTAAAATGGGACTATTTAAGTAATTTTTTCCTTTTCTGTTAATATGGACAATCTATATTTTTGTAGTTATTCCCCCATTTCACTTAGATGATCAAATTTATTGACATAGAGTTGGGCAAAACAACTCTAATTTCCTCTTCATTGGTGGAAAGTTCTCCCTTTGCATTTTTGAGAATAACAATTTGACTTTCTTCTTTCTGTTTTCTAATCAAATCAACTAAAGGTTTATCTATTTTGTTTTTTTTTTTCCCCAAAAGGCAACTTTTAGTTTTATTTATTAATTCAATAGTTTTCTTACTTTCAGTTTTATTAATCTCCCCTTTTAGTTTCAGAATTTCAAATTTGGTATTTAATTGGGGGTTTTTAATTTCTTCTTTTTCTAGCTTTTAAATTGCAAGCCCAATTCATTGATCTTCTCTTTCTCTATTTTATTGAAGTAAGCATCTAGAGATATAAAAATTCCCCTAATAACCACTTTGGCTGCATCCCACAAATTTTTGTATGTTGTCACATTATTGTCATTCTCTTGGATGAAATTATTCATTGTGTTTATGATTTGTTGTTTCACCCACTCATTTTTTAGAATTAGATTATTTAGTTTCCAATCAATTTTTGGTCTATTTTCCCCTGGCCTTTTGTTGCATGTAATTTTTATGGCATCATGATATGAAAAAAATGCATTTACTATTACTGCTTTTCTGCATTTGATTTTGAGGTTTTTATGCCCTAATACATGGTCAATTTTTGTGTAGGTTCCATGAACTGCAGAGAAAAATATATATTCCTTTCTGCTTCCATTCAATTTTCTCCAAAGGTCTATCAACCCTAAGTTTTCTAGGATTCTATTTATCTCCTTAACTTCTTTGTTATTTATTTTGTGATTTATTTAGTTCTGAGAGAGCAAGGTTGAGATTCCCCCACTAGTATAGTTTTGCTGTCTAACTCTGCTTGCAGCTCTCTTAACTTCTCCGCTAGAAATTTGGATGCTCCATTTTATGGAGACTTCATTCTATTCACATTCGATAAAATTAATAACTTTTTTATTTCCTGCCATTGTGTTTATCCCCAGTTATACTTTTCTCTTCCCTTTCCCCCTTTCCCTCCTCTCCATATCTTGTTACTGACCATCTTCTCCCTCAAATGGCTCTTCTTTTTGCAGCCTCTCCCCCTTTCTTATATCGTTCCTCTTCTACTTCTGGTCTTCCTTCTATTAGTCTCCCTCTTTCCTTTCCCCTTTCCCCTCCCACTTCCCTACTGGCTGAGACAAGCTTCTCTGTGAAGCTAAATGTGTCTGACAGTCTCTCTTTGAGCCAAAGCTGATGAGAGCAAGATTCATATAATGCTCACCCTCCTCCCTTCTTTCCCTCAATTTCAATGGGTCTTTTTTTGCCTCGTCATGAGATGTAATTTACCCCATTTTAACTCCATTTTCCTCTTCTTCCAGTAGAATCACCCTTCTTCCTCTAGTTTCTTTTTTTATATCATCACAATAAAATCAAATTATACCTGTCCCTTTTAAGTATACCCATTACAGAGATACAGACTTAAAGAGTTAAACATATCATCTTCCCATATAAGAATATAAGCCTTTTGACTTCTAAAAGAATTTTTTTTCCTTTTTACCTTTTTATGTTTCTCTTGGTTATTTGAGATCTTTTCATTAGCTCTTATTGTTTTGAAATGTGAATCACCCTTTCATTGAATGCCCCTCCCCTAAAGGGAGCTCAGTTTTTGGTATTATTTTGGTTTAAATAAATTCCTTTGCTTTTTGGAATATTTTTCCCTTAATTTAAATGGAATGTAGATTGGGTTCCTTTTGGGTTCAATTTTGGTTCCTTTCAGGGTTTTTTAATACTCCTTATTTGACTTCTAAATTTGCTTGGTTCCGGGCATTCTGGGGGCTTTTATGAATTTGGAATTTTAAGAAGTTGGTTCTAGGCTCTTTTTTTTTTTAAAGGTTTTTTTTTTAAAAGTCAAATAATTCTTAGATTTTCTCTCCCAGATCTATTTTCCAGGTCATTTGTTTTTCCAATGAGATATTTTACATTTTCTTCTTCTTTTTTTTTTTTTTGGTTTTGTTTGACTGATTCTTGAAATCTCATTGAGTCATTCACTTCCATTTTTTCAATTCTAATTTTTAATGAATTATTTTCTTCATTTAGCTTTTTTATCTCCTTTTGCATTTGGCCAATTGAATTTTTTAAATGAAAAGGTTTGTTATTTGCATTTTTTTCCATTTCAAGATATTGTTTTTTAATGCATTGGTTTCTTTTTCATATCTATTTTGTAAGGAGTTACATGCTTTTTCCATTTCATCAAGTTTACTTTTTAAAAAGTTTTCTTCAGATAATTTCTTGTTTTCTTTTTTCATACCCTCTTGCAAAGATCTCATTTCCTTCCATTTTTCTTCTAATTCTTCTAAATTCCCTTTTGAATTCTTCCAAGAGAGCCTTGTGAAATGGGACCAACTCACATTACCCTTTGGGGCTACTCTGGAGCTGATTTGCCTTTAGGATCCTCTGGGTTTGAAGTCTGTTCTTCTTTTTTCCTTAAAAGCTGTCTATGGTCAGAGTTCTTTTTGCTCATTTTAAAAAAAAGGTTGAGGTCTGCTCTTAAGGCAAAGGGACAATAGCCACTTTAGTTTGCCCTGGGGCCACTGGTGCTGCTCACAGAATTCCAGTGCTGGCTAGGTGGGGCCAGGTCCTGCATTCTTTGGGTCTCAGTGGCTTAAAATTTGCCTTTTTTTCCCCTTTTGGATGTCTTGCAGCAAATCTGCTTAACTACCAGCTTGCAACCCAGGACAGAGGAGTCTAAGAGCTTCACAGCAGATTCTCTAGTGCACATAAGCCGCAATGACCTGGCTCCCATCTCAGCCCTTTGCCTCAGGCTCTCTGCTCTGCAGTCTGGGCTCAGCAGCCTCTCCTCCTGCCTAATTGAAACAGTCCTTTTCTAAAATTCTTCCAAAATATCCTCTTCTAGAAATTTGTTGTACTCCAAATATTTGTGGGTTCTGTCATTCCAAAACCAGTTCATAGGCTATATCTGCTGTTAATTTGAGGGACTGTTCAGAAGAGCTCAGATACAGATGTGTCTATTCTTTGCCTTCTTGGCTTCATCCCCCTCCAATTCAATTTTCAAGCCATATTGGTCCTTGTGACATATATTCCACATACTCTGAGTTCTAATAAAGGTGTTCTACTTGCTATTCTCATACACAGGACACTACATTTTCACTTCTGTCCTGTGCCTTTGACTGCCTTCCATGTCCAAAATGTCCCCTTCCTTTTTCTATACTTCTGCCTCTTGGAATCCCTGACTCCCTTCAAATCTCATCTCAAGAACTACATTCTATATTTTATGATTAGTCTATTCCTCACTTCCTGAAAGAATTAATTGTATTATTTTATATATACTTTGGACTTTCTTATCTGTGTATGTATTGCACTTCCTCTCCCCAAATAGAAGTTCTTTGAAAGCAGGGACTGTTTCAATTTTAACTCTTAACACCTAGTCTAGTATCTAGAATATATAGCAGATATATCTTGAAGAATTGTTGAATTTAATTTATTTTTTATTTTAAAATTTCTTTTAAAATTATGAATTGAAACACCAAAAATGAACATTTCTATGTACAAAGAAATACCAAAAATGGACTACATAAAATCATGAATTCCTATTATGAACGACATTTTAAAATAAAAATTTAACACTAGTACCAGCACAGTATTGCTTGTTTTTTCTCCCTTCTAACTTTTCTTTCTTCTATAAATTTTAAAAAATTCATTAATACCTTTTCTTTCTTTCTTATTATTATCATTATCATTATACAGCCACATTACCCCATCACCTCTCCCCAGCTATATCTTTTTAAAAACAATAAAAAAGTATATCTAATTTTATAAGTTGGCCATATCTGAAGATGGAGGACCTTCAATTCATTACCTTTTTGCCAAGAGGTGAGAATATGCTTCATTACCATTTTTCTAGAGGTAGTGATTGGTCATTGCATAGATGAATTGTATTCAGATGAAGATTAACTCTTCTTTCTACAATTTTTCTACTGTCTCTAGGAAAGGAACTCTTAATTCAGGATCCATAGAACACTTAGAGGATTGTGGATAGATTTGGGGTGGGTCCATTGATTTTTAATGTTTTCATAACTATCTTTCAAAATAATGGTTTTCTTTGTAATCCTAAATATTTTGTTTTATGTATTTATAGTAAATACTGCTTTGGCTCATTATTCTACTACATCTCTCTCTCACAGCATTCTAGAAGGTACTTTTTTAGGGAGTTAGGATAACTTAAGACTTCACTAGTTGTATTTCTTTCAGTGTAAACTGCCAGTGAGTGACTGGCGATCTACTTTTCAAATGACCAATTACAATCAATTTCTTTTTTTACAAAGGAATATTTCCTTAAAAGATATAACCTGAACAAAAATACAAAGATTTCCCTCCACACCCGCACCTCAGAGGCACATCCCTTTCTATGTCCACTTGGGAGAGTATACTCACTCAATGCAGTTTCTACGTGGCACCGTTCCCATTAATTTCAAAACCACAGTTGTTCTATGAATTCTATTCATCTCTGCTACTTTTAATGTATTGAGGCTGGGATGGCTGTAAAACTTAGCATGGACTAGGCTTCCAGACCATTATTGCCTTGCTCATCTGACCTTTTAAAATTCATGAAATCATAGTATCTGATCCTTTCACTTAAGAACAAATGCTGAGACATTTGTCAGTCTTGTTTCTCATAGCATTGTTTCTCACTAGTTATTGCCAGAAAAAACCTTAAACTAAGAGAATAGATGCAACTTAAAGAGAACTGAGGATATCATCAGTTTCACTTGCACAACTGCAACCAATTAAAGAGACTACCATTGACCATATGGTTAGTGGATCAGAAACAATTACAGAATGCCAATGCCTGCTCCTAATTCTCTCCAACATATTTGCATTTCACATCATCCTGACTCTTTTGGAAATAGGCTCTCCAATTTCTTCTATATGGGGAGCAGGTTTACAGGGATCCTGTGCATGTGTCAAGCCTCCCAAACTTAACTTTACCAGACTTCCCCTGTTCTTAACACAGAAAGGAAAGGATTAAAAACCCTGCTTCAGAGGAAAATATCATTAATGTAAAACACTGACTTGTTCTAGAGACCTGTAATTTGTCACTTCCAATCTAGGGGCTAAAAAAAAAAGACACCAGCTCTCTTGAATTCAATTTCTTCCTTTGTAAAATGAAGAACATGGATACCATTCACAGAACCAAAAAATGCAGAGTTGGAAGGGACTTTGAAAGTAGTATAGTACAACTCATGTCTGATCAAGAATTGTCCCTTTTATATCCTCAGCAGGTACTCATTCAGCCTTCACTTAAAAATTTTTAGTGAGGGTGAATACATTATGTCATGAATTTGAGGCTTATAGTTGCCATTCTCTGGGTTTCCAGTCTCTTCTAATTCTAAAATTCTATGGTTCAGTGCTTTTCCCAGTGACCACATGCTCTTTCTTTCCTGCCCACAAAGTCTGCATATTTACAATCCAAAGTTTAAACATTGCTCTTCTAAAACCCTTGATTCATGGAGTTTATACTTAGTGGAACTAATCTAGACTATTTGAGCAGTGAGTTAATTCTGTTCATTTCACAAGTGTTTGCTTTCTCTGAGTTTCTTTACTAGGTATATAGACAATAACTTTCTCTCCCTTCCTATCTCTTTCCTTTCCTTCCCTCCCTCTTCCCTATCCCTTTAGGATAAATAGCACAATTGTACACTTTGTCTTGGGTACACTTGTTTATGACACAGTTTACTAAAATAATTTTTGGAAACTCTAGGTAAGAAAATTAGCTGGATAAGTGAAGAATGTGAAAGAATGATCAAAACTGACATATTATTTGTGCTACTTCAGAGCTTTAAAAGTGGTTCATTAGAGCTAGAAGAGACCTTAGAGTTTTTTCAGTCTTACCCCCTCATTTTACAGATGAACAAATTAAATCCCAGTGAGATGAAAAATTTGTCCAAAGTTACATAGTAATAAGAGAGTCAGGACTTGAATATGGACAGTTTGTGTCATTGTTCTTTCTTTCAAATTGCTCATTATAAGATGTGAATAAATGACCCATCTGTTGCCACATCAGAATGGAGGACGTATGCCAAAGCATACAAAATTCCATAGTACTTTATACTGTAGCCTACACTGCCCTGGTTGCAAGCTTAATTAATATTAGTTTTAATTTTCTAAGACATAAAAAGATTTCTCGGATTTCAATGGACTTTGCTTTATTTGTGTAGAAATGTTACCATGATTCAGAAATATCATCGCCATAAGGGGAAAAAACAATTTTTTTTTGTCTTCTCCTTAAAATAATTAGATGGGCCATGTACAGAAAAAACATGGTTTATCACTGGATTTATTTTGTTAATAGTTTCACATGTAAAGTACTTCACATGCATGAATGATTTTGTTACCATGTTTTTAAAATAGTTATATTTTGTCTTTATAATCACTTTAATTTCTGCAAATATGCCTTCATGCTTCTCCATTTACCAAGTTATTCTTTAAAACAAAGACAAAAAGGGGGGAAGCAATTCATTAAAAGCAACCAATACATCTAATGAAATATTCTATACCTATAGTAGTCTTCTACCTCTGTAAAGAAAGGAGGGATATAAAAACAAGATTGAGAGATGTGAAGTCCACCAAGGCTTGGATAAGCATTATGGTGGTGAGTACAGAAATAACCATCTTCTAGAAATTTATTCTGTTTTGTGGAGATGAAACCAGGAAGGGCAATAGATGCAAGATGGTGTGTTATCAGATAGACTGCCTCAAGGACAGGCACTCTTATGCCTTTTTTCTTCAGTTTTTAGTATAGTTTTTGATACAGGCACATATGCCTTGCTTAATAAATGTTAGATGACTAATTGATAATGTTTGTGAGCCTCAATTTCCTCATCTATAAGATGCAAGCTCACTTATATGAACTGATTCATACCAAAATAAGCAGAACCAGGAAAATGCACGATGACTACAATAATGTGAATGGATGGGAAAAATGAAAGAAAGGAAAAAGAAAGGAAGAGAAACAAAAATACTGAATATTGAGTAATTATAGTATTTAAGAAACTTGATTCTAAAGAAGGATTAAGAAAATATATACCCTTCGTTCTTTACGGACTATAAGTATAGAATATTGCATAATATTGGTTGCTTTTAATGAATTGCTTCCCCCCCCCATTTTTTTGTCTTTGTTTTAAAGAATGAATTGGTAAGTGGAGAAGCATGAAGACATATTTGCAGAAGTTAAAATGATTGGAAAAACAAATATAATAATTTTTAAAGCAAGGTAAAAAAATCTCTTGTGCATGGGAAGTACTTTACACGAGTAAACTATAAACAGAATAAATCCTACGATAAAGCATATTTTTTTTGTACATGAGCCCACCTAAGTATTTTAAGAAGATAAGAAACTTTAAGGTTCTTTCCCCTGATGGTGAAGCTTTTTCTGAAGCATAGTAACATTTCTTCACTAAACAGTTCCTCTTAATGCCTTCCTTTAAAAAAAAATTCAATAGTGTTTGTTTTCAGATACATGTAAAAATCGTTTTAAACATTTATTTTTGTAAGACTTTGTGTTCCAAATTTTTCTCCCTACCTTCATTACTTCCCCCTGCCCAAGACAAGTAATCTGATATAAATTAAATATGTACAATTTTTTAAAAAGTTTCCATATTTGTCATGTTGTGCAAGAAAAATCAGACCAAAAAGAAAAAAAAAAAAACACGAGAAAGAAAGAAACAAGCAAAAAGTGAAAATACTATGCTTTAATCCATATTCAGTCTCCATAGTGCTCCCTCTGGATATGGATGGCATTTTCCATCCTAAGTCTATTAAAATTGCCTTGAATTCCTGCATTGTTGAGAAGCACCATGTCCTTCACAGCTGATCATCACATAATCTTCTTGTTGCCTTGTACAATGTTCTCTTGGTTCTACTCACTTCACTCAGACTCAATTCATTTATGTCCTTCTAGGCTTTTCTGAAACCAGCCTTCTCATCATTTCATATAAAGCAATAAAATTCCATTATTTTCCTATACAATAACTTATTCAGCCATTCCCCAGCTGATGGGCACCCACTCAATTTCTAGTTCCTTGCCACTACAAAAAGGGCTACTACAAATATTTTTGCACACACGGGTCCTTTTTCCTCTTTTATGATCTCTTTGGGATTCAGACATAGTAGAGATACTACTGGATCAAAGGGTATGCCCAGTTTTTTTTTTAATAACTTTTTATTGACAGAACCCATGCCAGGGTAATTTTTTACAACATTATCCCTTGCACTCACTTCTGTTCTGATTTTTCCCTCCCTCCCTCCACCTCCTCCCCTAGATGGCAAGCAGTCCTATATATGTTAAATATGTCACAGTATATCCTAGATACAATATATGTGTGCAGAACCGAACAGTTCTTTTGTTGCACAGAGAGAATTGGATTCAGAAGGTAGAAATAACCCAGGAAGAAAAACAAAAATGCAAACAGTTTACATTCATTTCCCAGTGTTCTTTCTTTGAGTGTAGCTGCTTCTGTCCATCATTGATCAATTGAAACTGAGTTGGGTCTCTTTGTCAAAGAAATCCACTTCCACCAGAATACATCCTCATACAGTATTGTTGTTGAAGTATATAATGATCTCCTGGTTCTGCTCATTTCACTTAGCATCAGTTCATGTAAGTCTCTCCAAGCCTCTCTGTATTCATTCTGCTGGTCCTTTCTTACAGAACAATAACACTCCATAACATTCATAGGGTATGCCTAGTTTAATAGCTCTTTGGGCATAGTTCCAAATTGCTCTCCAGAAAGGTGGAATCATTTCACAACTCTACAAACAATGCATTAATGTCCTAGTTTTCCTTCAATGCTTTCCTTTATAAAGGACAGAAACTAGCCTTTCAGATCACTCTACCTTGCATCTGCTGCCCTGTTTGATTTGTTAAAGGACTTCCCCAAATAACTTGTAAATGTCCAGGGTCACATTGAACTGAAGTCCTTTTATTATAAATACATTGTGATTTTTGTTTTTTTATTTTTTCATCCTTTCTTTCTGGTCTGATTTCAGTTGTGGGTCAGTTTTTATTTGTAATTTCACCAGTTTAAGACATTCTCACACTAAAAACTCTAAACTGATATGGGCAACTCCTCTTTAAGTTATATAGTTGTAGAGAATTTTGTGCCAAAGGCATGACTTAAAATTAGGTCTTTTTTATTCCAAGGCTGGAACTCTCCATTTTGCTATGTTGCCTCTCATATTAGTACTATTATTATTATATTATTCCTTAATTTTAGCTATACTTGCCAGATTATGAGTATAAAAGAATATGACACAATGGAAAGAGAGACTTGCCATCAGCAGAGGATTAATTGCAAATCCAAGATCTAACACTATATATTTATGTATGCCTCTGGACAAGTCACTTAAGCTCCCTAAATACAATTTTTCTCACTTATAAAATGGAGATAGCAATACTTGCAGCACAATATTATTTTTTGTTCAGTCATTTATCCATTGATGGGCACTCTCTTAGTTTCCAGTTGTTTATTACCACACATAAAAAGAATTGCAATCTAGAACTTTTTCTTCTTTCTTGGCAGTACAGATCTACTATCACAATTGTTGTGTTAAAGGGTATGCATTGTTTAGTATCTTTTTAGTTCTATATTCAAATTACCTTCTGGAATAGCTGAACCAATCCCTAGCATCCTCCAACAGTGCATCAGTGTCTGTTCCTGATTATTTCATGGAATTTTTTTGAGGATGATGTACCTATAAAGTGCTTTGCAAACCATATGGAACTATATTAAAATAAGCTATTATTTTCTACCTCTTGCTATGATTAAGACAAAGGTGTTAAATAACTATAAATAATAATGATAAATATATTGTTATTTGATATTAATTTTCTTTGGTGTGAAAGTTCTATTTAATTTAACAATCTATTTAAATTGAACAACAGGAAATACTATATAACTAGGTATGGATGGGAATTCTACTGTATAAAGGCTGTGATTAACAAAACAAACACATTTCTTGCTGCTGCTAACTCATTTTCTCATTAAATCTTTCTCTGAGTTCAAAAGGCAGTCTAGGCTATGAATAGGCACTGAGATATTGCTAAAATTAAAGAAATTTTAAAAATTGATGCAGTGCCTCCACCTGTCTTAAGGGGGGAATCATCCTTTTTTGAGGGGTTTTCTTTTTCTCTATTAATTTTATGGCTTAGCCATTATCATAGTTAATGGCCTATACTTGAAAACAAGTTAAAATAGCATAGGAAAATAATATTAGACTCAAGGTATAGCAAATTACCGTAAGATATATAGTTGAACGGGATTTTGTTGTTCCTTTACACACATCTAGCTTCCATTAGTAGGAGGGAAACTGGGCAGGGAGAGTCAGTTTTTGTAGATAAACAGGGTGAAGGAGATTCCTCTAGCTGGTCCTTTAAGGAAGTAGGAAGAAGATGGGCCTGATAGTCTAGACTTGCTATTTTTAATTCAGCCTATCCTTGAAATCTTTTTCAATCTTGTCTCCCTGGACTGTTTCTCCTCTCATATAGTCTGATATTCTGGTCCTATCTTCTAATCTGACTCTCAATTTATATCATCATGGACTTGTGTTCCATCTCCTTTTCTAACTAGCTTGTTAGAAGGAGTGAGATCTGGACACAAACTTTCCTTTTTCTATTATATCTTAGCTATGTAGCTTTTCTCTCTCAAGTTCCTTTAAGACCTCTGGAGATCAGAAGAACCTGGCTTTTCTGTGACACTTGTGTACCTTTTAACCAGTGGTCTTCCCTGCTCTCTGTAATAATGTTCCCAGACACGATGAACAAATATAAACCGTGATCATCTGTAGGCATGATCCCATTTTTCAGTAATATAATATATATATATATATTCCACATTTTATTAATTTTGCAAGGAGAGAAGAATCTTTAACTGCTTACTCACATAGCTATAGAATTGCCCAGAAATGTCTTTTTGGAAAGTATTAAATGTTGACACTATCAAGGAATACAAATACAGAAGGAAAGGAGTTGAAGTTGTATCTTTTAGAGATGTGCTTTCTGGTGCATATGCCATGCTCAACAGGAGTATATTTCCTTTTTTACAAAACTTAACATAGACTGCAAAAATTCTATACTTTACCTCCTGCTGCCAAAGTACAATACTAAATGCAACCAATAATTTTGAATGGATTTTGGTTTTTTAAGTATAAAAATGCTACCAGGGTTCAAAAACACTTTTACCATGAAGGGAAAACGCATCAAAGTTTCTTGTCTTCTCCTTGAAATATTTAGCTGGGCCATTTATAAAAAAAAGTTTTATTTCTAGATTTTTTTTCTTGCCTCCAAACCCATTTTACAATATGATTGTCAGCATTTTAATCATATTTTCTGATTTTCAAGGGTTCATAGTTATTCTTTAAAATGTGTTCACAGATGAAATATGACACCTAAGGTTTCAACAAAGTAACACTTAGGCTTTTCATTTCTATAAAGTTAACTTCAGAAACTTCCTTTTGGTTGCCAAGGAAAAATAAAAATATTTCATTTCATGATTTCTTACGTGTCACATCAAGTCTAAGTGATTTTGACAGATGCAGATCAAATGGAGAGAAACATCATATCTATTGACTATAAAAATTCTTATCAAGTATATATTAATTTTTCTTTAAAAAGTTTCTAAGCAAGATCACATATATAGATAGGGTTGATAGACAAAATAACGTTATTTAACAGGTAATAAAAGGTGTGATATGAGGACTTCCATCTCCAAATATCTTTTTTACTCCATACCAAAGTACCAGAAATTCCTATTATCAAAAAGTCATTCTAAAAAGCATTGTCTTTTTCTAGGAATTTTTAAACATGCATTCTCTGGGGAAGGGTGACTTATGAAGAGAGACAGTCCTGGAAAGTGGAAAGAACACTTTGTTTTAGTCAGAAAATGAGCTTGAGTCATAGTTCAGTCATAAATTAACTATGGGGCCTTGGGCAAGACAACTCTTCTTTTTGAGATTCTCTATCTGCCAAATGAAGGGTAGACTACATGACCCGAAGGTCCTTATAATGCTAAATCAATGATCCAAGGACTCTCTGAACGACAGTTTCTTTGTTTATAAAATAAATATAATAATACTTGCCTGAGCTACCACATAATCAGTTGGGTATTGCTTAATTGATTTTTATATACCAAGAATTCCCCCTTTTCATGATAACTTTATAACCTATTTTCTTTTAAACAAATTAGCTAATTGGTTTGTCTATTTTATTGGACTTTTAAAAATGTCAATTCAGTTTTACATATTGTCCTAGTTTTAGTTTTGTTTTTATTTTTGTGGATCATTTCCTTGATTTTCAGAATTATTTTTTCACTTATTTTGTATTTATTTATTCCATAGATTTTAAAAAGTTATATATTCAATTCATTGATTTTTTTGTTTTTTGTTAATGTAAATATTTAGACATTTTCCCTTAAAGACTGTTTTGCTGCAATCAGATACGCTTTAACATATTGTCTCCATTATAATTTTCTTTAATATAGTTATGATTTTTTTTGTCACATGAATTATTTAGACTTTTAGACAAATAGAAATTAAAATTTAAAATCATTTCTTTTAATATTACTTATTGATTATAATATTTATTGTATTATGGTTTATAAACAATATAATTTTTCTACTTTTCTGGATTTGTTTATGAGTCCTTATGCACTAACACATGGCCTACTTTTACAAAAATGCCATGTCAAGCTATAGAATATGTAAACACTTAGTTTCCATTTGAGTAATTGTAAAATATTCTGTTGAGATAATTAATTTGTTTATTTTTATGTTAAATTTCTTTGAAGAACATTGTTTTTCTGTTTAATTTTCTCGTGTTTGGCTAGTTTTTAAGTATTTAGATCCTAAGCCATTTGGTGCATGTGTGTTTAATATTGCTTTTGAAAAATTATCTTGACATACTTAATCAAAATAAAGTATTTTTTAAACCAGAAAGCTTTAGAGTTTAACAATCACATTTCTGGATATATTGAGTATAGGGTTCCTTTTAGAGAACTCTTTTTAATTTGCTCTCTGATTTCAATAATTCTGAATGGATTTTGTCTACTGGAGTAAAATTTTTCTCTCTTCTTTTTTTTTTTAAGCTTCTCTAAGCTCCCAGAAGAGCTCTAATTTTATTTTTTTACTCATGTCCACAATTTCTTTGAATAAACTTTGTCTCTGCTCTCAGAATTTTTATATTCCTTCTCTTTTCAGTTGTTCTAATCATTCCTTTGTAGTTATTGATAAGTTATTGTCTTTGTCCAGAGTTTTGTCCTGCAGTTCTCTTGACCAATCGTATTTAACTTTTTAAGGGTTTTTTTTTTTTTTTTATGATTTCCATTTTCTCACATTCTCCACAAGAAATGGCTGATGAAAATCTCCCCACTCCCAACACACACACACACACACACACACACACACACCTTGTTTCTTCCTGAGACATGGTAAAAATAAGGTTGAGCCTAGAGTCAGGAAAGCCTTAGTTCAAATCTGGATCCTTATTTGTTATGTGATCCTGAGCAAGTGATTTAAATTCTGTTTGCCTTAGTTTCCTCAACTGAAAATGGGAAAAAATAATATCTAATCTCATAGGGTTAATGTGAGTATTAAATGACATATTTTTAAAAGTACTTAGCACAGTTCCTAGCACATAGTAGATTGTGTGTGTGTGTGTGTGTGTGTGTGTGTGTGTGTGTGTGTATTCCCTTCTCCTTCCCTCCTTCTAAACTTTTTTTGGCTTTTCAATTCCTGACTTACTATTTTTTTTTTTATTTAATAGCCTTTTATTTACAGGTTATATGTATGGGTAACTTTACAGCATTAACAATTGCCAAACCTCTTGTTCCAATTTTTCACCTCTTACCTCCCACCCCCTCCCCCAAATGGCAGGATGACCAGTAGATGTTAAATATATTAAAATATAAATTAGATACACAATAAGTATACATGACCAAACCTTTATTTTGCTGTACAAAAAGAATCAGACTCTGAAATATTGTACAATTAGCTTGTGAAGGAAATCAAAAATGCAGGCGGGCATAAATATAGGGATTGGGAATTCAATGTAATAGTTTTTAGTCATCACCCAGAGTTCTTTCTCTGGGCGTAGCTGGTTCAGTTCATTACTGTTCCATTGGAAATGATTTGGTTGATCTCATTGCTGAGGATGGCCAGGTCCATCAGAACTGGTCATCATATAGTATTGTAGTTGAAGTATATAATGATCTCCTGGTCCTGCTCATTTCACTCAGCATCAGTTCGTGTAAGTCTCTCCAGGCCTTTCTGAAATTATCCTGTTGGTCATTTCTTACAGAACAATAATATTCCATAATATTCATATACCACAATTTATTCAGCCATTCTCCAATTGATGGGCATCCACTCAGTTTCCAGTTTCTAGCCACTACAAAAAGGGCTGCCACAAACATTCGTGCACATACAGGTCCCTTTCCCTTCTTTATGATCTCTTTGGGATATAAGCCCAGTAGTAACACTGCTGGATCAAAGGGTATGCACAGTTTGATAACTTTTTGAGCATAGTTCCAAACTACTCTCCAGAATGGTTGGATTCGTTCACAACTCCACCAACAATGCATCAATGTCCCAGTTTTCCTGCATCCCCTCCAACAATCATCATTATTTTTTCCTGTCATCTTAGCCAATCTGACAGGTGTGTAGTGGTATCTTAGAGTTGTCTTAATTTGCATTTCTCTGATTAATAATGACTTGGAGCATCTTTTCATATGACTAGAAATAGTTTCAATTTCTTCATCTGAGAATTGTCTGTTCATATCCTTTGACCATTTTTCAATTGGAGAATGGCTTGATTTTTTATAAATTAGAGTTAATTCTCTATATATTTTGGAAATGAGGCCTTTATCAGAACCTTTGACTGTAAAAATATTTTCCCAGTTTATTGCTTCCCTTCTAATCTTGTCTGCATTAGTTTTGTTTGTACAAAACTTTTCAGTTTGGTATAGTCGAAATTTTCTATTTTGTGATCAGTAATGATCTCTAGTTCTTCTTTGGTCATAAAGTCCTTCCCCTTCCACAGGTCTGAGAGGTAAACTATCCTGTGTTCCTCTAATTTATTAATAATTTCATT
Source organism: Sarcophilus harrisii (assembly GCF_902635505.1). Taxonomy (NCBI): domain Eukaryota; kingdom Metazoa; phylum Chordata; class Mammalia; order Dasyuromorphia; family Dasyuridae; genus Sarcophilus; species Sarcophilus harrisii. The sequence continues at coordinate 149,454,068 of NC_045427.1, forward strand.
CTTTATGCCTAGGTCATGAACCCATTTTGACCTTATCTTGGTGTACGGTGTTAAGTGTGGATCAATGCCTAGTTTCTGCCATATTAGTTTCCAATTTTCCCAGCAATTTTTATCAAACAGTAAGTTCTTATCCCAAAAGCTGGGGTCTTTGGGTTTGTCAAAGACTAGGTTGCTATAGTTGTTGACTGTTTTGTCCCTTGAACCTAACCTATTCCACTGATCAACTAATCTATTCCTTAGCCAATACCAAATGGTTTTGGTAACTGCTGCTCTATAATATAATTTTAGATCTGGTACAGCTAAGCCACCTTCATTTGATTTTTTTTTCATTAATTCCCTTGAAATTCTTGACCTTTTGTTTTTCCATATGAACTTTGTTGTTATTTTTTCTAGGTCATTAAAATAGTTTTTTGGGACTCTGATTGGTATAGCTAAATAAATAGATTAGTTTAGGTAATATTGTCATCTTTATTATATTTGCTCGCCCTATCCAAGAGCATTTAATATTTTTCCAATTGGTTAGATCAGACTTAATTTGTTTGAAAAGTGGTCTGTAATTTTGCTCATAAAGTTTCTGATTTTCCCTTGGCAGATAGATTCCTAAATATTTTATATTACCAGTAGTTGCTTTAAATAATTCCTGACTTACTATTACAACGATTTCTTACTAGAGAGTTCTAAGTGACAGTGGAGGGCTGCTTCTATTTATATGGAATTCTCTATCCATAGACTGAGGTGGGATATTAGGCAATCCTAGTATTTTTCAATTGAGATATGCTTTCCTCTAAGGAATGCTTATGTGCAATTAAATAATTTTGATATATTTATCTATTATTTCTGTAATTTATCCATTATCTCATTCACTATTTATGATTATATTATTTGTTTTCATTTGTTTAAACCCTTTTTTTAAACTTTGTTTTTGGTTATAATTTTTATTGCATTATGATTATAGATTATTGACTTACCCTTCTCTGTGCAGTTTCATATTGCATAGACATAAACATATAATCATGGCCATTTGGAAATATATTCCTAGATGGGTTGAGGGCTGGAATACCTGTTGAGCTGAGTGAGCATGGCCTCTGCAGAGCACTGAGTGAATAAGTGGTGAACTGGGCAACAGTGACTGCCAAGGGACATAGGCCCAGATGGAGTTAATACCAAGCAAGTAGATTTAGTGTTTTGTCTCTTCCCATTGAGAAAGGCCAATAATGAGCCAAGAAATAGCAGTTATTATCCTTCTACATCCACTACTATTTTGCCTTTTTGTTTTTCATCAGAATTATTTTGTTTTACATGTTTTCCTCCTATACTATTTTTAAAAATGTGTTTCTTTTAAAATTATTTCCTAGTTTTAGTGTGGAACTTTTAGAGAGAATTGAATTTAGTCAAAATCTTTTCACTTTGCTGTTTTGACTAGAAATCTCATGCTGTTACATCATGTTTCTTTTAATATCATTTTCCTCTCAATGATAGTAAATAGCTGTGAATTATAAAATATCCCCTCTACAAGGCTCATTTTCAGTTGATCTTAGATGCAATAAATTTTTGCATTTGGTTGAGGTAGGTAGACTTTACCAACAGTGATTTTTGTGCGAGAAGTGATGTAAAAGACATCATCTGGAAAATGATGATTACCAAAAAAAAGTTGGGCTGAACACATATCAGAGACAAAAGATAACAGATAGACAAACTAAGTGCTGTTCTAGAATAAATGGAATGTTAAATGTTGAGTATGACATTGGGTAAATCCTGGGATTTTTTCTGTGTCTGAATTGGACTGCTTGATTGTTGTTCTCACTTCCAACTACAAAATGCTTTAATTTATAGGAAGGCATGGATGATAATTGTTTAGAATAAGAAAGTGTGGATGGGTTCATGGTATCCACTTGCCATAGCTCACACCAATGAGGTCACAGCTTTATTGGAGAATAGAAATATGCTCACCCATGAATCCTCTTTGTCAAGGACCTTAAATATTTTCCTAAATATATTTTTTCCCAAAATAATTAGGTCCTCCTTTAAACTTCCTGATATTAATATTTTAAATCTGATTCTCATTCAGGAATTTGAATAGGAATGCCTAAAAGAAAGAGACAGCATGGCATAGATTAATGGTTAGCATACAGGACTTGGAATATGAAATTTAGATATGAAATCTTACTTTCCTCATCTGTAGAACGGAGATTGTAGGATTATTGTGAGGGTTAAATGAGATAACATATATGCTATTTTAAAGTGCATTGTAAGTGTCAGCGATTACTAAAAGAGACAAAATTATTTTCAGAGGCACTTAATTTTATTTTCCTCTGGTTGCCTCAAAGATGTAGGAACACAGTGAGATGCTCTGGGGTAGTTACATGGTTGAAAGGAATGCTTAGATTCCACTCAGGGTTTGTTTTGTATGCATTGAGATTTTATTTTGGGTCTAATTCTCCAAATTAGCTTGACTTACCTGCTGATATATACCTCAAACTGCTTTTCATTTGGAGACTACCTACAGCCTTTGGGAGATAAATCAAGCAAATGTCCTTATCCCCTTGTCAGAGACTCAAGGAAGGAGCCATCCCTATTTCCAGCTCTCCCCTCTACCAAACAACCATAAATTTCTTTCTAAAATAATTTCAGATTTGGGGTCTTGTTCATATGGGTAACATTATGGAGTAGCTTGAGAGAGAGCGAGACTATCTTTCTTAAGGTTTTAGCCAAAGTTATATCCCAGTAAGAACCATTTATATGTGAAGCCAAGATACAGGATCACTGAGATATCCATTGCTATTGCTTCTAGCTGTAACATCTAATTATTTATAGTGTGTATGGAGGCCCCCAAGGGTATTTTTTTTTCTTCAGCTGTCTGAGATTTGTGCTGTCTGCAATTGTGTAGCAAAATAGCAACTTTTAAATAGGCTGACTACCAAAGTGGGAAGAAAAAATCTTCTTTGTTTATATTCTTTCAAGATGGGAGGATTTGGGGGCATATTCTGGGCACTAAACATGCTAAAATCTGTCTTTCATGAAGACCAGGTCTACTTGGCTGCCTGAGAGCCCATGTCATTCAGCTAAAAGCTTTCTATTGTCTCAGCATGCCCCCAACTGGCAGACGGGGTTTAGGATTTTGGGGAATAAGAATTCTGCAGATTTCAAATCTCTTTTTAATGCGTTTGGACATGGCATTAAAAAGAAGGAAAATAACAGTCCTTCCCTGCACAGCATCAATGATAATAATCCCCTGGCCACCAACCTTGAGATACTCCTCATACAAAAATTTTGGCTGTGAAATCTTTGACTGTTTTATTAGAAACTTGCCACGCAGATAATGAGCCATTTCTTTTGGTGAATGGACAGTCCACTTGGACACAATTTATTGGCTTCATGCAGGGGTGCTTTACTTTAGTTTGAGTCAGTATTTTCCCATATTCCTTTTTCTTTCCTTCCCCTTCCAATGCTATAAATCATATGAATGTATGAGTTTAGGAATGGTTGAAGTCAGATTTGCTGCCTAATCCCATGATCTCTCTGACCACTGAAATCTGACATCTTAGGTAGGCTACATTCTTTGTTGGTCCTAGAAGCTTCTAGAAGAGCTTAAACTAGTCATATATTGCCTCATCATTCTGATCAGGGCCTGATGTAGGCAGACCAGGTCTCAGTTGGGCAGTGTGTGAACCCTACTTGAAGCACAAATATTAAATGAATATGTCATTCCCTTGACTCATTAATTTGGTTGGTTAATTTATTTTTAAGTGTGCTTAGGTGGGTTTAGTGTTTTCCCTGTGCCTGACAAATACACATACAAGGAAAGGTCCTCCTTGATTCTAATTTTTTCTGATGAAGACTTAAATGCAAGTGTGTGTGTGTGTGTGTGTGTGTTGTTGTTGTTCTTGTTGTTGTGTTGTTCTCAAGCAGACCATGATATCAGGGACACGAGACCATGACATGTAAGTAAATTGGTTTTAAATGAGGGAGAGCTGTACAAGGTCATCTGCCTCACTTTCCCCTCCAGAACTATCTGGGTCCAGTGGCAAGATATAGATCAAGATGACTAAAGATGGCCCTGGATGCAATGGGAGACTCTTCCTTCAAGGTTCTTTGGCCTTTGCAAAATAATAACTAGTGCAGTACAATAGGGCTTTGCCACAGGGCACCAAAATTTAGCATTTGTACTTTTTTAGCAGTCAGACATTAGCAGCTGATCATAGCACCTAGTTAGCAAGAATAATAAATTAAAATAAGAAGTTATCATATAGTTTGTGTGACCTACTAATACTCCATTTCTAGTATGGTGGTTATTCCACAGATGAGTTTTTACCCAACCCAATCCTAACCTGCTTTCTTCTCTGCTAACTAGCCTCCTCCCTGATGACCTTAATCTCTTTTTTCTACTATTTAGGAGTAGAAAATGTGTCTTAACACTCCAACTAATCTCTTAATTTTGGTGCCCAGAATAAACAACATAAAACATTCTTATTGTAAGAAGCAAAATGTGTGTGTGTGTGTGTGTGTGTATTCTCAAATAACACCTTTAAAGACAAAGTCAGGATTTGTTGGGGGGTTTTTGAAGGCAAGGAATAGGATAGAACATAAATCTCTGACAAGAGAGATTTGACAGCTGAGAAATTATTACTGTGTTAAACATTCGAAATTACAGAATTTTATTTAAATCATTAAATCCCAAATATTTAAAGAATATTAAACTTTGTACACATATATAATCAGAACAAATAACTTCCTCCAAAAGTGCATTTATTTATTGGAATTCACATTTTTGTTTCTGGGAGAATTGAAGAACAAGACTTTTTAGATAGTGAACATATCCATTTATAACAGTTCTTCATATATGAAGATGATTGTTGATTGTCCTGTTCATGACTATGACTGATGACAATCTTTTGTAAAAATATTTTTGGTGCCTTTTTTTTTACATTTCCAAAATTTTTCTCAATATCTTTCCCTTACCCCTTCCCAGAGAGATACTCTATATAAGAAATAATATTTTTAAAGCTAAAAAAAGAGAGGAAAAAAATCAGGCATATTGAACAATACACTGAAAATATATGATGTATGACACTCATGGACTTCGCCCTTCTGGAAGGGGTTAAAGTGGGCTCATATCTCTTTTTTTGAATCATGACAGTGATTTTGCAAGTGTCACTTTTGAGATTTTTGGTTATTCTACCAATGTTTAGTACATTGTTTTAGTCATTGTGCATATTGTTTATTTGACTGTACTTATTTTATGTTGTTTTAATTAGTATATGGCCTTCACGCTACTCTAATAATTCACATATACCATAATCTGTTTAGCCAATCAATGGGCATTCTAATTTGTTTCTAATTCTTTGTTATCACAAAAATGCTATAAATATTTTAGTGTATATGGGGACTTTCTTCTTATCAATGGCTTCCCTGAGATACAATGCCTAATAATGGAATCTTTGGATTAAATGGTATGAATATTTCAATCATTGTATTTTCATAATTCCAAATTGCTTTCCAAAATGATTATATTAATTCATAATTCCACCAACAATGCACAAGTGTGCTTTTCTTCTTCACAACCCCTCCAATATGGATTATTGCCATCTTTTATTATCTTGGCCAAATTGCAATTGTGAAGTAAAATGTTCATTATTTTAATTTGCATTTCTCTTAGTATTAATGATTTGGTTAATAATTAGTGATATGGTTAATAGTTTATAATTCTTTTGAAGTTCCGTGTTCAGATCATTTGACTACTTGTCTGTTAGGGAATGAGTTTTGATCATATCTAAATGTTAATTTTTTTATAAAAGCATACATGCATATGTATATAAACACACCTGTATACACATGTATATGCATACACACATGTACATATGTGGGTGTATATGTGGGTGTGATTTGGATATCAATCCTTATCAGAAAAATTTTATACAAAAATTTTTTCCCCATTCCATTGTTTTTCTTCACTAATTTTGTGTGTGCAATGGTTTTCTATTTCATGGAATCAAAATTATCTATTTTATCTTTCATAATTGTTTCTATCTCTTGTTTGTTGAGAATACATGTTCTACCCATACCTATGAAAAGCATACTCTCCTTTTCCTTCAGTTTTTTATGGTATGATTTAAAAAATTTTAAGATTACATATCCATTTAGAATGCATTTTTAACATGATTTAAGATCAGTTTTTACCATTCTGTTTTCTAGTTTTCCAAGAAGTTATTCTTTACTAAGAAATTTATTTTTCCAGGTCATCAAAAACTGCATTATTGAGTTCAACTGTTTTGGATTCTTCTTTATTTAGTCTGTTTTATACATTTATCTCTTTCACCTTAAAATCATTATCAGGTGGTTTTGATGACTGCTATTTTAGGAAAAAAGTTTGAAATCTGAAAGTATCATTCTTGTTTTGTGTCTTTTTATTATTTTCTTTGATACTATAGATCTTTTCTTTTTTCAAATGGATTTTATAATCATTTTATTGAGATATGTAAAATATCTCTGATAATTTGATTGGTACATCAGGAAATTATAATTTAATTCTGGTAATATTGTTATCTTTGTTAGAGCCATAAACACTAAATATTCTTCCACTTATTTATGTTGTTCTTTATTTTATTAAGGAATATTTTGTAATTGAATCTATATAAACATTGTATATCCTTCGATAAATTGATTTCCAAATATTTTATACATTTGTAATTATTTGGTGTGGGATTTTTTTTATTGTCTTCTTGATTTTTGTTATTATTAAAGAAAAGTGCTGTGGATTTTAAGGTTTATTTTAGGCTAGAATTTTATTGAAGTGTTACTGATTCTAGTAGTATCTACCTTTGCCAGCTTCCTAGGATTTTCTAAGTGAATCATCATGTCATTAGCAAATAGGGAGAGTTCTAATTTCTCTTTACCTATCTTTATGAATTTAATTTCTTTCTTTCATTTTATGGCTATTGATAATATTTCCAGAACTATGTCAAATAATAGTGGGAAGAGTACATTTGTTTTATTCTTATATTTATTGAGAAAACTTATAGTGTATCCCCATTCATTGTATGTTATGTTTTATTTTGGTTTTAAATAGATAATTTTTATGATATTAAAAAAACACTCTATGCATATCCTTTGTTGGGGTTTTGTTTTGTTTTGTTTTAGCATCAGTGAGTTTGGTATTTTGTCAAGGGATGCTTTTGTATCTGTGGAGATAATTATGTACTTTTAGATATTTTGTTTTTAACCTAATTGTGATAAATGTTTTCCTAATGCTGAACTATCCTTAAAGCCTTGTAATAAGCCCATCTTGGTCCTAATGAATTTCTTACATAAATCATTATAGTTTATTTGACAAGGTTTTATTTAAAGTTTTTTTTTTTAATCAATGTTCTTTAATTATATTGATACATAACTTTTCTTCTGTATGTTATCCTTCCTGGTGAAGGTTTTTGGACTTGGTCTAATCTGATGACAGTGTTGATGGCAGGTATGTAGAATATGGAATAGATTGTTTACATCTATCTATATATCTATCTCTATCTCCCTCTATTTCTCCATCTATCCATTTATCTATCTTGTTCTGAATTCTGAGTTCTCTACCAGGAAGTAGTTAGCTTTTTTCATCATTAATCGTCTGGAATTATGGTTAGTTTTTATGCTGATCAGAGTTACTAATTCTTTCAAGATTATTTGTCTTTTTCATACTTTTGTCATATTGTCCGAATTCTGTTCACTTCACTCTGAATCAATTCAAGCAAATCTTTCCATGTTTCTATGAAACCATCTCCATCATTTCATGCAGCTCAACAGCACTTTGTCACAATCTTTTCCCCATTTGAGAGGTACCCATCCAGGTTCCAATCATTTGATACCTCAAAGAGAACTACAAATATTTCTATATGTTCTTAGAATTTATTTTGCTTAGGACTAATCCCTTCCCAAATATGCCCTTTCTATTCCATCCTTCTCCCTTCCCTACTTTCCCTTCTATTTCCCTGTTGATTGAAAGGTATGTCTGTACCTAATTGTGTGTGTGTGTGTGTGTGTGTGTGTGTGTGTGTGTGTATGTGTGAGAAAGAGAGAGAGAGAGAGAGAGAGAGAGAGAGAGAGAGAGTGCGTGTGTATTCTTTCTTCCTTTGAGCAGTTCAGATAGAAGTAAGGTTCGAGTGCCAGCTATCTCCTTCCTCTCCTTGTTTGTAAAGATATTTACTTGTATACTCTGATAGTGCCCTATTCACCGTACCACACTTATTTATCAGAACTTACATTTCACTAGCTCAAATCTCAGTCACCTCCATGTCACAGTGAGACATTAGAGTTGTTTAGTTGAGCACAATTAAATCTCATGTATATGTCTTTACATATACATATTTATATATTTTTGTCAATGTATCATTTTGCATAAAATGCTTTCAGTGCTGCACACACATGGAACATCTTAGATTAGCTACAGCATTTTTTATGTAAAGACTAGAATACCCTAATCCTAATCCTAACCTTAACCCTGACCCTACAGTCACCTAGATTTGTAATCTCAGTGGCTTCTTTAAGACTCCTCACTTTCACTCATACTACATATCCATTCAGCTGCCAAATTTTGCCATTTTTATATCTACATGACCTCTCAGTTTGTCTCCTAATTGCTACTTGCAGTCACTATCCCCATCAACTCTTGAGGAGATTATGCCATTAACTTATTAACTGGTCTCCGAGTCTTAAATCTCACCTCCCTCTTCACTCCAATCCTTCTTGAACACAGATGTCAAAATGATTTTCCTGAGACTCAGGACTATCCATGTCTCTCCCTTACTTAATAAACTTCAGGGGATCCTGTTACTTCAAATATCACATATAAACTCTTTACAATCTGGTCCTAATCTTTTTTTCTTGCCTTATTATCTATTACTTACTCCCTCCCATACATACTATAGTTCTTGAAAAGTGTCTGGCACATAGTTAGCATTTAATAAGCGGTTGCTGACTGATTGATTAAGAGGAAATTCATGATTCTTCCAGGTAATACATTCTACTTTTGGATAGCTCTAACTATTAGGAAACTTTTCCTTATGTTGACTCATTAAAATAAAGAAGTTGGCTAAAACAATCTCTAAGGCCTTTTCTGATTCTGACATTCCATGATCCAGAAAGTGATGCTGGATCATACAGTCCCTCAGGATCATTGTTATAAATATTAATATCATTATAGAATGTTGCTTGAAAAATTCTGAGTATTTGGATAAACAGGAGTTTAGCCTATATTGTAAAAAATTCTTCACAATGATTTCAGGGAGGTGGCAGGGAATAGTAATGATGGGGTAGTAGTGGGGAAAATCTAAGATTAGGTGTGAGGAAATCTAGATATTAGTCAACACCATTTCTCTGCTTCTGAAATTACAGTTCTGAGCTCTGTCAGAATTCCTAGTTAGAGCCCTACAAATACTTAAGTTCTTGACTTCCTTTGTTTGTAAAATGTGTCAATAAAACCTGTTCTGGCTCCCTCAGAGGAATGTAAGCAGGACCATATGAGTAAATGAAGGGGAAAGTACTTTAAAAAAATAGAACACAAAGAAGAAAGGTTAAGTAAAACTTTAGGGCAGAGCTACTGGAATAGATAATGGATAACTCCAAGGGGGGAAAAAGAACCAAGAAAACAAAATACTAGAAGATTTTTGTTGCTTTCAGACCAGGTGCTACTGTTCCAGTTAAACTAGTTAATTGATTTTTGGAGGCCATTGGCCAGATGGGTGCTTATGAACAATAGGACTAGAGAAAAAATCCCATAAGCCTTCAGGGTTACCCCTAGAACCCTGAATAGTGGAGAGCAGTTGCTTCATTCTGGGAATCTGACCTGCCAATGAGAGCTCAGGCTCAGAGAGTGAGCCCAGAGCACATATGTGCTACACAATGTAGTGAATTCCTTTTGGCAGGAACAGCCAGGAACAGTAGGCTATGCAGCTGGCACAGCTTCAGTGATTAGGGTACCAGAGGGGAGATGGATACAGCTGTAATATGTGCAGGTAATAAAAATTTTACCAGGCCTGGGTGTTGGAGTGACCCTGGGGTCTTTTGAAAACATACAAACTAATTTTGTTCAATAACATAAAATTAGACAGTGAAGCTAATTTCATGCCCCTTTCCAATACCTCTGACAAAAATTCCTGTAACTAGAATTCTAAGTAACTAGAAAAAGTTTTTATGCCAAATATAAGATATTTACATGAATACATTTTGATTTTTCAAAATCTTTCACGGTTGAAGTTCCCCTCATCAGTCTTTTAGATCTGAAAAATCAAACCATTAGAAAGAGTATTTCTGAAATACCATAACTCTTGTTATGAATATTGTTGCACTCTAAATCTCTGCAAAATTATACTGGGTAGTTTTCAGAAAAGAAGAAAAGACAAAGGAGCAGAGAGGTATTCTACGTTCAGACCTCTATGGAGAAATTATCAAAAATTCATTTCATACTCCTTTTCTTGGGTAAAATATTATATTCATGTCACCTTTTTAATAATAATAATAGCCATCACTTATATAACACTGTGAGATGTGCAAAGCACTTTACAAATATTATTTCATTTTACCTTTTCTGTTGCAAAGATACTGGGAGGTAGATGTTATGATTAGCTGCATTTTACAATGAGGAAACTGAAGCAGATAGAAGAAGTGACTTGTCTAAAATCACATAGCTAATATCTGGGACCATATTTGAATTCAGGTAGCTCTAGGTCTAGCGCTCTATCCACTGCACCATCAGTTGCTTATTGACATTGGACGTATTCACTTTTGGTATGCAATGCTGACAGTAAACTTTCTCATCCTGTGCTTTTTTTGTTTATGTCCTAGTTTATCATTCTTAGGAGATCTGTTGACATAATGGATGATCTCTTGACTTGTGATTGAATTGGATTTAAGGGAGACAGTTAAGTGACTCAGTCATCACTCTCTCTCTTCCATAGTTGCTCAAGTCTATTGGCAAGACAAAAGTCAAGATGACTGGCAATGGTGTGGGGTGCCTTGTGGAATGACCTTGACATCTTCAACGTTGAACCAAACTCTGAGCACCCTACAGCTTCAGCCATTTTTATGACCTTTGGAACAAATTGTTCTCATGACAAATATGAAAATATTTACAAGAAATGCACACGTTTAACCTATATTGAATTGTTTGCTGTTTTGGGGAGGAGGAGAGCGGTGGAGAGAGGGAGATAATTTCAGAACACAAGTTTATGCAAAGGTGAATGTTGAAAACTATCTTTGTATGTATTTGGGAAAATAAAATATTACTAAAAATAAAAAATAAAAAGAAACAAACATAAAACCAAAAAAAGAAAGAAATAATGAGCAGGCTGATTTCAGAAAAGTCCAGAAAGACTTATACCAACTGATGCTGAGTAAAGTGAGCAGTCTTCACATGCTTGTTGTAGAAAACCCTCTAACTCATTGATGGGTTTGAGGCCTCATTTAGTCCATCTACAAGATAATGTTATGGAGTTGTAGCCATTGTGCATGCTTCTTGGAGTCACAGGTTAAAATTGAGTGACGAACACCAAAGGTGAATGACCAGTCCTGAAAAGGACTTGCCAAGCCCTCAAACCAGAGGTGCTAGTCCTCCATGAAGAGCCCATACACACAATCCTAGTCACAATACACTCAAAGTCATTCTCTGGTTCATTTAATGTTTCAGAAGTAATGGTGTACCTCTAAGAAATACCACTTGGCTATCCAGCTTTTGTTTCTTACTTTTGAAACATGGCAAAAGAAATGTCTTACAATGTTTCTCATGGGCAAGTGATCATTGGTAACATGTTGCTGCCTATTTATACTCACAATACAACTTTATGTTGCTTTTGGGATTGTTTGTAATTATGATTCTTCTGAGATCATGGCCCTAATATCCCTGGGAGAATATTATTGTAAAGAAATGGGATTTTGTGGTGCTATGCTTTTTGCTATCCTTGAAAATGCTGGACAGGTCCTCGAATACAATCTAGCACAATTTCTTAATATAATACAATTCTATGCCAAGCTAATTGGACTAACATGATAAATGACCTATTTCAATTGCAGGTTATAGTATAGACTATGTATATGTTTTATTCACTGAGTTTTTCTGGTGTAATCTCTTTTATGCTGCTACAGATTTCATATTTAGAGACAATTAATACAATGTCTTCTAGAAAACTTTGAAATGGTAACAACAAGTAGCATTTGCATAGGGCTTTAAAGTTTGCAAAGCAGTTTGTAGATATTATCTCATTTTATTCTCATAACAACTCTCAGGTATAGGTGCTATTATCATCTGCATTTTACAAAAGAGCAAACTGTGGCAGAGAGTAAGTGATTTGATCACAGAGGCCAGATTTGAATTCAGATAATTCTGACTCCATACCTAGTATTTTACCAACTGTATCACCTAGTTGACATCCACAAGTAACCATTCTTTTGTTTGGGATGTTCAAGAAATCTTCCATGACACTGGCAAACATCTTGAGTGAGCATATAGCTTCTTGTTCTGTCACCTATAGTCAAAACTTACTGGATAATTGAGCATCGTTGGAATTGTCATAGTTTTATTTAACTTGTTTGCTAATGTTTGCTTTTTTTTTTTTTTTTACCAATCTCATTTCCAACTCAAAAGCCCAGAATGTAATCACAAGATTTTAATGAGTATTAAACTAATTGTAAAGATGTCTATATCCTGATATTTTTTATGATGTATGAATGACTTTCTGTGATAGAATTAAAGGGAGAAATATCATTGAATCAGTAAAAATTAGATATACCTCTGCAGGGCTTTATGTAACTAAGTCCTAAGGCAACATTTCTAGTCAAGGAAGTAGAGGATTTTGGGAACTTTGAGGGGGGGAATCTGAGGATTCTCTCCACACAGTCCCCTCACCCCTGCCCAATTTCTACTATCACCATACCACCAACCAGCAGATCAGAGATAGCCCTTCCAACAGCTGGATCACTTTGAGTTAAAGCCAACGTATACTCTAATCAATCAATAAAATAGTTACTCAACAAGTATTGATCATGTGCTTATTGTGTACCAGGATACCTGCTGGGTGTTTGTTAGGATTATAAATACAATGAATAAAACAATCCTGACTCCTACACTAACTTTAAAAAATCCATTTGCTTTATTTTTAGTTCCAAATTCTCTCCCTTCCAACCTCCCCTTTTCCCTTCCATTGAGAGAAAAAAACCATAATAAACATGCATAATCAAGCAAAGAAATTTCCTCATTAGTCACATCCAAAAGAAAAGAAAAGATGCTTCTTTCTGCATTTTGAGACCATCAGCTCTCTTTCTGGAGGTAGACAGCATGTTTTCATCATGAGTCTTTGAAATTGTGACTGGTCATGGTATTTATTAGAATTCTTGAGGCTTTCAAAGTTGTTTATCTTTAAAATATTATTATTGAATAAACTATGCTGCTAGTCCTTTTCACTTCATTTTGTATCAGTTTATATATATTTTTAAACCATCCCCTTCATCATTTCTTATAGTACAATAATATTCCAGCATCTTCACATACCATAATTTGTCCAGCCATTTCCCAATTCATGAATACCCCTTTACTTTTGAATTCTTTGTAATTATTTTAAAAACTGCTATAAATAATTTTGTGCATATGGATCCTTTTTTTCTTTTTAAATCTCTTTGTGATTTAGATCTATAGTTATATGTTGGCTCAAAAAGTAAGCAGGTTGAATTTTTTGGGTATCTTCCCAAATTGCTTTCCAGAATGTCTAAATAAGTTCACAACTCTATCAAAAATGCATTGGAGTACCTGTTTTTCCATGTTCCCTCCAGCATTTGTCATTTTCCTTTTTTTGTCAACTCTGTTAATTTAATGGGTGTGAGGTAGTACTTCAAATTTGTTTTAATTTGCATTTTATTAATTATTAATGATTTAAAGCAACAATATTCTCTAATGGAAAAGACAACAAACACATATATAAACATATCAAGAATAAATGAAAAGTATTAACTAATAGGTAGAGGGTATTAACATTAGGAGTGTGGGGAAGTGAGAAAAAATTAAAAAGTGATCCTATATGAATAGACAATTTTCAGATGAAGAAATTGAAACTATTTCTAGTCATATGAAAAGGTGCTCCAAATCACTACTGATCAGAGAATGTAAATTAAGACAACTTTGAGATACTACTACACAACTCTCAGATTGGCTAAAATGACAGGAAAAGATAATGACTAATGTTGGAGGGGATGTGGGAAAACGGGGATACTGATACATTGTTGGTAGAACTGTGAATGGATCCAACCATTCTGGAGAGCCAAAAAATTGCTCAAAAAGTTATCAAACTGTGCATACCCTTTGACCCAGCAGTGTTTCTACTGGGCTTATATCCCAAAGAGATCTTAAAGGAGGGAAAGGAACCCACATGAGCAAAAATGTTTGTGGCAGCCCTTTTTGTAGTGGCAAGAAACTGGAAATTGAATGGATGCCCATCAATTGGAGAATGACTGAATAAATTATGATATGTGAATGTTATGGAATATTATTGTTCTCTAAGAAATGATCAGCAGGATGATTTCAGAGAGTCTTGGAGAGACTTACATGAACTGATGCTAAGTGAAATGAGCAGAAGGAGATCACTATACATAGCAATAAGAAGACTATATGGTGATTAATTCTGATGGACAGGGCTCTCTTCGACAATGAGATGATTCAAACCAATTCCAATTGTTCAGTGATGAAGAGAGCTATCTACACCCAAAGAGAAGACTGTAGGAGCTGAGTGAAGACCGCATATAGCATTCTCATTCTTTCTGTTGTTGTTTCTTTTTATTTTGTTTTCTTTCCCAATTTTTTTTCTTCTTGATCTGATTGTTCTTGTGCAGCAAGATAACTCTATAAATATGTATATATGTATTGGATTTAACATGTATTTTAACATATTTAACATGTATTGGACTACCTGCTATCCGGGGTGGGGGTAGGGAGAAAAGACGGCATAATTTGGAACAGAAGGCTTTGGAAGGATCGGTGTTGAAAAATTACCCATGCATATGCTTTGTAAATAAAAAGCTTTAATTAAAAAAATGAAAAACGTTATCCTAGTTATGTCTTGAAGAAATCAATGGATTCTTTAAGGTGGGTGAGGAAGAAGTACATTATAGGAATGGTGGATAGCAAGTATAAAGGCATGACAATAGAAGATGGAGTATCAAGTATTAGGATCAGAGAGAAGGTTAATTTGGCTAAGTTGAAGAATGTGGGAACGGGAGTAATTTCCAAAATAAAGTAAAACAGTTGAAAACTGTTAGAAGCTAAACAGAGAAGCATATATTTTATTTTAGAGGCTATAAAGAGTAATTAAAGCTAATTGAGTAGGGCAGTAACATTGTCAGTATCACTTAAGGAAACTGACTTTGGCAACAGTTTAGAGGATGGATTAGTGGAGTAAGAGACTAGGGGGTTGCTGCAGTAAATAAATTAAAATGATAAGAGACTAAATGAAGGGGCTAGTTATATGAGTAAAGAGAAAAATCAACTAAAAGGAAGGTAAAGATCAGATTTTAAGTCATTAGATAAGTAATGAGGGAGAATGAGAAGTTGAGAATAACATTCAGGTTACAAAGTTAGGAGACGGGAAGGGGAGAGATGCCAGAATGGCAAGGATGTCAAAAATAGAGGTCAAGAAAGGAGTCAATTTGGGGGTGGAGTAGAGCAGGCTATGCTTTGGACATGGTGAGTTTAAGATGTCTCTGTGACATTTTGTTTGAAATACCCAACAGGGAATCATTGATTCAGGTTTGAAATTCAGGAGAGAAACATAAGATCTATGAGTTATTGGTATTTAGGTAATATCTAAATACATAGGAGTAATGCAACACATAGAAAATGTAAAGAGGAAAGAATAGGGAATCTAGGGAAACAAATACAGTTAAGGTGTGAGATATAGATGATGATCCAGCAAGGGAGGCTAAGGTTAGAGAGGAACTGAACTAGGAGAGAGTAATGACATTAATAATAATAATTATTACTGTTCAATTGTTTCAGCCATGTCCTACTCTTCATGATTCCATTTTAGGTTTTCTTGGTGAAGATGCTGGACAATTTACCATTTCCTTTTTAGCTCATTTTATTTATGTGAAACTTGTCCAGGATCACACAGCTAGTAAGTATCTGAAGTCAAATTTGAATTCAGAGCGATGAGTCTTCCTGACTCGAGGTCTAGCATTCGATCTACCTACTATAGCACTAAATATTACTATGGCCAGGCACTGTTCTAATTTCTGGGAATACAAATATAAGCAAAAAGAAAGACTATTTCAAGGAGCTCACAATCTTTTTAAAGGAAAAAACATAAATATAAAACATATACAGAGCAAATACAGTCAGGAGAAATCAGAAAAGACTCCATGTAGGAGACAACATTGAATCTGTGCTTTAAAAGAAATAAGTATCATAAGTAATGAAGGAGTACATATTCCAGGGATGGAAGACAACTTTGCTCAAAGATACCAAAATGAAAGATGGGATCATATGTGAGGAGAAGCAGTAAGTTGGCTAGTTTGACTAGAAAGCAAAATATGTAAAAGGAAATAGCATATAGTATCTGGAAAGAGAGACTAAAGGGCTTTAAGTATCAAAGAGAGGAACTTGAATTTCATCTTTGAAGCAATGGAGAACTGCAGGAGTTTATAGAGCAAGAGTGATACTATCAGATCCATTCTTTAGGAAGAACACTTTTGTACTTCTGGGGAGGTTGGTTTACAGTGGGAAGAGTCTTGAGGTAGAAAATCCAATTAGGAAGTTAATTGCAATAGTCCATTTTACACATGATAAAGGCCTTTTCTGGAGAGGCCATATGAATGAAGGGAAATGGAAATTCATAGGTCCTAATTCATAGAAAATTCAGCTTTCCACTATTAAGGCAGTAGGATCTTACTTCACCAAATTGTTTTGTTCCATTTGGAAAAGTGATAGGAAAAGAATGTCTTTGAATGACCTCTACTGCACATTAATATTCATGCCTTGGGCCCAACCCATAATATTCTCTCTCTTTTTTGAATCTAAAGGAAAAAATAAAATATAAAAATAATGAATGAACATGGAGTTAGAAGAGCAGGATTCTAGTTTGACTCAAGTCACTTGGTTTGTGTATGCATTTTTGTGTGTGTTTGTGTATTTTCCAACTTAAAAAAAACTTTTAAATATAATAATAATAATTAAATAAATAATAATAAATAAAATAAATAAATATAATAATAAATAAAATAATAAAAACAAATAATAATTTAAATAAATATAATAAATAATAATAATAAATATAATAAATAAAATTAAATAAATAAAATAAATATAATATCTTATAGAGTTATTATGTGAATTAAATGGGTGAATAAATGTTAAAGTACTTTGTAAACCATGTAATGCATAATATTTGTAATCCATAGCCCAACACTTTCCATACTCTCCTCATTAGATTCTGGATGCTGGTTATGGATATGGTCTGATTCTGGAGGATGAATACAAAAGGTAATTTTTTTCTTTGGCTCTTTGATTCCAGTTGGAGTACTACAGGAAAATCTCAAAATAGATTCCCAGTACAAGCTATACTATATATAGCTTGTATCTATATTTCCCCAATTTTGATCCACCAAGTTTTCCAGTCTTGGATGGAGATTCAGGGGAAAATTGGCTTTGGGTCATTATTTCACCACAGAAAAAGCAAAAGATACAAAGCATTCATAGCAACACACTTAGTAATATATTCCTAAAATATAGGAATACTAAGAACATCAAAATAGCCCATTTGCTATCCCATCAATGAAGTGGAATTTTTTGCCTTCAAGGCAACATACTGATATTACTATTAAATCCTTCTCCTTCTCCCGCCCCCCCAACCCAGCCCCAGGATCTTAGTGCTGTTCTGTAGTTTACACTTTCTTTGGAAGGTAAATAAACTTGGGGGGTTGTCTAACAAGTAATATTCTTTCTAGTAGACCACTGTAGTCTAAATAATTCACTTACTTTGTCCTTAAAATAGGATGCTGTGTAGGAACTCTGTGGATTATCTCTTTCTTTCTTTAAGGGGCATGTTGCTTCTGGAAATCTTTTTATCTATGTAAGTCATATCAAGTCAAAAAGCATTCACTAAATACCTGCTATGTGTCAGACACAGTGTTAACTTCTGTGGGTACAAAGAAAGGCAGAAAATAGTGTTTGCTTTCAAGGAGTTCATGGCCTAATGGGAGAGATGACATGTAAAAAAGTATGTTCAAAGAAGACATATGTAGAAAATTTCAAAGGGAAGGCACTAAGATTAAGGAGGATGGGAAAAAGTTTCTTGTAGAATCTGGGACTTTACTGGGACTTAAAGGAAGCCAGGTAGTCTGGGACACAGATAAAATAAAGAGGCAGAGAAGAAAAGTTCAGTGCTCAAACTTTTAAATTAGGAGTTACCCACAAGGCAATTCTAAAGGACTACTCAAGTCAAGTGAACATGCACATGTCTGCATCTGCCATGTGCTTCTGCTACAAGTTGTCATTAAGTGCTTTTGGAATGGAAAGAAATTCCCTTCCTTCTTTAACAAATTGTGGAAGACAGCAAAAAAGAGAAAAGGTAAAGAAAAAGTTCTCAAAAGAGAGGCAAATCAGTTGCTTTTATAGACCATGGAAAAAGATGGCCTGAATCTCATTTGCCCTCTCATCAGGAAGCAGTTCCAGCCTCTGAAACCTAGTCTAGAGGGCCATATGTATAGATATGGTCACTTTCGAGGTATTCCTTACCTTTTTCCAAAAGATGTATGCCCAAGAATCTTATCATGTCTACTGGATGACTCATTAAATTGATGAATGATTCCCTTGATCACTTCTTACATATTAATTTCAATCTATATTTATATTATGTGCAATTTTAATGTTATAAGAGATAGGAAGCATGGCACAGAAAATAGAATACTGGATTTGGATTTAAAAAGATCATCATTTGAATTTCACTTCTACATAACCATAGGCAAGTCATTTAACACCTCCCAGCCTCAGTTTCCTCATCTAAAAAATAGGAATGATAATATCTATGGTATTTATCTCATGGAATTACTATAAAGATCAAATGAAATAATGTATTTAAAGAATTTTGCAAATAATTAAGTGCTATATAATTGTCAATTATTATTATGATGTTTATAATTGTGAATCACTAAGGAAAAAAGAAAAAGTAACTGTAGGAGAAATATGAGCATGTAAATTATTAACTTGAGAGGACAGGACTATCTAAATTATTGAGAGTAGCAGAATATTTGAATATAAAAATGTAATAATAAAACTGGGGGCTATCACCCATAGGTCAGTGATCTAAAACAGCTAGGTGGCACTGTGTATACAGAATTGGGTTGGGAGTCAGGATACTGTGAGTTCAAATCCAGCCTTAAGTAGTTAGCAGTTCTGTGATCCCAGGCACTTAAACTATCTGCCACAGTTTCCTCAACTGTAAAATGGGGATGATAATAGTAATGTCCTTCCAGGCTTTTTGAGATTATCAATTGAGACAATATTTGTAAAAACATTTACTGTAGTACCTGGCATATAGTAGGTATTTAATAAATGCTTGCTCCTTTTCTCTTTTCTCTTTAACATTCAAAAAGGCTACTACTTTGTCTCTCAGTCAGCTAATCCTTCAGTGTGTATATGTGGATATATGTTATGCATGTGTACGTGTGCAGTATGTATGTATATAGACTCTTAGAAGAGAATGACGCCTTCTATATTTAGTGGTGATTATCACCAACATGGAAATGAAGGAATTAGTGACACAATAAAAACTCAAATTGCTTGGCAACAGTATTTAGGTCCCATTAGGTAGATTTGTAACTGCTTCCAGAGGAATAAACTCCTGTGTCATTAGATAACAAGGAAAGAAATAGGTTATTTTCTTTTTGAAAGGTATGAAAGCCTCCAATTGCCTGATGTATTTGCTTAGTAGATTATTTTCTGTCATCTCAGTTAATTGAATTTCATCCCTTGCTCTTCGAATGCTTTCCTCTCACAGAAGGTTAGAAAGTTCAGAAGAGTCACATTTTAAACCATGTCCATTTAAAGCAGAAATCAGCTATATCTATATGAAGTGTGCTTTGGGAGGGAATTGAGAAACCCAAATCTCTAGCATAACTGCTTCCTCTCCCTTGCCATTATATCAGAATAGTTTGGCATTTAAGTAATGTTTTGTAAGTCATCTTTGCAACCTGGCACCCAATCTAGACATTTTAATGAGGAATTCAGTTATTTATGGTGCTATCCATTTTCCGTTTGGAAATCCTATGAAAGCTTGCCCTGGTATAAAGTTGTATTTCCAAATCAAATATGAAACCTAGAATTTAGTTGTGGTTTCAATAAGAATTTGATTTATTATATATTTGGCAGGAACAAGCTTTCAGTATCAGTGAAATATCACCTGATTAGACATTTGTCCCTATCCTACTCATTCTTTTAAGTATTTCCAGATTCATATATGTGTGTATACATATATATTTACACACAACTCACATATATATGTATATATATGCCATAATACATACATTATATATATATACAAATATATAATCTAAATATATGAATAATATTAAGAAAAACAATATAACCATCTCTACCCCCACAAAATTTAAATATTTGTCAAAATACCTAATAAAAAATTTGGATGGATACTCAAAATTTCCTAACATTTGGGCTTTGGAACACCTAGACCTAAATGTTCTTTACGACAGGGTCCTTACAACTTTTTTCTGGTCCTTCATAAATCCATTTATCTTTTAAGTTAGTTGAAATTGTCTTACTTACCTGCCTTGGTTAGGCAACTATGTGACATAGTGAATAATGTGTTTCCTAGAATCAGAAAGATCTGAATTTAAATTGAGCCTCAGACACTAGCTGTGAGCAAGTAATTTAACCCTGTTTGCCTCTGTTTCTTCATCTGTAAAATGAGCTGGAAAAGGAAATGACAAATCTCTCCAGCATCTTTGCCAAGAAATGTTCAAATGGAGTCACAAAAGGTTGGGCATAACTGAAATTATTGAAAAATAGCCACGACCTTTGGTTATACCTCTTAATGTAATGATAATCTCTGGAACCATAACCTGGTCTCTAAAAAGCACCTGTGAGTTATGGTTCATTTGAAGAAAGTAAACAAAAGATGTCATTATTGCTGAGAATAATAGGTACAGACTTTGGTCTTATGGTACAAATACTTTGTCATTGCTCACCAGATACAGACCCTGGTTTTAAAAACAAAATGAAATCTAAGCCAACTCTTTTCCACTTCAAAGCTCCAAGAGGGAACTGAGTTTTTCTTCTATTCAACACTAAACACTACAGTCTTCAGAGACTTTGCTAAGATTGGGAGTTCAGATATGACATGGTTCCTGCCTTTGTGGATCTTATAGTCCAATACAGATAACATGATAATGCATAATATGCAACAACATATAATAATACACTTCTCATTTGGCTGTACTACTTTGAGACTTCTCTGAGTTTAATACCATGTCTGAAGAAGCTCACTATTGGAAAAACCTCATAATCCTGATGGAAAAACCTCATAATCCTGAAAAATCTCCTCATCCGTGTTACTCAACCCCATCACCCTCTCATTGGAGAGTGGAACCATGAGCTTCCCTCTCATTGGAAAGTAGAACCATAGCTTTAAAACTGCCATTTAAAAAAAGGCAAGCTTAGTCACTTCCTCATTCCTCACCTGGCCACACTAATTTGGGGTTTTTCTAACTTCTCCGCCATGCTTCTTCATTGGAAATTATCCCTCTTCCCTTCCAGAGAGTTTAAAAGTCAGAAATGAAAGGAAACTTTGTTCCAAGTATATATAGGCAATAGTCAATGTAAGAAGATAAACTTGAGAGGGGGAAGGTTACGGAAAAGAAAGGTAATGTAGGGCAGTTAGGCAAGGCAGTAAATTGCATAAAGAAAAACAATGTACAATAAACCTGAAAAGATAGACTAGAATCACAATACCATTTTGAGAGGTTTGTCTTTGATCATGAAAAGATAGTAGAAAATCACTGGATGCTTTCAGGCAAAGGATTAACCTGATCAGTAAACATGGTTGGTATCCTGTGCCTTAGAAACATCACTGGGGCAGTTGTGCAGAGAATGTATTGTTATGGAGAGAGACTTGATCCAGAAACATTAATGGGAGGCTATTATAGTAGTGTAGATCAGAGGTGATGGGTTACGTGGAAACTATGTGAAGAGATATGAGACATGTGGTGGTAAAATAATACTGTAATATTCATATAAGGCAATACTTGGCAAGTGATTTAATATATATGTTGGGAAGAGAGAAGAGTCATGGATGAATCTAAAGTCACAAACTAGGTTCCTGGAACGATAGTGACCAAATGGGAACTAAAGAAGAAGGGTGAATTGTTTGGGGAGAAAGATAATGAATTTATTTTGGAACTTGTGTTTATGTACCTACAGGATATTCAGTTGGAAATGTCCAAGAGGCAGTTGATGATGGCTACCTGAAGATCAAGGAAGAGACTAAGGCTGGAAATATACATATACATATACATATACATATATATGTATATAACAAAATCAAATGAATGTTTTAAAGGATGGATAAAACATAGGTGTATTGGTAGAGATAGCAAAGAAGAAGGTGATATATTGATCAGGAGAGAGAGAGACACAGACACAGACACAGAGAGGAAGAAAAAACAGAAAGAGAGAGAGAGAGAGCAAAGAAGAAAGAGAGAGATGGAGGGAGACAGAAAGGAATACAGAGACAGAGAAAAGACATTGAGACATACACAGATAGACAAAGAGAGAATTTTAATGGGATAAGCTTAGAGAAGTTGAAGGATGCAAATAGAAAGATTAACTTTAGCAAGGAAAAAACGATATCATTTTCTGCCATTGGAGCCAAGGAGAAGGGAATTTATGAAGATGTAAATACAGAAACTTGTGAGAGATGATCTTAAATTTCTCAAAAAGGTGGGGGTAAGTCATCTATTGAGAGTAAGGAGGGTAAAGGGAACATCAGGAGTTTGGGGGGAAGATATGTAATAGGCAGGTGCGGAACAGTGTAGCAGGGAAGTATGAGAAAAGAAACTTCTTAGCATTGGAGGTCTGACTGAAATCTTTGAGAAAAAGCTACTTTCTTAACTTCCATAATATGGGCAAAGTATGAGAATCAGGATAAAGGGGAGTTTGTTAAGAGTAGAAGGGATAGTGGAAGAGGAGGATAGAAAAGGATAGGGACTGGAGCAAAGTAGGTTTGAGTTGAATAGGAATGAAAGTATAAGAAGGGGTAGTCAGGAAAGAGAATTTCCTGTCCTGAAAGGGTGTCTCTGAATCAGAGGGATTAGAGAGCCAAGTGGTAGAAATTTGCAAGAGATAGAATCAAGTTTGGAGAAGCTGGTAGATTAAATATGTCAGTGGTTAAGATCTATAAGGCTAAACATTTAAGACCTTCTACATTATGATTCCAACTTACCTTTCTAGCATAACTGAACAATGGGAGGGTTTTTCCTATTCCTAATTTTATTTTCTATGTGGAAAGAGCTTATTTCCACAATAAACCATTGTGATTGCATTAATACCTTTTTGCCTGATATAAACTCTAAAAAAACAGTAAATAAAGAGACCATGTAAATCTAAAGGCTTTTATATTGTCACTAGGTTAATAGTTGGAATGTGGCCGATGAATTCTCTAGCCCCAGTAGGAGAAATGAAAAGGACAGGATGGAGACAGATGAAACCTGGCTGAGATTTAGCTTCAGTTCTTCCAGGTTAAAAAAAGGAGGGAAAAGAAAAGATCCAGTACTGTTCACAGTCAGCTATCAGTGTTAAAAGTGACTCTTCATTTGCTATTAAGGCATCACCTCCCTGATGTTATTGTCATCTTCGAGAACAAGTGAACCACACAGTAACAAGTGTCTACCACACAGTAAACATGTAATCAGTAATTTATCTATGTATTTTTTATCTATATTTATCTATATCTTTCTTTCTTTCTATCTATCATCTGCTTTCTACTTTATCATTTGAAGACAAAGATTTGTTTCAACTCTGAAAATCTTTGATTTTCTAATTTAAATGTCTTCAATAGTATCAATTATTATTTAAAACAAGAAAGCAACTAAAACAAAAAGCAACAGTCTTGTCTAGTTAACTGCTTCCATAAGAGCAACACTTATGTATAAGTTCCTGGGCATGTGTATGGTGGGGTACAAAGAAAATGAACTCTGCTTTCAGGAGCTCACATTCTAGTTGGAAAGACCAAATATAAATAAATGTGAAGATATTATTTTAGAATTTAATTATCTTCCCTTCCACTTCCAAATTTAATCCTCATGTTAACCCTGTGTATTGATTCTAAGAGTTATTAAGGGCCATGTCAGAAATCAAATGATATAAATGTTATCATCTATTAATATAAAATTTGTTATATTTATCTTATTGAAATCTGGAAAATTAGTAAATTTACTAACATAATATTCATTTTATTATCATCAATCTTTTTTTACATTCTCCTTTAAAAATATTCAGGTTGTTTATAAATCACTATAAATTTTGCCTTATTTCTCACATCTGTATCATTTAAATTTCATATTGATCAATGCTCCAGAAATTTTTATTCTTAAATGAAAGGCATTCATTACTTCTAAAAGTGGAAAACTCCTGACTTTGATTGTTTTGTTTTACATTGGCAGAAACTGAGGCTTAGATAAGTTATAATTTGCTCAAGGTCACACAAGAGCCATATATTATGTATCCCATGCTTTGCCTCCCTTTATCACCATTGTCTCATGAAAAGGAAGCCATTATCTTAAAACGAAAAATTGGCACTAGAAAAATAAGGCTTAGTCAATAATGTTATATTCCAGTTTTTGTTATAAACACAAATCTCTAAGCAGAGGTATGTTGGTAAACATTTAACATCCACTTTTGTAGAACAAATATGCAGCACCCCCTTTCAAGCTTTATCTCCATTATTAACATTTTCTCCATTAATTTCTAAAGTCTTGGAAATCAACAAAACTAGAATCAATCTCTGATTTATAAGATTTACTGATTTCTGAGTTATAAACACTCACACTGCAATTTTGAGTTGGCTCTGCTGAGCTAGTCTCAGTTAGCTCCTGTACCCTCTTTTTTGTCTATGTTAATGAGATTTCTTTAAAAGCATAGTCTGTATGCAGAACTAACCCGAACCCTAATGACAACATCCAGAATAAATCACATTAGATGACTCAGACAAAATATCTAAATGAATGACTACATATTTTTTCTGTAATCTGGATATTTTGGTGTCTGGAGTTGGAAGGAGTCAAAATGATCAAGTGTGTTAATAGATTTACAACCAGAAGGGAACTTAAAGGTCCAAAGCAGTGCCCTCATTTTACATGGGCATATTCACATGCCCAGAATAGTGAAGTGTTTTCAAGGTCACTGATAGGAGGTGGCAAATCTGGGATTCGAACTCAGAGCCAGTGGGTCTCCATTTCACTGTACCCCATGGCTTCTATTCTTTCTTTCGCAGCTATCTAGCATGAAAACCTGCTCTCAGTAAGGACTCCTAAGTCACTTACCAGCTAGTATGAATTTAATCCAATGTCTTACCTCTTTGAGGAGGAGTTTATATTTGCATATAAACTTATTCTTCTTATGGAATGAAAGGCCCTTTTCCCTGTTAAAATATGGTTAGTTCAGGACAGCTAGATAGCACGGTGGATGAAGCACTGGCCCTAGAGTCAGGAAGACTTGAGTTCAAATCTGACCTCAACACTTATCATTCATTTCCTGGTTGTGTGATCATGGGCAGTTAATCCCAGTTGCATGTATATATGTGTGCATGTAGTGTGTGTGTGTGTGTGTGTGTGTGTGTGTATGTTAGCTCTTTAATGCTATGCAAAAATCATAGGGAAGAAAAGTTAGAAGTACAAAAACTTCATCAGTCACATTAAAAAAAAAGAATCTTATGAAAAGGTACTACAGATTTAATATATATTAAATGATTAAGAAATACATAAACACTGCAACAAATAATGGCCATTTCTGTGACTTCAAGTTGCTGCTCATCCATGCACGGAAGCATGACCAAATTTGGCAGGTTATCACTGATTCCTTGGAAAAAAGCCATGGTGGGACGGGTTAAGGGTGAATTGTTCAAGCTAGCCCTCCTCTGCCACAGCTCCTAGTGAACTAGGAGATAGACAATAAATATGGTATTTTACCTTGAAAAAGACCTAAAATTTGCTTGTAGAAGTGGAAACTGGAGCTTGTGAATAATTGTGAAATAGTTCTGTTTTCTGCATTCTCCATTTCTCTCAAAAATCTTATGGAAGCAAACTTTTAAGTATACTCAAAATGTTCCCTAACATATTAATTGCCTTGGAACAAATCCACAATTTTTGAAACATAGTTTATAACAGAAATGACTAATTTTAAGCAGCAATGAACTGGTAGGGAGGCATGGTGGGAGGGGGAGAGGAGGAGGTAGGGTTCAGGTATACCTGAAATTGCATATCCCAAGCCACCATTTAGTCTGCCTAAAGATAAGGCCAGTCCTGGCTTTGGATATCCAGTCTAAGTCAATACCAACTAAGTCAAAACACCCACAGGGCACAAGGCATATTTACTGACTTGTCATCACAAAACCGAAGGCGAAATAACAGAGTGTCAGCCAGTCAATGAAGAAGAGACTGGGAAGACTGACAGATTAGCTCCCCTTATCTCCCTGAATCAGCTCACACTGCTGGCTGAATTGAAGGTCAATATCTTCTGATTCTCCTGTGGTAAGCAGGTGTCTGGAGAGTATAGATTTTCTGCTATGTAAGCTCCACTATCCTTCATTGTTGGCCTACATAGGGCCAATTTCAAAACCGTCAAAACATATTATAGAAAGCCTGCTCAGAACAAAACCCTACATACAGCCTTTCTAGGATTTTTGGTTGACATCTCTCAGTTGTTCACTCCCCCCTCCCTTTCCCCCTCAGTTCTCCCTTCATCTCCTGATGACAGTACTCCCTAGCTATTTGGGTAGCAATATAACCAAGATACAAACTAAGATACTGTCCCTAGGATACATTAAAAATATCAACTTCTCTGCCCCTTTGCTTCGGTTATTCTAAAAAATGGTTAGTAGTAGGTGATTCCCACTCTGTCTCCATTGCCTATCAGTTTAGCATTATTGTTTTCATAGTCAAGGGTATTCGCATGCACAAAAGTCCCTGTTCTGAGGGCATTTACTCTTAGGCATTTTTTTTTTGTATCAAAAAAGTACTAATTTCACCTTTAAGATCTAATTTTCCTATAAAAAGGAAATTCTCTGGTGGTTTTATATTACATAATAATACTGATTATTAGAAGAATCAGATTTGAGTCAGTTTAAGAAGCACAGAAGAAAGTACTATATAAATGTTGGCTAGGATTATGAATTTTTTTATTGTTATTGCAAATAATGATGAGCTTATGAGGAGGTGGAAAAGAGATGTAACTATTTAATATATTTTGAGGAGGGCCAAGGAGGACCTCCATTACAAAATCTTTCCTCCAGATCCTGGTATAAAAATTTCTACCAATAGAGTCTTCTCTTTGAATCTTGAAGAAGTTTTCATTTGTGGAAGATGGTTAAAAAGATGCTATCTGAGAATGAGATGTGTTTTCAAGGTATAGATTAAAATATAAAAATGATAGATTTCTAGTCCCCTTGGGATATAGCATACCCTAACAAAAGTTGACAAGAATGTATTTTCTTGGTAACTTGATTATAAAATCAAAACAGTTTTAAAACTGGCTTTAAAATCCTCCATAATCTAGCTCTTCATATTTTGCAGTATTATGCCTTCCTCCTCTCCATGTGCTCTGTAATATATTGACACTAGCCTCTTATTTATTCTTCATATAAAACATTCCATTTCCTGAATCTAAATCTTTTTACTGGTATTGCCCCATGCCCAGAACTCCTTCTTATTCTTCATCTCAACTTTACTGGCTTGCTTGATTCTCCTCAGATCATATTGAATATCATCTATTTATTTGTGTATGGGTTGAAATCATCTCTATGCTAATCATTCACAATTAAAACTCTTTGAAAGCAGGAAGTATTTAACTTTAAAAAAATTTTGTATTCTTAGCACCTAGCACCATGACCAGCATGCAGTAGATACTCGAAGGGGGAAGAGGATTGAATTTGCAAAACTACAGACCATTGAGCTTAGATTTAATTCCTGGGGAAATTCTGAATGTATTATTAAAGAGATGTTTATTGTAAATCTAAAAAAGGAAACAGTTATGACAAAAGTAGTATTGCTTCTTAAAGAAGAGATCATGTAAAACTGATATTTCTTTTTTTGATTAAGTTGCTAAATTGGCATATCAGGAAATGCTATAGATATAGTTGGCCTATATTTTAAGCAAAATATTCATTAAAATTTCTTATTCTGTACTATCTTTCTTTTCATCTTGCATAAAATGACTAATATGGAAACATTTTATATGATTGCACATGTATAATCTATATCAGAGTGCATACTGTCTCAGGAGGGGGAAGGGAACAGAAGTAGAAATAGAATTTTGAACTTAAAACATTAAGAAAAAAACAACAAATGTTAAAATTTGTTTTTACATGTAACTAGGGGGAGAATAAATATTATCTCATGCTCATTTGATAAGATGAAATTTAATAGGGATAAATATAATTTCTTACATTTTAGGTTTTTAATGAACTTTCACAAATATCAAATTAAGACAATGTCACTAGATAGAAATTTATCTGGAAAAAATGCTGGGAGTTTTAGTGGCCTACAAATTCAGTATGACTCCATAGTGTAATATAGCACCAAGAAAGTTAATATTGCATCAAGGGAAATAATATCCCATTCATAAGAAGCCATCATCCTGCTATATATTCAACCCTGGTTAGATTATATTTTGAATATTGTGTTCAGTTTTGGCCATCCCACTTTAAAAAGTGATTAATAAATGGTAAAGTATATAAAGGAAGGCAATCAGCATAGTTTAGAGATTTGACCTCATACCATGCGAGGAGAAGATTTTTTTGTGAGGAGAGGTGAGGCATGATAAAGGGTATCAAGTGGAAAAGAGATTGAATCAATACACAGAATTGGGAACAATGGATAGGATTTATAAGGAGACAAATCTAAGGTCTATGTTAAGAAAATTTTCCTACAAATAAAGCTAAGCCCAAATGGAATAGATTGTTTTGAGAGGCAGTGGATTTCCCTCTCCTTACAGATCTTCAGGAAAAAGAATGGGTGACTGCTTGTTGGGTATGTTACTAAATAAAGTTTTTCTCATCATGATTTGAACTAGGTGGTCACAGATATCCCTTCCAATTATGAAATCAAATTCATTTCAAAGCATTTGTAGGCACTAAGAAAGACACAGTTTGGAAACTGTAGGCAGGATGATTCCTGACTTTTTAGAACACATACTCTAGTAGAAGATGAAGCATAAATACAGATAATTCCAATACACAATATTAAATGACAAGTACATAAAAGAGGGGCAAACATTGTGATAGGAAATCTGAGGAGAAAGATTGTTACTGATGGGGAGGGATGATAGCAGTGTCCTGGAGATGACAGTTGACACAGAATTTACAAAATGGGTGGGAATTCAAAAGGTGAAGAAGGGCATGAAGAATACCCAGTAATAGAAAACAGGTTGCAAAACTGCAAGGAGAGGTAAGGGGGACTTCAATAATTCCTTATTAAAATGCAAATATCTCAGGGAGGGACAAATGTTTTAAGCCATTATCTTTTAACATTTGAAAAGAAATTATGATGTCTAGTTAAGATCCTTTTGGAAAAGCAATAGTTGTTAGATATATAATTGGAAATGGAACAGGTAATTTAAAAATAGAAGAAGGACCTAGGGGTCACAAGAAACTCTAACATTTGAACTTGACAATGGGGAGCTCTGGGGGTAAATGTTGGGAAAATTTGTTCACTTACAATTGTGAATGCTCATTGCTTCAGTGCCTGTACTCCATTAACAACTTATTACATAATGCAATGAACAGTCTCAAAAGTGTAACTACTAATATCATGTATTCTTGGAAAAAATAAATTCTTTATTTTTCCTTATTTCTAAAGTGGCACACAATAGGTAAGTTTAGTATTTAAGGTTGAAACAGGAATCCCTGACAAACACATTCTTTTTTTTTTTTTTTCAAATTCTTATTACATTTCTCAATTATACAAAGTGTAAAATAAAGCAAACTATTTTCAAAACAGCTTAGTAAGAGTATGAAAGAAGGCATTGTACTCTTCAATAGCAGGACTCTGATGAATTTTTCTCCTCTCCTTTCTTAACAGAAGAATCTGCTAGTTTGGATAGTACTGTCATTTCTTTGTTTCACAAGCAAAGACCGGAACAAATATTTTTAATTTCTTGGTAATTCACAATATATGTCATTGTTCACACTATTGGTCTAGTTGCTCTTAAAAATTCCTTTCCCTAAGATTTTTAATCATTAAATAATAATAATAACTCAAGAACATTTCTAACCAGCATCAATAGTTTTGTGGCTTTCATTTGTTGCTTATTGGTGAGAAACTGATAAGTTAAATTCAAATAGAAGGAATGGGTGCTCTTAAGAAAGAAATTTGATGAAGAAACTTAAGTGATTCCGTGAGGAAGAAAAGTGAAAAAACTGTCTAATGAGCCTAATGTGGCTGCACAGGGAACTCATCAATAAACTCATAATTTAGATATCTTTGTACAAATGATGTCCACTCAAGCCATTTTAAATTATTTCCTTGTGGTGTGGAGGTGGTCCTGATTTTTCAAAGGCTAAGTTATGGCAAGTCTTTTCAAGATGATAAGATTTCAAGTAATGCAATGGATTAGAAACAGCTATTTGAAAACCAGACTTATTAATAACAAGTTGGCCATAGGATAATTAATTTTTCTTTTTTTTTCTTTTGGCCACCCTTAAAGACCTTTTACTAGGCTAGGAAGGGTAATGATTTGCTCTGGCAAAAAGTATATCCTTACGATGAAATTACAGAACATTAAGGTATTTGAAACACGTATAAGAGAAGAAAATAAAGACAATCAATTACAAATATATATAAAATAGGACTACAATCTGATTTAAAAAAAAACAGCAACAACAAAAACAATGCCAGGAATTCTAAATTCCAAATTGAACTGAGGCTTGCAATGAATTTTAAGGACAACAAAAGTATACTTTAAGCTCTGCTTGAAGGAAGAAGGTAAGTAGAAGATACAATAAAGTACAGGACCATTGCTTGGGGACAGATGAAAAGTTCACAATGGTCAAAAGAGAGAAAGCAGAACAACTATTTTGCTTCTATTTTCTCTACTGAGAATGATCCTTAGACTGGAAAGTATTGAACAAAAAATGTAAAGAGCAAATTGAACTCAAGATAAGTGAGATGATAGTAAGTACTTAACAATGAGTCAAGTCACCAGTCACAGCGTGCTGAAAAAAAATTTGTAAAAGTGATTTTGAGCCATATTTTTGAAAACCCTAGAAAACAGGAGAATAGTAAAGGAAGAGATAGTTAACTGTGGTTCTTGTGTTTAAAAAGAAGAAACCATTAACTGATGAACTTCATTTTCATTCATGGCAAAATTCTAGAACCTAGTATTGAAAAGATGATTGGGGATTACTTAAAAAGGAAAAGAGTAAAAACTCTAATGCAATTCAAATTCAGTCTCACTTAATAACTAGCTGTATAACCCTGGATAAGTCATTTGGCAAATGACTTATGAAGTAACCTCAGTGTCCTTTATTATAAAATAGGGGTAAAAATAGTACCTATCTCATAGGGATAAAATGAATTTCAAATGAGATATTCATTAAAAAAAAAAACTCTTAGCACAATGCCTGGCAGATAGTAGGTGGTACATAAATACTTATTTCCTTTCCTTCCCAACTACAAACCACCATGAGTTTATCCTAACAGTTGGTCATGGCAGATGAAACTATTTTTAGTGGGGAGGGACAGTTTTGTTAGACATACAGGGGAATGCCTGCATATATAATATATATTATAATATATGACATATTATAATAATATAAATATGCATCTGGAATTCAACAAGGTATTTAATAACCTCTCACATTACAGATAGATTTATGTTCAGAATATGGTTATATTTTATGTTTTATGTTCAATGATTTGTGTTCAGAACTGGTAAAACCATATGACTTACAGAATTTTGGAGTTTGAATAGAGCCCAAAGACTGAACGAAAATCTCCTCTACAATGGATTCAATAAATAGTCATCTAGTCAGTACCTAAAGCCCTTGAATAAAGAAAAAACCTTCTCAGGCAGCTCAATACATTTTATAATAGTTCTAATTGTTGGACAGTTTTCTTAAAATCAAGATAAGCATTCTTCCAGCTTCCTTTTCTGTTTTACTTTCTCTTTTCTAAACAGCAACAGTTCTGGAGCTAAAAGTTCCAGCTTCCTTAGCTGATGTTTTCTGCTCATTGAAAAAGTTCAACTTCCACTATAGAGAAACCACCAAGTCAAGTGTGATCCAGAACCATAGTATTTAAACTTCTTTTTATTGCCAATACTTCAGGGTGGAAATACCTGTAACTAGGGGTTGAAACACATGGGCACCTCCTAGTAGAGATGAGAGAAGCCCAAGTTTTCCCTGGTAAGGACAGAAGATACAGAGCCCAATAAAAATTTGATAAACTAGAACAAAAGTCTATATCTAATAAGAAAATAATAACAATTATGATAAAAATACCTAACATTTGGAAAATGTTTTATGTTTATCATTTTATTCAATGATGAGATTTAATAGCAATAAATAGAAAGTCCTGTAGTTGGATTTTAAAAAGCAAAAGGATGAAGTGAGAGAGATACTTAGATAATTCATATGAAAAAGATGTGGGATTTCTAATGTGTTGCAGGCTCAACATGAGTCAATAAACATTGTAGAATGTGGCTGCTCAAATAGCAAACACTATCTTGGGCTGCATTAACCTTGCAATTGGATCCAAAAGAAGGGATGTGATAATCCTATTGTACTCTATCACATTTTGAATGCTGTGTTCAGTATTTTTTTTCCTGCAACACTGACAAATTGGAATTTGACCAGGTGTGAGTGACCAGGCTTTGAGAGGACTCAAAGCCATGTCTTGCAAGGCTTGGGTGAAGAAAATAGGGATGTTTAGCCTGGAGAAGAGAGAGCTGTTTTCAAGTATTTCTAGTATGTGGGAAAAGGGATTATTGTTGTTTTTCTTGGCAGCAAAGTAGCAATGGATAGCTGCAAAAATGCAGATTTCTGCCCAATAAAAGGAAACATTTCTCAATGAACTCTACCTTTTCCAAAAGTATTATGGATATTGAGTTCCCCACCTCATTGGAGGTGTCTAAGAGGAATGGAATGAGCTGATCACCCTATAGGTTATCAGGTGTCTGCCTGATTAATTTTCCCTATATCTTATATCATATATAAAAGGAGGGGTGAAGGGATGAGTTGACATCACATAAGCATTTAAAATGTTTGTTGAATTGAATTGAGGTAAGGTAGAGATAGCTATTGTTCTCTCTAGGATTTCAGATCAACAAGCTGAAAAATACCTCTGAAAAATAAGGTTGATTTTTGATTTTTCTATTAGAAGAGGCTCAAATGTTCTGTGTCTTCTTACACATGATTGTACTCTTACACAGTCAAATCAGTATTTTGGAGTTAACTGAGATTAGGGGAAAGGGAAATTAGGTAAAGCAGGAAACTATTTTGACATTTCTCAAAAGATTTCTGTATTGGTATTGGTAACTTCTGTCTTTAGCAGGAGGTGCCCTATACTTTAACCTCTGGCAAGTGGGCCCACCCTGAAGAACTGACAATAAAAATTGTTGAATGATGTGTTTCTAGGTCACATATGACTCAGGAGATCTCTATATCATGGGAATTAAACTTTTCAATGTGTACAGGCAGAAACTGAAATGTAGGAGATTAAATAAGAGATGATATTGCAGAGCACTTGCACGAAAGAGGACCTGGAGAAAGATGGCAGTTATCTGAAAGGATAAAGAAATGGTCTGGATAAGAAATGTTGTGAAGAGAGTAATAATTGGGGAGAGAGAATTGACAAAAATAAGAAATTGATTAGATATAGACAGTCAGGCAGAGGAAAGAGTCAAGGATGACTCTTATGTCATGAACCTCAAATACTGGAGGAATGATAGTGTCCTTAACAAAAACAGAGAAGTTGGAAGGGCTAATTTAGGGTATGTGGATAGCAAGTTCCGTTTTGAAAACTTTTGATTTAGAATGCCTATGGAACATTCAGATAGACATATCCATCAAGAAGTTGATAATATAGAACTGGAATTCAGGAGAGACATGAGGGATGGATATATAGACTTGGGAATAAAAATGATAACTGAATCTATGGAAATTGAGGAACTCACCTAGAGAGTATAGAGAAAAAAAAAAGATGACCCAGCATAGAGTAGTATTTAAGATAGGGCAACTAAGACTTTACATTAAATTAAAAAGGGTTTGCACAAACAAAGCTAATGCAACCAAGATTAGAAGGAAAGCAGAAACAAATCTGGGAAACAATTTTTATAGCCATTATTTCTGATAAAGATCTCATTTATCAAATATTTAGGAAAGCAGAGTCAAATTTATAAGAATACAAGCCACTCCCCAATTGATAAATGGTCAAAGGATATGAACAGACATTTTCAGATAAAGATGTTAAACCTATCTATAGTTATATAAAAATGCTCTAAATCATTCTTGATTAGAGAAATGCAAATTAAAACAACTCTGAGGTACCACTTTATACCTATCAGATTGGCTAATGTGAAAGAA
Source organism: Sarcophilus harrisii (assembly GCF_902635505.1). NCBI lineage: Eukaryota > Metazoa > Chordata > Mammalia > Dasyuromorphia > Dasyuridae > Sarcophilus > Sarcophilus harrisii. The sequence continues at coordinate 149,488,888 of NC_045427.1, forward strand.
AAGGAAAATGTTAAATGTTGAAGGGGTTGTGGGGAAATTGGGATATTATTGATGGTGCAATTACAAACTGATTCAAACATTCTGGTGAACAATTTGGAACTATGTCCAAAAGAGTAATCAAACTATGTATGATCTTTGACCCAGCAATACCTCAATGAGATCTGTATTCCAAAGAGATCATTTAAAAAAAGAGGGAAAGGACCCAAATGTATAAAAATATTTACAGACAGCAGCTCTTTTTTGTGGCAAAAAATTGGAAATTGTGGGTATGCCCGTCATTTGGGGAATAGATGAATAAGTTGTGGTATATGTTGGTGATGGAATACTATTGTACCAAAAGAAATAATAAATGGGTGGATTTCAGAAAAACCTGGAAAGATTTACATGAACTGATGCAGAATAAAATGAGAAAAATATTACAGCAATATTATGTAATGAATAACCATGAATAACTTAGCTATTCTCAGGAATACAATGATCCAATGATCCAAAGGATTCGTGATAAAAAAAATGCTATCTGCTTCTAGAGAAAGAACTTATATTATATGAATATTTTACATGATTGCACATGTATAGCCTGTATCAAATTATTTATCATCTTAGGGAAGGAAGAGAGGAGGGAAAGAGAGATGAAATTAGAAACTCAAAATTTTTAAAATGTTAAAAATTGTTTTTGCATGTAATTAGAGGGAAATAAAATATTACATTGAAAAGAAGCTTTTGCTATATCACTTGACATATTTCATGTACAGACACATGTTGGTGTGGAAGGGAAGTGTAGGAGGGCTCAGACAGTGTTATTTGTGAAATATTTGTCCTGGAGATGCCTTTGTTATCAGCCACAGTAGCAGTCCAGAGAAGTTCTAATGCTCCCCTTTTATCCCTAGTGCTTTCTTCCCTCAGATATTATATATGTGGTGTGCATAAACAAACAAACCATAGTTTTTCCTTGTTTCCTCCTTTAGAATATGAACTCCTTGAGGGCAGGGCCTTATTTTTGCTTTTCGTATCCCTAGTATTTAGCACATAATAAACATAGGAAATGTTTCTTGTTTGATCAACTAACAGAGAAAAAGATTCTCTAGGCTTTAATTGACCTCTCTTGTCCATCAAGTAGCAGAGTAGCCCATAAGTTCTTGATGTCTGTCAATCAGAAAAATAAAACTCCCTCACAGATAAGGTGGCCTCAGCCACATCCAAGAGAGATAATCGAAGCATTCTGTTAAGCACCTTTAGAAGCTTATTTTCCTTTCCTCTGCTCCTTCACAGGGTTGAAAACTTAGAACCAGAGTCAGTTGGCCTTGGGGAATTATAGAAACATAAAGCAAGTCTGCATCTTGAGTAAATTAGGCAAGCAAGTATTTTGACTTCTCTCCCTGTCCTCCCAGCAGGCTCAACAGGTTGTCACTAAGACACAATTGTCGGGTAGGTTGCTGTTTAATAATCTCCCTGGGATCCGAGCATTAAACAATGGGGACCACCTGGGAGAGGTACAAGTTGTGCCTTCAAGACAGACCCAAAAGGCTTTAGTTGGTGGGACCGCTGCGCACCATATGCCACCATTAATCCTACATTTGAATCCCGGGGCAGAGAATAGGACATGGCCAGACTCCCGGCAAAGGCTTAACTCTCCCCAGATAATTCTGAGAACCAGCTTCTGCCAGAGAACCTGCTGTAGAGAGATGGTCTCCCAGAAATGATTGGGCAGTGGGGGCTGGGGTGAGGGAGCACTGTAATGGTATAGAATCTGTTATACAACCATACTTAAACCAAACTAAAACCTCACTTAAAATTGAGAGAGAACTCAATGCTATCATTTTAACATTGCCTTTCCCCTCTCACTTTATAAAGAAAAGCAAAGAAAAGAGGTACTAAGATAAAGACAGAATTCTTTAAAAAAAAAAAAAAAAACTTCTGACTGCATTTTGGAGAGCTTGAGGTAGTTCATTAGTGTGTCTTGATCCTAAGTTACATCTTCCCCTCTCCCAATCATACTTTTTTCACAAGTGAAATTCAAACCCAACTTACAGTAATTAATCTCCCTTCCAAATGTGCACAGTTCAGCTCTGGGCAGCTGGCACTCTCAACATGCTCCAAAAATCTTTCTCAGCAAATTAAAAAGATAATCAGGACCTGGAGAGGAGAACCTAATTGAGTAAGAGTTTTTCAGACCCAGCAATTTTAATTATGAAATGTCAAAACCAACACAAGCCTTTGTGTCTGCAGGCTCTCTTCCTTCACAAAATACAACTTCTAAAACAGCTAATTTTGAATATTATTCTCAAGCAGAAGACCTCGACATATTCCAGGAAAATTCTTCTTAATTTATTTGATAGTTAAAGACAAAATGGCAAAAGGTAGAATTTATTTATTTGGGGGGCATTGCCTTCACTAAAGTACTCAGAAGTATTCTTGCTTATAGGACTTAACTGGATTTTTAGTAGACAAAATGAGCTCTATTTATGGGAAGTGTAGTCTGACAAGGATAAAGATTTTCAGGGCTTTGCTCTAGGGCATTTAAATGTAGAGGGCAACAGAATTTATAGTCTTTCCATAGTGTAAAAACATGGAGCTTAGCATGTAATTAGCAAGATTAATTAATTAATTCATTAAAATAGGTAAGAGTAACTTCACTATGTTCTGCAGTCTGTGACTCTTACAAAATGAAATTTTCTTAAATGTTGACTTGAGGGTGTTTTTCTTGCTATTTTCCCTGTTTGTTGAATTTTGTGCAGTTTGCCCTAGGCGTAAAAAATGTTAGTTATGGCTCTAGAGAAAAGGGCTAAGGAGAGGTTGAGGCTACTGGAGGAGTCCCTGACTGTATTTCTCCAATTTTTCCCTTTTTCCTTTGACACTGACTAATAGGGAAATTGCTTGACTGTGTCCTTGAAATGTAAGAGCACATATGTATTGGAGTTGCTCTGCATGTGTGTGTGTGTATGTGTGTGTGTGTGTTGTTTTTTGTTTTGTTGTTTTAATCAGTGGCTTCTACTAAAATTTCATCATCCTCTCCTTAATTATATCAAACATCCTCCCAGGACAATTATAAGAAAGGTAAATTCTCATCAGTCATAGCTGAATGTGATATTTGCTTTTCAGAAAAGTCTGGCCATTAACAAAAATTGATTGCCTGGCCACCCAAGACTACCAAGATAATCAGAGGGTGACTTTGGGGCTGTTTGATTTTAAACACTTTGGAAAAGCCAGCAACATTTTCTGCTTTGGTGAATAACAATTCTCCACCCTGGTATATTAGAATAAATCAGCTCAGTTGGTACTGCATTGTTATAAAGTTCCCAACTATTATAAAATAGTTTCTATCAGAGCAGTTTTCTCCTTAGCCAGTCAAGTGGAATGATCCCTGAAAGCAATCTTGTGTGGAAGAAATGCTCTTGGTTTTCTCACTTCAAGTTCCTTGCATCATCATAAATTTGTGCTAAAAAGCCTGATGATTTGGGGAGTGTTGTTTTCAAATGATAAAGAAAAAGCAACAAAGAGAATGCAACAGTAAACCCTGAAGTAGATGAACGATAAGAAAGAACCTTTTATGTCCTAGACAAAAAAAAGTTACCCAATTTTTTAAAGGAGCTAAGAGCAGATAACTTTTAAAAATATATGAAATGCTACTTCTTCTTTACCCAAATCTTAGAATTTGTGCCTCCTTAAAAGAAATACTGAACATTGACAGGCTCTTGTACTTGAGTAGAAATATTTAGTCTAAGAAATATCTAGGTATCTTAATGTCCTTGGCACCTTGGTGATAGGATAGAGTTCAGGGTCAGGAAGTAGGAAGATCTCAATTTAAATCTGGCTTCAGATACTTACTAGCCATGTGACCCATGTTAACTTGTCTGCCTTGGTTCCCGCATATGTAAAATGGAGATGATAATAGCATTTATGTTTCAGGATTATTGTGAAGATCAAATAAAGTCATATTAAAACTCTTGGCAAGCCTTAAAGTTCCACAAAATTTCAACTATTCTTATTAAAGCTAAACAAATGCCCTGAAAATTCAGTAAACCAAGTGGAAGCAACTTCAGAAGATGGCTTAACTGCTAGAGAGAGCAGGCTTGCCCAGCAAAATAGGGGCAAATACATCTAAGGCTGCTCCTTTCTACTTTCAAGGGATTGATTACGGATGTCACTTTAAAACAAGCAATCAAGCAAACTTACCTGCTGCTTTGAATGAATGAATGAATGAATAAATGAACGTCTTCCCCGCCCCCAACCTCTCACTTCTAGCACTCCTGGATAGCATACAGGAGTCAGGAAGGCCTAAGTTCCTGGAGTCTACTAGCTGTGTAATCTTGAAAAAAATCACTTTATCTCTCTGGCCTCAGTTTCCTCATCTGTATAATAGGGATAATACCTTCAAGTCCCTACTTAAAGAGTTCTTACATTAAAAAAAAAGAGCTTTGTAAGCCTTAAGCATACATAATATAAACAAGAATTGCCCTTAAGTATAATATAAACAGGAATTGTTCTCCATTCATTTATTTATTATAGATTTAGAGACGAAAGGGACTTTAGAAGTTATGTTTTCCTATCACTTTATAAATGAGGAATTAGGAACAGAGAGTCTAAGGGAAATTTGTCCAAACTCACACAGCTCTAGAGTCATATATCAAAATTGAGGTTTTTGACCACAAATCCAGCATTCTTTCCATTACATCAAATTGTCTGCCATAGCAGTAGTAGATGCTGAATAAAAATTTGTGGCACTCTCTTTGCAAGCATACAGTTTCACATACTCAAAGGAGAAATATTCTATTGATCAGTAAAAGAAAACAACTAGAACTCTTAAATAGAGTTTGTAGGAAGTTCTGTTGTCTGTAAATACCCTTCCCCAGAAACCTATCTTTATAACCTCACACTCACAGCTACCTACCAGCCAGGACTCATGACATTCCCTGTCTCTTTTAGCTCCCTCAGCAGCTAGCATTGATTCTACTCACATCCAACTCTCAGCAGCTCCCAGAAGATGGAGGGGTCAGTATGTCTCCCCTTTATCTTTCCTTTTGCAGTTCTCAAAGCTCCCACCAGATGGTATTGGTGCTGTGCTCCCTTCTGGCCTCAGGCATTCCTGGCCCTTTTGCTATGAAAATACACACCACACACACACACACACACACACACACACATACACACCTCTATGGCCCTCTAGCTATACTGTAAAAAAATACTCTGGTGTTTCCCTGTCTTAGCAAAGGTCTTAGCAAAAGATCCCCGGTCCTGTAGAATGAGTTCTCTAGTCCTGAAACCAGAGTGCAGTTTAACAAACATTGATTTACCAGGTGCAAGGCACTAAGGTACATACTGAGTGTACTAAGATGGAAAAAGAAATGCAATCCCTGCCCTCAAAAGTTTATATTCTCTTGGGTTAAATTGCAGGAGGTGGCTTGTAACCTATATACAGATAAGCCAATGGAGACAACATAAAAAGTAAATATAGGGTCAATTGGTTGAAAGGGTAAAGTACTAACAGTGAAGGGAACAGGGTAGACCTTGTCTAAAAGGAAGCACCTGAGCTATCCCTTGAAGGGAACTGGGTATTCCAACTAACAAGGAGATTCCATGTGGAATGCTGGGTTTGAAGAGAAGCAAGAAGGCCATTTTGACTAGCATATGGAGGAATGTGTGAGGAGAAGGAATGAGAAATCAGCCAGGAAAGACAGCTTGGAACCTGGTGGTGAAGGACTTTAAATGCCAAATAGAACTTAGAGACAAAAAAGAGTTATTGGAATTTGTTAAACAGGGATATGATGTGGTTAGATCTGTGCAGTAAGATTTGTCAGGTTGGTAGTGTGAAGAAGGTGGGTTGAAGAAACTTGGTTAAAGAGCTATCAGGAGACTATTGCCATCTATACACAAGCATTATCCTGGGGATCCAGTGAGATAGTTTATGGGAATTATTCAGTATCTCAACAGCCTTGTTATTTCACTGATGTTGGTGTTCCTTCCAAAATCACAGTTGCCATCTAGCCATTTTCTTTGTAATTCTTGTCTATGTTCTCCCATAAATCCTCCCCTGTGGATCTGCTCAAGATCCATTTAGCCTTCTTCTAGGTCAGTCAGTCAGTAAAAATGCATTTATTAAGCATTTATAATATACCAAAACTTGGGAACTTTGGAATCTGTTATGACACATGAGAGATACTGACACAGGACCACCCAGTGTGGCCTCTCTGCATCAAAGAAGGCATTGTGCTCTAGAAGCAAAGCAGAATTTCAATAGCTCCAAAAAAGGTGAAATGTGCACATTTTAGGGACATTTATACTCCAAATGTTCAAGTGGACTATTTGGGCCCAACATGTGAAAGAGTTTTCTAAACTCCTTTTGGTCTGATCAATCACTGTACCTGACATAGTGAGGTCATTTTAGTTTTCTTCATGTATGAAGAACAACAACCAATGGGAGAGGTCATAGCTAAAATTAGGATGCTGACCATGTGAGTGTAGGGAAAGGGACAGAAAAAAAACTGATGAATATTTGGCAACAGATTATATGAAGAATATAAGGTGGAGGGAAAAGTTATGATTGACTTCAAGATGATAAAGTTCAGTGACTAAAAATATGATGGTGTCCTTATCAGAAACAGGGAATTTAGGAATAGGGATAAATTTAGGGAGAAAGACAATGAATTTAGTTTTGAACATGTTTAGCTTGAAATGACTATGGGAGATCCAGATGGAGATGTCCAAAAGGCATTTGATGGTGCAAATTTTACCTCTACTACATATTAAATATTTTACCTTAGGCAAATCACAACTTTAATAGGTTTCACTTTTCTTATCTATGCAAGGAAGGGATTGAACTTTAATTGGTCTTTGAGGTCTTTTCCAGCTTTAACTTTATGATCCTGGGAAATAGGTCTTTCTGAAATATATATATATACATATACTATATTTATATAAATCCAAACATATATATGTGTGTGAGAACGAGATTTAGCTCAAATAGTACTAGACAAGGGAGCTTCTGAGTGAAACTGTGGTTCTTACCAATATCTGGATTCATAGAAGTTTATTCAGGAGTTAAGAACACATCTTGCCCTGCTCATCTCCAATCAGTCCTCTATGACTAATACCAGATTACAGCATCATGCATCCAGTTGCATACCATACCCTGGGTAATAAGCATTATTGAGTTTTTCCAGTGCAGATTGCTAAATGAATCTCTTATGAGTGGCAATGTATATTGTTGAGAAGGTTCTTTACTATTCTAGTGCTTGATACAACCAAGGCAATGCTATCTGCAACAAAGAAAATATGAAAGACTCCATCCTGTATAAGAAATCTCTTTTAAAAAAACTTTTTTATTAAAGCTTTTTTTTATTTTCAAAATGTATGCATAGATAATTTTCAACATTCACCCTTGCAAAATCTTGTGTTCCAGATTCTTCCCTCCCTTTCCCTTTCACCTTCCCCTAGACAGCAAGTAATACAATATATGTTCAACATGTGCACTTCTTCTAGACATATTTCCACAATTATCATGTTGCACAAGAAAAATAAGATAAAAAAATGAAAAAATGAGAAGGAAAACAAAATGTAAGCAGACAACAATAAGAGGTGAAAATATGATGTGATCCATACTTGGTTACCACAGTCCTCTTTCTGGGTGCAGATGTCTCTCTCCATCTCAAGACTATTGAAACTGGCCTGAATTACCTTGCAGTTGAAAAGAGCTACATCCATCAGAACTGATTATCACATAATCTTGCTGTTGTCGTGTATAATGTTCCCCTGGTTCTACTCATTTCACTTAGCTTCAGTTCATGTAAGTTTCTCCAGACCATGCTACTGATCATTTCATCCATCTACCATAACTTATTCAGCCATTCCCCAACTGATGAACATTCATTTGGTTTCCAGTTCCTTGACACTACAAAAAGTGCTTCTAGAAACATTTTTCCACATATGGGTGCTTTTCCCTTTTTCATGATCTCTTTGGGATATAGACCCAGTAGAGACATTGCTAATCAGAAGGTAGGCACAGTTTTATAGCCCTTTGGACATAGTTCCAAACTGCTCTCCAGAATGGTTGGATCATTTCACAACTCCACCAACAATGTATTAGTGTCTCAGTTTTCCCACATCCCCTCCAACATTATATTTTCTTGTCATCTTCGCTAATCTGAGAGATGTGTAGTGGTACCTCAGATTATCTTAATTTGCAAGAAATCTCTTTTTTATGAGAATTTTGTTTAAGATCCTTAACAATAACGGTGAACCCTTTTGTCAAGCATACATCTATTTTGTGCCTCACTTGATAGGGGCAAACAATTATTGAACAAGCTTATCTCTGGGTAAAATCAAGGAATTTTGTGAATATTAGTCTATAAACAGAAGAGAAACTTTAAATTTTGCTCTTTTTACTCCAATATTATTTGCCAATATAAAAATCACAAACACTGAGATTTGGCATTATTTCAGTTCACCTGTGTGACTTTGATGAAATAATTGACTATGGAAAAATGTTTGCAAGATCTTGCTCATTTTTTCCTTCATATGTACCCATAGATGTCCACACACATATTCATCAAGGATACCATTGTTAAGCTATGAGAAAATAAAGAAAGTAAATCATTATGCTTTTCCTCCTATGGTTCAAAAGCTACTGACATCCTCTGCATCCATCAGCATATTGGATAGATTGGACAAGGGCTGCATATGATCAGCAGGCATAAATTAGTTATACTCTATATCACTGAAAGGAGTACCCATATAGATGGGATTTAGTTATCAAAATCATGGTGCTATCCATTACATTTTATTCTTCATGTCTTAAGTTGCTTCATGACCCAAAGTGGGTAAAAAAAAAAATCATCATCTGGAGACTCACCTTTTTGAACTTAGTTAAAATGGTCCTCAGACAAACACAAAGATTATCATTAAAATTTTATTTTAACTCTATTCATCTTGATAGAATGTGCCCAAAATTGATATATATATATGTACATATACATATATATATATATATATATATATATAATAAACTAGAAATACTTTCTCAGTGAAAGACTAGAAATAAGTCTGTCATGACTTGTTTTTAATGATCACTCTGGATCTTTATGTTTCACATTCATAAACTATCCTTTTAATGATGTGTTTTAGAATTTTATCTAGACTCAAAGTAAAAATCAAGATGATCTATGACTTTGGGGAAATCACTTAAGTTGTCTGAGTCTATTTTCTCATTTGTGAAATAAGGATTTTTATCAATTGCCCTGACTACCTTATAGCATTGTCTTGGGGATCTGATGTAATAGTTGGGAGAAATTATTCAGTATCTCCACAGATCTATTATTTCACTGATGTTGGTGTCCCTTCCAATGTTGTAAGTAGCAACTTAGCCATGCTTTCTTGTTTGTTTTTTTTTAACTCTTATCTATATCCTCCCATAAATCCTCCACCATGGATCTGCCTATGAATTTAGTCAGCTTTCTTCTAGATCAGTCAACATGCATTTATTAAGCACTTATAATATTCCTGTCATTGCATGGTCCCTTCCCTCAAAGGGCTAATATTCTATTGAGGGAAACAACCTCTTTTTTGGTTGAGTTTTGAAAGACTCCAAGGAAGCCAGGTAGTAGAGTTTAGAAACAAGAGCATTGCAGTCCTGAGAGACAAAGTGAAGAGGCATAGAGTCAGGAGATGGAGTATTATAGAAGGTATGGCATGGAGATCAGTGTACCCGGTTTAGAGAGTCCTCAGAGGGGAGTATGATATAAAAATACTGGAAAGATAGGAAGAAGCCAAGTTGTGAAATACTTTAAATGCCAAAGGGAAAGTCTTATAATTGATCCTGGAGACCACTTAACATTGTGGGAGTATTCAGTGGACTTCTCAAAATATGTCTCTGTTATTTCTTATTCTTCCTAAATAATGAATGCGAATGGGTCCTCCTTCTTTCTCAGTCAGATATTAATGATCTATTTCATAAGATTCTCTGGTATAATATATCATTTGATTTATTAATCCAACAACAAGCATTTTATTAAGTAGCATCTATGTTCCAATCACTATGTTTAGCATTGATAATACAAAGTCAAAAGTGAAACAGTCTCTTTTTTGTGCAAGGAGCTAGCCTTCTTTCTTTGAGAGAAGCAGAATATATGTGCATACATATAAGAATTTGTAAAACCAATACAAGATCATTGGAAGAGGAGGGTAGAGGCAGTGGGGAGGGTCATTGTTAATGTGACATAATCTGTTTAGGCCAAGAGAATGTGAAAACACTTTATAAATTGCAATGCAAATCTTTTTAATGTTTTTTTAAATAATAATAGCTTTTTGTTTTTCAAAATTCATGCAAAGATAATTTTCAACATCCACCCTTGTGCTCCAAATTTTTCTCCCTCTCTCCTTATCTCCTCCCTCCTTTAGACAGCAAGTAATCCTGAATACAGGTTAAACATGTATAATTCTTCCAAACATATTTCCACATTTATCATGCTGCACAAGAAAAATCAGATCAAAAGAGGAAAAATGAGAAAGGAAAAAACAAGCAAGCAAACAATAACAACAAAATGTGAAAATACTACGTTGTGATGCACATTCAGTTCCCATAATCTTCTCTCTGAATGTAGATGGCTTTTTCTATCACAAGACTATTAGAATTGTCCTGAATCACCTCATTGCTGAAAAAAGTCAAGTCCATCAGAGCTGTTCATCACATAATCTTTTGTTGCTGTATATAATGTTCTCTTGATTCTACTCACTTCACTCAGCATCAGTTCATGTAAGTTTCTCTTAGTCTTTCTGAAATCAGCCTACTGATCATTTCTTATGAAACAATAAAATGCCATACAAACCTAAGAATTATTCACACTGTCTTCAATGGTTTTTTAAGCTTTGTCTTACCTCAATTTTCGTGTGTTTTTGTCATATCTTGACCAATTAAACTATCAGCTCCCTAAAGGGACCATATCCTAATCATCTGTGTAGCTATCATAGAGCTTGATTTGTAGTAGGTAAGAAGCCCTGGAAGCATATACTATGAGGCTCAGCTGAAGGAACCAGAGAACTGTTCCAGTTATTCAGTATCCAGATAAACTACTGGATAAGGTAGTGGAATGATGTTAACTAATTTCAAATGTTTGAAAGTCTTTTATAGAAAATGAATTACTTGTTTTTCTGTGGTCACAAAGGCAGGCCTTAGAGCAGTGGTTAGAACTTTTAAAGAGATAGATTTAGGGCTTGGTGCGGAAGGGAAAAACCAATCCAAACTTGGAGAAGATAGGGGTTTCCTATCTTCACACTTCTTCTTCTTCACAAGTTCTTCATAAAAAGACTGAAAGTCCACTTACTGGAGATGTTGGAGAAGAAATCTTTGGTCAAGTATGAATTGAGCAAGATATTAATAATCCTAAAAAAATAGTATTTGTATAGCACATTAAGATTTGCAAAGCATTTTGTTTATACCATCTTATCTGATCCTCTCAATTACCCTGTGAGACAGGAGCTATATTTCCTATTTGAAAGTGAGGAAACTGAGGCTGAGAGATATGATGGAATTGTCATGCAGTTAGTGTGTGAGGGAGGATTTGAACTCAGATCTCCTTTCTCCAAGTCCAACATTCTGTCCATTGTGTCATCTCTATTATCCTGAATCAAGAAATCAGAATGCACCTCAGAAATGGGATAGACCTCAGAGGTCTTTCAGTTCAACCTGTGACTGACCAAGAATTCTTTATCAATTCACTGAAAACCACTGAAATCCTTTTCATCTCTAAAATTACTCAGTTCTATACAAATATATGGTTGGCTGATAGGAAGGAGAAAGCAGCTGTAGATGGTGAATCATGATATTAGGTTCTTCCAATAAAGATGAATTCAGAACATATCACAGGTATAAATCAAGAGTGTGAAGGAAGAAGAATAAGCAAATGTAAACAAGAACCTAAATGACTTATCCTAGATCCAAGTCAGTGATACAAGTGCCTCAGAGACACTCTGGAGCAGGCATAGAAATATGTATGTAAACCCTTTGAATGTACTTTGCAAATCTCAAAATGCCACTTATGATTTTGAAAAACCTGACCTATCACCTAGGTAAGTATTTTTTGTAGCTTTGAATATGTATCTATCTATATAACAAGAGCTATATATGTGCATAGACTTCCTAAAGCTACCTAGAACTATTTGTACCCCAAAGCCAACAAATTTGTCATCCACTAGTTAAACCTGCTTCATTAGTCCAATTCTCTTAATATGAACAGGGGCTCATAATCAGAGAGAACAGGAATATTATGAGTGGTTGGAATAAAGAAAATATTTAAAATAATAGTCTGTTACAAAATAATCTTTGACCCACAAGGAAAATCTAGTGTAATTCACTCTAGTTTTTGCGCCCATCTGTGGCTGTGGGTTCCACTGCCACTTCTAACTCTCAAAGTGAACATTTTGATGGTCTACCCAAGAATATTATCCTCCACCTTCAATGCCGGGCTGTTCCACACTACTGATAAGCTGGGGGCAAGGGTGAAGGTTAGGGGACAAGTGTGGCAGAGCCAGTCCTTGGGGCTGATGTGTCATTTGCTTTCTGAATGACAACTTGTGCCGGCATTCAGTTCTCCCCGGCTGCCTCACCCCCTGAGAGCACTGGCGCCCACCCAGCTTTGAACAGAGGTTCATTCATAAAAGTGCTTCTGTCTAGTGGTTAGAGTGGGTGGTAGGGTAGGGTGAGAGGGTGTGATGACAGTGTGCCAGGACTTCTTGGTCTCAGCTGCACCAATGACTTACCACGTGACCTCAAGCAAGCCGTTTAACCTCTTGGTGCTCCAGTTAGCCTACCAATTAAACCAGCCCAACAGATAGTGAAAGCACTTACCAGATGATGTTCTATTAGAAATGTTTCTCTATTAGAATGACCCTTTTCAGTATTTTGGAGACAAAGAACAAAAGCATGTGCTTAATGGAGTTTTTAATGGCTTAAAATTCAGAGTTGCTTTGAAAATAGGGGTAGGTCTCATACCCCTGTGCATACAGCATTGGTAAAGCACTTTTAGAGTTGTTTGGTTCACAGGTGCCATATGGATTGAAAGTAAGGGATTTTGATCAGTATAAAATTGCTGGGAGGCCCATTCATAAAAGGTGCTTGAGTTTGCAAGGGTGAAATTTTATTAATAATAATGTCATTATCTCTACCATCTCTTCACCCATCCTCCCCACTCTCCAACACATATCTGAGACATTAAATAGCTGACATCTCTAGTGAAAAGTATTTTCTAGAGCTCTACATCCTTGGGTCAGGTGCTATCACAAACATGGCACATGCAGAAAAAAATGTAAAGTTGGAATGCTGAGCCACCAAGAATAGTGAAATAACACAAGAAGACTAAAATTGATAAATGTCTGCGTTTTTAAAAATCTCTTATTTGTAATTGTCCAAGCTAATATTTCAAGATGCATAGTGTTTTTCATTGAAAATCAACAAGTCTAGTTATATTTTATGCATTTACTTCCCTAGAAATAGGTTCTGCTGGCTCTTCTTTTTCACCTGTTACTGTTCTGTACAAAACCAGATATGGGGCTTTACTTTTAAAAAAAATCCCAAAGATTCTTTTGTTATTAAAACTACATGTATGTGCAGCCAAGAATAAACATATTTTAGGGTAACAAGGAAAACTGTAGAGAGCTAGCCTTGGAGTGAGAGACCTGGGTCAAGTCCCATCTCTGATACACAGGGACTTGGTGGTCAATCCTAAGCAAGAGACAAAACCTCTATTTCTCCTCTTCCTGATCCCTATCTCTCTAAGTTGATCTGTATTAGTATAGAGTTTCTTTCCCAGGGGATCCCTATACCAGTGAAATCATAGATCTGCTCGCTGTACCCCAAAGGCACAATAATAATATCAAAAACAAAGAAAGAAAACTTAAGGGGAAGAAAATGACAGACTGGTTGAATTCTTTAAAAGATGCACACACAATATATTTTGGATTTATATGCTATCTTTTTCTCTTGCTACACACACACACACACACACACACACACACAGGGAAATCACTAAGTGAGGTGAAGTATCATTTGTCATAGACATTACTTATCTTATAGGGGACACATTATGATACAGTGAATAAATATGTATTTATAGGTCTAATTCTGCAATGTAAAGTTAGCTATATAGTTGCCAGTTTCAGAAATAAACTATTTTGATGATATGTTTAAATTCATTTTAGTTATTGAGTCACTTTTGTATAGTCAGATATATATTCTTTTTGAATGAATGACTATATATAGATGTGTATATATTTGCATGATTAAATTTATTCTCAAAGTCACAAATAAAAGCCTATCACATTACTTTAGCATCATGCCCTGAATGTTTACAATAATAGACAATTTCTTGTAAATCATCTAATTTTCAAGGCTCCAAAAAAAAAAGTAAAAAGAAATAAAAAACAACTACTACATATCCTTTTGAAAAGAACCATTCTGGATCCTTGAATTTTACAAAATTGCTACATCTCCAGGTGAACTTATTTAGTGTTTATAATTTTTTAAATCTCTAAACAATCTGAAACAGATTTTAAGTTCTAAATACCAGTGAATACACATATACACACACACTCACATGCATATGTGTGTGTTAATAAGCATCTTTTTAAAATATGTGTGTTCTGTTCCCAGTGGACAATTCAGTCTCTGTGGACACATAAATGTTTATACATTTTAAAAAGGCATAATTCTTAGCTAATAGACCAGAATACCTCCTTCAGTACCCTTCTGGTCTTTTGTGCAAATGCATGGTGAGAATGAATACACTGCTTATTAAGAAAGCATAATAAAATTCCGCATGAGAAATAGTTTCTGCCCATGTTCAGCAGCTCCCCTTAAAGTTCATTCTTATGGCTTCCTCGTATTTGACCGTGTCACAGTACCAGCCAATTGAGGGATTTGCTCACCGTGCTAACATTTGGATCCGTACCTGATACCATTAGTAGTTGCATCTGAAGTACTAGCAAAATTAGAATTAAGCAAGATCACTTCCCCTCCACTCATTGCCAAAGAATCCCACAAATTTATTTCAGCAAGTCTTCTGATCAGCCCAGGAAGATGATTTACTTTCCCTTTCTTCTATTTGATATGTTGTGAACCCATGAACCACTTAACATTTTCTACACATTGCTTTCTGCTTGCGGTAACTCTATTCACTACTTGTTCTGCCCATGAAGTCATCATTCTCAGCAAAACAGAAGGCAAGGCATTATATTACCATTTAGGCAAAATCCCTCAGCATTTCTGGCCATCGCCTCACTCATTTTGATACAACCCATATTTTCCTGTGATTGGTGCTAAGCAATTTTTGATAAAAAAGAATAATTGATGCATAGCCACATTTAGCAACATTCAGCAGAATGGCAATACAAAGGAGAAAAAAAAATGCATCCCTAGCCTCAAATGCATATCCTGAGTAATAACTATCTTGTTTGCTTTTGTGCCTGGCTAAGCATGAATGCTTTTTTTTTTTTTAAGCTCCCTCTTGAGGTAGAACAAAGTTTCAGTGTCTTCATCAGACCAGGGTCAGTAGTCAGTTATTATTGTTATGCTTTTGGTTATTTAACTGGACTTGAACTTAGGAATTTTATAAGTGTTGTGTTAAAATGAGAGTCACAAAGTAAATGGATTCACCATTTCTTTCTGATTTTCCTTTATCCATCCCCAAATTTCCTCTTAAAGTACAAAGAGATCTACAAATTTTAGACAGTCCCTAAAAATATACAAGTTACAGATTAGTTACAAATAGGAAGTCATAGACCTAAATCATTTCTGGATTTTCTGACTCAGAACTTAAGAAGATAGACAGGGCAAGAATGGTCCATGTGCTATATGTACTCTATGTATCTGTATGCCGAGACATAATTGGGAACTCAACTATTATAGGGCAAAAATACTTAAGTAGAAATAAGATGGCCAGAATTATAGGGGTCAGTCTGGTGGGAAGGGGGTAGTAGTAACAATGTTGAGAATATTCTGTTCATGGCACAAAGCAGTTCAGAGGACATTACAACCATAGCTATAGTCATGAGGTAGTGTGAACTAATTGTAGTCCGTGAGGTAAAGCAGAGGGACAATGGTTGTCATGTGTAGAAAGTTTACTTCCCAGACCTCCCCCAAGAAGAAAGTGCATCCCCAACCCCAGCTGTCAGTACTCTGAGGTAAAGTTCTATTCATCACAGGCTAGTTAAGGCTTTGCTGCTTGTCTGTCAATCAGGACAACACACACCCTTGTGTTTTGTTTTAGCTTTCTGAAATCTGGCTTTTCTGATCATGGGCAAAACACGGCAAATATGGAAATTTCCCCAAGGGGAGAAGGAAAAGTGGGGTCAGAACCGAGCCAAGAGAACATATATGGAATATCCCCTTAAACCACCTACCCAAAGTGAGATAGTGACTCTAGAACTACAGTTGGTGATGGACAGATCCTTATTTGTAAGTATTTAATGTTTCTTAGGAAGCACTTCTAAAAGAAATTGGTATGTAATGACAGCACTCACTGGAAAACAGGCCGATTATAAAATGCACTAACTTATCTGGTATTCATTTGAAAAGTAAATGGATGCGAGTCAAGGTGAGAGTTCACTACCAATTCAAATATTTTCCTTTAACAGGCTCTAGCACTCCTGCTTTAATTCAAGCAGAAACACAAGTATGAATAATCAAACTGGATGATGCTCATCAAAAACCTTTGTGCCTTGCACCATTTCAAATGGTCATTGAAGCTTAATGGCAAAAAATTTACATTATTCCTTTAATTTGTATTCTGTTCCTTCCTTCTGACTGATGTGATTGTGATTTTCTGTTGCCTGCTGTATTATTTTGATGCAAATGCTATATTATGTGTGCCTGAGTCCAATTTCCTGGCTTTTGCCAGTAAAGAAGCAGCTACTAAAATAGTTCAAAATCAGGGTTATTTAAAGAGTTCCTAACTACTGGCTCTAATTAGTAAAACAATACAGTTGGGGTGGGAGCCCAGAGAGTTGCTATCTGGAGACACCTTGAATATTGCAGCTTAATAATTGCTTGCACACAAAAAGGCAAAAGATCAGCAAAAAGGCAACATTTGTCACCCAACTTGCTTCCTTTTCACCCCCCCGACCCGTGATGAATATTAGAGTTTATCCAAATTACACCTACACAGGAATTAAAAAATTTGTAATTCAAGGAAAACTCCTTTTGCTGAAACATAACCACCCAGGGATGAATGCTTTATTGAGATACATGGGGTTGCACGCCAAAGTCGGCAAATATAAGGCCCCAAGGGTGTTCATTGCATGTAATGTATGCACAAGCTAATTTATTATACTGTGACTAATTTCCATTTCTTGTGCTTAGAGTTGCCTTGCTAATTACAGGGATGTTTTCTTAACTTTAGTAATTATGTTCTATGCTTTATACAGGCAACAGAGCAAATGAGTGAGGGCGGATTGCACGCTACTTGGAGACAGATGCATCCAAGTGAGATGAAATCTATGTCAGCCCTATCAGGGCCGACACCCCTAATCAGAAGCCTCACAATCTTTGATCAACTCCAACAGGCTGCATTGGAAGCATTTGGAGAAATATTTGATAGAACTCCACATAATTAGATTGACTGGCTTAATTAGAAAAAGTTTGCGGGCAAAGGGAAGCTGTCGCGTCTGTGGTTCGCTCTGATGGTTTGCAGCCTCATCCCAGGAGGCCTTTAGCACAAAGCCCTCCCTGCTGAGCTAACACACACTGGTGTGTTTTCACATCCAAATCAGGCCACTGAGGGTCTATAAATCCAAGGGATGGTACCAAAGAATGACCTTCCCCTCCCCTATAACACCCTTCCCAAAGAGCTTGACAAAATAACAGAAATTACACTTTCTTCTCATTTTCTTTGCTGAAATAACAAGGCAGATGAAGAAACATTCTCAGATGTTAAGGTAGCCTGCAGAAAGATTGTGCTCAAGTCAGCTGAAGGAGGAAAACTTCATTAGACGATGATATTCTTAGGTTCCCTGAAAGATCTTTGCCACCCCCAGCTATATAGCACCTAATTCAATGTCCCAGACACAATTTTCTAAGAAACAGAAACTTTAAAACTTTAGTTGTTTCAGCAGCTCTGGAATTTCAGAAAAAAAAAAAAAAAAAAAAACAACTTAGCAACACTCTGGTGATGACCAGATAGCCAAGTTATCCACAACCCATCAAGAAAGGGCAGTAAAAATGGGAACTTTTTTGGGGGTAAAGATAAAGATAGAGATGGCTCCTGGTATTAAGATAGCACACTTTCAAGGGAAGAGGTGGAGGAGAATTTGCCCATCAGTGGGAAACAGCTCAGTTATTTGTTGATGACTGAAAAATAGAACAATCATTTCGAGAATCAGAAGCCACAGGAGCTCAGAGTAAAGAGGGGGAAATGAGCAAACTGCCCATAACACACACATTGTATTTTTATTTACTCTATTCAGATTTCTAATGACATCCTTCCTTCCTATCATATGACAAAATAGCAATTTCAAATTGAATAGGGTGTGTGTGTGTATGTGTGTAAAATCACATATCCCCTCTTCACTTCTAAAATTTTGTATATCAATGCTTTTATTCAGGACATGGATTATATCAAAAGAGTTAAAGAATCTATTACCTCTTTTCCAAATTTAAAATGATTTTCCCGCTTTATAATGGTAAGGCAATTATGTGACTTCAAAGTACAAAAACTGATCAATCCTCTAAACGTGTCATTATACACAAACTTAAATGACTTGTTTAAGACATTCATATTGTTTCTTTTAAGCTAAGTAAATCAGACAACCAGAATTAATATAGACCATTATAAGACATTTTTGACATTCCATTGAAAAACATCCATATTCCTTATTCATATATTAAACAAAAGTGTTCCAATGCATCAAAGGATAGATGCCTAACACAATATTTAAAACAACTAAATCATTGCTATATTAACACGTGAAAATAAATGTGATTTTTCATAATTGGCAATACATATAAGACCACTAGGACTAAGTCCTTATTTTAATTTTGGCCTTCACATTCAGAATTCAAGTGGCATTTGGTCATAACTCTGCTTTCATTTAACTTTTACCCAAGACAAAAGGAGTATGAGATGGTAGTGGAAATACTGATAACTCATCAAGCCCCCCAATATAACTTGTATAGTAAAAAGGCTAATTAACAGGATGGCTTCATAATCACACATGAAAGGAGAGGTACAAGAAAGCCTCTAAGGCTGGCTACAATTAGCTCATGCGGTGCCCCGAATCTCAATCACCAATTAAATCACGAAGAATGTCATACTGCTGTGAGGGTCTGCCTTGAAGAACAACCATTACTGAGAAGTCTTTTCTTCATCCATGCAAGTGATGTTTGTGTGCTTGCATACCCAACTCATAAGAAAGGAAAGGCACCCAGCAAATGCAATTCTTTTAACACGTTCTTTTATAAACGTTATCATTCCTACTTAATGCAAAGTGGTTTACACAGCTATTATGAAAGGAAGTCAGCCGTCCTTGGTCTCTCAACTGTTGTACCTTGGAAAGCTTCAATGCCAGACACAATCTGCAGTCGCTAATAATTTGATGACAAATGCAGGAAGGGACTATATCAGAGCTGAGAGAAATAAAAACCATTGACATTTATATTGTACCTTGGAGACTGCGAAGCATTTTATATATATTAGCTCATTTGAGTTTTTCTACTGACCTGTGAGGTAAAACAAGCGTTATTATCTCTGTTTTACAAATGAGGAAACTGAGGCTCAGAGAGATAAAGTTCCAGGGTCACAATTTGGCAATGCAAAGGTACAATTATTCAAATTGAGGTGTGACCTAACTCGGCTTTAACACTCTCTTTCTTTTAGACCAACATGCATCTTGATTCAGCTACTATTTCTCATCCAGACATTTCCCCATGTGTGTTAAATGAGCAAAAAAGCTGTTCTGGATCTGGAAAAAACTTATTTACACTTCATGAAGGGGAGAAAAACAAATTAAGGTTAGGGAAGAAGGAGATTGACCCTCACTAATCTTTTGTTTTCTTGCTAAGGGATTAATTTTTTTTTTATTATTAAATCAATAGCACAGCACCCTGATTGTACATTTTCCCAAATACAACTTGTAAATGATTCTTTGTTGCAGAAGACATATGAATCGAACCCTTTGAATTTCTGACACTCGCCCTGTGCCTGTTGTAGAAAGCAGTTGTTGGTGCTGCTTAATAAATGTGCAGGAACAGTGCCTCATTCTGCACAGGGATGCAGCTATTTCTCTTGCCCAGCTCCCATCGTCCTTGAAAATGGTTTTGTACGAAGAGGGAGGCAACTTTTAGCAAGCACACCAAAGCCTATTTGCCCTTGCGACACATCCTACCACGAAGGAGCTTGCTCAGATGTTTCCTACCACAAAATGCGATTTGCAAGTAGGAGATCAAATCAGTCCTGATAACATGAGGCATCCAGTTGAAGGAAGGGATCAAAGTTAGAAATCCAGCCTCTTTCACTGATGCATAATTTATATGCACAGTAGGTAGGAGCCAGTCACAACATTAAGGTCTTTCTGAAGAGGGAAGAAATTACTGCTTTCCCCAATAAACATTTACTTTGGGTGAAGTAGCTTAAGGGAAACATTTCCGTGGGAGATTTCTGCTTTTCTCTGAACAAGGCTGACGGGCTCTAAGAGTCAGCTTCGCATGTGAAAGAGTGGAATGTGCAGGTGAGTATTTAAAGACCTATTTGTTCATTCACTACAGAAGCAGTGAAAGGACTCAAGCTTTATGTTTGAAGTAAAGGACTAAAATAAGAACTCCATATTTTAAAAACCAGAAAAAAAATACCTTCTCCCCAACCTTTTCTCCACTGGCCCAATTGCTGTCCTTATTATGTGTGCCATGCTGATACATTGAGGACTTGATAAAGTTTAATACAAAAAAGTCTTTAAAGCTATGAGATTTCCTACAGTCATGTAATTCATCAGATCTACCTAAAATAAACCACAACTATATTTAGGAAGACAGGTAGCAATGCTTATAACTTTAACTCATCTGGGGGTGAAAAAGGCTATCTATGTCCCAGGAAATTGATAGTGGTTATAAGATGCTACTTCCTCCCTGAAAGGTAATGTTTTCTCCTCTCCCAAGACTACCAAGATGAAACTTCATCTCCTAATTCTCCAGTGGCACATGTCCAACTACTCCCAGCCTTCTGCCTCCAAACTTAGAATCATATTAATTTGGTACCCTTTTCTTGGATTTCACATTTCCACCTAATGCCCACAGGGATGAGGATAAAATTCTCATTTTATCAATGGAACGCTCTCTTAGTGTGAATGTATTTGTAATAGAACTATCTTAGCATTACTATGCCCTTCCAATCCTTTCTACTGTGTTTGCCACAGTTAAGTCTAGTTACAATTCTGGTTTTACTTGGAACAAATGGAATTCTATTCTATTATAAGAATTTCACTTGCACTCTTCATAATTTAAGGATAGGAGGTGACTTCTAAGAGCAGTCAAATTTACATCTCTAAAAGGAGTAAAAGAGAATAATAAATGTTGGCATAACCGGAAAGACTTTAAAAAAAAAAAAGACATATCTAATGGTATGTGTTTCCCCCAGCCAGTCTTAATTTTTATAGTTGAAATCAATCATGCTTTTAAATTATTAGACAGATAATCACTTCCTTGAAATAATTTCAGCACTCATCTATAATAAAATAGATTTCTTTCAAAGACCCCCTAGTTAAATGTGCTCAGTGCTACTTTCTGTATCATGCAGGTCAATTTAATTCTGCTCTATACTCTCTACACAGCTAAACAATTGCTTTTCAGAAACTGGAGAGCACAGTGAATGCTGCCTGTAATATCCATCTAGAGGTGGCCTTGAACACTTGCGTTAATAAAAGCTTGACATCTGAAATCCCACTTTTATTCATCTCTTATCAGAGAGTTTGTCAAGACTTCTGGAAATTAATGTCATATTAATCATTACTAATAATTCAATAATGAGAGACATTAAAAACCTAAGAAAGAGATTCTGAGAATGTCAGTGGTGGCGTCCATTTACAATATTAAGTACACCTCTGTGTGATTGTCTACACCTTACCATCTGTAGTACTTGAGACCTCCAGCCTAGCAGAGATCCTCTTTTGCAATATCAATAGAGTGCTTCCCAGATGATACCTTAATTGAAGTCTATTTTAAACATTTATTTGGGGCAACTGGAGCTTCAGCAAAGAGTTTTATTTTATCAGGGACTCTTGTATATAACAAATACTCCACTTTTTTTCTCTAGGCCCTAGCCTCATGTACATATTGGACTTTCCTTACAGCCTTACCTTGGGATAGGGGCAGGAACAAGACCAGGTCAGCTAGAACTCATTCAGGCTCAAGACTTTATAATCAATCACTAGATTACCAGCAAGCAGAGGTCAAAGGTAGGGGGCATGTTTAAGGTCTGGGAATAAAATTTGGCATTTTGGATCTCTTCCTTTTCTTCTTAATTTCATCCTCACCTTCACTCCATTACTTCTTACACTGGAAAAAGCTAAATTGGCTCAGCAGTTGACATCTCTCTCCTGATCCTTCCTCTAAGTGAGATTCACAGTCCCTAAGGAAATTGCACTTTTTATTATTATTCCTCTTTATTATTATTATTCCATATTATTACTATTACTAAGTGGAAGGATGTTAAAGTGGAAACAATAGGGCAAGATAGCTTGCTACACCAGAAAGAACCTTTAATTTTGAATAAGTTATGAATTCATATGGTGTTACCATTCTCTCTTCTTGGGCAAGTTATTAATGGCTCTGGCCTCAGTTTTCTCATATGTAAAATGAAAGTGTTAGAAGAGGATCCCAAGTTTTTTCCTGCTCCAAATATATTATCCTATGATTTTGGACTCTCGGAGTCAATCCTGTCAATATGTCCTTGAACAAATGACCTTCCTGGAAATTAGTTTCTAAATCCTTAAAATGAAGATTAGATTATATGATCTCCAAAATGAATTAATATTGAATAACATTTTATTTTCCCAATTACACATAAAAATGATTTTTAATATTTTAAAAATATTTATCCATCCCTCTTTCTTTTTCCCTCTCCCTGAAATGGCAAGCAATTTGATATAGGTTATATATGTACTATCAGGCAAAACTTATTTCTGTATTAGTCATGTTGGGAAAGAAAACAAAGACCCAAAACCAAACAAAATGAAAGTAACAATGAAAAAAAGAAAGAATGTGAAGAACACTATACTTTAATTTTCATTCAGACTTTACCAGTTCTTTCTCTAGAGTGGGATAGCATTTTTTAGCATGAGTCCTTTGGAATTGTCTTATATCATTGTATTGCTGAGAATATCTAAGGCATTCACAATGGATCATTGCATAGTATTGCTGTTATTATGTACAATTTTCTCCTGGTTCTGCTCACTTGACTTAGTATCAGTTCATGTAGGTCTTTCCAGGTTTCTCTGAAATCATCCTGCTTTGTCATTTCTTATACCACAATAATATTCCATCACAATCATATATCCCAACTTGTTCAGCCATTCTCCAATTAATGCAAATCTCAGTTTCCTATTCTTTGCCACCACAAAAAAAACTGCTGTAAATATTTTTATGCAAATAAGTTCTTTTCCTTTAAAAAAAAATAAAAGCTCTTTGGAGAGCAGCTAGATGGTGCAGGCTCTGAAGTTGGGAGGACCTGAGTTCAACTCATACCTCAGACACTTAATACTTACTAGCTGTGTGATACTGGGCATGTCACTTAACCTCAATTGCCTCACCAAAACAAAATAAAACAAAACAACCCTACACTACCACCACCAAATAAAAGATCTCTTTGAGATATAGGCCCAGTAGTGGTATCTCTAGATCAAAAAATATACACAGCTCGAATGACTTTTAGACCCTTTAAGATTCAATGTTTCTTCTCTCCACCCTTCTTGTAAATGTAATAGCTGATATTTATGTATCACTTATAAGGTCTACAAAGTATATAAGGCTTAGCGTCCCTTTTGATTCTTACAACAATCTTCTTTGGTAGATGCTATTTCTCTCTCTCTCTCTCTCTCTCTCTCTCTCTCTCTCTCTCTCTCGCTCTCGCTCTCTCTCTTGTTCTCTCTCACTCTCTCTTTACCAATTAAAAAAACTGAGGCTGGGAGAAATCAAGTGACTTGTCCAGAATCACACAGCTGTTAAACTTCTGAGTGGAGATGTGGATTTAGGTCTTCCAGATATAAATCCAGTATTCTCTCCAGAGATTTCAAATTTAAAACAGACAAAACTCCCAGGTGGGACACAAAATAAGTCAAAATGTAATCAGGGATTGTTAAATAAAATGCAACATAAATAATCTTGATTTGTGAATTTCTAAGTCATGTGTGCCCTGCAGGGATCCATTTCTTTCTCTTTTTTTAATTGATCTGTCAGATGTCTCATCATCCTTTTTTATTTTTTTTATTTTTTATTATTAAAGCTTTTTATTTTCAAAACATATGCATAGATGTTTTCAACATTCACCCTTGCAAAACCTTATGCTCCAATTTTTTTCTCCCTCTCTTCCAACAAGCAATCCAATATGTGTTAAACGTGTATAATTCTTCTATACATATTTCAACAATTAACATGCTGCACCAAAATAAATCAGATTGAATAGGAAAAAACAAGAAAGAAAATAAAATGAAAGCAAACAACAAAAAAGTGAAAATATGTTGTGATCCACATATAGTTCAACACTCCTTTCTCTGGAGTTAGATAGCTCTCTTCAAGGGATCCATTTCTACTTGAATTTAAAACTATTATGACTACACCACTTAGATGTCTGAAGTAATCAAGAATGAGGCAACAAAGGGAATTTGATCCCTATGATTCTCTCTCAGGTACCTAGTTGATGTTGTACTCTATTGTAATCACCCTCATTATGGTTCTTTTCTACCATCACAGGAACTGTGTTGTAATAGGTCAAATTAAAATATAGTAAACGGGGAACAGACATAAAAGTATCTTAATTCTTTACCTGCAAGCCCCATACACAGCTAGGCAACACAGTGGATAGAATACCAGGTCTGGAGTCAGGAAGATTCATCTGGCCTTAGACACATTAACCGTGACCCTGGGCAACTTCCTTTACCCTGTTAGCCCGTTTCCTCATCTGTATAATGGGCTAGAGTAGAAATCAAAAATCACTCCAGTATCTCTGCCAGGAAAACCTCAAGTCACAAAGAGAAAGACACAACTGAAATGGTTCAGCAGCAGCAGCAGCAACAGCAACAAAAAAAGAACTATTACTGTCCTGTCTCCATTCATTTGCTCATCCTGTTA
Organism: Sarcophilus harrisii; assembly: GCF_902635505.1. NCBI lineage: Eukaryota > Metazoa > Chordata > Mammalia > Dasyuromorphia > Dasyuridae > Sarcophilus > Sarcophilus harrisii. Next base: position 149,514,200 of record NC_045427.1, read on the forward strand.
CTTTAGTAAAATTTCCCCTTCCCAATAAAAGATTGTGGCTTAAGAGACTGGCACAGTTCCATAGTGTAGATTAATAGAGAGATAGATAGAAATATTAGATACAAACATAATAGATTAACAAATACATAGAAAGAAAAAGAAAGATACATAGAAAGATAGACGGCTAGTTAAATAGACACAGAAATGAGAAAGGAAGGAAGAGAAATAGACAGACAGACATATAGGATAGATGGATGGCAGATAAAGTGCTTTCTCCGTGCTAGTTACCATGCTATGCACAAAGGATATATATGTATGTAAGTATATATGTACGTATGTATAACTAAGTAAGGTACCATTACTCTTTCAGAACTTACAAACTAATATAGGGAGGTAATACACCAAGGAAAACCATAGAGGAAGAAAAGTATAGGGGAACACATTACCTGGGTAGAGACAAGGCAGGTATTGAAGAGCTGAAGTTGGGAGAATGAATTGGGCCAGGAGTGAAGTAAACATGACCTGGGGCTCTCATGAAATAGTGGTTGGATCAAGAGACTAGCTAATCAGACGAGCAAGTCTCAGGGCAGGGCTTTCTCCTGGATGGAAAGTAGTTGGCTAAGAATTTAGAAGCACTCCTAAGCTACCACACCTGTGGGGCTTTAGCAACCTCTATCCCTGTGATTCTTGCTAAAATCCTGGGATTTCATTCCATAAAGTTCTGAACCCAGTGAGTTTATCCTATGTACTAGGGTTGACAGGGTTATAGACACTGGGTATGATGGAAGTTCTTTTTTTTCATCATGATGGGGAACAGCCATCTGGGATGTCATAAGCTTTGTCAGGCTAAAATCATGGGCTCTAAAGTGTATAACTGGGGCTTTTCCTGTTCTTATCGCAAAAGGTGGTATTGAGGTGAGCCTAATTTTAAACTGTTGAGAGTGGGGACTATTTTTGTTTTGTTTGTCTTTCTTTGTATCCTAAACATACAGAACCTAATGTAAAATCGGCACTTAATAAATGTTAATTGACTGATTGACTGACTAAGTGACTGGTACAGCCAGTTTATGACAGTTGTCTAAAGTATGAAATAGAGAGCAGTCATCCCTATTAATGAGTAATAATCATAGATGACATCCATTGAGGGCTTTGAGGTCTAAAAAGTGCTTTACTTACTTTACTCCTGTGTGACTCTGGACAAGTCATTTAACCTAGTTTGCCTCAGTTTCCTCATCGTAAAGATGAGCTGGAGAAGGAAATGGTAAACTACTCCAATATCTTTGCTAATAAAACCTTAAATGGGGTCACAAAGGGTTGAACACAACTGAAAAATGACAGAACAACTCCCATCTCCATTTTATAGATGATAAAGGTGAAAGAGGTTAATTGACTTGTTTATAGTTGTGTAAGTACAAAACACAAAATTCAGACCCAGGCCTTCGTGACTCCAACTTTAGCATATAAAGACATGAGTTGGTTGACTGAAGCTACAAATAGTTAATATGGAATCTAGTAGGATCAAATTCATTAGGAATAAATATAAAGTCTTGCACACAGGTATAAGAAAATGAACATTGTAAGCAAAGTATGGTATAGGGAAAGGCATGGTTAATTAGCAATTGTTTAGGAAAAGAATCTGGAATCTTAGTGGATTACAAACTCATTGTGAGTTGGCAATGCAATATCTCAGCCAAAAAAAAGCTAATGTGAGAGTGGGATGGTCTAACAGAGGTGTAACTTCCAGGAATGGAGAGGTGCTAACCCCCATGTACTAGAGCCACATCAGGCTTCATATGCAGTTTGTTTCAGGTTGGGGTGTCACAGTTTAAGAAAGTCATTGGTAAGCTGAAGAGTAATCAGGATGCTGAAGGGCTTTAAATGCATGTTAGTTATATATAAAACTATATAACTATATATATATAAATGCATGTTATAGTGTAATAATAACTTTTGAGATATAGTCTTTATAAAATATTGGCTCATTTATCCTCATAATTATTATTATTATATTCATTTTACAGATGAGGATGCTGAAGCAAAGTCTGAAATGGATTATATGATTAATAAGTGTCTGAGGCTGAAATATAATTTAGGTCTTCCTGACTCCAGATGCAATGCTCTATCTCCTGTGCCACCTAACAGCAATTAAGGTTTGCAAAGTTCTTTACACATGTTATCTCATTTGATCCTTCCAACAACCCTCCGAGATAGAGACTATTATTAATCTCATTTTACAGATGAGGAAACTGAGGTACTGAGCAGTTAATTGACTTGTCCAGGGTTATGTTGTTAAAAAATATTTGAATGTTTGTGGCAGCCCTGTTTGTAGTGGCCAGAAGCTGGAAAATGAATGGATGCCCATCAATTGGAGAATGGTTGAGTAAATTGTGGTATATGAATGTTATGGAATATTATTGTTCTGTAAGAAATGACCAACAGGACAAATACAGAGAGGATTGGCGAGACTTACATGAACTGATGCTGAGCGAAATGAGCAGAACCAGGAAATCATTATATACCTCAACAGCGATACTGTATGAGGATGTATTCTGATGGAAGTGGATTTCTTCAACAAAGACAAGATCCAACTGAGTTTCAATTGATCAAGGATGGACAGAAGCAGCTACACCCAAAGAAAGAACACTAGGAAATGAATGTAAACTGCTTGCATTTTTGTTCTTCTTCCCGGGTTATTTATACCTACTAAATCCAATTCTCCTCGAGCAACAAGAAAACTGTTCGGTTCTACACACATATATTATATCCAAGATCCACTGCAATCTATTTAACATGTATAGGACTGCTTGCCATCTTTGGGGAGAGGGCGGAGGGAGGGAGGGGAAAAATCAGAACAGAAGTGAGTGCAAGGGATAATGTTGTAAAAAACTACCCTGGCATAGGTTCTGTCAATAAAAAGTTATTAAAAAAATAAAAATAAATAAAAATAAAAAATGTTTGAGTTAGGATTGGCTCCAGTACCCTATATTTAGGGCTACTTTCAACTGAAGGAACCAAGAATGTTTAATTTGGAAACAAGTAAACTCAGGGAGGATATGATATGTCTTTTATAGGAAAGAGAGGTCAGACTTCTTCTGTTTGGTCCACAAGTCCAATGGGTGTAAAGAGACAAGTGGATGTAAAAAGCTCAATGCTAGGGAAAACTTCCCAACCAAACTATCCAAAAATTTCATGGGCTAACTTTGAGAGGGGATGAGTTCCCACACCTTGGTAATATTGGAACAAAAATTAGATGACCATTATCAGATATCTTACAGGAGGTATTACTTTCACACATGATTTGAATGAGTATTGAGACCCTTTCCAATCCTCAAATTCTGTGATTCTGTGAATTCTGCTCACCGGCACAAATTCCTCTTAGCATCCTTTCTATGACATAGAAACGCAAAGCTATTTTTCCTGAATTGAGAACTGCTCCCTAAGCTCTTCCCTTAGAGACATTTCCTATTTAGTCTCTCATTAAGAGTGTCATCCCAGGCCCACAAATCACTAGGACACCTATTCACCTCGGGCTGCATAAATATTAATGGGAGCTTTACACAGGCACTGGGGGTTACATGCCACTTATTAGAAACCAGAAAAGAAAGCAATAAGCCAATTGGAAGCATCATTAGTAGACCACATGGCATAAGCTAGGTCTTCAAAATATAAATGTTATGATGGGTAACTAGTTAAATGAAAACTTTATAGAAATAACAACTCCCACTGAGAGAGTTTTCTCTCACTTGGGGCTAGTTCAACCTTCTTCCCCATTCTCATTGTTCCCCGTTTGTTTCAGAGATGAAGTGACTGAGATACCAGTCTATGTTGCATTTCTTTTCTTCACAACAGTGTTGTGAGATTGATTGTAAAGGTCTAAATGGATTTTAATCTAATGGATCTAAAGATCTCTTTTATAGATAAAGAAATTGAAACTTAAAGAGTTAAGTTGGTCACCTATAGTCACATGGTTAGACTTACCACTCAAACTGCAGAGAGGGTTGGTTAGAACTTGCTGGGGAGGCTTCATGGGAGGATATGACCAGGAATCACACAGGATGAGAAGGCATGGCTGGGTTGAAACCAACACCATTAAAGGGTGTATCCTTAATATAGATTTATCAAAGAATCAAAAGTGTATTCAAAAAGGAAAGGACCTAAAGAAATAGGTGTTAGCATAGTAGCAAAGCCAGAAGAAAAGGCCAAATAAATGGGAAGACCAAAATAAAAACTTACACATTTGAATATATTTAGTTTACATATGTGAAAGTAAGTTATGCTATTATCCAAACATAAAGCACTATTATCTTTATTGGACCCTCTGCTAAAGCTCGACTTTAATATTCTGTTAGAGGCAGCTAAGTGATATACTGGGTAAATCTCTAGTACTTGAGTCAGGAAGACCTGAGTTGAAATCCAGATCAGCAACCCTTTCTTGTTATGTGACCTGGACAAGTCATCTGTCTGCCTCAGTTTCTTCATCTGTGAAATGGGATAGTAACACCATCTAGTTTCCAGGGTTGATGTAAGGATAAAATGAAAAATTTGTAAAGCACTTTGTTTATCTTAAGGTACTATATAAATTCTAGATAGTATTTTATTTTTATTATTGATTTTATTATTACTCCATGTGAAAAGAATAGTAAGCCTAGCTTCTTGAAAGTCAGGTATACATTGCATAAATTCTGATGTCTTCTGCCAAGCGCGCAAGATAATAAACATAGGTTCTGTGTCAGTGTTGAAGACCAACCTAGCTAAATCCAGAGATGCTCATAACCAGTATGGCCACTAGGTAATGAAATTTGGTCAGGGTGGAAGATGTGCATGGAAGAATTGTGATATTGAACATTTGCATTTTATATATATATATATATATATATATATATATATATATATATATATAGGATCTTTGAAAATACCAAAAAGTACAGTGTATTCCTAAAGTCTACACTATTAGAGTTTTTAAAATACACTAAGATTTCTGAGATATTCTATTTTAACTACTAGGATGATAGTGTAGTACACTGGAGAGATCAATAATCTGGAGTCAGGACAAGTCCTTAAATCTCACTTTTGATATTGAACTCTCTGTGTGACATTTGGGAAATCACTTAACTACTCTTACCCTCATCTATATTAAATTAGATGCCCTCTAAGGTGTCTTTTCATTTAGGGTCTATGATTCCAGAATTTATTATTATTATATTCCAGAAATCAACATTGATCTTTCTAATTTATATAAAGGATTTTAACTTTTTGTATGTTCTGTCTAAAAGTCATAGAAGGCCTGGAATTTTAAAGTTTATTTACAAAGTTGTCATGGTAAAAAAAGTCACCATCCTCGAGCCAACCTAGTGATGAAATTTTCTAAAAATTATGACTTACATTTATCTAATTCTTTTTAAAAAGTCTTTTACATATTTTTGGTTCTACTAAGAAATCTATGAAATAGGACATACAGGTATCATCATTCTCATTTTATAGTTGGAAAAACTAAGGCTCAAAGAGACTAAATAAATGCTCCATGGTTACACAATTAATATCAGAGATAAGATTCCTATTGTCTCTAGGATCTAATATAAATTTTTCGGTTTGGCATTTAAAGTTCTTTACAACGTTCCCTCTTATACTCCTCTAATTTTCTTACATAACTAATCTTCTCTTCACACTCTATGATCCATCCATAATGTCCTACTCACTTGTTCCACCCACCCACTACTCCATTGCTCATCTCAATGCTTTTGCACTGGCTTATCTCTCATTCCAGAAATTCCCTCTCTCTTCAATTCTATCTCTTGAGATCCCTAGTTTCTTCCAGGCCTACCTTCTTTCCTTTACTGATTTCTCCTTCCACTTCATCCTCAAAGTACCCATTTTTGTATAAGCTAAATGTTTGTTGATTAATTGATTGATTGATTTTATAAAGATATTCCTCCTAGATAGTGGGTTCTTCCAGATCTTACTGGTCCCAGATAACATTTCACTAGTTGTATCAAGCACCAGGAAACTGCAATGTCCTAGAAGGTATCTGTACTTCCTCAAAAAGTTTGGATTGATTTAGGAAAAACTAAGTAGATAAAAAATGCCTATTTCTCAGACATGCATTCAGATGAACTACCTATAAAACTTGTTCATCAGCATGTATTTATGAGATAGACAGTATGGATGATCAACTTGGGTCCATAATTGAAAAGGGGGGAAGAACATATTTAGGAAATAGTGAATTACTTTTAATGACTGGTGAAATTACTGAACAACAAATACCTTCATCACTTAGTAGGGTGACTGGGACATTTCTTCTTGTTGTTCAGTCTTTTTTAGACATGTTCAACTCTTCTTGGTATTGTTTTAGGGTTTGTTTGTTTTTTGGTAAAGATACTGCAGTAGTTTACCATTTCCTTCTCCAGTTCATTTTTACAGATGAGAAAACTGAGGCAAATGGACTTAAGTGACTTGTCCAAGATCATGTAGCTACTAAGTGTCTGAGGCCAGATTTGAACTTAGGAAGATGAATCTTCCGGATCTTCTGGTGTCACCTAGCTACTTTGATAGAGATGTAAATAAAAATAACATGCCGTACCCTCGCATACACATACATAAACACCAAACCCAGTGCTTGAGAAAGTTATAATCTAATGAGAGAAGACAACACATAAAAAGAAATTGAAATGGGAATGGAAAGGGAAAAGAGGACAAGATGGAGAAAGAGGTCTAGTCAAGAATGGAGCACAGAGAGATATGAAGGAATAAATATGGTTGGCCTAAGGCCCTTCCTCAAAAATGAAGATTCTAGGAGGAAACAATAGTCATAAAAAGGAAGAGCAAGGTCAGAGAGATTTTCCAGGAAAAAAATTGCTGTAGTATTGTGATTAAGACAATTTCCAGGGAGAGAAAGCTGCTATAACATAGTAGAAAGGGAACTCCAGAGTTGGGAGTAGGGACCTAAGGAATGAAGAAAGGAATGAAATAGAATAGTAATACATAGAATACAGAATTCTCTGAATAACACTCATGTTATAATACAGTATAAGGATAATGTATAACTAAAACTTATTTTTTTCTTTTTTTTATTATATCTTTCTATTTATAAAACATATACATGGGTAATTTTTTCAACATGACCCTTGCAAAACCTTCTGTTCCAAATTTTCCCTTCCTTTCCCTACTCCCTCCCCTAGATGGCAGGTAGTCCAATTCATGTTAAATATGTTAAAATATATGTTAAATCCAATATATGTATACATATTTATAGTTATATATATATATATATATACATACAGTATATACATATACAGTTATCTTGCTGCACAAGGAAAATGGCATCAAGAAGAAAAAAACTGGAAAAGAAAACAAAATGCAAACAACAACAGAAAGAATGAGAATGCTATGCTGTGGTCCCCACTTAGCTCCCACAGTCTTCTCTTTGGGTGTAGATGGCTCTCTTTATCACTGAACAATTGAAATTGGTGTGAATCATCTCATTGTTGAAGAGAGCCACATCCATTAGAACTGATCATCAAACCAGGAAGGTTTCTGGCACATTGGGTGCCCCCCCCCATAGCAAATTTTAGTCAATCAATTAACATTTATTAAATACCTACTTATATTCCAAGTACTGTGTTAGGTGCTGGACATAAAAATATAAAATAATATCTATATCTATCTATATGTATGTATGTTATAAATATGTATGTATAATAAAACAATTCCTACTCACAAGAAGCTTACATTCTAATGAAGGAAACAAAAATAGAATAAATAAAAGTGAATAAATAAAAATATATTCAAGGTATTTTAATACAAGCTGGTCTAGTAGGGAGAGCATTAATATAAGGTAGTTTAGTTTGGAATACCAAGAAAAGCATCATATAAAGGATGTTACTTAAACTGTAACTCACAAGAAGGAAAGAATTCAATGAAGCTGATTTGAGGAGCAAATTCATTCCAGACATATAGAATGGCCTAGGAATGGAACATAGACTGTTCTGTGTGAAGAAAAGAGAGGTAAGTTTATCTTAACCACAGAATAAAGGAGGAACATTAAGGTCCAATAAAGTTAAAGCGATATGTGGGGATCCCCTATGAATAGTGAGATTATGTAGTGTTTTTAAAGCTAAATAGGTTTTATTTTATTCTAGAGGCAACGGGATGTCAATGGAGTTGATTAAAGGAGTTATATCATAAGGTCTATACTCAGAAAACATTTCCTTGGCAGCAGTGTATAGAAGAGAGGCTAGAGTGGTGAGAGGCACTAGACAGGGGTACCAATTAGGAGGCTGTTGCAGTAATCCAGGTAAGAGGTGATGAGGGCCTAGACTACAAGGGCAGCTATGTAAATAGAGAGAAGAGATGGGATAAAGGGTGTTGTGGAGTTCGAAATTGCAATAATTGGCAACCAATTAAATGTATGGAGTGAGGGAGAGTGATAAGTACAGGTAGTACTGAATACATGGACTTTAGAAACTACAAGGATAATTACCTTCCTTTGACAAAATAAGAAAGCGGAAGTAGCAAGTATAGATGGCTTTTACAAGGAAATTAGCTAAGAAAGGAAGGAAGAGGAAAATAACTTGAGAAAAGAAGGGAATAGATTGGGGGGGGGGGTGTCTGGTTGATAACATTGTTTAGATCAAGTGAATTGCTGAATTGCTTTCTTTCTTTTTTGTAAAAGAATTATCATTTTCTTGGATGTGGGAGGGAAAAGATTTTGCCACTATAATTCAATTAATTATTACAGACTAATATTTAACAGAGCATATAGATATACTTCTAACCTGGTACTCCCTATTTCTGAGGAGATCAGAGTAACCTCTGGCTCCAAATTCCTGCTTCCCCTTCTGGCAGGAATAAAAGCATTCCTTGGAGAGAAGTGGTAGGGAGAAGAACCTAGAGTTGCCTATTTTGTTTCCTTTCATTTCAGGTCACACAAGCACAGGCCCCACAATTTCTCTGACTCTGTGCATGGGGCTTGTTCTCCACTTTGGTACACATGAAGCCATATAAATTTTCCCATGATCTTTTGCATGCTTCATATTCATCATTTCTTAGAGTGTAGTAATATCATATTAACTATAAACATTTTATTAAATATGTTTAAAATATATTTTTAAAAATTAAATATATATTGTATTAACAAAATGTTATATATTATACTATATATAACATTATATGTTACATTACATATTTTATTTAATATTTCATTATATTAACATGCCGAAATTTGCTTAGCTATTTCTCAGTTGATAGGAATTTACATTTATTGTTTGCTACTGCAAAAGTGATTCTACAAATATTTTGGTAAATATGGTACATTGTGAAATTTCTGGGTTAAAGAATATGCACAAATTGAGCCAGTTTCTTAGCAGAATTGCAAATTCTGCTCTTTTTGTTCTAAATCTAAATTAGATTAGTAATCTTTCAGCTTCTTGAATTACTCTTGGGACTCTATTTAAGGAATGATATAATTCAATTATTAGTATCCTTGAGTTAGACATGGTTAAAATACTGAAATATGTATATACATATATATGTATCTACATTTTACATATATATTTGTATGTGTGTTTCATATACATATACACATACACTCAAAAAAGCTGATGGAGAATGGGACTTTCATATCTTGATGCTCTGTGTGCTGCCTAATACAAATCTTCAATCTTCAGAGGGAAGAGTCGTAATGAAATGGGGTCTTCTAGCTAACCATTTACCTTCTATCTCATGCTATGGGAAAATAAATGACACTTTCTGCTCAATGATGAACATTTTCACTCTTCTTCTTATCCTACCCATCCTAGAAAACCCCATAGAATATCATTCAAACCCTATTTCCCATTCCCTGCCTCCATATTCCTTATTTCCATCCCCTCCAACCCTCCCATCCCAAAGCCCCAAATGAGCATTACCCACCCCTTCCACTATGCCCTCTGTACTTCCTATTCAAAAAACACACTTCCCTTCATCCTATGAGTTTTCCTCTCCCATTTCTTCTATCTTCTAACTATTATTGAAACTTGACTCCTTCATGATGACACAGACTTCCTCGCCATGCTTTCCAGTTCTGGCTGAACCTTCACTCCTCTCCTACTGTTTCTGAACATGACCATCTCTCTCCCACCCTCAGAAAATCCTTGCTTCATCCTTCCATTCATGTTAACTATTGCTCTCTATCTCTTATACTCTTTGTGGCCAAACTTTTTGAAATGTCTATTTATAATGGGTACCTCCATTTTCTCTCATCTCACTGAGTTCTTAATCCACTATCTGGCTTCCAACTTCATTATTCCATAGAAACTATTTTCTTTAGTTATAAATGATCTTTTAATTGCTAAATCCAGTGAATGCTTTTCTCAATCCTCATTCTTCTTGATTTCTCTATAGCCTCTGAGTCTCTCCTCTTTGACATTCTTTTCTCTTTGGAACACCATTTTCTCCTGGTTCTCTAATGAATCAGATTATTTCTTCTCAGTCTCCTTTACTGCATCCTTATTTAGGTCATACCCTCTGATTGTAAGTTTCTCACAGGATTCTGACTTGGCACTTTTCTTCTCTCTGTAGCATTGGTGATCTCATCAGTTCCCATGGTTTTAATTACCATCTCTCCTGATGATTTTCAAATCCACCTGTTCTGTTCAAACTTCTAATCTCCAATTCCAATTGCTATCCAAAATCTTGAACTACATGTCCACCAATCACAAACAAAATATGTCTGAAACTGAGTCATTATCTTTTCCCCTAAATCCATCCCAGCCCTAACTTCCTATTACTTTTGAGATCAGTACTACTATCCCAGTCCCTCAGATACAAATCCTAGATGTCTTCCTTGACTTCTCACTTTCTTTTATTCCCCATATCCAATCTGTTGTCAAGACCTATTGATTTCACTTGTGTAATGTGTGTTGAATGTTCTCCCTTCTCTCTTCTGACACTGTCACAATCTTGGTACATCATACTTGTATAGTTGGATATCTCACATATCAAACTTCATAATTATCTTATAGTTGTACTGTTTCAGTAGCCTACTCATGTGTCTGCCTGCCTCCAGTCTCTAATCCGTCCTCCATTCACCCACTAAAGTGATGTTTCCTAAAGTGAAGATCTAACCATATTACCACCTTATTCAAATGGCTTCTTATAACCTCCAGGATCAAAAACAAAATCCTTTGTTTGGTGTTTAGGACACTTCATAAGCTAGTTCTGCTCCTTAGTTTTGCAATCTTCTTATGTCTCATTTCCTTTCCTGTATTCCTCAATACAATGACACTGGCCTTCTAGCTGCTGCATGGACAAAACCCTCCATTTCTCAGTTCTAGATATTTTTACTATCTTTCCTTCATGCCTAAAATGCTCTCTCTCCTCATCTTTGTTTTCTGGTTTTCCCTGGATTACTGCAAGTACCAACTATAATCCTATCATCTTTCGGAAGACTTTGATAATTACTCTTAAGTTTAGTGGCTTCCCTCTATTAATTATTTTCTACTTTTCTTATATATAGCTTGTTCACAATACTAGATGATGACCAGTTCTGATGGATCAGGCCATCCTCAGCAACGAAATCAACCAAATCATTTCTAATGGAGCAGTAATGAACTGAACTAGCTATGCCCAGAAAAAGAACTCTGGGAGATGACTAAAAACCATTACATTGAATTCCCAATCCCTATATTTATGCACACATGCATTTTTGATTTCCTTCACAAGCTAATTGTACAATAATTCAGAGTCTGATTCTTTTTGTACAGCAAAATAATGTTTTGGTCATATATACTTATTGTGTATCTAAGTTATATTTTAATATATTTAACATCTACTGGTCATCCTGCCATCTAGGGGAGGGGGTGGGGGGGATAAGAGGTGAAAAATTGGAACAAGAGGTTTGGCAATTGTTAATCCTGTAAAGTTACCCATGTATATATCCTGTAAATAAAAGGCTATTAAATTAAAATATATATATATATATAGCTTGTTCATACATATTTGTTTACCTGTTTTCTTCCCCTTACAATGTGAGCTTCTTGAGGACAAGGACTATCTTTTGCCTCTTTTTGTATCCCCAGTGTTTAGTCCAGTGTCTAGTGTCTAGTTGGCAGTTAATAAATATTTATTAACTGTATCTCCTTTTTTATTTATTTTTCCTCATAAGCTACTCTATTTTCTCTTGATGCACCATCTGTGCCACACATATATCCTAAGTTTATTTATGTAAATTTTGTTAGGACCAGATTTAGAGTTGAAAGGAATCATAATCCAACCTTCTTAAAAGATCATAGGACTAGAGCTAGGAGGGACCTCAGAAGCCATGGAATGCACCCCCCTTCATGTTATAGATGAGGAAACTGAGGTTCAAAAAGTCTTAAAAGTGAAATCACTAGATCAATGTCACACACAATGTAACACAGATTATGTTACACACAATGTAAATAGTAGCAACTGTATTCAAAACTAGATGCTCAGACTTCACAGTGTTGTTTCCACAGCACCACACTATCTACAAAATATGAGGTCTTTTTTCTTTAGGTCTCTACTTGACTGAGGTTGTATTTATACATGCCAATTATTTTGACTAATACTGTGTCAAATACCCTTCCAAACCCTCCAATAAAGTAGGTTATCAGTTTTTCTTGTTGTTTGTCTATCAAGGTCTTTTTTGATGTTGTTTAGTAGTCAAGGAAGTCAAAATATAATTTTGGGCATTTATGGGCACAACTGGAGATGTTTGCTTTTCAGGTCTGATTGTAAATTCGTGGAGGGCAAGAACCATTTTGTTTTGTCTTTGTATCCTTGGGTCCTAACACAGTGCCTCACACATAGAAGGTTATTAAGCCAAATCACCATTTAATAAATACTTTGAGTAATTGTTTGATTGGGTTTTTGGAAATTTCAATGAAAGGTTAGCTTTCTATTGTAAGTGATATTCACTTAATAAAATGAAATACAATAAAATTGTGAAATGTATCCAATTTTGGAGCATTTCTTTCTGGAATCTATGTACAGAGGCAGTAGATAAATTTAGCCTAAACCACAGAGGCCCATACCAATGCTACTGGGGTGGTCTTGGTGCTAATCTGTCATCTATACCCATTCGGCTCATGACACATGCTGACTCAGTAATACAAAGAAATAAGCACACACATACATACACACAAACAATTGCCCACTCCAGGGAGATCTGCTTTAAGAAAAGACACCACCACTTAGTCATTAAAATTCAGAAATTTGTCACAAATCATTGTCCTCATTGATTTACTGCTCAGCCAGTTAGACAGAGAATAGGGTACTAGTGTCTTTTTTTTTTCAAGGGGAGGGCACTAGTCTCTTAAGAGAACAAGACTTACAAGCTGAGCTTGTTCAACTAATTGTATTGATGCTCCATAATATTGTTTTACAAATATATTTATAATCATATGTTCTTTCAGGCATTTGATTTAAGTAAATAAGAGATATATTATGCCAACTTCAGACACATAATCAAACACAATAATTACATATTTCTAGGGGAAAACCCTGACTTACTGTCAAAATCACTTTCCTTTCTAGCTATATAGTATGCATTGGATTTTACTCCAATGCATCATATTAGAGTTCTTGAAGGTTATGCCAAGAGAGGCAGCTCCTACCATGCTAGATGAACCCAAAATATGATTTTGTATAAGAATCTATTGCCTGGATACCAATCTATGTTCAGAATGCCTTATGATCAGATTGATTGCAGCGATGAATTTTTAAGAACGTAGCATATCCAAAGACTACTAAACAATACTAATAACCAATATTATATAACAGTTTGTGTCCCAGCTCTTAATAAATTGAATAAATTCCATTGCATCCCCATCAAAGTCCCCTCAAGACATTCTATCTCCTGTCTCTGGTCAGATTATTCCCTATATATGGATTTCTTTCCCTCCTTATCTCTGCCTTATCTTCTTCCAAGTTCCACCTAAATTTTCACTTTTCACAGAAAGGCTGTCCTGATCTAATTCTAGTGCCTTTCCTCTATTGAATGTTTATTTCATTTGTCATATATACAGCCTATTTGTACATAGTTATTTGCATTTTGTTTCTCCCATTCAATCTGAGAGCAGGGGATGCCTTTTTGACTTTCTTTGTATCTTCAACAATTAGCACTGAGTTAACCCATAGAAGGCACTTAATAAATGAAATGAACTGGATTAAAATTCCTCATTTTCTTCAAAACACAGCACAACTTTGCCATTTTCTACAGTTTGCTTATCTGTAGCAAGAGGATGTTGGGCCAATGGTCTCTAATGTCCCTTCAGTCTCTAGGTTCAGGATATCATGATGTTTTCCTGATCCTCTGTAGTTAATACTCTCTATCCAATGGTGTGCTGGAGCCAGCCTGAGTAGACTTGAGAGCAATTCCTACAAATCAGAGCTTGATTTATTGTCTGATTATCTAGATTTTAAAAAGTGTTAATAATGCAGATTAAATTTAAAAGTGTGTGTGCATTAATTCCCCTTCTCCTCCCCCCCAATCCAGAGCTCAGTTGTTAAGCATTTACCAGTGCATCCTTTTGGTACCCGTGAAATTGCTTTTATGTAACTTTGTGTATTTATTTGTATATTCCTTTCCCTTCCCCATCCCTACCCTCCACTTTAGTGTAAGCTGCATAATTAGGAATTATTCTATTTTCCTAGTACCAAGAATAGCATCTACCAAATATTGGGTGTTTAATAAATGTTGTGGAATTTACTATGGAGACTCATTACCCTATTAAGGTAGGCATGCATATTTGGAAACTGAGAAGTGAAGTGCTTTGACCATGGTCTCACAGCTAGTGATCATCAGAGGCAGGATTTAAACCCAGGATAAGTCTAATACTCTTTCCGTTATAGTACACTGCTCTAAAACATTGGGTAGTTTTGATTTGTATTGATAGTAAAAGTACCCTGAATAATAAATTTAAGATCTTTAAAGTATAGAAGTATATAATTTAGTAGAATTCTTTTCTCAGAAATTTGGGAAGCCAAACATAGCTATTGTGAATAACTATGAGACATTTCTTAGCTTGATAATAGTTTATTCTCTATGTTTATTAACATTGTTCTTTCTTCACCTCCTCAAACTGCCGAAAATACCCAAAGGAACTAACATTAAAGCACACAAATTGTTTAGCACATATTTTAACCAAAATTGCATGGTGTCTATACCTAGTTATGGGACGTAACTAAGACAGACACCAGAAAAGAATCAAGCACACACACAAAAGAGGTAGAGAATGAATGGAATATGTACCTCTCTTAGGGAGCCAGCCAGTCTATTAAATAAATGAAGCAAAGACCTATTGTTTATCATTTGCCTGCTATATTAGGATGATTTTTTCTCCATTTTTTTCTTATTTGAAGTACATTAGTCAGAAGGCAACTTGGGGGCAGTGCCTTGCTGGAAGGATTAGAGACTGTGAATTATGTCAAATATGCTGTTTTTCCTTGGGGGTGTAATTATCATCGACAAAACACCCTCCATGGTCTTTATTGGGTAAATGGGACACCTACCTGTGAGTGTTTTCAAAAGGGGTCACTTTTCATTCAAGTGACTGATATTTTTCTGAAGGGTCTGGAAATTTACTTGGTAAGCATGGTAGGAAAACTCTTTGAAAAGGTTCCCGAGGAAATAACTCCAGTCCCAAATGCTTGGTTTCATGTGCCAGATCCTTTCACTGGAAGACTGACACACAACACTTCAGGAGAAGAGCATGCTATCAGGACATGGTTTAGCATCTTGTTCATTTTCACTGGCACAAAGAGTGGGGCCGGCTAGAGAAGGAGCCCGTGTTTGTGGAGGCTGGCAGAGAGCCGCACCTGTTTTCTCCCATCCTTAGGAATAGTCCTATTTAGGAAAATATGCTGAATTCTCTGTATGAAGCATCCCAATTAGGCATTTACCCAGACAAACAATGCCAAGAGCATTTGTTGTTGTGTAGGGGTGGGGAGGGAAGACCCAATAACCCAGATGCATAATGGACTGTCTGTCCTTCGCTTGATTGTGTTGTAGAAGCAGGGTAAACACTGAGATAGTATATCACTGAACATATGTTTTTGGTTCTTGCAGCTGCAACATCCTCAAAAGCCAAAGAAACAAAATGGTTAGCACAAAGGTGACCCACAGGAGATTATTTGGTTTGTTTTTCTTAATATCCTATATAAGTACCCCACACATATATGATGGTCTTAATTAAATGATAACAGTTGTGCTACTGCTATCTAACCATACTCCTCAACTTTATTTGAACTTCCTTATGAGAAAATCTGTTAGTCCCAAACTAGCTGCAGGAATGATCAGATAGCATCTTCACTACTCCCCAAATGTCAACAGCTATCCCATCCCAGAACCTTACCTCCAACTGCCCTATTCCATCCCCATAGCCATCTCCATGGCCATGACCACCATCAAGCCCTCATAATCCAATAACCTTCCATGTTTGTGTCTTCAATAACTTAACATATTCACCAAACACCACCTGCTTCCCACACAGCTCAAGCCCTCATCCCCAGTGAACGTTGACCTGGTTTGCCTGCCAAGACAGAGTAAAAAGAAACCTCCACATAATCATCCCCAAACATTAAAATGGCTCCATTGTCATTATAGCTGAGAGATTGAATTCGCCTCATCAAAGCGGAGTATGACAGGTGACTCAATAGGATGGTGCCAGGCGTAGAGGCAAGAAGATTAGCAGGGCACTGATATCATTATTTCCGCCTATCACAGATTCGGCAGGGAGGCAATTGTAATTTCTGGGCTTATTAGTCTACATTCGGAGGGAAAAACCTAGTGATAAACCTCACTGTGACAGCCAGGCATTTGTGCAGCAAGTGCTGTCACGGTGACACTTGGAAAATGCCAATGTGGCCCGACGTCCTCATAATCCGTGCTAATAGAGGTTAGAGCCCGGTACAAAGGCACTCTTATCAATGATCAAGCCACTAATAACATTTGCATTTTTAAGTTAAATATAGTAAGTAAAGAGCAAGTCTCTTCTCTGCAGTCTGTACAATTAATTTTACACTGGGATAAAAGAAGGAGAAGGGGGGAAAATCCAGCCCCAAGTTTCAAACAGCTTCTATCTCTTCTATCACATGCGAGAATCCTCCAAGGGGGAGTGATGAGTGAGTGATGTTAAGAACAATGTTGCTAGGGATATCTGCTGACTGACTGGGAAACAGTTGATAGGAGAACATCACTAAACTAGTGAAATTAGATTGGGGGTGAGGGGTGGGGAGGGTAGTTCGCTAACAGACAATGGTTTACAAGGGCTTCAAACCAACAAATGCAGCGGAAAATACCTTGGCACACTTAACATATTCTTCTGTCTTAACATTTCCGATTTTGTGAGCCAGAGATATTTTGAATCACATCAGAAAGCTCCAAGAGCTGGGGAGAGGAAAAACTAAATAACTCTTGGACTTTAGGGACTGAGCATTACATCTTGCAAGTGGGACTCCCCAGTGAAGCATCCCTAACGCCTCCAACTCACAGTTGATGACTGTAATTAATACATCGCTGGGTTAACATTTTAAGGGCACCATCAGAGCACAGCCATGCTGTTTGGAAGGGAAGGTGGAGAAGGGAAGCTGGGGAGAAAGAAAAATGAATAGATTCTTCACATAAATAAAATTAGAACTGTATTTAGAACTTGCTCTTTGGAAAGAAAGATCAGTTAGTTCACTTGGAAAGAATTGAAATTCTACCCCCTTCCCCCCTTTTTAAAGCTTTAGTTTCCAGTAAATCTTTTGTTTCTATCTACTGTTTCCATCATAAGCCATTATTCTTAAATCACCCAAACAAACACACACTGGAGGAATTTCTTAAGAAAAAAATTACAGGTGGCAAACTGTTACTTTTTCACATTTAAATAAGAGACCAATTAAGAAGACTATGCAATTCAATTCTTGAGTGAGTGCCACTGAATTCAATTTGTTTCAGGTCAATGAATATAATGTGAAGTTATTAACAAAAAGGTCAGGGACTGCATTGAAAATGTACACACATGACAAACCAGGAGTAATTAGTACACATTTCACATGTTCTCTTCCTCAGGCATATGGTGTAGAAAATCTTAACAGGATTAGATGTTAATAAATGTTCTTCTCTTCTCCATCTTCTCCTTTAAAAATAAAACAACCTGAAATTAGCTTGTATCCTCTCTGGTGTTTTCCCTCATCTTCTGAAAGTTTAAATATATCAGTTCACAAAGCCAAACACATAAGTTAGATTTGTTGAAGACAGCTTCATTTGGCTGGGCCTTTGGAATTCAGCATGTTCTTTTATGCTTCAAAACAGAAGCCAAGGGATGATTTCCATCTGAATATTGACAAGAGACTGAGGCTGTCCTGGAAACTAACTGATGTGTTTAGTCTAAGAATATTTGTTGTCAGGAAATCTCTAGTCTCAAATTTGTAGAAAGAGGTAGAATAGTTAAGTAATATTCATTTTTACCTTCATTTCTTTTAGGAAGAAAGGAAAGGGAGAGAGATGGGGACTTTGAGGTTCTTAAAGCTTTGGGAATTTGTTCTTTCCCTGAGTGCTTTGCACAGAGTAGGTGCTGAATAAATGTTTGATGAGCTGAATTGGGAAGAGAAAAATGTCAAGAAGTGACAGAATTACCCTGTGACAGATGTTTTCCATCTGGACACAACTAACATAGACTCTCTCCAAAGGGGCAGCAGGAAGGCCATCTATTTTCTGTAGTATTCTTACCAGGATTTCATGTCCAGTGCAATCTAATTATCGGGTCTTGGAGGAAATGTTATATAAAATAATACTCTTCATGTCTCACAGTCAAGTTGCATTTCTTCCCAAGCATTAATCACTAAATAGTTTCATGTCAACAGAAAATCTATCTGTGAATAAGTCCTTATTAGCAGAAAATATATGGGAAATGACCTGCATAAATAATGACAATTATTTATTTTATCCAAAGGCAAAAAAAAAAAGCCATTTCTTCTGATAATTCCCTGATATTGTTAGGAGAGAGTGCCTAAAAGTTGGGAAGCGAGGGAATAAAAGATATGGGAGGCCTAATTATAGAGAAGCAACTTTTTTCTTGACCCCAGCCTTTTGTTGCTGACCTATTGTCCCATCACTCTCTGTGTTGGGTGATCAAGCGGGAACTGAAAGGTTCTCCTGTTCAAAAATAGCTCCCCTATTGGACTGCTATGTTGCCTCAAATTCCCACCACTGAATAAACCACTTTGGCTTAAAGCCTTGTTTCTTTTTTTTCACATATTTATTTTTAATGTGTGGAATAAAACAAAAATTTCCACAACATCAAATAATAAAAAATAATTGTACATGAAACTGAAAACCTTATCCTTTTAAACATATAATAAATTATTATATAATTTTTTTTACTTTTCTCCTCCCTCATCCAAGAGATGGCTACCATTATACATAAATAGCATGTGTGTATGTGTATATATGTAAATTCTATCTATCTATCTATCTATATATATATATATATATATACGTAAAATTATTCTATACAAACTTTTATTTATCACTTGTTTCTCTATATGCAGATAGCATTTTTCTTCACGCCCTTTATATTTAATTTGGATATTTATAATAGTCAATTTTGTAATATATTTATTTATATATATATTATGATGTATAGGATATAATTTTGTAATAGTCAATATTCATTTGATGTTATTTTAAAAATAATATTACTGTTACTATATACAATGTTCTCTTGGTTTTACTCCTTTTACTCTTTATTATTTCATGCAAGTTTTTTTGCATGTTTTTCTAAGATTACTGAGCTCATCATTTATCCTAGCATAGTAGTATTATATTACAATCATATACTACAACTTGTTCAGCCATTCCCTAATTGATGGACATCTCTGCGATTTTTAGTTCTTTGTCACCACAAAGCAATCTGCTGTAAACATTTAAGAACATATAGCTTCATTTCTTTTTTCTCTAATCATCTTTGGAAATAATAGGCCTTGTCTCTTAAAAAAAGTTTTTTTTAAAACATGTTGCTAGTATCACTGGGAAGGAGAAACCCTCCTCCCCACTTCCCTAGATTCCCTTGTAATGAATAAAAACAAATAAGCAAAAACACATTATACAGAGACTGAATCTGAAAGTGAATACAATAGTCTGCCATAGTAACCACACCTCTTTGCCTTGAAGAAGAAAGTATTCATCTTGATCTGTTTTTCAGGACTCTCACTTGTTCTCTAATTATTTAGAATTCATTTTTGTTAAGGTTTCAGTAAAAGGTTCTAGTTAAAATGTATTCCTCAAAAAGAGTAATGCATTGTCAGTCTTCTCACTTCAGCCAAACCTAGCTTGACAACTTAACTGAGAAAATGCAGGATAAGTATATGTGGACATGTTGGAGGAAGACTCAAAAAAGCTCAGAATATCTACCTATATTAATTTATTTATTCAGTGCCATCTCAAACTATCAAAAATATTTTAAGAGCTAGAAAAAATAATCAGGAAATTAATCTGAAAGAACAAAAGGTCAAGAATAGGAATCCTATTGATTAAAGAAATACAAATTAGAACATCTCAGAGATAAAACCCCACAGCTATCAGGTTGGTTAATATGACGGAAAAAGGAAAATAACAAATGTTGGAGGGGTGGGAAAAAAAACAAGGTACTAATGTACTGTTGATGCTGTAAATTTAGTCATTTTGGAGAGCAATTTGGAACTACACTCAAAAAGGCTATAATACCCTTTGGCCCAGTAATATTGCTACTAGATCTGTATCTCAAAGAGATAAAAAGCAAAACAGGAAATTGACCTATATATACCAAAATAACAGCTCTTTTTGTGGTGGCAAAGAATTGGAAATTGAGGGAATGACCATCAATTGGGGAATGGCTGAACAAATTGTAGCATATGATTGTGGAATACTATTGAACTGCAAGAAATAACAGGCAGAATGGTCTCAGAAAAATCTGGGAAGACTTACATGAATTGATGCAAAGTGAAGTGAGTAGAAACAGAATAACATTGTGCAGAATAACAGCAATATTGTATGTTAATCAACTTTGAATGACTTTATTCTCAGCAATAAAATGATCCAAAAAATTCCAAAGGCCTGGTGGAAAATGCTATCCACCTCAGGAGAAAGAATTGATGGAGTTTGAATGCAGATCAAAGCATTTTCTTAACTTTTTCATGCTTTTTTGAGAGGTTCTATGTTTTACATAATGATTAATATGAAAATGTTTTACATCACTGCATGTGAATGATTATATCAGATTGCTTGTTTTCTCAATGAGAGAGGGAGGGAAAGAGAGAATTTGGACTCAAAATTTTAAAATAATCAATGTTAAAAATTGTTTTAACATGTAATTAGAAAAAAAGTTTTAAAAACAGAAAAATGCTTCATGCTGTCTGGCTGACTCAGGTGCAGCATGACAATGGAGTTGAAGGGCAGCCAGGTACAGGAAGAGAATCTTGGGTTCTCAATAGATTACTAATTCATACACTCTGATGGTAAATGATTTAAGATGCAATGTAACATAATGTATATAGTATGATGGGCTTAGAGTCAGGCAAATTGGGGTTTGAATTACGACTTTTAAACATATTACTTATGATTCAAAGGGCTAGTTATTTATCCTTTCTAAGTTTGTTTCCTAATTTACAAAATGGAGAAAATAATGACCTCATAAAGTTGTTATGAAGCTCAAATGAGAAAACATATGCAAAGGATTTCGCAAACTTTAAAATATTAGATAAATGTATGAAAAGTTTCTCAAACTTTAAAATTCTATAGAAAAAAATTTTAATATTATTATTGCAATTACTACTACTACTACAATCACCACTATCATTACTATTACCTACTATAACAACTACCACCACCACTACCACTACTGCTACTACTACTACTACTACTACTACCACCACTACTACTACTACAACTACTACTAGTATAAACAGAAATTTTTCCCAAGGATAGGGATAAACTTATTCTGAACCACATGTGTTCTCCTTAATAATCCCTTTTGCCCATGTATATATAAAATGGAAGGCTGAACAATCTAGAAAGAGCCTTAGATTTAATTAAAAGATAGGAAATTTGGTTCAAACCCTAGATCTGACACTTAGTATTTGTGAATATACACATGACTTTTTCTGAGTCTCATTTTTCTTATCTGCAAAATGGGAATAATAAATCTTATACAACCTATATGACGGGCTGACTAAATCTTTAAGTGCCATAGGAACCTTTACGTGCCAAAGGAAAATGAATTATTATCCATGCTAGAATATGACTTCCTGAGGGCAGGGATTCATTTTTAAAAATCTTTGACATCTCAGTACCATGCTTTTTATATAATAAGTAATAAATAAGAAACTGGGTGGTTCAGTGAAAAGAGAACTGAATTTGGACATAGGAAGTCTTGAGTTTAAATCCTCAGACACTAGCTGTGTGACTCCAAGCAAATCATTTAAGTTCTGTATGCCTCAGTTTCCTCAGTTGTAAAATGGGGATTATAATGGCACCTCCCTCACAGGGTTATTGTGAGAATCAAATGAGTTAAAAATTGTAAAAGCACTTAGCACAATATCTAACATATAGTAGGCACTTAATAAATGCTTGTTTCCTTCTTCTCCACCCCTTCTTTAATAAGTGTTAAGTGACTAGCATGGCTGTTATGACCTCAGTTTCATCTCTCTGGTGCCCAGTCAACTGAGCTAACTAATCACAGATGAATCCTAGTCACTGAAGTATTGAAGGCAAAAAGGAAAAAAGAAATGACCCTCTCTTGCTATCTCTTAACGACAAAATTTGGAGTGCTAAAGACTCAGGATAAAATAACAGTGAGTAAATTTTCATAGGAGGAGGACAACTTGGTAATCCAGTAGACCAGAATCTATTTATTTCTACCCACCAAAATGCTAGAGAGTATTTAAATTTCAAAAACTTTCTTCTAATTACTTCTTTTTAATACGTTAATTAATAAACATTAAATACCAGGCAGTTATCTTCAGAAATCCTCTTCCTCCTTCTTTTTCTCTTCCTCCTCTTTCTCCTCCTCCTCCTCCTCTTTCTTCTTTTCCTTCTTCTTTTGGAGTGCTGTGACAGAAAGCACACTGGCTTGATAGTCAGGAGTCCTGACTTTCAATTCTAGCTGTGCTCTTGACTTTCTATGTATTATTAGTTGTCACTTACCTCCTCACTTTACTCACCTTGCAAGATTGCTTTAAAATTCAAATGTAAAATATTGCCACCAGTACTATAGATGTTTTTGTTTTGTTTTGTTTTTACAAAATAAATGAGTACCTCTGGGTATATTTACCTTTCCTCAAATATAGATAGAAGCTGAAAGCACTGGGATAAAGAGATCAAAAAGGGAATTGATGAAACTAGTTCTTATTATTCCATTTTATTCTTTTTTTTCCTTTCATAGCTAACAACAAACAAAAAAAGTCACTTTCAATAACTGGTTATAGATAATAAAGAAAAAACCAAACAGAAACAATTATATGGTCAAATGATCTTTCTTATAGCCCCTTCTAAGTGGACTGGAGTCAAAAATAAGTGAATTCAAATCCTACCAGATATTTACTATATGACTAAACTATGTGGAGTAGTTTAACCTGAGACTCAGTTTCCATTATATGGTGCTAATAAAAATAATAAAAAGAAATTTTTTATATATACAATTTTTTAAAAAACCTTAAAACCTTTGCAAACCTTAAATTGCAATAGGAATGCTAGCTATTAAATTATCATATATATATGTATATATATATATATATATATATATATATATATATATATATATATATATGGACCTAGAGCTGGAAAGGACCTCAGGGAACATCTAGTACTGCTCCTACATTTTTACAGCTGAGGAAACTGAGGTCCAGGAAGGTTGAGTTTACCAAAGTCATAAGGGAGCAATTGCCAAAGACCTTATTAATCATCCTTCTTTCTCTTCTCCTTTCATTCTTGTGACTCAGTAGACAAAGTTGAAAAACCTCAATATCAGAAGAATTTGTTGCCTTTTATGATACACAGTTGATCAAAACTAGTGTATGATTCCCTCCTGGCCCTGTACAGAGACACATGTTGGGTATAGACCCATCATGGACTATGGCTGACTGTGACTGATGGCATTAATTAAATGAGACATTTTCCCATTTTGGGAAGGGAAAACACTTGTCAATGTTCTCACCACTGGAAGCATTCCCTTGATTAGCTGAATTCACTTATCTACCTAGGAATGTATCATCTAAAAGGGCAAAAGGTAGAAGTATAGTTGAAACCAGTATTAAGACTCAGTTCAAAGACACTAGGGAGAGGTAAATCTGAGATCAGGCTGGAGGGGCTAAGCCAGAGGAAAGCGACAGAGCACCCAGCTTGATAGAGCATCTTCTTCATCAGCAGCATCTGTTATTTCCATGGGCACAGGAGGATTGTCGTGACCAACCCTGCCCTAGAGCATTCTCAGAATTCACCTCAGCAGGAGCACTCACTGTTCTCCATGGCAACAACTGTCTCCAAGCTGCAGTGGGCACATAAGGTAATCTCCTCCTGCAGCTCCTGTTGTCATTGTTTTTATGAAACATCAGACACCCTAAGTGTGGCTGATTGAGAAATGGTGTCACACACATTGGTTTGCACTTGGCAAATGGGCACTTTTCCCTATGGGGCCGCTTCTTGTTCTTTCAAATTGCCTCTACTGTGAATAGAGCCTTTCTAATGTACATGTACCAAAACAAGAAATCTGCTTCATGAAAGCCCTCTGTGACACACTTAGAGGCAGCTTGACAGAGCTGATAAAATGCTGGTCTCAGGGTAAGAAAGACTAGGGTTCAATTCTAACCTCTATCATTTATTAACTAAATGACCTCTGTATTTCTAAGCAAACTCTCTAAAACTTATGTGTTAAGTCAAAGATGGGTAGAGACATCCAATGATGGAAGATATTCCCTAGTTGACACTATCTTCCTACATATATACAATCTCCTTATCATTTACAAGGCTTCATTTCTGATTTTATTTCCATTTTAAATATATGGCCAAAAATCAAGCAGCTTATTTGGATCATAGAAGTAAATATTCACCCCCCCCAAAAAAAAAAACTAAAAAAACAATTTAACATCAATAAGACTAAATTTCTATTTAGCTTCCTGGATATTATGTGTCTTAACCTTTAATAACCGTTGGGAGGCATGGAGAGAAACGTTTTAATTGAAATATCTCTGAGATTAGATTACAGTTTGAGCTTTCCTAACTTCAAGGTTAGAGGTCAGCCTTATATTTGCCATCTTAGCACAGAGATACTGAGTTGAAATTTGGCCTCAGATGCTTAATACTTACTAGCTGTATATCACTGAATAAATCACCTAACCTCAATTGCCTCACCAAAAACAACAAACACAGAGATGCATACCCTTCCCTAAAATTTCCTAAAAAATTCATTACTTAATAAGTTAATTACTTATCTCAAACAAAAACTTGTTGAATACTTATTACATCCAATGCTGTATTGGGTGCTTTAGCGTAGATAGCAGAAATATAGCATAAGATCTTACTCTCCAACTTTTAATCAAGGATAAAAAGTCTAGGCCTTCATTTTATCATCCCATCAAGTTGTTGCCATATTTCTCTCCTCCCGTTCATAGATCAATCCAATGAAAACTTATATATATTATTTGTTTCTACTTTTTCATCTCCCACTTAATTCTCAATTATTTTCAATCTGACTTCTGTCCCTTCCACTTAAATGAAAGTTCCCAAGGTCACCAATAATCTCTGGACCCAGTTTCTAAAAATTTCATTGAAAATGGTTATTCTGACAAGCCAGCTAATTTCAGAAAAACCTGGAAAGACTTATATGAACTGATATGAACAAAGTGAGCAGAACCAATAGAACATTGTGCACAGTAACAACAAGGTTATGTAATGATCAACTCTGTTGGACATAGCTCTTTTCAACAATGAAGTAATTCAAGGTAATTCCAATAGATTTGGGATGGAAAGAGCCTTCTGCATGCAGAGAGAGAACATAGAGATTGAATGTTGATCACAAAATAATATTTTCACCTTTTTGTTGTTGTTTATTTCCTTTTTTTCATGCTTTTCCTCTCCATTTGATCTGATCATGATGAATATGGAAACATGTTTAGAAGAACTGCATTTGTTTAACCTATATCAGATTGTTTGCTCTTTTGAGGAGGTAAGGAGAGAGAGAAAAAAATTTGGATCACAAAGTTTTGCAAAGGTGAATGTTAAAAACTATTTGGAAAAATAGAATACTATTTTTTTAAATGGTCATTGATCTTTCTTGATAAATCTTATGGTCGTTTGTCATTGTTGACTATCATTTTTCTGGATCTTTTTTTCTTCCCTAGGTTTTTGTGATAGTGTTCTCTTTTGGTTCTCATCTTACCCAAACAATCTATGTGCAGTTTCCTTTGCTGAACCATCAACAAGTCCTATCCTCTATGTATGTGGGTATTCAAGTGTTCTGTCCTTCACTTTCTCTTTTTCCATTTTTGTTCTTGGTGATATCATCAACCTCGATGAATTCAATTATCATCTCTACAGGATGACTAAAAGATCTATCTACATTACCCTCACTCCTCTCTTGAGTTTAGTGTTTCATACCAATCTCCTTGTTAGAAATTTATAACTAAAAGTCTCTTAGCCATCTCAAACTCGACATGTACAAAACAGAACTCATTATCTTTTCCTCTACACCTGCAATCCTTCCAATTTCATTTTTTCTATCAATGACACCACCATTCTTCCAGCCATTTAGATTTGTACTCAATTGTCTTCAATTCTTCACTCTCACTCTTTACTCCTATCCAGTTCGTTGTCAAGTTTTGTCAATTCTACTGCAACTATAAGTCTCATATCTATCCCTTTTCCCTGCTCATCAACTTAATTCAAGCCATCATCACCTTACCTACACTATCACAATAGTCTCCTAATTAGTGTCTCAATCTCGAGTCTCTCCCTTCTCCCTTCAACCTTTTCATAGCTACCAAAATGATATTGTTAAAGCCTAGATCTAAATATGTCTCTTACTCAAGATGTTCCAGTATTATTTAGGATCAAATATAAACTTCTCTGTTTGGCAGCTAAAACCAGAATACTTCTGACTTGCTTTTCTAAACTAATAATATTATTTTCATTCAAACACCCTTTACTCAAGCCAAACTGCCCTTCTTGCTTTTCTTTATACACATTTTTTATTTTGCTTCTATGTCTTTGGACAGGCTATAGTCAGTATCTAAAATGCTCTTGTTCCTTAAACTGCTTCTTGGTACCCCTAGTTCTCTTCAAAACTTAGTTCAAATGCTACTTCCTATAAAATATCTAGCCTGATCCCCCAGTTATTCCAGAAAAGCTCCTTCCAGCTCCTCCCAGAAATTACCTTGCATTGATTTTGTATATATCCTAAATTTATTTACCTGTGTACATATCAATAGAAAATAAACTCCTTGAGGTCAGGGACTGTTTCATTTTGTCTTTATGTTCACAGCACCTGATACAGTACTTGATACATAAAAGGTACCAAGTAAATTTATTTCAATTAATGAAATAATAATAAAAGATTTTAGACTTTTTAATTATGAAAGTGTATTAAAATGATGATTTTGTGATTAGAGAACATTTAAAGTCTTAATTCTGCTATTTAGTATCTGAGTGACCTTGAATTAGTCATTTGACCTCTGGCTTTAGCTTCTTCCTCTGAAAAGTAAATGTAGGTCTTGGACTAGGTGAGTTCCAGATCAAAGTCTATGATATTCCTAATCTATAAAATATGATTCTTCTGCTAACATAGATAATGATAAAGCAGCTGTAGTCAAAAACAAAAAATTAGTATCCTGTGACCAAACTGAAGATGAGCATCCTCCAAATTAGCTAAACTAGTTTAGGCATATGGTATATCATACTAGGAAGTCTTTACAGCTAGAATGAAGGTTTGTGTTTTATTAATATAGTCTTTAACAACTCAAGAGTCACCACTTAACATATCAGAATAGAGCTTCAGAAGAAGAATAAATGGCATATTTACTTCAGTATTATCTGAAGTCTGATTATTATTATTATTAATATTATCAGTATTATCAGAGTCTGAGATTTCTTCTATGTGAACCTCCTCCATCATTGTACATCATAAGACCAAACAATGATCAATAAAGATATTAAATTCTTATTATGTACCAGGCTGGTACTAAGTGCAGACATGGTGAAAATGTTTAAATATCTTTTCCTGCAAGGAGCTAACACAAGTACATAAATAGGAAGATACAAGATATATATATATATAGAGTCGATACAAGGTAGCCTTAGTAAGGAAGACACTAGCAGTCAGGGGAACTAGCCAAGACCTCCTCCAGAATGTGGTGCTTAAACTAAGTCTTGATGGAAGCCAGGGAAATTAAAAGACAAATGGAGCAAAAACTTGTGAATGGAAGATGGAATGTGTATGAGTAATGGCAATAGGCAGGCTTAGGTGAGCCATATTGTATATAGAGGAGAAGACTGGAAAGATAGAATAGGACCATACTGTAAAGAGCGCAAATGGCAAAACAGAAGATCCTAGAGGGAAGCAAGGAGTTTATCATGTGGGATTGGTGGGGTACAAAATGATAAAGAGTCACATCTGCTCCTTAGAAAAATAATTTAGGAAGTGATATAAAGGATATTTTCTGCAAGCTCCTTAAGAGCAGAGACTTTATTGTACTATGTTATTGAAATGCTTGTTTATTCCATAAATTTAAAATTAAATATTTATAAAAGAACAGAGACTGTTTTTTGCCTTTTTAAATAAAATCTCCAGTGCTTAGCAAAGTATCTGACACAATAGTTACATAATAAATGCCTGTTGAATTGATTTGTTGATTTGAGGTAAGGAAACCAAGCAGAAAGCTATGGCAATTTGGAAAGAGGTGGTAAGGGCATGAAAGAGAGTGATTGATGTATGAATGGAGAAAAAAGGTCTATGCAAGAGATATTGTGGAGAGAGGAAACAAGACTTGGTATCTGTTTGGATGCATGAGAAAAGGACAATGAGGAATTTAGGAATGTTGACAAGCCAGGTGACTCTAAGAAAGGTGATACAGTTGACAGTAATAAGGATGTTCAGAAGAAAAGCTTCGTGGTTAGATGACATCTGCAAATTCATTACTTGGTGGCCAAAGTTCTGGTAATGATGTTTTCTGAACTGAGTTAGACCAAGTCCTGAGGGAATAGAAACATATCACCAAGTCCATTCTTTCCCACCTGGGGAACCCTGCCACAGCTTATACTTTGTTGGTTTAGCCTTCCAGGACCCAGTATTATCCAGCCCCATCCCATGCTCAGACTACACAAGAAAGCTTCAGGGTAAGCCCCAAAATAACACATTTTGTATTACAGGATGGTGGTGAACTGGAGAATGAAGCCATGATACTGTGAAGAATCTCCCTCAACTAATATTCAATTCCCTCTTCAACTTGTAACCTTAGAGAGTTCTGTGGTACTCTGTAAAATCAAATAACAAGCCAAAAGTACCACAGGAAATGTGTCAGTTAGGATTTGAATCTAGGACTTTCCTGTTCTGAAACCAACTCTTTATTCATCATAATTCATTGCCTCTTAAGATAATATGAGGATTGAAACTGAAAGCTGAAAAATTATGACTAAGCCTGACCTCAGAGGAAAGCTTTGTGAAGATATCCCTTTATATCCTATTTCTTTATAGAAGTGAAGGATCATGAGTGTGGAATACAGCATATAATATCAGAATTTTTATAATACAACAGAACTTTTTTTTATTTTAAAAGTTAAACAGATTAGCTTTCTGAAAGGATCTGAGTGAAAGAAGAATAGAGTGGGAAACAGGTTATATGAAACAAAATTTAGTTTGAAAACAGTATATGGTTGAGTATTAAATTATGTACTTGAGACTATAATGCTATGGTTCAGATTTGTGAATTAACAGATTCAAAGAAAGAACTCATCAAGGAAGCTTTCATGTCAAAGATGGATTTTGAGCCAGGTCTTGAACTGCCTAAGACATGAGGAGAAGATAGAAGAGAAGAAAAACAGAGGGGAAGGAAAAGAAGAGTGGAGAGAAAACAAATTTCAAAGGACAAAATAGTGAAGGCAGAGAGATGAGCAACAATATAATATGTTCATGGAACAATGAGGAAACTAGATTTATTTTAAGAGTTTAGTGGAGAAGGAGTAGGGAATAAGGTTGGATTCTTTGAACACAGGTGATAGAAAACCAAACTGAGGTGTATAGGCTTGATGGGATTGGAAGTTGGAAGCTACTGAAATGTTAAGTGCAATGACAAGAGGAATAAATGTTTGAGGAAAATCAAATGAGAATTTTCACAATTCACAATTCACAAGGGAGAAGAATCTCTCCCAGAAATAGGTACTTAGTACCTCAATAGAAAATGGTAACAAGTTATAATAGAGTTTTGCAGGCTAATTATTAGATTTCTGCTCAATTGGTTTTTGAATTTTTCTAGTTAGAGGAAATCAAAACTCATCCAACACAGGAGAAAAATGGAAGGGTTTAGCAGCATATGTTATGGTTTCTGACAGATTTTTCTACATCTGCTATGTG
Organism: Sarcophilus harrisii; assembly: GCF_902635505.1. Classification (NCBI taxonomy): domain Eukaryota; kingdom Metazoa; phylum Chordata; class Mammalia; order Dasyuromorphia; family Dasyuridae; genus Sarcophilus; species Sarcophilus harrisii. The sequence continues at coordinate 149,544,757 of NC_045427.1, forward strand.
AAGTAGTCCTCCTATTCTTTCTTTGTTGTACTTGAAAACATTTCTGCAGCTCTTTCTAATGCTCTTTAAGGCAATCAACATTCATTGAGCATTTACTAAGTACTACCGTGTTAAGAGTTGCAGGCACACGGAATGTTCAAAAGGAAGTCCTTGCCCTCAAAGAGCTTCTATTCTAATGGAAGAGACTGCGTGTAAAAAGATTACATCTACATTCAAACATACAGAGAAGATAGAAGGCACTCCAAGAAAAGAAGGCTTGGGAATAGTCTCTTCATTTAGATGGGATTTGAACTGAGTCTTGAACTCAGGAAAACTTAGAAGCACAGTTCAAGAGACAGTTTTCCATTAAAAGGATTTGTTTTTCCCTGTTTTTATCTATGTCCCTAGTGCTAACCCGCTTTTAAGTCATTAATCTTTTCCAGCAGTCCCCCTATTTCTCACATCTTGTTAGTCATCATTAGAAATCTATTTTATTCAGTTAAGATTGTGCCATAGTACCCCCTTCTGGGGTAGATGTGAAGACTTTTTGCACTTTGTTTTGATGAGTCCTCTCTCTGTGGAAAGCCCAGCATGACCTGAACCTGATCAAATTTGATCCTTTGTTCTACCTCTCCCCTCATCCCCTGTCTTTTCTTTCCATTTTGCAAATTCCCCATTTGGTCATCTTTGACCCTGTTAAAATTAGATTTTTGTTCTCATTTTTAATTAGCCCAGTTTAGACAATGAAACAGAAAATTTCAATGGTGGTTTTTCAAGTATATAACAGCTTAAACCAGGTCATATACTAAATACAAATTCTTGCTCTTTCTGGTTTAATTACACATTTTAAAAACAGTATCAAAAGGGTTTTTAAACTAGAGTTCCTCAGAACCTAATTCAACAATAATAAAGGCAAACATTTTTATAGCATTTTATAATTTATAATGTGCTTTATACATGTTAACTACTTTGATCCTCAAGCAAGCCCATGAAATAGATAAGGCAGAGATTATTGTAATAAAGGGTATCCTAGAAGTTTTAATGCAGTTTTAAATTTTACTAGCTACTGAATTGCACTAAGATTACTAGAACACCTTATATTTGTCATATAAAGAGACTGAGGTTAGTTAATAGTTAAACAAGTTGTCCCAGATCAGATCATACATCTAATAAGTGACATAGCTGGAACTTGAACTAAGGTCTTTTTTTCCCAATATTTCAATGAATTTTAATTGCATTTATAGGGATATTCCCATATACAAATAGCTACACAGTCTGTCTTCCCTTTTTGTGCAATTCTCGTCCATGTTTAGCTGTGGATTTTTCAAGGATGATTTCACCATGTTAGAGGCCTTTTCCCTAGGTCTTCTTTATGTTTTATGCTGTGCATAAAAATAACAATACAGTACTGAGATCCATCAGTTATCATCTATGTTCAAAATATAGATTTGTATCTCTTTATTAGAGAAAAAAAGTTAGGGGAATTAAAAATTGTCTTTACATATGACAAGTTATCAGGCATAATAAAATGTTTCTTTTTAAAAAAGGCAACCAAAATTATTTTTAAAAGAAGCACTATGGAAGTAGAAAACAGAAGTAATTTTGTCATTGAAATATACTAAAGATCACATGAACAGAAAAAGGAAATAGATGAATTTCGAAAATACATCATATTCTTGGTACAGAGGTATTATAAAGTAGTAATGAAGGGGAATTATATCTTTCAAAATGGAAGAACAAAAAGGAACCTTTGGGAGAAGGTTTATGACTGTGGAAAAGAAATCCAGACATAATCTAACATATGCTGTAGATCTGGAGAGAGTAAATTTTAGAGGATTCAAATATTTCTATAGGGGGGTCATTTTTTAAAATAACTTTTTATTGACAGAACATACACATGGGTAATTTTTTTTACAACATTATCCCTTGCACTCACTTCTGTTCCGACTTTTCCCTTCCCTCCCTTCACGCCCTCTCTTAGATGGCAGGCAGTCTTATCCTAGATAAAATATATGTATGCAGAACCGTACAGTTCTCTTGTTGCACAAGAAGAATTGGATTCAGAAGGTAAAAATAACCTGGGAAGATAAACAAAAATGCAAGTAGTCCACATTGATTTCCTAGTGTTCCTTCTCTGGGTGTAGCTGATTATGTCCATCATTGATCAGTTGGAACTGAATTAGATCTTCTCTTTGTCGAAGATATCCACTTCCATCAGAATACATCCTCATACAGTATCATTGTTGAAGTATATAATGATCTCCTGGTTCTGCTCATTTCACTCAGCATCAGTTCATGTAAGTCTCTCCAAGCCTCTCTGTATTCATCCTGCTGGTCATTTCTTACAGACCAATAATATTCCATAGCATTCATATACCACGATTTACCCAACCATTGTCCAATTGATGGGCATCCATTCATTTTCCAGTTTCTAGTAGTGGATGTCGTTCTTAATGAGATGGATAGCTTTCAAGAATATAATTCTGAAGACAAAAGAGGAAACAATGTAAATGAATGGAATAGAAGAACATTATTTGAAAAGATAACTGTAGTTGCACCAATAACTAACCACCAACTTAGATTTTGAAAAATATATATGTAAAGGAGTAGAGATTTAGAGTTTTATAAAGAATTCTATTTTTGCTTTCTTTTGTATTTATGGAAATGTTCTTTTTGGTTTCAGTTTGGTTTTAAATAAAATTTTAAAATAAAATTAAAATAATTTTTTTAAAAGCTGAACAGAAGATATAAGTAAGGGCAGAAGATGAAGAAAAAAGCATTGTGTGGTTCTGTAAAATTATGTTGGAAGTGATAAAATTAAGAATAAATAGAGACTGGTAAGAACCCATACAGAAGACAAAATAGGTTTTTGATGTTTTGTTTTTCTTTAGCTCTATTGGAGGGTGGGGGAGAGAATCAGAAGATATAGAATTGTTCTTGAGGTAAATGGACTAGTGATGATCATTGACATCAGAAGAAAAAGAAAGTTATTTGGTTCTCACTTTACTTTTATTTATTTGCCAAGAATACAGCCCTTTGGACTAAAAAAATGGTGATGCAAAATCAGTATTCAATACAAAAAAAGGAGATTATTAGAGAGCACTTGGTTGTCCTTGATGAGTCCATGTCACCTAGTCCAAATGAACTACAGCCTCAGATAGTAAAAGAGTGGCAGATATTGCTGTTGAGCTCCTTTAAGTAACATCTAAAAGATTTCAGGGAATAGGAGCAACATTGGATTGGAGAAGTATAAATTCTATTCCAATTTCCAAAAACTGAGAAAAAGAATAGACATTGTGAATTATTTGACTTGAATTCTTGGAAAATTCTATACTATATTATTAAAAAGATCCATCTAGGGAAAAAAAACAGTGATTAAAAAGAGTTATTGTGATTCATCAAGACCATGACAGGACAGAATAAACTTATTTCTCTTTTTAGCAGGGTTCATCAAAATGCCTTAGATTTTGTCTACCTAGATTTTAACAAAATGTTTGATAAAATAACTAATGTCATTTTAAATAGCTTTTTATTTACAATTTATATGCATGGGTAATTTTATAGCATTGACAATTGCCAAACCTTTTGTTCCAATTTTTCCTCTCCTTCCCCCCCACTCCCTCCCCTCGATGGCAGGTTGACCAATACATGTTAAGTATGTTAAAGTATAAATTAAATACAAAATAAGTATACAGGACCAAACCATTATTTTGCTGTATAAAACGAATCGGACTCTGAAATATTGTACCATTATCCTGTGAAGGAAATCAAAAATGCAGGCAGGCAAGAATAAAGGGATTGGGAATTCAATGTAATGGTTCTTACCAGAGTTCATCTCCCAGAGTTCTTTCGCTGGGTGTAGCTGGTTCAGTTCATTACTGCTCCATTGGAACTGATTTGGTTCATCTCATTGCTAAAGATGGCCAGGTCCATCAGAACTGATCATCATATAGTATTGTTGTTGAAGTATATAATCCTGGCCCTGCTCATTTCACTCAGCATCAGTTCATGTAAGTCTCTCCAGGCCTTTTTGAAATCATCCTGTTGGTCATTTCTTACCGAACCATAATATTCCATAATATTCATATAGCACACTTTATTCAGCCATTCTCCAATTGATGGACATCTACTCAGTTTCCAATTTCTGGACACTACAAAGAGGGCTGCCACAAACATTCTTGAACATACAGGTCCCTTTCCCTTCTTTAAGATCTCTTTGGGATATAAGCCCAGTAGTAACATTGATGGATCAAAGGGTATGCACTAATGTCATTTTTGTGGAAAAGCTGAAGAAATGTGGACTATACATACCATTGTATAGTTAGATGTCCAGAGCTGGTTGGGATGGTTGGAATCAAAGTGTAGTCATTAATGCTTTCATGTCAAATTAAAAGGAGGTCTCCATTGATTGTCCCAGGAATCTATGCTAGGTCCCATGCTGCATAATATTTATCAAGAACTTCGATAAATGCCTAAATGATGTACTTAATAAATTTGTCCCATTGACCTGCCCTTGGTCTTAGGCAATAACTTGAATAAAAGCACAGAAAATGTACTTATAAAATTTGAAAATGACACAAAGTAGGGAAGGATAGATAACAAACTAGATGACAAATTCCAAAAAGTGAAATTTAATAAGACCAATTGAATAATCTTTTTCAATTTAAAAAAATCAATCTCCCAAGTACAAAATAAGGGAAGAATGGTTACATAGTAGTTTTTTTCTTTTCTGAACAGGATCTGGGGATTTTATGAGCTGTAAGCTCAATATGAGAAAAGTTTAATTAACTAATTCAGCAAGTATTTGTTAACTGCCAGTTATGAGCCAAGCACTGTCTGGTCATTGATAATATAAAAGCAACAAAAGATAAACAATCCTTTCTTTCATGCAACTTAAATTCTTTTGAGGAAAACAATATGAAAACAACCAAATAAATGCCAAATACATATAAAATAATGACAAAGAAATTTGTGAGAAGGGTACAGCAACTGGGAGGATTAGGATTGCCCTTTCATAGGTTCTTGAACTGATCCTTAAAGGCTAGCTGGAATTTTAAAAGTCAGAGATGAGACTAGAATACATTCCAGGTATAAAAGATAGCCAGCCTAAAGGCATATAGGACAGGGAAATCAGAAGTATATCAGTATGGGTTGGAATATAGAGTGTATAAAAAGAATAATGTGTAAATAAGTCAAGAAAGGTAGGTTGGAACCAAACTGTGAAAGGCTTTAAATGTTAAACAGAAATTTTGTCAATTGGTAGCTGCTAGAGCATTTTGAGCAGCAAAGTGACCTGTTCAGAACTTTGCTTTAGTATTATTAATCTGGCATCTCTTTAGAGAATAACTTGAAAAGGAGATGTTAGATGCAAAGGTTTCAAATAGAAAGCTATTGTAATAGTTCAAATTAAAGATGATAAGGGATCTGAACTAGGGGTGTTTATAAGGTGTGAGTAGAGTGAAGAGGATAGAAAGGAGAGATGTTATGGAGATAGAATTGATAAAATTTGGGAGCTGATTAAATATGGAAGGGGAAGGAAAGTTAAGACTTGAATATGATCCTGAGATTATAATTGACTGGAAAGATTTTGTTGTTATTCAGCCATTTCAGTAGTATTCAAGTCTTAATGACTCTTTTTGGGGTTTTCTTGGTGAAGATTCTAGAGTGATTTGCCATTTCCTTCTCCACATCATTTTACAGATGAGAAAACTGAGGCAAATAGGGTTAAGTGACTTGCTCAGAGTCACGTAGTTAGGGTCTAATTCCAGTTTTGAATTCAAGAAGATGAATCTTATTGACTCTAGGTCAAGCCCTTACCTGACACAAATAGAAAGATAATGCTGTCCTTGATACAAATAGGGAAACTGGGAAAGTGACTGGTTTCTTTGAAAAGATAATATGCTTGGTTTTGAACATATAGACACCTACACCACTTAGAAATGTTCAATAAGCAATAGGGGAACTCAGAAGAGAGATCATATATAGCTATGGGAATCATCTACATAGCGATGATAATTTAATTCATGGGGCCTAATTAGACTACCAAGAAAGGATGTGAGGAAATAAAAAGGAGAGGACCTATAAACTACTACAACACTGAGAGGGGATTCAGAATTTGAATGATGATCTAGCAAAGGAAAGGGGAGGGTTGGTGTTGGTGAGGGAAAGGACCATATTTTAAGCAGAGACTAGAGAAAATAAGGAAAGGATAAGAATTTATTAATCCTTATTGATAAAAATACCTCATTAAGGGATTTTGAGATATAGGAGACAAGAGGGAGCTTATGAAAATTACCTTTTTCCTCAATAAACTATAATGCTAGGTCCTCTTCTGAGAGTGAGAGGAAAGCTTAAGGGAAAAAAATAACCTCCATGGGAAGTACAATAGAATCAATCAGGGAAAAATAAAATTCTTGCTTTGGTGTATCAAGGGTTCGGGTTAAATTACATAACATAAATTTATAACAAACCTAAACAGTACTATTGTGTAACTTCCTTCAGCACTATTCAGTAACTTACTTAATCTTCAGTAACAAGAATTGGGTTCAAGTCTTGATGGATGTGAAAAGGATTGGAGTTTGACAAATTATCATTAGGAATATAAAGGGAAAGAGGGAAGAAAGGAGTTTGAATGTAGGGGACAGCATATAGTTAAACTAGTTACTGGTTACTGGTACATTGTTAAACTGGTTGCTTAAGACGGAGAGGGAGGACAGTGAAATTAGATAAGGGAGGATGACTTAAAAGATTGAATGAATTTGATGGTGACAATATTAGGAGAAGAGCAACTACATGGCACAATGGATAGAGCACGGGACCTGCGGGACCTGGAGTTAGGAAGACCTGAATTCAAATTTGACCTCAGACACTTACTAGCCGTGTGAATCTGGGCAAATCACTTAATTCTATTTGCCTCAGTTTCCTCATCTGAAAAAAATGAGTTGGGGAAAGAAATGGAAACTCTCTCTTGTATCTTTATCAAGAAAACCCCCAAAATGGAGTCATGAGTCAAATAGGACTGAAATTAAACAGCAACAATAACAATAGACATTAAGAGAGATATAGCCTTTGGGAATAAAACAGTGATTGGCTCCTTGTAATCTGCAATGGTCTTATCACTTCTGGAGTATTGTACTCGGTTCTTAGTATCATGGTTTAAGAAAGATATTGATAAGCTAAACACTGTCCATAGAATGGTACTAAGGATGGTAAAGGACCTTGAAATATTTCCATCAAAGGATCAATTGAAGGAATTAGGGCTGCTTAGTCTGAAAAGAGAAGATTTGGATGGAATGCCATAGTTATCTTCTAGTTTTTGAAGGATTGTTATGCGAAAGAGAAATTAGGCTCATTCTGCTTGACCTAAAAAGAATAGGGAGCAATAAGTAGAAGAAACAAAAATTTCATCTTGAGGACAATCCTGATTTATTCTCCCTTGTGTATGAACATGGTACTCTACCAGCTCAAAAATATGTAAAAATGTGGGTATCTAAGGAAAGACAGGCAGAGACAAAGAGAAGTAGAAACAAACAGAGAGAATGAGAGAGAGAGAGACTCAGTGCAGCAATAGGCAAATGGCCAGGTTCTCTTGAAGCATCTGTGCCGTACTAGACATGTAGCCAAAGTCTGCAGCATCTGTCACAAGAAGCTTGGGATAATTCCCTCTTCATCCCAGAAGCAGAGCTCAATTTTAAAAGTAATGGAACAGGCTCCAGCCTATGATAAGGGGACAAAAAGAAATTGACCACAGAAAGTTGTAACGGTGACAGGGAAGATTAAAATACAAACTTAGAAGAGGACAACAATGTCAAAATGTCTCATGTACAAAAAGAACTCTTAGAAGAGCTCAACAAGTATTTTTAAAAACCAAATATAAGAGATAGAAGAAAAATTTGGAAAAGAAATGAAAGTAATGAAAAAGAATGATAAAAAATGAGTCAACATCTTGATAAAGGCAGCACAAAAAATGAAAAAAGATGTACAAAAATCACTGAAGGGAAGTATTCTGGGAAGATGGCAGAGTATGTCAGTAAATTTCAAGCTCTCCAGATTTTCCCCATAAACAGAACAGATTTGCAACTCAGGGCAAACATAGGCTGGTAAAAAATCAAAAAGACTTGGAGAACAACAGGTCCACCTAGCACAACTCAACAAGATGTGAAGAAAGATTCCAGGCCAGGGATTAATCTGTATGAAGTGCAAACACCTCGAGGCTAGCTTCATAAAAACACCAAGCGGGGGAACTCTGGGGTTAGCTGGATTTGGCTGAAATCTTAGCAGGAACCACAGAAACTTTCACCTCCTAGACTGCAGGGTTCTAAATCTGGAAAAATTTCAGGGAAACTCAGCTAATAAGGAACCCCAGACTCAGCTGTGCTGCAGAGATGTAGCTCTGAGGGAGAAAGAACCAACTTACCCAGTGAGTGCAGAAATGATGGAGCAGGAATGCTACTGACTGCAGGCACTTGCAGGAGTGGGGAACTTTTGGTTTTAGGTTTCAGGTCAGAGGAGAGAACTGAAGCTAGAGCCACCATGATTAGAGTTGCTTAACTAATACTTCTCATTTTTAAATAAATGATGCAGAAAAGTAGAAAGAACCCAACCATAGAAACTTACTTTGGGAATAGGGAAGACTTTGATTCATCTCCAAAGGACACTGAAGTTAAAAAAAAAAAAAAACTTCTTCTACCCCAAAAGAGTAACATTAAATGACTCCCTCCCAGAGAGAATTTATAGAAGATCTCAAAAAATAATGTATGTATCAAATGAGAGACATTAAGGGAAAAATAAAAATTAAATAAATAAAAATTAAGAAAAACAAGAATATGAAAAAAGAAGTTAACCAACTAGAAAAGGAGATACAGAGTCTTAAAGATGAAAATAATCTTTGAAAGTTAGAATTGGGAAGGGCAGTTAGATGGTGCAGTGGATAGAGCACCAGCCCTGAAGTCAGGAAAATCTGAGTTCATATCTGATCTCAGACACTTAACACTTCCTAGCTGTATAATCCTGGGCACAGCACTTAATCCCAACTGCCTCAGGAAAAAAAAAATTGGAATTGGGCAAGGGAAAACCAGTAAAGTCATGAGACCAAGAAATAAAACAGAATATAAAGAATGAAAAAATAAAACAGAATGTGAAACATCTTATAAGATAAACAAGAGAAAATATAGAAATAATAAGACTACTTGAAAGTTAATGCAAAAAAAAAAAAAAGAAAAGAAAAAGAACCTTGACACAATAATGTAAGAAATCCCAAGAAAGTTATCCTGGAGTGATAGAACATGAGGAGAAAGTAGAAATAGAAAAAAATCCACCAATCACCACTTCAAAGACACTCTTTATGGAAAATACATAGAAATATTATCACCACATTTTGAAACCTTGAGATCAAAGAGAAAATTTTTCACAAAACAAGAAAAAACAATTGAAATAAGCTGGAGCTACAATTGGAATTGTACAGGACTTAGCAGCAGCCACAATAAAAGATCACAGATCCTGGAACTATATATCTCAACAAACAAAAGTACTAGGTTTGTGACCAAAAATATATCCAGCAAACTCATTCACAATATTGAATGGAAAAAAAAATGGACATTCAACCAACTTGTAGATATTTAGGACTTTCTTTCAACCAAATCTGAACTCAATAGAAAATTTAACATATAACAGCCAATATCAAAGATCAATTTCAAGGAACTCAACATGGACAAATTATTTTTTTTAATATGGAAATGTATGCCATATTTTTTAAGATTGACATCAGCAATTGGGGAGTTCACAGTAAAGATTGGGGCAAAGTTCAATGTGATCTGACTCTAAAAAAGCAAAACCACCAAGGAAAAGGTTAAAATAATAATTATATTATACAAATAAGGTACAGAGGAAGAATAGACATAGAGGCATTAGAAAAAAAAAGTGCACAATAGAAAACAAAAGAACAATCTACAAGAAAGCAAAGCAAAAGTGGACACATAAAAATAATGTCTTTTATTATTATCTATACTTTCCTAAAATGGAAATTTATTGTTAAATATTCTGAATCCTTCCTAATTATCATCAGGGAACATGTCAATTTTTAAAAATTGTTTTCTTTGTTCTTTGTTTTCTTTCTATTTTGTTCTTGCTTTGTATTTAGTTTTAAATAAATATTTTTTAAAAAAAGAAAATAACTCCTAAAAATTAGAGTTGAACAAGTAGAAGCTAATGACTTCATGAGATATCAAGAATCAATCAAACAAGATCAAAAAAATAAAAAAAATGAAAAAACAGCTAACATGGAAAACAGATCCAGGAGAGACATTTTGAGAATTATTGCACTAATAGACTTGGGATAGAAAGTGCCATCCACATCTAGAAAGAGAACAATGGAAACTGGATGTGGATCAAAACACATAGTATTTTATCTTTTCTCGTTGTTTATTTTCTTGTTTTCTTTCTTTCTCATGGTTTTTCCACTTTTGATCTTTTTTTTCAACTTATACAGCATGATGAATATGGAAATATGTTTAGAAGAATTGCACATGTTTAACCCATATAGTATTTCTTGCTGAATGGGAGAAAAATTTGGAACCCAAGGATTTTGCAAAAGTCAATATTGAAAACTATCTTTGCATATATTTGGAAAAATGAAATACTATTAGAAAAAAAAGAAATTTACCCAGTTATAACAAATTTTTAAGAAAGAAAAAAGAATTATTGAACTAACTAAAAGACATGATTTAACAAAAGGATCTGAACAACATACTGAACATCAGAAATTATAAAGGAAAAGTGTCCTGATATCCTGGAACAGAGGATAAGATAGACACTGAAAAAAATCTACCCATCACCTCCTGAAAGAAATAACAAAATGAAAACTCTCAGGAGTGTTATAACCAAATTCCAGAATACCCAGGTCAGGGAGTAAATATTGCAAGCATACAGAAAAAAATAATCCAGATATCATGAAGTCACCATCAGAGTTTCATAGGATTTAGCTGCTTCTGCATTAAGGGATTGGGAAGCATGAGGATATAATATTCTTCAATGCAAAGGAGCTAGAATTTCAACCAAGAATCACCTACCCAGTGAAACTGAACTTAATTCTTCAGGGGGGAAAATGGTCCTTCAATGAAATAGAAAACTTTCAAGTATGCCTGATGAAAAGACCAGAACTGAACAAAAAAAAGTAAGATTTTCAAATATAAGATTCATATTGCATATCTATGTCTCTCTCTATATATAGATTGCATATCTATATCTATCTATCTATATTAATGGGGAAGGGACTGAAAGAATATATACATACATCTTCTATGTATATATTTAGTTTATAAGAAACACACTTGAAGCAGAGATGCACAGAGTAAAGGCAAGAGACTGTAGCAAAATCTATTATGCTTCAACTGAAGTTTAAAAAAAGGGGGATGAGCAATAATGATTTCACTCAAATTAAAAGCTAAAATAGATCTAGTTACAAGAAATAAGGAAGTAAACTACACTTTACTAAAAGAAGCCATAGACATGAAGTAATATCAATACTACACATATATGCCAAGTGGGCTAATATTCAATTCTTTTTTAATAGCAAAATATTTAATTTTAATAAATAAGAAAAATTATACAGCTTAATCAAATTTTTTTAAATATGGGAGCACTACTTTTTACATGTGAGCACTAATTTTCAAGTACTCAGAAAACTCATATACCCAGTTGAGGGAAGGTTCCAACTTTATTAATACTAGTTTCTGTGATAACAGCAAAGATACAGATTAATATCTTGCTTTTGCTTCTTACCACTCCTGTAATCTTGAAGTAGAATAAAAATAAGAATTTGTTATAAGCATCTACTACATGCCAAACGTTCTGCTGGAATTTTACAAATATTATCTCATCTGGTCATTACAACCACCCTGGAAATTAGGTACTTTTATTATCCCCATTTTATAATTGGAGAAACTGAGGCAAATAGAGATCACATAATTTACCCAGGATCACATAGCTAATAAGCTTCTGAGGCTGACTTTGAATTTAGGTCTTCCTGTTTTCAGACCCCCAAACGCTTTCTACTCTACCACCTACCTGCTTTCACTCTGTGAAGTGAAGGCATTGAACTAGATAGTCTCTTGGGGAACTTTGAGATCTAAATCTATGATTCTTATGTGTTCAGGACACTTCATATTGTACAGAATTTTGTTATTTATTTTTTCTTCCTTATTTATTTAATCTTTTCCCCAGTCAAATTTTTTACATTTGTTTTTAACTTTTGACTTCCAAATTCTCTCCCTTATCTCCATCTCAATCTCCATTAAAAAATTACATGTGAAATTAATCATGTTCTGAAAAAATATGTAGATTTCCCATCCTAATTAAAAAACCCTCAAGAAAAATAAAATAGAGAAATTAAAAAATTAAAAAGAGAGAGTATTATTCAATCACATATTCAGCCATGATCAGTTTCTTCTCTAGGTATGGATGGGATTTTTCATCATAAGACCTTCAGAATAGTTGTGGATCATTACACTGCTGGGAATAGCAGTTTATATATATATATATATATATATATATATATATATATATATATATATATATATATATATACACACATACAGAGAGAGAGACAGAGACAGAGAAAGAGACAGAGACAGAGAGACAGAGAAGGGGGGGCTCATCCTAGAACATTGCTATTTATATACATTTCACTTTGCTTGAGTTCATGGAGGACTTTCTGGGGTTTTTTTCCCCTAAAAGTATTCTGTATAGCATCCAATTCTTAAAAGAGGAGTTAAATGAGTTGTAGGGGGAAATAGGTAGTAAAACTATATTAGTGAGAGATCTCAACTTTCTCAGAATGAAACAAATATAATCACAAAATGAACAAAAAACAAGTTAAAGTGAATAGAAAAGTTTGATATATAGAACTCTAGGGAAAATTGAATGGAAATAGAAAATAACATACTTTTTTAGTGGTTCATGGCACCTACAAAAGATGACCATGTATTAAGGCATAAAAACTCAGAATCAAAGACAAAAATATTAAATATAGCCATTTCAGATCATAGTATAACAAAAATTACATTCAATAAAGAGCAGTGAAAAGATAAATTAAAAATTAATTGGAAACTAAATAATCTAATCCTAAAGATTGAGCTGTTCAAAGAAGAAATCATAAAAATCATCAATAATTTCATTAAAGAAAATGGCAACAATAAGACAACATATCAGAATTCATAGAATACTGCCAAAGCAGTATTTAGGAGAAAATTTAAATGTTTAAACTTTTGCATCAATAAACTAGAGAAAGGGCAAATCAATGAAGTGGTCATGCGACTAAAAACATTAGAAAGAAAACAAATTTAAAATTCCCAATTAAACAAAAAACTGGAAATCCTAAAAATTAAAGTTAAGATTTATTAAATTTAGTAAGTAAGAAAGCTATTGAACTAATAAATAAAATTTGGATCTGGTTTTATGAAAAAACCCAGACAAATAAACTATTGGTTAATTTGCTTTTTGAAAAAGAAGAAAACCACATTACTAGTATCAAAAATGAAAAAGGTGAATTCAACACCAATGAATAGGAAATTAAAGCAATTATTATGAACTATTTTACCCATTTATATACCAATAAATCTGACAATCCAAGTGAAATTGATGATAGAAGTGTAAATTGTCCAGATTAATTGAAAAAAGGAAATAGGATACTTAAATCATGCCATTTTAGGAAAATTAATTGAACAAACCATCAATGAATTCCCTAAGAAAAAATCTCTAGGACCATATGGCTTTACAAATGAATTCTACCAATCATTTAAAGAACAACTAATTCCAGTACTATATAAACTATTTGGAAAAAATAGGTGAAGTAGTCCTACCAAATTCCTTTTGTGACACAAATATAATGCCATCACCTAAACCAGAAATAGCCAAAACAAAGAAAATCATATATCAATTTCCCTATGAATAGATGCAAAAATTTTAAATACCAATAAGGAGACGCTAGCAATACATCACAAGGCTCATACACTATGAACAGGTGGGATTTATAGCAGGAATGCAGGGCTGGTTCAATATTAGGAAAATTGTCAGCATAATTAAACAATAACAAAGCCAATAGAAATCATATAGTTATTTCTATGATTGTAGAAAAAACTTTTGAGAACGTACAGTAAACATTCCTGTTAAAAATCCTGGAGAATATAGGAACAAATGGAGATTTCCTTTAAATGAGTAGTATCTATCTAAAACTATCAGCAAACATTATTTGTAATGTAAGGCAGAAATTTTCCCAATAAGATCAGGGGTGAAGCAAAGATGGCCATTATCACCACTATTATACAATAATGGGCTACAAATTTTAGTTATAACTATGAAAAAAATAGAAGGACTTAAAATAAGCATTGAGGAAATAAAACTATCACTCTTTGCAGATGATATGATATGCTTAAAGAATCCTAGAGAATCAATTAAAAACTGCTTTAAATAATGAATAACTTTAGCAAAATTTCAGGATCTGAAATAAGCCTGCATAAATCATTAGCATTGGTATATATTGCCAACAATGCTCAGTAACAAGAGACAGAGATATTCAATTTAAAATAATTGAAGATAATCTTAAGAATTCAAGAGTTGGCTGCCAACACAGATCCAGGAATTATATGAACACAACAATAAAACATTTTTCACACAAAGTCAATTCTAAACAATTAGAAAAATATAAATTGTTCATGAGTATACTGAGCCAATATAATAAAAAAGAATAACAATTCTACCTAAATTAATTTACTTATTCAGTACCATCCCAATCAAATCACCAAAAATTATTTTCTGGAGCTAGGAAAAAATGATGACAAAATTTATGTGGAAGAACCAAAGCTTAAGAATATCAAGAGGATTGATTTTCTAAAATGCAAAGGAATAAAGACCAGCCATACCAGATCTCAAACTATATTATAAAGTGATAATAATCAAAACTATCTGGTACTGACTGAGAAATAGCATGGTAGATCAGGGAAATAGATTAGACACACAAGACACAGTAGTAAATGACCATAGCTATCTAATGTTTGATAAACCAAAAGACTCTAGCTTCTGGGTCAAGTCCCTGTTATAAGATACTAAGTGCTTGTCTAACTTTTACTTACAAACTTCCAAGGAAAAGGTTTTGAGTTTCTGACCACATTACTAGGAAGTATTTTATGATAATTGGATTGAGTTGATTTATAGTTATGTTAATTATTTCTCCAATATTGCATATTATATTTTAAAGTAAATTTATTGATATTTTTTGGTTTTATATCATCCAAATTTCTCTCCTCTTCCCAAAGAACCATCTCATATAATAAAGAATTTTAAAATTAAAAGAAGAAGAGGAAAATGGTACATTATATTCTATTATTTCTTCCTATCTTTAGAAAAGAAAGACTATACTGAGCCATAGGGGTGGCAGATGAATTCTAAAGATGTCAAACTGTAGGTCTTACAGTTCATGAATCTCTAATGGTTGTTGTAATGAGTTCTCAACACATTTCTAGTATGACATGTTTGGTCATTTTGTCTGGTATTGCTAGCATACTTGAATATAAGGTAGAGCCTTTAGGAAAGAAGAGAAGACCACTGAGGGATTATTAAATCCAACCCTCTTATTTAGGGAGGATGAAATCAAAATTACTGCTTGCTTTATACAAGTAATGAGTATTCAGATTTGAACTGTGATCTTTTGGCTCCAAATCCAGGTTTCATTCACAATGGAAAGTTGCAAAACTAAATAAAGAGTTCTCCAGAAACTATGGAGCCAATAAGAATTGCAAGGAAAATGTTCCAAGAAAATATCAAAAGTTTATTTTTCTCCTTTGTTATACTCAAAAGAGTATTTCTTTTTTTAACCAGAGTAGACTGGACACACACAATTCCTGATTGATTCAGACTTCTTTGGGAATTATTTCTGAATGTTCACAAGTGAAGACATTCCTCTGGAAACAGGATTGATAAGGCAGGGGTTCAGTCAACAAAAGATTACCAGCAGTAATATTCTGGCTGTAATGGTTCAGACAGTAGAACCTCTACCTCATTTGGCGCTCAGGTGAATATATTTTCTCTGAACTTGAGTCATAGGGATGATGCTTCAACCCCTTGATTCTACTTTAACAGATAAATCTTTATAAGAAGGTAATCCAGAGGAAGAAGGGTTCCAGTCTCTTTGGCATGATCATGGCAATTTAGGATATGTTGTTAATAAAGTGAGGAGATCCAATGGGAATTGATTGCTAGCTCTGGGAATTAGTTTCCTTCAGAAACATGTAGAGAAGCCAAATCACAATCCTCATCCCAAGGAAGAGAAGACAGAAAGGAATATTCTTAGAAAGGGACATTTTTTGGGACCAAAAGTCATATAGAAATAAAAGACCAAGTGAGATAAATCATAAACCGTGTGCCATAATTTTAGTAGAATATGACTGTGACATTAGCTGGAGCATTTAAGAAGATGGAAAAGAGATCATTAATGATTCTGTTTGTTTTTTGAATTGGCCACAATATTGCTGCATTTGGATAAATTTGGTTGTCGCAGAGTAGAAATTAGGCATTGTCTAGATTTCCCCAAAATTTTCTCTAATCTTAGTGTGTCTCTATGTTTCTTTCTTTGCCTCCTAGTCACTAAACCACAGGAAAGTTCCCTCCCCCAAGCATCTGGTGTTTGGTACCTTCCATGATAGTTAAAGGGTCAATTTCATAATAAGGGCTAAATCTCTAATAAGGGAGCAATTATTTAGAGTGGTGAGAGATATAGCCCAGGTTGTATTTCTGGTATAATGTTTGTTCTGAAGCTCCATCCCATTAGCCTAAGGCCATGTTTGGGAAGCCCAGGTTTAATAATACGCCGTGTTCTATGTATCAGTATTCTATACCACTCAGTTACTTTGAGATCTTAACCATAAATACTAAAGCAGCTCACACTTTTCATGGAGTTCCTTAAATTAGAGAGGGCTCTGTTTCCTTGAAGATTGGATTTTCTTTACAATTAAAAGATAACAATGGGGCTCAGTGGATTCAATGTGAAGCTTAGGATCAAGAAGACCTAAATTCAAATTTGGTCTCAAACACTTAATAATTGTATGATCTTGAGCAAGTCACTCACCCATGGATTACCTCAGTTTCTTTGACTGCAAAATGGGTGTAGTAATGGCACCTATCTGCTAGGGTAAGAAAGATCAAATGAGATAATATTTGTAAAGTGCTTAGTGGAGTGGCAGGCACAAAATTGTCCCTTCTTCCCTTCCCTTTTCCAACTAATGAATAGAGTAAAGATTTCCAAAAACCAGTAGAACTTTAATAGCTTTCAGAAAAGGACTTACAGAGAAAGTATAGCAAGAAGTTGTTACAAAATTCTCTCTCCAAACAAAGAGCACATTTTTCTCTTGTGTACACAAATTCTCTGGGAAGAATGGGCTCAAATCTTAAGTATAATAATAGAGAATCACATTGTAATAGAGGGCTACCTACTGTTCTAGAAATTAGAACTTCTCCCTTTGAACTTCCTCTTATGGGTAGCTCTCTGTGAGGCTCTAAGTAAGGTCTATGCTACCATCCTAGGGTAACGTTCTACAGAGATTTCTTCTCTCCTCAGATATTATTGTTCCAGTAGACTCTACTGTGGCCATTAGAATTTCTTATAGTTCTGACCTCAGAATTTCCCACATCTGTTGCCTCAACATTTTTATCTGAGGATGTGCTCAATGGTCAGGAAAAAATAAAAACAAAAGAAAATAGAGGCAGCATTTGATCACAGACATGTGTCAACCAACTAGGACCTTTTCTTCACTTTTAAACTCACAGCTTTTCTGTCTTACTGACCAGCAAAAAGGAAAAATAACATGGAGCAATAGTCTGTTTCTTTTATATCCTAGCTCAGTTCTGGCTTAGAATTCCCTAAGTCATTAGTTTTTCAGCCTAAAATCAGTTAGAAAACTTTTGCCTTCATATATTACTATCTCTCCAATCACTCATAGTCAGAAATTATCCATCAATAGGTCCAATAAGCATTAAGTACTTACTATATGCCAGAACATGGAAGCAGCTAGATAGCTTAGTGGATAGAGTACTGGGGCTGGAATTAGGAAGGCCTGAGTTCAAATCCAGCCTCAGACATTTACTGGCTATGTAACTCTAGACAAGTCACTTATTCTCAATTTACCTTAATCCACTGGAGAAGGCAATGGCAAATTGTTTTCATATATCTTTGTCAAGAAAACCCCATGGCTAACATTAGCATGCTATGTATTACATGGTCTCAGAGTCAGATGTGATTAAATCACAACAATATGCTAGACATTCTGTTAAATGCTAAGGGTACAAAAAGGAACAAAAGACAGTCCCTAGTCTCAAGGAGCTTTCCAATCTAATGGAAGTCACATGTGTTACATAAATATCCATGTATGTTCTATATCAGAACTTTTAAATTTTTTCTCCTGGTGATCTCCTTTTTGCTAGAGACATTTTTATGTGACCCAAGGTATATAGGTATATAAAATAGGCATATACATGAAATATTTGCTGATAATAAATCATAATTCTATCCTCCCACAGTCAGTTATGTGATCCCATATGGGGTAGCAACCCACAGTTTAAGAAGCTTTGCTCTAAAAGAAAGGGCAAATCAGAGAATGCCTTAAAGACTGGACATTAAATGGCCAGTCCTTCCACTACTACTGGCAAAGTCATGCTTCTCATGACTGGAGCAAGTTCCTCAGCCTCAGGGATCAGACTATTCAACTAGGCAGGTTATCTATTGTGTATATTAAAACATTCCCTCAGCAAACTTAGGGAACCTAATGCACTTCAGTAATATGCCATATTAGAGATCCCAGAATAATAAGTGACTATTGCCACTCCTAGTTCCACTAGGACAGGTTTTGCTTCTTATCAGAGGTATTTAGCACTGGCAATAGGGAATCACCAAAAGTTTCTGAGCATGGGAGTGACAAGAAAAGCATATTAAGACTACTTAGGCAACAGGAGAAAGGATGGATTGGGGAAGCAGGAGGGAAGAAGACCAGGGAGAAGGTTATAAGAATAATCTAGGCAAAAAACAGTTGAGCCATACCTGAACCAGAGTAACTGCAATAGGAATTTAGAAGAGACAGCTGGAAATATATTCTAGTGTTAGCATTTGGCAATTGGATGTCACGGAGGAGAAGGAAAAAGAGACATCAAATATTACTTTAGTGTTATGAGAGGGCATGGCTTATGTTTTTTGGAGGGAGGGACAGAGAAGGATGAGTTTAGTTCTTCACATTTTTAGTGTATACTTAGAACTAGAATCTAGATTTTCTGACCCATGTCTAGTGTTCTTGTTATTTCTCCAGCCTACTTACTATAATCCAGGCTTAAAATCTCCATTATTCTTTAAGAGAGATAAAGACAGGGAGAACGAGAGAAAGACAGAGACAGACAGGCAGAGAAAGAGGCAGAGAGATAATGAAAGAGAGAGAGAAAGGCAGACAGACACAGAGTGAGAGAAAGAGACAGACAGAGCGACAGAGACAAAGAGAGACAGTGAGATTGAGAGTGGGGTGGGGGATAGAAAAATTCTCCTCTGATATTCTTCTGTCACTTTTTGGTTTGTCTAAGAAGAAATGGACCTTTGATTCACATCAGCAGAGAGAGCCCCATCCTTTCATTCAGCTAGTCCTATATTTCCCAGGGCTCAGTCTTTTAATGAGGGACCAGAAAACAAGTAGCATTGTGTGCTGCACCATGTAGGTGCCTGGGAACTGGAACGTCTGCTGCATATGCTTGGGTTTCAGCTGTGTGTCACCTCCCATAGCTGGGGGCCCCAGTATTTCCACCATGCATTCTCAGCTGCGCTGAAGTGACCCCTTTTATTTTGTAACATTCTCTTAAATGTGGTATCCTGAAAACAGTTAAAAGAAAGCCATTTCTATTGTATGCAGTCCTGAAATGGGAAAATTTCCGTGATAAAGCCAAATGAATTTTCACATAAGCTTTGGAGTTTATTCATGATGCAAGGGTGCTTCTTATCTGGCTGGAGGAAAATAGGCCCAGTTCCTCTTTAAATAACATGAAATTTATGGGAGCAGGATTACAGCTATCCCAGGCTGCCAAAAACATTATGTTTATGGAACCAAAATCCCCTAGACACTCTTTCAAATCCATATACTATTTTTCTAAACTTTTAATGTTTATATTGGACTCATTATTTTAGCAGATATTTACAGAAAATCTCATGCATCCATTTTTCTCCCCAGTACAGCAGTTTTATATCACAAGAGACCACTATACTTAAAAGATTTTGACACAATTCCTTTTCTTAACTGGACATCCTTTAAGAAAAATACCTGGAAATGACTTGAGAAACATAGAATGGTCACGCTTCATTAACCACATGCTTTCTAGATGGGGAAAGAAACATAAAGTCTACTGTGGAGGTAGGTAAACTAAGGTGAGATAAATCTGAATGACTTATCAGGGACAAGCAGTTAAGCCACATCATGGTAAAACTGTCATGGCAGATGGGCTAAACCAGGTTGTAAGTCACCCACAGGCCTCAGACCACTCAGTGAGTGAGGGAGTGTCCATCCCAAGCATGGGAAGGCTTCCCCTGTGATGGATGGGAACATTATGGAAAGGCGGTTGGAGCTTGGTCCGGTATCAAAGACACCAAGGACATATCGTGAGCCACGGGCAGTGAATCTGACTTTTGATCTGCCACTAAACTCTGATGAGGAAGAGAGAGTGAGGGTGGTGACAATGCAATTCGACTTGCCTTACATCCATCCAATTCACTTACAAATCCAGACATGAAATGTCACTAGTCCTTTGAAACAAAGAATTAACAAACAGGGAGGGGAATATACACAGACACAAAAAGCACACATCTTCTAGGCTTCGGTTACCTTTTTCCATCCCTTCCTTCCCTTTTTCTTCCTCCCTCCCACCCTTCCTTCCTCCTTTCCTCCTTTCCTCCCTCCATTCCCTTTTCTTTCTTCCCTCCCTTCCTCTTTCCCTTCCTCCTTTCTTTCCTCCTTCCCTCTCTTCCTTCCTTCCTCCCTCTCTTCCTCCCTTCCTTCCTTCCTTTTTCCTTCCTTCCTTCTTCCCTCTCTTCCTCTCTTCCTTCCTTCCTTCTTTCTTTCTTAAATCCAATGCATGCATATATATTTATACAATTATGTTGCATCACAAGAAATATCAATTCAAACCAGAAAAAAGAGAAGCAAAATAAAATGCTAGCAAAAACAATAAAAAGAATGAAAATGCTATGTTGTGAACCACACTCAATTATCACAGTCCTCTCTCTCCATATATATGGTATACATGACTGTCTTCATCACTAAACAACTGGAACTTGTTTGAATCATCTCATTGTTGAAGAGAGTCAAATCCATCAGATTTGATCATTGTATAATCTTGTTGTCATATATAATGATCTCCTGATTCTGTTCATTTCACTTAGTACCCGTTCATGTAAGGCTCTCCAGGCCTCCCTGTAATCATCCTGCTGGTCGTTTCTTACAGAACAATAATATTCTATAACATTCATATACCATAACTTATTTAGCCATTCTCCAATTGATGGGCATCCATTCAGTTTCCAGTTTCTTGCCACCACAAAAAGGACTGTCACAAACATTTTTTCACATATGGGTCCCTTTCCCTCCTTTAAGATCTCTTTGGGATATAAGCCCAGTAGAAATACTGCTGGATCAAAGGATATGCACAATTTGGTAACTTTTTGAGCATAGTTCCAAATTGCTCTCCAGAATTGTTGGATCCATTCACAATTCCACCAATAATTTATTAGTGTCCTAGTTTTCCCACATCTCCTCCAACATTCATCATTATCATTTCCTGTCATTGAGCCAATCTGAGAGGTGTGGAGTTGTATCTTGGAGTTATCTTAATTTGCATTTCTCTGATCAATAGTGATTTTCATATGACTAGAAATAGTTTCAGTTTCTTCATCTGAAAATTGTCTGTTCATATCCTTTGATCATTTATCACTTGGAGGATGGCTTGAATTCTTATAAATTTGAGTCAATTTTCTATATATTTTAGAAATGAGAACCTTTTAATGTAAAAATATTTTCCCAGTTTATTGCTTCCCTTCTAATCTTGTCTGCATTTGTTTTTGTTTTTTTTTTTTTTGTACAAAAACTTTTTAACTTTATATCATCAAAATTATCTATTTTGTGATTAATAATAATCTCTAGTTCTCCTTTGGTCATAAATTCCTTCCTCCTTCACAGATATGAGAGGTAAACTATCCTATGTTCTTCTAATTTGAATAAAATATCATTCTTTATGTCTACATCATGAACCTGGTAGACAGTATTAGATATGGGTAATACCTCATTTCTGCCCAGTTTCCAATTTTCCCAGTAGTTTTTGTTAAATAGTGAGTTCTTATTCCCCAAGTTGGGATCTTTGGGTACATCAAACACTAGATTACTATAATCATTAACTATTTTGTCCTGTGAACCTAACCTATTCCACTGACCAACTACTCTATTTCTTAGACAGTACCAAATAGTTTTTGATGACTGCTGCTTTATAATATAGTTTTAGATCTGGTAGAGTTAGGCCAGCTTTATTTGAATTTTTTCATTAATTCCCTTGAAATTCTTGACCTTTTGTTCTTCCAGGTGAATTTTGTTGTTATTTTTTCTAGGTCAGTAAAATAGTTTCTTGGGAATTTGATTGGTATAGCACTAAATAAATAGATTAATTTAGGTAGTATTGCTGTCTTTATTATATTCGCTTGACCTATCCAAGAGTATTTGTTTTTTTTCCAATTGTTTAGATCTTACTTTATTTGTGTGGAAAGCATTTTGTAGTTTTGCTCATATAATTTCTGACTTTCCTTTGTCAGATAGATTCCTAAATATTTTATATTATTGACAGTTATTTTAAATGGAATTTCTCTTTGTATCTCTTGCTGTTGGACTTTGTTACTGATGTATAAAAATGGTGATGATTTATGTGGATTTATTTTGTATCCTGCAACTTTGCTAAAGTTATGGATTGTTTCTAGTAGTTTTTAGTTGATTTTCTAGGGTTTTCTAAGTATAATATCATATCATTTGCAAAGAGTGATAATTTGGTTTCCTCATTACCTACTCTAATTCCTTTAATCTCTTTTTCTTCTCTTATTGCCAAGGCTAGCATTTCTAATACAATATTGAATAGCAATGGTAATAGTGGGCAACCTTGTTTCACTCCTGTTCTTATTGGGAATAGTTCCAGTTTATCCCCATTACATATGATGCTTACTAATTGTTTTAAATAGATGCTATTGATTATTTTTAAGGAAAAGTCCATTAATTCCTATACTCTCTAGTGTTTTTAATAGAAATGGATGTTGGATTTTATCAAATGCTTTTTTGTATCTATTGAGATAATTATATAGTTTTTTGTTAATTTGGGTTATTGATATAGTCAATTATGTTAATAATTTTTCTAATATTGAACCAGCCTTACATTCCTGGTATAAATCCTTCTTGGTCATGGTATATTATCCTGCGGGTGACTTTCTATAATCTCTTTGCTAATATTTTATTTAAGATTTTTGCATCAATATTCATTAGGGAAATTGGTCTATAGTTTTCTTTCTCTGTTTTCATCCTACCTGGTTTAAGTATTAGTATCATGTCTGTGTTATAAAAAGAATTTGGTAGGAGTCTTTCTTTCCCTATTTTTTCAAATAGTTTATATAGAATTGGAGTTAATTGTTCTTTAAATGTTTGGTAGAATTCACATGTAAATCCATCTGGCTCTGGAGATTTTTTTCTTAGAGAGTTGATTAATAGCTTGTTATATTTCCTTTTCTAGATGGGACTATTTAATTTATTTCCTCTTCTGTTAATCTGAGCAATCTATATTTTTGTAGATATTCCTCAATTTCACTTAGGTTATCAAATTTATTGGCATGAAGTTGAACAAAATAACTCCTAATTATTGCTCTAATTTCCTCTTCCTAAGTGCAAAGTTCTCCCTTTTCATTTTTAAGACTAACAAATTGATTTTCCTTTCTTTTTTCTAATCAAGTAACTAAAGGTTCATCTATTTTGTTAGTTTTTTCATAAAAACCAACTCAGTTTTATTTATTAATTCAATAGTTTTTTTTTACTTTCAATTTTATTAATTTCCCCTTTTATTTTTTAGAATTTCAAGTTTGGTATTAGAGTGGGGAGGATTTAATTTGTTCTTTTTCTAGCTTTTTTAGTTGCAAGCCCAATTCATTGATCTTCTCTTTCTCTATTTTATGCAAGTAAACATCTAGAGATATAAAATTTCCCCTTATTACCACTTTGGCTACATCCTACAAATTTTGGTATGTTGTTTCATTGTTGTCATTCTCTTGTATGAAATTATTGATTATATCTATGATTTTCCATTTCACCCATTCATTCTTTAGTATGAGATTATTTATTTTCCAATTACTTTTTGGTCTATTTAAAATTTTTTTAAAGAAAAAAAATTACAATAAACACATACAGTTTAGTAAAACAAATACAGTTATCCTTTCCATATTGTACTTTTCACCATCATGATTTTGATATATCAGCATAAGTCAGCATAAGAAATTAAATGGAAATTTGAGAGAAGTTTTGCAGAAGCCATACATGACACCCCAAGGTCAGCAGATAACACAGAGTCTATGACCAAATACTAAACCCAAATTTTACAATTAGGTATTGTAAACACTTCATAAAAGAAAAAGAAAAAAGGCAGACATCTTCTCTGGTATGAAGAGAAGGCCAAAAAAATTTTATGTGGATTTTCCAGATCATGGGGGGAACCACACCCTAACCCTACTGTAGAAGAGATAACTGTATCTATGGCTATAGACAAATCCAAAAATACTTATTTCATTATAGATTTTAAGTCCATTACTTCTCTTGAAAGAGGTGGGTAATATGAATTATCTCCAAATCTTTGGACCCAATGAAGATTTATCACTGAATTCAATCAAAGTTTTAAAATCTTTGAAAGTTGTTTTTCCCTATAGTGTTGTCATTGTATAAATTGTTCTCTTCTCACTTAATTCTGCATAATATCATAAAGGTCTTCCTAGTTTTCTCAGAAACTATGCATTTCATCATTTTTGTGACACAATAATATTCCATTATAATTATATCCCATAATGGGTTTAATAATTCTGCAAGAGGTGGGAATCCTCTTAATTTCTAGTGTTTTTTTTTTTTTTTGCTACTAAGAGAATGGATACTATAAATATTTTTGTACATATGGGTCTTTTTTTCTTCCTTTGATCTTTTCAGCATAGGCCTAGTGATGATATAGTTGGGTCAAAGGAAATGCACAGTTCAGTTACTTTGGGGAATAATTCCAAATTGCTTTTCCCTAAATGTCTGAAACAATTCACAATCTCACCTACAATGAATTAGTGTTCTTATATTCCCACAGTCCCTGCAATATTTTTTTTATTTTACTCCTTTGTCATCTTTACCAGTTTGGATATGAAGTGAAACATCTGAGCTGCTTTAGTTTTCATATCTCTTAATTATTAGTTATTTGAAGCATTTTTTTCATGTTTGTTAACAACTTTGGGCTTTTTTTCCCTTATAAATCTGAATCACTTCTTTATATATCTGGGCTACTAGACCTTTAGAAAAGAAATTTACTGCAAAGATTTTTTCCCAGTTATCTATTTCCTTTCTTATTTTAATTGCATTAGAATTTTTTGTACAAAAAATTTCAATTTTATATAATCAATATTGTTCATTTTATTTTCTGTGATTCTATCACTTCTGTAGTCATGAGCGCTTCTCCTTTCCAAATATCTTAAAATATCCTATCTAATCTGTTCCACCAATTTACCTCTTTATTTTTTTTTAACCAATACCAAATCATTTTAATAATTTCTATTTCATAGAACATTTTGAGATCTGGTACTGATCTTTCTCTTCCTTCTTTCCCTCTTTCCCCCAACTAAATTCCAAATTTTTATATACTCCAAAATTACTTCCAGGACCCGATGTATATAAAGTTCTTATGTACAGATCTGAAGGTGAAGTTTATAGTATATCTAGGATTCAATTCCTTTCTCTAGCCTTAATATAGTGCCTAATCTCTGGTATATGCTCAATCAAAAAGTTTGATCACTAGTCCAGATAAATTTAGGTTAACACTGTTTCCAGGGCTGGTTGGAGTCTAAATCCCTGCCAGATCCAGCTCTCAGTATGAACCAGGAGGCCATCTTGTCTGGGTGCACAAGATGGGAGCATGTAGGAGATAGAAGATAGGAAAAAATGAAAAACATCTTCCTATCTGGCCTCAGAAGAGTTTTCCCCTGACCTTCAAATTGTTCTTCACTGAACTTGTAATTATTTTCTTCACCCCTTTTCTATGGGTCTATATGGCCACAATTCCCTGCAGTGTTCTATGATCATCACTATCCAATTCTCTGTTGGATTTGGTCTGAATTCTATTCACTAATCACATGGTAAGGTTCTTCCACCTCTCCAGAGTAGTTTTGATATTTTCCCCTAGTGCTTATCTGCAGCATTTCAACTCTCAACCATCAGAAAGTCACTCCACCTCTTTTTGTTTCACTACTCACAAAATATCTATTTGCTGTCTGAGAAACACTTCTGTTAAGGACTAAAAGTAGCACTTAATTTCACAAAACTTGTACCCACGTGGTACAAGAAATGTGAAATTTATGCTTACATCAAGTTTTAAAGACATTCAAATGGTGAGTGGGATAGGAGGGAGAGAGGAAAGGAGAGGGAGGGAGGGAGGGAAAGTCAGCGGAAGAAAGAGGGAGGAAGGGAGGGAGAGAAAGGAAGGGAAAGAGGAAGGAGGGCTAGGGAGAGAGGGAGAAATAGACATAGAGAGAAAGAGACAGAGAGAGAACTTGCAACATTAAGTTCTTAGTTGTAGAGATGGTGAGATACAGAAAGGGAGTAAGCTGGAGCAGACTATTGTTTCTACCTGCTAAAGGATATGAGAACTGTTAGTGTCCTCTAAATTTCTAAACCATGAGATTAAATTCTCATTGCCCTAATTTAATTATAACTCTGCTTTGGGTTTTTCAGTTCTTTTATTGAACCATGACTGATTTTTCTGGAATGTAATAAATGCCCAATCTTGCTCCAATTCAAGTTCCCGACTCCCTTTCCTATGTTCTCTGAGGTATTCTCAAACTCTGCCCAAGTCTCTTACATGTTTTTAAGGAAAAGGAGTAGTCATGCATGCAATGAAAAAGCATTGCTGTCAGCAATACTTGAGTGAAGAAACTCCTTTTACAAAGACAGATTGATACTTTCTTTGCAATTTGTAATCTTAGAGAATTGTCAGTCAGAAAACTCAGAAGTTAAATGATATGTCTGAGGCTATACAGCCAATATATAGAGACAAGACTTGAACCTGTGTCTTCTTGACACGGCTTGTTCTCTATTTATTGTGCTGCAAATAGGACACTAGAAACGGTAAAATTATATGACACAAAGTAAAAAACAATGAAAATATAAGGTTAGTTCTTTCATAGGTTTGTGGTGAGGCAAGTGGAAGAATGGAAAGAGCTGCAACCTTGAAGTTTGAATCCTAGCTCTAATCTTTATTTGCTGTGTGGCCATGAGCAAATCAATTAACCTCTCTGGGTCTTCCTTTCCTTATCTGTAAAGGAGGTGGATTAGGTGAGTTCTTCCCAGATTTAAACCCCATTAGTATACCATGACCTACTAGTCTTCAAGAAGAGAAGACTGTTCAAGAGACTGAAAGCTGCCAGATTATTTACAGTCTCTACAGCACTTCATCCCCTTATCCCTGGAATTCATATTTAGATGGGGTCAGAGTTCCTTCTCCTTAGTTATAGATCTGTAAAGAGTAAGATTTTAATGTACACGTTAATGCATTTTCCACTGTAAACAAAGAAACTAGAAACAACAATAAAAACTCATCTCTGGGTTAACAAAAAATGAGGCGAGGGCTATCATTTTATCCTTGTTCCTCAATAAAATGAACACCATCAGGGCTTCTTGGTCCCTCCAATGTGCCTAGTGTTGTACTCAGCTTCTGCTACTGTTCTGCTCTGGAATTTAGTGCTTAGAGACCTCTTGGGCAGTCTGTTACTTCTGACTGGTGATGATGACCCTCAAATATTAAAATATGTTTCCCTAAGAAGCCATTGGAAGAAGAAAAAAAAAACCTTCTGTAGCATAATGACGACATATGGCATAATCAAAGGAGGAGAGGCCAGCAGAACGGGTATAAATTCTGCAAAGAAAATTATCTGAGAAAAAGTGGTCTGTAATTCAGAGAGGTTTAAAAAAATGATCAGGCATTCTAAAAACTCGGATGTTCACAGGGAAGGCAGATTTAATTTACTAAAAGATAAGATCATGAATTCACCACCCATAGATTTGTTAACATTCCCACATAGGTACCATGATACTATAGGTTTCCTAAAATGCTATCTGATCTAACCGGGGAAGGAAAACATTAACTTTCAATGATAGGTTGGAGTTACAGTTGAACTCCAGAGAATTACTGTTGTGTTTCTAAGGCCCAATGCAGGGTGGATGGCTCTAACAGATTAGAATCCAATTGCTATCTTCTCAGCCTGAATTGGGAACTACAACTCATCTCGAGGCACTAGTCAAGAGGTTGTCTTTGAGCTGGACATGGGGAAAGGGGCCCTGTTAACAGTAATCTCCCCCAGGTCAGATAAGTTGCTTATATGTGACATCTCAAAAATGATGGAAGCTTCTGTTGATGATTCTTTCCATCACCTGATTCAAGTATCTGCAAGGACTGGGGTAGAAAGGGATCCAGAAATGAAAGGCTGTGGAGAGAGAGGAAGAGTTGCTAAAAAAAAAAGGATTGGTATAGTCTTAAAAGAAGATGCACAAACAAGATTCTTCAGGTCTATTTCTCCTATACATTTGTGACTCAGTCACAAATTACTCTTAAAGATATATGGATTTCAATTTAAAGCCATTTTTTTCCTATTCCCACTGCCTTGTCAATCATGTATTCTAGTTGTCTGCAAATCCAAGCTTTCTCCCTCTTTAAAAAGCTTCTATTATGCTGCAACTGCTATTGCCCTTCTTAAACATCATTATATGTGAGTAGCTGCTACTATAACTCTACAATGGAGAGAATCAAGAGCTAAGAGATAAACCCGTGCAGTAAACTTTGCACACTCCACAAGTCCTCTTTGCAGACAATTAGGGCCAGAAGATAAATATTGACACATTAGACTATTTTCTCAATTTGTTTTTGTTGATTGTCTGGGCAATCTGATGGGACAAAATTCCACTTTTCTGATAACTCTCCTTCTTGGCTAATAGAAACAAATAAAGTAAAGGCTTCTGTCCACAATGGGTGAGGAAGGTCCATTGTTGGAAGGCACTAATCGGATTAAATTGGCTCCTAGCTCTACTGCAGGGCAGCCTAACTCATTCCTAAATTTTTTACATCTCAAGGGGATGTGTTATTGTTGCCTTTTCACTATTTAAATCAGATAGATGGGGAGAAGTAAGTAAAGGCTTGAGATTACTGCCTGTCTCAACGTGAACAAAGCCCCAGGATGAGCACAAATACCCAAATAGAGCATTGCAATTAAATACAGAAAAACAGGGTTTTAGCCAATGGCTGCTGAATTTTCCTTCCATCCCTGGGGTTTTCATTTCATTTTAATTTTTGAAACCTGACGAAAGATGAGCAAATGTGTAAACATGATCTGAGCATCTTTGAGAAACCCGAAGTCTTGAAAAAGTCATCCTTATCAAATGCTTAGCGTGGCAAGCATCCTTCTGATTTCTCCAATTCATCTAAAAAACATTACAGTGTAATATGTGTTAATAAAAGACACAAAAGTTAAAGCCCCACAATTTTATGTGTCTGGCTGGTTTATATTAGCATTTAAATCTGCATCCATTATATTAGTCCCTTAAAATAAACACCAACATTTATGCAAGTGACAATTTGAGTTAGCCTCCATAGATGGCCTTCAACAGTCTTAAATAATGTCACTCAACTCCGCATTTGGACTGAAGCCTGTGAGTCATGAGGTACATTTTTGCCCACAGTCTGATAATTTTCAAAGCTATTGGCAACCTGGGAATTTTCCTTCCTTATCACTAGGGCTCAGCTAACTTCACTAGCACTAATCAGAGCTGGAATCATTCATTCAAGGATTGCGTGATCATGTTTTTCTTTAGCAGTGACAGCTGCCTGAGCCACATTAGCAATGCAGATGAGTCTGCCTAATAGGTTAATGCAGAACACGCGAAAATTAGGTTTAATCCCCAGTGAAATAATCTAACATTTTCACATTTCTGGATGTTGGGATAGAGACATTGCTGGTGACTCAATTAGGTGTAATGTAGATCAAAGCAAATTTACCTTCTGGCTGAGCCTTCCCAATAGTTTAGATAGAAGAATAGAGAAAGGCTTCTTTACTAATTGGGGAATAGCTGTGGGGAAGGGGGCCTCAGAAGCATGGAGAATGTAAGAACTCTTCAGGCTTAGAGCAAACAGTTGCCGCATTTTGTAGCTGTCGCTTAAGCATCCCTCCAAATATTTCCAAATATAAACACCTTGTGGATGTCCCCGTACAACTTCCGGGACCTCTGGAGATGAAGTCTATTAATGGAAACTTCATTTTGGTTTTTAATACATCTCTTGCTGCCTCCCAGTCCTGAAGTATCCCAGTAAATGAGGCTGCATTGTAAAGGAAATAGAAACAGAAAGAGTGTGTGTCTATCTCATGTTTTCATTCTGGGGGAATAACCTATCAAACACCCATCTCTTTCAGGCATAAAGGAAAGGGAACAAAAAATTACATGCCCTCAGTTGCCAAATGATTTTTTGCCTTGACATCTTAATTCTTAATCCTTGTGTGTGGCCAAATCAGTCCACTATAGGCAACCAATCAAGCAATTATTTCTAAATTATATTTGCCCAACTCACATTGATTGGCTATTCTTTTCTTATTGGGTAAGCTCATTAATTCCGAGCAGCTTGCTTATTATGCCTTCCACATCATTTTCTCTCCGAGCCTATCTACTCGCACCAGCCTGCTGATGTTTCAAGATGCCATAGAGAAAAAAAGCGCCCAGTGATCTATTGCATTGTCTCTTCTAGCAATTACAATTCACATTGCTGATTAACTTTGATGTGAAAACTAATGAGATAAGGCAAGTTATCAAGGCGGACCTGATCGTCATCTCATTTAGACAGCATTTGCCATCGGTGAATGACAAAAACTAATGAAGACATATCTGACAGCAGGCTGAGCTGGGACAGAATTTGGTTTCTCATCAGCAAGTGCTCGGCTTCGAACTCATCAGTCTATCTGAAACATGTGGAAATTAGCTTAATAATGAAAACACTTCATCTAAATGGACAAATGTTTACATTAAAATAACTACATGATAAATAGATGGTCGAGATTTTATGCCTGCTTGAGTCTAAACAACAAACTAAAAAATGGATTCTGGGCTTCCTTAAATCATTCTGGGAAAAAATCAATTTATGACATTACACTATTACAGAATGTTCCCCTATTTATGGTATAACAAATGTTGGGGTTGGGAGGGTGAGGGGGGGTGGAGAGCAACAGTAGGGAGAGACACTGGAAGGACTGTAATGATTTACTTTGTTAAGATGGTAGTAGGCAGATAAACAGAAGTACAATGTTAGTAAAGTTAATGAAAATTGTTCCTACAGCAATAAACTGCCGAAGGAAAAAACCCTGAGAATGACAATATTTCCAGCTGTAGATTTTTATAAGTACCTTCCATTTCCCAAATTATGACATGGGGCATCTCTTTCCTTTCTATTCACCCATAAACATATTTTCACTAATAATGTTATAGCCCGACGGGATGATATATGTTTCAGAAAAAAAACAAAGCCACTCACAAATGCAGAACATTCCTTTAGATATGAATCGGGAGTAAAGAGGGGAGAGTGAGAAAGACAGAAAGAGACACAGAGTGAAACAGAGAGATAGACAGACATACAGAGACAGAGTCAAAGAGAGAGATCTTTTTGGAAATTTTTATATTTAAACAGGGTGATTGCTAAAATTTTATTTTTTCACTTGATATTATCTTTTCTGAATCGGTAGTGCTTAAAGAAATAAAAATACAGATTTGATAATATATTTTATTATCATTAACTGCATCAATCATAATACAGGACTTAGAAATATCTGCATGACTGAATGGAATTCCAGGATACTTTATACCTAAAACATTATTTCGACATTTACTGTGTAGTTGGAAAAGGGGAAGAAAATGCCTGAATGCTATGTTAAACAACCTGCCAGCATGTACCCTTTTTCCCCCTTCCGCAAATCCTTTCCAAATACAACAATAAAATGCATATCATCTTAAAGCTTTTTTTTTTTTTTTTTTTTTTTTTTTTTTTTGTTTAGAATGGAAAACTCCCAGCCACAACACAATCATGGTGACATATAGTGACAGAATCCACGTTTTAAAAAGTGGTTTTTTTTCTAACATTTTTATAGCACATTATATAACTCAAATATTATGTGATAAGCCAAAATAAGAAAACCGGAAATCAGGCTACAATGCATTTGTATTATCTGAAAATCTCTCATTTTCAGAGACTGTAGTTTTATTTTTACTGTATTGGGCTTCAAACTGCTTTAAGGAAATTGTTTATAGATATCATTTCAAGGTGATTATTGTCCTTACAATAATCTTATTTCTGGACTTGAGGAAAAGAAAGGATTTCTAATACTTTAATAATGTCACACTTTTGTAACTGAGATCCATCTCCTTCTCTCTCTCTCTCTCTCTCTCTCTCTCTCTCTCTCTCTCTCTCTCTCTCTCTCTCACACACACACACACACACACACACACACCCTCTCCCCCCAAAAAAATCAACAGAAAACCTACATTTATTGAGAGAGCAGACCAAATAAATCTATTGCATCTGGTGGAAGTGAATCACAAGTCCTGTTTTAAGGCTGAGGAATCAAATTAGTACTCCAGTGCGGGATTAAGTTTAAAAGCTCTTCTCAGAACTGAAGATAAATCCTATATATTGGAAGGCGCCATAAAAGTACGAGCTCAAGAGCTAAAGGCACAAGTGGGAAGTTGACCCCAAAGATGGTCCGATGGTATGTTAAGTTTATAAAATTCTTCAAACCACTAAAGGAGGCGGTAAGATCTGTCTCCACTAAATATAGAAGCAATTGTGTTAGAAATCGCCTTTCCAATTTGGGCATAAATAGCTGAATTAGACTCATCTAAACAAGGTCTGCCGGCTTTCTCTTCCTCCTCAAATCCACCATTCCATCCCACTCCCTCAGAAAAATTTTTTTTAATTTCATTCATTCTATTTTATCCTATTTATAAACTATTTTTGTCACCTGTATTTTCATTAGCAGAACTCAAGCTGCTAAATGCAACAAATATCTGTGTGTTCATATGTATGTATAGATGCACATATACTATATGTATATATTATTTCTTTTTATATTTACATGGAAACAATGTAAGTGTCAGATTGGGGGAACATATGTAGCTAACATTTTCTTGGCTATGATGTTAATCTCTCTCCTCCCCAAACACATTATATGTACTATCACTATGCAATTCTTAACCCAAACAGTAGTGATTTCCCCCCCATGCCTTTAATCCATTTTAATAAATAATTATAGGCAACTAAAGAATTTCTTCATGCCAAAGAGTTGCTTCTTTCATGTTTCTCAGAGGTTTCACTTAAGGAGATACCATGATAATTAGAGAGACCTAGAATTCTTACTTTACAATGTTACTATGAGCTCCCATTTAAAATAAAAAATTTATATTACTCCTAAAAGCTGGGCAAGGTTATAGCCTCATCCCTAGGAATGCTGAACAACAGGAGACTTCGTGTGAGAATTCTGGAAAGAAAATGGAAGGGAGCAAAAAAAAAAAAATAATAGAGAAAAGAGAATCAAAATTGTAAAATAAATACAATTTTATTGGGAAAAGAAAACCTCATCTCCATTATATTTTTACAAACAGGGAACACTTGTCTGTTTCTGAGAGCCTCTCTAATTTTTTTCTTTCTAACTGATATTAGTCTAGCAGTTTGTTTTTCTTAAAAAAAGAAAAATTTTAGACTTTTATGCTCTCTGATACTGTTTTTCTCAATGTACTAACTATAATAAGCACAAAAGAGCTTTCTCCTCCTCCCTCCAGCTATATTCCAAGATCCAGGTTCTTTGCATCAGTGTGTTTGTCATTGTTCCTTGACCAGTATTCTTATGAATTAGAAGGAATCCCTCCATACTAGAGGTAATATTCTTAGGTTTGAACATAAACTTTCATTTCCTATGTTTCCAGGCAGCATTGTAGCTCTAATAAACCTCACATATAAAAACAACATATCCATTTTGCTGATGAATTTCACTACGTTATCATATTTCTAACATCCTAAGGAATGAAGTGATATATCTTACCTTGCTTTACTCGCCAAGACATTTAGCTGAGGCTAAAACATGAAACTGTCTTCCTAGCTCAGCTGTAAGATAGGTATATGAGACTTGCCTTTCGGAAGGCCAAGAATGAATTCCTTTATTAAGTGCTAGCTTAAGAAGAGCTGTTAAACTGCTCCTACATTATTTATCCTAAAATTTGTTAACAGAGTTTCCTTCACATAAATTAGGAGATAATGGGGGAAAAAAGTCCCGCTTTGAATTTACATATATGTTTCAGTTCTGAATAATGTTTCATTTAAAACAGTTATAGTGCACCTTTTGATTTGGAGTTTAAAGTAAATAATATTTGTACATCTAAAACGTACTCAAGACAAATGAAAGGCCTCTAGATGCTTTTGTATGAGATGCTGAAGAGC
Organism: Sarcophilus harrisii; assembly: GCF_902635505.1. Lineage (NCBI taxonomy): Eukaryota > Metazoa > Chordata > Mammalia > Dasyuromorphia > Dasyuridae > Sarcophilus > Sarcophilus harrisii. The sequence continues at coordinate 149,579,578 of NC_045427.1, forward strand.
TCTACAAACTTAAAAGCACAACCTCAATTAAGCCCATCTTCATCGGGGAAAAAAAAATTAGCAACTGAAAGCTGAATATATTAGATAATGCACACTTGCCGAAGAGCATTCTCTTAGCAAAAAAATAAAAAAAATTCTTGATAACCAACCTAAAGCTGGCCTGAGAGTTGTTCAATGCTAATTTTGTTTGAAACTGTTCAACTAACTATGAATAGATATCCATATTCAACAAAGACATAATTAATGGCAACCTTTTCTTCTGCTTGGAAGACATCATAACAAGCTGAAAAGTACAAAAAGATTTTTAGAGTAACTAATTTAAGGACAAAGGGTTGACCTCTAGCATTTCATTAAATAAAATGAGTGAATGAAAGAAGACTGACAGTGTTCATCCTTGTTCAATTCAAGCAGCCAATTTCAAAATGCAAATCATAATCTGCAGATGTTAGAGGCTGATATTTTTTTTAAATATCATTTGTTCAATTTGGAACCATCAGACATTTGAATTTTAAACAAAAATCAAAACCAATTTTGGGATTCATTTTTAGCCAGAGAATGAATTTCTTTGTGGTACATGGAAGGTCTATAGGTCAGCTGTGTTTTCGAGTGTTTAAAACTATTCTTGCAAATCATTAATTTCATATATTATTTCCAAAATCTTTTAATGGAGAAGTTCCATTAAGATGCATACTATTCCTCATTTTTTGCACCAAATAAGAGCTAGTACATCTAGAGTCTCTGATTGTGAATGATAAAAGCAGCTGCCTACTTCAGATATTTCTGATTCACAGTTGCATTAAAAATTCTAAACTCGTGTATGGTTAGTCAATACCTAAAACAAAATCTTCAGGGTTTGCTGTCATTGGAAATGCAAAGTGCCTGTAGTGAGATGAACACTAGATTTGGAGTGAAGAGATATGCATTCAAATCCTGCAGCCACAATTTGCTCTGTGTGTGGAATTTAGGCAAAGTACTTAGATTTGGAACTTGATTTTCCTCAGCTGCAAAGTAAAGGTCATTGCTGTACTGTTGCTCAGTCATTTATTTTTAGGCATGCACAACTATTCAAGACCCCTTCAGAAGGTTTTCTTAGTAAAGATTACTAAAGTGGTTTGCCTTTTCCTTCTCTTGCTTATTTTACAGATAAGGAAACTGAAGCGAACAGGTTAGATGACTTGCCCAGGGTCACACAACTGGTAAGTATCTGAAGCCACATTCAAATTCAGGTCTTCTCAATTCCAGGCTTGGTGCTCTATTCACTGCACCACTCAGCTGCCTAAAGTTAAGGGATTCAAATGAATAAATATGCATATATGGAATAGGCACTAAGAGACAAGGGGAAAGAGAAAAATGAAGACCCGATCCTCCCTTCAGAGAACTTACATTCTATTTAGACTCTCTGGTCCCTTCTGACTCTCTATTCTCAGTCTCCTACTATAGGATAAAGGGAAAGAAGTTCTGTGGAAACACAGCTACATTTATTTATCTTCCTAAAATAAGGGGAGTATTTAAAAGACACGAGTGCCAGATGATGTTGAGGCCAGAAAAATTCAATTTAAAAGGGACAGTTTTTACAATACAACATTTTCATAAACTGTCAATAAATATTCACCAAGTACTGTGTCCTAGATGTTCAGTTATTTCAGTTGCGTCCAACTCTTCACGAATCCATTTGAGGTTTTCTTAGCAAAGCTACTGGAATGACTTTCCATTTCCTTCTTTGACTCATTTTACAGATGAGGAAGCTGAAGCAAATAGGGTTAAGTGACTTGTCCAAAGTCACAACTAGTACATGCCTGAGGTAAAGCTGAATTTGAACTCAAGAAGATGAATCTTCCTGATTCCAAGCCCATCACTCTGTCTACTGCACCACCTAGCTGCCCATTATGTGAAAGACATTGTGCTAAATGCTGGGGATACAAACATAAGTAAACTACAAAAGACCCTCCTCTTAAGAGTTTACCTTTTAATGAGTGAAGATAACACATAAAAAGGGGAACTGAAAGCCCCAATTCCCTGCTGTTGGAGGGATGTATCATTTCCCCAAAGAAATTCAATTAATTTGACATGCACTACCTTGTTTTTTTTTCTAAATTAGGCTCAGTAAAATAGGATCAATTCCATTTTATAGGCTGAAAGATTGATGCTGCTGAGGGAGACTGAGCAACTTCCTCAGTCAGTGTGAGTTGTCAACAAGATGGCAGGAAAGTCAAGCCTGCAACTTGGATCTCCTGACTCCTGATCCTCAAATCTACTCAGACAGTCAATTAGTACTTATTAAGTAGCTATCATGTGCCAGGCACTGTGCTAAGTACTGGGGATACTCAGTTCTCAAGGGAAAAACTATGCATGAACAAAAGATAAATTTATACGTGATAAACTGGAGATAATCAATAGATAAAAGTCACTAGCATTATTCTACCCCACAGACTATACTTCCTGACTCTCTACTTTCATCAGCAGAGTTTGGGGCTCATAAAATATTAGCGTCCCTGTCCCATGAAGATAGATTGAGATGGGTGGTGAGCAACACTAAAATAATAATAATAATAATAACCTATACAGCACTTTAAGGTTTCATACTTAATTCTTACAATATTCATTATTATCTCCATTTTGCAGACTGGGAAACTGAGGTTGAGTTGTTAAATGACTTGTTCAAGGTCATACAGTTAGTAAGTGGTGGAAGCAGAATTTGAACTCAGGTCTTCCTGAATCCAGCTTCAACATTCTAACCACTGTATCATTCAACAGCCATAATAATCAATACTCAAAAATTTAATTGACCTCTAACACCCCTTTAAGTTTTCAAATTATGGTCTTAATTCACACATCTGGCACTTCAGGAAGATATCAATATAATAGCAACATGAAAATGCTTTAGAAAAGGCAAGAAATGAATGATAACAGAATTACCCTCCAGGAGGTGAGCAGGCTTATCAAGGGGAAGCTGCTTCTACAAGTCCCAGATAAGAATTTTCTTATAATGGTAATAGTTCTCTTTATGTTTACAAAACATTTTCTCTATAATATATAAAGAAAATAAGACTGAGCAAGCTTCAATGATTTTCCCAAGCTCTAATAGCTAATAAGTGTCACAGCTGGTATTAGGAGGTCCCAAAATTGTGTTTTTTTACATTATATCTTTTAAAAAGTTATTGATATCTTTTTATTATCATCATAATTCCCTCCCCCCTTATTCTTCTCACTTCTCCTCCCAAAGAGTCATTCCATAAAATAAATGTTATTTTTAAGATAAAAGAAAAAAATCAGCACAATCAATCCATATATTGAAAAAGTATGAAATCATGTGCAATGTGCAAGACATGTAGACTTCTTACTTCAGCAAAGGGTGAGTGGAAACCATCCTCTCATCTTTCTTCTTTTTTTTAATTATTTTTTGTGAGGCAATTGGGGTTAAGTGACTTGTCTAGAGTCACATAGCTGATAATTGTTAAGTTCCTGAGACCAAATTTAAACTCAAGTCCTCCTGATTTCAGAGCTAGTGCTATGTCCACTGTGCCTTTTAGCTTTTACAAGTCATATTTGTTACTTATAATTTTCCAGTTCACTTTTGATTTTGCTTATGTATGTGGTTATTTTTTTATTTACATTTTAGTAATTACTGAGTTTATTATTTTCTTGGCTCTGTTTAGTTCCTTCTGTAACAGTTCATATAGAGCTTTCTATGTTCATCACTTTCATCATTTCTTTTTTCATTTTTAAACTTAATTTAGTATTTTATTTTCCCCCAATTTCATGTGAAAACAATTTTCATCATTTGCTTCTAAAACTGAGTTCCAAATTCTCTTCCTCCTCCCCCATCCCCTTCTTACTAAGAAGGCAAGCAAATTGATTTGGTTATACATGTGTAGTTATGCAAAACATATTTCCATATTAGTCATGTTGTGAAAGAAAATATACAACAAAATAAGACTCCAAGAAAAATGAAGTTAAAAAATGTATACTTCAATCTGTATTCAGACCCCTTCCATTTTTTCCTCTGGGAATGGGCAGTATTTTTCATCATGTTCTTAATAGTTGGATCACTGTATTGCTGAAAATAGCTAAATCATAAGCAGTTGAGCATCCTTACAGTGTTCTCCTGGTTCTATTTATTTCACTTTGCATCAGTTCATCTCTCTCTAGGTTTTCTGAAATCAATCTGCTCATCATTTCTTATAGCACTATAGTATTCCATAACAATTGTATACCACAGATTGTTCAGCCAGTCCCCAATTAATATTCACCCCTCGAACATTCATCATTCTTAAAATACAATAATATTCTTTTTTACCATTCTTATGAAGTCGGGCCCAAAAGTAAGTGAACACAAACACGAAAACAGTAAAGATAGCAGAATTTATATTAATATAAGACGAAAAGGAATTTAAAGGGTATGATGAAATATCCTTCCTTGCCCTTGAAAGGGAAGTAGTCAACTACTAGTACAGAATGCTACCTCCATTATTAGACATGGTCAAAGTATTGATTTGTTTTGTTTTATCTCAAGGGCCAAGAGGAGCACTAGTATTTAGGGCTTCAAAGGGTACAAGTCTCTCAGTATTATGCCACCTTGAAAGCATCAAAAATTTGCAACTCTAAAAACAACAACATGAAAAATTCTAAAGCTTGGCACTAAAGCTTGGCACAGTACCTTTGCACCACTAGGTGAGTAAAACCCAACTTTAACATTAACTTCAAAGTAAATAAATAGGCTAGAAAAATAGGTGAACAACAAAAAAGAACTTGAGTATAAAAAAAATCTACTATGGTGACAAAGAAGACCTGTATATAAACTTACAAAAAAAGACAATTATGTGAACTAGTTATAAACAAACTGTTTGAACCCAAAGCAATCTAGAATTCTAGAAAAGTTTAAGAAAGAAATGACTGATATATGAAAAATAGAGAAAAGAAATGAGAGTCATGAAGAAATTGAAAAAAAGTGTCACAAAAGCTCAGTGAAGAAAAGAATTCCTTAAAAATTATAATTGGTCAAGAGGGAGCTAAATATTCCTTAAGGCTTAAAAAAAATAATATAACAAAGTGAAAAGAATGTGAAATATTTTATTGGAAAAACAACTAAACTGGAAAATAGACCAAGGAGAGAGAATTTAATAATTATTAGACTACCTGAAATTCATGATTAGAAAAAGAGCCTAGACATCATATTGCAAGAAATTAACAAGAAAAACTGCCCCAAAATCTTAAATATAGAGAGTAAAATACAAATTAAACAATCCACTGATTATCTCTTGAATAAAATACCCAAATAAAAACTTCCAGGAAAACTGTAGCCAAATCCTAGAGCTCACTAATCAAAGAGAAAATATTGTAAGCATCCACAAAGAAATCATTCAAATATGAGGGAGCCACAGTCAGGATCACACAAGATTTCACAGTATCCACATTATAAGAGAAGAGGGTTTGGAATATGATAATCAAGAAGGCAAAGGAGTTAGTATTAATCTACAAAAAAAAAAAACTGAATACAATCCTTCCTGAGAAAAATGGATATTTAATGAAATATAGAGGACTTCTAAGCATTTCTGATGAAAGAACCAGAGATGAATTAAAAATTGATTGGCATTCAAAAAGAAGATTGAAGAAATGAACAGAAAGGCATAAATGAAAAAGCAATCATAAAGGATTCAATAACATTAAACTGTTTGTATTCCTATATAGGCTATACCTCCTAAAAACTTTATCATTATTAGGACAGTTAGGAGTCTATCTACATAGAGAACATGAATATGAGTCAATTATGTTGGAATGATCTCAGTTGTGTGAGTGAGTAGGTGAGAAAGAAAAATGAACTAGAAGAAGGGAGAAGGGGGAGGTAAAAGGGGGAAATTTTTCTTACATAAAAAAGGCAAACTAGAAAGCTTTTATGGTAGAGGGGAAATATGGGGGGTATAGTGGCAGGCAGTATTTGAACCTCACTCTCATCAGAATTGGTTCAAAGAGAAAGAATATAAATGCACAAAGCTGAGTATAGACATCTATCTTACCTGATAAGGGCACAGGAGGGGGAAAGAATAAGAAATATGTAATCAGGAAGAAGTGACAAAAGGCAGGGCAGATTAAGGAAAGCAGTGGTCAGAAACAAAATAGATTTTTGAGGAGGGAAGGATAAAAAGAGAGAGAGAAGGATAAACAAGAAAATGGGATAGAGAGATACATAGGAACCACAATTGTGAACATGAATGGAATGAACTAACCCACAAAATGGAAGCAGATAGCAAAATAGATTTGAAACCAAAATCCAATAACATATTATGTAAAAAATACACACCTGATAAGAAAGACATACAGTGTTAAAATAAAGGGCTGGAGCCCTTTATTATTTATTATGCTTCAGCTGAAGTAAAAAAGGTAGAAGTAGCAATCATGATCTTAATCAAGGAAAAAGTAAATATGGACCTAAGTAAAAGGAAAACTACATTTTGCTAAAAGATACCATAGACAATAAAATAAAATGAAAAATTTTTACAGAAAATTTCTCTGTGGAAGGGCTTATTTCTTAACTATAATAAAAATACTCTAAATGTTATTAATTAGAGAAAGGCAAATTAAAATCATGCTGAGGTATCACCTCATACCTATAAGAAATAACAAATGCTGGCAAGGATGAAAAAAAAAAGGTATATTAATGAATTGTTTGGAAGCTAGGTGATGCAAATAGAATTCCAAGCCTGGAGTCAGGAAGACTCCTCTTCCTAACTTTAAATTTAGACAAATCACTTAACTCTGTTTGCCTGTTTCCTTACCTATAAAGTGATATGGAGAAGGTGTCAGAAACCACTGAAAAATGACTGAAATTAATTGTTGGCATAGTAAACTGGTCCAACTATTCTGGAGAATAGTCTTGGAACTAAGTCTAAAAGACTATAAAATTGTCCATACCTTTTGATGCAGTGATATCATCATTAGGTCTGTACTCAAAAAAGATCAAAGAAAGATGAAAAGAACCTATATGTACAAAAACATTTTAGCAGCTCTTTTTGTGATGGCAAAGTATCAGAAATTGATAACATGCTGGTCAATTGGAAAATGGATGAATAAGTTGTGAGATATTGCATTATAAGAAAAGAGAAAGGATGTAATTTTAAAAAATATGGCAAGGACCTATATGAATTAATGTAAAATGAATCAAGAAGAAAAAGATTATTATACAGTAACAGTAATATTGTATTTATGATCAACTATGAAAGACTGGACTATTCCGATCAATACAAAGATCTGAGACAATTCCAAAGAACTCATGCTTTAAAAAAAAAAAGTTATCCATTTCCAGAGAGGACTGATGAACTCTGAGTGCAAATTGAAGTATAACTATATTGCTTTCTTCATTTTTTTTACTTCTGCTTTTTTTGTGCAATATGACTAATATGGAAATATGTTTTACATGATATTACATATATAACTGATATACCATTTACCGTCTACGTGAATGGGGAAGGGATAGGAAGGATAAAGAGAATCTGGAATTTGAAATTAAAAAAAGAATGTTAAAAAATATTTTTTAATTGGGGAAAAATGAATATCTCATGTACCTACCTAGCCTGTAGATAATGTTGACCAGAATAGTCTGAATTACAAAGGAAAAACGTTACATCCTTCTAATACACAAGGTGTGGGGGGAGGAGGGTGGGAGAGGGTAGTACTGTACTGATGATGATGTCACATCTCTCCTAATGAATCTTTAGTGTTTCTCTATTGCTTCTACAACAGGCTTTTTTAACTTTCTGTATCATGGACCTCTTCAGCAAATCTAATATAAGTCCCTTCTCAGAATTATGCTGCTAAATAAGTTTTTAAAAACACATGGGACAACAAAGGAAAGATTTTTTTAAGTATAAGTAAAACTTTTTTTTCAATGCTAATTGAAATTGAAGCCAAGATAACTATGTGGTTAGCCCTGTATCTCTCCTTCCTTTCCACTGGGTGACTTTGGCCTTTTGGAAACAGTTCTGAAGAGGAATTTTAAAGGCTCTTGAAATTTAAACCAGAAAGATTGAAAGAGATTGACCTTCAGAATCAAACCTTTTATAGCTATAAAAGGTAGCTCTTGATTTAAAAAAAAAATAGCTGAGGCAAGCTTCAAAACAGCATTGACTGTGAAAATGGAAATATTAACTAAATATAATGTGCCAATAGTCGAGATTATGCAAGCAGACCTCATTTTATAGCACTTCACTTTATTGTGCTTGTAGATATAGGATTTTTTTTTTTTAACAAATTGAAGGTTTGTGACATTACTGCATCAAGCAAGTCTATTGGCATAATATTTCCAAAAGTGTTTCTGTGTCACATTTTGACAATTCTTGCAATATTTCAAACTTTTTCATTTTCATTATATCTATTACAGTTATCTATAGTCAGTGATTTTTAATGTTACTATTGTAATTATTTTGGGGTACCAAGAATAGGATTCATATAAAATGACAAACTTACTCAATAAATATATATTCCGACTGTTCCACTCACCAGTCATTCCCCTTCTCTTTCCCTCTCCTCAGGCCTCCATATTCCCATGCAATAATATTGAACTTAAGCTAATTAATAACCTTTTGATAGCCTCTAAGTGTTCAAGTAAAAGGAAGAGCCAATTAATGTAACAAACTCATCATCTTTTTATAAAGAAAATGCCACCACATTCACCTCAACTTTCAGCAATCTTTTTTCTTTTTTCCTTCCTTCTTCCTCATAGCTACCAAAATAATCTTTCTGGAGTAAAGTACTGACTACCTCATTCTTCTTTCTAAAAATCTAATTGCTGATTTACCCCTCAACTGCAATCTCCTTAAGGCTAAAGATAATGTCTTATACGTCTCTATATCTTCCATAGCACCATCACTGCACAGGGTTCATTAAGCCTTATATTTTGAATGATTGATAAATGGATATTCACTCTGAATATCATTGCCATTTTATGGCAAGAGGCCAAGGAAGCAGTGAATAGTCCATTTAAACATATATACATTCATCTATCTTTTAGGTACACTAAGAACAAAATCTCATGTGCCCATCTCCTCTTTACTAATATGACTCACGTAGTCATCATAGTCATGGTAGACTACCACATTAGTGCATACCCTTATCACTTAACATCCATCCTATTACAATAACATTCTAACTGATCTTCTGGCTTCCATTTTTTACCTTCTTCAGTGTTCCATTAACGTGTCAAAATAATGTTCCTGAAGTACATCTGATTATGTCACTTCTCCCTCTTGAAAAATTAGTGACTGTCTAATACCTTGAGGGTAAGATATAGCATAGTATCTATCAGTTCTGGTTTTTTACAAAAACTATTCCCATATGTGAGGAAACATTCCCTCTTCATCTCTGCCTCATAAAATGCTTACCATCTTTACTAGATCAACTCAGGTTCCCAAAACTGTATGAAACATTTCTTAGACATCCTCACTATCAATACTTTTCCGCCCTCTGGATGTTTTTTATGCTCACTTGACCAGAAAGTATTAAGTGCCTACTATGTTCTAGGTTATGTTTTGGGCAATGGAAATACAAATCTCTGTGTTTGAATTCTTATCTCTTCTTGTTTACTTTGTATCTATTTTGCATTTGCTTATCTGTGTATGTATCATGTCTCCTCTGGGATCAAAGCTCCTTTGAGAGCAATGACTAATTTTTTTTTTTTTTTTTTTTTTTTTGGTGAGACAATAGGGGTTAAGTGATTTTCCTAATATCATATAGCTAGTAAGTGTTAAGTGTCTGAAGTCAACTTTGAACTCAGATTTTCTCAACTGTAGGGCCATTGATCTATCCACTGTACTAGTTATCTGTTTCAGGGAAACGACTACTTCATTTCTATCTTTGTTTTTTTTTTCCAGTACCAACACAGTAGTGACTTATACTAAGTAGTTATTTAACGAATGTTTAAATAATAATGTTTGAATTGAGGGACTTATTTTATTTGTTTTCAGAGAGCTGTGGCACAAATTATTCTTTAAAATTTGAAATTTCTTTGAAATTTAGCTTTTATTTTAGCAAAATAAATTTATTTTCACTTGGATGATGTACTAAGTTTGTTTACTTGGTCTCCTCACAGAAGAGATAGTATGATGGTGGAAAGAGAGCCAGTCTTAGATTCAGAAAAGACTTGGGTTCAAATGGAATCATGGACAAATCATTTAAATCTCTGAGTCTCATTTATCTCATATTTAAAATGAATGTAATAATGATAGCATCAGTCTCATGGGGTCATTGTGAATATCAAATGAAGTAATTTTATCAAATGCTTTGTAAAGATTCAAGAGCATTATTTAAATGTGCTAGATGGCACAGTGCATAGAGCACTGTTTGCCTCAGTTTCCTCATTTGTAAAATTAACTGGAAAAGAAAATGCCAAACTAATCCAGTTTCTTTGTCCAGAAAATCCCAAAAGGGGTCACAAAGTTGGATACAACTAAAAAGATTGAATAACATTACTATTTTATTGTTATTATTATTATTATTATTATTATTATTATTATTAATGGGTCTACGTCTACTTGTCATATAACTGTTTAAGTTGTTTCAATCCACAGTAAAGCCTAACTTAACCAAGAATAAGCCCCAAGGTCTTTCCATATTTGCCAGTTACCCTACAACCATCATTCATAAACAACCCCTGCAGATGTCCCAGGACAAAATAAATGACTTCCAGATGTTAAGAAAATAACTGAATGCATTCATGCAAAAGTGAAGGAGACACTGTTTTTCCTATATTGGACTATATCTTAAGGTATCAATGAACAACAATTTCATTCTTAATACGATTCAGGAAACCTAACATGGAGTGTTATGCCAAGCAAATCATTTCTCATTTCTCATGCTGGGAAATACAAATCTAGTTTCTTGTTAAGGACTAAGACTTACTTTGTCCAAAAAGAAAAATCCAGCTGCTTCACCAGTATTTGGATTTAGTTCATCTTTATGGCAATTTAAAATGGAAACACATACACACAGAGTAAGGTTTGTGGAGAGAGATTTATAGAAACTTCATGAATTGATAGTTCTTCCTTATACCTACTCTTTTCATTGATCACAAGTCTGACACCCATCTCAAAAACATTTTCAAAGTGAATCCACAGATGTACCTCATCTGCTTGTATCATAAGTAGGAAATACAATTTTCAATGTTCAAAACAGGGATGACTTTTTTCCCCAAGGAAACACAAGCTGCAATAATTTTCCATTTGGTTTATTTGCAAAATGAAGTGAAAATTATGAAAAGCTGATAACAGTCAACTCGGAGCCAGGTGAACATCAGCCAGCCCATAGGTCTTTCTTTCTAATTCCTATCACCCATAAGCTCTATGGACAGGACATGTCATGTACGTAACTCAGCACATAACTCTGAAGGAGCTGTCGATTACTGGATGGGATTCTCCATTTCTATCCCTGTCATTCAAACACAATACCCATCAGTATATTTAAAGACATGCTTTTATTCTGATTTATGGGAATTGAAATGTTAACAGATAAGTGCAGGGACAATATAGTCAAGGCTTATTTTGTTCGATCTTTTTTTTAATTGAAAATGTGTGGAATCTGTCACTCACTTTTGCACCTCCTTAGCAAGGGATCATAATTTGACTTTTATAATTCATATTTCCCCTAAATAAAATAAATCAAGTAATTTAACCTAGCATAGTTTGGGGGCTGGGGAATGATACAATTCTACATAACAATTTTGTACTAAATAGGGAGAGACTTTTTCTTGTGAAAGAAAGTTAAAACATTGGTCTGAAAACTGAAGCAGAGTCCAAAGCAGACTGGTTATACTTACATCTGGGCATGAAAACAATACAGTTGTTTTGGGTGGTAAAGGCCAAGATATGGGACAGTAAAACAGAAAGGAAGCTCTTAGAATAAATGTCAGCCAAATAATTTGGAAATGTTGAATGTAGTGGTGAGTGAATGTGGGGTGATCACTCAACTCTACTTAATAGAGTGGAGAGGAAATTAATGTGTCCTTATGCTGGAAATAATCAAAAGATAAAGTGGCAAAACCCTCATATGATCTATGTCAAGTTAGTAATATTTTAATGCTCATACAACTGAATGTTCTTTAAAAATCAGTTCAGCTCTTTAAAGAAAACAACCTCAAACTATGTACCACAAATTAATTCAGATCACATCTTGCAATCCATTTAGAGCCAAGCCCAAAGTCCACCCCTTCCGTCAGCTGTTGACTTTCTAAGTGTCCCAGACAGCTGCATGTCTGTCTATAGCTCCCTGAAATGACTTGTATTGCTCAGATTTCTTAAGACTGCTGACTTCTAATAGGGCTCCCTGACAAAGCCTCCACTCTGAGGAGGATGTGTATGCTAGGCTTCCAGCCAGCATGCAGCAGGAGTTCAGGGGGCCAGGACCAACCAATGCAGCCGTCCTGACTACCTCTTTAAAACCATGTCAGGCTCATGTGACAACTGCTCTTCTGTGCTTGTTTGAACTGTCCCTCCCAATTAGTGGTAATAAGTGACTCTGTAAAGATGAACAAACATAGAGCCTTCATTAGCCCTTACCAGCTCTTCCCTCCTCCTCCTCCTCCAGCCTTCCCCAACATCTTTCTCCATACTAATGCTCCCCTAGGCTTACATCCCCCACCCCCTGCCAATCAACCCCAGCAAATCCCCAGAGTACAACTCAACTAATACTTAGGGAAAGCTAAACACATCTTGATCCGAATGAACAAGTGCCAGCAATAGGCAAATTAATGACAGTCCATTGGAAAGACTTGCCTGAAATTATTTTATTCTGTCCTTTCACTGAAAAACTGATTACTCTCGAGATGGGGGCAGAATCCCCAATCAATAAGCCAAAACAAAAAGGAAGAAAGGCATGTTCTGGGCCCATTTATTTAATTCATTTCCATTTGTCTCTTCTGCCACCATCTTCTCCCCCTCACCCTCTTTTTTAGAAATGACACATAATTTACAGGTTAGAAACTGCTTGCTTTTTTTCAGATAAAGGACTAATGATAAGTTCTGGGAAATCTGTGTGATCATCCATCTCCTAGATGAACTGTTGAATGTCATTGAATAACCAAACAGAATCTCACCTTGGACAAAGATATTCAAGTGATGCTAAACATCCTGTATAGTGGTCTTGCAGCTCTTGTCTGCTAGGGAAATATGAAAATGATGCATTTGGTACAAGGTTCCAACAAAATACAAGGTTTCGAATTGCCTCCTTTCAAACCATATATAGAAAAAGAAAAGACAGAGAAGAAAATACAAAAGAAAAGGAAAATTAGTGCTTGTGCAATTAGATGAGTAAACATAAGGTTCATTCTAACATTTACCACCAGGTAAATCAGTGAAGCTGTCTAGGTGTCACTGTCTTCATCTGTAAAATGGGGATAGTATTTCCATTCAAAATGATTCAAGATATATGCTATGAATGTAATAGCAAAACAGGGAAACAATCTCTGACTTCACATAGTTTTGATTCTAGTGGCTAAAAATGAGTGATAAAATCCACCTCACACTACCTCACAGAAATAAATAAGGAAAAGAAATGGGACAATATTTTGCAAGGCATAAAATCACCATTATTGCCCCACAACATTTTAAGCTTTTGAATAAATTATTTGATCTCAAATGGCTGCAATAACTAAATTGGTTAGTTAGCAACTTAAAATGGATGAATGACCTTTGGCCAGCACAAAAGTTATGCACAGGAGTTATGCTATGGAATCAAAATGTAATAGGGAGAGAATTAGCACTCAGAAACTCCTGGTGAGTTTAAAAGATAGGATCATAGATTTAGAGTTAGAAGGGTCATTAGTGAACAATCAATCCAACGTCTCTACATTTTACAAATGAGGAAGTGAATCCATAAAGGTTAAGTGACTATTCTAAGATCATTAGCAAATAACAGAACCAGGATTTTAACCCAGGTCCTCTGAATCCAAATTTAGTATTCTTTTCTCTGTATTGTTTGGCCCTCCAAAATGCCAGACCTAAGCACACTGTGTCTTAGTATAAAGATTGTAGATATTGATGAGCATTCAATTGTATTCCTTGCAAGATTATAGAAAACAAGAAAGATACTATTGGAACAGTGAGGTTAAATATTGGCCTGATTTTCAAAAAAGTAAAGCTAATGGAATCTGCAAACTATAGAGCAGTGATTTCAATTCTTAGAAAAATTCTAGAAAATGTTATTTTATATTTGGTTAATCTAGAAAATACTGATTACAAAGACTGCAAGGATTCATCATGTCATTTCATGTCAGACTAATGTCAGATTCCTTTTTCTTACAGTTATACCAGAATGGTTAAATAGGGTAATGTTGATACAGAATTAGGAAAGAAAAGAAACTGAAGACTAAGAATTGGACATCAAGCTAATGCCCATCAACAGGAAAATAATTGAACAAGATATGATATGTAATTGTGATGGAATATTATTGTGCTATAAGAAATCACTTATTATTTCAGAAAAAACTAGAAAGTTAAGTGAGCTTAGAACCAGGAGAACATTGTACCCAGTTACAGCAATATTTTATTATCAAGAACTGTGCATGACTTAACTATTCTCAGCAATACAATTACCCAAAACAACTTCAAAGGATTCATGATAAAACATGCTATCACCTCCAGAGAAAGAATTGATATTATTTAATACAGATTGAGTCATACTATTTTTGTCTTTGTCCATCCTTCCTTCCTTCCTTCCTTCTTTCTTTCCTTCCTTCCTTTTTCATTCTTTTTTGGTTCAAGTCTTCTTGTACAAAATGACTAATTTTGAAATGTTTTACATAATTGCTTATGCATAACATGTTAAATTGCTTATATTCTGCAAGGCTGGTTCAATATTAGGAAAACTATTAGCATAATTGACTATATCAATAACCAAATTAACAAAAACCATATGATTATCTCAATAGATACAGAAAAAACATTTGATAAAAATCCAACACCCATTCCTATTAAAAACACTAGAGAGTATAGGAATAAATGGACTTTTCTCTTAAAATAGTCAGTAGCATCTACTTAAAACCATCAGCAAACATCATATGTAATGGGGGTAAACTAGAACCATTCCCAATAAGATCAAGAGTGAAACAAGGTTGCCCACTATCACCATTGCTGTTTAATATTGTATTAGAAATGCTAGCCTTGGCATTAAGAGGAAAAAGAGATTGAAGGAATTAGGGTAGGTAATGAGGAAACCAAATTATCACTCTTTGCATATGATATGATGGTATACTTAGAAAACCCCAGAGAATCAAGTAAAAAGCTATTAGAAATAACCTACAACTTTAGCAAAGATGCAGCATACAAAATAAAGCCACATAAATAATCAGCATTCTTATACATCACTAACAAAATCCAACAGTAAGATACAAAGAGAAATTCCATTTAAAATAATTGTTGATAATATAAAATATTTGGGAATTTATCTACCAAGGGAAAGTCAGGAACTATACTAGCAAAACTACAAAATGCTTTCCACAGAAATAAAGTCAGATCTAAGCAATTGGAAAAATATCAAATACTCTTGGATGGGTCAAGTGAATATAATAAAGATGACAATACTACCTAAATTAATCTATTTATTTAGTGCTATACCAATCAAACTCCCAAGAAACTATTTTACTGACCTAGAAAAATTAACATTAAAATTCATCTAGAAAAACAAAAAGTCAAGAATTTCAAAGGAATTAATGAAGAGAACAGCAAATGAATGTGGCCTAGCTGTATCAGATCTAAAACTATATTATAAAGCAGCAATCACCAAAACCATTTAATATTGGCCAAGAAATAGATTAGTTGATCAGTGGAACAGGTTAGGTTCACAAGACAGAATAGTCAACTATGGCAATCTAGTGTTTGACAAACCCAAAGATCCTAACTTTTAGGATAAGAATTCATTATTTGACAAAAACTGCTGGGATAACTGGAAATTAGTATGGCAGAAATTAGGCATGGACCCACACTTAACACCATATACCAAGATAAGATCAAAATGGCTAATAAATAGAGAAATTGTTCAGTGGAATAGATTTGGTTCACAGGACAAAATAGCCAATGACTATAACAATCTAGTATTTGACAAACCCAAAGGCCCCATCTTTTAGGAAAAGAAGTCACTATTTGACAAAAACTGCTGGGAAAATTGGAAACTTCTATGGCAGAAAGTAGGCAAGACCCACACCTAATACCATAAATCAAGATAAGGTTGAATGAGTTCATGATCTAAACATAAAGAATGATATTATAAACAAATTAGAAAAACATGGGATAGTTTACCTCTCAGATTTGTGGAGGAGGAAGGAATTTGTGACCAAAGAAGATCTAGAGACCATTATTGATCACAAAATAGATAATTTTCCTTATATAAAGTTAAAAAGGTTTTGTACAAACAAAACTAATGCAGGCAAAATTAGAAGGGAAGCAATAAACTGGGAAAATGTTTTTACATCCAAAAGATCTGATAAATGCCTCATTTCTAAAATATATAGAGAACTGACTCAAATTTATAATAGTTCAAGACATTCTCCAATTGATAAATGGTCAAAAGATATGAACAGACAATTTTTGGATGAAGAAATTGAAACTATTTGTAGCCACATGAAACGGTGCTCCAAATCACTATTGATCAGAGAAATGCAAATTAAGACAACTCTAAGATACCACTACACACCTGTCAGATTGGCTAAGATGACAGGAAAAGATAATGTGGAATGTTGGAGGGGATGTGGGAAAACTGGGACACTGATACATTGTTGGTGGAACTGTGAACAGACCCACCCATTCTGGAGAACAGTTTGGAACTATGCTCAAAAATTAATCAAACTGCATATTCTTTGATCCAGCAGTGTTTCTACTGAGATTATATTCCCAAAAGATCTTAAAGTAGGGAAAGGGATCCACATGTGCAAAAATATTTGTGGCAGCCCTCTTTGTAGTAGCAAGAAACTGGAAACTGAGTGGATGCCCAACAATTGGAGAATGGCTGATTGAATTATGGTATATGAATGTTATGGAATACTATTGTTCTGTAAGAAACGACTAGCAAGATGATTTCAGAGAGGCCTGAAGAGACTTACATGAACTCATGCTAAATGAAATGAACAGAACCTGGATATCATTATACACAGCAACAACAAACCTATATGACGGTCAATTCTGATGGACATGGCTCTCTTCAACATTGAGATGATTCAAACCAGTTCCACTTGTGCAGTGACAAAGAGAGCCATCTACATCCAGAAAGAGAACAATGGGAACAGAGTATGGAAAACAACATAGCATTCTCATTCTTTCTGTTGTTACTTGCTTGCATTTTGTTTTCTTTCTCAGTTTTTCTTTTTCTTCCTTCTTGATTTGATCTTTCTTGTGCAACAAGATAACTGTATAAATATGTATACACATATTGGATCTAACATGTATTTCAACATATTTAACATGTATTGGACTACCTGCCAGCTAGGGGAGGGGGTTGGGGGAAGGAGGGGAAATTTTGGAAAAAAAGATTATGCAAGGATTGATGTTGGAAAAATTACCCATGCATGTGCTTTGTAAATAAAAAGCTTTAATAAAAAAATAGAACAAAAAAAAATAAATTTCCTATATTCTCAAGGAAAAGGAGAAGAATAAGGGAGAATAGGATAAAACTTGGAACTCAAAACTTTTTTTAAATGTTTAAATTGTTTTACATGTAACTGAGGAATAAAATAAAGTATTATTTAATAACAGAACCTGAGTTATAGATGGAACTTCAATGGTCATCTAGACAAACATACACATGAAAGGAATCCCTAATAATATATCTGACCAGAGTTCATCTAATATCTTTGAAAATCTCTAAGGAGGGGAAATCTGCTACCTCTTGAGTTAACTGATTCCATTGTTTAATAGCTCTGATTGTTAGTACTTCTTGATATCAAGCATAGATTTGCCTCTTTGCATCTTTCATCTATTGCTATTGCTTCTTTACCTTCTAGAGCCAAATCAAAGAAGTATAATTTGTCCCTTGAAATTCGTAAAAACAGCTATCATGTCGACCCTGTTTCCTTTTCTCCAAGCTAAACATACACAGTTCTTCAATTTATCCTCAAATGTCATGGACTCAAGTTCTTGACCATATTAGTTAATTTCTTTTGGATACTCTCTAGTTTGTCAATAATATTCTCAAACCTCAGGAGCCAGAAATGAGCCCAATATTCTACATTCTACATAAAATTTTCCAAGTGTGGAATACATAATGGGACCATCTCCTTTAACATAGACCAAAACTGAATTAACTTTTTTGGCTGCTGCATTATACTGCTGGCTCATAAGTAGTTGGCAGTCCATGAAATCCCCTAGATCTTTTGGAAAATAGCTGCTGCCTATAATATCTTTCCCATCTTGTATATTTGGAGTAGAATTTTTTTTGTACATGAGTTCAAGATTTTACATTGAATTCTACTGCATTTAATTTTATTAAATTCAACCCAGAGATGTCAAACATACAGATCACAGACTATATGTGATTCCAAACATTCTCTTTGTGATCTGAATTAGATTAAAAAGTAACTAGAAAATATTTAATAAAATAAATTTTTAAAATAATAAAACATGTTTTTTTTAATTAAAGGCAATATGCTAAAATGAAAATACTACTGAATTTGAAGTTAGATGTAACTGGATTTAAATCTTTATTCCTTCACTTATTATTTGTGGTTACTATCAAAGCCATTATAAGTAATTTTGGGTGGGTCACTTAACTTTAATGAACCTCATTCTATGAATACCCTCATCTGTGGAATATAAGAGTTTAACTAAGTGACTTCTAAGGTCTCTTTGAACTTTAAATCTATGAGCTAATTATTTTGTGTATGTGTCATTTTTTTCCCTTACTATAATTTAAGTTCTATGAGACATGGGATTATATCATATTTAAATTTTTATTTTATCTGCCATGGAGTATACAGTTGACACTTAATATATGAATGAATTGAATTCAAAGATGTACAGATTAGTTATCTTAGAAAAATAATCCAAAAACTTGTAGCCAACATGATTGACCTTCATGTTTTGATAATAATAGCTGAGAAGATTTTGAAGTAAGATATTCACATAGTTCCCAGTAGTAGGAAGAAACCACCATCATAAAGCAACAGTTATATCCTGTATATGATAATTAACATTGCAACAAGAAGAGATTAAAATGGAAAATGCTTCCATACAACTTAATGCCATAGAACAGCTGAGAGTATAATGAAAAGTTTTTGCCCCAACTACCAGGGAATTGATCTTTGATTAAGGTTCCATTATTGCTACATTGGCAGTTACCAGTCTGATTGGCAACAGCCCTCCTTAACCTACTCTTCAAAGGGCAAACAGGATAGCACATTCACCTATCCCCATGACTAATGAGACTAGACAACTATGTGTGTGGAGGAGAACTAGCACAGTCAGTCATCTATGTAGGGAAAAGGGACAGGATATAAACCCAACTGTAAAGAAGGGAATATGCTTATAATAGAGAACTGACCAGATGCTCTACCCCTTCCTCCCCCAAGTCTCAACACAAGAAAGGCTCTGAAATAACTTAGCCTTGGTGGTCTTGATAGAATAAAACATACAAGAAACAGCTCTTGGTGGATCCAGACATTGCAGATGTTTGACAAAATATTATCAGATCAGAAGGGAAGATGAAGTTGAAGACCACAGACAGAATAAAAGAAAAGCAGAAGACAAAGCTAAAGGGTAAGTTAGATTCCCACCAAAAGAAAAAACAGTAGGAATATTAGTGAAAAAATGACAAATAATCAAAGAAACCAGAAAGTATCACAACATGATGAAAAAATGTTATTCTGCATTGGAAAATAACCCAAAACTCAAAATGAAAAATATCTTTTTTTTTTTTTTTTTTTTTTTGCTGAGGCATTTGGGTTAAGTGACTTGCCCAGAGTCACAGTTAGGAACTATTAAGAGTCTGAGACCAAATTTGAACTCAGGTCCTCTTGATTTCAGGGCTGGTGCTCTATCCTTTGTGCCACCTAGATGCCCCCAAAATGAAAAATAAAACAAGATGACATTCTCCAGGAGATTCAGAAATAATGAACCAACATTCAGAAACTCTGGAATAATTTAATAGAGAAATTGAAAAATTAAAGAAGGAATTAAAGGTAGAAATTTGACAGAAAGCAAGGTTCTCAAGGAAAAAAAATCACTAAGAAATTAGTATGGGCAATTTAGAACATCACAAAAAATCTCTCCATGGTATAGTAGAGGCTCTTTAAAAAAAGATAGTTGCAGATGAACTGCTTCACAAAAAAAACTTTACCTAATGTGTAAGCCTCACCACAAACTAAATGATACTAATAATAGTTAATGTTTATATAGTATTTACTCTGTGCCAACTATTACCACTAAGCATATTACAATTATTATCTCATCTGATCCTCACAACTCTGAGAGGTAGGTGGTATGATTAACCCAAGCTTACAAATGAGGAAGCTGAGATAAAGTTTGAGTGGCTTGCCCAGGGTCACACAGTTAAATAAGGGAACTCAGATTTTCTTGGCTTAAGACCTGTGTCTCTATCCACTAGTTACAGATAGATATTACAAGTGTGTAATCATTCCTATTTTAGAGATAATTAAATAGAAGTTGAAAGTGGTTAAATGACTTACCCACGATCATATATCTAGCAGACATCAGAAAAAGAGTTTGAATCTAGGTCTGTTCAACTCCAGGTCCTGCTAGGCTATGTGCTCCTGCTTTAGACAAAGCATTGATGAAGCTTCCATACCAAGGAAATAGTGTTGGGGTAGGGAGATTGCTTTCATTTACTTCCATAAGGAGGTTTTCATGTCTGCTGCACTACCTGTGTCTGAATTCTCATTTCCACACTTTTCACAGTTTTGCTAAATTTTTCATGATCCCCTCAATTGGCACTTCTAAAAATAATAGGCAATCAGCAGCAGACTGGGAGGGAGGAGAGGAATACCTACAGTTGAAATATCAATAGCTAAGGGACACTATAAGGCACATTCATTCTAATCATACTGTAAGCTGTGACATCTAAATGACCTAAGTTTTTCAGCATGTGGAAAAGACCCACATCAGATCTCTTTCCAATGTAAGGATTCAAGGGAATTAATGAAAAAAAAAATCAAATGAAGGTGGCTTAGCTGTACCAGATCTAAAATTATATTATAGAGCAGCAGTTACCAAAACTATTTGGTATTGGCTAAGGAATAGATTAGTTGATCAGTGGAATAGATTAGGTTCAAGGGATAAAACAATCAACAAATATAGCAACCTAGTCTTTGACAAACCCAAAGACCCCAGCTTTTGGGATAAGAACTTACTGTTTGATAAAAATTGCTGGGAAAATTGGAAACTAATATGGCAGAAACTAGGCATTGATCCATACTTAACGCCGTACACCAAGATAAGGTCAAAATGGGTTCATGACCTAGGCATAAAGAATGAAATTATTAATAAATTAGAGGAACATAGGATAGTTTACCTCTCAGACCTGTGGAAGGGGAAGGTCTTTATGACCAAAGCAGAACTAGAGATCATTACTGATCACAAAATAGAAAATTTCGATTATACCAAACTGAAAAGTTTTTGTACAAACAAAACTAATGCAGACAAGATTAGAAGGGAAGCAATAAACTGGGAAAATATTTTTACAGTCAAAGGTTCTGATAAAGGCCTCATTTCCAAAATATATAGAGAATTAACTCTAATTTATAAAAAATCAAGCCATTCTCCAATTGAAAAATGGTCAAAGGATATGAACAGACAATTCTCAGATGAAGAAATTGAAACTATTTCTAGTCATATGAAAAGATGCTCCAAGTCATTATTAATCAGAGAAATGCAAATTAAGACAACTCTAAGATACCACTACACACCTGTCAGATTGGCTAAGATGACAGGAAAAAATAATGATGATTGTTGGAGGGGATGTGGGAAAACTGGGACATTGATGCATTGTTGGTGGAGTTGTGAACGAATCCAACCATTTTGGAGAGTAGTTTGGAACTATGCTCAAAAAGTTATCAAACTGTGCATACCCTTTGATCCAGCAGTGTTACTACTGGGATTATATCCCAAAGAGATTATAAAGAAGGGAAAGGGACCTGTATGTGCACGAATGTTTGTGGCAGCCCTTTTTGTAGTGGCTAGAAACTGGAAACTGAATGGATGTCCATCAGTTGGAGAATGGCTGAATAAATTGTGGTATATGAATATTATGGAATATTACTGTTCTGTAAGAAATGACCAACAGGATGATTTCAGAAAGGCCTGGAGAGACTTACACGAACTGATGCTGAGTGAAATGAGCAGGACCAGGAGATCATTATATACTTCAACAACAATACTATATGATGACCAGTTCTGATGGACCTGGCCATCCTCAGCAACGAGATCAACCAAATCATTTCTAATGGAGCAGTAATGAACTGAACCAGCTATGCCCAGAGAAAGAACTCTGGGAGATGACTAAAAACCATTACATTGAATTCCCAATCCCTATATTTATGCACACCTGCATTTTTTATTTCCTTCACAAGCTAATTATACAATATTTCAGAGTCTGATTCTTTTTTTTGTACAGCAAAATAACGTTTTGGTCATGTATACTTATTGTGTATCTAAGTTATATTTTAATATATTTAACATCTACTGGTCATCCTGCCATCTAGGGGAGGGGGTGGGGGGGTAAGAGGTGAAAAATTGGAACAAGAGGTTTGGCAATTGTTAATGCTGTAAAGTTACCCATGTATATATCCTGTAAATAAAAGGCTATTAAATTTAAAAAAAAAAAACAATGTAAGGATTCAAGGTCAGTTAGAAAGGCAGCGTATAATTTTATAGCTTGGCTATTGGTATAGTAGAAAAGGCACTGATTTTGGAATCAAATTGGATTGAAATCTCATCTTTTAATACTTACTAAGTCCTTGACTTCCTGGAGTTTACATTCTAAGTGGGAATAGGGAAGGTGAGGTTGACACTACAAGGATAAGTATATAGAGATTATATGTACAATAATTATGCAGAGTTGTGTTCAGGGCTCTAGCCCCTGGGATATAAGAAAAGGATTCATGTAGATATGGTACTTGGGTTAAATTCTAGGGTATAAGAGGGATTCCAAGAGACAGAGGTAAGAAAGGAGACATTCCAGGGATCAGAAGTAACCAATGCAAAGACAAAGAAATAGGAGATGGAATCAATGTGAGGAATATATCAGCATGGCTGAACCAGAGAGCTCATAGAGGGCAGGAATAATGTGTTAAGAAAACTGGAAAAGCATCCTATTTGTGAAGAATTTTTAAATATCAAATAGAGGATTTTATAATTGACCATAGAGGTAAAAGGGAGCTAGGGGGTCTTTTTGAGTAACAAAGACCTGAACTTTAGAATTCCCGTTAGCAGTTGTAGAGAGGAATGGTTCAAATGGGAAACATTTCAGGCAGAGAGAACCAATGGGAGACAACTGAAATAAACCAGGCAAGAGGTGATGATGGACTAAACTAGGTGACTGGCCATATAATTGGATAGAAAGGAATGCATGTGAGATATGTTATAGAAATAGGAGATGTGAGATTTGGCAATTGGTTAAATATATAGGGTGGAAGTGAGTACTTAATACATGAAATATGTAATAGAATATTTTTTAAATTATAGGTAGCTAGGTGATAAAGTAGATAGAACACTGGACCTGGACTGGTTTAAATCCAGCATCACTTAAAGGGGTAAACCCTGGACAAGTCAATTAACTTCTACATGCTTTAGTTTCCTCCTCTATAAAATGGGGATAATAATAGCACCTAAATCTCATGGTTGTGGTGAGGCTGTCCAATAAGAATATTTGTAAAGTGCTTCACAAACCTTATAATACTATAAAAAATGCTAGCTATTTAACTTATTAAAGTGTAATTACCATAATATAATGGAATCTTAGTTTTTTGGTTTAAGGGAGACCTTGAATTTATGAAAAGAAACAATATTTCTCAGATAACATTAATAGCTGTTTCTTAATCATGGTAGCTAACCAAATTGCATTGGGAAGTGTCATCCAACTAAGCTCATTAACTTTAGATGCCATCAGAAACAGAATGTTATTTTTGGATATTTAGATCTTGACTCAGGTTCTTACTAACTATACGACTCTGGGCAACTTATTTAACATCTCTGAACTTCAGTTCCCATAGCTGTAAAATGTAAGTATCAAATGATATAATGTATATGTAAGCAAAGCTATTTCCTAGATTACATACTTATGGCACTTCTTTAGTCAGGGAAAAGATGACGACTTAAAACTTGGATTTAGCTTATATTCTTAAACTTTTCTAACTCCAACTAATTTATATGAGTGAACATACATATGGCTTGAGAAACTATGGGTATTAACCCAGATAGTCACTGACAGTTGCTGGGAAGGTAGCTTCAAAATTAATTCTGATTGGGATGAATTAGACTGGGAATTTAGACATTTACATGGACTTTTACATCCTAAATCAGTGATGGCTCTGGCAGACATAAAGACCTTAGTGACTAGGAAATAGAGGAGAAAAAAATTAGGTATGAACTTGAGGGCACTCATTAGTTAGCTGGGGTGATTCTGGCTTTGTATTCCAAAGAGTTTGGTCCCTGGGACAAGGGATCTCCTTGATGAAAAGAAATACCTATTCCACCCAGACTAGCCTCTGAAAAAGGCACATCACCATGGGAAAGGAGTGATTAAGAGTTTTTCCTTTACCTAATTACTATGTGTATTAAGGCTTTTATCTTGTCTAAAAGTACTATAAAATGAAAGTCCCTAGGCTTAAAGTTCTTTTAAAGCAGTTACAGAATATACTGCTTTATATAATATGTAATTTATATAATGCAGAGTATACATTACCTAGGCTAAGGACTTCAGCAAGAATTTACCTACAAAGAGAAGCTCCACAATTGCCTTCCTACTCTAGCTGTGATGGGCAACGACTTGTAATGGTAAGAACAAAACATCAAGCAGAGACCACATAAGACCCTCAGCAACTCTCAACAAAGATTGTCATGTTCATAGGAGACTTTAGATCAATGCAAATAGTAATGACCTAATCAGAAGACACATTCAGTATCAGATATGAGTCCTTTGGCCATAGGTATTCCCATGGCAAGTGTGGTATTCCTTCCAAAAGTATGTGTATCTGTGGGAGAATGAGCTTTTGATTTACAGAAGAAATGCTTTATTACTCATCATATTATAATGTCTTTCATTAAATGCCTTTATTTTGAATCATGCCCTCTATCTGTCTAGAAATAGTAGGGGCTCATAAGAGATGATTTTGATTCAATGAAGGCCCATGACATACCTTGAATTTGTGGCAGTCTTGTCTGGGTAAGCTTGCTGTACAATTTGGGTATGAATTCTCCCATGTGCTAAACATGTTAAGTGGTATACAAACCATTAAGCTTTAATAGTAAGTAATATATAAAAACATGTTTAAATATACATTTGTAGATTTTATTTATAAATTTATTTGTATTGTTAATATATAATAAATTTTTATTTATATTAAATATATAATAAATTTTAATTTATATTATAAATATATTTATAAAACATACATATTTAAAACATTAATATTAATAACTGTGATCCAGCTACATCGGCCTCTGTTCTGTGTCTTACACAACACAACTCATATAAATGTTTAAAATACTATTACCTGTCCCATGCCAAAAACAGTACCTAGATAGCCCCAATTCTACCAACCTCCTGTAGAATAGCTCCCTTCTCAAAGTTCTGCTAATTCTGAAATCCATGAGAATGATTCTACCTCCTACCCCATCTCATATCTCCTTTCTTCAGTATACCACCATCAGAAACAAACAGCAATACATAGTCATTTAGTATTGCATGGCAAACTTAAATCAGAGGTCACCTTCATGAGGCAGAAGATAAGGAAGCAGCAGTTTTGCCAAAATATATTTTTATTTTAATAAAACCTATCCATGTGGGACTAATTAAGTCCATCCATGGTGAGTAGGAGGAAGCATGGCATAGAATTTACCAATGTTTCCTATCAGGGTATGGAATAAGAAGCTTCTATTGTTTTTGTCAATGTTATAGCCTCCTTCTGTAAGGATTAAGAATGAAGTTTGTGTGGATTATTAAGGAAAAGCATTGGTGAACTAATTCCTGCCTGCATTTTTATCATGGACCAAATTATACAAATCACCACAGGAGAAAATGAAGCAAATGATTTTAATAATAAAATATTTGAAACAACAACAACAAACATCCCATGAGTTTGTTATACACCATCACCTTAACTAATAACATGCAGACTTTTAAAAAATGACATTCTATTATGGAGTTTTATTTCCTATCCCAATAGGCAACAAAGCAGGCATTTCAATTCTGAATTCAAATACTGTACAGGAATATACAGTAACTATGGTTCTCCAAGGGTTTGAGTAAATGACAGACAACCAAGGCCCAAATCTGATTTATTAGTTAATAGAAGTCTCAAACAATTTTACATAGACACTGATAAGGCCATCTGGGAATCCCTTTCAACATTAAGTGATTTAAAGGCCCCAACAGAAATTTCATTGTCTGCTACAATCCATAAAGACATTTCCCCCAATATCAAGTCACATTAAAATGGCTAAAATGGTTGTTTATTATTTCCAGTGGATATATTTTTCTTTAAACTCCAAAGCCCATCAGGCATACAGATAGATGGATTCCTGGTGAGATCCGCCAATACCAGAATGGAAGATGAAAATGTTGAATGTTAGCCAAAGGGTAAAGAATAATATAGAATTCTATTCTATGTCTGCAATGCTTACTTGCAAACAGGTTTGGAGGAGGGAATAGAGCTGGCTGCTAGTTATTTATCAAAATTTCTGCTTCAAAATATAGAGTAAAAAGCTTTAATGCCCTCATTTGTAAAATGGTTAATTTAATTATTTAAATTTGGTGAATACAATGATTCATTTAATTAAATGTTGTCTTTGTTATAATTTCAATCCTGTCTGACTCTTCATGACTCTTTTTGGGCTTTTCTTGGAAAAGATACTAGAATGTTTTGTCATTTGCTTTTTTGGCTCCTTTTGTAGATGAGGAAACTGAGGCAAACAGACATAAGCGACTTTTTTAGGGCACACAGATACTAAATGTCTAAGCTCAAATTTTAACTCAGGTATTCCTGATTCTAGGCCCTGAGTTCTATTAAACTGGTAAATTTAATAGTTAAAATAAACTAATTAATATTTTTTCTCTTACATCTATTTACTAATTACAGTCGCCACTGAGTTTTTTTACCCAAGAGACCAGTGATGTTGCAGATGTATTTTAAATTTAGTTCTGCATTAGCAGACTGCTAATTAAGTTACATAAATCTGCAAAATGATCTATATAGTTTGGAAATCCCAATCCATATGGACTCTTCTTTCCCTCTCAGGTAAAAATTCTCTCTACTCTTTGAATTTCACATAGTAGCTTGCTTGGACCCCTCCCTGGCATCAACCTCCTTCTCTTTTGCATCATTATTATTTGCATTCTTATTGTTCTTAAGATTCTCAATTCCCTGAGATTCTTGTATTCTTGCTTTCCTGTCCTGTATTCTTGCTTTCAAAATAATCTTGGTACCTAGCTCCAAGTCCTACATGCTGTAGACAGAAACAATTCTTGCTTTAATGAGTTTGTATTCTACTGGAGGAGTTTACATTCTGTGTTATAAGGTTGGGACAGTAGGTTGATGCCAGATGTAGAGGGCTTTGAATACTAAGATCAGGAATTTAAAATTATTCAGGAGGCAGTAGGAAGCACTGAAGATTTCTTGAGTAATGGAATATATGTCCATTCTTGACATAATGGAAGATATATGCATTAGAACTCTGAATCAGTGAGGGGAGAATTGTTTTAGCATTTCAGTGTTACTTCAAGATCTCTAGAATTTCTCCCAACAGTAAAGTTCTATATATATGGAAACATTTCAATCTTGCTTCTACTCAGAAATCCAAGAATCATAATAAAGGATGTTACATACTAATCTTTGGCCACAAAAACTTAAAAGGATACTTTGTTAAGGCACAGAGAAGTTTGAATTATTGTTGGTGGAAGGATAACTCATGCTGACAAACACATGGATGTCTAAAACAAATAATAACTAGGCTGAGACTTCCCACCAGTCCCAAACACTCTGCTTTCCAATGCAACTTTTGAACTCTAAATCTCTAAGTCCATGTGCTCAGGACCCAGATATAGGGCATAAACAAGAGAAGGCCTGAGAAGTAGTGGTAAAAACATATTTTATTTCTTAATTGACATTGACATTTCATTCTGCCAAACAAAAGCCATTGGTCCTTTTTAACTCTTTCACTGAGTAATTAATTTGAAGGCAATCAGTTGTAATACATATAGTGAAAATGTATTTTAATTGAGCCATGAAAGAGTTAACTGAATATTGATGTTTATTTTTAAATCCCAAAGGGTCTCTTTTCTCTTTCACCCTCACACCTAAGATATTTCATCATCTTGCAAGATAGGGGCTCCTCATTTCAATTAGCAGAAATCTTGCTATTAGCCACCTAATTAATACTTTTCTCTCACATCTATTTTCTAATTAGTCACCACTGAGATTTTTCACCCAAGTGGCCAGTGATGTTGCAGATTTATTTTAAATTTAGTTCCACAGTAACAAACAACTAATTAATGTTTATAAATACAATAAGATCCCTCCTGACTAGTTGTAGGTATTGAATACACTAACAACCAGTTTATTAAAACATTAATTGCCACTGGATTTGTTTTGGGACTCATGCATAATCCATTTAGTACATATCGGTACTAACTCATTTTGAAGGGATTATGAATGAAATCCTCAACAAATTCTTCAGTTTAATTCCAGTGGCTGTCAGGGACAGATGGGGGTGGGGAAGGTTGTGCTTTCTTTAAATGTCATTGTGTCTTATTTTTTTAAATGGATACTGATCCTTAATTAATTCAGCAAGTATGAGTCCTGATTACCTGCATGACATTACACATGTAAGGCACTGTGGTAGGTGGTCATATATGCTGTATCAATACATTATTTAGATGAAAAAATGAAAAAGTAAATTCATCAGTCAGATATTTGTGAGGCTTTCAAGAGTTTTGTCACTGCGTATTTGGGATCACAAAGATATAGCCCTCATCTCTTTATTTTGCCAATGTGGGATGTGAATCTGAAAACACTGTCTCTCAAGTCGGCACAAACATTTTGTGCCGACATTTTTAGGCTTGGTGCTTTTCTGAGGGAAGAGTGTTTATTACATTCCCTCTTGTAAAAAACAAAACAAAATCCAACTACTTCTAATCCAATGCATGTGATAAGTGTATAAGTAACATTAATGGTACAATGTACAAAGATTTGGACGTTGCAAATTTTTTTTTAAAGGAAGCTCTCCTAGATCAGTCTTTATGCCACATGTCTATACAATTTTAATTTTAAAATCCATTTTAATGAAAGCAGTTAATATAGGGGAATTGGCACAGCTGTTTGTGATCTGAGCTCTAAAATAGATAAAAGTATTTACCATGGGATGAAGCAAAGATAACTGATTCCAATGGGCACTAAATAATAATAAGATAATAACCTTAACACAAGACATCAATAGTATGAGTTCACCAAACTAGTCTTTTGAAAGAACTATACTGGGAACTCTATTCATTAGACCACAAAACCTACCATGTTGGAGTGGGGCTGCAAAGTAATGAAAATCTCAGTTTTATAGGTGAGACCTATTCAATGAGAAGGGAACAGTTGGGCAGTACAATGGACAGAGCACCAGGCCTGGAATTAGAAAGATCTGAGTTCAAATGTGACCTCAGATACTTGCTAACTGTGTGACACTGCATAAGTCACTCAACCCTATTTGCCTTAGTTCCTTGTCTGTTAAAAAAAAAAAAATGGAGACATAACAGAAGAAAAACTAAACTATTATCAGTATCTTTGCCAAGAAAATCCCATGGACTGTCTATGTGGTTACATAGAATTGGACATGACTGAATAGTTACAATACTCAGTAAAAAAAAAAAAAAAAAAAGATACTTTTCTTTGCTGGTATAATGGATAGTTGGAACCTTATGTTTTAGCCAAGTTCCATTTAATTTTTTAAAAAGATATTATATTAAAAAATTGGAACAAGAGGTTTGGCAATTGTTAATGCTGTAAAGTTACCCATGCATATAACCTGTAAATAAAAGGCTATTAAATAAAAATAAAAATAAAAAAAAGATATTATATATCTGTATAACTCTTGCATTCTGGTCCAAGATCTTAAGTAGAGTTACAACCACCTTTAAACTAACCACAGAGTGTTTTAGGAACACACAAACCTTGAAAATGCTTATTCACAAATAAAAGATATAAGGTGGTATGTACTTCTGTCTGAGGTCCTAGTCTTGGGTCTGATTCTGGAAAATAAATCACATGTCCAACTGCAAACCATGCAATTGTCTATCCACAGATTATAAAATGATGGATATACTAAGGTATAGAAAGGGAAATGGAACCTTTTACAAACCAATCCAGTAATTGGTACTTATTAGTTGGTATTTGAATAATTGGTCCAAGTCTCTTTGACTAGGCCAAAAATGAGTAGAGCATACAATGATAAACACAGGAATTGACAGAATTTCTTGGCATCAGGGGCTTTTCTCACAGAATCTCCCCTCTCTCTGGAGGGAATCAGACACACACATACATATATACATATAGAA
Source organism: Sarcophilus harrisii (assembly GCF_902635505.1). Taxonomy (NCBI): domain Eukaryota; kingdom Metazoa; phylum Chordata; class Mammalia; order Dasyuromorphia; family Dasyuridae; genus Sarcophilus; species Sarcophilus harrisii. The sequence goes on from NC_045427.1 coordinate 149,610,319, forward strand.
ACAAACATATAATATATAAACACACACATATATGTATATAAACACATGTAGATATTACTGTTTCATTTAGCATAATCATTTTAGAATTCTTTCTGGATTCTTTTTATATTTCTTTGCAGTTTTTTCTATTCTTCAGTTCTCAGTGACTCTTCAGCTCCTTCTGATATATATATATATATATATATATATATATACACATAGGTGATTCATCATTAGATAGATACATTAATTTCCTGAATTTTTTAGAAAGCACAATCTTCTCTACCTTCTGATTTGTCTGTTTATAGATCTCTTTTACCCACCTTTTGTCAATAGCTATTTTCTTTTGCATAATCTTCATTGACTTCCCCCTTATCCAAACACTTTCTTTGATTCTAGTCAGATATTAGCTTTTTAGATAACCCCAGACTCCAGACCTCAGAGTTATTTTAAGAATTTGTTGGAGATCTCAATCTATTTGTTATTTGGTTGTTGCTTTTCCTGCCACTCCTTTCCCAACTGGTGCTTCTGTAAACACATATCTCACCAGACTCAGCCCCCATAGACTTCTTTTATCATCATTATGAGTCGATATTTTTGTTGCTCTTGCCTGTTTCCTGTGAATTGTGAGTCATAAATGGTTCTTATTGGGTCCTCTTTTTTCTCTCCATTATTTTCAACATTAGTTTTTCATTAGTATCTATCCTACCCCCTCCTCCTTTTCCCTGCCCTCCCCCACAGCAGGCAGAATTCTTGAATAAGCAGAAGCAAGCAGAGAATAGTTATTGGATGTCCATCATCCCGGATTGTGACTACTCAACTTTTTAGGTTGTCTCTGAACCCTTTTCAGCAGGAAGTAAGTGATATGATCAGACTTACACTTTAGGACTATACTTTGGAGGCCCTGTGGAGAATGACTCATCTCCTAGAAGAAAGGGAAAGAAAAACAATTAGGAGGCCATTGTAATAGTCCAGACAAAAATCCAGGAGTTCCTAAACAAGTCTGGTATGTACATGAATGGAAACAGATACAGATGTAACAGATGTAGTAGAAGGAGAAGCAATCAGAATTACAAGGGAAAATTAATGAAAATCAAAAATACTTTCTAGATTTCTTAACCAAATGATTTGAAAGATGGTAGTTCCCATGACAGAAATAGTGAAGCTAAGAAGAGGGGTGGGTTTAGTTTATAGAGACATGTTGAGTTTAAGATGTCTATGGGTTCTGCAGGTGGATGTGGCCAATAGTCAGATAAGCATGAAGAAACAGGACAAAAACAATTTTGTGCTTTCTATGTGCTATTTAGTGTTTTCTACCTAAGCCATCCCCCAACCCTCCAAAAATTCAGTGATAAAAATAAAAATATTATTTTCCATATATAATGGGAGTCAGATTTTCTAATTGGCATCAAGTGGTTTCTATTGTTATTAGAATTGTTTGAGGGTTTTTTTTTATAAGAAAAGAAACTGTTATGATTTCAGGTTTAAATCAACCCTTCTCCAAGAGACAGAAAGCATCCGAAGAGTTAAGTACATGTGATGCAATAAAACAATATACATGACTACAAAAATGTAAGTAGAAAGAAAGGCAAAACTAAATTGAAGGCCAAGGTTGGCCCTGAGAGGAGATAAGAAAATATACCCCCTTCCTTTCACTGGAAAGGGAATGGGGGAAATTACAGGGGTGATATGTTGTGTATGCTATCAGACACATCAGTGCAATGATTGATTTTATAGAACATTTTTTTCAGGTTTTAATAAATCTTTATTACAAGGAAAGCCTGGCTGGATGGGATTGGGGAAGAACACATTCAGAAAATCAATTGGATATAAAAGCAAAAGGCATCAATTGAAGTTTTTTTTCAAAAGATAAGTATATATGCCTGAGGATATAAAAATGCCTTTCTTCCCAAATAAGCAGTGATACATTAGCTTCCTTGCTGAAATAATCTTGGCTTCTCTCATACCTTTCTTCTGCTCCCTTTTCTCTTGTCCTCCATATTACCTTCTATTCATCTTTCTGGTACTCCACTCCATTTTTCTCCTCTCCTTTCCTAACATAAACTTACATGAGACAGAAAAGAAAAATAAATCCATAGTCCAAAATTCTACTATTTTGGATATCAGTTTTATCTCTTTTCTGATTTTATGTTTAAAAAAACAATATTTTAAACCAATGAATGTATGAAGTCTGAAAACTAAAATTTATCTAAAATTCTCATCTGGTAGAAAAGCTTTTCTATATATAAATTACCAGAGGCAGGGAGGGGGAGTTAACACATTCACATTGGGACAATAGGATTTGCAGTCCTTCTTATGACCCTAAGTTCTATCATTGGGTCACAACTAGAATTTATGGACAAAAAAATGGTGACACATCCAGATAAGAGTAGTTTTTAGCATTTTTGAGATGACTTTTATCAAGGATAATATGTATGCTGTCATTTTTTACTATAGCTCAGAACCATGTAGGGAAAATATCACCATTCTTACGGGACAGGCATCTCACTGACAACCTCTTGTTAATTACTTTAAATCATTTGCTGCTAGAAGAATTTCTTGGCTTCTTAGTGATTACTCACTTGAGCTATTATATCAAAAGGGCTTCTTATGTTGTAAATAATACAGTTTTAGTTAGTATTTGTCTTCATGGTCTTTCACTTTGAAGAATGCTGCCTGGTACTTTGGAGCTATTTCTTTTTCTATTGCAGTGTAGCCCATGTAATCCTAACACATGCCTCCTAATACATGAGTGGTAAACTGAGTCACAAAGCGCTTAAGAAATTGCATAATTTTTTGCATATCTGTCTTTAACTCTTGAGAGACAAAATTTTCTTTTGAACTCTATAAAATCAAAGAATATCAAAGTATGAAAGGGCTCAGAGTTCCTTGAGTTCAAACAACACAGAAGGGAGAATCCTGTCTATAACATTTTTAACAAGTGGTGAGGAGTCTCCACTTGAGGACTTAAACTGATCGAGAATTCAATACCCATTGGTAATTAATGGTCAGAGGAGCTACCAAAATATATGCTAAAAATATACCCATGGAACCTAGACATTTTACTCATATTAGAACCTATTAAATGACTATTTACTCTTATTTTAGACACAATTCTAATGACCTTAGTTATTTTCTCAGCACAGACTACCAAGAAGCAGGCATATTTACACTAATGACAATGCAAAGACAACTAAAAGTCTGCAAGAGATGGAGAGAAGATCAAGTAAAACAAAACAAAATAAAAAGCAGACTCAAGAACTCAAACATCTCTCTAGGAATGTGTTGCAAAGAAAAAGTTCCATACTTGTAATTTCCTAAGGATATCATTTAGGGATTTTGCTATAATCTAATCTAATTATTACATTATTATGGGAATAGCCTTCACTAATAGTAAACCCCAACCCATCGATGTCTTATAGATTTCCCCAATACTCAGAGACGGTGAGATTCTGAACCATAAGTACAAAAATCATAAGCATCAGAGGAGAGATTTTAGACTCAGGTATTCCTAACTCCAACACCCAGATTTCCTGAACTCTCCCAATTTAATTATTGTTTATAAAATTATTCCAAATCATCAAGAAAAGGCATAGCTCTTCATAGCAATAATAATAATTGATTTTTAGCTAGTACTTTAAAGTTTACAAAGTACTTTTAATCTATTACCTGGAGTTTTACCACATCCCAGTCAGATAGGATAACTAGATTTTTATCCCTATTTTACAGATTTAAAACAATCTAAAATCTAACCAATTGGAAGAATATCAAGAGGAACTCACTATTTGAGAAAAATTGCTGGGAAAATTGGAAACTAGACATTGACCAACACCTAACACTCTTTACCAAGCTAAGCTTGAAATGGGTTCATGATTTAAACATACAGTGATACTATAAGGAAATTAGAAGTATAAAGGATAGTCTACCTCTCAGATCTGTGGAGAAGGAAGCACTTTGTGGCCAAAGAAGAACTAGAGTACGTTATGATGTGCAAAATGGAAACTTTTGGTTATATTAAGTTAAAAAGCTTTTATACAAACAAAACCAACGCAGAAAAGATTAGAAGGAAAGCAGAAAGCTGGGAAAAGTTTTTACAGTTAAGAGTTCTAATAAAGACCTCATTTCTAAAATATATAAAGAATCAATCCAAATTTATAAGAATACAAGCTATTCTCCAAATGATAAATGGCCAAAAGATATGAAAAGACAATTTTCAAATGAAGAAATTAAAACCATTTCTAGGCATATGAGAAAATGCTCAAAATCACTATTGATTAGAGAAATGCAGATTAAGACTACTCTAAGTTACCACTACACAACTCTCAGAGTGGCTAAGATGTCAGGAAAAGATAATAAGAAATGTTGGAGGGGATGTGGGAAAACTGGGGCACTAATACATTGTTGGTAGAGTTCTGAACTAATCCAATACTTCTGGAGAACAATATGGAACTATGCCCAAAGGGTTATCAAATTGTGCATACTCTTTGATCCAGCAGTGTCTCTACTGGGCCTATATCCCAAAAAGATCATAAAAGAGGGAAAAGAACCCACATGTACAAAAATGTTTGTAGTAGCCCTTTTAGTAGTGGCAAGGAAATGGAAATTGAGTGGATGCCCACCAATTAGAGAATGGCTGAATGGCTGAATAAGTTATGGTATATGAATGTTATGGAATATTATTATTCTATAAGAAATGATCAGCAGGATGATTTCAGAAAGTCCGGGAGAGACTTACATGAATGATGCTAAGTGAAGTTAGTAAAACCAAAAGAACATTGTACAAAACAGCAACAAGATTATGTGATGATCAAATGTGATGGACTTGGCTTTTTCAACAGTGAAGTGATTCAGACCAATTCCAATAGGCTTGTGATGGAGAGAACTGTCTGCATCCAGAAAGAGAACCATGGGATGTGGATCGCAAAATAGTATTTTTACCTTTTTTTTGTTTGCTTGCTTTTGGTTTTCTTTCTCATTTTTTTTTTCCTTTTTGATCTTATTTTACTTATACAGCATGATAATTATGGAAATATGTATAAAAGAACTGTACATGTTTACAATATATTGGATTCCTTGCTGTCTAAGGATGGGGTGGGGAGAAAACAGGGAGAAAAAAATCAAAATCTTCTTTAAGGCAAAGCTGGGTAATTATAATTTCACTGCATTTAACTTAGTTATTCTTTGCATTCAGATAGTATTGGTCATTGTTTTCTATTTTTTTTTGAATAAAGCGTATGTATCTACAATGCTTCTGTCATGGGGTTCAATCCCTCAAGTCCCATAGATCCCTTTGAATCTAGAACTGAATTTTCACCAGTATGTGGAACTCTCACAAACTTCCTCCCCTTATTCAGACAATTCATCTGAAATTTAAAGTTTTAAAGAATTCTTGGCATGTTAAGAAGTGACTTTTCTAATCCGAGGCAGCATATTACTGCTTTCAAGGCCAGCCCTTTATCCTCTTAACCACACATTATCTTTCCTTCTTTCCTTTCTTTCCTTCTTCTTTCCTTCTTTCCTTCTTTCCTTCTTTCTTTCTTTTCCTTCCTTCCTTCCTTCCTTCCTTCCTTCCTTCCTTCCTTCCTTCCTTCCTTCCTTCCTTCCTTCCTTCTTTCCTTCCTTCCTTCCTTCTTTTATATCTGAGTTAAGTTTACCAGAGTCACATAATTAGTAAATATCTGGGGTCAGATTTGAATTCAGATTCTCCTGATTCCAGGACCAATGTTCTATCCAAGCTGCCCCTATGAACACTAACTTTGTTAGTGATACAGGAAATAAAATTTGTCTCCTATTCAATAGAAGACTTCTAGTTCATCTTGCTTATTGCTTGTTATTATTTGTACCATTTATTTAGAAATTCAAATTCATGGAACAATGAAAGGAGCACTAACTATAGAATTGGAAGGCCTGGGGTCTAATCCTGCCTCTGTTGCTTCCCATGTGACTAGCAAATGGTCATATGGTCAATATACATATCAATGGTAAAACTTGAACACAAGTCTTCCTGACCCCATTGAGGCTAACTCTCTATCCATTACATTATGTCGATTCTCACTCTGAAGAATGTGTTTGGTGTTAAGTGTGTACATATGTTTATATATAATACACATATACCACACATGTGTATTTGTATATGTGTGTAGGTACATATATCTGTACTATTATACCGATATATCTGCTTACATAGAGCATCCTAAAAGTCTTAGTGCAATTTTAACCTTAAATGACTTTTAATACATAAACACATATGTATCTATCCCATTATATATATATATATATATATATATATATATATATACATATATGATTCTCTTTATGTCTCTCCACACACCCAAACACAGAAGATAGCAGGAAATATTACTTAGAAATTTCCACCAAATGCAATTTCCAAAAATCAGATTTAACAAAAACTATCCTAGCTGATTATATTTTAAGTTCCACTTGTTATACACACAGTAGGTCAATAAATTTTAAGGCAAACAGATGCTCTAATTTTAAAGACCATTAAACTCTGTGTGTGATCCACAAGGGGGAGGGGTTGTCTAGGGTGCACATAAGGCACTCCTTGAGAGATGAAACATTTCCTCTTGTGCATCTGGGTCACCCTCTAACATTCCCTCTCATAAAGGATATTTTATGAACCTGATAAATAAGAATTTATATAAATATACATGCCATACACAAACCCACACAATGCAGATGGAGGGAATAAATAATAGGTAACGGGGAATTAAATGCATTGAAAGATTTAGCCAGCCTTATAATAAACCACGAGAGAAAAGCTTGAGTGGTTGCGATGCCACCTGAACAGTGAAATGTATTTACATCCTTTAATAAATGATACTTAAGGTCGGGAGCAAGGAACTGAAAGTTTGTGGGGGATTGAAAACCTACCATCTGGTACAGAAGCCTGGACTCCAAACCAAATGGTTCCCTGCCTCTTTATTCTCAAAGGCAGGTCCCTGAGTGTTTGAAGATGTACTATAGTAGGTGGTAGTTGTGGGAGGCCCAGACAGGATAGTCCTGTGTCTTGTCTGGACTATGGAAGTCCTTTAAGAAAAGACCTGATTTAAGGTTATCTCAAAAGTATTTTTTAGGAGGATCTGGGTACAACAAAAAATAATAATACTTTAAATTTGTATAACATGCTAAAAGATGACAGGAATGCCTTCATGTATCTTCCTACTTCAAGCATGTAACAGACAGTTAATAAATATTTGCTGAATATTAATTAATTTATTACCACCTTTGAATTTTGTGACAATTCTATGAAGAAAGCAGGATATGGATTCATTCTCATCTTACAAATGAGTCAAGGAAGACAGAGCCAAGATGGGGGAAGATGAAGAACTAACTTTCTATCACAATTCTACCAGAAAGGTCTAAACAAATTCATCAAATTATGTTGTCAGGCAATCAAAGAAAAGAAATCACAGTAATTTTATTTCAATTTTTCATTTCAACACTTCAACACAGGCAAATAAGTCGATGGGACGCTGGGGATGGTTTTATCTAGATTTTGCCATGAGGAACGTTCAAGTACAACAACCAAAAGACCAAGACTATGGATCAGGGCTCCCAGATCCATCCAAAGGGGTTTAGCCTTGTGCAGAATTAAGGAACAGGTGCCAACTAGCAACTCTTGTCACTCATTATCTAGTTCTGGATCACAGATACAGGGTACATTGAAAAAGGGACTCAGTTTAGGGATGATTGTAAAATTAATAAAATGATCTAGACTGAAATTATGAATATTTACAAAAAATATTAAATGTATAGATTAATAGAACAAAAAAAAAAAAACAAAAGTAGAGGATTTAACTAACCCAATCACAGAAAAATAAATTGAACAAGCTATAAATGAACTCCCCTCCTGCCAAAAAATCCTCCAAGATTAAATGGATTTATAGGCAAATTCTATCAAACATGAAAAGAACAATTAATCCTAATATTGCAAAATGTTTCAAAAGAAATAGAATAAGAAGAGGTCTTACTAAACTCCTTCTATGATAAAAGTATGATTTTAACACCTAAACCAGAGAGAGTCAAAATAAAGAAAACTATAACTGATATCCATAATAAATGATTAAAAAATTTTAAATACAATATTAGCAAGTAAACTACAACAACATATCACAAAGAGTATATGCTATTACCATATGGGAAGTACTCAGAAATGTTAGACTGGTTCAATATCAGGAAAACTATAAACATAATTTGACCATATTAATATCAAAAACAAAAATCATGATTATATCTATAGATTCAGAAATGCTTTTGACAAAGTATAATAGCTGTTCTCATTTAAAAAAACTAGAAATATGTTGATTTGTCCTTGATATGATAAGTAATAACTATCAATAGCTAAGAGTCATCATGATATATAATGGTGATAAACTAGGTTCTTTCCAATAAGATTAGGATGTTCATTATTACCATTACAATTTAACATGGTGTTAGAAATGCTAGTTATAGCAATAAGGCAAGACAAAGAAACTGAAAAAATAAGCTTAGTGAAAGAGGAATTTTTGCTTTTATTTATGGATGATATGGATTTACCTAGAGAACCCTAGCATCAATTTTTTAATAATTGAAACACCTAATTTTAGTAAAGTTACAGAATATAAAATAAACCCATAAACATCATCAACAGAAAATCAGAAAATATAGGAAAAGAAATTTCATTTAAAATAATTGAAGAAAATATGAAATACTTGGAAGTCTACATGACAAAACACACAGAAGAACTCTACTTGTTGCCCATAGATAGAGTGAAGCATTATAATAAAAATTACTATATTACATAAATTTATTAATTTATTTGATGCCATGTAAATAAAAGCACTAAAGGATTAGATTATAGAAGTTCAAGAAATACTAATGAAATTCGACTGAAAAACAAATTTATATTAACACAAGTTCCAAATGAATATATGATTTTGACATAAAGGATAACATAAATTGGAGAAGCAAGAAAAAATTATCTGTCATGTTTATGGATCAAGGAAGTAAATAAGAGAGACCAAAAGGATCAAAGAAGTTAAAATGTATACTTTTTACAATTAAATTAGAAAAATTTCCCACAAAACCAATGCAGTCAAAATTGAGAGGGGGGTATCCTTGTAGCAAGTTTTTCTGATAAACATATAGAAGATACTTATAAGATTCAGGGAAAATTGATTCAAATCAAAGAGCATAAAATCATTCCCTAATTGATAAACAGCCAAAGAATATGAACAGGAAATTTTAAGACAAAGAAATCAAACAATTTATAACAAATATTCTAATAATTAGAGAAATACAAATTAAAACAACTCTTTCAGGTTTTATCTCACATTCAAAGTAAAGGTAACCAAAATAAATGAAAGCAACAAATGCAGGAAGGGGTTATAGAAAACAGGTCCATTATTGTACTGTTGGTGGAATTGCAAATAGGTCCAGCCAATCTGAAAAGCAATTTAGAACAATATCCAAAAAGCTATTAAAACTGCTCATACCTTTTGACCCAGTGATGCCACCAGTAGATCTATAGAGAGATCAAAGAATGACGAAAAGGAACTATATGCACAAAAATATTTATAGTTGCTCTTTTTGCAGGAGAAACAATTGGAAATGGAGAATAGTGCCCATAATTTGGAGCTAGCTGGACAAGTCGTGGGATATAAATAGGTGGGGATGCTATTGCACTGATAAAGGAGATGGTTTGAAAGAAATTTGGAAAGACAGATGAAGAGTGAAGTGAGCAAAACCAGGAGAATAATTTATACAATAACGATAATAATATAAAGACAAACAACGTTGGCTTTACAATAAGTTGTATTGTATTTTACTCTGAATACTGCTCAGTGAAGTGATGAAAGATGAACTTTGAGGATTCATGATGAAACATGCTACCTTCCTACCTCCAGAAATACAGGTGATAAATTCAGAGTTTAGATAAAGATTTTACTTACACGATCAATGTGATAATTTGTTTTGCTCAACCACATATATTTATTTCAAGAGTTTGTCTTTCTCAATTGTGAGATGGAAGGATGTAGAAAACAGAGAATATGAACATTCATTAAACAAAAAATTAAAATTAAATTAAAGAATACAAATGAATTAACTTAAAATCTTGAGATATGAATTTTCCCATGGTTATAAAGGAAGTTAGTGACCATGCCAGAACTTAATAAATCAAGCTACATGGCTTCTCAATCTAATGCATTTTTCCATCCTAAAAGAATGGCTCCTATTTCATCCCAGTGCTCCTTCTTGGATCTTTGCCTGATTCCCAAGTCAGCCTCAAGCCCATTTGCCCTCTTGGGGAGACCTCTAACCAAATAGAATGGTCCCTGAGGTCTGCTCAGAATACAACAAGCTGACTTTTTCACCTTCCTCAATCCTGACTTGAATAACTTCTTTTGTTTCTGGAATCTTACACAGAGAAGTCAAGCATTTCATCATTTATTCATTTATTTAACAAATACTATTATTTTAACTTAGTGTACTTGCATATTTATTATTTTCAAAGAAAAGTATTGGGGCATATACAATGTTTATATTAGATGTGACTTCTGCCCTTATGGGAATTAATGTTTTAATGAAGGATAAGCCACACACATAAATGTAATATGCAATGCTATGTTGTCATAGTGCTCTTAATGATCCTTGAACTTATTCCTAAAACTAAGGGCCAACATTCTTCTGATGAAACTGTATGGTAGCAAGTCAAAGAATGTATAATCTATGAAGAATTACAGTTATAGGTTACATATAAGGAAATGAAGAAATGTATGATGAGCATAAGGAGATTGAAACTCATTACCAGTGGAAAATTATTCCAGAAAATAACATCAAGGACAGGACAGATGGCAAAGTAAATCTGTAGTCAGGAAGACCTCAGTTCAAATTTTGCCTCAGATTTGAGATAAGAGTTACAAGTTTAGATACCCCAGGAACTCACCAATAAACTTTGATTTTTAAGAGAAATAAACAAAACATGGAAAAAGGCCAAATAATACAGGAAATATATCAAATAATGGAATAGGCTAATAAAAAGAACATTATTGTTCAGTCATGTCTGTCTCTTTGTGGCCACATCGGGGTCTATTTGGCAAAGGTACTGGAGTGATTTGCTATTTCCTTCCCCAGATCCTTTTTATAAATATGAAAATAAAGCAAATGAGATTAAGTGACTTGCCCAAGATAATACAGCCTGTCTGAAACTGGATTTGAACTCAAAAAAATGAGTTTTCCTGACTATAGAATCAGTGCTATAGCCACTGCATCACCCAAAAATAATAACTAAAATTGATGGGAGATGTCTAAGGACGAGAGAGTGGCTTGGCTCTGTTTTGTTTTGTTTTTAGCTATATTGACAGAAAAATGAGGCTTAAAGAAGTGATAGGATGCTTAGCTGGGGTGAATGGGATAATGATAACTGAAAAAAGAAAGAGAAAGATGACCAACTATTATTTTGTTTCTGTTTCCTCTGCAAAGAAGGATTACTTTTACCATGAAAATGAAAGGAAAGAAAGAAAAAAACTATCAGTGAGTTGATGACCAACATAAAAAAGTGATATTCAAAAAGCACCAAGGCTTCTTGTGTTGAATTCAAATCACCTAAATAATAAGAACTATATCTCCAAGTCCTAAAAGAAAGAATTGGTAAAGTTTTTTTTCACTGGTCACCAGCTGCTCTGATTTAAAGAAAACCAGGAAACTCATTATGCCCCACTCACACCCCAGAAAATCATGAAGATTGCATCTGTCCTGATACTCACACCTCATGAGGAACTTTAGTTGCTTCTGCCTTTCTGATTGGAGGATTCAAGGGCACAGCAAAAACCTTCTCCCATAGACTTCATTTATAGAGGGCTTAATATCCCAATCATCTCTTCATTTGCCATCAGCTGCTGTTTGGTTTCAATTCCACCATCATCATACTATGATACCTTTTCAGCTTCCTTATGTGAATTACTTTCCCTTATTAGATTGCAAACTCCTTGAGGGGAAGATACTGTTTCTTTTTCTTATTTGTATCTACAGGATTTAGCACATTATGTGCCTACACATAGTAGGCATTAAACAAATATTTATCATATTCTTGATGTGTTTGCTGAACCATTGTCATTGCTATTTGAAAGATTGTGCATAGAACTCAGAGGTACCACTGAATTGGAAAAGAAAAAAAAAAGATTTTGTTTTTGAAAAAGAGAGAACTGAGTGTAAATAAAATAAAAATAAATTGCAAGCAAACAACATCAAAAAGAGTGAAAATGCTATGTTGTAAACCACATTCAGTTCCTACAGTCCTCTTTCTGGGTGTAGCTGGCTCTCTTCATCACTGAACAATTGGACCTGGTTTGAATCAAGTGATCAGTATGTTAAAAGAAAAGTCCCATCGACTCAAGCTGCTTACCTGGATAACAGAAGAAGCAACCCTGGAAAGCTTGTGTACAAGGGACTTTTTGTCTCTGGAAGGAAGAAGGTAAGCAATATTCTACCAATGATAAACCCTTTTCTGTTATATGCAGGCCTACACAACCAGAGAAAATCAATAATGAGATATGTGACTTGGCAGGAATCAAAACATCTAGAACAATACTTCAAACCACAGTATTTTAAATTCAAGTTGTTGAACATGTGGAAACCCTGAAGTCTGAGCCAAAGGCTCACTGATGTCAGTGCGTGCTTATTTGAGCACAATTGATTATCATGTCACCATGAACATTGCCAAAAGCTTCACTCCATGGTTCTTCGTGTTAGGGTGAGAGCCCTAGATGGTTAATTACATTGATTTTTTGGGGAATCTTAGGAAATGGAGAAGATGTGGAAGCTCACTGCTTATCACTTGAGCTAAGAAATAGACTGGGGGAGCTAAGCCTTTGCTTAGTTTTGTCATCAGAGCAAAAGAGCACTGAGAGGAAGAAGCAACAGCATGATGAAGATATTCACTCCATCCAGGAGAACTGAGAGTCCTGCCAGGCAAATTTCATTCCCCAAGTAGAGCCCAACCTATTAGCAAGTAGCTATAAGATCTGATATTCTACCATTCTTCAAAACATCTCCAAAGAATGGTCATAACTCTGCAAAAATAACATCATAAATTCACACTAATGCTTACAAGGGGAAGTGAGGCTTCCTGGTAATCAGGAAAACAAGAGTAATAGAAAGTCAGGAATACAGGATCTAAGAAAGTTCCACCAGGTTGCAGATGAACATTGGGTGCCAGATGATGGCTATTTGGGAAGAATCCAATTCAACCTCCAGATATAAAGGAAATTCTATATTCCTATCCCAATGGGACTTAGGAAAGTCTGCCAAAAATTCCCAAAGAAGACTTCTACCCAGGATGTGGAAAGGAGAAGTGACTCCAAAGACCCCACTTTTTCTGAAATAAATAAAACTAAATAATTTACATTTCTACAGAGCTTTAAGGTTTACAAAGTCCTTCTCAAACAACAACCTTGTGAGGTAGCTAGCACAATATTATTATCACTATTTCACAGATGAGGGAACTTCATCAAAGTCTTAATTCCTCCTGGTAAATGATTTCTCCCTCTCAGGAAAAAGAGCCAGAATCTACTTCGGTCTAATATTATCTCCCACCATAGATAATAGCAGGTTTACAAAGCACTTTATTAATATCATCTCACTTTATCCTCCCAACAACTCTGGTAGGTAGATGCTATTATTGTTTCCACTTTACAGATGAGGAAATTGAGGCAGGCAGTGATTAAGTAATTTATTCAAATACACACAGCTAATAAAGGTCTTAAGCTAGATTTGAACTCAGTTATTCCTGACTCCTAGTCCAGCTCTTTATGCCCTACACTACCTGGCTATGCACTAAAAAAGTTCTGAAGATTTAGCACTAAGACACCATACTTTCATAGATCTAAAACATTTGCTAAAAGCTAAAAAAGCTAAAGGGAGACTGCCTTGATAATTCTACTGAAGGATATAATTTTCCCTCCAGAACCCTCTGGTGACAAATGCAGTTCACATTACACCCTTCTCCTCACACTTAGTCTGGGGCTAAAGTTTTTAATTTGGATGTTTCATATTATTTTTAATGGAATCTCATCTGTATACTAAATTTGGCATAGTCAGTGTTTTGTGATACTTCATCCCAGGCACAGAAAGCTCACTAAGATCCTGTCTGAATCGCACAAACATATGATATGCCTGACTTTTCATGTATTTTCATTCAATACCATCAAGTTTGTCAGCTTCTCTTTTCCTAACCTTTCCTCACCTCCTAATCTCTCTTCCTCTTTCTCTTCCTCTCCTCTCCTCTCTATTTCTCTCCTCCCATCTTCTTTCCTCTTTTCCCATCCTCTTCTTTTCTCTCTTTTCTCTACCCTTCCCTCTTCTCTTCTTTTTTCCTTTTTTTTCTTTCCCCTCTAGCCCTTTTCTCTCCTCGTCCCTCTTCTCACTCTTCTTCCCTCTCTTCTTCAACTATAACTGTCACTTGTGCTATTGTCCTTAGGATTCATGCCTACCTGCTTCAAATCTGCAAATTAAGACACAATTCTAGCTCTTCTCTTGGTCTGTTTCCAACTGGGACTTCTACAGATCAGACAAAAGACTTCCAGCAAAATTCCCACAAGCAATAATGGACATTTATATAGGGTTTTAAGGTTTGTAAAGTACATTACATATATTATCTCATTCAAAACTCAAAGCAATGTTGTGAAATAAGTCTTGTTACCTCTATTTTACAGGTGGAGAAACTGAGGTTTTAAGAGAGTCATTAGCACAAGTCACATAACTAATAAGTGTTAGAGCAAAAATTTAAATCTAAAATCCTTCTAAGTCTACTTCTTTTTCCATTATACCATGAGCAACTTCAAAACTTTCTCTTTTTTTAGTTTTTAAATATTTTTCCCAGATACATTTAAAACAATTTTTTACATTTTTTTAAACTCTGAGTTCCAGATTCTCTCTCTCCCTTACTCCTATCCTCAACTCTTATTAAGAAAACAATGTGAAGTTATGCAAAACATTTCTATAAATCATGTTGTGAAAGAAAATATATATCCCTTCCCTAAAAAAGTCCCTTAAAAAAAATGAAGTTAAAAAAGAGAGAATATAGCAACATACTTTCAATGCCACCAAGTTGAAGCAATTACTTACTGTGTTTCTTCTTACCCACAATATTTTGATGACACTACCAACTCCTCTGAGGTTCAATAGAATTAATGCATTTATGCAAACTTTATTACTAAAAGAAGGTATCATTAGTGATAACTCAATAGGAGAACTGTTGTATTAACAAAGTATGTTAATATGGGGGTATAGAGATTTCCAAGACAATTAGCACCTCCAGTGTAAGGGTTTGTGAAGCCCTTTTTCAGGGCTGCTTATCCACCTTTGGTATCCACCCAATTCACCCTCTTTCTCCTGTGATTCTTAGAAGCTATGAAATTGAGGATAATCAATAGGCCTGAAACCCACTGCTAAGTTAGTGGGATGTCTACTCCAAGCATGTGAATCTTCCCTAGAACACTACTAAACCATATTTCCAAATTCACTGAGCTATCTTTGTCATTTAATTTAAGACAAAACAAACAAGGCAAACCACAACAACCAAAAATAAAAACTATGCAATCTGTCTGATGTATTTGAAACTCTTAGGTTTTAACAGGGGTTAAAATCATTAAATCAGGGGCAATCTACAAGAATATTTAGAGTTCATTCATAATCATCAGATAGACACAATTCACTTCATTCTTGATTCTTTACTACAAAGAGAAAGAATAGTATTTAGCAGGCAACTGGATACAATCCCCAAAGGATTGGTTTTTGGTAACCATGAACAATAGGATCCTTCCCATTCCTATAAAGGAAAATCATGAATAAATGATAAATAAGTTCATTGACTGGCAAGTCAATATTACCAATAATTTTCAATCCTCAGTTTCACAACAATCTCTGAAAAACAGACTTTGATATAACAAATTGTCCTTTCCCTTCTGTTCACCTTCTACTTTTTCTTTTTTAAAAGACAGGGTACATTGATCATATGCCAAAAATCCAAGCTTTAAAGCCCCAACAGGAGGCTCTAGAGATAGAGAATAAAAGAGATGGTGTAGTTTGGACTGGGAATTTTTAGAAAACAACTGGGCCAATGAGTTCATTTGATCCAAGAACTCTTTCCTCCCCCTTCCCCTTTTCATCAATAGTCTAACCTCAAAAACCTGGAGCTTAGACTTCTAAGCTCCAGTCTTGCATGCAGCTGATAGTGCTACACGCTGACTGTCTTAAGGAATTAATCCTACTTACAAATTACAAATGCAATAATTATAAGGTTGGCAAATCAACTAATCAGGCATGTGAAATAGTCCATATCTCAGCAAAAGAAGGAGTATTCATATGGATGGTTAAAAAGCTCAGAGACAACTAATTCTGAGCTGAAGCTCTCCGTGTCACAAGTGTATCAGACATTGATGCACTATAAGACAAGGCCTAAGTGTTCTAAAAGAAAGCAGAAAAACACACAGTGATGATTCTCAGCCACAATGGCCATGGAAAGACATTCAAAACTGGGCAATTAGATCAGATTAGACATAACAGGACAGGGAAAAGCAAAATAGACTCATCTGTGTTCAAATGCCCTGACTTCATTATTCAGAGGCAGAGTTTTGAATATTTATCGCCATTCCTGTAAACAGAGTAAGCCTGCTAATAATGGTGCCAGTCGGCAATCACTACTCCAAGTAAATAAATTAGAAATGTCATTACTATAATCAGATTAACTACTGTCCTCCCACTTCATATTGTGCCTCAGATAATTATTAAGGCTCTTCTCCCTAACCTTGCCTAATTCATTGTCTAGAAATGAACAGGGAGCTAGGTGATGCTGACTTGTTTTTTAAATAGCAAACTCTAGTATTAAGTGAAAGATGGCTGGAGTTATAGAGAGAATACTGGATTTAGAAGTCATGAATACCTGGATTCAAATTCTGTCTCTAACAGTTTCTGGCTCTGTGACCAAATCACTTAACTTCCATAATGCTCTAGCTATTGAATTATAAACAGTTTGAACTGAGCTGTTAGAAAGTCTCAGATCCTTGATTTACCAACACATGGTAGTGAGGGGACAGAAGGGATTTACAAATATAACTGGTATGATAAGATCAACTACATTCAAGTTTTGTGATTTATATCAGAAGGATGCTCTTCTTTATACCCTGGATTTTTTGTTCATTTCAAGGACTCATACCATTTATGAGATCAATTGCAACAGCAGGTTAAATGCCATTAGTGCAAAACTACAAACACAGATTAGCCATTATATGGTCCTTTCAGCACTTTCACTTGAATATCTGAAGTACAGTTCATAATTGTATTATTCACTAAGCTGATTCTTTTGCTATAATGCCTACAAATGCTCTTCTAATAGCCAACTATCCTCTCTGGTGAAACAAATATTCACTACCCATTTTGACAAGACAGCAGGCATCTTTTGTGGACCTAGTACTGAATTTATTTCCTATTATAGTAATATTCATGATTGAATACCATTAATGTAGGCTTGTCCTGGTTCTTAACATTCCACTCTTTAAGACTCATGGAACATATGGTGAATAGGTATTGCGATTACTTGTAACATTTTTCGATTTTAAGAAAGTAGTCCTTCATAGGCTCTCAGAAATTAAAAACTCAAAGGACTTCAAGGGGATTCTATTCAAACCCTTTTATTTTTGCAGGTGCATTAAAAAAATAATACAATTGACTTTTTTGCCTTTTTTATTGTTAACTGCTGCCCCTTCCCCCCAATTTAAAATAACAATAAAACATCCTTGAAACAAATAATCATGGCAAGTAAAATAAATCCATACACTATTTATGTCCAAAAATGTGTCTCCCAAAATGTCCACCTTGAGTCCATCACCTTTCTATCAGGAGGTAGGCACCAAGTTTCATGATAGGTACGCTAGAGTCATAGTTCGCCATTGGAATCATGGTAGTTCTTTAGTCTTTCAAATGCACAAAAAAAAGGAAAAGAAGGAATGTCAGGTGTACAGAGCAGTCATGGGGATTGATGCTTTGAGTAGTAAATATCTCTAAAGAAGGGAGTATATTCAAGTAAGGGTTGGAAATAAAATAAACTGTGAGATCTCTTCTAATTATAAGATTCTGTAAATTATCTATTTGTGTCTACACTAACCTTCCTTTCTCCCCAATGCCCTTCCCAACTTTAACCACAGCATTTCTTTGCAGCTGCCATAGGTTTCTGGTCTTTTCATATATATTCTGTTCCTTCAGTCTGACTGGGAGAGATATGACAATAAGTGCAAGGTAGAGTGAACCAAAGTCATTTTTTTACAGGTTGTAATTTTATTTCTTTTGACTAAAGGACACTTTGAGACATCCAGTACAGAGATTAGAGTCCTTTTAACCTTTTCAACAGGATTGCTAGAGTGAGACTCAGAGCATTGATACAGAGCATTGTATAAATAATTTGATGGAAAGAATTCCATCTGGCCAATTCACCACCCATTACAATTTAAACTCTGAAGATAATTTAATTTTTCTCAATAGTTTGCCTATATTCACTAAAACAGTGATATTCTAGAACTAGAAGATAAATTGAAGATCATTTATACAACCTATCTCATTTTTGTTGGATGCCTGCAAGACATGGAACAGTCTTCAAAGAATTAATTGAAAATAAATATCAGATAAAAAGCAAGGGAAAGTGGTGTGATGAGTACAAGCAGTCTGCAACACATAACACATGCTGCCTCTCAAAGTAAAAGATGTGATTGGGGAAATGGATCTAAAAATAGAAGATGGGTTGGTCATGTGGCAAGGAGAAGAGACGATCAATAGTAGATATACTTTGTGATCCATTTGGGATATCAGGAGAAATGAAGGAATGCCTTAGCTCAGTGAATGGACCTTCTGTTGCAAACTTATGGAAGAACATGGTCAAGAGTCACACCAAGTGGACAGATATAAAAAGATTTCATTCTATATTACTTTACAGGACATATAAGTTTATGAGGTCATAGATCTATATGTGTCCTATATTTACTTAACTCTGAGCAAATCATTTAACTTTTCAGAGATTCAGTTTCTTCTTCTTCTTCATTATGATGTCATAATATCCTCTGCTTTACAAGATTGTTATTAAATTCAAATGAGATATTATTTGTAAGGTGTTTTATAAATCTCACAACACTTTATAAATATGAATTATTATTTTACCAATAAGAAAACTAAGGCTGAAAAAGATTAAATCCCCAAGGCTCCACAATTAATTTAAGGCAGAATCAAGACTTCAAACTATTTTCCATTACTGTGAAATACAGTGCTTTTTGAGGATACATAATGAATTTTATTATGAAAGACACAATTTTATTGTGTCTTTCTTCTTCATTAAATCTGCCAAATATGTAAACACTAAATGTTACCAATCAACATAGCTAATTTTAATTTTATAAATTCTGAACTCAATACATTCCCAAAAAAGTTATTTTCATATTTGAAATAAAATTGGAAAAAAGTCATTTTCCTCCATCTTTGGTCTCTTTGTGGTATAGGCCTAATAATGGCATTGGAGGAACAAGGATATGTATGTACAATTTAGTGACTTTTTTGGATATAGTTCCAAAATGTTTCTGAGAAGGGTAGTATCAAATTACAACTTGACCAACAATACACTAATATGCACATCTTCCTGAACCCCTTATAACACCTGTCATTTTTTTGGTAATCTTTACCAGTCTGTGAGGTGAAATCACAGAGTTGATTTGATTAATTAAGTTAATTAAACAAATTTTCTAGTTATTGGTAATTTTGAATTTAGAGGTATTATTCTGTAATTTTTCCTTCTCTGTTTTGTCTCTCCCTGGTTTAGTTATCAAGACTGTGCCATAGAAAGAAATTGGTATAATTCCTTCCTTATCTGTCTTTGTAAGCAGTCTATATAATGTTGGAATAGTTTTTTTGACTGTTTGACAGATTTAAATATAAATCTATCTGCTTCTGAGATTTTTTTTCCTTTTGGAAGTTCATTTAGGATTTGTTTAATTTCTTTTCCTGTAAGTAGGTTATTTAAATTTTCTATTTCTTGTTCTGTTATCTGAGTATTTTATATTTTTGTAAATATGCTATACCCTTTTATAATGAAAGAAACAATATGTTGTAGACAATATTTTCAGAATGAATGCCAAAAATCTAAAATAAAATTTGCTCTAAGGAATTCTTGTGTTTCTCAAAAAGAAACAAGTTCCCTTCCCTTTTTCTTTCACAGTCAAGTCAATCAACTTTGATGATTCTTTTGTTTTAGAAGAAGGGAGCAGCAGTATCCCCCATTTCGTTTGGATGCACTCTTCATATCACAGAACACAAATGGATTTCTCTCATATATCCTAACAAGATCCTTCTTATTCAAGTGGATTCTTGTCACCGCCAGCAGAAGCTTTTCAGGAAAAAATCTATCCACTGGCAAGATATTCTAATATACCTGTGATTTATAATAAATAGCCTTTTCTTATCCTAAGCAGAAGACTCACACATTCCTGGAAGCTACAAGTCTCCCATCTTCCCTTGGGTGACTTGTCAACATCTAGTAGACTATAAAACCAGGTCCTGTCAATCATACTCACTGACCTTAGTAATCAAAGTCAATCATTTAACCTAAACCAGAATTTTAACAAATCAATATTAGTAATGCCCTACTTTTAGACTGAATTAAATAATATCAGAACTACACTACACAGAACTACACAATGTATTCAAAGATAAATTAGATAAACAAAAAGTAATGCTTAATAATAATTTATATCCTGGATGGAGTGCCTAGCATGAAATCAGGAAGACTTTGAATTCAAATTCAAAGCTTCAGACACTTCCTAGCTGTGTGATTCTGAACAAATCACTTAATCTCTGTTTGTTTCAGTTAGCTTTATCTATAAAATGGGGATAATAATAGCACTTACTTCCCAGTTTTATTGTGAGGATGAAATAAAATAATAACTGTCAAGTACTTAGCACCGTGCTTGGCATCATATAAATGTTAGTTATTGTTGTTGTTTATATAAAGCAGCACCTTGAGGTATGAAACAAACAGAGTTCCCATTTTATAGATGAAGCAATTGAAGTTCTAAGTTGTTAAATAATTTCCCCATGTACATTCAATTCAACGCAAGAAAAAATCATTTCATGCTTTCTTATGAGGTTTATGCTAAACACATTTGCTATCCTTAACTATAGTAAAATATTCATTCACATTAACATTTTAGTGGTAGAAAAGAACTGGAAACAAATTAGTTGCATATTGATTGGGGAATGGTCAAACTGTGGTATGAAATTGGATATTATAGTACCATAAGTGTAAAGAACACTGGCACAAGAATCAGGGGGCTTGGGTTCAAATCTTGACCCTACCAGAGGCAACATCCCAGATCAGTGAAACCCTTTCCTCTCCAGACTGACAGAACTTTAAAATATAGTGCTTTTTAAAAATATATTGGTTATTAATCAAATTATCAAGCTTGAGCCCTTGGGTTAGAGAACTTTCTTCGAACCATTGACCAAAAATGAAAATCTCTCCTTTATAGTAGAAAGGAATCTTCCTGAACAAATGCATCCTGTGAAGCCAATCACCATAAAGTATCATATGGCTACTCTCTGCCCAGGGTCAAATACACACACACATACACAATTCATGTGTCTGGAGTGATCACGAATGTCTTTTGTAAAGAGAAATAAAATAAACATAACAAGCCTCTAGCCATGTTAAATAGACGTGCTCCTTTTAAACCATTCAGTAGTTCCATGGAGACACTGACCTACCTTACGTAGTATCTATGCAGTTAATCTTTGCTAACCTGTTTTACCTGCAGAGCTCTGTCTCCAAAGAATACTACAATTGTAAGTGGAAAGAATGATAAATATAAAAAAAAGCCTGACTACAAAATTAGAATTATGAAGTTTTGACTAGAAAAGAGATGAGAAAATATGCATCTCTCGTTTCATTGCAGAGGTGAGGGGCATATATATATGGGATATCATATCTGCTCTCAAATGTATTCAACAGGAGTAGTTTTTCTGAACTTTTTCCCCCTTTGTTTCCATATATGATCCAAGGAAAAAATTTGCTGGGAATATGAGAGATAAAGACATATTTAGAAATAAATGTGATGTAAAAACAAAAATCAAAAAGAATTTTAAGAAAAATAGCAAAGAACAGATAAAGAAAACTGAGAGGTAGTAGATGAATGGCCCTTGTACTCCATTTGTTCCCATACACTGTTAAAACATCTAGAGGAATTCCATTTTGGATGGTCCATTCCTTGGGAAACAGTTTACAGGACTTCATAAATAAAAGTCATTTAGGGTATAAAGGCATGGATTGCTTTCAATTTACACCATTGGAAGGTGTACTTGGTATTGATTGATGACAAAAATATTAAAATCATATCAAGTGCAATTTTCATTTACCTGAGATACAATGTTCCATGATTATGTCATAGACTGTCACTGGAAGTAGAGTAGAAATGTCACACTTCAGTAGAAGTGTTTAAAATGTCACACTTCAGTAGAAAAGTAGACTATGTGTCCTGTAGGATATATCTTTTATTATAATGTCTCAGGCTGTGACTTCACAAAACAAAGCAAAATGGGAACTCTATCCTCAAGTCTGAGGTAACCTAATTAGGAAACTTGTGTTGAACAAATTGCAGATTTCATTGTCCAGCTTCCATTATCTTCAGTGAAATGTAACCTAGATAAAATCTACAACCACACACCGATTGGCTACAATTTAATGCTACTAAACCATTTTTAAAACATTGAGTTTGTTTACTAAAGAACTTGACCACAGTTAAAAACTTATTTTAGAGACTGGTCCACTCAAAAATTTAAGTGGTTGTCTTTAAGCAAGGTCAAGGAAATTTCTCAAGGCAGCCAGTCCTGAAGAAAATCGTCTCTAAGGGAGAGGAGGTTTTTCCAATCGTGCACCCACAAGCTGGACAATAAAGAAGTTGCTGGAGTGTCAGAGTGGGCACATTCCACCTTGGCAAATCCTTTATATCTTGCTAAGCAATATAGGCTCTGAATGGAAGACAACTCTTCCGTAATTGCTCAGTAAGTGCTCAAGTTCAGAGCATAGAATCACAGAAATCAGAGGTGAAAGGGATTTTAGAGATCATCTTATGTAACGACTTCATTTTATAGATAAACCAACTGCGGCCCTGAGAACTTAAATGATTTTCCTAACGTCATAGAGGTAACAGAAGCCAACTCAAGAGCCCCTTATTCCAAATCCAAAGTTTGTTCTTCTGCTTTAATGCAAATAAGAAAGAGCCCTTTCAGAATTCTTACTGACTTTAAGCTTAAAGCAAAATATGTCTAAAACTCAGGATTTATTCAATTCATTTATTAAATGTCCACTCCATGCAAGACAATGTGCTGGGTGCTGGACATATAGAGATAAAAACTAATCAACATATGAAAGAACTGTCCTTGCCATCAAAGTGCTAACATTTCACTTGGAGTAAAATATCTAAATAGATGAATAAATATATATATATATATCATACACATATGCCCATACAGACATCAACAGATTCAGAAAATAGTTATAACTATACATGTGTAAACACATATAAATAGATAACTATTATGTATAAAATCAGTCTTAAAAAGTCAAAGATGAAATAATCTCTACCCTCAAGAGTTTGCATCATTCTAGTTAATACATAAACAAATAATCATATGACTTCTTGTGTTTCCACAACTTGGTTGTAAGACCCAATTCTGCCACTTACCTTTAGGTCAGACTTCTAACCTATTTTATTTTTTTATTTTTTTTTAATTTAATAGCCTTTTATTTACAGGTTATATGCTTGGGTAACTTTACAGCGTTAACAATTGCCAAACCTCTTGTTCCAATTTTTCACCTCTTACCCCCCACACCCTCCCCTAGATGGCAGGATGACCAGTAGATGTCTAACCTATTTTATAGCCTCACATTCCTAATTTGTGCAATAAGAATATTAGAGTAAATGATGTTTGAAATCCCTTCCAGGTCCAAATTCCATGATCTATCCCATCAAAAATCAGCAAATAAATACACATTGGTCAGATGAATCATGTTAAAGGATGTCTATTCTTTACTTTCCCCACTACAGTCTAAGAAATCTCCCAGTGATATTAATTTCATTTATACAGGAAGAGGAATAAGAAGTGCTTTTCTTTGTCACCTAATTTGTCACCTTCTTTGTCACCTAATTTGGTCCAATATATCCAATAATATTTTGCTCAATTTTTCCTTTTTGCCTTTTAAATATGCTATCCCAAGGCTTAGAATTTTAAAGTACCTAATTTTTGTAGGTTAATCCTATTCTTTTGTTATTTTTTCCAAGTCCTCATAAAATGGCAATATAGACTTTTTTTCTATGTTGCAGATCTGATCACTAAGTTCAAGAGGTTTTAATATTCCAGAAGCACAGCATCAAATAAGGCACACCTGTAAAATGCCTTTGGTTAGAGAGAATTTTAACTCTACCCTGTGAGAAACTAGATTTTTTCTTCCTTGTACAGAAGTACATATGTGTTTGATGAAGCACTTGGATTTGACCTTGCAAGAACTAATGGGAGCTTGTAAAATGGACACCAAAAATGAAACCAAGAATATTCAGCTTAGAAAAATACATTTTAAAAAATTCAATATTTCAACTAAATACTTCAGAATACACTTTAGGAAGCCTTGAAGTAAAACTATATTAGTTACATTTTTTTCCTGAAGTCATGCCTGTCAGAGACAAACTTTCATGAAAGAATATGAAAATTTGAAGTCTCAGTTAAAGAATAGAAAAACTTAAAAGTCATTTTTAAGTTGTCTTAAAGACAATTGAAAAAATGAAGGTTTTTCAGGGTTTTTCAATAGGTAGATCAATGGATAGAGCATCAGCCCTGAAGTCAGGAAGACCTAAGTTCAAATGTGACCTCAGATACTTAACACTTCTTAGTTGTGTGACCCTGGGCAAGTCACTTAACCCCAATTGCCTCAGCAAAAAAAGAAAAAAAAATAAGACTGAACTGTTACCTACCAACACTAGTCCCATTTTAAAAATAATGTTAACAATAATGATATTGCTCATTTTTCCTAGAGTTGGCAGAATTAATTTTGTGTTTGGTTCAATCTTTTGTCAAAGAGAAATAAATTTGGGAAGGAACTTGCACTGCCCCCACCCACCATTTTTGTTTAGTTTGTTGAATTTCTAGCAAATGGCTGGTAATAATGATTGAATTTAGATTAAGAATTGGTCTAAGGAGGGCATCTTGGTGTGAAGGAGAAGCCACTAGGACAGGAGAGGCAGAAGACAATGAATTGGGAGATTCTGAAAAAGCAGGACTATTTGGGCTGCAAAACAAAAACAAAACAAACAAACCAAAAAAAAAAAAAAAAAAACAATGTCATCAATATCTCCAGTGCTTGGTGGGGGAGGAGTCAGGAAAGGGGGAGGTGAAATGCCCAAAGTTCTTTTTTCAGAGGCCTGCCATTCCCTGAAAGGGACACTTTAAGGATGGCTGTCAAGAAAAATCCTAAGAAGCTAGTAAATCACAAAATAAAGCTGTCATTCATCCTGACCGGATAAAATGTAGGGCCGAAAAAGTACAGCACCACTGAACTGTCATTGTATATCAGCCTGATAACATCCTTCGAGCTTCCTTCCCACCACAACTAGCTCTGTTGCTCTAAATGTTGTGTGCTCTGTGTGTGTGTGTGTGTGTGTGTGTGTGTGTGTTTGTCTCTTTCTGTCTCTATGCCTATCTCTGTCTCTCTCTGTCTGTCTTGGTCTCTTGCTAGGTCTCCTCTCTCTTCCTCCTTCTCTTCCTCCTCCTTCTCCTCCTCTTCCTCCTTCTCCTGCTCCTCCTCCTCCTCCTCCTTCTTTTTCTTCTTCTTCCTCCCTTTGTCTCTCTGCCTCTCTCTCCCTCTCTATGTCTTTCTCTCAAACTATTTCTCTCCTTTCACCTATCCCTTTCCTTTTTCAACTTTCCCTTGTAATTATTGAAGGAAACCATGCATACATTTTATAATTACCTGAGAAAGCTTTCTCTTTGGCTTGAACTTAGAATTTCTTACTACTCCAGCAGTCATTTGATTACATGTTTGAAATAAGCTTAACAAGAAAAACTGAGAATAGTTAGATGGGCAGGAGAAGAAAGATTTTTATTCTGATTAGTGTATGGAAGCGAAATAGTAGTGTCAGAACAGGGCACCAGAGACTAACATCCCTGCATCAGAAACCAGGCTTCCTGCAGGACTGAAAATAAATTTAACATCTACAATCACCTATTTGCCTGGTTTTGTTTTGTTTTGTTTTCTCTTTAGGCCTTAATAAAGTCATTAATTTTCATCCAAATCAAACAATTCCCCATCCCTCACAATGATGTCCCAAACATCAACTTCCTGTTGTTTAGATTTGAATGCATTGACCTGAGCGCATGAGATTTTCAATAGACTCAGATCAATATCTGGTTTTCTTCATGAAATGGATATTGGAAAAAGAATCAAACTTTTGTGATTTTTTTCTAATGTTAAGCAGGATCTCTAGAGTCAAGGTGACCTGCCCACATATAACATTGGCAGAATGAAAAAGAGGGAAGGGAAATTACAAGGAATCTTCTGTTGCTGACTCATCTTTCAATTAAGTATTATTATTACTATTCTTAATGTTACTTTACTACACACACTACCCATCGGTGGAGATTTTCCTCAAATATTCCTTGAAGGCACATTCTTCCAGGGGCCCCTCCAAACCACTTCCACCTTTTAGTAAATTTAGTAATTTTCACTTAAATGGCACAAATAGAAAGTCAGTTACTCCTGAAGAGAAAGTTCATCAGAATTTGAGAACAAAAAGCTTTCATATTTGTCCTTTCACATCAAGGATTACTACTATTGAGAGTGTTTTCTATTATCAGGTTGTCACTTTCTCTACTGCTTAATCTCTCTCTTTCTACTGCTCAATGGCTTCCTCTTACTTTCTTTCCCACTGCAAAAAGTAGGCCTTCCCCCTTCTTCCCTCCCTCCCTCTCTCTCTCTCTCTCTTTCCCTTTCTAAAAAAAAAAAACCCTTACAGAGTTAAAAGGGCCAGCTCAATCTGACCACCTGGACATCCCAATGGCGCTTTCTCTCCCAGGGCAGGCCTGGCTCCCCGCCAGTGGCCAGCTGTGACATTGTATGCATCCATCTTAGTTAATTCCATGCACTTGGGATTGTCCTGGTTCTGTTTACAACCACCTCCTGCCCCTCCTGTGTCCAATTCCAATTGTCCTCAACTTTCCTTGTTTAATACTGTTTTGCAAATTATTAAGCACTGGAAGTCCATTAATCACAGTTCATGTCCCGTGTAAGCCCACACAAGGAAGGCAAAGAAGGGTAAAGGGAAGGCACGCTCATATCCCTGAATGGGCTTGGACGGTGGTCCATTCAGATCCCTAACGAGATCATTACTGCTAACTAAATACAAACCTGACCTCGTGACCCTCTGGGAAATTATGTGGGCCCAGTGCAAGACATTAATATGGATCCCAACCCCCCACTCCCTTGATAGGCAGAAAACTAAACCTGCGATCAAAAGGCTTCTAATCACGTCTCTGATTGTAGCAAACCAAGCCTGACATGGAGTTCTCTGGGGCCTCAATGGCTCCATCAGTACCACCTCCCATGGGCTGCACCCTTTACCCAGGCTCCCCTACAGCCAGGGAATTGCAAAGCCCCCCCCTTTCAGCTTATTTAACACACTGTGTCTACTTTCTGGGACCACCTGGTAGGCTAATTTTAACATGACACCAGTTCAGCACTCCCACTTAGTCCTTAATTCTCCCACACAGTCTACAAACTGGAATTCCTCTTAATCCACCCGGCCCTCTGAAACACTGGCCCGAGCCTAAAGGTCGGGGCTCGTTTTTGATTCATAAGCTTGTGACACCTGTGAATGACGGCCTTGGCCCCCTCAAAGAATCGCCTTTTGGGCACAAGTTGAGTGAGGGCCTTTTCATGTTTTATTCCTGGCTCACGGGAATCATGGGAACTGTATCTCAACCCCAAAGAGTAGATATCCTTTTCCAAAAAAGCACTACTTTTTTGGAAGTATTACTGACTACTTGGACTTGACTCACCCACCCACTTAGGCTTGAATAAAGTACCTGAATGTAAACGAACCAGCACTAGGTAGGGAAAATGGGAATGATTTTCAAATCACACCTTTTTTCCTTATCACTTCCTCTCCCCTTTCTAAAGTAGACAGGAAAAAAACAAAACAAAAACAAAATAAAACAAAAAAAATAATGCATTAGCAAACTACACACTAAACTTATTCATTTTCTCCTTTGCATAACTGTTACTAATCTAAGAAACTATTTCAGTGTCTGTAATCATTACATCTACTCTTTGGCTTTCCTTTTTACGTCTGTGTGTGTGTATGTGAAAGAAATACCATACCATACCTATGAAAATTATTGCTACAGGAACTTAAATTTTTCGAGGAAAAGCTTAATTCCTTGAGTATTGTGTATTTGAATCACATCACCACTATCAATCAAGAAGTCAGAATTTTTAATGCTGCATTTAAACCCTAGTCAAGTTTTAACAGTAGTAACCCAAGGAAATCCTACAAGGTATAAAAAATGGAAGTGAGAAACAGCAGATAGAAAAACATAAAAATACAGATTGTTCAGGGGTTCATTCCCACATAGCGTTCTCTAAACATACCATTTTCAATTTCTGTCAATTTACAAAAACTTTTCTCCCACTGGAAACATTGTCAGTATCATAGATCAGGTTCCACTTAGGGACAGATATATTATTTAAAAATGTCTTTGAATACATACATGATTGTATAGACCGAATGGCTTCCCTTTATTGAACCCTCTCTATTGCCATCACAACCATCATTGCAAAGAAGGGCAGCCCAGGTTTACAAGTCCTATGAACACTGCTTGAATTAATGTTGGTCTTTTCACAAAGAGATCATCAGATTCAATCTGTTCATCTCTCATTGAACACCATCCTGATAGTTTAGATTAAGGAAGGAACAGGAAACAGTGATACAAAAATCCAGGAAGACAGAGAGCCCTCCCTCCAAAAAAAAACACTAGTATCCTCATCAACACCTCCCACTTCAAAAAAAAAAAAAGTTTGTAGTTTTCTTTTCGTCCCTTTGTACCTTATTTGCTTTAATTGCCTCCAAAACACACCAAAAACTAAATTTATCTGCTTTTCAGATAGTAACTTGACTTTGACAATTGCCAAATTAACAGTATTTAGCCCTAGTCTCCTTGGTAACAGATCCAACTAGCCTGCCATTCCCTGGTTACTGGAAGGAAGTCTCTTGAGTATTCCACACAGTACTTATCTATCTGTTTGGTCTCACCTCACTCTCACCTTTACTTTAAGCGCAGAATGCAGCACCATCCACTACAACTAAGGATGAGGCTGAGAGTCTGATTAAAATTATCCCTGTTTGCACTGACCTCCTTTCTCTGCAGGTGAGAGTGTCCCCATTCACAAGCTAAATGAAGCAAAAATGATGGAGTGTTTGTTTTCCCTGACTTTTCCTCAGCCTGCCAGTAAATTTACAGGCGCGAATATGAAGTGTTAATTTAATGTTCCCTCTGAGCATCTCATTGTCAACAAAGGCTTCAAACTAGAAGAGAGGAAAAGGTTAGCTCATGCAGAAAATGACCCTTCTGGTTTGATTGTCTTCTGGACCAGACTAGCAGCCAGCAAAAAGAGCTGAGGGCTTTGACTTCCTGCTTAATGCATTTGGTGGCAGTTAATGGGACCTCTCTACCTTATCTCAAAGAAAGAGTCTCCTATAATGCTCACTTAGTTATCTTCGCAGCAATCTACACAAACCCCAAAGAGAAATGGGCCTCTGTTTTCACTCTGATGACTAATATGACAGAACTAAAACTTAAACCCTTCATTATCCCAAACTTAAACAAAAGGGTCTCGCTCTCCATTGAGCATTCATGACAGCATGAACCATGAAATTACTTTCTTCACCTGGTACTATATAACTTCCAAGGTCTTCACTGTCAAGATACACAGGAAAATTCTCTTAGCTTACTGAAGTTATATCGATGAGAAAGAAAAAGAAGTGAAAGAATTGAGATTTTCATAAGCAAAAGAGTATTTGTGTGAGGATAGGGGTGGGGAATGGGAAAGGGGGGTAAGACAGCATCAAGCCTTCTTGCGAAGAGAGCATTTTAAATACTCATTTGAGTTCCCTTGCCTCATGATTTCAAAGCAAACAGCTGGTTTGGGACAGAAAGGAGGAAAAAATGCAAAAAGATAAAAAAAGTTTTACTTTTAAACCCTTTCCAGAGTTTTATATTGAGTTGTTATTATTTTCTCTCTTGTTAGAATTTTCATAAAGTAAAATTATAATTCATTTTGCTGTTATATGTGTGCATGTTTTAATGAAACCATTCAAGTGATTTCTTTAAGCTATCATTTCTATTTGGAAGATAAAAAAGATGAAAATCAATCAACAAATATCTATTAAGGACTTACTATGTGCTAGGCCCTAGGCCTCTTCCTGAGAAAAAAAAACCAAAAATAAAAAAAAAGTCAATATTATGGCTTCTAGCTTTTTTGGATCTGCCCTGCTTGTCTTTCAAAAATAATTTTATATGTTTTTAACTCAACCTGGTAAGCTAAATTTTTTCCTAAGTATTGTTTTTGTTTTAATAATAATAATAACTGGGAGATGAGAGGTTAAGA
The DNA here is from genome assembly GCF_902635505.1 of Sarcophilus harrisii. Taxonomy (NCBI): domain Eukaryota; kingdom Metazoa; phylum Chordata; class Mammalia; order Dasyuromorphia; family Dasyuridae; genus Sarcophilus; species Sarcophilus harrisii. The sequence continues at coordinate 149,641,043 of NC_045427.1, forward strand.
AGGGGTAGAGAACAAGCATTAAACATCTGCTTTATGCCAGGTGTTAGGCTAAGATTTTTATAATGACTTCATTTGATCCTCACAAGAATCCTATGAGATAGATGCTATTGTTCTCCCATTTTTACAGCTGAGGAAGCAGAGACAGCCAGAGATTAAGCAGTTTGCCAAGCCAGGATCTTACAGGCAATGACTTAGAGGTGAACTCAGGTCTTCCTGATTCTAGACCCAGCACTTTTAGCCCTAATACAATAACACTCTATATATATTGACACATTTGAACAACACAACAACCTTGTGAGGTAAATACTCCAGGTACTCTTATCATCATTATATAGATTACAGAAATCAAAATTCAGTTGTTTGTTCCTGATGACCATTATTTAGTATCTAAAATAGAATATGACCCAAGTCTTCTTAGCCTTCTATCCATTTTGTTGTACTATCCCAGAGACAAAAGAAAAATCTAACCAACTAAAAATACACTTGCGACCTTTTACTCTTTATTTATTATCCTTATAACTGAGTTCACTTGAAACTGTTCCAACACCAAACATCCAGTCTTCAAGAGCTCTGGAGGAGGCTTTCAAAAATTCACTCTACCAAGTTTTGTCTGCTAAGCTACAGTGCTCTTTTCACACAAAAGTACCTATCACCCAGGCTAAAGTGGTCTTGTAGGGAAATAAATCACTATTAGCAATAATAGGTTTGAGAGAACAGGAAGAATGTGAAGAGGAGAGAACAATAACATCCATAGATATCTGCATAGGGTTTTCAACTTTGCAAAGCTTTGGGGAAGCATTATCTCATTTGAGCCTCCTGGCTACCCTGTGAGGTGGGTATTAAAGATGTTATTATCTTCATTTCTCAGGTGAGGAAATTAAGAATTTAAAGAAATGAACATGGCCAGGGTCACAACATAGCCAATTAAATATGGGGGCAATATTTGAAGCCAGTTCTTCCAATACCCTTCATTTTACAAATGAAGAAATTAAGTCTCAGAGATGCTCTTGAAAGGCTAGAATGTTGTTTTTAGTCACTTTCAGTCATGTCTGACTCTTCTCAACCTCTTTTGAGGTTTTCTTGGCAGATTCACTGGAATAATTTGCCATTTCCTTCTCCAGCTCATTTTATAACTGAGGAAACTGAGGCAAGCAGAGTTAAGTGACATATTAATAATCACAAGGGTAGTAAGTATCTAAGGTCACATTTGAATTCTGTTCTTCCTGACTCCAGGCCCAGCACTCTAACCAAAAAGTTCCACCTAGATGTCCATGATAGAATACTAAGCACTATATAATAAAACCCATGAAATAATGATGGAATTCATTGGGGGAGAAATGATCACATTAAGGCTATTATTAAACCCTAAGTTTGGTGGGGCATACAGATGGCACAATGGATTAAGCACTGACTCCTGAGTTCAAATCTTATCTCAGACATTTTAACACTTACTAGTAGTGTCACCCTGGGCATGTCACTTAATTCAATTGCTTCAGGAAAAAAAAAAAAAACAAAGAAAGAAATATTTTTAGGTTCATCAAGTGGAAGAAGAATTATTCTTATTCTGCTTAGCCACAGAGGACAGGAAAGTACAGAAATACAAAGATTTAATATAAAGTTTAATATAAATTTGTTTGAATTTATAGATGACAATCAAAAGATCAGGGAATTGAAATGACTGGTTTTTATTTTTTAGTGATTTGTTTGCCTTTTTGATAACTCTAGTGCTTAATAAGCCCTGAATAAATGCTTCTTGATGGGCTAATTGATACAGCACTTTATAATTTATAAAGTCCTTCGTATAGAATTTTGCTCATTCTCATTTGTATAAGGTATTAGGATAAGGAAAGAGACATGAGTGCTTGGGCTCAAGGCTAGAAAGAATCTGGACTGAATCCTAAATAAGTTAGGATATGGATGGTTAAGAATTTTCATTAAAAAGCACTTGAAATATGAATCCTGCAGTTTTTCCTCATTCATCAAAACCACTCATCATTAGATCCATGATTTTAGGATAACAGAACTGCATAAAAACTTAGAGATTGTTTCATTTAAGCCTTTTATTCTACAGATAAGAAAACTGAGGCTCAAAGAGGATGTCCCTTGGCCAAGATAACTGTAACAACAGAGCAGAATTCAAATGTAAGTCTCACATTAATTACTCTTGTCTACATAGTCCATGCTTTAACTGAACAGAATTCTCTGTCCCTCAAACTCATCCTGTACCCTTATCACCTGAGTGTTTTTGCTCAGAGGTTCTCAATTGTTTTAAGTACTCTCCTTACCTCTTTTTACCTATTGAATCACTACCTATCTCAACCCAAATGTCATCTCTGCTTTTCCCTTTGTTCCCATCTCAGTCTCACAATAGTTGTTTTCCCTCTCAAATCTCAACACATTTTCTTTTCTAGCTCTCTAATGAATGTACTGGGCAGCTAAGTGGCAGGGTGAATAGAATGGTGGATAGAATGCTGAACCTGAGTCAAGAAGACTCCTCTTCCTGAGTTCAAATCTGACCTCTGACATTTGCTAGCTCTGTGGTCTTGCCTAAGTCACTTAAAACTGTTTGTCTCAGTTTCCTCATCTGTAAAATAAGCTGGAAAAGGAAATGGCAAATGACTTTAGGATCTTTTTCAAGAAAACCCAAAATAGGATCCTGAAATCAGACATGACTGAACAGCAAAATAAATATATTAAATAATATTATTGATGTCCTAAGTAAGCATTTAGCATTATGTCACATTCCTTTTACATTACTCTTTTCACACTGTACTAGAAAAGTCTATTCAATTTCAGAGTTAGAGACTAGATTTTTTTATCATATTTTAGGAGGGTAAAAGTTTCATTGGTTTTTTGGGAGAGATGTATCTATCTTTTATTTTAAAAAGTACTTGGTTGTTGTCCTTCCTTCTCAAAGAGGACCAAAATAATATTAGTATGGAGTCAAAGTACAGTGTTTCCAATATCTCTAAGCCTAATAAGCACTTGATAATTGCTAGGAAACCTTGTCTAGAGTCTATGCCGATTGAACTTTAGATGATGCTTGTTTCCACCTGTTACCTTATTTAATAAGTATAAAAACTACTAAGACACTAACTTCTGATTTGCTTATTTTTATATCTATAAGAGAAATATAAGGCTATATTTTGAGAGAACAGGAAGAATGTGAAGAGGAGAGAACAATAACAACCATAGAGGCTCAGATCTTTGTTAGCAAGGTGAAGTCACTGCTTTTTAGTATTCTGTCCAGGCAAACAGATAGTTCATAGATGCTATTCTGTCCAGACTAGCCAGAGCTTTCCTTCCAAGGAGTAAGCATCTTTTAATTTCATGATCGCAGTCACCATTTGTAGCAATCTTTGAGACCAAGATTATAAAATCTGATGTTGCTTCCATTTCTTTAATTTCTACTTGTCAGGAAGTGATGGGACCAATCACCAAGTTCTTAGATTCTTTTTATATGAAGCCTCAATCCAGCTTTTACACCCTCCTTTTTGGCCCTTACCAAGAGAATTCTTAATTCTTCTTAATTTTCTGCCCTCAGATTGGTATTATTTGCATCTGAGATTGTTGTTGTTTCTCCTGGCAACCTTAATTCTGGCTTTGGATTCATTCAGCCTGGCGTTTCACAAATTGTACTCTTCATCTAAGTTGAACAAACAGTAAGGTGACAATATACAGCCTTGTCATATTCCTTTTCCAATCTTAAAACAAGTCAGTTGTTCCATGTTTAGTTTTAACTCTTACTTCATGATCACATAAAGATTTCTCAGGGGACAGGTAAGATGATCTGGTACTTCCATATTTTTGAGAAGTTGCCACATTTTCTTGTGATCCACACAATCAAATGCTTGAGTGAAATCCAAGCAGCAGAAACAGATGTTTTTCTGGAACTCCCTTGCTTTCTCCATGATTCAGCAAATGTTGGTAATTTGGCCTAGTTCCTCAGCCTCTTCAAAAATCAGTCTCCTCTTCTAGTAATTCTTAGTTCACATATTGCTGAAGCTCAGCTTGCACAATCTTAAGCATAAGCATAAGGTTATAACGTGAAATGAGAATAGTTGTTCAATAACTTGAACATTCTTGGGTATTATCTTTCTTTAGAATTTAGTTATAAAACTGATCTTTTCCAATCCATTGGCCACTGTTGAGTTTCCTAAATTTGTTGATGTATTGAGTGCAATACTTTAACAGCATCATCTTTTAGGATTTTAAATAGCTCAGCTAGAATTCTATCACCTCCATTAGGCTTACTGTTAGCAATTCTTCCTAAGGCTTATTTGACTTTATTCTCCAGGATATCTGGCTTTAGATAAGTAACTACACCTCTATGGTTATTGGTGATGCTAAAATATTTATAATATAGTATATGAGAAATATACTATATTTCTCATATATTCTAGCATGACACTTTATTACTGTTGTTGTTCATTCCATTATGTCTGACCGTTTGTGAATCCAAGGACCATAGCATATCAGGCCCTTCTATTGTATGTTTTTCCCAACTCTTCTTAATCTCTTCTACTTCTGTTAAATCCCATTGATTTTTGTCTTTTTTCATGAACATTTCTGAATGAAACATTCCTTTGATATCTCTAATTTTCTTGAAGAGATCTTGTCTTTCCTATTGTATTGTTTTCTTCTTTTTCTTTTCTTTGCTCAATTAAAAAAAAAACTTTCTACTTGTTATTCTGGGCAACAGAATTCTGCATTCAGTTAAGAATATCTTTCCTTTCCTCCTTTCCTTTTCCTTTTCCTTCTTTCTTAAGCTATTTGTAAAGTCTCATCAGACAACCATTTTGCGTTCTTGAATTTTTTTTCTTTGGAACATTTTTGTTGCTGCCTCCTATACAACATTGTGAATCTTTGTCCATAATTTTTCAGATATTCTATCTATCAGATTTGATCCCTTAAATCTATTTATCACCTCTACTTTATATTCATAATAGATGTTATTTAGGTCATCTCTATATGGTTTGGTGGTTTTCCTTTTTCTTACGTCAGAATTTTGTAATAAGAAACATGCTATGAGCCACAGACTGTTTTAACTGATTGTATAGAGCTTCTTCATCTTTGGTTACAAAGTATGTATTCAATCTGATTTTTACATTGACCATCTGAAGATGTTCATGTGTAGAGTAATGCAATGTTGAAAAAGAGTTTTTGCTCCGCCCAGCAAGTTATCTTGAAAAACTCTACTAGTTTCTTCTCCTGCTCCATTTTGTACTCCAAGGTCAAAATTCCCTGTTATTTCAATTATATTTTGATTTTCTACTGTAGCACTCTAAGTTCCTATGATGGATATGACATCTTTGTGGTGTTATTTCTAGAAGATAATGTAGATCTTCATGGATCTGATGAACTTTAGTCTCTTCAGCATCAGTGGTTGGAGCATGGACTTGTATTACTTTGATATTAAATGGTTTGCTTTGAATTTGAATAGATATCATTCTGTCATTTTTTAGATCCTATTGCAAGAATGTTTCTCACCTTTTTATTGACTATGAGGAGTATTCAATTTCTTCTAAGGGATATGTAGTAGTATATGTACTTATCCGCTGAATCACTCATTAATAACTTAAGCACATAAAAAAGGGTAATCAGACTGATGAATGGCCTTAAGTTCAGGCCATACAAGAATGTGTTGAAAGAACTAAGAATGTTGAGCCTAAAGAAGAGAAAGCTTGGGAGGAGAGGACACGATTGTTATCTTCAAGTACTTGTAAAGTTGTCAGAGGGATGAGGCTTGTTAAATCTCATATCAGAAAGCAGAAATAAAAATGAGTAGAAATTGCAAAAGGGAAAATTTAGGTTTGATAGAAAGAAAAATTTCCTTATAGAACTATCCAAAAGTGGGATGGACAACCTTGTGAGATAATGAAATCACCTCACTGGATGTCTTCAGGAATGGAAAATTACATGTTGAAATAGTGAGCATTCTTTGGGGAGTATGGTTTGCCTTAGATTAGCCTTTGAGGAACTTTCCGATTATATTCTCAAAGAACTGGCATGCTTTTCCCCAAAGAGAGCATACTTTGTTTGATAGAATCACTCATTAGAAATTTAACATTCAAACAGTGTAAGCTAAACCACACTTTAAAAATACTATGCTAGAGATGACTAACATTAAACACAAAAACACTATTCCATCTTTGACATTCATTTGCCAGTCACATTGTCAGTTAAAAGTAGTCATTTTGAAAGCAGTAATTCATTCTCTCTGCTCCTTCCTTAACACAATTTTCAGCCTGCAATTTAGATGATAGGAAAATTACCACTTCGGTACACTATATTATGTGATATAAATGTTATTGCAATTAAGCCTGCTAGGAAATACACACCCACACATAGAAAAGCCCAAATAGTTCATGTTTCCTTCTTAGTAAACATCCTTTAAAAGACCAGAGGTGTTGGTAATACAATAAAGTTACCAACTGCAAAAACTAAAACCTACCACAATTTAAAACTAATAGTTTTCTATTGCCTAAGGATGACATAGTCTCTCTTTTTAATTTATATTTATATTTATTTTATTTAAATTTATTTTGTTTATATTTATTTTATTTAAAAAACAGAATAAGAAAAACACAAGTTGGCTGAATACCTTGCTCTACAGTGTACATATTTATATACACGTGTGTGCTTACAGATATATACAATATCCTTCATACATGTGGGTATGTACACATATAAGACATACCCATACTCATAATACATACATACAAAGCTATTTGAACTGGGAGGGAGAGCCAGCAATTGGGGAAAGATTAAAGAGAGCTTCACCTAGAAAGCATCAATTGGCCAGAATCCTATAATAAGTTAAGTATTAAGTAAATATAAAAAGGAAGAAGGAATACATTCTGGGCACTGAGGAGGTTGAATGGAATGAGATTGATAATGGACTGATGGAATACGGTCGTGTGGTCCCAATCCAGATTTGTATGCGTAAAAAAATCTGCATTCCAAATTTTTATTCAGCCAATTTGTCATCTTTGATCTGAATTTTCCATCTTTCCTACCCATACCTCTCTCTAGAATTCCTAAAGAGAAAAGTCAATATGTAGAGCCAATTGAAAGTCTGGAGAAGCTGTGTCATTCTGTTATCTTTATTACTGGATCACAATAGGAAAGGCCATGTAACCTAGTCAGTGGAGAGCTAGCCTTGAAGCCGGCAACATCCAACTTCAAGATCTGCCTCTGACACATATCAGCTCTGTCACTTAACCTCTCATTGCTCTAAGACAAATCTCCAAAGACTATATGTTGCAAAGAAAAAACTGACCTGCATTGGCAGGGCTACAAGTGTAGTATCAGAGTACACTGGACATTAATTAAAATAAAATTCTTATACTTAAATTGTAATATCTCCATTAAGGTCTTCCTAGATAGCATGGAAGACTCTGGATTTTTTAAGATTATGCCAGTGAAATAGAACCTCTCTTTGGTCCCATCAGCCTGGAAAAAGCTTAGGCACTGTCTAGTAATGTACAACTGTGTTTATTGTCCTAATATCAGTGTAGCTGAGAAGTTTGGTAAAAGGATTCAGCAAAGGAGACAAAGAAAGAGTGGTGATGATAGACAGAAGGAGAATCAGAAGAGAGAAGTCTCCCAAAAACCCATAGAGAACAGAATATCAAAGAGGAAAGAGTGACTAGCAGTATCAAAGGCTGAAGAGAGATCAAGGAGAATGAAAATTGAGAAAAAAACATTAGATCTGGCAACTGAGAGATCATTAGTAATTTTGTTGAAAGAAGTATTGAATTGGGAGTGAAGGGGACAAAAATTCATGCAGACTATTGAGGAGCTACAATAGATATTAGTGGAGAGAGTACAGCAATAAATCAAGAATCTTTTAAAGTATTGAAGAAAAATCATATTATAATAAATATTGAAAATTGCTCCCATCTGTTTATAGATGTGCATTAACATGTTTAATATATTTGCAGAGATGTGTTTAATTCAGTTAACTATTCATCCCAGTTGCACATAGATACTTCAGAATATGTTGTATATTGGGCCTGTGAGATTCCTCCATCACAATTTTTAAAATTATGAGTCCTTATTATGGTCAAATCACTGACCAAGTTTGGAAGTTTAAAGTCCTATACTGCATTCTAAACATAGTGAATGCAAATGAATGTGGTACTTCATTCAACCTGTGATCATATTCCCTCTTTTGATATAAATCATAAGCGATCTTAACTCCAGGCTACTGAACATTCTGAAAATTTCCCAAGTTTGGTTTTATTTTGTGGAGACCAGTGAAGCATTCAGTCTGTCCATCTGTTATCCTTTTCTTTTGCTATATGTCTAACCCATCTCTTTTTCCAATCATAGATTTTTCTCTATTATCCTTTACAATATTTTTTTAGATCTGGGTCATCCTTGGAGATGTTCTGAAGCCTTCTTGTGCACATCATTTATCTTTTCAATGAACTTTGGATCAGTCATAACTTTGATTTCTTAGGAATGCTAATGCTTCAAGATTTGCAAAAATTCAGCATCACCTGAACATTTGTGCTTACAATATAGGAAAAAAAATGAACCAAAAAAACTCCTCCCCAAAAAATTCTAAACCCCTAAAAAAACCTTAAGATTATCTAGATAATATATTTTTACTATCAAAAAAGTTTCGAGATGTCTTCTCTGGACCAAGTGTGTTGCATATATTCAAGTTCTAAATAAAGTAATTTCTGATTCTAGTCATAGGTCAGAATGTTTCATAATTTGGCTAACATATATGAGGAAACATAATTGAAATTGCAACCAGAAGGAATAGGTTTGGGTCCCAGTCTCTGCTACCTGATAGCTATGACCTTATGCAAATCATTTAATTTTTCAATACTTAAGTTCTTGAAACTATAAAATGAAGGGGCTGAAACAAATATTCTCTGAAGTCTCTTCTAGAACTACTATCCTGTGATTCTTTTGACTAATCATGCTTTTGGTTTAAACTGACAAACCTGAGATCTCTAAATAAAAAGTAAAGAAGGAAGTCTTTTCCTCCACTCTCTTCTCTTAGAGAAAGATTTCAGACCCAATACCAAACTACTCAAAAGCTTCACTCTAAGAGAACTCAAAGTTTTTCTGAAAGTTATGAAAAATTAAGAGGGGTAGTAGGGCAAAATGAATCAAGTCCATCCTTGGCATCAGGAAGCCTTGGGAAACAAATCTACCTCTAAATATATGAAGTTGTATGATCATGTCCAAATCCCTTAGCTTTTCTATGCCCCAAGTAGATCAGAGAATTTGTAACCAGTCAGTGAAGTTACAGATCTAAACCAAAATTTAAAAACTATTTTGTTTTCCAGTGCTACATTAGGATCATTTGAATAAAATAAGGGATGATTTGAAAGACTTTTTTATGGAGTTTGAGAACTAGTGAAAGCTGTGTAAAACAACTTGTTCCTAAAAGTGTTTTACTTTCTTTTTGAAATGCACAATGAGATTATGCTTTCAAAACCAACCCTGATAAACACTTACAAATCCAATGCATTGCTAAGAGACCTGATGGGAGATATCCTGTACACCAATTTTTTTTTTCAACTGCTTTAAGCAATTTAGAATTGTGCAGATTTATGGAGGCAAAATGAGTTCCCTGTCTTTTTCTCATCTGGCTGGACTTGAGTGTTTTTGAAATTCTAACCCATTCACCTGGGGCCTTAGGCTCTGACTTTTTAAGAAATCCACACTACAGCAGTGGGACTGCTCAGCTCCAAACACCCATTTTATTTCATTTCATTTTTTTCTTTCCCCTCCAACTTACAGCAGCAATTACCCACAGCCCTTAATATCCTTCAGGGATTGCAGCTGTTTAGAAGAAAAGCATACCTAAATACCTTGGAGAGAGAAGACTGAGTGTTTTTATCATTAGTAGTATCAACTTTTTTTTTTATATAAATATGTGGCATTCAAAAGCACAATCTACTTTCCTGGCTATATGCTTACATCCTTCAAAAGACACTTTCCCTACAAACATGTGACCATTCAGCAGTGAAAAATCATCCAGTTTACATAACAGATGTTAGTGCTGGCTTTGACATATTACTCCAGAGCCATACGTCTATAATGGCTTTTTCAAATGTCTTGCCATGTTCTGTTGATTAGTTGTGGGTGATCTGAAATGTCAAACTATTAGGCCTCACCAACCACTGCCAAGGTTACTATCATCTGAAAAATATCTTTTTAATAATATTACTGTTTGTAAGTGGAAAGGGGGATGTTCAACATACAAAGCAATAATAATTACGGATTACTGGACCACCAGTGGTGGTTCTGTTTTCTCACTCTCCTTTGTAATGCATGGCCCTGGTTACTTCTTTTTAATGAGCAAGATCGGCAAAGCTTGTCTTGCTTTTAGGAGCTAAACAAATAAGGATCTCAGGAATGAAAATGGAAGCCAGAGAGATGAGGGAAGGCCAAGAAAATTAATTGGCTTTTCTTTTGTTTTGTTTTTTTCTTAACCATTCTGATGTTGAAATTCTCTGCTCACCTTTAAAAACATATAATATCAATTATACTAAATTCAGGGAAGCACTTGCAGATTTTTGGACTGAGAATCAAACTGAAAGGCAGTTAAAGTTGGGAAGATTCATTATAACCTTTGCATCTTTAAAATCTTCCATCTATATATAATTCTACATGTCCTCCATGGCATAGTAGGCAATTATAAAATATTGATAATACTCACAGTACCTACTTTACATAGTTATTTTGGATCCAAATAAGGTCATTTGTGTGTTAAAAAGCCTTCTTCTGGATACCCTTTCTTCTCTGGATTCTGCTCTTTTTACTCTCTTACCTGTTTAAACATTCCTATTCAGTCTCTTTTCCAGATCTATAGAAAATTTTCTATTTTTTCTTTCTATTCTCTCACTTGCTCACCTCATCAGTTCCCTTGAATTTAATTATCACCTCTGTGTAGATTTTATATATCTATATATGTTTGTATTTGTGTGTACACACACACACACACACACACACACACACAATTGGCCCTAGGTTTCTTTTCAGAGTTCCAGTTCCACATTACCAGCTATCCATTGGATATTTCAAACTGACTGTCCTATAGGCATCTCAAACTCACCATGTTCAAAATAGAATTATTTTCTTCAGCAAACCTATATCTTTACTATTATCCCTATTATCATTGAGGCACTTACATCTTTCTAGTCTTCTAGGTTTGTGTCTTCAATGTCATTCTCATCTTTTCACTCTCACTCCCTACACAATCCAACCAGTTGCAAAATCCCATCATTTCTACTGCCACAACATTTCTTGCATACATCTCATTATTTCCAAATTCACTCAGTCACCATCCTAGTTCAATATCTCATCACCCATCACTAAGACTATTGCAATCATTGCACAATTGATCTTTTTGCTTTAAGTTTCTCCCTATGTCAATTTATCCTTGTGCAGTTAACTACCAAAGTGTTTTTCTCCAAGTATAAGTCTGGCCATGTCCATTCCTACTCAGTAAATTCCAATGGTTCCCCATTACTTCTTATTTTTGTTGCTTAGTTATCTTAATCATGTCTTACCCTTTGCGACCCTTCTTATGGTTTTCTTGACAAAGATACTGGAGTGATTTGCCAGTTTTTTATTCACTTCCAGGAAACTAAAGCAAACATGTTAAGTGATTTTTCTAGGGACACACAATTACTAAGTGTGTAAGGCTAGATTTGAACTCAGGTTTTTCTTACTCCAAGCCTGGCAGTCTATCCATTGCACCACTTAGCTGTCTCCTTGCTTCTAAGATTAAATGTGAACTTCTGTATTTGACATCTTCACGACTTGGTGCTGTCCTATCTCTTAAGCTTTCTTACATATTATTTCCTTCATTATCTCTGTGATCCAGTCATTCTCCTCTATTCACTGGCCATTACTTATGACATTTCATCTTATAACTTCATCCCTTTGCATTAACTGTCCCACATTCCTGGATTTCATTCTCTCCTCATTTCTGTTTCTTCTGATTTCCTTATTTGGAATTTCCTATTTTCCTTTAAAATTCATCAAAAGCACCACTTTCTACATGAAGCTACTATTATTATAGCATTAAAAGCCGTGTGAAAATTGTGAAAAATAATATTTTTTACAGATTTATCAGAGATATGGCTTGTAGATGCTGAAGAATTGCTGACTGTCATGGCTGGACAGAAGCTAAAGAAAAGAGAGAAAGAAGAAGGAAAGATCTTTCTCAATGGATTGCCTTAAAGATCTTTCAAAGAAGATCAAAGGGATTTTTATGGAGAGAGATATGCACTTTGAGGGATTGTGTCCTCAGAAGTGAAGTCATCTGCCATAACACTGAGGTTTTTAGGTAACCCATCAGTCAACAAGTTTTTATTAAGCATGTACCTGTGCTAAGTTATGATGCTAAGCACAGAAGATATGAATATAAGCAAAATAAACAGTCCTTGCCCTCAGGCAGCTTATATTTAATAGGAAAAGACAACCCATAAATGGAAGCAAAAAAACTAGGGATGGGGATGTCACATTGAATAGTAGTGAAGTCAGGAGAGCAATGAAGGATGGCGGACCTGGACCTCCACCCAAAATGTAAATTGTAATTCTCACAGCTAAAAATCTGTAAATAATTTTCTATATTTTTGTTTTATTATTGATTTCCTCATTAATAAATTTTATGTTCAGCAACTTTGATATTGTTCATCTTAAGATATTGAAGAATTTAATATAGAGAAATATGAGCAACTGCTATCATTGGAAGGCATTTCTTTAGTTTACAAAATTATATTTGATGAATTGGTTGCTGCTCTCAGCTAGGTTGATTAATTAAGAGATGGATGTTGAAATGTTATTAATAAGGAAATATACAAGCAAACCTTGAATTATCCTAAGGTCAGATAATAAAATTAACAAATTTAAATAACAAGTTAAGCAGTAAACAAATAAGGCTGTTTGATTTCATGTTATACAAAGAGTATGTCCTTCACATCCATCACACATAAAGGCTTGTCCTTCTACCTTGTTATATACATGCTTTTATTTTGTACATATTATGTATATATGTCCTTATAGGTGTACATGTCATCTCTCCCATGAGAATGTCAGCTCCTTAATGAGCAAGGACTGTTTTGTCTTTGTATCCCTTGCCTAATGTATCCATGTAATGTTGTATTGATCAAAGTGCGTTTTTCTAGTAAATCTGAAATCACATTCCAGCCAAGTTACCTGTGTTCACATAAAATTAGTTCTGTAAAGAAGACTTGTTGACTAACCTACCTTTCAACTATAAACCTTACTCAGAATTTCAGGTTCATTGATTCTTTTCACCATGAAAATACTTGAAAAAAATTAATCACTATGCTAGCATTTGGTGCATATTTACATATTTAGTTCAATTCAAACTCCATTCTACCATTTTGAAACCAAATAACATCATTTAACATATTTATCAATGACTTGAATAAAGACATAGATGGCATTCTTATCAAAATGTTAAAAAACAGAAAGAAAAGAATAGTTTAAAAATTTGTTGACAAAGATCCAAAGAATTCTTCATAGAGTAGAACACTGGACTGAAACTAATGAGATAAAACACAATAGGAAAAGATGTAAAGTCTTATACTTGAGTTTGAGAACTTACCTTCAAAGTATAGATGAAGAAAAGCATGTGAAGGCAGCTATTCATCTGAAAAAGATCTTGGGATTTTAGTGGATGGCAGGTTCAACATGAGTCAGTAATGAGAGGTAGCAGCCAAAAAAACAAACAATATAGTTGGAAACTCTTTTAGAAATGTTGCAAATTTAATAGACTTATGGAAAATGCCATTCACCTCCAGAGAAAGAAATATGGAGGGTCAATGTGGATCAAAGGATGGTATTTTCACCATTTTTGTTTGTTTATTTGCTTGCTTGTTTTTTTTTTTTTCTTTTATGTGTTTTTTCCCTTTTGGTCTGATTTTTCTTGCATAACATGACAAATATGGAAATATATTTAAAAGAATTGCACATATTTAACTTATATTAGATTGCTTTCCATCTTCAGGAGGAAGTAACAGAGGCGAGGGAGAAAAATTTGAAACACAAAGTCATACAAAAATGAATGATGTGTGATTTGACATATCAGAGAGACAGAGCTTCTAGGATAAGGAAGTAATAGATTCTGACTGTGAGTTGACAGCATCATTAACACTGGGATATTATACTAAGCCAAATCAATGTTAATATCTTTGTCAAACGGCCTTCCTCTCCTATGGTTAAGGAAATCTCCTTATGATAACTTTTGAATGGATTGCAAGTCTCTTATTTCTCTCCAGTGTGACTGTCCTGAACAACCAGGGGACCATCTTGAGTCAGGTTAGCCCACAATAACAAGACTCCCATGTAATTAGAAAGGCTTGTCAGGTTGTAATCTTCACTCCTGAAGAGAGAACTGACATTTATGAATTCCCAGGTTCATTAAAGTATCAAAGTAAACATAAACTACATATATTGTTGGTTAAAACAAAGAATATGAAAATTTTAAAATTCTATATAGTTGTCAATTTTCTCAACAGAGATTAGCCAGTTAACAAGTATTTTTCACCTATAGTGCATGTTCTGAAGCACTTATTCTAGTTCTCACTGTCAATGATGAATTGGATCTCTAAAGTGTAGCTCCTGTGTCCCCTGAGAAGATAGTTAACCTTGACAGAAGAAGGATTTGTCACACAAAGCTCACAAGCACCCATCAGTTTGCTTCCTATCATGATTATGGTTGGATTATCAGTTAATTAGCCAGACTTAAGTAGCTTTTAGGAAAGATTATAAAATGGTAGAGTAAGACCAGTTGGTATAACATATCCCCCACAAGTCTGACACACATTTCCACAAGTGCATATGGGCTCTAGTTTAGAAAATACATGCAGAAAAGGGCATAACTCACAGACTCTGGAAGTCCCTTTACTAAAATTCTCAAGATGTGCTTCTTAGTTATGGAATCACTTGCTGCTGAAAGAACTGAATTTCCTTCCAGTCTATACTTAACTCCCAATGCAAACACTGCCACCAGTTGTTCCAGGGATTTGCTAGGATTCCAAAGAGGAAAAGTCCTCCAGCTCTCCAAAGTTCACAAGATTCTCCTCTGACCAAGAGGTTTCCCCTCACCCATCCCCAACCTTCCTTCTCAAAGGTGGTTCTCTCCTTTCTACCTTCTTCACCACAATATGCCTGCTTGACTTGAAATCTCTCTCAATTCCAAAGTGACTTGACATTTTATAGTTGATTCCTAGGTCATGACCAAATTTTTTCATTCATTCTTAATGCTCTTCTATGCAACATCACTTCTAGGTCATCCAGTGACTCATTAGAGACATTTAAATTGATCAAGGCCTTTTCTCATTTAGTTGGCATGGCTTGGATTGATTTTATTCAATTGACTCCCCACCTTTATACTTCAATATTTCATTTCTTCAAGGAGCTATATAATTTCATCAATTTGCTCTCTCCAGAAATGCAGATCACAACCCCTTCTATAACAATTTGAGGTTTTTAATAGATCATAAACTCACTGTGAATCAACAGCATTATATAGCAAGAAAAAAAAAACCTAATGCTCTTTTAGATTTCTCTAAAGGATACATGACTAAAACTAGGGAAGTAATAGTCCCATAGTCCCCCTGATCAGTCCACATCAAGAGTCAGAGAAGGAACTCAAATTATGTCAAATAAGAATTGATTAAAGGAACTGAGATAATTAGCCTGGAAAAGAGAATCAGAGAGGGCAAGATAGATGTCTATAAGTATTTGAATAAGAAAGAAAGTTCAGACTTGATCTACTTGGCCACATAAGGCAGAATGAAGAGCAATGCATGAAAGTGGCAAAGAGGCAACTTTAGGTTCAATATAAGAAAATATTTTCCCATAACTAATACTCTTCAAAAGTAGATTAGACTGCTTTGAAATGTGGTAGGTTCCCTAATTTGAAGTCTTAAAGTAAAAAATCTATCAACTATTCATTAGATTTTTGTAGGTAAATTTCTTGTTCTGGTAGGGTAGTACTAGAACTATCTTCTGAGGTTCTCTCCAACTCTTAGTAAATAATCTTCAGGGATTTCTGTAGCCAAAGCATTGATCTGTAAGCTCTTGTCTTTAGTTCTGTTGGCTAAGACTTCAAGAACCCAAGGTCATCTTCAGACTGTGATAAGATTCTGTGTAGGACAATAATGGACTATACAGCAATAGGTCATTTTTCTCTTTAGAAAAGTGTTTCAATTGTCACACACCTAGTTAGACTTTGCTGCTTCCCTACAATACTAGGAACAGACAATAAAGTAGTTGGAAACCCTTTTAGAAATATTGCCTTTCATTTTTAATAGACTTATGGAAAAAGCCATTCACCTCCAGAGAAAGAATTATAGAGGGTCAATGTGGATCAAAGCATAGCATTTTCACCTTTTTTGTTTATTTGCTTGCGTGTTTTTTTTTTCTTTCATGTGTTTTTTCCCTTTTGGTCTGATTTTTCATGCACAACATGACAAATATGGAAATATGTTTAAAAGAATTGCACATATTTAACTTATGTTAGATTGCTTTCTGTCTTCAGGAGGAAGCAAGAGAGGGAGGGAGAAAAATTTGAAACACAAAGTCATACAAAAATGAATGCTGAAAACTACTACATATATTTGGAGAAATATTGTCTTCTCTATTTCATTGGAGTGACCAATTTTCATTCCTATTGATAAATTTGTGGTACAATGGAAAGTTGCTATTAATCTAAGAATTAGTCTCCTCATATGTAAAATGGACATGACAATATCTCCTTCACAGGATTCATTCAACAAGATAGAATAGCTAAAGCCCTTTGAAGACCTTAAGGTGTTATATGTGAATGTCAGCTCATTTGGGAGCTAGCTGATATAGTTGATAGAGTACTGAGCCTGGAATCAGTAAGACTCTTGTCCAGCCTGAGATACTTACTAGTTGGGATGACGTAGGCGGGTCACTTAACCTCTGTCTGCCTCAGTTTTATTAGCTGTAAAATGGGGGTAATAGTACCTTTTTCCTGGCATTTTTGTGAAGATCAAATAAGATAAGATTTATTAAAATTTTTAAAAACACAATACTCACTATATAGATCTTAGTTATTATTATTGTCATTATTATCTGGCTAAAATAAAAACTCTTAAAGCATTCTTTTCTTTATAATGTTGTTTATTTTTATTTTTCAGTTACATGTAAATACAATTTTTTGACATTTGTTTTTTTTTTAAAGTTTGAGTTCCAAATTCTCTTATTCCTCCCCTCTCCTTGAGAAAGTAAGCAATTTGATATAGAGTATTTATTATTGCAGTCCACATAATTGCATTTCCACATTAGCTGTGTTGCTACTCAGAAATTCTCTATTAGAAAATCTACCAGCTTAGTGAATAGGACCAACACATCAAGGCATGGGCTCCAGCTCCTGAATTTCTGTAAGCTCTTGTCTTTAGTTTTGTTGGCTGAGACTTCAAGAATCCAAGGTCATATGCAGACTGTGATGAGGTTCTACTTAGGAATATACAGCAATAGGTCATTTATTTTCCTTAGCAAAGTGTCTCAATTGTCACATACATAGAGTGCTGAGCCTGGAGTCAGAAAGACTCATCTTTCTGAGTTCAAATCCTGTCTCAGACATTTACTTGCTGTATAATTATTGTCAAGTCACTTAACCTGTTCTCTCATCCATAAAATGGGCTGAAGAAGGAAATGGCAAACTTCTCCAGTATCTGTGCCAAGAAAACCTCAAATGGGTTCATGGAGAGTTAGACGTATCTTAAAAAACCTGAACGGCAAATGTCCAGGAAAGGAAAGCTCTGTATATTTGTGTCAACCATATTTTCATTAATACTTTTATTTTAATAATAATCAATTATATTAATATCGAATATTTTGATAATAATAACAAGAATAGCTTACTGTACATTTAAAATCTGCTTTGTATTTAGATGCATTATTTAGGATCACAGGATTTAGAACTGTAGGGAATCTCATAGGTCATGTATTCTGAATCCCTCATTTAAGGAAATTGAAAACCAGACCAGAGATATGACTTGCCAAAGTTCACATGAGTATTGATAATAATGCTTTAAACTTTACATGATGCTTTAAACTTTAAGAAACACTTTAGATGCATTACTTTATTTGGACCTTATGAAAATCTATAAGACAGATATTAGAGATAGTAGAGGCAGCAAATGGATAGAGGCACAGTGGATAGAGCACTGGGCATGGAGTCAGAAAGACCTGAATTCAATCCAGCCTCAAATATGTTCTAGGTTTGTGATCCTGGGCAAATAAGTTGACCTCTGTTTCCCTCATCTGTAAAACTGGGGTGATAATAATAGTGCCTAATTCTTAGGGTTGTTGTAAGGATCTGATGAGATAATAATTGTAAAATGTTCAGGACAGTGCTTAGCCTATACTGTTATGTAAATATTAGTAATTATCACTATTTCACTTTATAGATAAGATTGCTAAGGTCTTAGAGGCCTTGTCATTTGGACTTGAAGAGTAGATATAAACCCACATTTCCTGACTCCAAGCCAAAAAGGTCTATCTAATATACCATACTCCCATGGGAATTTGGACATAAATCCTCCAACATCAGACCCCCATGCTCTTTTTATGATACCCTGGTACCCATCCATATCCCTACATAAGAGCACTATTAGAATAAGCAGGGCAAGTTTTGTCACATTCATTGAACAGTAAGAAAACTGGATTTTGTAGGACTCGGTTGCTAAAAAATATAAACAAAATAGGACTTTGGCATTGTCTTTGAATTGTTTCTGCCTCATCTGACTCTTCATGACTCCATTTTGGATTTCCTTGACAAAGATATTGGAATGGGTTTGCCATGACCTTCTCCAGCTCATTTCACAAATGGGAACTGAAGCAACAGGTTTAAGTGACTTGCCTGGGGTCACACAAGCTAGGAAACATCTGAGGCCAAATTTGAACTCAGGAAAATGAGCCTTCCTGATAAAATTATCTAATGATGAAAAAATCTTCACAGGAATTGACTTCATTGCTTATAATATTTTCAAATAATAGTAATCTTGTCTTTTAATCCTATTCTATACATTTTATTTTTTGATTCTCATTCTAACCCTTTAAGCTATAGAAGATATGGGTGTTACCCCCATTTGCTTTGCTCCTCCCAACTTCCCAATCTTACTTGAGTTTCTAGGGTACCCTTAAAGAGGTAAGATTTTGTTTTCCAATGCCTTTATCCAGAGTACCCATTCCCATGTATTTCTTTCATTGCTAACTGCTGCTGCTTCAGTTCTTTTTAACCAATTAACATTAATTAGGCAGGTATATGGTACATTACATAAAGATCTAGACGTAGAGTTAAGAATTGAGTTTAAATCTGATCTCAGACACTGGCTATGACCCTGGACAAGTCCCCTAACCTGTATTTGCCTCAGTTTCCTCAACCATGAAATGGAGAATGTTGTGAGGATCAAATGAGGTTTAAAAAAAAAAAGCAACTAGCATTGTGCCTGGGAGATAGTAGGCACTAAATGCTGGCTATTATAATTAAGGACATTTGCTGCAAAAATATAGCAAGAAATCCAGACATTTTCCCCCTTTCTTGGTCCGTGGTGAGTAAGCTTAAATTTAAGTTTCTACATGTAATTGATCCCAAGTTCATTTCTAAAATGTAGCATAGTTGATAAATGAGTGAATCCATACCTCTGCTGTTGCTGGCCTGGATCAAACAGCTCATTCAGGACTTGGCCACTCACCTTCAAGCTTCCAGAAAATTATAGTTTGGACTTCAGCTATCTAGTCATAGCTATCTCCAAAGCAGGAAAAAATGGACCCAAAAAAGACAACAGATAATATACTCTTCACTTTATGTTGTTCTGGATAAAAATAGATCTGAGGCTCTTCTTCCATCCAGAACCCTATAGCTCCTCAACTTCTTAGGCCAGTTTCTTCCCCTTCTCCCTTACATTCAGATAGGGTAACTGAGGTACAGAGAAATGTGATTATTTAATTAAAACCACAAGACTAATTAGTTGAAGAGCCAGCCCTGGAACACAGATCTTCTGTTTACTAGGCCTATGTGCTTTCCTTATCCTATGCTATCTATTCATATGTAAAAGACAATTATGATCATATATATTTTGTTTTGTTATGTGAAGTAGATGCCAATTTCCTCTTCAGAAAAAACATGTTATGCTCTACTCTTGAGATTTCTTGTGAAAAATGTTAATGTGAAAAAGCACATTTTTTATAATACATGCTAACTCCCCAGCAGGGAATAATCACTTTCTGGCACAGAGGAAGACTTGCAGATGGTGAAAAAGAAATAATAAGAATAAGAATAGGAAACTGTTAATGATCAAAAATAATCTAACACAGGTTCAACGACTAAGTCGGGAAGAGATAAGTCTGCATAGATACCAAACGCTATACAAAAAAGTGATTATTCAGCTATTCATGGGAACAGAACTATTGATTCAAATAACAAAGACCACTATATAAATTGCTGTGTTTTTCTCTGAGTTTTTTTTTTTTTAGTCTGGGAAAATTGATTTTCTTAAACTCTCCCTTGAAACTCAAGTACATTTGATTTGAACCTGATGCCACATTTTTAAAAGTTCTTCTAAATTAAAAATCAATGTTTTCTGTGATTTTTAGGATCTTGCGATTGATATATAAGTACAAAGGACTTATGTTGTTAAACATTGTAAGTACATTTTTTATTATTGTTCCTAATGTTTTATTTTCTATATTTAAAATCTAGAAAATTAGAGTTGGACATAGGAAATTTCAATGAAAAAATATAATCCATAATTTAGACATAGGACATTTCAATTAAAAAAATATAACTTAAACAATAGAATGTTGTAATTTCTCATAAAATACTCTCTTCATTCAAAACATCATTTTCATTCTTCTCATTCTTAAGAAGAGAAAAATTTTGAATAACCAACGTGGAACATATCACAGATGACAAAATAAGTGTTTTGTTTCATACAAGGAATACAAATCATTTAAAATCTTTGATCTACTTATTCATCTTCATTATTATCATGATCATCTTTATCGATGAGCATTTTAAGAAGTAGCAATATTCTACAACTTTTAAGAACATTATGCCCAGAACTGTTCTAGGCACTAGAGTAAGGGAAATAGAAAAAACTGTGTGTGTGTGTGTGTGTGTGTGTGTGTGTGTGTGTGTGAGAGAGAGAGAGAGAGAAACAGAGAGAGAGAGACAGAGACAGAGACAGAGACAGAGAGAGAGACAGGGACAGAGAGGGAGAAAGGAAGGGAGGGAGGGACAGACAGACAGAAAGACAGACAGGGAGGAAAGAGGGAGGAAGGAAAGGAGGGAAGGAGAGAGAGAGAGACAAAGAGTTCACTTGCCATATTGTAAACTACCTAATGATAGATTATATGTTAATATTTGTATCCTTTTTCTTAGTATCTAGACTCATATCATCCAAAAACATATACCTATTAGATGTCTTCTATGTGCCAGACACAGTTCTAAGTACTGAGAATACATCTACAATAATGAAACAATTCCTACTTACAAGGAATTTACATTCTTACAGGAGAAACAGCAAGGACATACAAAATTACAAATAGCACACAACTAAAGAGAAGAGATAAAGAAATACAAAGTTGTTAAATCCAAGGTAATAGAATGTTTAGTGCTGGAAAGGATCATCTGGAACAATACTTTCTTTTTAAAAATGAGGAAACTGAGGCATATAGATGTGATGCCATCACATTATAAATCAGCATCAACCTGAGGACTAGAAGCTGAATCTCCAGACTCCCATTTCAGTGTTTCTCCCATTACAAAGTTGTCCTTCAATAAATGATAAATGAATGACATGTTATCAGGCCTCAAGGAGCTAATTTAGTTGTGGAAATTAAACTTACATCCATGAAAGAAATAAAGAAAAAATAGTCATTATACAAAAACATTTTGAAGGAAGACTGATAATAATGTACTGACAAGTTACTATTGACTCAAACACAGATTAACAAGCAAACTTTGCCCATTAAGAAGTGAGTTTCTTTGCTGTTTAGTAACCTCATCACATTTAAGTGATAATTTGACATTGATATTTGAATGGTCCTAAAGCCTTTGGACAAATTTTCCCAGATAGGTTTTAAGGCTTTTATATGGAGAACTTCACTATTTAAGGCTCTCCCTTTTATAAACAGTCAATAATTCTGAACTTTAACCCTATCCACAGCTTGATAATATATTATTACAAATTTCATATGGTTAAAAATTAAGACAGAAAGGCTAATAAAGGGTACAAAATTTAATAAGAATTTAAGTGAGATTGTGGTTGTGAAAGAATTTAGAACAGGTTAAAAGTTCATTATTATTGTGATGACATACTCAGAGTGACTTTTACTGAGTAGAACTAAGGACTCCTAATTGTCAATGCAGTTCACTAGCAATATGAGCTGGAGGACAGTTGAGAAAATGGGAAGAAATCAGAGACTAGAATTTAGAAAAGAGAAGTAAAAATTAGATTTCAGAGGTAAAAATATAAACATATACTGAAGATTAACAAACACTAATTATGCTTTCTATATTGGAAATTCTCTATATTTGTTGATTGACTGAACATAACATAAAAATGTGAAAGAAGAATATTTACTCAAAATTAAAGACTGGTATAATTTAGATGCCAAAGGAATCATCTTTGACCAAACGACTCTTGTTTTCTAAAACAATTTATCAGTATGACATTATGTATGAATGTAGTAGTTCCTCATTTTAATTCCTGCCAAATAATTCATATTACAGTTTTCTTGCCTCTCAAGACAATCCCTATGGGGTCACTTTGCAATTCAATTTTTCCTTCCTAAAATTTGAAAAAGACAAAAATAGGCAATGTGAAGAACTGTTTGACTGTCCAGCCAACTGTGCTAAGTATGAGCATATGAAATCTCTCTTTTCATTATACTTGAGGTTAGAGTAGTACTCTTTTCAGAAGGCCTTTCCTAGTTACAAGATGTATAGCTCTATCCAAGTTCCAACATCACCACCTTCAGGAAAAAATGGAAAATTCACTGGATTACCAGACCCTTTTTTTGATTTAAGCTCATAAGGCCCTCTTTGGATACAGAGTCTTGCTTTTGCCCTTGCTTCCCACCCCCTCTATAAAATACTTTCATTCTTTTGAATGATCTCAAAGTATTCACTATGTCCCACTTACCTGAAGATGACAGGAAGAAAATGAATATAGATGAATATGAAAATAGAGCAATCATTCTCCAAGAGTCAATGTGATACATGTATATAAAGTCAGGGTATTTAGCAAATGTTAACCTAAGGGTGAATGTCATATTTTTACAACCAAAAACAGAGTCCCCCCCAAAAATACAGTGAATCCACTATGATAAAAAGATACTGGCTAGAAAGACAAGAAGCTAAAAAGTTGAAAAGTCCAGAAAATGAACTTGGGTCTACTGTTTGTGGTAGACAGTCTATTACAGTGTATAAAGTGATGGACTATGTAAACTTCTCTGTTGCTTAATAGCTCTATGACCATAGGAAGATCACTTGACCTCTCTCAAGGTCAGACATCTCAGCTTGAGTTTTAAATGAATTGTGACTCACTAAAACATTTTCAAAAGTGTGGCATTCTTACGCTCACTAGGCTTTTGTCATCATATTTCTCTTCATCCCTTATATAGACTTTATTGAGCTGTACTTAGATATCCTATAAATACAATCATTCTTAACTGGACTAGATTGGCATTTGCTCCATGAAATCTTTTTATAGGAAGGATTCTTCAACCAAAGACCGTGAACTTTTAAAAATATTTTGATAACTATATTTCAAATTAATTGGCTTTATTTGTGACTCCATGTATTTTATTTTATGCGTTTAAGGGCATAATTCTGGGAAGAGATATAGTTCTATAGGCAGACTAATTGCCAAAGAAGTCCGTAACTTAAAAATTTTTACTTTAAGGAATATGTCAAGATAATAACAGACATTTACATAGTATATTATATACATTATCTCTTTTGATCCTCAAAACAATCATAGGAGATAATTTCTACATGTATTATGAACCTCATTTTTCAGACAAAAAACTAAGGATGAAGAAATTAAGTAATTTGTCCATGATCATAAAGATAGTTAAATGTCAGAAGTAAGCATTTAAACTGAGGTCTCTTCTGTTTTCCCATTAATTTATACCATGATACTTCTCTGTATACATATTAGGTAAAAAAGGATGAAAAGAGAGACATTGTCAACTGCTTTTATAACAGGAGTTTTTTTCCCCATACATAAATCCAAGGGCATGCTGGACCAGCTTGTACCAGCTCTGGAAAAATGGTTGTTAATTTTCAATTTGAGCATTGATATCTCAGAAATCAGTGGATGTTACAAATTAAGGCTTGATCTATTATTTTGTTAATATATAAACTTAAGAAAGTAGTGGAGAAAATGTTAATGCTAAATACAAAACTTTTTTTCAGAGCCAATTTATTAAATATTTAATAGCATAACTCTACAGAGATCAGAAAGCCTGCCAAGAATATTGTAATAATACAATTAGGTGGTTTGTACTAGAAATGTACAAATTGTTAGTGGGGTTAAGAAAGTCGAGAATAGATGAAAGAGATATAAGGGAAATAAAATTGATAGGATATGATTTATTGGCTATGCAATGACACCAAGGTTTTAAATATTAGATGAATTGGATGAATGGTAGAATTGAAAGAAAGAGCCAAGTCAGATGAAAGAACAAAACTAGGTGACAAATTAATTCAGTTTTGAACCAGTTAAGTTTACAGTGTTGGTGAGGGATGTTCTGTAGTAAGGAATTTGGAAGAGAAAGCTAGATCAGGATCATCTGCCTAAACGAAGCATGATAGTGAATATTATTTCCCAAGGAAAGTAAAGAGAAGATTTTTATTTTTTCAGATTCAAGAGACTTGAATGTGTTAATGATAAAAATGATGAATAATAAAATGATAATGATAAATAGATAAAGGGTATTCTCTAATAGATAGGTGGTCAAACAAACAATTCTCTAATATATTAAGAAATATATGAAAGAATGCTTCAGAGCACTAATAATAAGAGAAATAAAAATGGAAACAACTTCATATAAAGAAAATTGGCAAACTTGAAAAAATATAAATAATGCTTGTTGGGTGATTCATAAATACATACATTAATACATTGTTGGTGGAGCTATGAATTATTATGGAAAATATAATTTAGAATTATGCTAAAAAATTTGTCACATTTTTTTGACATAGAAGTTCTCCTGGCACCCAAAGATGTCAAATATAGAAAAATCCTATGAATACCAAAATATTTAGTATAGTACTAAATATAGTGAAAAACTTTTTAAAAGAGGATGAATTCTACCATGGGGAGAATGAATAAGCAAATTGTGATACATAAATTTAATGGAATATTATTTTATCATAAGAAAAATGAGTATGAAGATTATAGAGAAGCATGAAAAATCATAAGAATTGATGCAAAGTAAAGAAAGAACCAAAAAAGCAATATATATTATGACTACAGCAATGTAAATAGAAACAAGATTAAACTGAACCAGAACCAGTTAATGTTTTAATTAGTTTTGTAAAATATCTTTTTCTTTCCTTCTCTTCTTTTTTTATGTGTTAAAAGAATTGACTTGAATAAGGAATATGGGAAAGATACATTTAGAGGTCATTCTGCCAAATGAGCTAGAGAAGGAGATGATAAACCACTTCAATATCTTTGCCAAGAAAACCCCAAATGAATTCAGGAAAAGTCTGACACAACTGACAAAAACAAAGAAATCCTACATTAGATAATGAATAATTGGATCAAGAGTAAAGACAAAGCAGCATGATAAATGTGGAAATGTGTTTAGAAGAATTGAAGATGTTTAACCAATATTGGATTACCTCATTGTCTAGAGGAGGTAGGAAGGTAAAAAATTTGAAACACAAGGTTTTACAAGGATGGATGTTGAAAACTATCTTTTCATTGCATGTATTTTGAAAAATAAAAAGCTATTATTGAATTTTTTTAAATAATATAGGGACAGAGATTAGCCTTAATATGGAGTAAGGACACTTTTTCCTCTGTAAAGAGGGAATAGATGATGCTGCTGAGAAATTTTGAGGGATAGTGGAAAGAAATTGAAAAAGTTCACATCAGTTGATTTCAATCTTTTCAGGGGACTAGCTCATCTATCTAAGATTTGTAGGTGTTGTTGGAGTTCTAAGAGTTGAGGCAATTTAGGAATACTGTCTCTGGAGAGTGAAGTAGGGAACTGACAAGAATAGAGCAGAAGGTTCCTGGAGCAGCACCGAAGTTTCTAATTATTAATTTGTGATGATCCATGACACAACATTTCTTCTAAAGCCCAACCTCCACAGGTGAGTCAGAACCCGAATGTTAATCCAACCTACTTAACCATTTAGGAATTCTGTAAACATGATCAACAAGCAATTGATCAATCAACTAGAATTCATTTAGCACCAATTACAGGATTAGATTCTGAGGATACAGTAAATGAAATGATCTCTAATCACAAGGAGTTTAAATTCTAAAAGGGATGAAAATACTTCAAACTTTCATGTAAACAACCTTGTATTAGAATAAGCACCATCCATTTGAAGGTATAATTCTAACACTGGAAATATTAACATATAACTATGTGAAGGTATTGCATAGGGAACCCCTATTGTGGAAATTTATTCTACCCATGAAGAAATCTCAACCTTTTGTGACTTAGTAGTTGAATTCTAGGAAGGTTCCTGAGGCATAGGGAAGTTAAATGGCTTACCTAAGACCATTCAGCTAGCAAATGTCAGAGGTAGAAACTGAACCTCAATGTCCCTGAATCTATATTGAGGACTCATCCAGCTTACCTTTGGAAAGATTAATGTCATGTCCTAAACCCATCACCGAGCACTTGAGAAATAGCTAGAGACTGAATTTCACCTCCCTTTCCTAGGATCACATATCTAGAGTTGAAAGGGAATAGAAGTTGTCTGATACACCTCTCATTTTACAAATAAAGAAATTGGGATTTCAAAGGGTTAAGTGATTTGCCAAAGGTCAAACAGCACATAGCAGAGTTAGAATTTGAATCAGGTCCTCTGCTTCCAAATCGTTGGTTCTTTCCATTGTACTACACTGTTGCCACACTTTGTTTTTCTGTCTCTTTCCACTCCTCTCCATTTTACTGTCAAGGGATGAAGTAATTAGGGAGAGACAGTTGTTATACAAACTTTGCTACTTCCTTTATTTCCCCCACTCAAAGAATTGTCTTTAAGTGATAGAGAATCTCATTCTCCAAATCTGTCTTGTATTTCTTTCATAAGAAGAAAATTCAAGCCCCCCAAATATATGTGTGTATAAATTAAATAGAAAATCTAATTTAAAAGAGGCAATGATACCAGCTGCAACTGTGCTTAATTCGCTCTGAAAGTGTTTCTCTCAGAGGTGAGGATTACAGAACAGCAGAACATTTGGTATCATTGGAAGACTTGAGTATTTTTCACAAAGGACTTTCTCTTTGTTTCTCTGCTAAAGCTTTCTTCTTGGCTTTTGGGGCAAGAGATGGAGTCCATGCAGGCTTTCCCTTCAGATGATGTGACCTTTGCCCATTCTAAAGAAGTTAGCACACCAGAGAAAGAAATATGACCAGACACTAGTCCAACACACAAGTTATTTACAGAGTGATTGAAAACTAACGTGTTCATAGAGATTCAGGATGCTTTTATTTTCAGCATCTAAATGCTTCCATTCCTGACATATTATGCTTATGCTCTAGTTATTAGGAGCGTCTGCTCAGACAAGGCTGCTATCATTTATCTCACTTACAATAGCTTTGAACAAACTATTAGTACTTAGAATCACCCTGACTCGATAAAGGTGGTTTAATAGTTTTGAAGGAAACCCACCCAAATTATAGTGTGGAGGAAGAGTGCTCACCAGTTTATAAATGGAAAAACTATTTAAGTAATATTTCCCTTTTATTCATTTTTATGGGGTAGGTTCAACCTTTTGTATCTAAATCTTTGCCAAAATGTTAATAGAAATTAAATGTTGATGAGAAAGGGGATACTAATATGTTTATTCTAGTATTTTTATCACTGGTGAAGTGTTTTTCTTCCTTGTTCCCTTCCATAACATTTCAGACTTTAGAACATATTGCTAAGTGAGCAATTCTAATAGCAACAAGGTGAAATATACTATTTTTTTTATTTTATTACTTTTTAAAATTATATACCTGCTAACCCTAATATGATCTGAAACAAGTTTTACTGCAATTGCCTGAGAAAATTCATTTTGGGGAGGGAGAATAGTTCTGGAATCCTTGATTGACTTTTGATTTTGATTTTTCATCAAAAAGTACTATGTAACTAAAACTGAATATAGCGATAAAGAAAGCTCTTACTTAGTGGGGGATGATTGTGGGTTGGGGGTGGGGTAGAATATACAGAATGTGTTCAATTCATATACACATGAATACCACAGCCTCTGCCAGTACTTTTATGTTGTCCTGGCAAGAGGAAGGATTTGTTCTAAGAGGCCCATTTGACTTCTATCATTTGTTTTTCATCAAGGACCGTTCAGTATTCTTTTTCTCCCCCTGCTGGTTTTGCAGCAGTATTTTATGGCAATAGCCATTGAGATTGCAATTCAACAAATATTTATCCAATACCTATCATTATGGACAAGGCATAGTGATAGTGATACAAAAATTATTTTTTTAATGATACCATCTGTGTCTTCAAGGATCTTACATTCTAAGCTCATTCCTAAGAGGAAATATGACTTTCTATTTTCAACAGTAAGTAGGCAAAAAGAAATAGCCATTTAAGCTTTGGGAACTCCATTCATTCTCTTAGGATAGCATGTCAATTTTAACACTTCTATGGAACTCTGATCTTGTCAAACTTGATACGCTCCCTAATGGTGCAAATTGCCCTTTAACCTTCTTATCCTATGGGACTCTGGTCTATGACTTTCCATAAAACCTTCAATAGGCAGAGGGCCTTCTTCTAGTTCTCTTGACATTGATTGGATAGTAGTGGTGTACATGAGCTATTTATCCATTATCCCTGTGGATAACAAGAGTTTATCAGATTAGTTTCATAATAACAGAGTTCATTAAATTACAGTTATAGCATATTGAGTTGTACCCTAGACCCTTGAAAGCAGCTTCCAAAGGAGATGAGTTTACAGCCAAGAAGAAACTTAAACACATGGAATTTCTGGCTCAGCCTCTTCCAAAGAAAAGAATGAGGATGTTTTCAGCCTTTTCTGTCTTGCCAATTGAATGAGCCAACAATTGAAAATAAGTTAACAATATCATGCAATTACAGTTGTGATCCTGAGTAGCTCATTTCTCTCTTCCCAATATGCCTGTCTTCATTTTCTGACACACATATTATGATCAAAAGACAATTATAGCTGTTGTTACTGAGATGCCTGCCAATGGAGGTAGTCAAGCCCACTGAAGAGGTTACTTCTATCTGGCATTCTGTAGTGGTCCTGGCTTTCTAATCTGTCTCCCAGTCTCAAGGGGGCAAATTAATTATTAAAGCTTAATGGAATAATTAAAAAAAAAACTTAATGGAAAGAATTTCCCATTTTCAGATTACATGTTTTTCTAACAATAAGAATTCTGAATGAGCCTTAACACAAATTCTCAGAAACAAAGACTCTATTCTCTTGTTATTTCTTAGTTTTCAATTAAGAACATGAAAATTTGACTTAATGGTTATTCTGAAATTCTCTTTGCTTAGAATTTCTTGTAACTCCAAAGTATATACTTCAAATAAAGCATCTGCAGTAGAGGAGATGCCCATCTTTTGATAGAACCATCATCTTAATAGAGATGCCAAAAACCTTAAAGTTATTTTGAACTCTTCCCTCTTCCTCACCTCATTCATAATTCAATTCCTTATTAGGTCCTATTAATTCTATCTCTACTTTTTTACTCACTGAAGTCTCTTTCTCTCCATGCACACAACCACCCAGCTCAGGCCCTGGCCACTATTCACCTATCAAAAACACTTTCACACGATTATCAAAACAATTTTTCTAAAACACTGATTTTTTTTCCTGCACAAATGCCTCCCTAATGACTATATCAAGAGTCATTAATGTTTTTGTGTCATGGATTACTTTGACTGGTAAAACTTATGAATCCCTTCTAAGAATATTACATTTAAATAATAGAAGGAAATACTAAATTTCAATTAAAAATTAGTGAAAATGAAGGTGTTACTTTTTCCCATCCAAATTTGTGGACCCTCTAAAATTTATATATGGACACCAAGAATAAGGACCTCCTAGACCAAAGAATAAAATACCAGCAACTCAGCCTGGTATATAGGTTTCATCTAGTCTGGATCTTTTTTATCTTTCTAGACTTTATTTCACATTACTCCCCTTAAAACACTTTATGATATGTTCCAACTAAAACAGAGGTATAGATATTTCATCTTCTACCTTTGTGCATTTTCTTTGGCCATCTCTTAGGCCTAGAATGTCTTATTTGTCCACCTCCACCTTTCAAAATTTTTCTCTTCCTTATAGATCTATTTCAGGTGCCATCTCTTCCATGAAGCCTTCCCTCATTCCCTTAGCTAAAAAAGTTCTTTCTCTGTCCAGATAGTCCTTGAATGGTCTTTTAGAACTTTTTTCCATCATCACACTCTGCTTTGTATTAGATTTATATTAAATTCATGTCATATCACTCCCAGTAAAATATAAGTTTCTTGAAGGTAACAATTATATTGGGCGTTTTTTTATCTCTATATAGTCCTAGTGTGGCTTCTTGAAATAAGTTAGAACTTATTAAATATACATTGAATTGAACACAAAAGTAAAAATGGACACATTTCGAATAATAAGTAACAGAAAGTGAAAACCTTAGGTCATAGATGACTACACTAAAGGACACAAAAGCATCTTACTAGAAAGTAAAATGGTACGCTACTGAGACATTTAGCAGAAGTTTCCCTTTTATTATTTTGATTTTTGCCCAAGAATCTGGGAGAAAACTAACAAAGGCCAAGTACAAGGTTCAAGTAGTTTTCCAACCACAAGGAGAAAAAACTGGCAGCCTGCCATCACCCAGAAGCATTTCCAAAAACAAGCACAGAAGTCTTACCCATTGGCCCTTATGCTGTTGATGGGGTGGATGAGAATAGCTGCATTCTCAATTAAAGAGGTTGAGCAGGAGGGAACCAAGTGGTAATTTCCTGTACTCCAAGACAGGCAGCTTTGGTGATTTAAGTAGATAAACAAAGTTCTATATGAAAAACATCAGTGAGATCTGAATAAGTATCTCTCTCCTACCTTAATAGTAAATTCCGATACTTTCTTGTTAATGGAGCAGACTTATAGATGGTTGCTAAAAGTCTATAATCCTTTGGAAAATGTTTATATTCTTTGATCACTTATCCATCAGGGAATCACTTTTGGTCTTAAGTACTTGTTTTTTCCCTATGTATCTGAGATACCAGAGCCTTATGAGGAATATATGGTGCAAAA
Source organism: Sarcophilus harrisii (assembly GCF_902635505.1). Classification (NCBI taxonomy): domain Eukaryota; kingdom Metazoa; phylum Chordata; class Mammalia; order Dasyuromorphia; family Dasyuridae; genus Sarcophilus; species Sarcophilus harrisii. Next base: position 149,672,563 of record NC_045427.1, read on the forward strand.
ATCTTTTTTTCCTACTTGACAGCTTCTCCTTATCCTAGTTGCATTGATTTTGTTCATGCAAAGTTTTTCATCAGTTCATGTTCTTGAGCTTCCAATATTTTCCTCCCAAAAACATAGCCTGAATACACCCTGGATTTATTGCAAATACTTGGCTTTCGGGATTCATTGGCCTAAAGGTTTTGTAAGAAAATAAAACAGACAAATCTAGACAGATAAAGCCCTTGTAACAGAAGCCTTTATTTTGTGAAATATAAAATGCATGATTCTGCCTGTCACAACTCAATCTTCAAAGTCTATTTATACAGTGAACGGTTTTCTCTTTTTCTTAGAGTTCCTATTTCTACTTCTAATAATAATCCCAAAGACCAGCTGTCATTTCCTGTAATGGGTGAGCATTTGACAGAATTTAACAGGACAATTTAAAATAAGGTGCCTGAATCCCCAGGCATTTTCTCATCACAAAGGCTACTAATGTGCAATGTGTTTCTAGCAACACCTCTACAAAGGGATCTCACTGTTCCTGAAATACTAAGGACTCATAGAGTGGGAGGGGAGCAGAGAATAGAGGAAAGCAACAGACTGGGGGAAGGGGAAAGAAGAAAAGAGAAAGAAGAAAGTGGGAGAAGAAAATGAAGGAGAGAGGTAGAGAAAGTTTCAGCTATCCTTATCTTCGATGACAGTAAAAGTTTAATGCTCTAAACAAGTACAAACCTAAAAGATCCTATGGCATCCAACCAGTTTAAGGACCAAGAGTACTTGGACATAGTTTATCCATCACCTTAAGTCCAAAAAGTTTAACTTTGCTCACCTTTTCTTACAATTCCTCCCTTTCTCAAAGGAGTCTCTACCTTTTTGCCCAAGTCCTTTGCAGATCAGCCCAATAATTAGTATGGTTCCTTTCAATTATGTTATGTACTTTGCATGCATTTGATATTTTCTCATATGAATACCTCTTATATCCACTCAATAGAAGGTAAGTTCCTTGAAGGCTACAGGAACTATTCCATTATTAACTTTGTACTGTACTCTCTACCTAGCACTTCAAGACATTCAGTAAATATTTATTTAATCAAATTGGTCAGTCAATGAGATCTTTTAGTCGACGTACATCAACCTCAGAAAGAATATAAATGGCATAAAAGGACCACATATAAATGATTTCTAACATAGCAGTGACCAGGTGGCTAGTTGGTTAATATAGGTTAATATAGGCTTTGAAAATTGGGTGATGATGCTTTCTTTGGGACTAGAATCTATAAGACTACACATTTTTATAAGAGTTGAAATAAAAAATACACTCAAATTGATGAGAAAGGAGATCTGGAGCCTTTGTCTCACCCATATTCCATTACTTCACAGATGTTTGAGGAAAAAATAGGGAAATGGGGAAAGGGGAATGTGCCATTATTCACAAATAGCCAGTTGTCTCTCCCCCAAACCCACTTCACACAGAGATTTTACAGTTTACCCGCTGGCATGACCTAGACACCATTTTGCTTCTGTGTAGGGAAATATAAAATGTATTCTCCCTTTAAGCTATTTACTATGACCAACATGATACTCAACCCTCCAGATGTTTGTATAACAAAGAGCTAAAGAGTAAAAAACAAAAGGAGAATAGTTCTTCATTGGAGACACTAAGAGCTCTATTCATTAGAAAAGATCCGCTGACTTCCACATCCAGCCCAACTATTCATTCTAAAATCACCCGGACTGTCGGAGACTGTTTTTTTTTCCCCTGGTGGATAGGCCCAGGCAGTAGAGAACTGAACAGAATAGGCGTGAGTGTATTCATTACTCTCTACTGGCATCAACCCTTGCATGGCCACAGAAAGGAAAAAGAAGGGTTTAAAACTGCTGCATGTTTTGACCTGCACTTGAACACCAGGCCTTTTGACTGCCTTGAGTTAGTGATTCTGCTGACTCCCAAGCTATACCCAAGCTACATTAACCATATAACTGCTATGGCAGGTCTTAGAGAGGTCAAACCCACATGGAGCAAAAAGGAGATGGACCACTGCTCTCTGGAACTGCTACTGGCTCATTTCCTTATTAATTTTTGCTCTGGGTTCCAAGGCATAATTGATATTAATAGCATGGTATAGTAGAAAGTTAGAGGGAGCATAGACAATTAGCTAGAGGGCAAGCCCTAAAGTCAGAAAGAACTGGTTTCAAGTTCTGGCTCTGGCCCATACTAGCTATATGGCCTCGAACAAGTCACCAAAAGTCCCAGTGTCACAAGTAGCTATTAAGATAGGATAGCAAGGTGGCCCAGTGCATAGAGCACCAGCCCTGAAGTCAGGAAGACTTGAGTTCAAATCCGACCTTAGACACTTAACACTTCCTAGCTGTGTGACCCTGGGCAAGACACTTAACCCCAATTTCCTCAACAACAACAACAAAAAGATGCAGTGTGATACAGTGGGAAGACAAGTCAAATGACCTGATGTAGTTAAATCCTATCTCTAATATTTACGATTTCTGTTAATTAGTCACCATATTCCTGGTTTTTTTTTGTCTATAAAATGAACACTATAATATAGACTAGAGGACCTTTCAAGTCCCTTTTAGCCCTATTATCCTATGTTACATATTAATTATAGATCTTTATTACTAAAGGAAAGTTTCTGTATAAGAGGATATTTGATAATGTAATAGGATATGATATAATACAATATGACAATACAACAATGACATGATATTACAGGATGTAATGCAACTTGTGATATAATTAACAATATAATTATATAAGTATTATAATGTGCACCCAGGTCACTCTTGAAGATCATAAGTTATTTATGACTTTTCGATTTTCATCTGTAGATGATATTTCCATAAAAGGAGTTCCCTACATTAATGAAATTCTAGATTCAGATGACAACAACAAAATCATAGACATAAGAACACTGCATTTGAATTCAGAGGACCAGATTTCAATTCTGGCTCTACTTCTTACTGAGGTAAGTCTCATTATTGCTCTTGGGCATGAGTTACCCTATATGTAAAGTGAGAATATTGGACCAGTTGAGCTCCAAGTCCTCTAGCTCTGCACTTCCAAGAGAACGAGAAATCTTACTCCTAAGATGCCTAAAGGTCATGAAAACTCAGGTGGGAAGTTACAAAGGGCCACAGCAAATAAAAATCCTCTTCTGATTTTCCACTCCTCTTCACTAAAGCTCTCTGTATATGGTAAAGAAGAAACTTATTTTGTTGAAGCACACCTATCAGCTTGCCCATCTTTGACAACTATCTAGGTGGAAATTAAACACTGTCGGGCATCTTCTAAGAAGATGAAAGTGTGACTCCAATTCCATCTCCTGATAAAAACAAAGCCTGATGTCCCAAGTTGTGAGCTGTTATTGAATGGGTAATAGTGACACCTCACTCATTTCTTTATAAAAAGAAAGCTCTGAAATATCTTGAACCTGAAAGACATTATTTCAAATCTAATACTATTCAGAGACCACAAGCACAGGCAGGGCAAGTACTTGGATAAATAAATAGAAAGCAAAGTTAATTGTAGTTAAACAAGAAGAATTCACATTTATAGAGAACTTTAAAGTTTATAAGGAGCCTTTCTCATAAGTATTGTATCAGTGTTATTCTATAAACAAACCAATTACCTACTCCTACCTCCAAGTCAAGTGCAATTCAGGTCAATTTGGATCAAGTTAATTCACTTATCAGCTGCTCACTATGTATAGAGAACTGAGAATATAAAGACAAAAATCATACAGTACAATGAATGATACAAGATAATACTTGTCTTCATGGAGTTCATATATTCCATATATTGAAAGTTCAAACTGCAATCAAAGTAACATGAGGAATATATATTTTAATCATAAAACTAATGTATTCTTAGAGTTCCTCTCTGAGAATATGCCCCAGAAGATCCAAAGAGGTAACTGTGGTTTAGGGAAAAAAAGACCTTGATAGAATGTTTAAGTCTAGGTTGGAGTCCTATCTTTGCCATTGTGACTTCAGTCAAACAACTTCACTTTTCTAGACTTCCATGTCTTTAGCTGCAAAACTTTAACCCAAAGGAATAATGTGTATAAAACAATAATATCATTTCATATATATTGAGGGGAAGCCAAGTGATGCAGTGGATAGAATTCTAGACTTGGAAGATTTCCTCCTGATTTCAAATCTGGCTTCAGACACTTAATAGTCATTTGATCCTAGGTAAATAACTTTATCCTGTTTGCCTCATTTGTTAAATGAGTTGGAGAAGGAAATAGCAATCTACTTCAGTATCTTTGCCAAGAAAATTCCAAATGGAGTTACAAAGAGTTGGATATGATGGAAATAACTGAATAACTGAACAACAATATGTATTGAACCATTAACAATATAGATGCTGCCACTGTTTTAGCATTGTCAGTCCTTCTAGATATCCCTTATCAACTGGAAATCCTTAAACCACTCAGAAAAAAAAAAAAAGATCAATCAATTGTTGAGGAACTAGAGAGAATCCACATAACACAGCAGACTGAAGCAACAGCTTTGAAGTCTTAGTGTCTGGGTTGAACCATGTCTTTGTTATAAAAGTCAACAACTTGGACCTTAATTCCTATATCAGAAATGAAGGAATTCAGCTAGAGTCCTTTTCAGCACTAGATCTATGATACATGGTTAAGTCTCAGGTCTTTCATTTGCACTGTGTAACATCAAACAAATTATTTAATCTCTCTATCATCTTCATCTTTAAAATAGGGACAGGGAGGACTAGATGGCCCTTCAGATACCTGCCAGTGCTAAATGTCTGATTTGATGAGCCTACCTGGCTTCCATCTTTTATTATGACCAACTATCAATATTAAGGCTCAGATTTACAAATATATTTGGTTGGAAAAAGAAGATAGTCTTCATTGTACAGTAGTTCTGGTTTAAACAAAGAAGAAAGTAGAAAAATTATTCCTTCTACATATAGAAATTACCACCCAGATCCTATGTACAACCATCTAACTTTGACAGTGTCTCTCATGACAGAGAAAGAAAGCCATGAGGAATTCTCCCACAACCACAAAGTCACAAAGTCACATTCCTGTCTTCCTTCTCAAATTTCTCTTAGATCAACAAAGGACAATTACGTGGCACAGTGAAGACTTAGAATCAGGAGGATTCAAATCTGGCTTCAGACATTTATTTACTAGCTGTGTACCCTGGGCAGGACACTTAATCCTGTTTGCCTTGGTTTCTTTATCTGTAAAAATGACCTGAAGAAGGAAATGGCAAATCACTCCAGTATCTTTGTCTAGAAAACTCTAAATGGAGTTTTAAAGAGTCAGACAAGAATGAAAAATGACAGAAAGAAAATGTGATTAATTTTATTGGGTTTTTTTTTAAAGGAATTCTTTTGAAAAAAATTGTCTATTTTTAAAATAATTCAGTTGGGGTTGCATGTTCATGCAAATTCCCATTCTATCATTCAACACAATTTCACAGGAAAAATAATCACTTCTGGGCTCCACCTTCCATTCCCCAACCACGGTTCTAAGTAAGGCCCACCTTAATCTAAAATTATGGGCCTTTGCGATTATTCTTTAACACATGAACAAAAGCTACTCTTGCTTCATTACAGCTTACAAATTTAGCTCTACAACAACTTCCAGCAATATTTGGAAAAATGTACTTCTAAAAATCTCACCTATAATTTCCTAGCAAGTGAATAAGGATCAGCTGGAAATGTTGTTTGACTTGGAGGCTAAAGCTTTCTGAAATGATGACCCCTGGTGGATATAATAAGAATAAGCTCTGAATGAAGGATAGTAGTGTTGAATTGAAGGAAAAATAATGATCAAGCATTAAAACTAGGGCTAACAGTTCCAATGGTTTTGTGATGGAGAAAGCCATTTGGACAGAGATAGTACTTTGGAGACTGAGTGTAGATCAAAACATAGTATTTTTACTTTTTTTTTAACTGTTGTTTGCTTGCCTTTTGTTTTCTTTCTAATTTTTTATCTTTTTTGATCTGATTTTTCATGTGCAGCATGATAATTGTGGAAATATGTATAGAAAAATTGAATATGTTTAACATATTGGATTACTTGCTATCTAGGGGAGAGGGTGGAGAAAAAGGGAGAAAAAAAATGGAACACAGGGTTTTGCAAGGGTGAAGGTTGAAAACTATCTATGCATGTGTTTTGAAAATAAAAAGCCTTAAAAATTAAAAAATAAGGGCAAAGAGAGGGGATGAAGACTGTATGGAAGGGGGAGAGACAGGACCTGGCAGGGAACAGAACTGCATGAAGTGTAAATATTTCATTGTTAGTGGTTTTCACTGCATGTTCTTTTTCTGGTAAACCATAAGAATATTTCTCTAATTGCCTACCAGCTTCCATCATACCTCATTTCCCAGATGAGACTGGGTCCACACTGATCTAGATGCCCTCTATTTTATCAATGTCCCTGAATTCAAGAGAATACTCCAGATAAGGTCTGATCAGAGTAAAGCTGAACAGTATTATCATCTCCCTCCCTAGTAATACTAGGAATCACATTTCATCCTTATATTTTTTTAATGGGACTAGGCTCACAATCAAATCAAATATAAGTAAACATTCTTATTTTCATAACCATTTATGTCACTTTCAAGAGAGGATATCCTCTGCCACTTCAGAATCATATGCACATATGTACAACGAGTTATTCAGACAAAGAAGAATTTAGACTGAACAATGTTCTCCTGTGGAAGGTACAAGAGAGGGTAGAGAGGGGAATACTGGGTCTGGGAAGTCTAGTTGATTTCTACAATAGGGTGCATCTGTTTTCTTTACTCAGCCTTCTCCAGTTGGTCTTGTACCAATCAACAACCAGACGACAAAAGCAAGAGAAAAAAATTTTATTTTATTGCTATAATTACAGCAATGCCCCCAAGAGAGGGAAACTTTGCTGTAAAAGTCACAGTAATTGAAGGAAACACTTGTTGAAATCCAGGTTGCCCTAGAAATTAATCAGCTCCCTTGAAAATATTAATGATAAGACAAGGAAAGAAAGGGATACTGGTTAATAAGAGAGCAATTATATTAGCAATTAATAAGCAGTCAAGACAGTCATGGATTTATTTAATGATTAGGGGCAGTTCCTGTCCTAGAGTGCCCCCTGCTGACCATCTCAATAGTCATGTAATTAAAGAAGAAAAGGAAATTCTCAATAAGAAAAATGTTGAATATTTTTTGAAGTGCTGGAAATATTTTATTTAAATTATATACATAATCTTGCATGTTGTACATGATTATACAATAAATTTTAAAATTTTATAACTCTCATGCCATCTATCTATGATAATGAGTAAGGAAACAGGGTTGCCAGGTGCACATTCAAATACTTTCAAATATGATGCTCAGACGTACTATAGTAAGATCTTTTTTTTTTTTTTGGTAGTTTTTAAAAAGGAATATTATTTGGTTTTAGGCCTACAGATCCTTTTAGAAGTTTTTTATTTTAAAAGGAAAAAATAAATATAAAATTCCAAATTATTAATGATGGAGTAAATTGTCCTTGGAAATATTGCTTCTTGGAAATTGCTTCTTGAGTACCACTAACTGGACATACTGGAGACATTTTAGACTTAGCACATTCAAAAGAGCTCATTCTGTCCCTTTTCCTCCTGTCGCAAACTCTACCCTGTTCCAAACATTCCTATTACTGCTGAGGGTATCATCAGTCTCTTGCTCCCCCAAATCCCTAACTTATTGTCATCTTTGGCTCGTCACTCACACTCATCCCATGAATCCACATCTTATCATTTCAACTTTCACAACATCTCTCATATTCATCTCTTTCTCTTCACTTATGCAACCACAAATCTAGTTCATCACCTTGTTCCCTTGGGCCATTACAATGATCTTTTTACTGGTCTTTCCCACCTTAAGCCTTTTCCCACACCAATTCATCTTCCACTGGGCTGCCAAGTAGACATTTCTAAATTTGTTAAATACTTTCCAATTACATTTTAATCTAATTTGGCTATATTTGGAATACAGTGGTAGGTCAGGTATTTAACACTTCTCAACTATATCATATGCATCTTCATTCTGTAGCAGGGACTCAGTTAAACTTGATCTGCTTTTAGACTTAGTTTTTAATGAGGATTTCTAGAATTCTAGGACATGATCACTTTCTTCCACTTAAAATTGACTTTGTGATGTTTGCTCATTAATTTAACTTAAAATTTCAATGAAAGACTCTAGGCCTAAATGTATATTTGGATAAAAATGCTCATTTTAATCAATATAACTAAAGAAATGAAAGAGAAAACCAAAACCAAAAGAAAGAAGAAAAAAGAAAAAGGAAGAGGAGGAAGAAGTAAAGAAAGAAGGAGGAAGAGAAGGAGGAAGAGGAAGAGAAGACAGAAGAGGAAAAGGAAGAAGAGGAGGAGGACAAGGAAGAGGAGGCAGAAGAGGAGGAAAAGAGAAAGGGAGGAGGAGGAGGAAAAGAGAAAAAGGAGGAGAAAGGAAGGGAGAGAGAAAGAAGAGAAAAAGAAAGAAAGAAGAAATCAAGACAGGAAGGAAAGAAGAAGGAAGGAGGGAGGGAGAGAGGGAGGGAGGAAGATGATAAAGCTTATTTGTCTCCATTAAAAAGAAAGCAGATATTTTTACCCAAAAGAAGTTGTAACATCAAATCCCAGATTCCTCAAGCCAAATCCTTGAAGCCTCTCCCTGATTGTTTCATCTCCCATTGGACTGGATATGGATGAATTATGACTGGATATTGCCCTAACTTTACTTTACAGTGATCTCTTATTAGGGCTGTGACTAGGGAAAAGATACTAGCTTATTAAGAGCAAGGAATTAACACATTAGTGTGTCACATTTGCATATAAATGTAATTATGCTAATTTGAATTTAGATATATCTATTAGCTCAGACTGATCTAAATAGCAGCAGTACTGTGCAGTGGAAAGAATGTTGGATTTGTAGTCAGAAAATATGGGTTCAGATTCTATCCCTAGCACTACTTATATGATTCCAAACTAGACATTTAACCATCCTAGACCTCGTTTATTCATCTGTAAAATGAGGATTTGGAGCTAAATATCTTCTTAGGTCTCTTCCCTTTTCCTTTCTAGATCTGAGTCTATGAATGACCAGAATTGAAGACCTGGGAATCCTTAAGGTTAAAAATAGGGTTCCTCAGCAAGAAATCAAAAAGGAGGTATTTTATAAAAGAGTAAAATTTCCCCTAGTCTACCCTAAAAGCAGAGCTATGGTATTTTCTCACTCAAGTGTCAGAGTTCTAATATGGAATCCATTATTGATCTGCCATTCCATTAGCCTGATGGTATCACCAAAGGACTACCTCACACCCAGACCAGGAGAAATGGCCCAGTAGGAAGTTAGAATTCCATCACTTGAATTGTGACCATTTATATGTTACCCTTAGTCCAGAGTCCTTTAAAGACTCTGAGATCACATAGACCCCCAAAAGGGTTATTTATTATTTTTCTTTGGCTCTTTACTTGTACCTGTGAGGAGTAAATTCAGGAAAAATCTCCTACGGGAGAAAAAAAAGCTTTCATATGGCTCATGTGTAGGTTTCCTCAAAAGTGAGTAAAAGGATCTCCAACTCTCACACAGGTAGTCAATTTATAAGATGGGCATTGAATATGGGGCCACCTTTAATTTACCCACCACTTACCACTTACCAAATTTCAGAAACATAAACGACTCCCCAGAGGTCATGATGAAACTACTTTCTTAACTCTTCCTTCCCCTCCAAAATAAAAACATTTTAAAGCTATGGAACATACACATCCCCTTCATCTTTCACTTGTATTATCCAAACAAAATAGCAATATCATGGATAACTGAAAAAGTCCAGATTTTCTGGCCCCTATGACAAAGCCTTAAAAGTCTCTTAGCTTTAGGGCAATTTTCTTTCTTCTCCAAACTGCACACTGTTGAGGAAATTTTTCTCCCTCAGTAAGTCAGTGCCCAACTCTTTTATCTCTTGGGAACCTTTAGACATTCATGGAAAGTAATTCTTGGGAATCTTAATTTCTGATCTATACTTAGAATAAAATTAAATACAAAGGCATATAGTAGGAATCTGAACTTCCTTCTCGAGTTTGTTTCTATAAATAGGCAGGTTGCCATACACTTCTCTTACATGTTTCCATATATATTTTTCTTGTTCCTAAGGCATGGAGAAAGAGAGATAAATGCATCCCACTCCCCAAAATTTAGAAATTCAGGAGAGGCAAAAGCTGTTTTACAATTAATTTTTATTGATCATGGAGGAGATGATTCACTCAACAATTTTCAATCAGCCAATCATCAGGAGGTAGATCCATATCTAAAGCCTATCAGTAAAATATTAGTAAACAAGTCTACCATCATGGAAGTTGCCTTTCAGATTCCTGCAATAAGATCCACACCTTATAAATCATACTTTTATAGCTGTGAATTAACCTTGGAGGAGCAACTAGATAGAATGGATAGAATGGATAGACCTTGGACTCAGAAAGATCTAAATTCAAATTCAATCTGGGACACTTACCAGCTGTCTGACTCTGGGCAAATCATTTAACTTCTGTTTACTTCAGCTTCTTCAGCTGTAAAAATGGGATAATAGCCCCTATCTCACAGGGTTATTATAAGAATAAAATGAAACAAAATTTGCTTTTAATGGACAAGCAAGTGTTTGTAGGTGCTATGTAAATACTAGCTGTTATTATTGTTTAATCCAATGATATCAAATTCAAACAGAAACAGATCCTTGATTGATCATATTGCCTTAGAAAACTACAAGATAACATTTTCTATGTTGTATTGTATTTTTATTTATTTTGTTAAACATTTCCCAATTACAATTTAATCTGGTTCTGGCCTCACTCAGGAATTTTGTGGTCCATTTAGGATTGGCAGGCTTTGACTTTGATACAGCTAATCTAAGGTGACTCTTCCCATTTTATAAAAGTGTAAAATAAGGGAAGTGACTTGTTCAAAGTGAGAAAAGTAATAAGCAGCAAAGCAAAAACTGGAACCCAAAGTCCTTTGAATCCAAATCAAGCAGCCCCAAGCATCCCTCTTCTTTCACAAGTTCCTCTGAACTCCCATGTGGTGAAAATTGTACCTCGTGTAGGTAGACATGTTACTCTTTAAAGTTACATGGAAATTGTTTTCAAGGGCTCACTGGGATCCTGATGTTGTCATAAAGTTGTGTCCAACAAATATAGTTGTGGCCATAGGCATGCCAAGTACTTCTTTCATTATTTCCATGATACTCTATCCATCTTATCCTCTACTGTCCTTCAATCTTTCCAAACATCAAGGTTTTTTCCAGTGATTCTCATCTTCTCATTATGTGACCAAAGTATTAAAGCTTCAGTTTCAGTATTTGGCTCCTCAGTGAATAGCCTGAATTAATTTAAGTATCTCTTTGTTGTCCAAAGGAACTCTCAAAAGCCCTCTCCAGCATCACAAGTTGAAAGTATCTATTCTGTAGCTCTCAGCTTTCATTACAGTATAACTTTCACAGCCCTATATTACTGCTGGATAAACCATAGCTTTGACTACATATGGATCTTTGTCAACAAGGTAAAACCTCTTTACCAAGAAAACCTCATGGACAGTACTAAAATCCAGATGGATATTCAAGAAATCTTCAAAAAAGGCATACTAAATATTAAAGATAATCTACCTCCTTAATCAAAAAACCTTGTGCATGGGAAATATTCAAATTTAAAGGCCATTCCCAGTCCTCTAACTTAAGAGAGCCCTGTGCAGATGGGATCTAAGGACCAGCACTGAAGCGAGATTTTTTTATTTGCTGGTAAATGCTGCCACCTTATGGCTCTTCCATCATGCATCAGCTAAGGCTAAGCAATGGCCAATTTCTTCTTGTGAATTCTTTCAGGGCATTTTATTATGAGAATCATTTACTGGGAATAGATAAATTAATTTGACATAGGGAATTGTTAGGCTGGGAGCAAACAAATCAGTCTGTAATTTGCTTGCAGGAAGGGCAGAAGCACAGATATCAAACCACAACTTATCCCATGTTTATTGTTAATGAGCAGAAAAAGAAGTTAAAAATAACTAGGTAACTATGAACAGTCTAAGTCTCATTTAGATAATTAGTAGCTACACTTGTCAGCAGTTTGATTGCCTGGTAATTACAGTTTAAGTTAAACAGGTAAATCTGAAGGATAATTATTTGTTTGCAGATGGGGCTAACACAGAGCCCTGTATGAAGCATCATCATGTCATTCATCTGTGGCTGCATTATAATTATTGGGCTGTTATGAAGTATTTATATATGCAAATAAATATTTAAAATAAAAATGCCACAAGAAGACAGACAAAAGGTGGATGAGTAACACTGGATTGTGATTAAAATGATAGTCTTTTTACAACAACCTCAGTTAATATGAGTTGGGAAACTATCAGCGTATCATATTGCAGTGGAAACAGAACAGCATGTGGAGTAAAGATTGTTGTCATTTAATCATTTCAGACTTAACTGAGTGTTTGTGAACCTATCTGGGGTTTTCTTGACAAAGATATTGGAGTGGTTTGCTATTTCCCTGACCAATTCATTTTACAAATGAGGAAACTGAGGCAAAAAGGGTTAAGTGACTTGCCCAGGATCATACAGTTAGTAAGACAAATCTTTCTGATTCCCAACCAGCTGGGAATCACCTTCACCACCTAGCTGTATTGAGTTCATATCCTAATCAAGTTATATAATCTCTCCCTCTTTAAACTACCTCCTGACTTCCCTCTTTTCCTTTGATTTCCAGCTAAAATCTCACCTTCTACAGGAAGTCTTTCTTAACCTCCCCTAATACCTTTCCTCTGTTGATTATTTCCAATTTGTCCTGTACATGGATTGTTTGTACATTATTATTTGCATGTTGCCTCCAGAATTAGATTGTAAGCTCCTCCAGGGTAGGAGCAATCTTTTGCCTTTCTTTCCAGTCAGCTTCTTTTCCTCTAGTGCCTAATACAGTACTTGATATCTAGTAGACACTTCAGAAATATTTATTGACTCACTAACTGATAGATATGGAGTCAAACAGAAAAAAAAAAAATACTTCCTCTTCAATACATAAGAACTCTTCAAATACTTGGAGGTAGCTGCCACACCATCCTTGAGCCTCCTATAGCTCAAGGTAAATACTACCAATTCCTTTAACTAATTCTCATACTATATGATCTCAAAGTTCTCCCTATTTTTCAATTATGTGCAGATCTGATAAGCATGTCATCTGCCTTTATCTAAGTCATTGATAAGCATGTTAAATAACATAGGGCCAACACTAGGTTTCTGTATCACTTCACTGGGGACCTTCTAAGTAGAATTTCAAGGAATTATGCCAGTTGGAAACTACACATCTAATTCAGTAGAATATGAATATTGGAAATGAAATATTAAACATTGAAAGAGTTAAACTATTGCAAGACAAATCATTCTTGTTCTTTCTTATTAGCTTAATTTTTCAACTCTCCCACATGTATGCAAACACATACACACACACACACACACATATGCACACTGGGATGTAAAAGAAATACAACCAAATTGTTTATTTCTGAAATGGACCATCTAATAAACACCATTCAAGAGCATGCATTATATACTGAAATTTTATATTTTCTCAAAAGCTTACATATGCTGGGTCAAAAGGAAATTGGTTGCCTAAATCCTCTCACAATATTAGTCACTAGTCTTTCTTCACTGAATCATGAGAGAAAATAAGAGAAAAAGATGGGGTGAGGGAAGAAGTAATTTCAGGGACTGGCCAATAATGATCTACAACCTTCCTCCTTTTTTGAGTCAATTGGAGTTAAATGACTTGTCCAAGGTCATACAGCTAGACACAGTTGAACTCAGGTCCCCCTGATGCTAGTGCCAGTGCTCCATCCACTGTGCCATCTAGCTTCTCTTACAGCACTCCTATTTAGCAATAATTCTCTTTATAACTCTTCTGTTTTATAAATTGTTTTGCTGACAATGCCCATTTGAGATACTTAGTATACACATTGTTATCAGCCTTTACAGATGTAGAAACTATGTTTACCTTATGGCCATAAACTAAGCTGGAATTTGAACCCCCATCTCCTGACACAAATCTAGTATAGATCTATCCAATATACTTCCTAAAAGAAAGCATTAATGGGAGAGAGAAAGAGCAAAAAAATGTTAATATTGATTAAAATAGCCTGTTTTCACTTGCATTTTCATAAATAAAATAGTGGAAATCTCTCCTTAGCTGGTTAGCTTGTTTCTCTAAAACAAAAAGAGCATGGTAAAGTTCTCTTCACAATATTATGCTCATTTATAGACTTTATAATTGAAGGGCTCCTTAGAGATCTAAAAATCTAGCCTCTTGGGTAGCACAGTGAATAGAGTGCAGGTACTGATCTTTCTGATTTCAAATTCAGCTTTAATCATTCAACGCTCTTTGCCTCAATTTCTTCATTTGTAAAATGTTCAGGAGAAGGAAATTACAAACCACTCCATTATCTTTGCCAAGAAAACACCATATGGAGTCATGAAGATTCAGACAGGTTCATGAAGTATTAGACATGACAGAGGAACCTAACTCCTTTGTTTTTCAAATTAGAAAAGCAAATTACATAGAGGCTAAATGACAGAGCCAGAATTCAAACTAGGATCTCTCTAATTTCAAATCAAATCCTCCTTTCACATCACTATAATGATTCAAATCCAGATTTTCTGACTCTAATTATGTGTTTTCTTCCACTGTCTACAATTCACTTGAGCCTTACAGCATAGTAGAAAAGAATACTGATGCAGGAGATCTGATTTTCCAATTAACTATGTGATTTGGGACTAGTCACTTAACACCTTTTTAGCCTTAGTTTTTTCTTCTATTAAATGAGGATTATAAGATCATAAGGTCATAAAGCCCTCACAAAGCTTTTGTAAGGGGATATATACAAGCAACTTCCTTTTGTCTCAGGGGATGTGTAACCTTTTGAGAGAATATGAAAGCATATACTTTTGGCACATAATACATGATACTGAGTGGCTTGTGGTTGACAATTCATTTCAGGTATAAACAAGATGGTGCTCTGGGTCATAAGGACCTCATCTGAGGACATCTCCAGTTGTCCTGATCTATATCTGGCTACTGGACCCAGATGGCTCAAGAGGGGAAAGTAAGGCAAATGTCCTTGCCCAGTCACCCCTAATTTAAATCCAATTCATTTGCATATTATGGCAAGACTTCCCTGATGTCATGGTCCTTTTCCAGAATGAAGGACAAACAACAAGGACCTTATAAAACTTTTGCGAATCTTAAACGAGATGAGGATGAGGATGATGATATAAATAAGGTAAGAGATATAAAAGTGTAACAAGGGTCACTAAGCCCAGTCCTCAGCAGCATGCAAATTGCTGCTGATGCAATTCCCCACATGGAAAATGATGGGCAGTTTGCTTCTGGGAGAGTTGTGATGACATATTATGAAATTATCTTGGAGAAGGTTGGATCATATACAGACATTCTGTAATTGGTTCTGACCAGCTAATCACATGGTGAAGTGCAACCTTTTTGATTGTTGCCATTTGCAGAAGAGGTACTGGAAATATATTCAAAAGGCACTGGTTGACCTTATCTTTTTTTATCTTGTTTTGGCTTTTCTCTTAATATAATTCCTTTCTGGCAGATGATGTCCAGTGAGAGACAGTGCTATAAAGGGTGAGGTCCCAGACTCCCACCCTCTGGAGGCTCTAAACTTGTGAAATTTGAAAAATCAGAAGAATGATCCACAAAATATCCAGGAATCAAATAGCTGAGTGAATGTCAGGTTTTGAAGCCAAAATAGTATAGATGCACTGAGTACGAATGATCAGCCTTTGGGATCCAGGCCAATAGTGGATGAGAAAGGGAACCATCTATCAATGTGTCCACATTTGAATGGGACTTTGAACCAGTACTTTGTAGAAATTGCATTAAGTTGGAGCTCACTCTCCCCAAAGGCTAAATTGATATGGGGGAGGGGAGAAATGAAATGTGTCCCAAAGTAGTTGAAGAGAAATATTAGTACTTCTGTTCTTGCTAAATCTTCTAAGTAAATATCCCTTTGTGAAGCAAAATTGATGTCGATTTAACATGTATAGGAGTTTGCCCTCTGGGGGAAGGGATGGAGGGAGGGAGGGGAGAAGTCGGAACAGAAGTGAGTGCAAGGGATAATGTTGTAAAAAATTACCCAGGCATGGGTTCTGTCAACAAAGTTATAATTTTTAAAAAGTTGATGTCAATTAGTTAAATGGAACTTCGTTAGCAACACCTAACAATGGAAGATATACACCTGGAAGGTACATACTCAAAACTACATGAAGCTGAAGTCCATTCTTCTCAGAGAACAAAATGGGATAGGGAGGAACAGTGCCCCCAAAGCATTGAAGGGAAATATTGTAATTATCTCTTTGTAAAAGATACTTTGGTTAATTAAATGGAAACAGGGTATTAATAGTTGGAGGAACACATTCAGAATGGGAGCTTAAGCTTATGTAATTGGAGAAGAGACATCCCAATTCATCAGGAAGCTACCTCTAAAATCTTAGGAGGAAATGTAGCTGGCCTGGCTCTAGTGAAGTACACAAAATCCTTATTTTCTCTGGACATTCTCTAGAAATTTTACTTGCAACCCAATGCTGCAAGTTTTTGCAAACTATAAAAAAGAACTTCCCAGTCATTAGCACTATGCACATTTTCATAAGAATCAGATGCAATAGCCAGTCCTTTTTTCTACACTAATATAAAGTAGCTCATAACTAAGATAATGTTATCCTCACTAACATACTCTTTTGATGCTACAACTTATCAAAGATGAATAGAGATGACTGGGTTCTCAAGAGCAATAACAATGGGGTAGAAACTCTGACAGATCCTACCAATGTAGAAAGTAGGGAAGAAAGGGAAAGAGCATTTATTAAGAGCCTACTGTATTCCAGGCACTGTGCTAAGCACTTTTTACAAATTTTTGTTTGATTTTTATAATCTCGTAAAACATTTATTATCCCCATTTTATGGTTGAGAAAATGTAAGCAGCAAGAATTTTCCAGGATCATGTTGCTAGTAAAAGTGTAAACTCTTGGACTCAGAGCCAGTGCTTTATCCTTTTTACTTCTAGCTGCTTCTAAAAAAGATTTTGAGTAAACAGCAAGACTGGACTATTTATCTGTTATTGCAGCTGTTTTTTTTTTTTTGAGAGGCTCATTACCCTATAAGCCACAGAATAACAGAAACTACTGAAAGTTGAAAAAGACTTCAGCATTCAATTAAGCCAATCTGTACACTAAAAGAATACCCACTATGACATATCTGACAAATGGTCATCCAATTCTTGGGTAAAAAAGTTTTCAGAGAAAGAAACTCTTAAAGACTATCTACTAAATCATAGATGTGTGAAATCTGCACAAGTAGGTGGATATCCATCAATGGAAGTGAAAAGACTGAACCATCTGCTAGTTGGAATGTAATGATTCATTCAGTGGATAGGGGACTTGTTAAATGGAACCTCATATTTCTTCTGTTTCTAGGATATTACACGACTATATCGAATAAGAACAAGTCTTGGATTATGCCCTTTGCATTTACTAAAACCAAGGAACTATTTACTTGCACTGCCAGCAAATTGGACAACTTTTCAGGTAACAGAATTAACTCCAAAGATGCAGCTTCAATGAAGAGACAGCTTATGGCAATCTCAGTCCAGAAGAGCAGGTAAAAGATTAAGATTTATAGTGTTTGATGTTGTAAACATGAACCCCTGAAATGGCTACATTGGAAAGATTGGAAGATGCTGGGAAGGTGGGAGAATTCCTGGACTAATCCTCCTGAATACAAAGAAAGATCTAAGAAGCATAGAATTTCAGAAAAGCCTTGATGGAAGAGAAAAATCATAAACCATTTTCATTAGGTCTACCACAAATTTATGTTGCAGAATCTCAACTGAAATCCCTTTATATCTTCCTAATCCTGACTTTTTTCCCCCTATTTTTGTCTTGTTACATTTTACTCTCCTCTACAAATTCTACAATCCACGCAAAGTGGTCTACTTTCTATTCCTTGAAGATAACATCATCAAACCATTTTCTATCTCCATTCTTTGCACAGGATGTCTTCTAAGCCTAGAATGCTCTCTCTCTTCAGCACTATCTTCCAGCTTCCCTTGTCTTCCCATCTTCTGCAAGAGGTTCTCCCC
Organism: Sarcophilus harrisii; assembly: GCF_902635505.1. Taxonomy (NCBI): domain Eukaryota; kingdom Metazoa; phylum Chordata; class Mammalia; order Dasyuromorphia; family Dasyuridae; genus Sarcophilus; species Sarcophilus harrisii. Next base: position 149,690,754 of record NC_045427.1, read on the forward strand.
TGCCTCCACTTTCTCCCTAATCTATTACTTTAGAGTTTTTCCTCTGAGATTGCCTTCCATTTTTTATTCTATTTATCTTCTCTATACATAGTTATTTACATGTCATCACTCCTTTAGAAAATGGGACTGTGATTTTACTTTGCTTTGTATTTCTAGTACTTAGGAAAGTAACTGTCAAATAATAAGCTCTTAATAAATGCTGACTGAGAATATAGTTCAAGAAAGGGTATGTTGGAACCATCACAAACCAACTTACACATTTATATCTTGGAAATTGGCAAGCACCACAAATCAGGGCTTGATTTAAACTCAATTTCGTTTTCTTGGTTGTTTAGCCTTAAGAAAGTTATAAAGTGTTAATACAGATTAAACTTCAAAGAATGTTACAAGTATTTATTTGTTTGCTTATCTATTTATTTATTAGAGATCTGGTTGTCAAAAAGTAATCAGTACACTTTTTAATCCAACCATATCCAAAAAGCAATTCCTCCAAATTAGACAATTGGAGATTCAGCCACTGCTTGAAAACCTGAAAGAATAAAGAAAAAAATGGCCTCTTTAAGAAACTCATTTCACATTTGGGTAGCTGACATTTTTCTTCCTTACTTAGACTGTTTCTCTTCTATTCATTGCTCTTTCCCTGAAGCAAAATAGAACCAGTCTAATCTCTCTTCCTTTGTACAACCCTTAAAACACTTGTAAATAGCTATCCTGCTAATCCCGAGTTTTCTCTTCTCCAGGCCCTATGATCCTTTTAAGGAATGAGCAAAAGACCTTTTATTATCATGTTTGCCTTTTTTCTGGATCCTTAACATTGCACTTCTTAAAAGGTGGTGCCAATAATTGAACATAGAACTCTGTATGGGATCTGATCAAGACAGACTACCATGATACTATCATACCTTTTTGACTGTCCCTCTCTTAATGAAATCCAAGATAAAATTGGTTTTTTTGGCTACCAGATCATGATATTCACTCATATTGAACTTGAAGTCCTCTAAAATATCCATATTTTTAAAAATGAGTTATTTAATCATCATGTCTTCCTATCTTACATTTGTGAAAATTGATTTTTTGAATTCATAAAATTTTACATTTATCTTTCCTAAATTTCAATTTATTTGTCTCAGTTAAATGGTCTGGCTTATAAAGAATTTTGTTCTCCAGACTGTTGCTCAGTGTCTTAGCCATCCTTTCCATCTTTGCATCATTTGCAGGTATAATATTATCTAAGACTTTATCCAAGCTATTGTAAAAATGTAAAATGGCAACGGGTCAAACCCAAATTCTGGGAATATGACCAGAAAAAACTTCCTTCCACTTAACATCAAGCCTGTCTTTAGGTCCAGCTGTCTTTTCCACTAGAATATCATAAGAGAGTTCTTGGGAAATGATGAGGATAGTTCAGAATGAGGTCCTGAACTATTTATACTTCAAGACTGAAGACCTGGAATCTACAAGTTTGAAAATAGGAATCAGTATCAGCAAAGAATCAAAGAATAGTGTCCCATAAAGTGTAAATACAGCCCATAACATTCCTCATTGTCTATTAAATTTGGTCAATATAGGCTCCTAAAGAGAAAAAGGAAGAGTTCCAAGACAAAGCATAGTTCCTGGGCCCAACCAAGCAAGGAGTTCCAACAGTGAACAAGAACTAGAGCCAAGTAATAGCAAAAGATAGAAGCATGATATGGAGGAGCCAATACTAAAATTGCCCATAATTAGAAATGTGAGTCATATGGACTATGAAAATGGAGGGTAAAGATGATCAGTTCTTGAGTGATTCCAAGTGACATTTTGAGGGAATATTGACCATTCATTAGAGGGGTGAGTTAAGTCTTGAAAATCCAAATGTTTTTCCTTTTTCAGAGAAGTTGGTAACCCTAGGATCTAACTATAGGTTCAAAGACCTGAAAAAGGCCCTAGGGAAAGTAAAGTCTCCACAAGGAAGGGGTGAGAGTTATTTTGACTGTTCATGAATTTATATGCAAATTTGTTATGTTTTGCATTTTGGGGGAGTTAATTAAAGACTATGTTATGGTCACTGAATTTTAGCATCTGTGTTTGCAGGTGAATTAATGACCTTTTTATCTTTCACTTTTATATTGGAGAAATTGACACAGTTGTATTTTGGTGTTCCTAGAGTGACCTTGAGTGAGGGCAAAATCAGCCAAATTCTGATATCCCCATGGTGAAGGCACAAATAAAAAGACTGATTTAAGAGCTAACTCCTAGTCCATGTAAATCTGGAGCCCTGGTTCTAAGCCAAAATTATAACCATTTTAAAGCAAGTGATTCCTAAGAATATGGAATCTTTCTTCCCCAGAATCAGCATTTAATGCTGTCCAATATTCTCTCACCCTTTATGATATATGACAGTGTGGAAGCCTGGAAAATTATGAAATCTTAAATTCATCTTTTCCACCAGAGTCTGTTGGGTCCAGAACTAGCTCTCTGGAGGATCTCAGTACCACCCTGAATCCTTGGTCTCAGAAGAGGAGTGAAGAGGTAGGACTCACATGGATGGTCAAACCCAGAGTCCATTTATTCCAAATTCTCTCAGCCTTATATACCTTAATATCCCTACATTACTATAGCACACTGTGCATGTGCTAACTATATACTATGCATGCAGGACCACATAAACAACTTGCTATTGTGTGTAGTTGTCTCTTTGCCACCTGATATCACTCTGCTTCAATTACAACACAGGTTGCCATCACCCCCTGATTTCTCAGGAAGCCCAAGAGCCCTTAGGGGAAATGGGGAGCCAAACTAGACATTGTCAGCAGGTTCCCTCTGGGCTGAAGGGTCTTATACTTCTTTTTTTTTTTTATTTTTTTTTTTATTTAATAGCCTTTTATTTACATGATATATACATGGGTAATTTTACAGCATTAACAATTGCCAAACCTCTTGTTCCAATTTTTCACCTCTTACCCCCCACCCCCTCCCCTAGATGGCAGGATGACCAGTAGATGTTAAATATATTAAAATATAAATTAGATACACAATAAGTATACCCGACCAAAACGTTATTTTGCTGTAGAAAAAGAATCAGACTCTGAAATATTGTACAATTAGCTTGTGAAGGAAATAAAAAATGCAGGTGTGCATAAATATAGGGATTGGGAATTCAATGTAATGGTTTTTAGTCATCTCCCAGAGTTATTTTTCTGGGCATAGCTAGTTCAGTTCATTACTGCTCCATTAGAAATGATTTGGTTGATCTCGTTGCTGAGGATGGCCTGATCCATCAGAACTGGTCATCATCTAGTATTGTTGTTGAAGTATATAATGATCTCCTGGTCCTGCTCATTTCACTCAGCATCAGTTCATGTAAGTCTCTCCAGGCCTTTCTGAAATTATCCTGTTGGTCATTTCTTACAGAACAGTAATATTCCATAATTTTCATATACCACAATTTATTCAACCATTCTCCAACTGATGGACATCCATTCAGTTTCCAGTTTTAGCCACTACAAAAAGGGCTGCCACAAACATTCTTGCACATACGGGTCCCTTTCCCTTCTTTATAATCTCTTTGGGATATAATCCCAGTAGTAACACTGCTGGATCAAAGGGTATGCACAGTTTGATAACTTTTTGAGCATAGTTCCAAACTACTCTCCAGAATGGTTGGATTCGTTCACAACTCCACCAACAATGCATCAATGTCCCAGTTTTCCCGCATCCCCTCCAACAATCATCATTATTTTTTCCTGTCATCTTAGCCAATCTGACAGGTGTGTAGTGTAATTAGAGTTGTCTTAATTTGCATTTCTCTGATTAATAATGACTTGGAGCATCTTTTCATATGACTAGAAATAGTTTCAATTTCTTCATCTGAGAATTGTCTGTTCATATCCTTTGACCATTTTCAACTGGAGAATGGCTTGATTTTTTTATAAATTAGAGTTAATTCTCTATATATTTTGGAAATGAGGCCTTTATCAGAACCTTTGACTGTAAAAATATTTTCCCACTTTATTGCTTCCCTTCTAATCTTGTCTGCATTAGTTTTGTTTGTACAAAAACTTTTCAGTTTGGTATAATCGAAATTTTCTATTTTGTGATCAGTAATGATCTCTAGTTCTGCTTTGGTCATAAAGACCTTCCCCTTCCACAGGTCTGAGAGGTAAACTATCCTATGTTCCTCTAATTTATTAATAATTTCATTCTTTATGCCTAGGTCATGAACCCATTTTGACCTTATCTTGGTGTACGGCGTTAAGTATGGATTAATGCCTAGTTTCTGCCATATTAGTTTCCAATTTTCCCAACAATTTTTATCAAACAGTAAGTTCTTATCCCAAAAGCTGGGATCTTTGGGTTTGTCAAAGACTAGGTTGCTATATTTGTTGACTGTTTTATCCCTTGAACCTAATCTATTCCACTGATCAACTAATCTATTCCTTAGCCAATACCAAATAGTTTTGGTAACTGCTGCTCTATAATATAATTTTAGATCTGGTACAGCTAAGCCACCATCATTTGATTTTTTTTCATTAATTCCTTGAAATTCTTGACCTTTTGTTTTTCCATATGAACTTTGTTGTTATTTTTTCTAGGTCATTAAAATAGTTTTTTGGGAGTCTGATTGGTATAGCGCTAAATAAATAGATTAGTTTAGGTAAATTGTCATCTTTATAATATTTGCTTGCCCTATCCAAGAGCATTTAATATTTTTCCAATTGGTTAGATCAGACTTAATCTGTGTAAAAAGTGGTCTGTAATTTTGCTCATAAAGTTTCTGATTTTCCCTTGGCAGATAGATTCCTAAATATTTTATATTATCAGTAGTTACTTTAAATGGAATTTCTCTTTGTAACTCTGACTGTTGGATTTTGTTAGTGATATATAAGAATGCTGATGACTTATGTGGGTTTATTTTATAACCAGCAACTTTGCTAAAGTTGTGGATTATTTCTAATAACTTTTTAGCAGAATCTCTGGGGTTCTCTAAGTATACCATCATGTCATCGGCAAAGAGTGATAATTTGGTTTCCTCATTGCCTATTCTTATTCCTTTAATCTCTTTCTCAGCTCTTATTGCCAAAGCTAGCGTTTCTAATACAATATTAAATAGTAACGGTGATAGTGGGCAACCTTGTTTCACTCCAGATCTTATTGGGAATGGTTGCAGTTTGTCTCCATTACATATGATGCTTACTGATGGTTTTAAATAGATGCTGCTGATTATTTTAAGGAAAAGTCCATTTATTCCTATACTCTCAAGTGTTTTTAATAGGAATGGATGTTGGATTTTATCAAATGCTTTTTCTGCATCTATTGAGATGATCATATGGTTTTTGTTAATTTGGTTATTAACATGGCCAATTATATTGATAGTTTTCCTAATATTGAACCAGCCCTGCATTCCTGGTATAAATCCTACTTGATCATAGTGTATTATCTTGGAGATGATTTTCTGTAGTCTTTTTGCTAATATCTTATTTAAGATTTTAGCATCAATATTCATTAGGGAGATTGGTCTATAATTTTCTTTCTCTGTTTTCAGCCTACCTGGTTTAGGTATCAGTACCATGTCTGTGTCATAGAAGGAATTTGGTAGGACTCCTTCATTCCCTATTTTATCAAATAATTTATATAGCATTGGGGCCAATTGTTCTTTAAATGTTTGGTAAAATTCACATGTAAATCCATCTGGTCCTGGGGATTTTTTCTTAGGGAGTTGTTTAATTGCCTGTTCTATTTCTTTTTCTGAAATGGGACTATTCAAGCAATTTACTTCTTCCTCTGTTAGTCTGGGAAGTCTGTATTTTTGGAGGTAGTCATCCATTTCACTTAGGTTATCAAATTTATTGGCATAAAGTTGAGCAAAATAACTCCTTATTATTTCTCTAATTTCCTCTTCATTGGTGGAAAGTTCTCAAGGGGTCTTATACTTCACCCAGAGTTCCCCCCACTATCTATGGTCCTCTACAAGAGGCCTTGTAAATATTTTTAGTTATGTTACCAACCTGTTTTTGCTAATGTTAATTTACTATTTGTGGATCTGCAGCAAATAAGTTTGCCCAAAAAAAGTGAAAAGTCTAAAAGAAAAAATTAGGAGTCAATTGGCAATGAGCCTGAGCACCAAAAAAAAAAAAAAAAAAAAAAAAATTCAAAAAAGGAAAAGAATTTTTTAAAAAGGGAAAAAGTAAAAGGTATTCCTTTACCTTCTCAATATGTTTCATTCTCCTCTTTCTCCAAAAAATTGAGGGCCCTAGTGTTACCCTTTAATGGGTCAAATTTCCTCTCTACAGCTTTGGAGACAAGCCTGTACTCTTAGGAAGCTCTCAGTATTTCCAAAGTATCCATATACTCCACACATCAATACTTCCAACCCTTCAGTGAAAGATGAGGGCAGTACATCTAGGTATTAGGAAGAAAGTAAATTGATTATGTGAATTGCATTATTTATACTAAGGTGTAAATTATTGTTAAATTTAACTCTAAGAAGGACTGTTTATATTTTAAAGAGCTTTTTAGCTCAAATAAAACCCTAATTAATGAAATAAATTCCATTGAAGTTGTTCACTGTGATTGGTAATTTTTTTCTTTTTTCTTTCTTTTTAAAGTTTTTTATTTTCAAAACATATGCATAATTAGTTCTCAACTTTCAACCTTGTGAAACCTCCATACAAAGTTTTTTTCCTCTCTCCCTTCCCTCCACTCCCTCCCCTAGATGGCAAGTAGATTGATCAATTTGTAACAGTAATCCCCAAAACAACCACAGACACAGAAAACTGATATAGGAGATTATGCATGTACTGACAATGGGAAGAAGGAAACAGTAACAACAACTAAGATTCAGAGAACAAGGTAAAATAACTGTCCTGAATAGAACACATGGTCAAATGAAAGTTCTGTCTAACAAAGAAAATACCTAGCAAAGCATCTCATGTAGTTCTTGTAGGAAAAAAAGTGGAAAAATAATAAGCTATATGATAGAATAATTAAATGGATGTAAAACCAATTAAAGGGCTAGGTGCCCAAAAATAGTCATCAGTGATTTGATGTAAAATTAGCAAGAGATATCTGGTGGAATGGCCCAGAGATTTGTGCTTGGTCCTTTGTTCTTTTACATGTTTGAAAGTGATTTGGATAAAGGAATCTGCAAATGATGTAAGACTAAGAGGAATAGTACTGCATCACCACCTGCTTATTGAATATTTTCAACTAGATGTCCCATGGTATCTCAAACTCAACATAGCCAAAGTGGAACTCAATATCTCTTTCCCAAAAATCCCCTTCTCTTCCAAACATTCCTACTATCCAAGGTACCATCATTCTTCCATTTACTCTGATTCTCAACTTTGGGATTCAAATATTCATTCTCATTCACCAGTCAGTTGCCAACATCTCATCAGATGCTACAGCATCCCTCACAAATGTCTTCCCTACCACACCATCATCCTAATTCAGACCCTCATCATCACCCAGCTGTAATATTGTTAATGTTTCCTAGTTGGTCTACCTGCCTCAAGTCTTTCACCATAGTCTAAACCATTCTCTACACAATTGGCAAACTGATTTTCCCAAAGTACAGACCTAGAAACACTATTTCTGATTCAATAAACTCTAATGACTTCCAATGATTTTTACTCTTCTGTTTAGCATTTAAAGTTCTTCAGAACCATACCATTTCTTTCCAGTCTTTGTACGTATTATTCCCCTCCATGAACTCTAACTTCTAGTCATACTTATTTTTTCTTGCACACGATATTCCAGCTACCGTCTCCATGCTCTCTTCTAGTTATCTGTCCTTTATGTTTGGTTATAATCTCCCTTCTCATTTTCACTTCTTGGAATCCCTGATTTCTTTTGAGATTCAAGTACCACCTTCTGTAGGTCTTTCTTGGCCCTCCCAGTTTTTAGTTTCTTCCTCTAAGTTGACTTTATATATACTTTATATGCATTTTGCATTTTCATGTATTATCTCCCTTATTTGCATATTCATTTCTTGAGAACAGGGACTATTTTGCTTTCTTGTTTGTAGGCTCAGTATTTAGCACATTGCATATTAAATATGCAGTAGATAATAAATGCTTGTTGATTTAGTTCTGCTTGTTTATTTAGAAATTCACTAACTATTCCTTTCATAATAGTCTATAATTTTGCTAGAACTGAAAGTAAGTTTGTTTATCTATACTTTGCAGTTTTTACTTCCTGCCATTTTTGAAAATCAGAATATTTGCCTTGTAATCCTTCTTTACCTTTCCCATTCTTCAAAATCTATTAAGATCACTCACAATAGTTCAACAGTAATATCTGACTAGATCTTCCAGTGTCTGAAGATGTATTTCATTTGGGATGGTGACTTAATTGCATCAATTAAGTGATCTCTCTTACATATTTCTATGAGCCTTTTTTTTTTTTTACCTTTCCACTCCATGCAGAGAAACAAAAACATCATTAAGAATTGAGAAGTAATATTTTCTCTCTGTCCTCCATTATTAATGATCCCATCTGTGCCAAGCATTGATCTTACCTCCTCCTTTGATCTTTCTCTTTTTTCTCAATATAACTTCATAAGTTTTCTTGTTGTTGTCCTTTGCTTTCCTCAACCATCTCAACTCATTCTGAATTTTAGCACTCCTGCACTATCTTATCATTCTAGGATTTTATTCATTCTGTGTTAAGTGTAAAGTTCTTTTCATAATTTAAGCTGACTAATTCGGTCCCTGTGGCTCCAAGAAGATGAAGCTTGCAGGGCAGCCACACTCCTATAAAACAAAGAACAAACAGCATTTCCTATGCATCCATATTATTCTCTTCAGTCTTCCTCATCTGAATCATAGGGTACATGAGAGGTGTAAGTGATTTGCTAGGTTTTCAAGACTAGAATATGTTAGAGGTGGTACTTGAAGCTTAGGTCATCTTGATTCCACATTCACTAGGCCATGTCATCGCTGGATTCAAAATAAATAACGTGATATGTGTTTCAAGAGACCTACAGTATACTGGACAATCACAGTTATAAATGCTATTTCCCAACACATCTTCCTAACATTTGAAAAGATCACCAGGTAATTCCATCAGGCTTTTTGTTTGTAAGGGCTCTGAGAACTGTGTATCTTTATATATTCTGTTACCAAAGCAGACCTCCTGATTCTTTGACTGGCTTTATTCATTTTTAATAACCTACTTAGCACTTCCCACTTCAAGAGATACATTTCCTTTCCTGCTCATTTACCACCTTCTCACAGTTACAGGGGTAGAAGGGAAGAAATATCCAGGTGGATGGTGAGTTGTTTTTTTGTAATCAATAACCAGTTTATCACCTTCAAGCAGATAACCAAACGGCTGCACACCTGCTTCCCCTTCTTTCTCATGTATCAGGGTTGGCTTGGTGCCAAGGAGATCCTTTATCTGCCAACAATAGTCTTTGACACCTCTCCAGAGACCAGGGTAAAGGTGCAGTCCATCTTCCTTCATCCTGAATAATCCATTTTCTTAAATCCACTTTTTTTCTGCCTGTCAGCTTCTGCAAAGGTGGAGGTGCCTCCTTCTGACCTGGCTGATAGAAACTTGCCACAAGAAATCTTTGATGAGCTGGTTCTCACCTGAAGCTTGTGGTCAGATGCTTTAGTAACTAACCCAGGATAAATAGACCTTTACTGAGAAACATCCAGCAGGGGGCACTGGGGGGAAAAAAGCTCTATGACATTTGGTTCAGTGACAGAAACAGTGTATTAGAAAATGATTAACTCATCCTCCTATGAGATCAAAGGATATAGAACTGATGGCGATCTAAGAGATCATTTAATCTAAGGACTCAACTTTTTTTTAACATCATGGTCCCCATACATGAGTCCCCTTCTTAGAATAATATTTTTAACTAACTGAAGAATATACTTTCAGTTAGAGGTTAGTAAAAATAAAAATGTAATTTTTTCCCATTACTGAAAGCCCCTGAAATTTATCACATGGATCTTAGATCAAAAACTATTGATCTTGAAATTCAAATCCCTTAATTTTAAGATATTAAAACCCCACAAAAAGCAATACATCTAAGTCTTTACTAATGCAAATAATGAGTCTCTCAAAGTGGTCATATGTATTCAAATTTTCACTATTCAAAGTTTTAATGTTGTAAAATAGAATCATTGATTCCAGCCCACTGGAAATATGCGGTAAGAATTCAAATGTGGCCTGTTAGGGGGATTCATTATTTGGGCTAATCAGGACCCAACTATACAGTAGAAAACAGGTTTTTCTTAAAGACCTCTGGAGAGAACAAACTCATTATATTCTGGAACAGCTTATTCTATTTTTAGGGCAGCTAGGTAGTATACCAGATAGAGTTCCAGGCCTGAACTCAGGAAGACTCATCTTCCTAAATTAAAATCTGGCCGCAGACACTTACTAGCTGTGTGATCTTAGATATGTCACTTTATATTATTTGCCTCAGTTCCTCATCTCTACATGAGAAGACAATGGCTCTGATTCATCTTTGCCAAGAAAATCCCAAATAGGAATCATGAAGAGTCAGACATTACTGAAAGGAATAAATGGCAAATTTTACTTTTGTATGGTTCCAGCTGTTAAGTTTTTCCTTATGTCAATCTGCATCTTTTAAACTTTTAAAGTTGCAACTAGTTGTGCCCTCTAGGACCAAACAAAACAAATCTAATCTCTCTTCCATAGCCTTTTAAATACTAAAAGATATCCATTATCATCCTACTATCCCCCTAATTAAATTTTCTTCCTTCTAGTATAAAATCCCCAAATCTAATAGTTCTCCCCTGGCATAATCTGGAAGCCCTTAATCATTCTAGTCTCAATGTTCTGAAGCTCCTCAGTTTTTCCATATACTTTACATACTTTTTTCAGGGCTGCTCATCCATTTTTGGTATCTACCTGGCATTCCATTCTCATCTGTAGCTCCAGGAATCTATAGCATGCACAATGGCCACATCCCAGTAAACCATCTTGGCACAGTGACTAAACTAAGTTGAGGGTAACCAACAAGCCTCAAACTGTCAATAAATCAGTGAGTTGTCTACAACAAGCATATTATGGTTTCCCCTGCAAAATAGGTAGATGAGTACAATTTGTTTCAAAGGCTATGAAGGTGATTGGAGCAGACACTATGGAGAGCTTAGAACTTGGTCAGAAATCAAAGATCATCAGCAGCTATCTTAAATTTTGTCCTGCCACTGGACTTCAATGAATTTGGAAGAGAGAATAAGCCTGATGACTTTTTGCAATACTACCCCACTTAAACCCAATTCACTGCAAGTTGAGACATCACCCCATGATATCATTGGTCCTCTTCCAAACAAAGGACAAAAAAAGGACAAACCTTGCATGGTGTCCTATGTGAGGGAGGTGATAGTCCTTTTATACTCTACCCTATATACCATATCTATAAGAGGGATTCAATTTTTGTTACATTTTAGATCTGGTGTATATAGTTTATGTTTGTAATTCTTTAATTTGAAGTTTATTTTAATAGTTTTAATAAAAACTAAAATTGAGTTATTTTTCATTGTGAGGTAACACTTTATTCCTCTTGTGGAATGGAAACATTCTTTCTAGCAACTTGGTTCAGTGTGGAATTATTATATAATAGTTAAATTTCTTAGAGTATTTTTATTTTTTATTAAAAAAAATTAAGGATCAATTTCCCTCACATGTACTCCTTAGTTTAATTTTAATCCACACAGATTCACCATTATTTATGAAGAAGGAGAAATTAAGCTGATAAACCATTAACAGCTTTTAAAATCATAAACAAGTAACCACTTGAAGGGAGTTAACGTTATAAAAAGTAAGGTATATTTTAAAGGGAAAATCATAGGCCTAAGTATCATAGGCCTAATATTTAATACAATTTAAATAACAATCTATTAAATTAATTTATGACCTGGGGCTAGTCAATTAGTTTCTCTGACTTTTAAATTCCTCACCTGTAAAATGGGAATAATGATACTTTTTTATGAGAGTGTGATGAGATATAATTAAAGCTTTCAGTGCTTTTAAAATTCTTGAAAGGAAGTTACCGTATCAACATAGATAATTAATCATAGTCAAATATTCACTGAATATCTACCATGCACAAGTCACATAAAACTCTGAAAATCTTAACATACTACACAAATATAAGATATTGTGGTGGTGATGATTGTTACATACTGTGAACTTTGAAAGATATAAAGGGGTAGACGTCACTGTGCTTGTTTCTAACTGAAGATAATAAGCAGTGTGGCACAGTGGAAAGGGCATGGGATTCAAAGTTAAAAGACCTGGGTCTGATCATAAAAGAGGGAAGAGGATCTATATGTGCAAAAATGTTTGTAGCAGCCCTTTTTAATAGTGGAAAGGAACTGGAAATTGAGTGGATGCCCATCGATTGGGAAATAGCTGAATAAATTATAGTATATGAAAGAAATGGAATGTTATTGCTCTATAAGAAATGATGAGCAGGCTGATTTCAGAAAGTCTGGAAAGACTTACATGAATGGATACTGGGTAAAGCAAGCAAAACCAGGAGAAGACTGTACACAGTAACAGCAAGATTACATAATCAACTGTGATGGATTTTGCTCTTCTCAACAACATACTGATTCAAAGCAATTTCACTAGATTTGTCATTGAAAATGTCATCCATATCCAGAGAAAGAACTATGGACAGTTCTTTGTGGATTGAAGTATACTTTTTTCATCTTTTTTGTTTTGTTTTGTTTTGTTTCTCATGTTATTTTTTTCCTTTTTGGTTTGATTTTTCTTGCACAACATGACAAATTTGGAAATATGTTTAAAAGAACTGTACATATTTAACAAAAAAAAAAGAAAAGAAAAGAAAGAAAGACCTGAGTCTGAATCCCAGACCTTCTGCTTTAAATGCCTGTGAAACTTTAGACAAGACACTTTCCCTGTATATTTTACAAGTAAGGATCAGGCTGAGAGTGAGATTAAGTGACTTGAACTAGGTTATATAGCTGAGATAGGACTGGGACCCAGATCTCCTGGCTTCTGGTCTAATGCTCTTATACTATATTACACTCTCTTTTGACTCCTTGTATATCCTTGGAAATTTTAAAGAATTTTCCTTTTTAAACTATGTGATTAAAACTTATTTGAACATTCTTGTTTCCATGCTCTTTTGTGAGAACAAATGAAGAAAATTCCTCTTCTCATGAAAAATGCAATAAATAAGTTGGCAGCTGCCAAAGTACACAAAGGTAGGAGTTGTCTAAGCCTCTGTACACCATTGTAAATGAGCAGCACATTTTAAGAGGAAAATTATAGGCTTGAATATACAAAAGCAAGTGTGATCAGCCTTTCCTGTAACTCCCTGGCTAGTTTTCAACACCACTAGATTTAACTAGGCAATCTGTTACCACCTAAGTTCTTCATACAATTTCATACTCTACTCCCATGAGTCCCAAATCATGAAAGCATTAATCATTATTTTGATGAAGGGAAACATGATGCTGAGAAACAAGATGTGGTGTTTTTTTTTCCAAGTGTCATAAAAAGAAATCCACATCATTATCTAGGAATAGAATGCAGAAGTACCTTAAATTTAGACCATCACCTACTCTCAAGTTTGGGGTGATTAAATTTCTCTTGAAAACAAAATTGATTTACAGATTAGAATGAGGTAAACCAGTTTGTCATTCTCTTTTTTTAATTTTCCAGAAGAGATTCATCAATAATTTCCACTTCCATTTTTAAAATGAAAACTTCACTTACTGAAAAAATTAAAATGTGACATTATTTTAGTTGCTCTAAATAGCATGCTTAACACGGTTTGTATTCAGTTTTTACTATGCAAAGGATCTGTGATTTTTTCAAGATGAAAAACTTCTAGTGAGGAAACTCATCTCAACACTGAGAATGTAGAAGATCAATTGTTCATAAATTAGTTCATAAATCCTAGAGAGTTGCTTGAGGCACCAGAAGTTAAGTAATTTGATTGAGGTCATTACCTAATAGGTATCAGAGGCAGGATTTGAATCCTTCCCCCTCAAAACCTAGCACTCCAATAATAATAATAATAATAATAATAAGTAGTGCTTTAAAGTTCGTAAAGCATTTTCTATATGTTACCTCATTTGATGCTCACAACATCGTGTAATGTAGGTATTATTACTATTCCCCACTTTACAGTATCTAGAGGAGAATTTAAACCTCAGGCTTTCCTGACTTCAATTCTACATTGTATCTACTGTGCCACCTAACTCCCTGCTACACCATCTAGCTGAGTCTATCCACTTTATCAAATGTTTATTATTTATTATTTGTCTCATTCTTTGCATCTTTTTTGATGAAATTCAGATAAAAATAATACTAAGACAAATCATTCACCTACTATTATTCCTTAATATTTCATATTCCATGGACTATTACACATGTGTATGAAGTAACTGCTTTTTGTAATAATAAGTATTAGAATAGTATATAAATAAATAGCATAATAAAAATATTGGAAAATAAGCTTATCTTTTGCAGACTCACCAAAAGTACCTTAAGGACAATTATAGTAGCAGACAAGATGATAAAGCTAACATCTACTTCTTCTTATTCCCATATCTTCTGATTTATTCTGCTATTCCTTTGTAATTTTTAATCTTTTTTCCCTTGAACCTTGGAGATTATGAACATATAGTGGACTACCATCTATGAAAATATTGTTCTTGAATTTTAATGCATCAATGTCATACCAAGGAGAATATGAGCAATAGTTCTATTTGTGATGATGATCCAGTTCCATTTCAGTTTACTTGTTGAATTTTCAAGAATATATTGCTGTCTATGTTATAGAGATTTGTTGTCTGTTAATTCATCAAAGATAACAAGCTTCTGATGTATCATTCTAGTCACTAGGTTGCATTTTTCTCAGTGTTTGGTAGGTGCTTCCAGTGTGTATTACACAATTTGTACTGTTTCCTTACATAATGTGCACTCCTTAAAATCTATTCTCCTTAAGAATAATCTTTCTAAGGCCTGGAGAGACTTACATGAACTGATTCTGAGTGAAATAAGCAGGACCAGGAGATTATACACTTCAACAAAATACTATATGATGATCAATTCTCATGGACGTGGCCCTCTTCAATAATGAGATGAACCAAATCAGTTCCAATAGAGCAGTAATGAATTGAACCAGCTACACCCAGCGAAAGAACTCTGGGAAATGAGTATGAACCACTATATAGAATTCCCAATCCCTCTATTTTTGATTTCCTTCACACGCTAATTGTACATTATTTCAAAGTCCGATTCTATTTGTACAGCAAAATAATTGTATGGACATGTATATTTATGTTGTATTTAACATATATTTTAACATATTTAACATATATTGGTCAACCTGCCATCTGGGGGAAGGGGTGGGGGAAGGAGGGGAAAAATTGGAACAAAAAGTTTTGCAATTGTCAATGCTGAAAAATTACCCATGCATATAACTTGTAAATAAAAAGCTATAATAACAATAAAAAAAATTTTAAAAAGAATAATCTTTCTAGGTGTTCTAAATCACTACTGATTAGAGAAGTGCAAGTTAAGACAACTTTGAGATACCACTACACACCTCTCAGATTGGCTAAGATGACAGGAAAAAACAAGAATGAACGTTGGAGGGGAAGTGGGAAAACTGGGGCACTGATATATTGTTGATAGAATTGTGAACAGATCCAACAATTCTGAAGAGCAATTTGGAATATGCTCAAAAAGTTATCACACTGTGCATACCCTTTGATCCAGCAGTGGTTGTTATTGGGCTTATTTCCCAAAGAGATCTTAAAGGAGGGAAAGGGGCCCACATGTGCACGAATGTTTGTGGCAGCCCTCTTTGTAGTAGCCAGAAACTGGAAACTTATTGGATGCCCATCAATTGGAGAATGGCTGAATAAATTGTGGTATATGAATCTTATAGAATATTATTATTCTATAAGAAATTATCAGGAAGATGATTTTAGAGAGGCCCAGAGAGACTTACATGAATTGATGCTAAGTGAACTGAGCAGAACCAGGAGATCATTATACACAACAATAAGATTATACAATGATCAATTCTGATGGATGTGGCTCTTTCCAATAATGAGATGATTCAGGCCAGTTCCAATGATCTTGTGATGAAGACAGCCATCTACACCCAGAGAGAGGACTGTGGGAACTAAATGTGGATCACAACATAGCATTCTTACTCTTTTTATTGTTGTTCACTTGCATTTTGTTTTCTTATTCATTTACTTTATTTTTTGATCTGATTTTTCTTGTGCAGCAAGAGAATTGTGCAAATATGCTTAGACATATTGGATTTAACATATTTTAACATGTTTAACACATACTGAATTGCCTGCTATCTAGGGGAGGGGATGGGGGGAAAGAGGAGAAAAATCTGAAACACAAGGTTATGCAAGGGTCGATGTTGTCAAATTATCCATGTATGTGTTTTGAAAATAAAAAGCTTTATTAAAAATAAAATGAAATAATAAAAATAATCTTTCTAGGGACAGCTAGGTGGCACAGTAGATAGTGCACCAACCCTGAAGTCAAGAGAACCTGAGTTTAAATTTGACCTCAGACACTTAACCCTTCCTAGCTGTATAACCCTGGGCAAGTCACTTAACTCCAATTGCCTCAGCAAAAAAAAAAAAAAAAAAAAAAAAAAATTAATAATAATAATCTTTCTATAATTTCTTGTGTAGATGAGGTAATCCTGAATTCCCATCAAAAATCCCTTTGTTTCTATAAATAAAACCATGACTCAATCATTTGCTCAGTGTTTCTTTGTTGATTTATTATTGTGTGGAAGTTTACCACTGAGCCCTTTTGATTACACTCGTATCTTAGTGATTTTCATAAGATTTTATCCAAAAGTAAAAATTTCTCTGTTGTATTCAACAAATCCAATAACATGTACCTATTGTCAGCTTTTATTTTATTGCTTGTCGATGTAATATCTTCTGGTTACAATAGCGTTTGTGCTTTGAGAACATCTGTCAAATCTCTTTCTAATTTTAGATAAGAAAGTGTTAAGCCTTCTATTTGTGCCTTAAGGTGATGAGACCTGGGTTTGGTTTTTTTTTAATTGTTATTAATGTTTTATTTTGTTTTTTAATTTTTATTTTTTTATTAATGTTGAATGGATTTTCTTTGCATATTTTCCATCTGTTCACAGTTCATAAAGTATTTGTTGAAACAGGTATTATATAAATGTTCATTATTTTTAATATGTTCTTCCCCTGGGCTTTGATTTCAGGCTGCCATTGTTGTCTTAATATCATATGCCTTGACATACACAGCCACAGTTTTATAATTGACAATATTTTATTGATATGCAATGTGTTGTGCCTAGAGGAGATCAGGGCATTTTAAGAAATTATCTTCTTCCATTATAAAAATTTATCCTTCAGATCCAAGCTTAAAGCCTGAATCCTCCACCTTTTCTTAGTGAAATAGCTAGCTAATAGTAAGCTAATATTTATATAGTGCTTACTATGTGTCAGCCAGTGTGCTAAACAATTTACATATATTATCTCATTTGATTCTCATAATAACTTTGGTGAGTAAATAGTATTATTATCCTCATTTTTCAGTTGAAGAAACCAAAGTTGCCACGAGAGTGTTTGATACCTATCTCAAGGAACAGTCCTTGACAGCTCTCCCATTTTTCTAGTTTTTTGGGTTTTGTTTTGTTTTGTTTTGTTTTACCATGGCTACAGTTGTAGGAAGGTCTTACAGTGTTTTATGTTGAGAGGGTTTTGATAAAATATGGGAAAATGAATTCCTTCCTGATGGTTCCAACAAAATTTATTTCTTTTGGTATAGTTGATCTGTTAGTCAAATCAACAAGTCAATAAACTTTTATTCAGTTTATGCTATGCACCAAGTATAATGCTAAGTGCTGGGGATACAAAGAGAGGAAAAAAAAAACCTAAGGATTTAAAAACCTTAGAAAAAATAGGGTTTTTTTCCCTATCATTCCTATCAAGAAACCCCCAGTCTAAATTTGGGAGACATCATGAAAATATGATATGTACAAATAAGCTCTATAAAAGGAAAATCAGGGGGCAGCTAAGTGGCAGCTACGTGGTGCAGTGGATAGAGCACCAGTCCTCAAGTCAGAAGGAGCTGAGTTCAAATTTGGCCTCAGACACTTAACACGTCCTGACTGTGTGACCCTGGGCAAGTAACTTAACCCCAATTACTTCAGCCAAAAAAAAAAAAAAAATCAAAAACAATCTCAAGAAGGAAAAGCCCTAACACTGCAGAGAGCCAGAAGAGTTTGTTTCTTTGTTTTTTTCGGTAACGGTATACATTAAACTCAAAAGGGGATTTTGAAATGTCTAAGCAAGCCTATCTTCAAATATCATTGCAAACACTGGTGAACATTGTAAACACTCATTATTATGTGTAATTTCTGGAGTTTGCTCTAAGGGAAGATTTTTAATATCAGGTCATGTAGCTTTGGCCTTCTTCATATTTTAGTAGCTCTTTGATTTCAGCATTTATTTTTTTTACTCTGGATTTGAGTTGAAGTTATTTTGGGGGACTATACGAAACTAGTCTACTATACATAGTTGGGTGAATTGGAATTTTGATTATCAATAGCCATGCCTATAATTGGTGGAATCTATTTCCAGTTTTGTTATGGTGTTGTGCTGGTACATAATGAAAATATTCATAATTTCCATCCATTTCATGAGCATGCAATGTTGGCTTACTTTAGTATATTGAAGCATTTCTTACAGTGGGGGCAGGATGAAGGGGAGTGCATCTCTCTTTAAATGTGTGTTGCCTTCTTGTAGCATCAGAGCATGAAAGTATACCACTTAGTCTGCTATTTTCCATGACAAGCTACTCCTCACAACAGCATGGAACATCTATTCATTGACTTTTAGGAATAACTGCTTCACAATGACAGGGTGGGAGTGGGAGGGTCAAATAAATCATGGTACTACCAGAGCCTAATTCCTCAGGCTTCATAGCTACTATTAAGTTCTTGGGATATATAAAGTCCCCAATCTGCAAAATCCCAAATGGCAATGCCCCTTCTTTACTACTGATATCCTTCCTTGGGGCTGAACAATGGGTTGGGTTTGGAGATATTAGTAGCAACAGTAATTTAATATTCACTATTGCTCATTTTACTAGCTAATTTTCATAAATTGATTATCTCAACTGATTTTTTACAATAGCCCCGTGCAATATGTACTAATGGTATCATTATTATCACCATTTTATAGAAAGGATGCATTCATACAATGCCTACCATATGTTAGGCTAAATGCTTTTTACAAATAGTATTGCATTTGATCTTCATGACAATCATATGTATTGTGACATATATACTATTAATATTCATCATTTTATAGTGGAGGAAACTGAGGCAAGCAGAAGCTAAGTGATTTGCCGAGAGTCATGCAGCTAATGTGTTAGGCCATATTTAGACTTATATATCCCTGATTCCAAGCCCAGTGCTCCACTGTGCCACCAGCTTCCTCAGAAGCAAGAATATAGTGAGGACTCAGAAATATTCTGTGATTAACTCATTGGCAAGTGACAAAGGTAGGATTTAAACCCAGGTCATCCTGATCTCTAGATAAGTGCTTTCTCCATTACTTTATCATGCTTCTTTATCATATAAGGAAAATTAATTTAAAATACTAAGGAAGTGCAATAAATCAGTGAATATAGGGGAGAAGCACTAGGTGATAATAGCTACATAGAGACTCATGTTTCAAGGAAACTAACAAGAACATTTCTTTTTTTTTTAAGATTTTTATTTTCAAAACACATGCATAAATAGTTTTCAATATTTACCGTTGCAAAACCCTGTGTTTCAAATTTTCCCTCCCTTCCCCCAACCCTCTCCCCTAGACAGCAAGCAAGCCAATAAATGTTAAACATATGTAGTTCTTTTATACATTTTTCCACAATTATCATGTTGTACAAGAAAAATCAGATCAAAAAGGGAAAAAATGAGAAAGAAAATGAAAAGCAAGAAAGCAATTCAAAAAAGTGAAAATACTATGTTGTGATCTACACTCAATCCCCACAGTTCTCTCTCTACAGATGGCTCATTCCATCGCAAGACCATTCATTGGAATTGGTCTGAATCATCTCATTGTTGAAAAGAGCTATGTCCATCAGAATTGATCTTCCTTTAATCTTGTTGTTTAATCTTGTTGTTGCCGTGTACAATGATCTCTTGGTTCTGCTCATTTCACTTAGCATCAGTTCATGTCAGCCTCTCCAAGCCTTTCTGAAAACATCCTGCTAATTGTTTCTTATAGAAAAATATTCCTAAACATTCATTTACCATAACTTATTCAGACATTCTCCAACCGATGGGCATCCACTCAGTTTCCAGTTTCTAGCCACTACAAAGAGGGCTGCCACAAGCATTTTTGCACATGTGGGTCCCTTTCCCTCTTTTATGATTTCTTTGAGATGTAAGCCCAGCAGAAACATTGCTGGATCAAAGGGTATGCACAGTTTTGATAGCTCCAAATTGTTCTTCAAATTGGTTGGATCCATTCACAGCTCCACCAACAATGTATTAGTGTCCCAGTTTTCCCACATCCCCTCCAACATTATTATTAAATTTTCCTGTCATCTTATCCAATCTGAGAGGTGTGTAGTGATACCTCAATTGTCTTAATTTGAATTTCTCTGATCAATAGTGATTTAGAGCACTTTTTTCATTTGACTAGAAATGGTTTTAATTTCATCTGAAAATTATCTGTTCATATTCTTTGGTCGCTTATCATTTGGAGAATACCTTATATTATTATAAATTTGAGTCAAAGGAATACAGCATTGCTGAAAGTTCAAATTAAACTTCTTTTGAAGTCTAAATGAAGTAAAAAATTTCAATACTGCTTAAAATATCTAGATACTATGAAGCAAAAAATTTCAAATGCTATTTAAAATATTTTATTCAGAAATGAAGAAACTTTCCACACATCTCCTATATTAATAACTAAAAAGCTCCAATGGTGATAGCAAAAAAAAAAAAAACAAAAACAAAAAAACAGAAGTGAAATAAATTCCCATTAATTGGGAATAGCATAACAAAATGTATTATGAGAGCTTAGTGAAATAATTTTTGTGCTGGAAAAAATGATGAATAAGAGGCATCCAGAGAAACATGGAAAGAATTATATGAACTGAGGCAGATAAAAGAAAGTATAATTAAGACACAATGGCTACAATAATGTAAATGGAAATAACACAACACTTTAAAGATAGATTACATCTACAATCAGAATTAACCCAAAAGATAATAATAGCATCCATTTATATAGGGGTTTGAGGTTTACAAAATGCTTTACAAATATTATCTCATTTTATACTCAGCAACTCTTGGTGGTAAGCACTATTAATAATCTCATTTTATAAATGAGGAACCTGAAGTAGATAGCAAGCAAGTGACTTGCCCACAGTCACACAGGATTTGTGATCAGTCTAATGTTCTAGTCATTGTATTGCCTATTAAACCTACTATGCTACCTTGCTGCTAAATCATATCTCAGTAAAAAAAGATCTAATAAGTCAGTATGTATATAATTTGACACAATCTTATATATACTGATTTACAGGACTGCTGTGTTGGTTGGTTTTGCTTACATATTTTTTCTTTTGTGGCAAGGAAGAGTTTTACAGGGGCAGTGGCAAATAAAATAGTAGAAACCTGCTATAAAAAACAAAAGTCATCAGCAATATTTAAAAATAAGGAAAAAATCAAAGATAGAGAAGGCTCTCTATTTGTTAAGATAAATCCTCTAGATATCATATTACAGCTGGAATACCTAGAAAAAAGTCCCTTATTAATCAGGGATCATATTTTATCTTTATCTCTCCCCAGGACTTTGCATGATGGCTAGCACCTCTTAGTATCTGATTTTGAATGAACGATCCAAGTCAGCAACAAGAGAGAATGGGATTTACAGACTTGATGCCCTCTCACTGATTATTTATAGTCCTAAACTGATGTGAGATATTGCAAATATTTGAAACTATGTTTTAGACTAAGTTACAATTGAACATGTATGATCTTGTGAGGACTAAGGTCAAATAAAAGTCTAGAGACCAGCATCATTGCAGGGGATCAGAGAAATTGGCCAACTCCTCAGGCTTGGAAAAATTACTCAGGTACCACAACAGAAAGGATCCTAATAGCTCTCTGGCTCTTGCTAGTTGCAGTTCTGTGGGAGACCTCAGATTTGATACTAACCCATTTTATCACATTGGTCAAATTTATTTACTTTAAGCTCCATAAACAGAAATTTTTTTTAAATCCATCTCACTCAAGTAAGTGCATTATCTCCCCACCCCAGTCTGTAGCCAACAAACAGAAAACTAGAAATCAGTTCTAAATGTCTATTTGATCTCTTCTAAAATGAAAGTTTTGTGTATCATTCATTTCACATTCCAGAGTCTAGGTGACTTCTAGCTGAGAAAGAAAAAAAAAAATGCATCTCATAAGCCAAGCAATCCTGTGTGGCAGTGGGACATTAATTATTGCATGGAAACAAACCTTTCAGGAGTTGCTGGATATTTCTATCCCTCACTTGATGTGTTGGATAAAGCCAACCAGGTCCATGGAGATGGCCCTCATTTATTCCATTCCTCTGCCAAGAATTTACTCTCCAAAGGACAGTAAATTATCTTTCTGTTGTGGCAACCCTTCCTGGCATTAAAACCTTATCTAGGAAGGATGCATTAATGCATAGGTAAGATTCAGGGTTTAACTACTGCAGAATTTGCAAATGACTCTGAGCAGTCTCATCAATGGGCACCCTGTTTGCCTGACTGGTTCTGAGATGTGCTTTTTAAATCTTCATGTCTGGTCACGTCCCTTTGGTCTAGATTGTAAGCTACAAAGCTTCAGGTTCCATACATAAAAGTAGAAAGTTTCCTAACAGAGAAACTGAGATGGTTGACTAAAAACTTATGTCTACATTCAACCTAGGGTAAATCTTAGTCCAATGTGGAGTAGGGGAAGGGAAACACTGCTATTTTGTGGCATTTGTTATATATCAAAGGGCCAAGCTCATTAAATCCTCCCCACCACCGCGTTCTCTCTCTCTCTCTCTCTCTCTCTCTCTCTCTCTCTCTCTCTCTCTCTCTCTTTTGCATTCTTTCTCTATTTCTCTTCTTTCCTCCATTTCTTTCTCTCTCTCTATTTCTGTCTGTCTGTCTGACATATGATAGAAAGAGTGAGGAAGGGAGGGAGGAAGAGAGAGAGAGAGAGAGGGGGAGAGAGAGAGAGGGAGAGGGAGAGGGAGACAGAGAGAGAGAGAGAGAGAGAGAGAGAGAGAGAGAGAGAGAGAGAGAGAGAGAGAGGTTTTTCTAGAAAGCCAAAACAACAACTTTATAAATGAATACTAATGTAGTGTCCATGTTTTCCTTTCTAGGAAGAACAAACTCAAGAAAGTAACAGAAGTCATCTATGAGCCTCTAATGCAATTTTTTTTTGTCTGTCTATTGCATAAGAATCTCCTTTTTCAGGTTTCTTCTAACTGCCTTTTTTTTTTTTTCCCCAGAAAAGACCCTTCCCTATTTTGTGGATGAGTCCCTCCCTGGATTACCTTGTGTTCTGAAGAAGAGGGTCAAGGGGCAAATCCACAAAACTACAGCAATTATAAATGAACAGCCTGAGAACCAGTCCCTGGCTGCCCCCTCAGGAATTATCTGAGCTGAAGCAGAAAAGCCCCTTTCTGCTCTTTAAACTCCAAACTGTCATCCTCAAAATGGGCCCGCCGGCCTTCAAGAGTTTAACAATGGTAAGAGCTGAAGTCTGCCATGTGATTAAGTGGTAAATTTTTGAGCTTACAACCCTGCTCGTATTAGTCAAAGTGTCTGAAGTTGAAAAAAAAAAAAAAACCCAACTCTTTGACTACACAAAGGTATCCTCCTCTGTACGTGGCTGGCAGCCAGAGAACATTACTGATGCCAGCACTAGATTCAGTCCCATTTACCCCAGCTGCAGAAGTGGAGGAAGCCATCAACCTCCTTGTTCTAAGTGAGGAAGGAGGGTGGTCTGCCCAGCAGCAAACACAAGAGAAGCTAATGGAACTCCTTGCCAACTCTTCCCTGAATACTTGGCTTTGTGGGAAATGTTCTTTTCCCACCAGCTGTAAGATACCTGGATGCCAACTGATAATTCTAAGCAATTGGAACAAGATCTTAAGCCACTTGATCTTAAGCTTGACAACAGGGGCTCTGAGAGGTCCAGAGAAACCTGGGCCACTTCCAACTTTGGATTCTCCTAGCTCTGAAAATAACTATAAAGAAAATTCATACACAATATAAAGGACACTAAAACTCTGAGTTACAAGTTGGATTTTTTTAAATTATTTTTAATTTTTGGTTTTCTTTTCTTTCTCTATGTGTATGCACTAATAATCATGGAGAAAAATCTGACTTTCTTTGCAGTATCTCAATTACCATTAAGACTGTTAAGATCATTCAAATGCTCTCATCTCATAGTGGATTGATGATAGCCCTTTACCTTTCAATTGGGCCTGTGTCAAATAATCCTTCTGGATCTTGCCACTTCATACTTCTCCCAGCCATTGATCATGCCAGCTCAAGAAAGGTCTGAAATGAGAAACTCGTAAGAATATATGAAATAGAAAAAAAAAAAAAAAAAAAAGACTGAAGTTCCCCTAATAATTATTTTTTGAATTAAAAGATTCTTTTGAAACTTTTCTTGGGAGTTTAGGAAATGAAATGGGATAATTTTTTCTTTTGATTAATTTGTGTGTGTGGGGGGGGGGGGGGGGAAGTGTGTGTGTATATATATATTTTCCACCTACTCCCCAATTAATATAATTAATAAACTGTAATCTCATTGTGAATTGAGATTATTTCATATTTTTTGTATTTATAAAATATTTCTAGTGGTTAGCCTTATGCCTGACACATCTTAACTATTTGCTAAGAGGCTGATTCCATGAATATAATCAAAGAAGACCTAGGCAAATCAATTGAATCAATATATTCATCAAAAAAGCAAACTAGGTCTTATTCCATTTGAGAAGAATAAAATACTTTGATCATTAGATAGAGACATGATTACACAGAAAATATCTCATGATTGGTGGAAAGAATTAGACACACCTCTGAATCTATGTATAACTCAACAAGCTAGTCTGAAGTCAATCACTCCAATATCAATCCAATCTAATGAAGTTCTTGCCAAGCCCCTAAGAGAAAGTTGCTTGGAAAGAGAAAAGAATCTTTCTCTTAATCTTTCTGAATCCTTTACTCTCCCTGTTTCTCTGTTTCTCTCTGGTAACCATATAAGTTCAAGTGATCCCAAGATTCTATTAAAGATCCCACTCATTAAAAAAAAAAAAAAAAAAAATTACATTAAATAAAATTAAAATTAAAAAATAAATAAAAATAAAATAAGTTAAAAAGATCCCACTCATGACCAAAGTCAGTATGAGAGTACACCAGAGCTGGAGTCAGGAAAAAACCAAGCAGTAACTTTGAGGTGAACATGCCAAGGAATTTATCCTTAATATCCATTCCCTACCTCTCTCACCCCTTGCTCCAACAGCAGATTTATTGCCATCTCTGAAGGCCTTGTAGCAAATAGTTGACAGAGGCCTTCAGGGGTAAGGACCCTTTTCCTCAGGCTTCTCCATGTGCCACAAACACAAGATCTTCAGGGTGAAGACTCTTTTCCACAAACTTTTCCATGGGCCACATAGCTGAGTGAAGCCTTCAAGAATGACTTTTCTTTAGGGTCCTCCATGTGCTCCATAGCTGAACAAGGTCTTCAGGGATGGGGGCTCTTTTCAATAGTCTCTTCCATGTGGCAGATAGCTAAATGAGGCCTTTAGGGATGGGGGCTCACTTTTCCTGAGGCACATTATTCAAAAGCTTCTCAATCAAGTCCCTGTTGCCAACAGTAGCAATATTGCCCTATGTTAGTGGAATGGTGTGAAATATGACTTGAACTCTATGCTTCCTGACTTTGGACTAATTATTTGATTTCCCTATGCTTCATTTTCCTTCTCTGTATAATAAGGAATTTGCATAAGGTGATTTCTGAGGTCCTTTTCGGCTCTACATCTATAAACCCATTATCAAAGAAAACTTTAAACTTATATTGTAGAAGAAATTTGCAAATTGGATCATAAGTAAAAGGCACTCTCAAGCCTAAAAAGGTCTAAAAATCTCAACTTTCCCATGACTTCTGCTACTTCTCTTAAAATCAGTATAAAAAAATTCACTTTCACTAAGAGAAGTGACTACAGAATATTTTTAAAGGACCTCAATCTGGAAGTAGCTAGTGGATAGAACACTAGTCCTGAAGTCAGGAGGATCTGAATCCAAATCTAGTCTTAGACACTTACTAGTTGTGTGACACTTACTCTGATCGCCTCCATAAAAATAAGGCAAAGAAATCAAGCATCATTCCGAAATAAAAGTCAAACAAACAAACTAACCAGACCCATTTATTAAACACCAGCTATGTGCCCAGCTTTGACGAGGTTAAAAAGGGAAAAAAGGTAATGACTCTTGACAGGTGGAGATTGAGTTTACTCTTTAAAGTTCCTGGAGAGAATGGCATTCATTTCCTTCCAAGTAATAGTTCTCAGCTCCTAATGATTCAACAGACCAATCAATGAAGAGTTTCTTTCTTCATCATCCAGTGCTTATGTTTGGGCCCCAAGCAACCATCCCCAAGTCTACACTGCATTATACAACCTGCATCTCACGTGAGTCTGGCACATTTTCCCTGTTTCCTATAAATCTAGCAATTCTCTTTGTTTTTTCAAGGTCCCAGTAGAGAGCACATTAAATGGCCTTAAGCAGCTCCCTTTATGGTTAAAATATGGGGCAATTCAAAGTCTAGTCATAGGGGTGTGTACAGGTTGTGCTAACTATCCCCTGACACACCTACCCCTTGTGTAACAGAATTGCCCAGGATCCAGAGCTTTCTGTGAACATTCTGCTTTCTCCGTCTCTTGGATCTCCTGGGTACTGCAGTTACCTGTTTCTTTGTATTTACTATGTTCTCCACTTTTAGTTGGCTGTAGTTTAGGAGTTCAAAAGAGCCATATTCTAGTTACCCCCTATTCTGAGGCTCATTTAGAACCCTCTTCTAAACTGTCTCTGCAGCAGTAACTCACCTATTCTGATGATGCTACTGCTTAGTACTACCTCCTTTCAATCCAGAACAGGGTGATTCTCTGTTCTCCTCCTTCTCACCACCAGGAGGCCCCCCGCTGCTGCCCCAGGTCAAGAAAAAATTATGTTAAGCAATTTTCCCCTTTTGAAATTTTGCATGATTCAGCCCATAAATTTACATGACTTTGGGCCTTTGGCAAAAGTGACATATATGTGTACGTATGTGTGTATATGTGTATGTGTGTATATTGTGCTCTGAATTTTAGGCACATTTGCCAGAAATGATAAAACATTTTTCTAAATCTAGGAATCTTGCTTACAGAGAAAAATATCCAAAATTATATAGTCCCTTATGCTCTTGGACATCTTTCTATATGAAGACAAACAGAAGTAACATGCATAGGAATTTTAAATAAGAAAAAGGTCACATGTCACCTTTTAGCCATATTAAAGAAAAAAAAAAGTAACATGCTATGTTAAAATCCAGTTTTGGTGTCAACAAACAATAGTCTCTTGATCTTCTGCTAAAATTACCAGAGCTATTGAATTCCTTCCTTGATCACCCCCCTCCAGGATTGAAAAGGCTTCCTTCCTGTGATCAATATCTTAATCCTTTCTGCAAGGATTAAAAGGGCTTCCTTCTGTATGATCAATATCTTAATCCTTTCTGAATGGAGAAGAGGGCACTGCCTTTAGTTGGGTTATAGCCCAATCACTTCAGGGGGTGGGAAAGGCAATGTTCTTAACTAGACAAGAGATTTTATTCCTTCTACATTTGTTTTACAGCCAAGAGATTTCAGCCTTTGTTCTTGACCTTTTACAGTTTTACTGAAGGGAAAATTCTGGAGTTTTAAACTAAAAAGGTAGTTTTGAATATGCTTCCACATAGGTAGGGAAGACAAAAAAGTTAATAGTTTAAAAATTTTAAGGATAAGTTCTTAAACTTCTCCACTAACCCTTCACGGGCAAAGCATTGAGCTAGAGGAGAAATATGGTACAATTAGATATTTTTTAGTCAAGAAAATTAAGCTGAAAACATTGCTATATATTTTAAGAGGATGAACTTAATTTAAAAGGACCCTTTACAAAATTTGTATTTTTGAGTAAAATTGAGTAAAAAAAAAAAGTTAACTTTAAAAGTTTGTTTTAATTTTTTTAGTTTGCTGAATGATTAAATATTTACTAAATGTCCACCTTTTAAAACACAAAATAAAATTCCCTTAGTGCAAAACTAATGAAATGTATTTCACATCCCTTGACACCCAATACCAGTATTTCCACTTTTTTTTTTCCCCTGAAGGCCTAGAGCTCACAGGAAAATGAAGGGAAAATGCTAAACACCTGAAGCTTTCAAAGAGCAATTGTAAACAGATGTAGCTCACAAGGCATAGTATAGGGACTTCTTTTAATATAATAACCCACACTATCCCCCTCAGTAAAATGTTAAGATCTAAGAGGACAAGAATTATCTTTTGTCTTTGTGCTCCCAACACCTGCATGGTATTTTGCACACAGAAGATACTTAATAAATATCTATTGAATAGGCACTAACTTCTCTGGAGTTCACATATTATTTCAGTTCCTTTGAGTTGCTATTTCAAAGAGGGCTTATGCGAGATTTTTTCCCAACTCCCAACTTTGATTAGACTTTGCTGCTAGTACACTAAGTGAAATACAACCCCAGGCCTATTCAAATTTCTTCCCAGACTTCAAAGTCTTGTTCAAATCTCTATTTAATCACTAACTTCTCTGAATCCCTTTACCTCAATTCTTCAAGTATCCGGGATTTTATCAATGTGGATTCTACCTCCATCAATGCAGATTGCAATGTCTCTATGACTTAATAAAGAATCTTCAAGAATTTCTGTAATTAGAGAAAAAAAAATCACCCTTTGGTCGGCCTCTCCAAAGTTAGCTGTGCTGATCCTTGGACAACAGACACAAAGTTCATCATCACTTGCCTTTTTTTTTTCTTGGAAGAGAGTACTGATCAATTCCTAAATTATTAAACATTTCTTTAATACCTTCTCAGTGCCAGACATTGTGCTAAACTAAACAAACTACAGGGTACAAATAACTGTAGTTTCTGCCCTCAAGGAACTCCCAGTCTAATATATAAACAACTGTGTATATTTGATAAACTACATACAGGGTAAATTATAGATAGTCAGCAGAGGAAAGTCACTGGCATTAAAGTGGGGTTAGAGTGGCTTCCTGTAGAATTAAGATTCTAAATCAGTCTTTCACTTCTGTGATTTGGTTTCAAAGATCTGGTGTTACTTTCACATTATAATAAAACATCAGAGTAGGATTCCAGCTGACATTAAACTCCTATATCTTATAACCTATGTCATATTTAAAACTTACTATATGATGTCATATTATCCACTAATTATTTCCAATTCATCATTATTGCATCATTGATTAGATTGCAGCAGCTAGACAGCACAGTGGATAGAATACCAGACCTGTAGACAAGAAGACATCTTCCTGAGTTCAAAACTGGCCTCAGCCACTCATTGGTTGTGTGATCCTGGGCAAGTCACTTACTCCTGTTTGCCTCAGTTTATCATCTGTAAAATGAGCTAAAGAAGGACGTGTCAAATCATTCCAGTTTCTTTGTCAAGAAAACCCCAAAGAAGAGAACTCTGAACACCAACAATTAGATCACAAATTCCTCAATGTTAGGAAAAGTCTTATACAAGGGAAAGCTCCTTCACCTAAGATTCCTATTTGTAGGGGACCTTATATATATAATATTATATTAATATATTAATATTGTATGAAGATTTATCCCCAAAGGATAATTTTTCCTCAGATTCAGACAGTTGTCTCCTTTTTTATATTGTTGGTTTTTCTTTACTATATAGGGTCAAAGTCTCTTTTAAATGCTAATCTCATTTTTAATAATTGTCAGTATCTCCAGCCACAGAGAGTAACTATTCACCTCCCTTTAACTCTAAGAGAGATCACCTACAAACAATGCTAGCAGTAATTTAAGAAAAGCTAAGCAGGAGAGTTGGATTGAGTAAGGAACAAGAAAGAGTTAAACTTAAGCTGTGTTGGCATAAGAAACTATAAATATTTGAAATGGCAACTTCTGAACTTTTGAAGGGATTTCTGAACTCATTTCTCTATTCTTCCCACTCTAGCCCTCATAGCATCTAATATTATCCCAAATAGATAAATAATAAATACTAATTATTATTATACCCCATATTATATGGGTTCTTTTTCTTTTTTTTATTTAAAATTTTTTAAATTATATTTGAAAATACTATTGTTATTTTATTCTTCCAAATACATATAAAGATAGTTTTCAATATTTGTTTTTGTAAAACTTTGTGTTCTAAATTGTTCTCCCT
Source organism: Sarcophilus harrisii (assembly GCF_902635505.1). Taxonomy (NCBI): domain Eukaryota; kingdom Metazoa; phylum Chordata; class Mammalia; order Dasyuromorphia; family Dasyuridae; genus Sarcophilus; species Sarcophilus harrisii. Next base: position 149,721,239 of record NC_045427.1, read on the forward strand.
CTCTCCCTGATCTCCCTCTTCCCAAGACAGCAAGCAATCTGATATAGGTTAAATATGTGCAATTCTTTAAACATATTATGTCATGTTATAAAAGAAAAATCAGACCAAAAGGAAAGAAAGAATAAACAAATAAACAAAAGGTGAAAATACTGTGTTTTGATCCCCATTAAGTTTCTGGATGTGATTGGCATTTTCATTCCAAACTTATTGGAATTGCATGGCTTCTTTTTTATACTAAGTGATTTCATCAGGTTCTACAGTTTTAACTGAGATGACTCTCAGAATATACATCCAGCCTTAATCTCTTTTTTGAGCACTAATCCTCAATTGTTCAGTCATTTTTCAGTCATGCCCAGCTCTTCACAATCCCATTTAGGGTTTTCTTGGCAAAGATAGTAGAGTGCTTTACCATTTCCTTCTCCAACTCATTTTACAGATGAGGAAACTGAGGCAAACAGGATTATGTGACTTCCCCAAAGTCACACAGCCAGTGAATACCTGAGATCAGATTTGAACTCAGGAAAATGAATTCCCCCGAGTCCAAGTCCAGCACTCTACCTCACCAGCTAGCTGCCCCTAATCCTCAATTAGCAACTGCCTATTTGACCTTTTGAGATAGATGTCAAACTCAATAGTTCCAAAACAGAGGACATTATCTTTTCCCCAAAATCCATATCTTTTCTAAACTTCAATATTTCTGTCAAGAACACTACTATCTTTCTAGTCACACAAGTTCATAACTTCAAAAGTATCTTAAACTCCTCATTCTTCCTCACTATTTCCAATAGTTGCCAAGACTTGTCAACTCTATGTTCAGAATATCTCTCTATTCTGCCTCTCTTTTCCTCACAGCTATTACTTTAGTTCAGGAATTGATCACCTGTCACCAGGATTATTGTAATAGCCTCCTAATTGTTGTTCTTGCCTCTAGTATCTTCCCACTATAATCCATCATCCATACTGCTGCCAAAGGGATATTCCTAAAGTAGAAGTCTGATAATGTCTCTTTCCTACTTTATAAACTCCAATAGCTCCCAAACAAATACAAACTTCTCAATTTGTCATTTAAAGTCCTTCACAATCTAGCCCCAACCTACCTTTCCAGCTTTATTATATTTTACCCTACATACTCTCAGTCATATGCAAATCATCTTCATTATTGTTTCTCATATATGACACTACATTTCCCATATTTATTTCTTTTCATTAGCTGTACCTAACATCTGGAATGTAATCTCTCCTTAGTTGTAGCTATTAGAATTCCTACTTTAGTTCAAAACTCAGCTTAGACATCATCTTTTACCTAAGTTTTTCCTGATTCCCCCAGCTTCTAGTACCATGGACTCTCCCCCCCTGCTCTCATTACCTTGTTTTTATTTTGTTTCTCTCTGTGTGTGTGTGTGTGTGTGTGTGTGTGTGTGTGTGTTTTCTCTCCTCATTCCCTACTCTCCAGAGTATAAACTTTTTGAGGGCAGAGAGTGTTTCATTTTTGCCTTATAACCACATCACCTAGAACATAATAGTGCCTGAAATATAATAGGTGCTTTAAAAATTTATTGATTCATTCATACTTATGTAATTAATTAAAAAACAATCATAATTATGTATTTAATTATGTAATTAATTCATAATAATGTAAGTTAAAAGATAATATCAAAAAGTAACCAAATTCAGTTTGACTTCAATGGCTAGACTTGGATCTTGGGAACAGAAAGTGACTACTTCCTTCTCAGATGATTGGGATTGTGAGTAAGGAATATTTCATATGCTATCAAACACAAGCTCAACATCAATTGATTTAATTTTTCTTTCTTTCTTTTTTTTTTTTTTTTTTTACAAAGGAAGGTTCAAGGAGGTTATATTGTAAAGTGACTGATATAAAAAAAAAGGCAATGACATTTTAAAATACTGAAATACATATGCATGAATACATGCATTCATGAACAAATGAATAAATAGGATATAGGAACTATGAAGAAGCTAAAAAAAAACAAAACTGAAATGACTTAGTCTAAAAGAAGTTTAATTCAAAGTTTTACTTATCCTGGAAAAAAAGTTATGAAAAAAAAACCCACTGGAATTGGAGTCAGACATGGCAACAATTTCCAGATGCATGACCTCATACATGTCATTTACCCTCTCTGAGACAGTTTCTTCATCTTTCAAATAAAATGGAGATAACATAATGCTTTCCTTGTCTATCTCATAGTGTTATTGTGGGAATCAAGTCAAATTACATATATGAAAATGTTTTATTAAGTGTAAAATGTTATAAAATTTAAGACATTATCGAACAAATACAGTCCTATGTAGAGGAAAGGGTAGAAATGAAAGTCATATCATATCTTATCCTGTGATTCTATGACATTCAGTTGAGTGAACTGGAAGGCAGAAAATTTAGAAATCCAAAAAAAACCTAGGCAAGTCTTCAGAAAATTCAGTTTTGGTGGCATTCCAAAAATAAAATCGCCAATGTAACAAGGAATAAAATCTAAAGGAGAAAATACTATTGGTTTCCATATCATTTTAAGAATATAGCCAGCTACTTACTGCAACTTTAGATTAATATGAGACAATAATTTATCCAAAGGAATGAAGCAGTTTGAGCTCTTCCCACTGCGAAACTCTCTTGCATCCAACTGTTCAAATTTCAGTGGAGATTTTAAATCACAAAACTACAAGGGTTTTTTTTTTTTTTTAACCTAACATGCTGCTGATAATCCCAATCATTCTACACAGTGAAGCATTTTGTGACAAATCAGTAAATAAATATCTGTCCCAGCGTTAAAAGGAGACCCTGTTGGGGGCCATGCTTGGGGAAGATGAAAGAGTGACAGCTTGAGACAATGACCCCAGTTCTGCTTAATCCACTGAAAAGCTATGACAGGTGCAGCCCACCTCCCTTGTTTACTAGTTTCCAGCTACCATTTGAAGAGCTCAGACTGAGAAATAGAAGAAACCAATTCCTATGGTCATTTAAGCATTGTGCTTTTGTGTGGCTATGACACATTAATTTTGTTGCTAATTGCATTTTAAAAATTAAATTCCTTCATACAGATCATCCACTGGAGTTTTATAAAATTTGAATCATCCTGTGGGTGTTCTATATTTGATGATGATAAAAATGATGTCATCTGATAGAATTCTTGACTAGAACAATTTCCAAATCCCTCTTCCCATGGCCCTCAGACTGACTCCTCCATTCCTTCCTCCTTACTTTTGTTTAAACATTTATTTTTTTCCACAATTCAGCTCAAATGTTACTCCCTATATGGAACTTTTCCTGATTTCTCCAGCTGATAGGAAAGAAATAAAAATAATAAATCCTTGCATATATTTTGTATAAGCTTATGTATAAACATATTTTCTCTCCCTTAGAATAGGAACTCCTTGATGGTGAGGACTGTTTCATTTTAATTTTTCTCCACTGCATAACACTATATAGACATCAGTATATGCTTGTGGATTACTTAATTGATTGACCCAAAGTCTGGTTCATAGATGATATCAGAATGAAAAAATTGAGATCAGTTTAGAATCCAGCCTCCATCCTTGATTGGGCTAGGGGTGGAGGATGGCAAAGAGAACCGCAAGATACGATTGCAAGAAAGGTAGAGAAATAGGAAGCATTTACCATCTGAATTCTCCCTTGAATTCTTAGCAAGATTTTCCAGCCTCTAAATAATTGCCCACAGACTAAAATGTTATTAAGCAATCCATATTTTCACAATCAATCTTCCCCTAAAACCCTGTAATATCAAAATTAGTTATCATGATCCCTCCCAACAAGCCAATTAGATGACTTGTCCAAGGACACATGTCTAGACTGGGGATTCTGCCTCCCAGCTTCCAACTCCCTGGACAGTGCTCAGGCCAGGAGGTCAGGCTGCTTCCCAAACTATTCACAACTTTTCCTTGTTGTTCTTGCTTTCTGGTTTCCCTGTAGGTCTAGGATTGAGCCGGTCTCTCTGAAGTCTGTCTGTGTAAGGACCCTCTTGGAAACAAGTCCTATTTTTCAAAGAAATTGTATTCCTAGTGCTATTGTATTCCTAGGTCACAGATAAACAGCTCTTTAGTCCTCCTGAGGGCCTTTGATCAGCGGCTCTTTTATGCTAAACCTTTACCCCAGCCTGCTTCACCCCTTGGCTGCTGGTATGCTCCCAGACTTTGTAAATGTAATCTGTGGATCAGTCAGCTATACATATGCTTTGCTGGAGTCATAAAATGCCTTCATTATTCAAGACCACCCAGCTAATATTTTATTTTCAATATGAATACTCTGGTCACACAATAGCTCTGTTGTGCTGTGCACTTAGTCTCTTGCAAAGCACAACCATAATCTATCCCTTCATAAAGGGTCCACATGGCTCAGTTTATCCTTTCTGCTTTTGTGAGCACTTTCAAAATACTTTGGGAAACCAATGTAGTTTACATCAGTGTATTACACTACATTGTCTCCCAAAGTCTTTCTGGCCCATTCACTGAAGGATTCTAAAACTGTACATGGTCTCCCTCCTTACACACAACACACACACACACACACACACACACACACACACCAGAGCAATGCTAACACATTTCTTGGGCCAGAACTACTAAAACTCCATCAGTTAGATTTCTCAGGTTCCTTGGCTTCCTTCTGTCTCTCTTCTTTGACCTAGTTTATCTTCTTTGAAGAAAAGATAGTTGATAAGGCTCGAAGCATTTAAAACAGTCAGTTATGGGGACCTCAAAGAAAAGTCTGAATTTTTGCCTAGGGAATAAGCATATGGAACTTTAGCAACATGCATGAAATTGCAAGCACCCTCACTGGGTGAATCAGACTTTCTATTCATAGCAATAAGAGCTGACTGTGCATCCAGGGGCAAGCACACATGTATGCATACACACACAATCATCTAATCATTATTTTTTCCTCTGATAAGAGATGTTTCTTTTCTATCCTCATAATTCTGCTGAAAATCATGGTTTTAGTTGCAGGAAGGATACTTTTTTTTTTTTTAATGATAGAACACAGTATCTAAAGAAGTTCATATTTTTCCTTGATTTAAAGATGACTAGAACAATTTCTACTATGATAACAAAGATTATTTCCTGGACATTTTTAGTTATTTCCTGCACAAGACATTTCTCACAAAAGTTGATTCCCCAGCTGCCCGGAGAGAAAGAGTTCATGTGGAAAACAATGAGCAGGGTCCAAAGTCAGGAAGATGACTCCTGTTGGAATGCACATCAGGCATTTTCTGGGCAGAGGAGGAGGGATGGGGATGGGTAGGGACCAAGTGTAAAAAGTATGACTGTATTGCAGGATACAGTCATGAGTGCCTCTGTGAAGCTTTGCCAGGAAAACCCCAAATGGGGTCCCAAAGAATCAGACAAGATGGAAATAACTCAGCAAAAAGAAAGCCAATCAGGCCGGTTACTTCCACATCTCCCTGATATCATGACTACATTCATCATCATCATCAAGACATTTATACAGCCCTTTAATGTGTTTTAATTTTCAAAACAGCCCTGTAGGTTAAGTATCATCATCATCATCATCATCATCATCATCATCATCATCATAATTGTCACAACTTCTGAGTCTGTTTCATTATAATAATTATTATTCCTAATAACGAATATATGTTATCAAACATAGATATAATAATCATTATCATTGTTATTATTATTATCATACAAACTCAGAGAAATTAAGGGGATTGTTTATGGTAGAATTTGAACCAAGCTCTTCCTGACTTTAAATCTAGCAGTCTGTCTATCTGCTAAGCCAGGTTATCTCTGTATTTCTTATATCTTCCACCCTCATATTTGACTATTATCTAAAATCAAATCTCCCTGTTTCTGTTTTTTTCTGTCTCTGTCTCTATGTCATTGTGTTTCTCTGTCATTCTGTTTTTTTCTCCCTGTCTTTCTGTCTCTGTCTCTCCCAATACAACTTTTAAAACAGACGCAGTTTATAGAAACAAGATAAGTCCTCTTTAAATATTATTTTCCTCAGAGTCCTAAAGTGTCCCAGAGAAGCAAGAATGAATAGAGCAAGCATGTATCTTAAAGAAAGCATTACAAGTTAGAAAGTTTCAAAGGTCTTGTACGACTTGATGAATCATTTCTTAAGCCCTAATGAGCTTTAAAATGCTGGAAGAAGGTTAAGTGGGAGATGATGGCAGATCTGTTTTAAATTACTCTGGTGAATATTGAAGGAATATCTAAGGAGTAATGGAGGTCTGTAATAGTGCATGGAAAAGGTCTGGGAAAGGAAAGATATGGTGACCTTCTGATTTAGAGTTTTATTTAGTTGTTTAAACCACTTAAGTTTAGATATAAATATCAATGAAATAAAATACACATAAATATGATATTGATTGATTTGGACAAATCTATGTAGCCAATAGTTGTTGTCCTTATTACTCTAAGAAAAACAAAATGACATCATATAGGAACACATCTTCTAAGTCCAAATCTGGCTGTCTTTCTGCTTTCTGCTTTCTGCTTTCGGCAAAGTTAAGTCTCTCTCCCTACAGCAGTAAAGAAGAACTCAAGAGGGATGAAAATAGAAACAGAAATAGAGAAGAAAGGAGAGAAACAGCTGTTGTTTTAACCTTCCCTTCTTTTTCACAAGAGGCTCCTGACCTCTTTGAGCTGAAATAATGAAAATACAGATTTTAATAAGCATAGTTCAAGTACTTCCTAAACATTTAAGCCAAAACTGCCTCCCAAAATCCAGTTAAAGAAAGACATCACTCATCCCAATCCAAATTTGCCTTTTTTCTCCTGTGCCAAAGAACTGGAATCCAGGAATTCACAGACCGTCTTTGTTCTCCCTGCAAACCTAACTAGAAACATTTTTAAAACCAGTGCTTCCTTGGACCTAACTGGCACGGCCCAACTATTTAGTAATAACTGATTTTTTTTTTCTTTAAAATGTTGCAAATGAAGAGGAACCACAACACCCCAGAATCAGAGAGAAGAGAAGGAATGGTGAAATCATGATACATATTCCAAACCTTGTGCAACTATTTCTTGTTTCTTGGAGCACCCTGGCAGCCAGCTTCAGTTTTAAAAAGACCAAAAGCATATAGCTTCTAATGGCCTTATAACCTAACTTTTGGTTAAAGAAAGTCTCCAGTAACCCCAGAAGTGCTATGCTCTATATTAAATGCAAAAAACATGTGGCATGGTGCATAGATGGTGGCGAACTTAGAATCAGAAATACCAGGGAACCAGCCCTGACAAACAGAGGTATACCTTGGAGATATTGTGGGTTCAATTCCCAGCTACCACAATAAAGCAAGTCACACAAAATTTTTGGTTTCCTAGTGCATATAAAAGTTATGTCCACACTCTTCTGTAATCTTTTAAGTATTCTATAGAGTTTTGAATAAAAAAAAATGTACATAACTTCATTAAAAATACTTTATTGTGGGGCAGCTAGATGGTCCAGCAGATAGAGCATCAGTCCTGGAGTCAGGAGGACCTAAATTCAAATCCAGCCTGAGACACTTAACATTTATTAGTTGTGTCCCAATTGCCTTACCCCAAATAATGATAATAATAATATTTTATTGCTAGTGAGTAGTAATCCATAATGGTGGACAGTCTTGCCTTGATATTGATGGCTACTGACTGATCAGGATAGTGGTTGGGATGTCTGTGGCAATATCTTAAAATAAGACAGTGGTGAAATTTACCCATGGATTAACTTTAACTTTTATTTGAACAGTTAGAAGCCATTATAGGGTTATCAATTGACCTGATTTCCAGATTTCTGTGTCTCAGGAAAAAGGGAGACCATAGGAGAGGGAGAGAGATAGGGGAAAGGCTGGTCAGCAGAGCAGTCAGCAGACATGTTCACTGTCTTATATGGGGTTGATTCATGGTACTCCAAAATAATTACTATAGCAACTTTGAAGATTACTGATCACAGATCATAATAATAAATATTATAAATATAATAATGAAAAAGTTTGAAATTTGAGTTACCATAATTATCGATTGAATTGGCATTTACCAGAGAGACAATGGGAATACATATTATTGGGAAAATGGTGCTGATAGATTTGTTTCATATAAACCAAAAACCTTCAATTTATAAAAACTCAATATCTGCAAAGGGCAATAAAGCAAAGTACAATAAAAACAAGGTGTGACTGTACTAGTTAAGTAACTATGAATTAACTTCAGTGTACCAGAGTATAAATTATAAAGGAGTTGATTTGCACTGATGCAATGATGATTTCACACCAATGAAATCACAAGGACAGATTTTTAAAAATCATCAACATATTAATCCATGATATTGGAAGTCAGTAATTAAAATCAGTCAGAGAAACCTGGATTTAAACTTTGTGTCTGGCATTTATTAGCTAGTCAAAGTTGTCTGTTTTCTATGTACCTCAGGCAACTTTCTAGAACTTATCTACTAAATCTCAGTCTGGTTGCATTTGTTTATTCTTAAAACTATAGTATTCAGCACCCCTCCCCTATACCTCACTCCTGCTTCTGCCCACTAGGACTTTTCACCTCAGCTTCATATTTCTCATATTCTAGAGACATTTTGGTGTGCCTTATGCAGGATGGGACACCAGAAAATGTTTTGTTTTCACCTTCAGCTGAATTTTCTGTGTGTTTTAGGGATCTATGGAGCCCCAGAAGAATTTTCCAGGATTAAAACTAGTTTGTATACATAAATCCAAAGTAGAGGGGAACCTTTAGTGGGATAAGAAAAGGGCAAAAATTCCAACCTCCTTGAGATCAAGGGCTGTTTTTTGTAGCACTTGATACTCAATGAGCATAGAGAACCTTCAGTGAGAAAGAAAAAAAAGTAAATATTTCTCTTCCTACCTTTCTCTCCTCCCAGTACCAAAGAGCCAGAGTTACAAAAGCACCAATAGTTTTGGTTTCTGAACTTAAGTAGGGACTGTTAATTCTAGGACCATAATCCTAATGGAGAAGCATATTCTAGGATTTCTGTAGGGACCAGACTTTCTTTTTAAGATGAGAAGATTGATTTTCTTCTCCTTTTCCTTTTTGATTTTTATCCTTGTAGTGGGGAAAGCCTTTGCAAACACCAAGACAAGCAATCATCTGAGAACTTTATAAAATGGCATCCTATAAGGATATGCTGAAGTCAGATTAACTCCCACCCTTCCCATGGACTGTTTGTTAAACACTTACATCTCAGAAATCAGCAAATGCTACAGATTAGAGTTTGAGCTATAGTTTTGTTGGTTGTCTAGATCTTAAAATGTAATGGAGAAAATGTTAATAGTGCAAATTAAATTTTCACAGGTGTTATGGGCACTTTCCCATACATACACTCCAGAGAGCCAGTTGTTAAACATTTGCCAGGACACCCCTGATTAAGTTGTTCTTAGAAATACAAAATAATGTTAATTTTAAATCATTTGTAAGCTATGCTACATGGGATATTCTAAAATGCTTTAGTGTAAAGCACTAGGGGAAACACCAGAAATGAAAATGATTAAATCACGACTAGAAGAATTATAGAGAATTTGGGACTTTAGATTTTGCCCAAAGTGCTCCTGTTTATTTACTAGAGATAACAAATGTTCAATTGGGGAAAGATTGTAAAGAGAGTTTCCCCTCCTATTTCATATTAATGGAATCACAAAATGTACAATACATGTTAAAGAACATTACTATAATCCCAGGACAATGTAGTCATATGTGATTGGGTTTCAAAGTATAAACAAGATGTATTTTCATTCTAAAATCCCATTAGGAAGGACTGATCTTTTTAAATGGATTGAGGAAAATGATTGTCTAATCAAACTAACTAACTATGCTTCAGGGAGTCTTAAATAGAGGAATTTCAACAATTGACCCAGTCTAGCAATGAAAGTTCTCAGTCTTGGGAGTGCTTTGAGAAAGTAGATGATTTTCTACCAGACTAGTCATTTGATTTCTCAGGAGCCTTTGCTTCATATTTTCAAAATGAGGTGGAGCGGATTGTATTAGGGATTCTTAAACATTTTCCACTTGCAGACCTTTTTTGTTGGAGAAATTTTTTTGTGATCTTGGGTATATAGATATCTAAAATAGGTACACAAATCAAATGTTTACTGATAATAAATCATAAAGAAAAAGAATTCTTTGGTGTACATATAATTTTACCATTTATTACAGACAAAAGCAAATGTACATATTAATGAGATGGATATGCTTGTCTGTTTTTACATAAAGAATTAAATCTTGGAAGAGTATTTCACAACCTTTAGTGTTGTCCAAATTTTCATGACTCCCATATTCAATTATGCAAACATATAATGGGCTTGCAACCCATGGCTTAAGAAGCTTTAGATTGGATGACTTCAATGATCCCTTCCAACTTTTAACCTTAAACTATCATCTCAAAATTTCTGAAAGTATATCAATAAAACCTCATTTTAAAAAGTTTGTGTGGTGAACTAATATTGAATGAAGGGAGCAGAACCAGAGAACAATGGACACAGTAACAGCAAAATTGTGTGATGATCAACTATGATAGACTTAGCTCTTCTCAGCAATACAAGACAAGTCCCAAAAGACTTGGAATGGAAAATTTCAGCTGCATCCAAAGAAAGAACTATGAAGACTGAATGTTAATCAAAGCATACCACTTTTACCTTTTATTTTTGTTTGCTTTTTCTTTCTCATTTTTTCCCCTTTTGGTCTGATTTTTCTTGCACAACATGGCTAATATGGAAATATGTTTAAAATGACTGAACTGTATAAACTGTATCAGATTGTGTGCTGTCTTGGGATGGGGGTGGGGAGAGAAACGAAAGGAAGAAAAGGAGAAAAATAAATTGAAACTCAAAATCTTACAAAAATGAATGTTGAAAGCTATCTTTACATGAAATTGGAAAAATAAAATATTAAGTGAAAAAATATCTATGGAATAATGGAAGGTTTTCAGTTCTTCAGAATTTTAGCCAGTTAAGGCATTTTCCTTTAATTTGTGTTGTCAATTAATGGAATTAGAATTGGAAGGAATCTCAGAGATGACCTTACCAAACACTTTGATAATTTATATCTTCTATATTAATTAGACAAAGGTAGGTTAATGATCAGCTTATTTGACAAATAATTGTTCTAGAATTATCCTAAAGTATAAATTCTCCTAGAATTTAAAGACACCTACAGGGCAGAGTAGATAAGAATGTTGAGTCTAGAATCAGGAAGATCCAAAATCAAATCTAGCATTAGACACATACAAGCTTCATGACTTTGGGCAAATCACTTAACCTGTTTGTCTCAATTTCCTCAGTTGTAAAGTAGATGTCATAATAGTACTTAGCTCCCAAAGTTGTTGTGAGGATCAAATGAGATTATATTTGTAAAGTGCTTAGCACAGAGCCTGGCATCCATAGTAGGCACTATATAAATGCTTACTCCCTTCCTTTCCTATTAAATTATATTTGTTATAGCTTCCAGAAGAAACCACTACTGAACTAATTGCATGTGTGAAGTAACATCTAAAGAAAACAATTCAAATGAAATGAGAGATCATTTGCTTCATTGAACATAAAATATATATCCCCAGAACCTCATTAATTAACTTTGTCTATACCACAACTGCAATAATGATCAGTAAATCTGTTAACTCTACCTGTCTCACAGAATAAGTGTTTCTCTTTAGACTGAGTGAATTTTCATGGTTATTTACAAAAAATTATTTGACCTACAAAGGCTTTTGAAGAATCAGTTTCAACAGTATTTCCATTTTTTCCTAGGATCTTAAATACAGTGAGAAGGAAATTTAAAAGTTTGCTAAACCAAGGATTCTTAACTTGCACTCTGAAATTGGATAAGAAAAAAAATCTTTATTTTTACTAACTTCTAATTGAAATTTAGCATTTCCTTCAATTGTAGGTAGAGTACTAGAGTAAACTAGAATAGTATTAGCTATTGATTGCTCTAATTAGTGATGATGGCTCTAATTAGTAGAAATTGCAGTTTTTCATATTGCATTATAGTTGAAAATCAATTCAACATAATGTTCTTGTTGTCTTGTCTAAAGACCATTCCATTTTAATTCAAAATAAGCAATAACAATCTTCCAATGATATGTCTTTAAGAATAAAATTAATTCTAATTTGCTTATACTTTAGATGCATTGTTTTATTATTTATATATTAAGAACTATACATGTTATATAACACAAAATTTTAAAATATTTTCCTAATTATATTTTAATATAGTAGCAAATATTTTTCAAATAAAATTTAACTCAATTATATCTTAAATTATTATCTTGTTGGAACAATTAGTGACATAGAGGATAGACTGTCTAGGCCTGGAGCCAGAAAGATTCATCTTCCTGAGTTCAAATCTGGCCCCAGACACTTACTAACTGTGTGATCCTGGGCAAGTCATTTAACCCTGTTTACCTCAGTTTCCTCATCTGTAAAAATGAGCTGGAGAAGGAAATGGCAAATGCTTCAATGTCTTTGCCAACAAAACCTCAAATGGGATCATGAAGAGTCAGACATGACTGAAATGACTCAACAAATTGTGTTATTTAATGCATTAATAAGAAGGCACATAGATTATTATATCACAAGTTTTTAAAATATTTTGATACCTATATTTCAGTATAATTGGCTTTCTTTGTAATTTCATGCATTTTATTTTATTCATTTTTAAATATTGTTCTGATAGGAGTTCACAGCTTCATCAGATTACCAAAAGGATCCATGATTTGTTGTTCTGTTGTGTCCAACTCTTCATGACCCCATTTGGGGTTTTCCTGGAAAAGATACTGGAGTGGTATCTTTCCTTCTCCAGCTCATTTTACAGATGAGGAAACTGAGTCAAACAGGATTGGTGATTTGCCCAGAGCCATACAACCACTGTTGAGTGTCTGAGGCCAGATTTTAACTCAAGAAGATGAGCTCTATCTATGGCTTCATCTAGTTGGGATCCATGACACCAAAAAACATGAAGATGTTTGCTGACTTGACTTGAATTATTGATCTAGACCAATACTCTCATTTTACAAATAAGGGAATTATGGTTTAAAGAGGTGATCTCCCCTTCCTGCACCCTACTCAGTCTATGATCTACTCCCCAGCTTCTTAAACTGTGGTTTGCAACTCCAGATGGGATCTTGTAACTGAATGTGGAGATTGCAAAATTATATTTATTATCAGTAAATGTTTGATTTGGATGCCTGTTTTATATACCTACAAACCAGGGTCATGTAAAAATTTCTCTGAAGAAAAGGGTCCAGAGTCTTCTTGCTATTTCTCATAGGTGGTTCTCCATATTCTATTTCTGTGTCTTTGCTCTGACTCCATTCCTGTATTCTCTCTCCCCTCACCTCCCATCTCACAGAATCCTTTAATCCCCTCAAGATTCAAATCAGGTGCTACCTTCCCCTGGAAGCCTTTCCTGATTTCCTCAATTCCTAACGCCCTCCCCGCCCCCCAAACCACCTTCTGTTTTGCATTTATTCTGTGTATACTTACATGTTGTCTCCTCAATATCACATAGACTTCCTGAGAGCAAAGACTGTTCCATTTTTGTCTTTGGATCTCCAACACCTGGCACAGTGCCTGGCACATAAGTGATGCTTAATAAGTACTAAGTTACACAGTCACACAAATAATAAGTGGAAGGACTTGGATTTAAACCTAGGTCCTCTGCCTCCAGCATGATTTCCACTATTCCATACTACTTATCAAACGATTTGGCAATAGCCAAGTAACAATTGTATAGTGAGCAGAAAGCTAGTGGGTTTAGTTAGAAAGACGGGAGATCAAATGCTGCCTTAGATACCTATTAGCCTTGTGATCCTAGACAAGTTATTTAACTACTTTCAGCTTCATTTTTGATAAATATAAAATAAGGGAATTAGACTTCATTGCCCTTTCAGTTTTTAATCTATAGCTTATAAGAATGTTGTTGTCTTCTTGGTTTGATAAATGCCATTTTTTCATCAGGCCCCATAGATTCAATTATCATTTCCACTCAGATGATCCTCAGATCTATATGTCCAGCCCTAACCTCTCTCTTGATCTATTCTCATATTTCTAATTGCCTATTGGACATCTCAGACTGTATGTCTCATAGGCATCTTTTTCTTTCTTTTTTTTTTTTTTTAATGAGGCAGTTGGAGTTAAGTGACTTGCCAAGGGTCACATGTTTCTAAGGCTGAATTTGAACTCGGGTCCTCCTGAATCAAAGCTGGTGCTCTATGTACTGCACCATCTAGTTATCTCAGGCATCTTAAACTAAATATTTTCAAAACCAAATGAATCTTCTTACCCCCTAAACCCTTTCCTCTTTCTAAGTTCCCTTTACTTTAAAGATACCACCATATTCTCTTTCCTCTAGGCTCACAACCTACGTGTCATCCTCAATTTCTTACTGTCTCTTACTGTCTTCTCATTTGCCAAGTCTTGTTTCTATCTTAATGCCTGTCATATATACACACTTCTCTCCTTTAATATTACCATCATCTTGGTGCAGGTCCTCATCTTTTCATTCCTGAACCATTGTAACAATTTGATGCTTGATCTCCCTACATCAAGTCTCTCCCTACTCTAGCCCATCCTTCATTCAGCTATCAAATTAATGTTCCAAAAGCACAAGTCTAACTCTATCAATTAAATAAGCTCAATTCAATTCAATAAACTCAAGTGATTCTCTATTATCTTCAGGACCAAATATAAAATCCTATGTTGGGTTTTTAAAACCCTTTATAATCAGAATTCTTCCCAGCCTTCTCTCACAATTCCTATTTACAAACACTCACCTCTTTACTTTTCCAGACTCTGAGTATGTCCTCTTGGATATCCTTCACTCTCTTTCTCCTCATATCCACCTTTGTCTTCCCTGGCTTCTTTCAAGTCTCTAGCTAAAGACTCAAGAAACCTTTCCCAATCCCTCATGCAAATGCCTTCTTTTTGAGTTTATCTGCATTTAATCCAGTATTCATCTTGCTTATGCGTAGTGGTTTGCATGATGTCTTCCTCATTTGATTATGAACTCTTCCATAGCAGGGGCTGCTTTCTGTCTTACTCTGTATTCTTAGTGCTTAACACAGTGTCCAGAACTTAGTAGGCACTTAATAAACATATGTTGATTTGTCTTTTCAATCTATAATTGTATCTACACAGTTTAAATTCTAATAGAGATTCAATATTTCTCTAGTCATTTTTATCAATGTAGCTAACCAAACCAGACAATGTTATTCATATATACCTTCCATTTCAAATCCTAAATTATCATTTTGTCTAGCTGTGGTGAGTAGATTAACCAAGATATTGCCAAAGTTGATCTTTACTTTTGTTTTGTAGGCACAGAATATTTGACTTATTTGATTTACTTTTAATTCAGTCATTTTGAAAACTCTGAGAACTTTCCCCTAAAAGTCAGAAACAACTTCAAGTATAATCTGCACAAAAATCCAAGTAAAAGACTTAAATGGTCATTCTTTAAGAAGAGTTCTCCAAAAGAGGAGAAATCATCTACTCTTGAAGTAACTCATTCCATTTTTGTGTGGCTTGTTTTATTACCAAATATTTGCTTACATAAAGGCTATTTTTTCTTCTTCTAGACATCATCCTCCTCCCATTTCTTCTGTGGGGCCAGGCAACATAGTTAAGTCCTTCTCCCATAGAATAACTTTTTTACATACTTGACACTCTTCTCTTCTTCAGGTGACATAGCCTCAGTTTCTTTAACCATTTCTCCTGTGACACAGAACTGAGACAGAGAGACACCCCAGTCACCATCTAGTTCATCATCATTTGGCCAAGAGTCAAACCACACATTTACATTCAGCAGAACTGTCTTCATTTGTAAACTAGCCACACACAAAAATCCCTATAATAAAAGTATTAGCCAAAAATGAATTGAATACATGTTATATACATGAGAAATGATACAAGACAGCATAAAACACCATTGGAGAGCTCCTAGAGCTAATAGTTTTGTTCAGGAGGTGACATTCAACTCAATTCTATTTTTAAAATATTTATTAAGCACTTAGGATATTCAAGACCCTAGGCTAAGTGCTGAGGATATACAGGTGAAATGATCATTTCTGCCTTCAGAGAGTTCTTAATGCTCACAAATAAATATAGTACATTGAATTCTGTTTGAATGGCACTCCCCCCAAAATCTTCTTAGTCCAGTACTAAATCTGTAACAGCAGCTTAAGAGCTCATATATAAACTCATATATAAAATGTGGTGTGTTTAGAGGCAAGAGACTGTAACTACAGACTAAGTCTCAGATGCTAAGCAGCAAAGACTTTTCTGGCTTTGTTTATTTTTGTAACATGTCTTACAGACTACCAAGAACTAAACCCTCAGTCTGATCATATCTCAAGAATGAAAAAGTTTCTTCTTTAATTTAAAGAAATTGCATCTTTTTAAAGCAGAATCATAAGAAATGTGTCCATTAAATGAGTATTAGTATGTACCTGTCATGTGCCTGGTGCTGGGCTGAGTAGTTGGGTTGCTGTTGTTTGTCCCTTGTTCTCAAAGACATGATATCAGGAAGGTGATGCCATGATATGCAAGTGAATTGGAGAGGGCTGTGCAGTCATCAGCTTCACTCTCTCCTCTAGAACCATCCGAGTCCAGTGGAAAGATACTTGATACAATCACAACTTGATATAATTACAAAGAAACAGTCCTTGCCCTCCAAGAGCTTATATATGGTCCCAGAGGAGTAAGAAGAGAGGAAAGAACATATATAAGCAAATAAAAATAAGATATGTACAAAGTAACTTGCGATGGGGTGGGAGATTATTTCTGACACCAAATAGGATCAGAACAGAGCTTATTAGGACATAAAATTTAGGTTTAAGCCTTGAGGAATGATAAGGGTTTTAAGAGACTACTAATAGGTGAGGAGGAAATGTGACAGTTTGACACTATTTCTTCTCCTGAGATCTTGTTAATTGAAAATAAAATAAATTTTTTAAAAACCCTGAACTGAACACATAGCTATCAAAACTTAAATTACTCTGCTTGTGGATGAAAACCAATAATAGGTTCTGTGATTTCTTATCACCCAAAATTCCTGTTAGCACAACAGCAAAAAAACTTAGGAAGGGATTAGTAATTCAGTTGTGGGTATTAATTTCTTATTGTGAGAACTGATTTTACCATCAATTTTACCAATACCAATTTTACCATACCACATATGTATGTATGCATGTATATATACAATATGTATACACATGTATATAATTTTATACATATATGTTATATATCTATATATATATCTAGTTAATATACATATATACATACCTATAAATACTTATATGTTATTATTTATTTTGTCATAAATATCCTTTAACAATTCACATATACTACAATATAGTAGTCGTGTAGTATACATATATATGTATGAAAATATATATATGTATATATACTGTGTATATATGCAAATAATCCATACATGCAAATATATATGCATTTAAATGCATATGTGTATGTATATGTTATATAAATATTATATAAAACACATATATAGATATAAATATGATAAATACTTATTTATATTTATATATAAATATAAGTATATCTAATAAATCCTCATTATTTGCAGATTTCGTATCTGCAAATTCAGCTACTTCCTAAAATTTATTTGTAACCCAAAATTAGTCCATGCAAATAGCAATGAAAAATTTGAGTCTCCCACAAGTTTTCTTTCCATTTGAGGTCAAAAAAAGCAACATTCTACTTTCTTGTTACAGTTCTGTAAATAAGTGTCCTTTTTGTCATTTATGAAATATTGCCACATTTTTTGCATTTTTTTGTTTTTTCTTGACAATCCCACTGTTTAAAATGGCCCCCAAATATAGTGCTTCAAGTTTAGATTGGCCCTTTTGAGACTTCTACTATTTTTGCCTTCTGTTCAAAGGGAAGAATTAAGTCTAAACTCTTTCAAAAGAGAGCCCATCAAATATTTAAAGAGAGCTATCATGTACCACCTAAAACTTCTCTTCTATCAGTAGAGCCTCATGTGATCTAATTTTGAAGGCACTCCCTATCCTAGTTTCCTTACGCTCGACTCTCTAAGTTATCTTTGTTCTTGCTGCCCCATCCTCTGGTTTTTCCTTTGAATGTAAGTACATTATTACTTCAGTGTGGGTTAGTCTAAATTTCATTTATTCTGGGTCAGGAGGGACCTGGGCAAGTCAAATGAATAAACCTACTTTGTGTAAGCCCAAGTTACTAATGTTGCACAGGATATAAAGAAGAATGAATCCATTTCTTTCAAATTTATAGTCCTTGGAATAACAAGATATATTCACAGAATCAGAGAAGGTCAAGACTGGATGAGATCTTAGAATTTATTTACTTCAATCTTCTCCATCTCTAAATGAGGAATATGAGGTTCACAGAGTTTAGAGGACTTTCTAAGGTCACACAGGACCAATAACAACAATAACAAAAACTCAGATCTTCTGTCTCCTAAAGCCAGTACTGTTCACAATTTCTAAAAACCAAATAAGAATACAAGATTGAAATAACAGAGCAATGCAACAGCAGATATGATTTTTAAAAAAAAATGATGTAAGATTAATTGCATAATGATTTAACAATACTAAAGCTATTTATACTAAAAGTCACTTTGGAAAAGATGAAAGCACTGCTTCTGAGGAGGGAATACTAAAATGAGGAGGAAAAGTGAATGATAAAACAATAACACATTTTTATAGTTTTGAGCAAAGGTTATGTGATTTGGTGGACCAAATACAACCCTATGTAAGCAGATTGTACAAGCATTATTATTCCTCTTTAAGACAAAGCAATAACTGTAGAGAAGTTACTTATTTAAGGTCATATATTTGGCAGTGCTAGAGCTAAGGTTTTAAACTCACTTTTTCAGACTCTAGCTCCAATCTTCTTTGCATTGCTGCACCAAGGACACAATTTCCCTCTCTATTTTTGCTGAATTTGGGCCCTACTTAAACTTGTTTTTATTAGAAGTATCATATAAAGAAATTGGGAGGCTCATATAAAAGGTTCACTGTAGGACATTTTTAGAGACAGTAAGGGAAACTGGGAGTTTGGAAGATACATATTCTTGGAGTTTGGAAGACACATCTTCTTAAACTTATATCCGGGCCTGAGACATATATTAGCTGTGTGACCCTGGGACATGTCAATTAATCCTGTTTGTCTCAGTTTCCTCGTCTGTAAAATGAGCTAGAAAAGAAATGGCAAGCCCCTCCAATAAATCTGCCAAGAATACCCCAAATAGGGTCTTAAAGAATTGGACATGACTGAAAAACATAAACAACAATTGACATTAACCTTTGTAAGCGCCTTCCAGATCATTGCCTTGTCATGATGGAGGGACTTGGGTGACTCAATGAAACTATGAGCTATACCATGCAGGGTTACCCAAGACAGAAAGACCATAGTGGGAAGTTCTGAAAAAGGTGGGCCACTGGAGAAGGAAATGGCAAACCATTTCATATGTTTATCAAGAAAACCCCATGGACAGTATTAAAATGCCAAAAGATATGATATTGGAATGGTGTGCATTGGTCACAGGATCACAAAGTCCAACATAGTTCAATAACTGAGCAACACAAACCTTTGTAAAATGCTGCTTATAAACTCAGAATTTAAATTTAGCTCACTGAGTAAAAACAGTAGAAAAACAATGTTCCCTGCCTAAAGTAATAAACAGTTATCTAAGCCCAGTGACAAGTTTGGGGAGAATGAACAGAGATGGGAGATGGAATGCCAAATTCATGGACTATCAGTAGTCCAATTTGGCTAGAATCTAGGGTGCAGGAAGACTAGTACAAAATAAGTCTGAAAATGGAGGTTAGAGAAAGGTTCTGGAGGTCTTAACTGATAGGTGAAAGAAATTATATTTTACCCTGGAGGCAATACAGAACCACTGAAGGAATTGGAGCAGAGAAATCATTTAGAAATTTGCTACTTATATGAAGGATAGATTCAAGAAGGGAGAAAACAGAGAAATGAAACCTGTTTGTAAGCTTTTAAAGTACTCCAAGTGAAAAGTGTTAAGAACTTGAAATAGATGTGTATTTGATTAAAGCATAGAACTTTGTAAATGCAAGGGATACTTGGTAATCTTCAATCATAGGATCATAAAACATCTAGAATGAATAAAGGACTTTGGCACCCTCTAGTCCCTTCTCTTATAAGTTAAAAATAAAGTTAACATTTAGCTTTTATTCTGTCAGCATTATAAATACCAGAATTTAAAATAGAATCAAATCATTTCTCTAGAAGGAACTTTAGGAATTTTCTAGTGACGATCAATCCCTTCATTTTATTGATAAGGGAACTGAGGCTCAAAAAAGATTATGAAATTTGCTCAACATCACACAGCTAGTAAAATCACATCAATCCTGGCCTCCTACTCTCTGATTAAGTGATCTCACCCTATGAAGCCCCCAAGTTTCAGAATACATATTTTGTTTTTGAAATCAATTTATGAAGGTCTTATAGCTGCTTGTTTCCTGTCTTGTGATCTTTGATTATATTGGCTAAGGTACTTAGAAAGATTTTTCTGTCACTTAACAGTACTTTGATTTATGTCTTTTTCTTACTTTTCATACTTACCTCCATGTGGGTCTTTTGACCAATAAGACTTTTTTGTTTGTGATAATCTGACTGAATGAAAGTTATGTTTAAAGCAGCAGTTGGTGCTGAGGAAAGCCAAGTTCTTGGCTAATCAAGGAAACAAAAAACAGGAACCCCACTACCAGAAGACTCTGCTTGCCAAGAATTTCTGCCTGACATTTTTCTGATTGTGTGGATAATAGGGCACTTTTAATATGGCCTGATAAAGTTTCAAAGTCCCAGACTTAAAGGGAATGTCTCTTTCAAATGTTTAGAGTGTCTAGAGACTTGAGTACTATTAAATCTGCCATTAGCTTTTGTGACTTATAAAGTTATTTCATTTCTCCAGTCTTCTTTTTCTTCATCTTTAAATCAGATCAATTGAATTAAATGGCCCCTCTTAGAAGGGATCCAAACTGCTAAGATTTTATGAATTAACTTATAGCATAAGAGAGACTTCATCTAACTACAAATCTGAGTGATTATGGTTTTTTGCAACCCTCAAACTAAAATACTTTTAGCTCTTTCTCCCTATCTTATCCAAACTAAGAGTTCATTTCTTCACTCCTCATATCTATAGCCACCCATTTGTTTTTTCTTAAACAAAGCATCAGTCATGATTTAAAAGAACCATGGAGTTGCTCCAACTTGTTTCCAGACTTTCTTCCTGTTTCACTGTAGAAAACAAGGGTTTTCTTATAGACAAGTGCACAAAATCCAGGCTCAGAGTGATAGATTTAGGGGCAAAGAAACCGATTTGGGATTAATGTAAAGATGAGGGAGAAGTCAAATGACCCACTTGGCTTATTGCAGAAGACAGTTTAATTTCTCAACCTTTGACTTAGTAAACATGTGATTACAAAATTGAATCCCTTTGCTTAGCTACAAGAATGATGATTTTTTTTTTTTTTTTTTTTTTAGAGAAGAGTAAGCAAGAAGTTAATAGTATAGGGGTTGAACGATAGAAATTGGAGAACCTATGTTAAACTACAGTGTTTTCTTATTTGTAAACACTAGTTAAACAAAATAGAACCAGGTCTATAATCCTGAGTATTTATTAAAATATACTTGTCTTTTCCCTCTTATTATATTCCTTTTCCTTGGAGCTTTCCTAAAATTCTATTTTTCCCAAAGATTTAATATGAATATCATGAATATCAACCTGTCTGTCCCCAAAGTAGTAATGGCTTTAATATCCTGCTATCACTTACAAAGAAAGACAATATTCAAGTATTTAAGGAAAAGGAAAACACAATTTGGAATTCATTCTAAGAATATCTTGGAAGAAGTTTTCCTAAAGTATTGTATGTCTTTATTAGACTTTCATTTGGGGTTGACTTTATTCAACAGAGAGAGGGTAAAAAACAGATGTAATATAAAATGCAATGGGGATACACAAGAGAAAGGAATTAAAGGCAAAAAGATAAATAAAGAAGAGATAAAACTATTCCTTTTTGCTCATGATATGATTGGTACACTTGGAAAATCATAGGGAATTGGCATAAACACTGAGACAATAGCTTCAGCACAGTCTAGGCTATAAAATAAATTCTCAAAAATTGACAGCATTTCTATACAAAAATTTGTTGTTGTTCAATTGCTTTTCAGTTGTGTCTGATTCTTCATGACTTCATTTATAATTTTCTAACCAGAGATACTGTAATGATTTGTCTTTTACTTCCCAAGCTTATTTTACAGATGAGGAAACTGAGGCAAACAGGATTAAGTGACTTGCCCAGAGTCACACAGTTATTAAGTGTCTGAGGCTGGATTTGAAATTAGAAAGATACATTTTCCTTACTCTAGGTTCAGCACTCTATCCACTGAGCCATCTAGCTGTCCCCAAATATAATAAATTTCCCATTAATTCCAACTCTTCATGATCCTATGAAGTTTTCTTGGCAAAAGATACTGGAGTGTTTTGCCATTTCTTTTTCTAGCTCATTTTACAGATGAGAAAACTGAAACAAATAATGTTAAAAGATTTGTTTGTCCAGAGTCATATAGCTAGTGAGTATCCGAGCATGTATTTGAACTTGGGAGGATTAATCTTCCTGACTCCAGGCCCTACTCTCTATCCACTTCACCATCTAGCTATTTTATTATTATGACAACAATAAAACCCAAATTAGTGTTTACTAAAAGTTGAATGGACTGACAGTTGTACATAAGTAGGTTTCACCTCACTAGCAATCTTCAGGCAAAGGCTGGATAACCACTTGTCAATATGTGTAGAAGGACTCCATTTTTAAGATTTGCTAAATGCTTACTGAGGTCCCTTCTAATTATGAGATTCTGTGATTCTGTCTCTCTCACTTTAAACACATAATCAATGGTTAGTGCATCATTGTATAAATGAAGGAATAAGGCTTCAAATCAGTTTAAGATGTCCAGCAAGCTCAAAGGAAAAAGAATTCTTTGCACTGTGGCAAAGAGGAAGAAACAAAAGACCAATTTCACTTACTTCATAAGCTTACTTGGAGCTTCATAAGATGTTGGAACATCATAAAATGTTCACATATTGTAGCCTACAATCCCACAAGGTAGGGAATGGAGGTATTATTATGCCCATTTTATAGGTAAAGAACTGACATATGCTTAGTCAATGGAATTATTATTCCCATACTCATCCATATTTGAAATCTTAATATCATTTTGGTTTTTTCTCCTTCTTTACTCTCCACAAACATTTAGGTGCCAAGTCTTAGCATGTCCTGCCTCTATATTATCTTCTCTTTCTCCACTTTCACCCTAATCTAGGTTCTAAATTCCTCTTCCTGAACTATTATAACAATTTCCTAACTAGTCTTCCTATGCCCTGTCTCTTTCTGCTCTGACCCATCCTGCATACTATTGCCAGAATAGTCTTCTTTTTCCTCTTGTGTAATTGGTATTTTATTTTTTCAATTACATGTAAAGATAGTTTTAAAAACTCATTTTTATAAAATTTTGAATTTTGATTCTTTCTCTCTTCCTTTCTTCTACTCTCCTTCCCCAATATAGCAAGCAATCTGCAATAGGTTATACATGTGCAATCATGGAAACATATTTCCACATTAGTCATATTGTGAAAGAAGAAACAGAACAAAAGGAAAAAACCACAAAAAAAGCCTAAAAAGCTAAAATAGTATGATTTGATCTGCATACACACTCCATCAGATTAGACTTCTTAAGGGACATTTGTAGTCATGTCACTTTTTATGCTTAGAAATAAAAAAACAAACAAAAATACTTTTGATGGTTAAATTCTTTAACTTAATACTTGTGTGAATTTTCCTAATGCCTCTTAATTCTGTACCTTCCTGCTGTTATTTTTATTTATTTAATTATTTATTATATTATATATATATATATGTAATATATACAATACTATTTATTACTATTTATTTATTCTCTACCTAGATTGTTTGTACATAGTTGTCTGCATGATATCTGTCCCATCGTGTTGGGAGTTCCCTTGAGGACAAGGATGCAAAAACTAAACTGTATAAAAGCATAAGTTTTTTTCTTAAAGAAAAATATATCAAATATTTCCCTACATTAGCAACTTTAAAAGAATTTTATGTGTCCAAGATACAAGTTATACCTGCTGCACATATGCAGCTGGAAAATATTCTTTTATCAATGATAGTCAAGCCCACTTCAAAAGATCCATTTACATAAGATTTCTATTCAGCATCTATTCCATTATCCACCACCATTCCACATTTACCACCTACAATTAACTAAAAATATCCCTGCTTAACTGACACCTAGCTTTTAATAAACCATATTTCAGACAAATGAAAACATTTTAAAATTCAATCAAGATCTGTTGTAATGATGCTATGATTATGTTTTATAGTTTAATTAGCTTTTGAAAAGAGAGAAGCAATTATCCTAAGCCAGTTTTTTTTTACTTTTATGTTCTTTAAAAAAAAAAAAAAGAAACATGATTTCCTACTTTTTTTTCATATGACTATCTTCTTATATTCCCTTCTCAATAAAGCTCATTAATGCCTTCTTATAAATCTGAGTTGATTTGTTCCTGTCATGGACAAATTGTCTATAGTTTGCAATTTAACCACATGTTCTTCAGAATACTAGAACTTAAGAGAGCTGAAAGTGCCCTTAAAGATGGTTTAGATCAACTCCCTCTTTGATATATGAGGAAACCAATCTACAGGAAGGAAGATTTGCCCAGGATCACATAGATAGTAATAGAGGGGGCAGTTATATGTAGCAGATAGAGCACTAGCCCTAGAGTTAGGTGGACCTGAGTTCAAATCGAATTTAGACACTTACTAATTGTATGGCCCTAGACAAGTCACTTAACCCTGATTGCCTAAAAAGAAAGGAAAGAAGGAATAGAGGAAGAGAGATCCAAGATGTTGCAATGATTTAAAAAAAAAGTACAAGGAGTTTCTACTCACAAAACTCCTCCAAATAGTTCTAGAAATTTCATCAGATTGAATCTTGACCAGGAAATCCAGAAAATTATTTGTTCAGCTCAGCATACAAGATAGACAGGAATGTTTGTTATAACTGGGGCAAGAGGCAGTCACAGACCCATACTAAAATACACCCAAACCTTTCTTTTGGTGTTTTTTTACCCATACACAATTCTGGGTGATAGACCCAAGGTGAATTGAGAAGGGGACATGGCATTAATAGGGAGGGAAGCCTTGGATGGTGTACCAAGAAAGGAGGAAATTCAGATGCAAGCAACAACAGCAATGTAATTTAGACCCAGATACAGAGCAGACTGTCATTTCCAGCACAAAGTCCAGACTGCTGAGGAATAACCAGGACAGGAATTTTTGGTCAAAGGGAAACCGACAATTCTGCCACTTTGAGCTAAATGAGCTTTCCTACTGATAGGGTCAGAGTCCAGCAGCAATTTACTCTTGTTTTGACCCAATCCAGATCAGGAATTTGCAGAGCTCAGACCATGGGAACAATCAGACTTTGCCCTTGGATCAGATCACTTTGGGAGCAATGGGAGCATGTAAGTTTCCAGCCTATCCCTGAGATGTTGCAATAACACAATATGCAAGACTATAAGAAAGCAATAATAGAATCAGCTTAGTTCCACCTGTAAGTGCCACAGACCCCATACTAAATGTTAAATCTGAAGTCAGGAAGAAGGCTGGAAGAATGAGCAAAAGCAAATAAGCAAACAAAAGAATCCCATTAAAAAGAGCTATTATGGTGGTGGAGAAGCTAACAAGCAACACAGAAACAGAAAATGATTACAAATCATACATAAATTTGAGCACAAATTCAACTAGGATTCCTAGAGGTGAACCAAATATTAAATTTTAGAAGTTTTTATAAAGGAAATAAAAGTTCTTGAGGAAAAAAATAGAAAAGAAATAAAACTAATGGCAAAAACAAATAAATAAGTAAATTCAAAAGGAAACTGGCAGCTTAGTACAAGAGGTACAAAACCCTACCCAATCAAAAACAAAAAGCTCCCTGAAAATAAGAATGGACTAACTAAAAGTCAATGACTCCATGAGGCAACAAGAAATATTAAAATTAAGTCAAATGATTGAAAATATAGGAAAAAATGTTAAGTATTTCATAGTAAAAGCTGTACACCTAAAAAACATATCAAGGAGAAAAAATTTAAGAATCATTGGACTGACTAAAAAAAAGAACCTAAACATCCTATTTCAAGAAATCTTAAAAGGAAACTTCCCAACATGTTTAACCTATATCGGATTGCTTGCTGTCTTGGGGAGGAGGAAAAAAGGGAGAAAAATTTGGAACACAAGATTTTGCAAAGGTGAATGCTGAAAACTATCTTTGAATGTATTTGGAAAAATAAATACTATTGAAAAAAACAAAACTACCTAGAAATCTTAGAACCAGATGGCAAAGTAGAAATAGGAAGAATCCTTTGGTAACTTTTTGAAAGAAAATAAAAAAATGAAAGCTTCCAGGAACATTATAGCCAAAACCCAGAGTTACCATGTTAAAGAAAAGGTACTACAAAAATTCCCAAAGAAAGAATTCAAGTAGTAAGGTCCCACAGTCAGGTTCATACATGATTTAGTTACCATAACTATAAAAGAGAAGAGAATGTGGAATTTCCTTTTGCCCTGTCAATAGTACTTTCTTTATTAGTAGAAGGCAGTGTACAAATTTCCACGACTGTTGTCACTTGACCTAAAACTTAAAAATAAATAAATGGTATTAATTTGTGCAGGCACACTTTCATCTATTGAATTTCTTAAATAATTATTCTAGCATAAACTAAAATTTTAAATGAGAATTATTATGACTTCCTTCTTTCACAAAAGATAAATATAAAAAGAGAAAAGAATGTAATTGGATTTAACAAAGTATGTAACGCTGGAGAAACTGAGCAAGACAGAGATTAGAGAACAATTTAATAATTTATTAAATGGAGAGATATACTGGGACCAAATGGATCCATGGTTGGTCCCAGGGCTGAATGAGACTATTGCCTCAAAGAATCCAGCACTGAGTATTAGACAGCAAGATTTTTCATAGGATAACAAGAATGATGACAGAATGGGGGAGGTACCTGGATGGGGATAACCTAAAGGGGGGAGGCACCTAGGATGACACAATGGAAGGAGGTACTGGAGAGGTTACTGATATTCTATGATGTCTAAAATGGATAGACCGTTATCCTGTCAAACATTAAGAAGGAATGATTATAGCCTAAAGATATAAATCATCTTTATCTCATCAACATTAAGAGGGAAAGGTTACAAACTGAGGCAGAGTAACTAAATAGGACAATTGGAGAAACTGAGTTAGGACATTAAAAGGGAACTGTGGCATAACAAGTATTTCTGAATAAAAAAAGGTTGCAGTAAACATTGTTCATAAAAGAGCAGTAAGGTGATAAATCAAAGCAAAAACACAGTTTTCTTCCCCCAAAGGCCTTTACATGCACTTATTTCTTCAGTTACCTCAATATTAAAATTCCTTAAGTCATCCAAGAAAAAGGTTAGGGTTCCTAAATAGCAGATGCTGTAGTACGCTGAGATCATCTAAGAGAGAGGGACCAGCTTTGGGAGAAGATATTCCGTGCTTGTGGTAGTGCTGGGCATCAGTGGGGTGAGAGGGTAAGCAGCCTCTTTCTTGGCTGCAGAAGCAGGACAGACTTTGTCTCTCCCTCTCTTTCTGAAGGGTTCAGAGAGGATGAAGGTCCAAGTTTACTCACAAAGCAGTGTGGATGTCTACATAAATACACATGCAAGGTAAACAAAAATAATATATATGAACACATGTAAATGCATACATGTAAATTATATATTTTCCTAACGGTATACATAGTACCCTCCCACAATGCACTACATAGTACACATATAAAATATAAGTACAATATGGTATATATGAATAATATAGACATGTACAATACACATGCATATATATATTCACTATACATATGTTTACATATACATTTACACAGAAGACATTTACTTGCATAACATATATAATACACATGAACATATAGTTGTAGGCACATGCTTATGACCCACATGTGTATAATACACTTACATACAAGCACACATGTGCATAAACATATGCAAACTATACACACATATATTACACCACATGGCACACATGTATGATCACATCCTATTAGAAGCACAGACATGTGTATGACACACAGAAACATGTGTGTGTGTCCCTATGAGCATGCATGTGCAACAAGTGCAGCATGCATAATGTTGTGTACAATGTATATGTGCACATTTGTATTTTTTGTATACATATTTCTGTGTACATGGGCATGAGATTGTGCATATGTATGGGTTCACAGCAGGTTTACAATATACTCATACATAAGTCCATGCACAGGACACATATAAATATATATAATATAATCTATAATAATATATACATGAGACACCCACATGACCACAACACACAATACAGCGTGTGCATATAGACATACACACACATCCTCACACACATATATAGTATACTTACAACTATGTACATGAAAGTAATACTACACATACACCGACTTGTGTGGGAGGAAGAGTCTCCTTCTCCTTTCTCCTTTAACTCTCTGACCCTCAGAAACAGACTTGAGGTTGAGGTTTCATTTTTTCTGTTTCCTTCAAGGGGCAAATCTGGAATTCCCCCTGGCTGGAGATCAGGGAATATGATCTATGCCAACCTTAGAGGCAGGATTCCAGAATGTATATGAAAAGCTTTGAGAAACCCAGGTGATCATTAGACTTGGAGGTTG
The DNA here is from genome assembly GCF_902635505.1 of Sarcophilus harrisii. Taxonomy (NCBI): domain Eukaryota; kingdom Metazoa; phylum Chordata; class Mammalia; order Dasyuromorphia; family Dasyuridae; genus Sarcophilus; species Sarcophilus harrisii. Next base: position 149,750,042 of record NC_045427.1, read on the forward strand.
GGACTGGCTTTGTAGGAATTAAGATTAGCAAATCATTTCTCCAGATTATGAGGTATTATAGAAGGGATGAGGGGGAGCAAGGAATGGATGTTTGTATATATTTTTTGTTATTTTTTTTGAAGTAAATATAAATATTCCTTTGTAAAGGCTAAGTGGGTTTTATTATATGGTTAAAGGGAACTGGGTGTAGGGAACTCCTACAGTTGGGGGAGCGTAAGTAGTGGGAGGCTAGAGCCAGTGGTAGTGAGCTTATAGACCCCTAAATCGCTAAAAATTACTAAAGAACACTGGGGGAGGAAGTGAAATGTAACATCCCTAATCTTCAGGCAGTGACAACTAAAAGAATTACTGTTAGAATACTATCCCAGAGTTGGCTCAAACTAGTTGGGCTCTTACTAGGTATGTTTGGCTTTTCCTAGAGCCCTCTGCCAATGCCTTAACATGAATATTGATAAAAAATAACTCTGTTAATAGCAAAGCCAATTGAAAATTAAGGGTTTAAAGGTTCTGGCTATCCAATAACTATCACAAAAGAAATGCTAGTTTCAGGCACAGTTCAATGAATGGACAATTCCTTATTGTTTTATTGTTCATCCTTTGATTTTGAAGACATCACAGGTACATGAACTGGATTTAAGCAGGCAATTGAACAAAGTCATCCCCTTTATTCTCTAAAGACATCAAAATCCAGTGTAAAGACAAAAGTCAAGGGAATGGCCCAGGATGCAGTGGATGAATTTGACATCTTCAATGTCTAACCAACTTCATGCTTGCTGCAGCCTCCTTCATAATTGTTGGAACAAAAATACCAAGGTCCAGAAGCAGGGAGTCTGCTGCTAAATCTGCTGTTCAGTGGGTTTCCTTTTTCTGCCTATGAGGCTTGAGTTGTGGTAATTCTATCTTCTGTAAAATATGTGCAATGGAACAATATAACTACTTCCCACTAATATTACTAGCTTTCATCAAAGTAAACCAACATGATTCTTTTTATTTTTATTTTTCTCTAAAATACTACTCAAACAGGAACTGTGAAGGTCACATCACCCTTCCTGTCACATGATTTGAATATACTTCTGCTATCTATCTCAGATACTTATTTCCCTGCAAATTTGATGCATAAATAATCCCTTTTTAGAAAAACATATCACTCATATTATTTGGAACCAAACTAGCCTAGAGGAAATTTGAGCTTAGAGCTTTAGCCAAAAATGGAAACAAGAATAAGATATAATCTGTAGACAACAGTGAGTTATTATGCAGAACCTAGGTCTCAGGGTTCCTGAGTATGTATATATATTCCTATATAGAAGATGCTTTTGACTACTAGAAAGTTAAATGACTTTTTTTAGGAAAACTGCCTACAGCAACTCAGTACCTGCTTAGTGGGGATAAGTAGAATAGTACTTTTCTGAACTGGAATTCTTATTTGTGAAGAGTAGAAGACTTTGTGATTTATGAAAGGCATCACCGTGGCATGTACAAAGTGTTTAAAATACTCATTTATAAAAACTCTATTTATTTACAACTTTTCATGATATTACATAATGGGTTGGTTGAGTCAAAAAGCATAATGGACAGTGAGTCAAAAAGACCTGATTTCAAGTCCTGTTTTAGAACAGCTCCAAACACATCTCTCATAGAAAGGTTGCAATCTGCCTAAAGGTTGAAAAAAGAAAAGATCCCTTATTTGTTGTTGATTTTTCTAGGAACACATCTGATATCAGAGGATTCAAGGGCTGAAGCGACTCATTCCAATAATAGATGAGGAAAATGATGTTGAGAGATATCAAGGAACTTGTTCAGCACCATATAGGAGGCAGAATTAAGAAATAGAATAGGGTCTATGCATAGCTAGTTCTAGTTTTTTGTTTTCTGTTGGGGTTTTGGGGTAGGCAATTCATCACCATCATAATGATGTTAATAAATTAAAAATAAAATAGCCAGGGGTTTCCACTGCTAAGATTAATTTATTCCTCACAGAGGTGAAACAATAGAGAATATTTAATAAATTTATCCCCAAATTAAAGAGACAAAAAGGAAATTTTCAGTCTCACTCTCTAATCTAAGTACCCTGATTTCACCCCCTTTAAGAAAAAACTATTTGTGCTATTGAAAATTTCAATGTGGGAAGGTAACAGCTTCTTCAAAAAGGGAAATATAATGAGGCTACATCACTAATTGGCTCTCTAATTTAAAAATGCTGAAATTTCTTTGGTAGCATACCATTACTGAACTTTTAACTCACTGCACCATAGCAAAGGATTTGCTCATATACACACGTTAACTATTGTGTTGTCCTGGTTTCTTCTATTTGTAGTTGTGAAAACAGAAACTCAAGTAAGTCAATTTATGCATGTGATTACAATAATCACTTGGCCTGAATACAGAAGACTAATAATCCCTCTCCTGTTATTGGCTCTGTTGAATATTCTCTCCTCTTCTTCAACCAGGATGCAGGACATGGTCAGAATATAAATGATCACTTTTTGGATTAAACCTGTTTTCAGCAGCTGTGTATCAAAAGGCTAGCGGCTTCACTGGCTAGCCTCTTGCTTTGGCTTCCCTGGACACTGTGAGTTTTATTGGTGGTTTGATGTGAAATCAATTGAACGATCACTCTTCAATGTAAGCCTAAAGATTTTAACCAGAATTTCCTGGCAAAATGTTGAATTGGCTTAGTGAATAAGATAATTCATGTGGGAAATTTAAATTTTAAATTTTAAAAAGTTTATTGCACATTTTCTCCAAAAATATGTTTTCTGGTTCACTTCTCTACTTTGAACACTTAAAAATTGCATAGAGATCCATAATAAAATAAACATAACATGTAGAATTTTATTTGTTTGGTTTATGCACATAGTTTATAAATGAGGGTGCTTTATTGTCATTAGATCAGAAATAACACACGTGGACCATTCTGAAAAACTCAAGGCAATAAGTAATATGAGTTATAATAATTATAATGAAGATGAGGAGGAGGAGGATGCAGGTGGTTATGTCATTCTCATAAGAAAGTAAATAGCTTCTGTAATTTTAAGGAAACAATTTGCCTTATAGCAACACTTTTATTTTTAGTGTAACAGGTTGTTGATTAATGAAGACTCAGTCCTGAGAGCATGTGAGTTTGGTGAGCCTACTTCTGAAATTACCTGGTAATGTGAAATGACAGAGTTCTGTTCTTTACTTCAAAACTTGTATAAGTATTCAATGATTATTTCTGGTCCATCAATTATGTGACAAAGAAACTTTTGATTGGTTGCTAAGTCAAAAGTGGGTATATATTCAAAAAGCACAAAGCAACTAAAGCTAAGGTTTATCATGTACTTTCCTGCCTAATGCTATTCAGATTGGAAGGGGAAAAGACTACTTCTAGTTTCCAGGTGGAGAAAATGAACCAACTCCAGCAGCCTGCTCTTCCCCAGTGCTCCAATTCATGAAACCATGAGCACAATGCCTTGCTTCTTTCTTTGTAGTGTCTATATTTCCTGCCTTAGGTAAAGGAATATTAGAGATGGAGAATCTAGCTTGTGATCTTGTGAACTTCAAAATGTTGGAAGATCAAGACAGCAGAACTTGATTGGTAAGAGTCAATGAGAGTTGGAGGGAAGTCAAGTCTAATAAGGAATAAAGACCTCAGCTAAACATAATAATCATAATGATCATTGACATAATGATCAATGACAACCAAGGGGGGAATGACAGTTTTGGTGCCTTATTTTGACAAGTGAAAAACATCTATTTTTTTTTTTCCTTTAGACTACTTATTTAATGGAGAATGACTCTTGCTCTAAGATATTTGTATCAATTCTCTTCCAATATCAGAACTTTATCAGGAAAAACTTACTAAAATTCCCTTCACTTCTCCTTTTTTCACTAGTTTCCCTTTGATTCTTGACCTTTTATACTTCCAAGAGAATTTTTCAAACTTAATTTTATCTAATTATTCAAAATAAACCTTGGTAGTTTGGCACAGCATTAATTCTATCAATTAATTTAGAATTGTTTTATTTACATATTGTAAGCACAGACTAACCATGAGCAATTAATCTCTCTTCAATTTGTTGTCTTCCTTTTTTTTCTGTAAAGAGTATTTCATAGTTGTATCCACATAGGTACTGAGTGTCTCTTAAATGCTTTTAATTACCATATCATTTATATATTTTAGAGTTGTTTTGAATAGAATTTATTTTTCTACATTTTTCTCCTGGAATTTGGTAGTAATATATGGAAAGATTTGTAATTTTGTGGGTTTATCTTATATCCTTCAACTTTATCTAAATTAATAATTTTAAAATTAAACTTATAGACTCTCTAAAGTCCTCTAAGCAAACTATATTATCTTTAACCTTATACTCCATCATATTTTCTTCCTCTCCACTGACTTGTACCATGCTAAATATAAATTATATTCAATCATATCTAGTAACTTTAAAATTTTACATTTAAGATTTCTTTGTTTTGAAGCTTCAATACAATATATTTATTATGGGCCTACTAAGTGCAAGCATATTTTCTAGATGCAGAAGAAAGATGAAAAATGACCTCATGAACAACTAGAAATGAGATACAGCAAGTCAAGTTTAGAGAATAACTTATACTGAAGCTTACCAGAATAATAGTCAATGTTCCTGGAGTAAATTGTGGTATCTTTGGGAACAAAACAGTTCCTGATCCAGTGTAATTCAATGCCAGGAAGTGTTGTCTGGGAGTCACAACAATATCTGATGGAGAAATAAGTTAAAAGACCTCATTTGAACTCCTATACACATCGTAGGTTTAGCATGTCTCCGAATTTTTCTCTTTTCTGTGAGGACAGTAATACTTACTGGTCATACAGTTAAAAGGTATCTCAACAGATCATTGAAAGTTCCCATCCCTGTGAGCAAGAGAGGTCTTAAACTTTCCTATGATGACAATCTTTTATCTATAATCACTGTCTTTGAATATATAAATGAATATCATATGAAAAAAATAAGATTCAATCTGCTTGCCCCTAGGGAACTACAAGAAGGGAAAAGAACTTCCTGATAATCATATTCACAAATGACCTGATTAGTGAGTTGCTCATGGTGGGGAGGCGGAACAAGAAAGGAGGAATCTTCAAGATCACTTTTCAAGGAAATCACAGAATGAATCCATACTTTAGGTAAGGTTTGAATTAAGTGATTCCTAAGAACTCTTTCAAATCTAATTCTGTCCTTTACTACATTTTTAACTACTAGAATGAGAAGAGCAGCTGTCTAAGCACCAGTCTATTATAGTATAAAAATTAAATTGGTATATGGGAGCTCAGAGAAATTGACAATTCCATATTATGTGACTATTTTGAGGCATGAACTTCTTTCCTGATCAAAAAATAGCTATAGCCTGATTCAGCAACTAGTGGCCACAGAAAATCATCTAAAATTACTAAGTATTATTATAAACACACATGATATTGTGTGTCTTTGTTTTTCAGAAATTATTAACACTGCTTAATACAAGGTAATGTCACCTAGTATTTTACCATCCTCTTGCTCCTAATTTTCATAGGCTGTCTCAATATTTTTTCAGCAAGAGGTCAGCCTTAATGGGTAGGACTTTTAAGTTCTCTAAGACTAAAAAGCCATAGCTGAGGAATGAGCAGGGGGAAAAAAAGTGAACTGCATTCCAGATGTGAAGCTGTTCTTTCAGAAATTTTCAAAGGAGTACTTGAAGGCCCCATTTAAGTAGCCTTAAAAACCATTTGTGTTATCATGTATCTAAAATTCTCCATAGATTATTCAAGGCTTTTGATCCAATGTAATTTCTCTCCAGTAACAATCTGCTGTCATTCCATATCTACCTATTCCATACTCCTCCCTAAACTATTCTTCATCTTCATATTAACCTGTAATCGCTAAATCCCTTATCATTCTGCCAATCCATCAATCCCACTCCATTTATATTCCCCTTACTCCCAAAGCTTGACCTCTTAACACTGCCCTTTACTCTCAAATCTCTTGTCCTCTCTTTTTCCTCAAATTTTCAAATATGTATAAAGATAGTTTTCAACATGTTAAGACTTTGTGTTTCAATTTTTCCCCCTCCCTTTGACCTCGCTTCTCCCTAAAATAGCAAGTGATTAGATATAGGTTAAACATGTGTAATCCTTTCAAACATATTTCCATATTTGTCATATTGTACATCTCTTGCTCTCTTTAACTGTCACTACTTGCCAAACCCCAAATTTGGATTATTCTCAACATCTACTTCTGCTCCTACTTACATTCAGACTGGGTCCACCATAAATGTATATATGTTATCTATATGTACATATATACATACATACATACATATATATGTTATCTACTTTCCTTCTGTCAGAGGGAATAATTTTATCAGTACTTTTCTTACTATATCATCTCTCCAAATACCTTTTGTAAATGTAACGGGGATGTTTGTTTCTGATTTATAGTAAACATATTGGCAGAGGCTCAGGAGCTACAGTACTACAAACCCCAGCACTTCAAATAATATTATATTTCTTAATAAGCCTACAAATAATAATTAGCCATTTTGTAGGGATACCAATATCTGAATTTGAGCACTTCAGAGGGGATGTTACACAAGAGAAATTTTTTTCCTGAGGCAATTGGGGTTAAGTGACTTGCCCAGGGTTACCCAGCTAGAAAGTGTTACGTGTCTGAGGTCATATTTGAACTCAGGTCCTCCTGAGTTCAGGGCTGGTGCTCTATCCACTGAACCCATCTAGCCCATCTAGCCCATCTAGCTGCCCCATAAGAAAAATTTTTGTCTCCCCATATCATTGTTTTCATTCATTTCACTAATTCCAAATGTGGAAACTCTCCACACTAACAAACACTATAACCTTATTGGAATTCAGTCTTAGTTGCCCTTGGTCATGCAACCAATATGTGTCAGAAGGTGGTCTTCAATTCTGCTCTTTATGACTTCAAGGTTATGTCTCTATTCACTATATTGAATACTACTTTTTATATGAATACATCTAAATGGTGGAAAAGTCAGTGCAATCCCTTGGTAAATTATTCAAGGCTTTTGATCCAATGTGATTTCTTTATTCAAAATATGATTCATCCTGGAATAGTATGGTTAGCATGCTAGACTTGGAGTAATTTCAGATCTTCCTCCAAAACTTATTAACTGTGTGATCCCTGGAAAGTCACTTAAACTCTGTGTGCCTCAAGCAGCTCCTTAAGATTTTTACCTGCTAAATCACAAAAAGTTAGCCATCTGTTTCAATGGAGGAACATCAGACTTCTCCAATATTTATATATGATTAATATATTACTTAGGCTGTACTGGCTATTCTTTGATAGCATGAATTCTAATTATCTCATTGCCTGTAATGTCCAGATATAATTGCAAATAATTATCTTATCAAGCTTTCCTTGTTATATCCCTGAGATATTATCTTATGACTCAGTGGAATAGTTTAATTAACATTTTTCTTTTAAATATGTTTCCAAAGCTTAACACATTTTGAGTGGAACACCAGCTGTGACACTAAAAATATTCTTTTTGCTAAGCTGTTTGTTAGACGAAGGAAATGATGACAAACTTTTGAAGTCTATAATTATTGCAATGTATCTTGCTGCAAACAATTTATTGCATGTTTCTCAAAAATACCAGTGACTGTTGGATACCAGTTAATAAAACCACAAGTATTAGAGATCACTTGGCATATCCTGGAGAGTTTTGTTTATTTTCACTTGTATGCATAATGACTGTTTCCAGTTTTTTAAACTTCCTCTCCAGAGACTGGAAGCTAGAGAGATCTCTAACAACCCACAAAAATAAGGAAGTAACTGATAACATCACATTATACCAGGCTAGAGCTCAGCAGCTTGTTCTGTCCATTGAGATCATAAAAATTCCTGCTTGTGATCAAGGTTGGGTGACTTCCAGAAAGCAGGTCAGGAAAATTTCCATGGGGCTAGGCTTAAAGTAGTTTCCAGTGCTACTACTACTATTCCTTTCCTTCTCCTAAAACATTGCAGAAACAATTGCAATTGAAAAACATTGTCTCCTTTCTACAGTGGCTTGACTTATAATGTGAAGCTTTTCAATGAATAGACCATTATTTTATCACAGAATTTGCAAAAATCCAATTCAATTAATCATGCATTTATTAAGTGCCTCCTATGTCATAAGGGATAGTGGCAGGCACTGAGGATACAATGACAAAAATAAAACAGTCCCTGCTCTCAAGGAATTTAACTTCTTCTGAAAATACAACATACAAGTAAATTTAAAATGCATACAAAAGCAGGAAGTTCTATATTAGGAGGTCCCTGAGCTGGGTAGAACTGAGAGAGTATGCATTCCAAGTAGGGAAACCACCTCTGCCTATGAACCAATGTAGAAGATGTCATATTGTGGATATGGTTGAGTTTGACCAGAATGTAGAAAACAGGAAAGCGAATAATATAAAGTCAATAACCTTAAATTAAAGTCCCTACCAGCTTTAAATCCTATGATCCTGTAATCCTCACTTCATTTGAGAATCTAGGATACATCTCCTATTCCAATTTGGGTATTCTAGTAATAGTGGATACTTAAGATTTGAGGGATTTTGTCTTGTGAGTACTCCAGGAAGTAGAATTTATAAAGAAGGACTTTTCTTTTGATCTTAAAAAAAGTGGAATGCAAAATTGTCATAACACAGCAGTAAAATTGTTTTTAATATTATAATATTTAAAAAATGGAAAAATAATTTTATTCTATTTTGTTTACACATTGTTTTTAATATTTTAATTTGTATTCTTATTGAAATAGAAAAATAAATCGCTAATGTTCTGAATTTAGAAAATAAGGATTTATAAAATGATAAAACAAAAACTGCATTCAGGAAATACAAAATAGGATGAAACCATAACAAATATAAAAATCAAAGAAAAGGACATGTTGAAAATCATTGTGACATTTAAAATTTTTTAAAATAATGTGTCTCCAAATATCAGAATAAGTTTTGGCCTCTTGATATAACCAAAAAAGGAGTTGGAAGAAGCAGAAAGTGAAGAAAACATGATGTATGAAATAATACAATAACATAGCATTTCATTAAAATGCTATAAATAATATATACAAAAATGTCTTTTTCAGTAGATGGTATTTGCTACATATGAAAAATCCATAAAATTATGGTTTGGGTAAATACTAGTAGTTTGATATTTTATTATTTTGAAGGATTTTTCATTTCATCAAAATGGATAGTTCTTTTGACATACATAACAAGCTTCTTCTTCCTTGATGATTCTTCATGTTTTTCCATAAATATTCTTCAGAAGAGCTATATATCATGCTAGAGGCCTTCTTTTTGCTTTCAGTCTATCTTGATGATAACAATGTACCATTCAAGCTGTTTTATTCTTGACAGGTAGATTGTCTAGCTCCTTTTCTAGTTATACATATCCCTTTTTATATTCTTTTATCCATAATTCCACACAATAAACATTAAGTATTCTCTATATGCAAGAAACTATAGAATATTAGGTATTAGTTCTATTCAATGTAAGCTTGAGAAAATGTATTGTTCTCAGAGCTTCCATTTTACTCAGTGCGTATAGTAGTTACACAGATGAATAAATACAGGCATCTGGAGGGAAAGATCAATAAAGGAAGGGAATCAGTTAGCAATAAACACTTACCAAATATCTACTACCTTATTAGCAGGTACATTGCTAAGTGCTAGGGATACAAATAAACAGAAAAAAAATCCTACTCTTGAATAGTTTACATACTAATGGGGGAAACTAGTATACACATACAAACATGCATATATACATACATATACACAAGTGTGTGTATGTATACTCTGTGTGTACATAGTCTTATATGTACTCTATTGTATTGTATGATTTTCAACATTTCCTTTCCTTTAATGTTATATACTTTAGTTGCAGTTTGAAAAAAGAGAGACATCTCATCTCAGGCAGAGATGAGAAGGGAATACATTTTGGGCATTCTAAAGGACCTGAGATCAAATCTGACCTTTGATGCTCATTACCTCTTTTAGGCTTAGACAGATTATATAGCTTTCATTTGTGTATAATGAGGAGATTTGATTAGTTGAGCTCTGAAGTCACTTCCAACTTTAGACCTATGATCTTATAACTGCATATTGCAAAGGAATGGAAATGGGAGGTGGTGTGTCATGATTGAGGAATAACCAGGAGAGACTTTTAGAAGATGATACATAAATTGAGCTTTGAAAGCAACTAGAAATTACTGGAGTCAAGAATGCATTTCAAGTGTAGGAGCAGAGCCATAACAAGAGTAGGAGAGCAATTGAGGCTCTGTCTGAGGGAACTATTATTTAAAAAGGGTGCAGAAAGAGAGATTGGAGCATATCATAGTGAGCTTTAAAAATCAGACTGAAGAGTCTAATTTATCCCAAGAAAACATAAAGTCATTGAAAACTTTTGAGCAAAGTAATAATATGGCCATATTTTTAAAGAGAGTCATCATTACATGTCATAGCTTTATTGGATACCAAATGCATCTTTCCATTGCCCTTTTGATTATTTGCAATGATACAAATAGTGAATGTGTAATTTATGTATCTATATAAATTTTAAACACAGAAAATCTCTTAAAATACTATAAATAATTACTTTTTGCTTTTTTAATTTCTTAATATTTAGGTTCTACAGTAGTTTGTAGGTAAGAATAAAATTTACAAGAACTAAGCCACAACTATTATCAAATTATCCTAGTCTTTTATGTGAAGGAGCCTGCCCTTGGAATGAAAGCTGTGTTCCAAGGAAGGTGTCAGAAACAATGTCATTCTAGTGTTTGTTAATGAAAGGCCATGAGGCAAATATGTTAATTCCAAGTCAATAAATAGATTTCTAGGCTCAAGAGTAACTTGCCAAGGGCTTTAATTTTTACTTTTGACATTTATCTACATTTCCTGATGGAAGCATGAACCATTGACAGATGACATAGAGATCCTTCTGCAAATCCCATGTGTGTCCATTGAATAAAGTCAGATTTCCCAAGTAATATAACTTATGATGTATCATAGTGTTCACAGACTCATGAGAGATCCCCATTGTTGCCTCTCCTGCCTCATCAAGTGAAGTCTGAGCAACAGTCTTTGAAATCATCCTTTGCTCTTTCAGATTTAAGGATATCTATATCATATCTAAGGATACACCATTGCCTGGGGATCTTCTTGTACCTATTCCACATAACTTCCATACATCCTCCTTCCATTATATTAATTTTACATTGATCCAGTTTGTTTTATGACATAATTTTACTTTGGTCTTTCATATGTTACTTTGAAAATAGCTTTAAAAAAAAAGAAAATGGATTATAATTTTTTTTCATAAATTAAAATCTATCAAACTCTTTATAACATGTCCCCTTTCTAGCTTCCCAGACTTCTTTTTATTCCTTTCCATCTAATCTATGATCCAGTTACATTGACTTACTTAGAGTTCCATGAACATGACATCCTACCTCCCATCTCCATGTCTTTGTACAACACTGTTCTCCAAGTCTGGAATGCTTTGCCCCCTTCACTACTTCTTTGTTTTCCTGATTTGTTTTAAGTTTTGGTTCATATTCACTTTGGCCAGGAGGTCTTTCCCTTTTCTCCTACCTCACCTCCTCAGTTGCTAAAACTTTCCCTTTTACATTGATGAGGTCCTGGGTAACTAGGTGGGGGTAGCAGAAAAAGCCTGAAGTACTGATAAAATTATAATACTACCTAAGGCAAGCAAGGAAGGGCACTGATCAGTTCAACCTTATAGTTCCACCCCATAGAAATCTTGGGAAACTCCATCTTACAGTATCCAATCAGAAAACCAAGTTGTGATGTCAAACCTCTGAGGTTAAATTTCCCTTATAAATCTATCCATAATCTACACAATCTTTGATGAACCTCTTTTGGGTTAGCCTACCACAACATTCTGCCTCCTAGTGTCTTTTCTCTCACCCCCTCCTCCGTACCTCATGGTGTTTTTTTCCTTATTATAGCTAACTAACTCTTTTAGAGCGCTAAACTCCTCTATGGTTTTAGTCTGTCAGTCAATGGCATACTCCCACCTTATGGCATATTTCCTCTCTCTTGATAAATTGTGAACTCCACTGGGGAACTTGTCTTTTCCATTGTTAATTGTTAAAAATCCCTTTCCTTGCTAATTATCTGCTATCCTGATACTATTTCACATTTACCACTTTTAGTGGTAAATTCACTTCTTCCTTTTGTCCATAACATCTATTCGTAAATAAAGGTATCTTTTGGTATCTTTTGAGCCTTTGTGAATTCACGTGTGCCTTGAGCCTTGCACCTCATATTTGAATTAGGGATTTCTATCAAAACCCCATCATTCGGTGCTGAACCTCAACCTCATAAACATTACCTTCATATATTCCAGAGGTCCTCAAACTTTTTAAATAGGGGGCCAGTTCACTGTCCCTCAGACTGTTGGAGGGCCGGACTATAGTAAAAACAAAAACTTTGTTTTATGGGCCTTTAAATAAAGAAACTTCATAGCCCTTAGGTGAGGGGGATAATCGTCCTCAGCTGCCGCATCTGGCCTTCGGGCTGTAGTCTGAGGACCCCTGATTAATTTATTTCTGTATGTGTATGTTTCTTTTTTAAAATTATTTTTTATGATAGCTTTTTATTTAAAACATAATTACAAAATATACCTGCATGGGTAATTTTTCAACACTGACACTTGCAAAACCTTCTGTTCCAACTTTTCCCCTCCTTCCCCCCTCTCCTAGATGGCAGGTAGTCCAATACATGTTAAGTATGTTAAATCCAATATATGTATACATATTTATACAGTTTATATTTGTATGTTTCTTGTTTGTGCCTAGAGGTTTTCCTATCTCCCATTTTGGAATGCCCACTCCTTCAGAGTAGTCTCTTTCTTTTTATCCCCAGTGCTAAGTGCAATATCTCTTAAGCACAAAGAAGTGATTGATAAATGCCTGTTGACTGACTAATGAAATTAAAACTAAGGGAGGAAAATTTGCATACTAAATAAAAAACAAGTCTCAGAGCAGAAAGACTTCAGATGTGAGACCTCAGACAAATTAACTTTTCAGGGCCCCCAAGCAATACTCAGACTAGAAGTTACAGAGGGATGTTTCTCTGAGTTGGTAGAAGGGACTCTTCACTTGGAGTTCCTTGTACAATTAAGATCACAATTCCAGTAAAAAAAAAAAAAAATCTTATAGTTCTGGATTTTTTGTGGTTGTTGTGGCACTACCAGTAAAAGGATTGATTTTTTTTTAAGTGGCAAAGTACTCAGTAAGTCTAAGCATTTAGTTTCTTTTATAATTGTGTACTATTAATGCCAAGCATATTGACAATTAAAATATTGTTGAGATCTTCATTAATAATATACTTTGAATATTGCAAAAAAGCAAAATGAATCCCTTACTCAATTCTCTAGAGAAGACAAAAACTGCACAGTGAAAATTCTCTTAACCTTTTCATAGATTTTAGCTGAACAGCTAACTATATGATATCATTATCATTTTTCACTGGGCCCTGAAAACATCCATTCACTATAGACTTCTTAATGTCATTCCTACAACGGATCCCTCCAATCCCCAAATTCAGTCTGGAAAAAATACCCTCTAGATCAGACTTCCAGAAACAATACCCCCTTTCTTGGCTAATTTCAGATCACATTTCACAGCCATCCACCCTGGATGGCTTCTGCCTTATTCTAATTCCTTCTCCTCAATTGGAACAGCACTTTTTGAAACAGAACTCCAGAAAAAATGCCTCCTTTGTGGCTGGCCCCAAATCATGCTTCACATCCATCTGCTCTGTCACATATGAATCTCTCCTTTGATAGGAACCCCTGCTTACATGCAAGTTAGGCTCATTTTTCCTTAAAAGGTGTTGAGACCATCATTGAGATTTGGTTGACTCAGGGGAGTACTCAGGCTGACTGTGGACATTACTTTCTAACTATTGAAATACAAAATAACCATAAGAAGGTCCAAGTGCACAAAGTCCAAAACACTTGTCTGGTCTTACCAATAAGATTCCTAAAAAAAAGAGTTTCACCCAGATATATCAATTCAAGGAGTCCTTAATGCACATTCTTTTTGAATATTATCTTTCTGCTGAAGCTAAGTCTCCTTTTGTTAATTGTTGAATGATTCATTTTGTTCCTATATCAAACCTAAAGTAGCCGGGGATTGGCCTGAATCAAGCCCAGCCCAGAACGATTTGCATAGTCATACAGAATTGGAGCATAATTAGCTAATTTCCAAGTGGTGGATGGGAAGTGCAAAGGAAAGATAATTGGATTAACCTTCAGGCTTCTTCTAGTGATTTTGGCATGTCTCGGAGATTTTGGTTGTTAAAAGCGAGTTTTCCCCCCCCAAAGCCCTAAGAGATTAGAGAGCAAATTGCCTTTGGCCATCAGCAAGGAAAGATCTATGTGAATATCCTGTGTCCTTAAAAAATTATAACTTGAAAATAATTTCAGTAAAATGCCTATCATCTTTTTTATCTCTATACTTTAAAGCCAGTTAATTTAACCTTCTTCCAAATTCTATGAGGGAAATCTCCTTAGTTTACCTTTAAGGCAATCTTATAGGAATGAATTTCAGGAAATTGTAAGAGATTTCCCCCAGCCTAAAAAAAGGACAAATTCAAAAGGGTTGTGCTTTTCCCTTGCTGGTACTAGACTTTTTGTCTTATTAATGGTCATTAACACTGAAAGATAGCCTCTCCCAGCTTTAAGGATGTCATATTTGTGTGTGAATGGCATAGTGAAAGAACTACTTGGTTCTGAATGGCTTTTAGAAATGACTGTGCAAATAAACAAGAAATCCTCCATCCTATAGTTGTAAGTGGACATAGCTAATGCCCAGAAAAAGAACTCTGGGAGATGACTAAAAACCATTACATTGAATTCCCAATCCCTATATTTATGCACACCTGCATTTTTGATTTCCTTCACAAGCTAATTGTACAATATTTCAGAGTCTGATTCTTTTTCTACAGCAAAATAACGTTTTGGTCTTATTGTGTATCTAATTTATATTTTAATATATTTAAACATCTACTGGTCATCCTGCCATCTAGGGGAGGGGGTGGGGGGGTAAGAGGTGAAAAATTGGAAAGAGGTTTGGCAATTGTTAATGCTGTAAAGTTACCCATGTATATATCCTGTAAATAAAAGGCTATTAAATAAAAAAAAAAAAAAAAAGTAAGTGGACATAGCTAGCAACTGAGGGGTACCATGAAATACCTCAAGAGTGAAAGAATATAAACCAAAGCAGATCCATGGAATTTTAGTACTTTTCAACAACAGTGATAATGAAATGACTTTTGAGTTTTCTTTGTTCTTTAATTAGGCAACTAGAATTGCACCCTATGGATTTTGTTGTGATTCTTTCGTGCAAAATATCGATAATAACTTGAAAAGACAATGTTCATTTCTCCCCAAAAGCCTGAAGACATTTCTGGACAGGAGATATGAACAAATACAACAATGATATCCCTAATTTACTGTCAGGGGTGTTGCACCAATTTAAAGTTTCTGTCGTTCTCTAGAATTTCCAGTAAGAAACTGTAATGCCAGAGAAACTGAGCAAGACAGACATTAGAGACCAATTAAATAGTTTATTAAATGGAGAGATATACTGGGATCATGGTTGGTCCCAGGGCTGGAAGAGACTATCATCTCAAAGAGTCCAGCACTAAATATCAGACAACAAGCTTTTTTATAGGATAACAAGAACAATGACATAATGGGGGAGGTACCTGGATGGGGATGGGGGGAGGATGGCACAGTGGAGGGAAGTACTGGAGAGGTTACTGATATTCTAATGATATCTAAAATGGATAAACCTTTATCTTGTCAAACATTAAGAAGGAATGATTATAACCTAAAGATATAAAACCTTTTTCTCATCAAATATTAAGAGGAAAAAGTTATAACCTGAGGCAGAGTAACTAAATAGGACAATGGGAAACTAGGTCAGGACATCAAAAGAGAACTGTGGCACAACAAGACCTCTCTCCAAAGTCATGCCCCAGTCATACTCCCTTATCCTGGTAGAAATGGCTACTAGAGTCCAGTCCTAGTTGTATTGCTTTTTGCTTTTCCTTGGGTCTTTCCTTGATCATAAATGTACAATCCTACTCCTTATGGCAACATTCTTGAGTTTCAGATGTTAGGACCACCTGGATGTGTCAGTGGGGGCTGACAAGTTATAGGGCCATTTTTCTGCATTGGAAAGGATAACTACTGAAAATAAGAACTCAATCCCTGGCATGATCAGCTGGGCATCACATTTGAAGATGCTTGATCCATCCCATGTGACAGTTACTGTAATGCCGGAGAAACTGAGGCAGGATAGAGATTAGAGAACAATTTAATATTTTATTTGAAAGGGAGAGATTTACTGGGACCAAATGGATCCATGGTTTAGTCCCAGGGCTGAATGAGACTATCATCTCTAAGAATCTATCAGAGAATGTTGGATACAAGATTCTTTTATAGGGTAACAAGAATGGTGACATAATGGAGGCAGGCACCTAGGATGACATAATGGAGGGAGGTATCAGAGAAGCTCCTGATATTCTAATGATGTCTAAGATATAAGACCTTTATTCTATAAAACATTAAGAGGGAATGATTATAGCCTGAGGCAGAGTAACTGAGTAGAACATTAGAGAAACTGGATCAGGGCTTAAAAGGGAACTGTGGCACAACATTATAAACTTCATCAATGGGGACAGACCAACCAGAGAGAAGGACACTTTCATCTGTAGCACCTAGTCTCTGCATAGGAATAGAGAGTTAGGTACCATCACTGACAACAGTTCTGCTGAGTAAAGGAGGGTAGTGTCAACTGAGAATTAGAGCAACCCTTTGCATAGGAGGGGAGATAGAGCAGTGGCTGCAGGTGCAGCCCAAGCTTCTTGGCTGAGCACAGTCAGCACTTACAAGGGCCAGTAGTGTTTTGGCTGATCTAGCAAATGATAGTAGACACCAAATGATGTGCTTTAGGAGAAGTACTGAAGGTTGGGGTTTGGTCATGTGAACAACATACAATGGCCATTCTCTTTGGCAAAAGCTAGGTTCGTTTAGGAAAAGAGTTTACAGACAAAATGAAGTGATACAATAAACACCAGGAAGTAAATATGAAGTAGAATAGGAGAGCACATAGCAAGGAAAGGAGTTTTAATAATTAATGATGGAAAAGACAAGTTCCCTAGTGGAACTTACAATTAGCTGGGAGAAAGGAAATATCTCAAAAGGTTGAGGCATGCCTTTAGCTGGGAGGCTAAATCCTAAAAGGGATTTTTAGCATCCTAAAAGAGTTTGTTGAAAGGAAACCCCCTTGGTGGGGGTTGAGAGCAGAGAATAGTGGGGAGGATGAGAGGAGAGACACCATGTGGCATTGGGGAGGGATAAGGGGAAAGATGCCATGGGCAGAGTGCTGTGGCGTTTTGACCCAAAGGAATGCAACAAAGATGGTGTGGTCCATAAGCAGATTTATAAGAAAAAATTATCATCAGGAACATGACTGGGATTTCTGACAG
Source organism: Sarcophilus harrisii (assembly GCF_902635505.1). Classification (NCBI taxonomy): domain Eukaryota; kingdom Metazoa; phylum Chordata; class Mammalia; order Dasyuromorphia; family Dasyuridae; genus Sarcophilus; species Sarcophilus harrisii. Next base: position 149,767,587 of record NC_045427.1, read on the forward strand.
AATATTGCTGGGCTGCCTGGGACCTCCAAACCTTAGCAGAGGTTTGACATAAATTGGATTTCTGACTGTATGCTCTCCATAGAAGGTGGGGTTACAGAACTAAACTGATCTTTACCAGAACCTCTTCCTTGTCTGCACCAGGGAATAATCCCATCAGTGCTCTGGTTTCTTTCTGCCAGCCACACCCAATTACTAAGAACCTCATCAGTAGTACTGGCCTGCAGACCAAGAGCAGAGGTATAGATGTGGTGTTCTCTTCTTTAAAATATAATGGTTCTCTCTGAGCAGGTTTCTTGGGGAGGTTTTCTGGAGGCAGCCTTAGTTTCGGTTCAGAGTAATAATCACCCCAAATGCAGCCAGCTGATAAAATCCAAACGTTTTATTTTCTCCTTCCAAGTCTCGTCTCTTTCCTTGGGCCCGGTTAGCTTTCTTAGAGGCCTATCTTTCAGTGGAGAAGTGAAGGAGGAGAGCCTGCCACCACGGTGGTGTGAGATGGGATGAATGAATCTGTTTCCACCTCTGAGAGTGGGCTTCTTCTGAACTAATACTCTTCCACTCTGAATCTTTTCAATTCAACTCTGCTGACTGAGCTCAGCTGTTTTTATGTTCTCTCAAAGGTTGATTCCTCCTCTGAGAGAGTGGGATTGTGGTTTTCTGGCTTGTGAATCTCATACTGAATACTAACTTGTGAATCTCCCAAAAGTGTGAACTCCAATGAGTACTTAAATATATTAGTGAGCTAGATAATTTGCTAAGTACTATGCTAAATCAGGCAACTGACTTATCATTTTGTAAGGATTCTAACAATAGATATTTACAGCAGCAGATAGTGGAGAAGATAGTAGGAACTGTGTCAACCCCATGGGTATTGACAAGTGTGGTGAGAAAAAGTAGGTCCACTATTGCCTATATTGCTGACTATACAACAACCAGGAGGGTTGTTGTATAGAATAGATATTGAGAACCCTTCTCCGGCAGCAATTTGGAACTATGCTCAAAAAGTTATCAAACTGTGCATACCCTTCGACCCAGCAGTGTTTCTACTGGGCTTATATCCTAAAGAGATCTTAAGGGAGGAAAAGGGGCCCCACATGGGCAAAAATGTTTGTGGCAGCCCTTTTTGTAGTAGCCAGAAACTGGAAACTGAGTGGATACCCATCAGTTGGAGAATGGCTGAATAAGTTATGGTATATTATTATTCCATATGAAACAATCAGGAGGATGATTTTAGAGAGGCCCAGAGAGACTTACATGAACTGATGCTAAATGCAATGAGCAGAACCAAGAGATCATTGTACATGGCAAAATCAATAGTTAGGATGATCAATTCTGATGAATGTGACTCTTTCCAACAATGAGATGATTGATGCCAGTTCCAGTGATTTTGTGACAAAAAGAGCCATCTACACCCAGAGAGAGGGCTGTGGGAACTAAATGTGGATCACAATATAACATTCTCATTCTTTTTGTTGTTATTGTTTGCTTGCATTTTGCTTTCTTACTCATTTACTTTCCTTTTTTATCTGATTTTTCTTGTGCAGCAAGAGATTTGTATAAATATGTTTACACATATTGCATTTAACATATTTTAATATATATTGGATTGCTTGCCATCTAGGGGAGAAAGTGGGAGGAAGGAAAGGAAAATCTAAAACTCAAGGGTATGCAAGGGTCAATGTTGAAAAATTACCTATGCATATGTTTTGAAAATTTAAAAAAAATAGAAAAAAAAAAAGACTTGGTTACCTCAAGAGCTCAGGCTGTTAATATGACTTCCTACTCACCTGGGTATAATACTGTCTCAAGGAACTCCAGTTGTGTTCTGAAACTTGGCTGGTGAAAAACAAAGGAAAACTTAGAAAAGAGAATTTTATTCAGCCTGACTGAAGGTTTCTCAATATCTATTCTTGTTGAAAATCTTGCTATCACTAAATAAATCTCCTTCTGTTAACTGTTCAATGATTTATTCATGTCTCATTTTGTTCTAATATTTAATCTAAAGTAGCAGAAAACTGAGCTGAGTCAGTGCACAACACATTCATCCTCCTACCCCTATTTAACAGTGGGTTCAGATAATTATATAATTATGTATATAACACAGTCATAAAGTGCTACCTGTCTGAAAGTAATAGTCTATTTTTAATAAGTCAAGGAATTATATGGAAATATATCAAATTATCTTCCATTGATTATTTTTCTGAATACCAAGTTTTTGGTAATTTCAGCCTTTTACATAGGAGTCAATATACTTTATTGAGTAGGCTAATATTTAAAGTAAATGCTGAGAGATAACAAGCTACATAAATGGCACTTGATTTTCAGACTTTTCAGTTTTCTCAGGTTAGATCTTATCTAATATTGGACTAGATCAATGCTTCTCACCTCTTTTATATCATAGACTTTTTTGAAAGTCTGTGAAGCCTAAGGACCCTTTTTTAGAATGATGTTTTTAAATGATTGAAAGAAATGCTAAATTTCATTTATAGATTAGTAAAAATAAAGATATGATTTTTCCCCATCTAAGCTTATGGACATCCTGACATCTATGTATGTTCATGGACCCCATATTAAAAACCCCTGGCTAAACCAATAGACCAGTTCAGATCTAGTGCTGTCCTATATGGTCCTAGCTTTCTCAAGATTGTAATTAAGATGAGAATCAGACTAGGTGGGAAAGTTCTGAAAACATAAACACATCCTTTCTGCTTATTAATTTGTTACAAACTTGGGGCATGCTATTTCTTTTTTTTTTTTTTTTTTTTTAACAGTATTAACTGATAAGATTATGTCAGGAAGCTAGAAGGTACCCAAAAGCCACAAAAAAAGCAATTCTTGCCTAATCATTTTAGCCATGGAAGAAATGACAGAATTCATTCAATCATAGAATCTTAGATGAAAGGCCCACAGATTTCAACTAGTTTAACATATCTGTCTGAGGAGACCTCACATCAAGGATGAGAAAACTGAACCACTATTAGAATTAGAATATCTTCCACAAAGTCCTATTCTGATTTATCATTATGGAAGAGAGATGATTGTGGGTTTTCCAAGGCTATGCTAATGTAGTACAGACACTGAGTGTGGTCTGGGCAACAGGGTACATCTAATTTGTAAAGTCCAGTCTTGCCAAGTAAAGAGCAGAGTTCATCTCCTTGCCTGATCACTGGCTGATGAATCATTCAGTCATAAGATCCCATAAACAGTAACTATCATTGCTGTACCTGTAACTACAGAAAACCCAGGGAGAAGTCCATTCTTAATTCTAAATATCATTTTAAGTTCAACTTGAAATAATTATCCTGTACATTTATTTTTCCAATTAAATGTATTTTGCTTTATGGTAAGCATTAAGGGAGACAGAAGGTATACATAAAATTATATATAATCTAGAAAGGGATGAAATAGCCACAGGTAACTCTAATATACAATGATGCATTAGAGGGCAAAAGTGACATTATAAGGAAGAATGTCAGATGAGATCTGATGAGGGAGAATCATAGTGTGTTCTTCCCAAGAAACTTGTTCCTTTGCTGGTCGTGAATTCTGGAGACAGCAATAAAATTGTGCTGGCTAGATTGGTAAATAAGGAGTCCAGAACTGGTAAACTCTCTCTCCTTCTAGGACTGATGTGTATTTTCATGCAGATTTACTGCAGTTCATGGAAAATAATAGCATAAAAGAGAACATGTCTCTTAAATTAATTTTGAAATATGTAATAAACCTGGAACTAAAAGTCTAGATGAAATCCTACAATAACAAAAAAAAAAAAAAAAAAAAATAGGGGGCCATTTATTTCCCATGACTCTTTACCCGATCAGATTTAGCTAATTATATTTTTAGTTCCAAAAGCAAATCTCAGCTCTGAACTGACAGTCTTCTTAGAATGTAGTCTCATAAGAAGAATTCAATATAACTTACATATTATATCTTGGATTCTCTTACAATTTCATTTCCTAGAGTTGATAGCCTTGTAATTCTGGTTATGTGTCTTCTGTGATGTTTGTCACATGTTTATTTCGTGAGAAGCATTGTTTGGGTGGGGAACAGAAGGAGTGGAGGAAAGACTGTTCCTATTACTTTGAGTATCTGGAAAGGGTTGGAACTTTTTACTTTCTTCTGAAGAGAGAAAAGAATCCTACTTGTCAGATATACAAATAGAGCTTGAAAGAAATTATACTATGCAAAAAAGAAATCAGGTGTGAGAAATTGAGAATATTTTCCCACTCATTGTTTTGGCTTTTTTAGTATATGATTCAGATTCCAGACCCTCAAGTTCAAAATCCTTCCTAAAACTGCTCCAGATTCTTTTACCTTCTGGCAGGGTCCAAACCTTGTGAATTCCATTTTAGTGCTTTTTTCTATAACAATGTAAATCTAAACCTCTAAAGAAAATTTACAGACATAGTTCTCTATTTTTCCCAGCACAACTTCTTGTATACCCCATCTCACCCCAGTGCTAAACTTAAATTCTAATATTAGTATCTCTTTCTGAGACTTGGCACTGGAGCAGAATTCCTGAATGCTATGAATATTTTTTTTTTTTTGGTACTGTTATAGGAGAAGCTGGGTAGGAGGTAACTTTCCTTTCTAAAACAAAAAAAAAATTTGTTGACATTTTACATTACCTTTACTTCTAAATACATTTCTTCTGGCCTCATCTACAAGTAAGCCAGATCTTATAACAGGAAATAGAAAAGAAAAGGGAAAATAGAAAGTAATGCAGGAAAACTAATTTCACATCAACTGAGTCTGAGAGTATAAACGTTTCATACCCATAGCCCTCACCTCTCTAATTCAAGAAGGGAAGTATCTTTTCTCTCTCTCTCTTTTTTTTTTTTTTGAAAGTGTCTTCAGAATTTGTATAAGTCAAAAATTGATTTTTATATCTTCACTGAGTATAGTGCTGATGTAGCAAGAGAAGAACCCAGGAACCCTGCTGCCTGCCATACCAGTATATCCCAACTAACCTCATTAACTGGTTCAGGAAACAGGTCGATTCATTGCAAAAGGGAATAATGTTACAAACAGAAAACTCTGCTGATGGTAAACATAGCAAAGTTTTGTAACTTTACAGAGGGGGTTGATTACAATCTATTAATTAGAATATTGTGAAATGATGTTAATCAGAACAACATTATTGGATCATGTGATTTCCTATAGAAGTGAAATAAGTGAATGGAAAAAGTATATGTGCTCGTTATGTGCAAAGCACTAGCTATACAAATAGAAAAGTCAAACAGTCCCTTCTCTCAAGGAGCTCCCATTTTAATGAGAGACAACACATCAGGGTTTGAAGAGTGATTAGTGGTCAAGGTGGAAATTTGACTGATATGGCTTGTGTGACTTCCTATTTATCTTGTGCCTTATTCTGTCATCCAGACATCCTTACCTATCCTGTATGTGGAATTCAAAGATCATCCAATTAATTATTTTACTTTATAAAGACATTGTTCTAAACTTGGAATCTGGAGACCTGGCTTCAAATCCCATCTCAGACTCTTATGTAGATGTGTGATCAGACATTATAAATAAAGCTTTACCTTTTCTAGCTTTCATTTCTACCTCTCTAAAATAAGAGTAATAATTAATTTAAAAAAAAACTTGTGCTTCCCAATGTCTATATTATAAAATCATAATTAAGATCTAGAGCTAAAAAGTACCTCAGAGATGATTTGGTACAACCTCCTCACAAAACAAATGAGGAAAAGCCCAAATTGGTAAAGTGATTTGTTCAAGGTCATATTTTTTCAATTCCTCTTAATTCTCATGCTTTCTTTCTATAATTTTTCAGTCACTGTTTGTAACCCCATTTTTGTTTTTTTTCTTGACAAAGACACTGGAGTTTTGACATTTCCTTTTCTAGCTCATTTTACAGATAAGAGAGTGAAACAAAAAAGATTAAATGACTTGTCGAACGTATCAGAGGTCAGATTTGAACTCAGGAAGATGAGCTTTCCTGATTCCAAGCCCAGTGCTCTATTCACTATGCCACGTCACTGCCCATTTTCTATTAATTATTTTCTATTTATGCTGTACAAAGTTGTTTGTTTGCATGTTCTCTCACCCATTAAATTATAAGGTCTTTGAGGTCAGGGACTGTGTTTCACTAGTTTTTGAATCCTCAGAATGTAGCACAGTACTTGACACATAATAAATGTTTATTTATCTATTGGTGATTGATCTACATGACTATTAAGTGTCAAGACTTTTAGGACTGGGGGAGGGGTAGGATTGGGGGAAGCACTATGCAGCCTAAAAGCTCTATTGTTATCCCATTTGGGATATAACTGCCAATGTAAGTTTTCCACCTGCTAGAGGACCAGTAACAATGCCTTGATCACTCCTTGAGGGCAGGGACTATTCCTGCTAAATCCTAAAAAAGCTTTACATTTCCCCAAGGCCTATAGCACTTGGCACACATAAGAGTTTAGCAAATGTTGGTAATATCGTTTTGTACTTTTGCCAGTCTACAGTAGGGAGGGAAGGTAATCCAAACTAAACACTCAGACTTTGATTTGAAAGAGAGGCAAATATTTGTATTAGGTTTCTCTATTGCCAAACCGGTTCATCCATGTCTAATTATAATTCATATATTCAGGAGAATGCGGATTTTTTGGTAGTAGAACCTGTTTTCTGTAGCCCAAAAGTTGGCAAAGAACATTGAAATTTGTATTTGTTCTTTCTTTCATCTTCCTCATTCCCTACTTATCCATCTTTTTTTTTTAAATGTTTCTATAATTTAATATTAATATACATTTCTTTCCTTAAAATGTAGTTTTACTAGAAGTAGTTTTCAAAAGAATTTTTTAAATGTTTAAGGTTATGAGATTAAAAGTTAGAAGGGATCTTGTAGGTCTTTTAATCCAAGTTCCTCATTTTGTAGACAGAAAAAGGATTGAGTGCTAGGTTTACATCAAAAAGATTCCTCTTACTGAATTCAAATCTAGGCTCAGATTTACTAGCTGTGTAACACTAGGCAAGTCACTTAGCTATGTTTGCCTCAGTTTCTTCATCTATAAAATGAGATGGAGAAGGAAACCCCCAGTATCTTTGCAGGAAAACCCTAAAAGGGGTCACAAAAAATTGACTGAACAACAAAAGATTAAACACCTAGAAAAGTCAAGAGGTGTTTCAAGATCCTCAGACAGTTGACAATTACTTAGTTATGTGTCCCTGGGCAAGGCACTTAACCCCAACTGGCTTAACAAAAAAAGATGAAGAAGAAAGAAAAGAAGCATAGACTCAAAATTTAAGCTTTTTTTTCTTACTCACCATTTAGTTCTTTTCTTTTAGATCACACTTTCGTCATGCCAGACTTCTTGTGAAGAAGATCAACTTCTATGTTCTATGAGTATCTGTAGTAAATCAGTCTTGTGAGAACAGGTACCAAACAGCCAAAATACCTATTTGATTTTTCTTAAATTTTACTCAGATTATAAGAAATAAAGAAAAAGTTGTTGACAGTGAATTTGCCTATTAGAACCATCTCTTTAAATGTTTAGATCTCTAAGACTCTACCCTTTTCTCTCAGGCATATAATCTTCATAGATGAAACTTTTACAGGGTTTATGTGCTATGTGAGTACAGATGATGCCTTCCAAGATATGTGTGTACATATAAATATAAACATGTCAAGATATTAGGAGTCACTCTGTTTTCCAGAATTAAGAGCCAATAAGAAAGCTGTACTCTAGGTTTGTCAGAACAACAATCTTTCACATTCACCCTCTAGATGATCTTAGCTATGGCAAAATCCCAGAGTTGTTTCATAGAATTATTGTATTGCTTTGACTAGTACCAGATGTTCTCTGGGCTCAGATAAGCACTGGACAAGTATTTCTGTTCCAGTCATGAAGCCTTGCTATGAATCAAATTTGTCTCATTGTTGCTGTTACTCTTCATTGGCAGGGCTGCAATTCACTGAACAACCATTGGTATTAGACCTGCAATCTCTCCATACTGTCTCTGGTTCCTCCACTGAGGAAAGGCCCTGGCAAATGTGTCTTTTCCTTGCTTGTAAGTTGTTTTCTTCATTTTGAAATTAAACTTTGATTTCTGATTCTCTTGTGTCTAGACTGCTCAGTTCAATTCCAGTCATCCATAGATTAGAAAGTGGTTCTAAATAATACTCCAAGTTGCAGTTTGACATACACTTTCTGATGTTGTCTTTTTATTAATGAGGATGGTTTGACAATATTTGGTAGTTATTACAGTTTGTAACCCCATCAAGTGACTCTATTTTGCTCTCCTGGGATTGTGTTAACATTTGACTGTTGTTTTACCTTAAAGATGAATTCAGTAACTATTCACTTGTAATCAAGCTTTTGGGCTTACAGAATCATTTGTTGTATAAAGGAAAACTTTTAAATGTTCAAAACACTGTTGCAAAAGTTATGTTACATCTAATTTCAATTTTTTTTTATCACAAATGGTGTTATAATGAATGCTTAATTAGTAAGTGCAAAGAGACTAAACAAAGATAATATTTTAACAGTGCAGAATTCACCATCATGTCATTGCCTTGATTCTAAATGTCTATGTCCTAAGATGTAAGTCAGTGGCTTTTAACTGTTTACAAATATTGTAATTGTAAAATGTGCAGGTAAGTTGTGTTTGAATTATGAAATTTCTTCAGATATTAATAAATTGTGACATTCTGGCTGCTCAAAAAATATTATCTGGTTGATAATACATATATATTTTATATTGTTGGGAATATATAAAAATTCTCTACACAACTCTAAGAAGATAAGTTGTAGACCCATTGCATATTTGCATACATAGAGTTTCTACATTGGTATTTCTCTTGTCTGGTAATATCAGAGCCCCCTCCCCCCAAAAAAAGAAAATCCACAGAATGTCAAAGTTAGAAGGAACTTCAGACCTAATCATTCTTTCTATATTTTACACAGTTCATTTTTGAGGGGAGCAGGGGAAGAGTATCTGGAGCACTGAATTCAACAGGGTAAGTCACCCTCAATGTAGAAATTCTATCAATGCAGTTATTTAACTTGTTTGCAACTTACTCTGTTAGAGAATTGCCTAAGAAAATGTGTCATTAATAATGATGATGATAATGAATAGCCAATATTTTTATAGCATTTACTATGTGTCAGTCACTATGTTAAGTTCTTTACAATTATTATCTCATTTGATCCTCACAAGAACCTTGGGAGAGGTTTTTCTATTATTATTCTTAGTTTACAAATGAAGAAAATGAGACAAAACAAAGTTAACTGGACTTGCCTAGGATCACATAGCTACTAAGTGTGCAAGGTCTGATTTAAACTCAGTTCTTCCTGATTCCAGGCCTCTATTCACTGTAACACCCTATTAAGTGATTTGCAGTTGATATGTGTGAGGAGCGTAACAAATCCAGATCTTCCTGAATCCAAGGTTGGCCCCCTTTTCTACTACCCAATGTCTGCTACCACAGGCAAAATTTTACATAAAAGTAAGTGAATAATAATTGCTCTACCTGAGCTAGGAATTAAAGACAATTGCTTTATGAATTTTTGTTAAAAGCCTGGGACTGAAATAATAATAATTTACCTTTCTAGAGGGATTTAGGATTTGCATTGTGCTTTACAGACATTATCTCTTTTGAACTCTTCAGCAACCTTAGGAAATAGCTGTATTTTTCCCATTTCTTTGATGGGGAGAATGAAGCTATATGCTAATGAAGTGATATTTGAAGCCAGGTCTTCTTTATTCCAAGTCCAGGACTCAGAAAGTTAAAAAGTACTTGTCTTTGCTTAACCATATGATAGATATTGTGTGAGACACAAACATAGTCCCAGCCTCAGAGAATTTATAAATTGAGTCAAGGACATGAAACTGGAGTATATGACATTATAACAATAACAGTAACAATAGTGATAACTTCAAATAATAATAAATAACTGGTATTTATGTAGTTCCTATCATGTGCCAGTCACTGTGCTAAGTACTTTGCAAATATTATCATATTTGAACTTAATAAACATCCTGTAAGATGGGTGCAATTATCTCCATCTCAGTTGAGAAAATTGAAATAAACAGCTAAGTTAACTGACTTGCCCCAGTTTAACAGTAAATGTCTGAGGCTGGATCTGAACATTGCATTCTTAACTCCAGGTCCTATATAGTATAATGTTTCCCTGGCTCCCTATATCTTTCTAACCCTGGCACGGAGGAATGACTGCAATGCTATTCAAAAACGAAACGAAACAAAACAAAACATTGAAATTAACCCTAGATGTAGGTAGGAGAATATAACGCCATACTTTTAATACTTTTCTGAGGCAATATCAATCTCATCTGGGCTGCTTGATGTTTCTAAGACATTGCATCCCAATTCATCAGCACTTCTTTCTGCTTATGTGATACAATGTTTCAAGAAGTTTCCTAAGCCTTTCTTTAGTAATGAGATTTCTACTCATGAGACCAGCCACCTTCCCCAACAATGTCCTACCTTCTATTTTCCTATTGCAAGATGCTAAGGCCATAAGCATGCTTGGGGCCTATTTAAATTTTTTGCCTTATGAGCTATATCACTGTTTATGCTCGCCTGCTTGTTTTATTATTTTCATCTATTTCATTCATTAGCCATTGATATTCTTTCTCCTTAAATACCTAGTAGGAACTTTATTATCTGATGATCTACTGCAGACCTTGCTTCTTACACAATACTGGGATCTGCACCAGTATTCTGACCTTGCCTGGCAAATAATAGGGCAAATAATTAATCCTTTTTGCATTCACTTGATTATCTTCATGCCTATTGTCTTGCTCCTCTATGCATTAAATCTCCAAACTCTAAACTTTCCTATAACTTCTTTATACCTGTCTACTATTCTACTAGAGCAGGTAGATGGCACAGTGCATAAAGCACTGGGCCTGGAGTCAGGAAGACTCATCTCCCTGAGTTTAAATCTGACCTCAGAGACTTATTACCTGGGCAAGTCACTTATTTCTGTTTGCCTTAGTTTTCTTATCTATAAAATGACATGAAGAAGGAAATGGCAAACTACTTCAATATCTCTGCCAAGAAAACCCCAAATGGGGTCATGAAGATTTGGACATGACTAAAAAATGATTTGAACTTATTTCAAGGGCTCAACTTAATTTCCTGGACTGGTGGTATCACATGGCCATCTGATAGGCATATGTTCACACTTCTCTCCTCTGTAGCTCATAACTTCTCATATCATCATCCATTCTTTCTTTTTCCCTTTCTGTCTCAGAGAAAGTGATCCCCATTCTTTGCCAAGGCTAATCCCATGTTCTTGGTCCTAGTCCCATCCTTGTTCCAGGAATCACTCCTCCTCTCCTGTCTATCTTCAATATTTTCTTTTACACTATGCATTTTTCCATCTGCCTACAAATATGCTCATTTCCCCAGTCCAAAAAATAAAAACAATTAAAAAAACCAACCAAACCTTTTCATTCTTTTTATCTTATTGAGCTACCATTCATTTCTTTTTTCTCCTCTGTGACCAAATTTCTTGAAAAAATAGCTTTTACCTGATTCTTTGGCTTTTTTATCACTCATTCACTCCTTGCAGTCTGGTAAGAAAATTGTGAGAATTGTGTAAACCAAATTGACTTCATTTTGTGACTCAATTTCACCCATCACACTGATTTCCATTGCCATCACTCTGTCTGCAAAAGGAGAAGCAGAGAATGCTGGGAATATGTTGAACTTGGAACCAAAAGACCTATGTTTGAAGCCCTCCTTTGATCTTTAGGAGATATGGCCTAAAGAGCAAGGTATGAAATTACTCAGGGCCAATTTTAAATCTGCTAAATGGAAATAATTATAGTTGGCACTGCCTCAGATATATTATGAAGAAAGTGATCTTCACAACAACCCTTTGAGATAGGTACTCTTGCTATTCCCATTGTACAGATAAGTAAACAGAAGCAAAAAGTGGTTAAGTGATTTGCACAGGGTCATATAGCTAGTATGTCTAAGGCCAGGTCTGAGCTCAGGTCTTGAGTAGCATTCAGTTTAGCATTCTATCCATTGTGCCACCTAGCATGACCTATGAAGGTCATTCCCTAACAGCATTAAGTGATATTTTCTGCTTGCTTTCATTCAAACCATATAGAAACTTTGGGGAGTTTTATTTTCAGACATGAGGGATTGGTGGGAGAAGGAACACATGTGTTTATGAGGTCTTATTGTCTGTTGAACTAGAACTGAGTGTGCATTCAAAAGGAGCAAGGTACTCATCTCTTGATCCTTTGTGATTTCAAGGAAGCAGAAATGCTTTAAACTGCCTCCAAGAGCTACTAGGTTGGAGTGGACAACTGTCCCTTTCCCCACCTGGCCACTTTGTTTCTGTGAATATCTGCTTCTGTTCTCTTATGCTTATTCTTTCTGATCTGATATAAAGAGAATTCTGAGTGAAGATTTCCCAAGTAAGCTGGTGAGTTCAAGATATTCAGAAGTCTCAATAGCAAGTTCTCTAGGGTAATAATGATTGATGACAGAGTAATTACCTAAAAACAGATGTGTAAAGACAGTTGCCCATAGATGATAAAAGCTTCAGGGAATTAAATTCTTCCTTAGTGGCAGAAAGAAGTGCCAAATATGAATTCAACAGAAGTGTTGACCCTTAGAACCCAGATGGACTCCTTGTTCAATTGGCAACTTCTTTTTTTATTAAAGTTTTTATATTCAAAATTATGCATGGATAATTTTTCAACATTAACCCTTGCAAAACCTTGTATTCCAATTTTCCTTCCCCTTCCCTTATCCTCTCCCTTAGATGGCAAGTAATCCAATATGTGTTAAACATGGTAGAAATATATGCTAAATCCAATATACAAATGGCAACTTCAACAAGACTCTTCAAAGAGAAAAAAGGACTTCCAGGGCCTGAGGTCAGGAGGTAGCACTTTCATGTGCATACACATGTTTTCACTATCATTGTCCTTTAACTTTGAACTCCCTTCTTTGAGACCATATATGCTTATGGTTTTATACATTCTGATTTTGAGGAACTATTTTGCACCAATTGTTCATATCACATCTTTTCAGTAAATTCCTTTTCTAAAAAGTTAGTATCTTTTGATTGCTTGTTGATTTGGGAGCATACTGATGAGGGTCCATTAGAAACAATACTAGCAATCCAACTCTTGAGAGTTAACTTTCAAAACCATGAGGAGTAGTAGAAACCATCTTTTGGGGATCTGCCTCACCAATGCAAGTAGGAGTTTAGGGGAAAAAAGTCCAGAGAGAGTGCTTACTAAATAAGTCATTGCTATTATTTCTTGCTAGTCTCTTAAACTTAGAATACCACAATCTTAATTTAGTATTTTTCCTTGAGAACTTACTTCTCCTTTTGATGTCACCGTCTATACATCCTAGCTCTTTTTTTTTTTTTTTTTTTTTTGCCAAAAAGGTAGATTTATTCGGGGATAAGAGGTAAAATACACACCAGGAATGGCAAATACGAAATAGAGTTAGGAGAGCAATAGGGTTGTTTAGGAAAGGAATTTGGAAGAATCCATTAAAGGAATATGCCATGAAGTTTAGATATACCATTGACTGGCAGTTTAGATCCAGAGAAGATTTTAGTAGACTAACCAGTTAGCTATAGTAAGGACAAAGACACTATTAAAAGAACTATGTGGGAGAAAGAGAGAGTACTTCATAACGGCCTGCCTTCCATTTTCACAAATTTAGTATGATTTTTGATTTTTCACTCTTGCTTACTCACAAAATCAAATTGATTTTCAACTAATTTCACTTCTGCAATGCCTCCTTCATCCTCTTTCTCTTCTTGAGGCTGTCACACTAGTATAGCCCTTATTACCATGAATATTGCAATAGCTTCTTAACAGTCTGCTTGCCCCTACTTTCTCCTTCCTCTCAGTCATTACAACACAAAACTAGCAGAATCATCTTCTTGATGCACAGATCTGATTATGTCACTTGGTTCAAAATCCCTCAGTGGCTTCTAATTGATCTCTCTATCTCTAGTCTCTCTCTTTCCCCAATAATTTTCCAAACAGCTGTCTAAGCAATCTTTTGAAAACAGACCTCTTTAATCCCCTTGATCATGAAGCTTTAGGAGTTCCCTATTGCTCCCAGAATAAAATATAAACTTCTTATCTTGAATTTTGGTAATTCTGTTCTAGCCTAGTTACTGTTTCCCTTCATCTTTTCTATGGTCTAGCAAACAGATTGCTTTCTGTTCTTTATTATACTCAGCATTCCACCTTTGCAAAGTGTGTTTTGCACTCCTAGAATGCACTCACTCTATCTACTTCAACCTCTTGGAATCTTTAATTTCCTTCCTGGCTTAATTCAGGTGCCAGCTTTTAATGGACACCTTTGATCCCTCTGATTGCTCCTCCTTCTCAAATTGTGTATTTATCTATGTAACTCTTATATTACTCCTTCCCCAGAGGAATATAAACTCTTTGAGGAAAAGGTTTATTTTTGTCTTGTTTTTATGTCCCCAACATCTAACCTTAATAATAATTTTTTTTTTTTTTTTTTGCCGGTCTATATTTGTGATTTCTTAGGTGCATGGAGCCCCAAAGTGAGAAAACTAATGAAGATCTGCAATTCACAGTCCTAGTCAATTGCTTAGGGCCATGAGAGATTAGCTGATTTGTCCAGAGTTAAACACTACTAGGACAGCAACAATATACATAGATTAAATGCCTACCATATGCCTAGAACAAAACAATTCCTACTCTCAAGGAACTTGCATGGACATAATGTGTTAGGTGTGGAACTTAAATCCAAGTTTACTCATTTCAAATCTAACAAGCTAATCCTATTATCCTAGCTGCCTTTTGAGGAAATACATATGGAAGCAATAGGGAATTACAAAAAATACCCTCAAAAACCAAAAAAACTTTAGTAACTTCTTACAAATAAACTAGACATAAAATATTGTTTGCAGTCAATAAATCCATTTATATAGTTTTTGCATTTTGTTTTGAAATGATAGAGTACCATAAGCAATTGGCTCTGCCATCTGGTAGCAGGATATTATGCAAGCACACCAAGCTAGAACTGAGATGGAACGCTTTTCCCCTTGAACCTCTTTAACATCAATATGTTCAAAGGTATTGGTTGCCCTCTGAGAGAGAGGCAATTCAAATAGCATTTATTAAGCGTCTACTATGTTTAGCATTGTGCTAGTGTTTAGGAGCAAAATTACAAAAAAAAAATTATTTCCACCTTCAAAGAAATTTGTGTTCAGTGTGTTCTATCAAATAATTCCTCAAAATGCCAACTTATGTGGTTGTTGCTGCTTTGCAGGAAAGATATGGTTCCTGTCAAGAAAGTTTTCAAGAAGCTGGTACCTCTGAATTAGCTGCTAGATTTGTAATATTTCAATTTTTTAAACTTAAAAAAAAAAAAATTTTGGGTTCCAGATTCTCTCCTTTAACCCCACCTACAATTACCCCATTAAGAAATCACATGTCTCATATTTCTTTTTGAAGAAGCTGTCTCTTACATTTGATTTGAGTAGCTCTTTCCCAACTTTGTTCAAGCAAAAATTGGCATCCGCATTTTGAATGGGGCCCACTCTGTCTTTTCTTAACAAGGGTGAGTTGAAATCTGCCAATCAGATTAAGGCAGGGCTAGATGTTAGGAAACCACTTAGGAGTAAAAGGGGATTTTTTTAAATAGTCAAAGTTTAACCATTTGGTTTAAAGGAAAAACACTGAAAAACTATTTATGATGAGATACATTACAGGAAGGTAGGTGATACAGTAAATAGAGGGCCAGGCCTGGAGTCAGGAAGACCCATCTTCATGAGTTCAAATCCAGTCTCAAACAATTAATGTGTGATGTTGAACAAGTGACTTATTAATGTTTGCCTCAGTTACCTCATTTGTAAACTGAATTGGCAAAGGAAATGGCAAATCACTCCAGTCTTTACCAAGAAAATCTCAAATGGAGTCATGGAGTCCAACGTGACTAAAAGAATGAATAGATAATAAAAATCATACCTTACAGGAACTGTGAAAACTTTCTAAGCAATTTATATGATATTTTCATTTATACGCAGTAATTTAATTATTCATTACCCAGTCCAGGTCCCAGAAGCCTCACCAGCAACCTTATTCGAGATCAGAATAAATAGATTGAATCCTCTAGCTAAAACAAATGCAACAAATGTAGTTCTGAAATCCATGAAAACATCTGAAATATGGCTCTGAGCAACTTTCTTCCTGGTAGCATAGCTAACATGCAAGTGAAGGTAACATATCTGTAGCCAACAGTGTTTACTGGGATTTTGTAACCAGTTCACTTTTTTCAACTGTCTTGGAATGAAATAAAGGTAGAAATGACTGAACAATAATTATTTTTTTTCACCTTCATTTAAAAATAATTTCCGTAATCTAACCTTCCTACAAGATTCTGTTTGCCTCCCAAGTTGGCAAACAGGTAAAATGACTCTGCTTTTTATGTTTTTAAGATGCTTGGTTGCAATGTTCTTGAATTTGAATTACTTCTGTCAATGTTTACTTTTGTAATTCTAGAAATACTGTAAAGAAGCAGCTGGGACATAAAAGCAAAAGGCCACCGCAAAACACACCCAATTAAAAGGAGGAAACCTGTATTTTCTTTGGTATAGGGAATGAGTGGATGAAGACACTTCCTCTACGAACTCAAATTGTCACTTTCTCTGCAATTTACAGTCTCTAAGACTAAAGTCAGCCAGAGTACTTCCAGGTTAAGTGATGTGTCCAGAGTCACACAGCCAATATTTATTAAAGAATCAGTCTTCCTGACTCTGAGGCTAGCTAAAATGCGTGTGTGTGTGCGCGTGCGCGCAAGATATAAGTTAAACTTTTTTCACTGATATATCTTTATTGGGGTACATAACTAAATCCAGGTTCCAAAATTTTCTCTAAGCAAAACAATTCTCTAAAATAACCACATATAATTCAAACACTTAGTTATATCTTCTTCCTCCTCAAGCCTTGCCAATTAGTCTAACGATTTTTGTAGCTCTTATTATCCATTTGGGTTGGGTTGGACTACACTTTCAGCATCTGTTTGGGCTTGTTTATATTAAACTCTAATGGTGACAAGAAAATCAGTACCTAACAAATATCCATCTCACATACCACTATCTTTGTGGCCTTTGAACCCTGTGGGCTTCAGTTTTCTCCACTGTAAAATGAGGCAGTTAAATTAGATGACCCTTTAGAGTTCCTACCTGTTGTGTCTGGCAATATCCCCTTTCTCTGATCCTCTGTCATGAATAAAAACCTCTATTTTTAGTTTGGGGCAATATGATGACCTTCAAGTCTATATGGCTCCTTTCTCTACTTGATGGGATTTAAATCATGAAGAAAAGTAAATTAAGAATAATCTCTATATTCTGTCATAACAGCTTGGAGCTTGGAAAATTACTAATAATCACACAGAAGTATGTCTCTACGTTTGTTCATCTTTATATAATCCCTAGCCTTTTTATTTTTGAGACTTTTGGGGGGAATTTCTTAAAATTCCTCAAAATCTTTGAAGATTTAGCTTCAGCTTCAACTCTAGAAAGCCTCTTGGGCTACAGTATCTATCCTTGAACTTTCCCTTTTCTGTTGAAACCCAATCTTCTTTTCACTTTCTCCTTTCCCCACCCTTTTATCTCATATCCCTGTGTCTCCATTATTTTTTTCCTGCTCTTTCTTCTTCAAATCTCATGTCTCCTAGATTGTATTAATAATACCTACTGATCCAATTGTGTGTCTCTTTAAGAGTTCCTGGGAATAACTCATTTGCCTTCAGTTCAAAGACTGAGACCCATAAATTGTCTCAGTGCTGGTGGGTAAAGGGATGTCCTTCTGAACTATAAAAGGTTGACAGTCAACTTTCAAACCTGTGTTGTACATATACAACATGTTTACCCTAAACTTGCCTAGCCATAAGGTTCACAAAGCCTCTTATCTCACAGGTGTTAGTTATCTCCTCCTCAAAATTCAGTCATACTGCCTATCAAGAGAAAGCTATACAGATAGATTTCTACATGTATTTCTTTTCCTAGGGGAAAAGGGAGGAAGAAATGTCTCTTAAGTGGGCATTTAACCTTGTGATTGCATCTGCTTAGTGTGGAATGTTTATACAAGCAAGTATTTATAGGAATCTTCATAGGGGTTACTTGAATAACAGTTCTCACCTGTACTTACTTACAGGTGAGCTATATGAACCTTCCATGATTTGGAGTAAAACTCACGGCTGACTTTTGGGCCCTACTTGGCTAGGCTAATGCAAGTACTGGGAAAATGACAGTCATACTGGGACACATGACACAACCCTTTCCTTTAGGGCCCTTACATTCTACTAAGAGAATTAAAATATGCATATGAAGATGTATGATATTAAAGGGAATGTGATGGAGGAAGGGAAGAAAGGCAAGGTCGGGACATAGTATTCAAGAGAAATTTAAGTAAGGAGACACAAATTCTAATATGAGAGGAGAGGAGGGAGTTAGGATTTAGGGTAAAGAGAAGTTAGGAGGGGGAGGATGATAAGATGGGGAGGATGACAGGATGGAGAAACTAGATTATTTCCTAATTTCTCCTAATAGTCAGTCTACACAGTAGAGCATCTTTATTTTATTTGAAGTAAATTCTCAGAGTATCAGAGACATTTATATTCAAATTAAACATAAGAATGGTATTACAATGTTAAACAAGAATTATTTTTATATCAGGTATTTTGGATTACCTATTTCTCTGGTTCTCATTAGTGTGGATAACTAAGATTGTTAAAGTGTGCTTTTTAAAAAAATGTGAAATATAAAACTTCACACATGTGCAATAAATAATAAAATAAATTAGGAAGTGATTCTATCCATCTTAAAAAGATTCTCATTTACAAAAAAAAATTCTCAGTGTAAAATCACTCAAGTAGATTTACCTCCAAAATTTGATCATTCTACCATTTAAAGTTTCTCTAAGTACATTTAAAAGATAATTTTATTTACAAAAAAATTATTGAAATGAAACTTTTTTTGGACCATCTATTACATAAATAAAAAGTCTCGAGTATCCTCCCTTATTTCTACTTATTCTATTCTCTATCCATATAGACATGCTCTCAAAGTTTTTCTACTTGGCAAGTCTCCAGAGAAACTCCAGTTGTTCCCTTTCCTATGAAATATGTATTTTATCCTTCATTATACACTTTGCTCCTTTAAAAAAAAAAAGTGTTGTGGGGGGGGGAGGTGGGAGGAGCAGAAAAACTGAATTAAATACCTTTCAAGGATGCTTAAGGATAGGGGCAGCTATATAGTACAGTGGATAGACCCCAGGTCCTGGAGTCAAAAAGATTTTAATTCAAATTCAGCTTCTTACCATGAGACTCTGGACATAGTCATTTAAACTATTACTTGCCTGAGTTTTCCTCATCTGTAAAATGGGGATAATAGTATTATTATTAATTATATTGTTGTGAGGATCAGAAGAAATAGTTTTTATAAAGTGCTTAGCATAATCTGCCACATAGTTCATGTATATAAATGTTAGCTATTACATATATAATTACATATGCAATATAGTTGGTATATAATTATAGGACTAGAAAAAGAAATTACTTTGTGAGAAAGAGACTAGACATAAAAGGGAAACACCTAGTATGATTTTAACATCACTTAGAAGAAAGCAGAGCCAGAAATATACTGCATTTGGGGGGTTGAGAAAGACGAATAAGTCTGAAAATCAAGGACTCATTTTAGCTACTCTCCTCTTTCCCCAACAACAACAAAAAATATATTTTGGTATATATAGTGGGTGTGTATGTATACCAGAGAACCAGAGGAAATAAGTAATCCAAAATGTCTGATATAAAGCATATGTGGTATATATATAAACATACAGCATAAAAATAGTGGCAAAATTATTACCCACACTGCTCCAGTGGCATAGCTCCAGTTACCTGGCTGTTGCCCACCATATATGGAGCCTGGGTTAATTGGTCTGATTTGCTTATCTAGAAATAGTTCTTTTGGATGCCACCTGCTGCCCACTTTAAGGAATAGATATTTATAACATTCAAGTTTTTATTAGACAAGTTTTATGTCATTTTAATAATATTTATAACCTTAGGTCCTAAGAAGCATCTTGGGGTCAAAAATATTTGGGCTAAAACTCTGTCTCTGAATTGAAGAATCATAGGATTATAAATGAAGGGAAAAAATCTTTTTTTTTTTTTTTTTTTGCTGAGGCAATTGGGGCAAGTGATTTGCCCAGGGTCACACAGATAGAAAGTATCAAGTGTCTGGAATCACATTTGAACTCAGGTCCTCCTAACTTCAGGGATGTTACTCTATCCACTGCACCAACTAGTTGCCCCAAAAGAATCTTAAGAAACCATCTAGTCTAACTTCTTCTGTTATTATTTTTTATTTATTTTTTTGTTAAAGTGATTGAGATTAATTAGGGTCACACATTGAGTAAGTGTGTTAGTATTTTAGATTTGGATTTAGGTCCTCTATATTTGAGGACCAATGCTCTTATCAACTGTAGCCCCCTAGTAACTCCCTATTACAATTCCTCCTCCTCCTTCTCCTCCTCCTCCTCCTCCTCCTCCTCCTCCTCCTCCTCCTCCTTCTCCTCCTCCTCCTTCTCCTCTTCTTCCTTCTTCTTCTTTACTTCTTCTTTTTCTTCTTCTTCTTCCTCTTCAACTGTTCTGAAACTAAGACTCAGTGAGATAAAGTCATTTCCCAAAATTCAGTCAGGTATTAAGGCACAAAAGCAAGAGCTAAACCCTATTTCTGAAGTCAAAGTCAGGGTTTTTTGTGATTATGAGAGTCATTGATTTTCCTGAGCCTCAGGAGACTGTTTAAGGCCAGTAAGTTGTAGACATATCTGGGTTATAGTCTGCTTTGCTACAGAATTACTACAACAAGAAAAGTTAAAATATTTGTTTTTCCAAGAGGTATTCTCATATCCCAAGTTCTTTTTTTTTTTTTTTTTTTTTTTTTATTTTTTATTTTTTTTTTTTCTTTGTAATTTTTTTTTTTTTTTTTTATTTAATAGCCTTTTATTTACAGGATATATACATGGGTAACTTTACAGCATTAACAATTGCCAAACCTCTTGTTCCAATTTTTCACCTCTTACCCCCCACCCCCTCCCCTAGATGGCAGGATGACCAGTAGATGTTAAATATATTAAAATATAAATTAGATACACAATAAGTATACATGACCAAAACGTTATTTTGCTGTACAAAAAGAATCAGACTCTGAAATATTGTACAATTAGCTTGTGAAGGAAATCAAAAATGCAGGTGTGCATAAATATAGGGATTGGGAATTCAATGTAATGGTTTTTAGTCATCTCCCAGAGTTCTTTTTCTGGGCATAGCTAGTTCAGTTCATTACTGCTCCATTAGAAATGATTTGGTTGATCTCGTTGCTGAGGATGGCCTGGTCCATCAGAACTGGTCATCATATAGTATTGTTGTTGAAGTATATAATGATCTCCTGGTCCTGCTCATTTCACTCAGCATCAGTTCGTGTAAGTCTCTCCAGGCCTTTCTGAAATTATCCTGTTGGTCATTTCTTACAGAACAGTAATATTCCATAATATTCATATACCACAATTTATTCAGCCATTCTCCAACTGATGGACATCCATTCAGTTTCCAGTTTCTAGCCACTACAAAAAGGGCTGCCACAAACATTCGTGCACATACAGGTCCCTTTCCCTTCTTTATAATCTCTTTGGGATATAATCCCAGTAGTAACACTGCTGGATCAAAGGGTATGCACAGTTTGATAACTTTTTGAGCATAGTTCCAAACTACTCTCCAAAATGGTTGGATTCGTTCACAACTCCACCAACAATGAATCAATGTCCCAGTTTTCCCACATCCCCTCCAACAATCATCATTATTTTTTCCTGTCATCTTAGCCAATCTGACAGGTGTGTAGTGGTATCTTAGAGTTGTCTTAATTTGCATTTCTCTGATTAATAATGACTTGGAGCATCTTTTCATATGACTAGAAATAGTTTCAATTTCTTCATCTGAGAATTGTCTGTTCATATCCTTTGACCATTTTTCAATTGGAGAATGGCTTGATTTTTTATAAATTAGAGTTAATTCTCTATATATTTTGGAAATGAGGCCTTTATCAGAACCTTTGACTGTAAAAATATTTTCCCAGTTTATTGCTTCCCTTCTAATCTTGTCTGCATTAGTTTTGTTTGTACAAAAACTTTTCAGTTTGGTATAATCGAAATTTTCTATTTTGTGATCAGTAATGATCTCTAGTTCTGCTTTGGTCATAAAGACCTTCCCCTTCCACAGGTCTGAGAGGTAAACTATCCTATGTTCCTCTAATTTATTAATAATTTCATTCTTTATGCCTAGGTCATGAACCCATTTTGACCTTATCTTGGTGTACGGCGTTAAGTATGGATCAATGCCTAGTTTCTGCCATATTAGTTTCCAATTTTCCCAGCAATTTTTATCAAACAGTAAGTTCTTATCCCAAAAGCTGGGATCTTTGGGTTTGTCAAAGACTAGGTTGCTATATTTGTTGACTGTTTTATCCCTTGAACCTAATCTATTCCACTGATCAACTAATCTATTCCTTAGCCAATACCAAATAGTTTTGGTAACTGCTGCTCTATAATATAATTTTAGATCTGGTACAGCTAAGCCACCATCATTTGATTTTTTTTTCATTAATTCCCTTGAAATTCTTGACCTTTTGTTTTTCCATATGAACTTTGTTGTTATTTTTTCTAGGTCATTAAAATAGTTTTTTGGGAGTCTGATTGGTATAGCGCTAAATAAATAGATTAGTTTAGGTAATATTGTCATCTTTATTATATTTGCTCGCCCTATCCAAGAGCATTTAATATTTTTCCAATTGGTTAGATCAGACTTAATTTGTGTGAAAAGTGGTCTGTAATTTTGCTCATAAAGTTTCTGATTTTCCCTTGGCAGATAGATTCCTAAATATTTTATATTATCAGTAGTTACTTTAAATGGAATTTCTCTTTGTAACTCTGACTGTTGGATTTTGTTAGTGATATATAAGAATGCTGATGACTTATGTGGGTTTATTTTATAACCAGCAACTTTGCTAAAGTTGTGGATTATTTCTAATAACTTTTTAGCAGAATCTCTGGGGTTCTCTAAGTATACCATCATGTCATCGGCAAAGAGTGATAATTTGGCTTCCTCATTGCCTATTCTTATTCCTTTAATCTCTTTCTCAGCTCTTATTGCTATAGCTAGCGTTTCTAATACAATATTAAATAGTAACGGTGATAGTGGGCAACCTTGTTTCACTCCAGATCTTATTGGGAATGGTTGCAGTTTGTCTCCATTACATATGATGCTTACTGATGGTTTTAAATAGATGCTGCTGATTATTTTAAGGAAAAGTCCATTTATTCCTATACTCTCAAGTGTTTTTAATAGGAATGGATGTTGGATTTTATCAAATGCTTTTTCTGCATCTATTGAGATGATCATATGGTTTTTGTTAATTTGGTTATTAACATGGCCAATTATATTGATAGTTTTCCTAATATTGAACCAGCCCTGCATTCCTGGTATAAATCCTACTTGATCATAGTGTATTATCTTGGAGATGATTTTCTGTAGTCTTTTTGCTAATATCTTATTTAAGATTTTAGCATCAATATTCATTAGGGAGATTGGTCTATAATTTTCTTTCTCTGTTTTCAGCCTACCTGGTTTAGGTATCAGTACCATGTCTGTGTCATAGAAGGAATTTGGTAGGACTCCTTCATTCCCTATTTTATCAAATAATTTATATAGCATTGGGGCCAATTGTTCTTTAAATGTTTGGTAAAATTCACATGTAAATCCATCTGGTCCTGGGGATTTTTTCTTAGGGAGTTGTTTAATTGCCTGTTCTATTTCTTTTTCTGAAATGGGACTATTCAAGCAATTTACTTCCTCCTCTGTTAGTCTGGGAAGTCTATATTTTTGGAGGTAGTCATCCATTTCACTTAGGTTATCAAATTTATTGGCATAAAGTTGAGCAAAATAACTCCTTATTATTTCTCTAATTTCCTCTTCATTGGTGGAAAGTTCTCCCTTTTCATTTTTAAGACTACTAATTTCATTTTCCTCCCTCCTTTTTCTAATCAGATTTACCAAAGGCTTATCTATTTTATTGGCTTTTTCATAGAACCAACTCTTAGTTTTATTAATTAGTTCAATAGTTTTTTTACTTTCAATATTTTTAATTTCTCCTTTTAATTTTAGAATTTCCAATTTAGTATTTGATTGGGGGTTTTTAATTTGGTCTTTTTTTAGTTTTTTTAGTTGCAAGCCCAATTCATTAATCTTTTCTTTCTCTGTTTTATTCAAGTAAGCCTCTAAGGATATAAAATTCCCTCTTATTACCGCTTTGGCTGCATCCCACAAATTTTGGTATGATGTCTCATCATTGTCATTATCTTGAGTGAAATTATTAATTGTATCTATAATTTGCTGCTTCACCCAATCATTCTTTAAGATGAGATTGTTTAGTTTCCAATTACTTTTTGGTCTATTTCCCCCTAACTTTTTGTTGAATGTAGTTTTTATTGCATCATGATCTGAAAAGAAAGCATTTACTATTTCTGCTTTCTTGCATTTAATTTTGAGGTCTTTATGTCCTAATATATGGTCAATTTTTGAATAGGTTCCATGAACTGCTGAGAAGAAAGTATATTCCCTTCTATCTCCATTCAATTTTCTCCAAAGATCCAACATACCTAATTTTTCTAATATTCTATTTACTTCTTTAATTTCTTTCTTATTTGTTTTGTGGTTTGATTTGTCTAATTCTGAGAGTGCAAGGTTGAGATCTCCTACTATTACAGTTTTGTTGTCTATTTCTTCTTGCAACTCTCTTAACTTCTCCTTTAGGAAGTTGAGTGCCATACCACTTGGTGCATATATGTTTAATATTGATATTGCTTCGTTGTTTATGCTACCCTTTAGCAGGATGTAGTTTCCTTCCTTATCTCTTTTAATTAGATCAATTTTTACTTTTGCTTGATCTGAGATAAGGATGGCTACCCCTGCTTTTTTGACTTCACCTGAAGCATAATAGATTTTGCTCCAGCCTTTTACCTTTACTCTATATGTATCCCCCTGCTTTAAATGTGTTTCTTGTAAACAACATATTGTAGGGTTCTGACTTTTGATCCAGTCTGCTATCTGCCTCCTCTTTATGGGGGAGTTCATCCCATTCACATTTACGGTTAGAATTACTAAATCTGTATTTCCTGCCATCCTAATAACCCCAGATTGTGCTTTACTTATTCTTGCCTCCCCCAACCCTCTTTCCCCCTTTTAAACTTATGTACCCCTCTTGTATCACGATACTTATCCTCTTTATAATCCCTCCCTCCCCCCCTTTGAGTCTTTCCCCCTTCCTTCCCTTATTACTCTTTTTCTTTTCCCTTTTCCTCTCCCCCGTTTTTAATGAGGCGAGAGAGAATTTTCTCTAAAACAAATGTCAATTATTTTTTCTTTGAGCCAACTCTGATGAGAGTAAGATTCACACAATGTTCCTCCCCCTCTCTAAATTCCCTCAGATATGATAAGTTTCCTTAGCCTCTTTGTGGGATGTGGTTTCCCTCTTTTTATCCCTCCTTCCCACCTTATTCTGCCATCATCCCTTTTCCATATCTACTTCCCTTTTTTATGTTATATCAGTACAATCAAATTATACATGTATTCTTTTTGTATATCCACAACAGAAATACAATTCTCAAGAGTTATTTTTACCTTTTCTGCATCTCTTGAGTTCTATTCTTGGAGATCAAATTTTTTGTTTAGTTCTGGTTTTTTCTTCAGAAACAAATGGAATTCATTTGTTTCATTAAATGTCCATCTTCTTCCCTGGAAGAAAATGCTCAGCTTAGCTGGGTAGTTTATTCTTGGCTGCATCTCAAGTTCTTGTGCCTTTCGGAATATCATATTCCAGGCCCTTCTTTCCTTTAATGTAGAGGCAGCCAGATCTTGGGTGATCCTTATTGTGGCACCTCGGTATTTAAATGGTTTTTTTTTGGCTGCTTGTAAAATTTTTTCCTTAATCTGATAGTTCTGAAATTTTGCCACAATATTCCTTGGGGTTTTTATTTTAGGGTTTCTTTCAGAAGGTGTTCGATGAATTCTTTCAATGCCTATTTTACCTTCTGATTCTATTACATCTGGGCAGTTCTCTTTGATGATTTCTTGTAAAATAGTATCTAGGCTCTTTTTTTCATCATAGTTTTCAGAAAGTCCAATAATCCTCAGATTATCTCTCCTAGATCTATTTTCCAAGTCTGTCGTTTTTGCAAGTAGATAATTCATGGTTTTTTCCAGTTTGTCATTTTTTTGTTTTTGCTTGACTGATTCTTGCTGTCTCAATGAATCATTAGTTTCAATTTGTTCAGTTCTAATTTTTAAAGAATTATTTTCTTCATTAGCTTTTTTTACTTCTTTCTGTATATGTCCAATTGAGTTTTTGAATGTATTGTTTTGGTCTGTGGAATTTTTTTCCATTTCACTAATTTTTTTTTTAGTGAATTATTTTCTTTTTCCAATTCACAGATCCTACTTTCTTGCGTGTTCTTTGTCTTTTCCAATTCATGGATCCTACTTTCTTGCGAGTTCTTTGTCTTTTCCAAATCACAAATCCTACTTTGTAGTGAATTCTTTATTTTTTCTAATTCGTATTTCAGGAAGTTGTTGCTCTCTTGTAAGGCTTCTCTTTCCTTTCCCCATTTATCTTCTAACTCTCTTTTGAGACTTTTAATGGTCTCTTCTATGAGAGCATTATGTAAGGAGGACAGTCTGATGCATTTTTGCTGTTTGAGGTCTCTTCAGGTTTGCTGACCTGCTCTTTTTCTGCATAGAAGCTGTCGATTGTTCTTTTCATCTTTTTATTCATGTTTTAAAGCCTTTAGGGTAGGTCTCCTAGGCAAGGGGGTTACCAGCTTCCTCTGCAGAATAGGGAGAGATGTAAACCGATTTCCGGCTCCGAGGTATGGGAGTGCTCTGTGTGAGAGTTTTCCCTTCCCCCAACAGGAGGTGGATTCAGCACTGGCCGAGCTATCAAACTGCTTAGTAGGGCTGAGTGGATTATCGATTGCCCTCGGCTAGAGACTAAGTGGTGAAAGTGTCACCGCCCAGGCGGAGCCTCTTGTGGGACTGTGAGTATTAGCAGCTGAGCGCAGACTGCAGAGCATGAGACAGCCACAACTCTGCCCAGCGTCTCTGCGTGATGCAAATCGGCCCTGGAAAAGCTCTATGGCCCAAGCCGAGCTCCCACTGTGCAGATTGGAGGCTAACCTCGGCTGCGTCCTCCTGCCGTGCAGGATCACAACTCCCAAGGAAAAGCCCCTCTGCGGGTTGGGGCTCGCGCTTGTGCTGAGATCTGTGCCTTCACCCTCGGTTTGAGACTCTCCTCGGAACCTAATTTCTCTCCCAGTCTGCGCCCGATCTCCCCCTGGCCCCGAACCAACCTTTTGGCGAGACTGCAGATTTTTTTCGGCTGGTGAGTTGTTCTACTTCTTATCTTTACGAATTGTAGCAGTCAAGACTATTTTTGAGGCTTGATATATTATTGATAAAGAGGGTAAGAGAAGAGCTTAGAAAGACGCGTGTGTCTTCTCCGCCATCTTGGCTCCGCCCCATATCCCAAGTTCTTAAATACACCAATGAATATGTGATCTTATCAATGCAGATGACAAAAACATGTATCTCACAATCCAGTAAAGTCTGTTCCTACTGTAATTCTAGACCATGTCTGCTCACAAATATAGCGTGTGAAGTTTCCCCCAAAGGGCTAGGAGTCTTCCTTGAGTTATTCTAATGTCCTGAGGAAGGCAATGAGGAATGGAGGATGTTGTGCTTTGTTCTTTCAACTATATGTGACTTGATCAACTCTTTTTTGAATCAGACATTTCCCTAATGACATGCTTATATCATTTCTTTATTTCCAATATGATCTGGCCTACTCAAATCTACCATGCATCTCTCCATTCTTCTTTCAATGATCCTCATCTTCAACTCTTCAGAAACCAAGATTTATAAACCATACAATATCACCAAGAAAAAAAATTGAAATTGGGAAAATGAATCTTTGTGTCATGGAAAAGTTTGAGGTCATGAAAAGAATTTTGTAATTTTAGAAAAATAATCCATCTCAGAATTGAATGGAGGAAGGAGAATAGACTAGAGTATCAGGGTCATTGTCCATAGTAGGTGCTTAATATTTTTTGAATTGAATATTATCATCTTTTCACATGTTTGATCTAGTCAGGTATAACTATTAAGAGTAGAATTTTGATGATGGATTGATTATGGTTATTAAATTGTGAAATCAACTATAGTAGAACATAAATCTGCCACTGAGTGTGAATTGTAGATGTTAATCATTATCTCACTTACCACCTACTAGATTGACTCTTTGATGGAATAAACATTAACATTGCACAGAAATGATCCAACATTTAAGTCTAAAAGTATCTAAACTAATTTGCATTTGTGTGAAGTAGACTGGAATTATCTTACTGGAGTTTAATCATGATCTCTGCTATTGTCTATATCTTCTTTGTGTTTACTGAATTTCTCTAGTGAGCTATTTTAAAGTGTTTAACTTTGTAGACTTGTCCCCATATGACAAATTCACCATAAACATAGTAGTTGATGAAGTTATCCAGTTTAGTTTACTCCTATAATTGTTCTTTCTCTTTAAGAAAATGCTGTTCCACTTTTACTCTGTTAGAAATAGTTGTGATAGTTACTATGGGTAACTAAGTCAAAAGACACCAGAATTTTCTTTTATACTTTGCCTATAATCCACTTAATTCACAGTAAATATCTTTTGGTCTTTTTTTAAAATCTCAGTTACTCTAGAATCTGGACATCAAATGACCTGAAATGTTTTAGGAAAAGAGAAGAGTATAAGCATTTATGTAGTACCTTCTATGTACCAGACATTCTGTTAAGTGCTCTTTTTTTTTTTGAACAAATATACTGCAAAGATACTATTAGTATCCTCATTTTACAGATGAGGAAACTGAAGCAAATAGGGTTAGCTGACTTGCCCAGGGTCACACAGCTAGTAAATATTGAGGCCAGATGTGAAATCAGGCCTTCCTGCCTTGAAGCCCACTGCTTTAACCACTGTCACTAATTGCCTCATATTTCTAATATGTACCCTCTAAGTCTCTGTAAAATCATCATGATATTGATGCTAAAAAAAATGGTACAATGCAATATTCTCTTAATGTTTCTTGGCATAAACAGAGACTCTCAAATACCTTGCATATTCATCTGAAGGATGAATTAAAAATATTAGATTTTCAAACGTTATTCCCCTCAATCTCCTCCTTATAGGTTAGCAATCTTTTACAGTATTCATCTCAAGTGACAAGATTCAAGAAAGTAATTTTATCAGTATAATTATTTAATACTCCAGAGTTAAGGTATAATCTTGCTAGAATGATGACATATTTATGTGAAAAAAAGAAATGTCAGACTAGATAACCTAATGTTTATTACTCATTTCTGGCAGGATTTAGATGTTTCAGGAAATATGTATATAATATATACATATATAATACATACACTCACATATACATACACAAGAAAGTCCTGAGAATACATTGATAATACAGAATTTAGGGAGAAGTTTCAGGTCATTAAAAAAACTTTGTAATTTTAGAAAAGCACATCATTCCAGAATTTAATGGAAGAAAGAAAGTGGACTGGAGTATCTAGGTCATTGTCCATAGTAGGTGTTTAATAGAGAAACAGAAAGATCTACAGGACCTCATGCAGAGTAAAGTTAGTGGAATAAAAAATCTATATATTTAGTCAATAATTACAATAATGTCAACAGAAAAAGAACATACACATACACACACATTCAAAAGTGAATGTTACAAAAAAGATAAAGCTCAAGTAGAATTCAAATGAAGAGATATGACAGCATACCTCTACTATATCTCTTTGTGAAAGTCCATAAGTATTACACAATGAACATATTTTTCGACTCTTTCAATATATTGATCAATGCTGGTTTCTCTCCCTCCTACCCCCCTTTTAAACTTTAAAAGATACTATTTGGGGCAGCTAGGTGGTACAGTGGTTAGAGCACCAGCCCTGAAGTCAGGAGGACCGGAGTTCAAATCTGGTCTCAGACACTTAACACTTCCTGGCTGTGTGACCCTGAGCAAGTCACTTGACCCTAATTGCCTCAACTAAATAAATAAAAGATACAATTTGGTATAAGGGATGGCTTTCTGAGAGGGGAAATGAAGGGATCCTGAGTATAATGCAAAAAAAACCAAAAGATATACATATTTTAATTATAATTTTTAGATAGAGTTATAAGGAATTTTAGAGTTAATCTAGCCTCATTCTCCTATTTTACAGATGAGAAAAAATGCCCAGAGTGGGGAAATGACTTGCCTAAAGTAATACAGATATTGAGGGATAGAACAGAATTTGTGAAGGAAGCAGGAGAAATGAGATCATAATAATTAGAGGGGAAAGAAATTCTAGTGATGTCCAACTCCCTCTTCTACCCCATTTTAGAGATTAAAAAATCAGAGGCCCACAGAAGTTGTGACTTTCTCACAGTTTCCTAGATAGTTAAGTAGTAGAGTTGGGATGTAAACCCAGATTCTCTGATGTTAAATCCAGCATTCTTTTTATATTCCATATTGTTCCCAATAGAAGTTTTCAAATTACAGATTACAGAAATAAGATACTAAATTTGGCTCTATACTCTTTGATAGCAACAGAAAAATAGAAAATGCTATATGGTTCATATTTTTCATTTTTTGAAAACAGAAACCAATACACATTGTTCTGCATAGACATTTTTTCTGACCCTAAATTCAAGATGAAATTTATCATGTGGGTAATTAGGTAAAAGACATTTAATTCAATCATAATTTTATAAGATATCAGAATTAAGTATCACAAGGAACCTAGAAGGGCTAGACAGAATTGTATGTGAGTATATGTGTACATGTATTTTAAAAGGAGTATCTACCTAATTCATCTCACTTAAAAAGCTACTCAGTTGACTTTAGTTCATATGGGAAGCTGCTGTAAAGATAGCTTGGAAGGGAAGCTAATCTCCCATTTTATGTCTAAAACTGGGAAGTGTGGTGAATATTACATCTGTTAGTATCAGTCACAGATAATAGATACATTGGTATATAGTTAAGTCCCAGGATAATTCCCTTTTGATTGTTGGGTTGTAGAATCTGGCAGTTGTAAATAACAATTCTTATTTACTACTCTTTGCTTTAAAATTAGGAGTGTCAATCTTGGGTTCTTAGATTAAGAGTTGGAAAATCATTTAAAGATATAATTTCCTCCCATCCCTCATCTTACAGATGAGAGGACTGCAACCCAGAGGCCAAAGTAGCAATTGAGTAAAAACTCAAACCCAAGTGTTCTGATGTACTCTTTCCATTATATCTCAATGTTTCTCAAATCAAAAACTCTTAAAGAACATTACTTTGAACTCAGAATTGTGTAGTTTATCATCATAAATGATATGATGTTATAATACCTATTACTCTTTAAAAAAAATTCCTGAGTTACGGAGAAGGGTTTTCTGTTTTCTTGTTCTAGCTTATTTGGTTTTTAGATTCAACATTTTTCAAGTACAGATTGTATACTATATTAAGCATTGGATATATAAAGACCAGATGAATTAGGACCATTCCTCAAGGAGCCTGCGGTTTACTGGGAAGAGAAAAGGAATACAAGATATGCACAGATGAGTAAACACAAAGTAATTTCAGAAGGGTGAAAGTACTAAGTGGGAGACTTGAGGAACTTTCAGATCAGGAAAACCCTTCTGCTAGAAGTAGCACCTGAGCTGTGCTTTGGAGGACCTAAAGTTCTACTGGGCAGGAATAAGCAAGGAATACATTCTAGACACCTATGAAAAGGAGATGGGATATGGAATATTATGTAAGATGAACTACAAATAGATCCTTTGCTTGGAACAGTCACACAAACATGGCACATTAGAGTTATGAATGTAAACATACAATGTTCTATAATGTTAATTATCTGAGACTGCCCAGCACTAAATGGATTCAAGAAAACTTGGATCTCTTCCTTAATTGCTGTTACTCTGATGTGTGACCTTCATTTTCTCTACTTATAAAATGAACATCCTAATGCTTATCTGTTTCACAGAAATATTATGAGGTTGTATTAATATTTCTGAAATACTTTGAGATCTCTCAGACAAAAGGGAACCATAAAAAATAATGTATTCATTATTCAGAATATCACCTCTAAATAGCAAGCAATAGCCTAACAGATCTGATTAAATAATCAGTGACTGAAAAAGCTGAATCATCTGCATAGTTTCTGCCTAATGGAAATTTACATGGTTATTTGTGCTCATTTTCTATATTTGAACTATACCTTCACAGAAAGAACTTTTGGCAAGGGAGTGAGGGAAAGCCTAGTTGGTCTAATTTTCAATTCTAGGTGAAATCACATCATTTTGACGAAAATAATTTGCTGTTCAGAATCAGTTGATTAGAGGCTGGAAATGAGTATTAGCAGTTTTATTTTATTTTTGTAAAGAAAGACTAGAAAGAGAGCAGAAAAAATCAAGAGAGTTAGGGTCATGTGGCTATTTTTCTAATTAAATAAAATCTAAGCAATATCCAACCATTTTTATTGACCTAAAACAACAAAAGATGAGAAACTAGAATGACCTACTTCACTTTTTTGCATCAAGCATTCAGATTCAATTTGCAATAGGTGAAGAAAACTATTCTGGAATTTCATCAAATTTGCTTAGTCAAGTCACCATTTAGAAAATAGAACAATTCAGGGTTTCATCAAAAGAACAATGAATATAAGGGAAAAAATAGCAATTGTTGTAATAATAATTGACATTTTTGAAGCCATTTGAAGCTTACAAAACATTCTGCATAAATTATATCTTTTTTATCCCAGGGACCTTTGATGAGGATAGACCTAGTAAATATCTGATGTAGAAGTAGAACTCATATATTCCTGACTGGTACTCTGTCCTTTATAATGCTGCCTTGTATTATACCTCATTTTCTTCAGTTTGTGTGAACTTTAGAGTAAGCCTATCCAACATTTTTGTACTAAATATCTTTCAAAGAAAGACAATAGTAATTAGAATTTGTTTGACACAAGACCTTTTCAAATTTTCAGGCTATAAACTGAAGTTAGTGAAGGTTACACTTATTCCTTGGTCAGAATAGTTTCATGTATTTGCACAAGATTGATCCCACAGAAGCCTTAGATAGCCAAGAGAAAATATATTCTCCTTGATTTTGTATTTTGTGTTCATCTAGCACCCAAACCACAGGCCCTAGAATGACAGGTGATATAGATAGATGGATATATAGCTTCCATCATTTTCTCAGGACATTTCTGTCAGACAACTAGCAGCCCTTTGGTCTTGTCTTGATTGAATCTCATCCAGTTAATTTATTTTCATCCAGCTCATGATATTGGTCCCTACTTTCCTCAGTTCAATGTTAGCAATGAAATACTGTAACATGGTAGGTAGAGCTTATTTTTTTAACCCCTTTATTTGCCTTTTGGACAGTGCCAAAATAGTCAGTAACAAGAGAGGGACAAAGTTTAACATGAAGTATATAGATGTCTGCTAGTGTTTTAGAATTAAATGCCAACTTGCATATGAAGCTATGTACTGGCAAGTTAAACCAAGATTCCTGCCCTTCGGATTTTAATAAAGGAAAGAAACACTACTAATATACCAAAGAAAAAGTGGAATACAAAGATAAACATTTTAATACTCTAATTCACTTTAAATTATTTATTCTCTTGATATCAGGATATTCATATATCTTTGGGGAGTTGGGTTTCTAAAAATCAAAGATATCATTAAGGCTATAGAAGCAGAGATAAGTAGGTGATCTATTGTGGTCATTCTTCACAAGAGTAAAAATGGAGACTATTTTAGTCATTTTTTGGGCAGAGGTCCTCAATACCTCTTAGACAGTTTATTAGACACCTTTCCTATGCTGCCACCACTCACATGGCTAACTTTTGTGGCCAAAGCTCTGAAACATAGTCCTTTTTGTATCTTCTCCACTCCTACCATTGTCAAGAGTGACTGGTGCAAGCCAATCATCCTGTGCAAACAAAAACTTCATTTTAGTGTGTTACTTGTTTCAATTCTTCATAGATCTATAATCTTGTTCATATGAGAACTCTCTCCCATCAAAGAAGATTGCAATCTTTCTACCTCTAGTAAATGGTCTTTGTGAATTGTGGTACCCTCCCCTCCACTCCAAATTATTACCCAGTGGTCATTCTGGCAAGGAGTTTCTCTTAGTTGAGCTGGTCCCCAAACAACATAAATACAGTTTATCCTTGGGACAATATTCTAAGATTCTCTAGTTTGATAGGGCCCATAAGAGCTATGCTCTATTGCCAGAGATTTGAAAACCCAGAATCATCTCCATTTCAAGATGAATCATCAGCATAGGAACTGAATGGAGTATGAGGAAACTCTGAGATTACAAACTAAAGATAAGTATGTAGATTGATAGAGGTATAACTTTTTGAGCTCAAAAGATCTTAAAATTCATCTACTAGCAATAGAAAGCAATGGAATATATTTTGGGAGATAAATCATACAAATCTGTTGATTCTGCTTGCCTCTATAGAGCTACCTAAAATTTACCTATTTTTGTTTCAGGTCTTTACCTCCTTGGCCCCCAAAGAAACCTGTAATTTTTTATTATTTAAACTAGCTTCTGCTCTTTTTTAAAAATTATTTTTTAGCTTTTTATATAAAACATCTGCATAGGTGATTTTTCAGCATTGGTCCTTGTAAAAACTTCTGTTTCAACTTTTCCCCTCCTTCCCTCAACCCCCTCCTCTAGATGGCAGGTAGTCCCATACATGTTAAATATGTTAAATATTATATATATATATATGCGCATATATATGTATGTATGTATGTATGTAGTTATCTTGCTGCACCAGAAAGATCGGATTTAGAAAGAAGGTAAAGAAAACATGAGAAGAAAAAACAAAAATGCACTAGCTTTTGCTCTTAATTCAAACTAAGGTTTTCCTGAATTTTACAGATAGCAAAGATTGCACTAGATTTAAACTAGATTTTTGTTTCTAATTCAGATAAACTTCTGGCCTATTCTAAATATCTGAGTCTCAGCTTATTCTACTTCTTAGCTTCCACTGGCTTAATTAAATTCATTATTTTACTAGCTATCTTATGTCTCTTTAGTTTTGCTTTTCATAGGAACATAGATTTGTCATCTATACTAACTCTTTAATTATAGAGATGAGGAAACTGATGCCTACAAAGTTTAAATGATTTTTCCAATGTAGTGCAAATGGAAGTAAATGGAAGAGCTAACATTTAAGCCTAGGTCCCCTAATTCCAAATATCATGATTTTTCTACTGAGATAGGATCTTTTGTATAATAAAATTAATGAAGAGAAAAGAATTATTTTATATCTCTTTAAATTATCCCAAAATTCCATAGATTTCATATTAAATAAGGTCACATTCATCCAGATTTTTTAAGTGTTTAATTTGTGGAATAACTTTCCCAACTCAAAACAATGACATTCAAATGAATTCATCTTATAAAATTTACCAGAGATTAGCTTTAAAATCATATTACACTATAGTGTAATATATATAGTGTAATATATATACTACTATACTACTATATACTACTATACTACTATATACTACTATATACTACTATATACTACTATATATATTACTCCACTTCTTGGAACATCAAACAATGATGAATGGCCAAATCTGCACTACTTCTTTCCATGAGAAAGTTTCCATCTATTTTGAGGATGACAGGTTTAGAAAAACATGCTGAAATTTTAGGGTGTTTTTATTTTTTTATTTTTGCTAGGCAATTGGGAAGGGATTTGCATAATATCACACTTGGATTTGAACTCAGCTCCTCAAGGACAGTTACTCTAATCACTTTGCCATCTACCTACCCCCAAAAAACATTTCTATGAAAGAATTTTATTTGCCAGTTTTTACTCAAATCCAAATTAAAAGTGATAGTTTTGTATATTAATTCCTTAATTAGTTTGTGTTAATATTTCAAATGATTCAAAACATAATTATTTTTAAATTTTAGAATTTCATGGAACTCTATAGAATTTAGTATTCATTGATAAAGCCCTTTTTAAGTTTTTTAATGTTTTAATGCAGAAGTATCAAACACACCATCTACATGAGTCCCCAGTGCAACCAAAACATATTAAAATGTAATTGAAAAACGTTTAATAGAAAAAAGAAAATATAAAAAAAACATAGATAATGTTACATTTTAAACCTAAGTCAGTTTGTGGTCTTCATTGATCCTTATGCACTTTATCTTGTTTCCATTACTCTAAATGTTTGAAATATAATCTTTGAAAGAAATATAGGGATTGAGTTTCATGACACTATTTTCAATAGATCTATGATCTCATTGATATAGCTATCTACCTTTTGAGGTGATGGTTGCTGTTGTTGTCTGTTGTGTCCTGCTTTCTAGAGCCTATTTTTATACTTATCCTATTCAGCGTCACCTAGAGCCCCATGTTGGGCGCCAAACGTTGTGTCCTGCTTTGTAGAACTCCCAAGTTGGGGTGATAAAAAGTACTGTTGCTTTCTAGAGCCCCCATGCTAGTGGAGAAATGATGAGGTGGGACTCCTGAGAATGGTGGGAAAATGGAGTCAGTTTATTTCAAGGACTTTCCCCTTCATATAATGAAACAAAAACACTGAGCATGTGGGACCACATAAACAATGCTTTTGTACGTAGTTTGCCATCTGGTATTACCTTGTATCACTCTGCTTCAATCTCAACACAGGTTGTAACTGCCTCCTGACTTCTCAGGAAGGCTGAGAGCCCTTAGGGGAGATGGGGAACCAAACCAGACATTATCAACAGGTTCAATGTCCGGTACCTTATCCTGCCAGGAGATCTTTAGAATCTTTCTAAGACAATTCAAATGGAAGTAATTCAGTTTCCAGGCATGGAGTTAGTATAGGCATGTAACAATGCTGTACTGCAGACAGCTTGCCAATATATAGATATAGATATAGATATTATGAAGAACTCATACATCGCAAGCACTCAAATTGTTCAGAAAAAACAATATAAGGTCTCTCTTAAGAATTTTATAACTGATTAAATAATATGGGAGACACTGGCACAGGACTGCCCAGCAGGATGTGCCCTCATCAGAGAAACTACTGTGTTCTATGAGCAAAGTAGAATTAAATCAGCTTAGAAGAAATGTGAAGTTGTAAACTGTCTCCCTGATCTTTGGGGGAGGGGAGAAGGATTGGAAAAGACCTAATTTAAACTATGTCCCCTTTAATCTTTGGGGGAAGGGTGGTCCTGAATCTCAAACCCTCTCAGCCTTTGGGAGGGCTCCCTCCCCCTCCTATTCATAGGGGAAACTCCCAAATAAATAATCTCATTCAATTGAAAATCTCAGCCTGGGGCATGGTCACCACCCTCTATTGGAAGGCCCCCAGGTCCGGGCCAAGAAGACCCAATTTAATCAAACGCTATGTGCCCAGACCTTTGCAGGAGTCCTTAAAGGATTTTGCCCACTGGTGAAGATATTTTCTCCTTTCAACATAAACCCATTCTTGCCACAAACTTTTCTGTTGTATTCATTGAAGTTTGCGAAATCTTTCACAAAGCCTTCAATAAGCCAGGGGATCCCATTGCTGTCAGGGAATCTCTCAACCCTCATTTCTCACACCTCAACAGTGAGATGTGCAGAGTTAGAGAAGCCACCCCAAATGTTCACAAGTACTATTTGTGTCTGACCCGTGGCAGAGCATTCTGAGATCATATTGGTCTGATCAGCCACAGTGGAACATATTGTAACTCAACTCTAACATTGTGATGCCACTTTAGTCTTATGGAACTATCTGTCAACCAACCATCTAGCTATAATCACTGAATGGGTATGGCTTCAGTCAAACTGAGACCTGTTGAAGACCTTAGCTTAAAAAAAAGCCAAGGTTTCCCATTGCACCTCTTAAGGTACAGATTTCAAGCTAACCAAACTTTTGTGTATAATATATTTTTCTTATCCATGTCTTTCCTCATATCCTACAGATGGGTCCACTTATTGGGCACCTTCTAAATAATTTGACACATGGGGACCGATGTGGCATAAAAACTATCTATTATTTAACCCCCATTCTCTTTATATGGCCAGCCCACCTCCTGTTATGGCAATACATCAGCTTGATGATAGTTTTTCCACTCCTTCTTGTGTATATTTTGTTATTGGTGATATTCCTTAGTCTACTCACACCCACTATGCATCTCTTCATTGTCTTTTAACAGGTTTGTGATTTTGATTCTCCAGAAGTTTTGATATTCCATGATTTATAACTAAATAGTATCACTGAAACAGGAGTACTACACTCAAAAATGCTCAAGAAAATATCAAAACCAACTGGCTGATAAACCCATTTTCCAGGGACAAACTTGATATAAGAAAGGAACAAAAAGCTTTTGCAAACATTTTTCTATATCAGACTACATTTTAACAGTCACAGAAGTGAAAAATAATTTGCAGAAAATATAAAATGTTTTTCCACTTATTATTGTTAACTGTTTAAAGAGTTTTTGCCTTAGAAAACAAAAAAAATTAAGTTCCTGTAATAAGATGTTTCCCACATATATATTAAAATCACATAGGAACCCTTAAAAAGATGCAACATGGTAACTTTTTTTCACTGACAACCTGATTTGTAATATTTGTATTTTATGGAATATAAAAAGATAAAATTCATGATAGAAATATGAGTTTAAAAAAAAGGGTTGGTTTTTTTTTTTTTTTACCATTCCATAAATTTAACCACTAGTTCTAAATAACAGAAATAATAGCTAACATTTATAAAATTTTAATGTTAGTAAAGTGCTTTATATATATATATATATATATATATATATATATATATATATATATATATATATATAAAATCTCCTTGTAGTCTCAAAACAACCTTGGAAGGGTAGATGAGAAAGTAGAGACTAAAAGAAGTTAAATAACTTGCCCAAGACTTCATAATCAGTAAGTATGCCTCTACCCACCAAAATTGTCATTTCCTATACAACACATCAGGACTTGCACAGAGAGTAGGCAGGGACCATTCTTTCTCCAAGCATATATATATTAATAGAGTATAGTCCAATTACAATTTAGCCTCACATGCTTGGGACCTCGGTGCATCAACTCAAGCCTCAGCCCATTACACGTAAGTAGTAATAAGTAAGTAATGAGCCTAATAGTGATATTTCATGTATTAAGGACAGATATAGGATGGTTGATAATATAACCAACTGACATGTGTTATAAACATTATTATTATATAAACATTATTTTTATGCCAAGATTATTCTATGTGTTTTGAATATAATCTTTGAAGTAATTTGCTTTTAGAATGCTGTATTATGTTAATTTTTGATCCTTGATTTTGTATTTTCATGAAAAAGTATTTATTAAGTAGTTTCTATATGCCAAGTATTATGGAACTTCATCAGAAAACTCATCATCTCTGTGAGATTGCATCAGTTTTGATACTCACACATTGATACTACCTACCTTCAGTACTATAGAGCTCCTCCCAAAACCTCCATTTAAATTTGGCTCCCAAGCTATCCATCTCTTCATTTCCCACAAACTTGTATTCCTTGGACTATCTTTTTTCATTACTCCTCTTCTTTCTCTCCTTTCAGCTTTCTTTTTTGTGTCTTTTCCCTTCAAATTCCCTTTATTTAAAGTTTATTATAAACTTTAAACTTCTTGAGAGCAGGGACTTCCATTCTTTTTCATATTTGTATCCTTAGAAACTTAGCATAGTGCTTATCCTGTAGTAGGTACTTAATAAATGTTTATTTACTACATTAAGAGATACAAATAGAAATACAAAAGTGAAACAGTCCTTGTTCTCAAGGAGTTTATATTCCAATAGGGGAACACATCACACATATAATGTGGACAGGGAAAGGAGTACTTTGGGAGTCACCAGTATGGTGAATTGACAATCAATTGCCATGGTCTTCCCAGAAACAATGTTGGTATGGAAGTGTTGGTTTGATTACTGAATCTGGAGCAAGAGGTTGTCATTGAAGTTGGCCAGTAGGGGAATGGGTGGCAAGACAGCTGGAACAGATAGCTGGAGGGGATGAGAAGTCTAGCCTAGTCTAGAGGTCTGGGGCTGGTCAGATAGAGTAAGCTAGTTGCACTGGCGCATTCATTAGTCAAGATGGCTTGAATCCAGGCTGAAACTTCCAAAGCTGAATAGATTAATTCCCCTAAGAACTTAGGGCATTTTTTCTGGGGTCAGGGCCAGGGATGCTGATCCAGGCAGAGAGAAGCTCAGCAGAACAGATGGCATGATAGCCAGGTGTACATCTGGAGGGGATATGAAACATGGTCTTGTCTGGTGGTCTGGGACTAGCTAGAGATATAGAGGACTAGTTCAGTTTACACTGGCTCACCCACCATGAGACAGAAATGTCTCATATGTTTAAGTGAGATATGAATAGAATGCTGTTGACAAAGAAAAATAAAAACATATCTAAAACAGAGGATATCATGATTGAAGAGTACAGCTGTATAAACATCTGGTTGAATAAATTTAGAGAAACACTTGAGATTTCTTTTCCTTTAGGCATTATTTTAAGCTTTTGTGACCATATTTTCTGTATAAAAAATCTGAACACATGTTATGACAAAGAATTAGTCAAATTCCTTAAAAGTACACTTTCTTTTCATGAAATCAGAACTGCCTAGGAAAATTAAGGCACTGCTAGGACACTGCATTCAGATTATTATCAGAGCATTATTTTGCATTGACATGCCTGGCAACAAAATGTTTTACCAAGCAGTTTATATAGTCAATGTATTTGTTGTGACTAACTGAATTTTCAAAAGTAATTCACTCAGTAGAGTGGAGTTATGTGAAACAGGTATACTCTCATATTGTTTATAAAGCCTTGGATTATTTCAATCTTTTTTGGAAGGTAATCTGTCAGTATATAATAAGAATTGCAAAACTGGTGATATTTTTTGCTCTAGTGATTCCCTCCTTGAACTACTTTTAGGGAATATATATTTTTTTAATTATAACTTTTTATTGACAGAATCCATGCCTGGGTAATTTTTTTACAACATTATCCCTTGCACTC
Organism: Sarcophilus harrisii; assembly: GCF_902635505.1. NCBI lineage: Eukaryota > Metazoa > Chordata > Mammalia > Dasyuromorphia > Dasyuridae > Sarcophilus > Sarcophilus harrisii. Next base: position 149,808,801 of record NC_045427.1, read on the forward strand.
ACTTCTGTTCTGACTTTTCCCCTCCCTCCCTTCATCCCCTCCCCTAGATGGCAAGCAGTCCTATATATGTTAAATATGTCACAGTACATAGAGAATATTTTTAAAGAGAAAAATATCTATTTGCACAAAAGTTTTGTAGTGGCTTTACTTTTAATCTCCTTTTCCCCTCCACCCCCCAAAAAACTCCAACAAGCTAAAAGCAGCCTATATGTCTAACATTAGGAGAATAACTAAATAAATTGTATTTTATAAATTTTTTCACCCTGGAAAAAAGTAGATAAAAAGTACTTATTGTTGAGACATAGGGAATGTTAATGAATTACTCTATTAATATATCTATATCTATACCTATAATTATATCCATGGTGCACTAGAGAGGCACCATGGGCCCAAACTTGAAAGGAGATACAGCTGAATGCTGTTTTGGAAAATAGCATTTTTAGGGATTCCAACCTATTCATTGGCACAAAAGTCCAAGTTTTTAACATTCATATTTTACCAATAATTTTATATGACTTTCAACCATGGGACACCTTGAAGAATCAAAATTGTTGGTGACTTATGAAGTAATAAAAAGATGCATGTTGGACTTAGAGGCAGTAGTGTAATGACAAAATGCACAAACAGTTGTATAAAAGACATCAAATATATGTTTAACAGGAAGATGAGGTGGGCCAGTCATGTATAGAAAGTGAGGGATTTTAGTGGATAGACCAACTGGTACATGGGTATACTGGGGGGGAGGGGGAGAGGGAGAGAAGAGAAGGGAATACTAATTTATTTAGCACCTAAGTGCTGTGTACCTAAGTAGTAAGTACTGTGTACCTAAGTCAGGTACTGTGCTAAATGTTTTACATTTGATTCTCACAACAACTTCATTAGATCCATGTTATTATGATATTATTTTACATTTAAGGAAGCAGAAAGTTGAGTGGCTCCTCTTTGGAGAACTTATGGAAAAATATGGGCAAGAATTACATGGGAAGAAAAGGGGTAGAAATTTTGCAACCTGTCTTGGTGGAGGAAGTAACCACATCTTTGAGGTCATACATCTATCTATTAAATGCTGAGGTATCAATTTAATGTGACAGTGGATAAAGTGCTGGACCAGGTAAAATTCATCTTCTTGAGTTCAAATCTGGCCTCAGAAATTTACTAGCTGTGTGACTCTGGGCAAATCACTTATCCTTATTTATCTCATTTTCCTCTGTAAAATAAACTGGAGAAGCAAATGGCAAAGCACTACCAGTATCTTTGCCAAGAAAACTCTAAATGGGGTCATGAAGAGTCAGACATGACTGAAAGCAAATGAACAACAAAAATCAATTTGATAGCATGACAGAATCTCTGATCCAACCTTGAACAAGAATTTCTCTTTAACTTGCACTTGTCAAATGCATCTGGCCTATTTTTTTTTAAAGACCTTTAGTGAGGAAAAAATCCACTCCCTTTCAAGCTTGCCCTTTTCATGACTGTATAGCTTAAATGATTAAGTTGTTCCTTGCACCAAGTTGCAATCTTTCTTTCTACAACTTCCATGAATTACTCCTAGACTATCCTCCAGATTTGAGAAGAACAAGTCAAACAACTCTTACTTGACAGTCTTACAGATATCTAAAAATGGAAAACATACTCCCCTCTCTCATCCTACCTTGTGTCTTCTCTTATCCAAAATAAATAACCTCCATTCTTCAAATGGACTCTCAAGTGTCATGAATTAGAGATCCTAAAAATGTTATCACAACACTAATACAAAAAATGGTCTCAATATAAAATAACAAATATGAAGAATATAAAATATGGAAAGGATCACAGAAAAAACACAGATATGCAAAGAGAGGACTATATAAAAACAACAACAAAATTGGATAAGTACACAGATGAAAAAGATCAGAAGGGGCACTAAAGTAAATAGGTTATTATTTCATCCATGTTCACATATATACACTTTTTTTAATAAACTGAAAATTATTTGGAGTATATGTTTTTGTATGATTCTTTTGTTGTTTATTATTTTGGTAGTTTGTTGTTTAGTAATCAATAACCACTTAAGAAGTGCTGACACTGGAATCATAACAATTCTTTTTTATAAACATTTATTTAAAATTTATTTTATTCTGAATTTCATAAATAAAGCAAACATTTCCATAACATAGTGGGATAGGAAAAAAAAGATAATTGTACATGAAACTGAAAATCTATTATATACATTTTGCTATACCTTTTAAATATATAATAAAGTTATTATGTAACTTTTTCCCCCCTTTTTTCTTCTCTCCTCTACTTCCCTGCCTTAGAGATGGTTACCATTAGACACAAATATGTATGTATATGTAAAACCATCTCATGCATACTTCTATTTAAGAATTCTTTCTTTGGATGCCAATAGTATCTTCCTTCATATGTCCCTTGTAATTAATTTGGATTTCTATAATATTCCAAATGATTAAGTTCCTCAAAATCATTCCTAAAACAATACTACAGTTATTATATAAAGCATTCTTTTGGTTCTGCTTATTTCATTCTTCATTATTTTATAACTTTTATAAACATTATAATTATATAAAAGTATATGTATCAAAATGGAATCATAAATATTCAGAAAATTGTGTGAAAACTGAGGCAAACAGTTAAGTGACTTTCCAGGGTAACACAGCTAGTGATCTCCAGTTCAGTGCTCTGTCCACTGCACCACCAGCTCTCCACACATATAACAAGAGGTAAATTGATGAGGGAGAAAGTACTAATGACCTGGTGGTTCAAGGAAGATAACTTTTGAAGAAAGACAGGTTTCTGAGAAGCAAACACCAGCAAAGGGTCTTTCAGACATGGGAGAAAATTTTTGTGAATCTGTGCTGAATATGAGAAATATTTAGTAGTCTAGTCTGGCTGGAATGTACAATTTATGAGTAGAAGTAGTATAAAATCAAGATAGGAACAGAATGGAGAGGATCTTAAATGTTAGGCAGAGGAGTTCATATCAGGAACCTCTAAAGATGTATGAACAGGGGAATGACATCATCAGATCTGTGTCCTGGAAAAATTATTTTGTCAGCTTTGTGAAGGAAGGGGAAGAGATTGGAAGAAGACAGAATGATAAGGTTCAGGTGAGAGGAGATGAGATACTGGACTACATTGGTGACAGTATAAGGGGAGAGAAAGGGACAGATATGAAAGATGAAAATTTGAATAAAATTGATGAGATTTAGCCACTCTCCTGAGGTACTCAAACATTTGTAGAGTAAATCCATGATTGGAAATAGGTTAGACTAGATATCATATGAAGTGATTCTTTACTTGTATACTATCTGGCAAACTGTAATCAGTATTCTCTGATTGTTGGTTACCAAATGAGGGATTTTTCAATCTTTTGAATTATAGGCACATTTTACTTAGAAAAATCTCCTTTCTCTTTCTCTTTCTTTACATGTCAGATAAGTGTAAAAATTTACTTGTAGCAATTTAAAAAATAACAATATGATAATACAATAAGTTTTTAAAATGAAAGCTGATTGAAGAAATAATTCTGAATTTAGGAAACTTTTCAGAGGATTTCTTTTTGACTTGAATATAATCCTAATTTAAACTTAACCTAAATCTAAACATAATCTGATTTATATGGATTTATCAATGAACTGACTCTGTAAAAACATGCAACTAAGAATCTCAGGGTTTGCATCATTTTTTTATATATTTATTTTTGTATGAAGTAATTTTTAAATTACAGAATTTTTTTCAAGGTAGAAAATTTTTTTTTTATTCTTTTCATCTTTCCCCACCCAGGAAAAAACGCTTACTCTAAACAAGAACAGGTGAAGAATTCAATATTCTATATACTTAGTACATCATTGGTGCTCATTTAAAAGTTCCCTAATAATAAACATTCCCCAAAGCATGAGTTTTTAGACTACAGAAAATATTCACCTTTGATAACTTGAGACTATTTTAATGTAAGAAAAAAGCTAGCCTTGCATATTATTTTCTAATATGTAGAAATTTGTATATCCATGAAGTATTTTTAAAAGTAGAAAAATATACCAAAGAAATGTCATGTGATTGGTGCAAAGTTATCTACTTTGGCACAATGTTAAAATAAACTGAAAAGAGTTTATAAATGTGTTGCTATTTATAGGTAAGTTTTGAATTACTTGGAGAGGAATCAAAAATCATATTAGTGTTAAAACAGTTTTACTTAGTACATATTTAACCAAATTAAATTAAACATTAAACATTGTTTAATTTAATAGTATTTTATATTTCCCCTAATTATATATAAAGATAGAGTTCAACATTTATCTTTATAAGATTTTGAGTTCCATATTTTTCTCCCTCTCTCCCTTCCTTTCCCCTATCTCCAAGACAGCAAGCAATCTGATATTGGTTTTACATATATATATATATATATATATATATATATACACACACACACACACACACACACACACACACACAATCAAAACATTTTTATTCTTCTGGGATTTTTAATTTATAAAGAAAAATACCACAAATGAATATATCATAGGTCTTCTGTTTTTAGGTATTTTTAGTTTTAACTAAGTTTTATAATTATGAATAAATTTTTCAGCTTTCATTATTCTTTAATCTATGCTTTTAAACAGCATGATTTTTTATTTTCAAAAATATGACAATGACTTAGAATTTTTTAAAAATTACTTTATTTGAATCATATTTTCTAAAATAGAGACTTGTGGGTTCATTATTTTTGAGAGGATTCATGCCATTTCAGAACCACAACTATTAGAATATTTAGGATTGAATTTAGTGTCATCTGGACTTGTAACATAGCAAATAACGAAACAAAACTATAGAAGCTGTCCAACATCTGAGTGAATGGAATGAATGAATAAAGTGATGATGCACAGCAGCATTGCTGACAGGAATTCTGTTAGGTCAGATTATTCAGTAGTTTCACTGAAATTTCAATCTGTGCAGCAGATGGAATCTGGGTTATATTCATAGCTCCAAAGGGATGTTGTTTGCTTCCCTCAGCTCCCTTGCCAGCAAGCAGTCAAGCATGGCTGGTAGGATCTTCCTCTTAGAGTGGGAATGAAAAGAACTCCAGGAACCAATGAAGATATGACAAAGAAAAAGTTACAGGGGAAGTACAATCCACCATGCTTGCAGGAAGTTTCCAGAAGATGAAGCTACTTGTCTTTTCAATAAGCTACTTAGTAATTGAGTCACTTGACCTGTAACCTCTCTATATCATCTATCTTAATAAAGATCCTAGTTAAAAGAGACACAAGAAGCTTATTTAAAAGGCAAATATGGAAGTTAAAAATAAAATTTCCAAATATCAATGTTAATACTGAAAATCCATGACAATTTGAGTTAGCTTGTTGACTCTAGATATGTTGCTAATCCTAAAAAAACCAAAAAACCCCAAACCCTGGCATTTCTGGCTGAGTGTGAAGATGGAAAAATAAAAGTATAAGAATTTTTTAGTTATTTCAATACTTGTTGATATTGTCCATTTTACCTTTGAACAGCTCTTGTTGAAATGTCTTCTTTATACTAATTTGAAATTTCCCTCTCTGGAATTCCCCCTGTCCCTGCAAGTCACTCAATTTCTTTATGCCTCAGTATCTATAAAATGAGTATAATATCAACACTTATCTACCAGAGTTATTTTAAGGATAAAATGGGATGTTTTTCAAGTGCTTTGCAACCTTAAAGTATTATGCAACAGCTAGCTGTTACTATTATTATTAGCTATTATTGAAAAAGACGAGATCATGATGAAATATATTTGATGTTACAGTTAGTAGGGAGCCACTGAAGTTTACTGAATAGGGAAGCTTCATGATAAAACCTGTGCTTAAGAAAAATCACTTTGGTAGCTTGTGAAGGATGAAGAGGAGAGGAGAAAGATAAGTCAGGAAGACCACCTTGATAGTAATTGGAAAGTTTATAAAAATGGTAGGTTTGGGGAGAGTGAGAGGAAGATATCTAAAGGAAGCATAATCCAAAGACTACTTTCTTTCTACACTGAAGGAAACCAATCCAGTTTATGTAAGACAAATGCTACTCCCTCAATATCTCATTCGTAATGTCAAGGTCCCAGAATTTTTCCAGGGGATCTTCTAATACTAAAGCAGATTCAAAACAATTCTGATCTTTGAAGGAAGCCTAACACAAACAACATAGGAAAAGAATTTTATATAAATAACAAAAACATAAAACAATCTTGTGAAAATATAATTCATATAGTGGAGGTAATGTCAGGGAAAATTTAAAATAGATTTCCTAGTGCAAAAAAACTCTAATAACTTCAAGTCCAACACCACTGATTCCTATTGTAGTCCATTTTATAGTGAGGTAGCCAAAAGATCATAAGTCTCTTGTGTGCAAACTGTTCTGGGATCTGAATTAATATTGTGACTTACCTGCTCTATTCAGTATTCTTCAGAACATCTTGGCTCCCTGGGTTCCCCATTATGGGGATGATCCCACATTTTGGCTCCTTTATAGGCCTCCGCAATCAGATATTGTTACCATAAATCAGTTAAAAAATCCCCTTTCTCTCAGGTAAATTCCTATTTGCCATGATTAGGAAAAGTTAGTTTCACCTTTCCCATATTGTTAATAAGCAAGGTATCTCCCAATAAATCCTCATCTTGAAATTATCTTAACTATATTAAGGGAAAGGAAACTTGATCATTAAAAACTTGGATTATTTCCAAGGTTGTAGAATATGTTCTGAAGTATCAGAAACCTTAAGACCCAGGTAATTCCACATAGAAAATAGAATAAGGAAACACTAGAGAAGACTAATGGGCAATATGTTTCAAATTATACCCTTAGAAGAGGAGTCTAAAGGATAGCTGTGAAAAACTGTGAACTCCCTCTTCTGTGGTTCTGATTTATGAAAGACACAGCCTTTAGAGGGCTTTAAAACCTCAATTATCAGATATGTTGTCTTTCAGATAAAGTTGTTTTAAAAGTCCATTTCAAAATTAAATAATACTAGCTCCTTGAGGATCATATGGAAGATGAGAAAACAAAAAATGTGATGCCAAAGGACTCAATCTCAGAATTTCTTCAGAGAAAAAATGGATACCTTGATCAGAGGCAGTGATACAGAAGGATCCATAAGGTATCAGTATATATTTTATAAGAACTTTGATGGTATCTGCTGTGATGGTTGTAAACTTGATTGATTAGCTCCCACAACTTGCCACTCATCCCACTTGAACCACTATCCCATCTAGGGTCTTTCTGCCAGTGTTATTTTCATCTGGCCTATCCAATATACCATCATCAAAATGGTGGTAGATAGTGGTATCCTAAAAAAAAAGTGAAGCCCCTTTTAAATTTTTGTCTAACAAACTATAACAATGTATAGAATTTAAATAACTCTGAGAGAGAACAACGAAGGTATACTGAATTCCTTCCAAGGAAGAATTAAATGCTCCTGATTAGTCTCATCCACAGAGGGAGGGAAAAAGCATTAATAAGTTCACTAACTTCATAAAGCTCACCCAGGATATGGATTACCCGGTCTACCCCATTGACAAGATCAAGAGCAGCCAGAGAAATTGACAAAAAACTATATTCAGCTCATAATAATCTACTGTAAGTTGCCAGATATCTCTTGCCTTCTCTGGATGCCCAACTATATAGACCTAATAAAAAACATAAGCAAGTAGATTTCTACTTATTTTCTTAGTATCTTCTACCATTCTCATAATTCTTACATAGTTTTTCAGCCTCTTTATTTCTTGGGTGGAAAGTCAGCGGTGAAAAATAGGAAGTAATAGGAGAGAAATGCTTAGAAGAAAGGAAGAGCTACAGATAGAAGGAATGGAAAGGATGTAACAAAGTATCTACTTCACAGAATTTCAGAGTTAGAAAAGACATTCATGGACATTTAGTTCAGGCATTTCAATAAAAAAGACTTCACTCTGATATTGCAGACAAATAGTCATCCCTTTTTTTCTTGAAGTCCTCCAATGAATGACAGGGAACTCAATGTCCCTGGAGAAAACTCAGTTCTACTTTTGTAAAGTTCTTGGACTACCAAATTTTTCATGACATCAAACCTAAATTTGTCTTTTTGTAACATTCACCTCATTTCTGGTTCCGCCTTTTAGGGCCAGAGAGAACTGTCCCTCCATGTGACAACCCTTCAAATACTTGATAGAAAACAGTTATGTCTCTCCAGAGTTTTCTCTGCTCCAAGTTAAACAACCTCAGTTCAATCCATGCTTCTTTTGTTTTCTTGTCAAAGGGGAAGAGTATTTGTCATTTAGAATTATAAGAAGATATATTATAGGTGGTCTAGCTCCCAGTTTCTTGAACTGTGGTTTGTGACCCTTTATGAGGTCTTGTGCCTGAATGTGGGGGTTGTGAAATTATGATTTATTATCAGTTAATTTTTTGTTTGTATACATATGTTATATATCTATATACTTGAGATCATGTAAAAATTTCCCAGGTAAAAAAGGGTCATGAGTGGAAAAAGTTTAAGAATTCCTAATCTAATTTGCCTCCTTTCATTTTATAAATTAGATAACTGACACCCAGAGTGACTGAATGAAAAAAAAAAAAAAAGATTAAGCACCATATTAGGCGCTAGTGACACAAATACAAAAGTGGAGATAATTTTTGCCTTTAAGAAGCTTATATTGTAATAGGAATAAATAATATATATATAGGAGGTTAATGTTGAAGGAGAGATATTTTGATTTGGAAAATTATAATGGTGCCACAAAGATAAAGTGAAGTGTATCTGGAGCTAGCACAGATATATTGGGCCACATGAGGGAGTCACCAATCAGCAGAGCAGAATCCACAGTAATTTGTCCATAGTCAAAAAGCTAATGTCAAAGTGGAATTTGTAATAAGAGAAAATTGTAGTGACCAAAATGGCTTACTCATGACTTTCAATAAGTCACTAATTATAATCTGCCTATTTCATTTGTGAAATAAAGAGAGAACTGAGAGACACTACAGATACTATATAATTGCATCCCTTAATTGTTATAGATGAGAAAACTGAAGTTTAAAGGCTGACTGGCTTATCTAAGATCACAGAGGTTATAAGTATTCCTGTGATTGGAATCCAGGTTTTCAGATGTTTGGCTTTTATTGTTCTTTTTTGGGGGGTATTATTATTTATCTCTTGTTTATGTTTTTCCTCCCCATCTACATGATAAAACTATAATATAATTTATATCACATAATAACATAAATAAATGTCACAGGAACCTTAGTTATGACAATAGCCCCTAATACTTCTAATCCTTCCTGCTCAGCCCTTCAACCATCAAATGGAGAAGGGATTCCTGTAGAAAATGGATCCTTACTGCCAGACAAATGCCACAAATAAAATAGGCAAGCCAGCTGAGCTGAAGCAGCAGGGCACTCAGAGGAAGAGACAGGAGACAACATGTGCCAGGCAAAGTCAAACTATCACCATCTCAAGACCCTGAACCAAGAGCATTAGGAATAGCAATGCTTTTGGTAGAGTCTAAAGCTATTTTCCTTGGAAACAATCCCTGTGCAGAAGGAACCTGGCAGCTACTCTTGCAGGTCCTACTGAATTCTCAGAAAGGAAAGTTCTTGCCACCAAAGTCCTTGGCCATTGTCAAATGGTTTAACATCAGAAATGGATATGAATTTATCAGTGGAAATGGCTTTAAAGTAGATTTGTAACCATGGACACTTTCCCTTGGACTTGTTGCTGTCACCTTCTATATAGGTGAGTATTAGCTGAGTATTAGCTACTTGAGAGCGGGAACTGTGTTATATTTTTCTTTCTATTCCTAGCGCTTAATACTTAATAAATGCTTTATTTATTCATTCATAAATGAGCAAAAGAAAGGGTTTAATCTCTTTGCATTCACAGTTGTGGATAATGACAGGGCTTTTCCACAAATGACAAGAGACCTAAATCTAGGTAAATTTGAATTCTGTAGGGGATAGTGCCTTAGGCCTAGAAGTTAGGAATATCTGTGTTTAAATCCAGCCTCAGACATCTACTAACTGTGTCACTATAGAGAAATCATTTGACCACTATTTACATCAGTTTCCTGATCTGTAGAAATGGGGATAATAACAGCACCTAAGTTCTACAGTTGTGAGGATCAAATGAGATAACTGTAAAATTCTTAGCACAGTGCCTGGCACTTCTAAGCATTATATAAATGTTATCAGTTATTATAATTATCCAATTAGTGATTTCTTTCTTCTTTAAACCTAGGGATCTTTAATCTTTTTCTGAATGGGAGCAGTTTTTTATTTTATTTTAATCTCCTTCAGTTCTTATCTTTGCTACTAGAACTAGGGTGAGAATGAGAGTGAAATGCTGACAGTGCAGATCACTGACTAACTAGGGCAGTGAAGGTGTGAATTTATGGTTGGCCATGTTGAAAGTACAAGTCAGTGTTGGGGAATAAGGCAGAATAGTGGCTCTGATAGAAACTAGATAAGGCTCAGAAATAAATAAGCCTTCTGGGGATATTCATAGTAAATACTTTTGTTCTTTTTTTTTTTTTTGTATCTCTAAAATTAGAGTATATGGAGGTAATTACAATTCTATATAGTGCTTTATGGTTGACAAAGTGCTTTCCCACAATAACCCTGTCAAGTAGGTAGTATAAGTACTATTTTCTTCATTTTACAGACAAGAAAACTAAGCAGAGAGGTTATATACCGTGTTTATGGTCATGTGCTTATTAAACATCTAAACCCTCATTTGAATTTCAATTTATTCACTCCAAATCCAATGTAGTTTCCAGTATAGCATACTAACTCAACCTCAAGATTTTGTTTTTTTATACTTCTTGGCAGCATTATACTTGGGTTTAGGAGAAAACTTGAAGTAATGGATTAAAAAGAGTTTTTCACATTATCTTGTTTCCTGGTATTGCTATTCCCCCAGAAAAAGGAATACTTACTATAACAATGTATGACTTTTTTTTCCTACCTAAAATGCTTGAAATTGCCAAAAAACTTTTGTTCCCAATATATGGCTCCTGTTACTGTAAATTAAAGCCAATTATACGTTATTGGAAGACAGAAATTTCTTCTGGGGTTGACAAATCAGGAAATCCAATAGAGACCATGAAGATTTAGAACTGGTGGGCTATTTAGTTTATAAGAGATCACCCCATAACATTCTTTCATTCTGGTAATATGGTAATGGGAGACTTCATTCACTGGAAAATGTGACAAAATTTCCAAAACTGGATTAAGAATTTTATATGTAAAAAGTTGTTTGAAAAGCTATCTGATAATATTAAGAGACACAAAGACTCATTTTTCAATTCAGGCACTCATAATGCAACAATTGAAATTTTCTGAAGTTTCAGGGTAATTATATGTTCTTACTATTTTTAATTCTTCTTAAAACTCTATTTTATATTGAGTTTGCATTAAGAATCAGATCTAGAAGGAAGAAGCCCCTTCAGAGCCGATCTAAGAACATGTCATGTTCTAGAATATAAAATTATAGACCTCGAATTTTTTTCATCTACATCAAGGATGCATGAGTTCTAATAAATGAATTTATCTAAAGCTAAGATTATAGGAAATTCCTGTGAGATCTCCTGGGACTGTAATTGATATTATTCTGAATTTATTTCAGGAATGAAGACCCCCATATTGCATCTCAAAAGTTCTACTCTTAGGGGAAAAGCTCATGACCTTAAAAAGCTTAGTGCTGTGTGAGTCAGATCTCACAGGTTCTATTTCTGGTTCTGCTACTGGAATATTACATGACCTTGCACAAAAAAAAAAGGGGGGGGGGAGGGGGAGAAGTGTGCATTTTCTCCAAATAATATGATCTTCATTAACGATGGTCGGCAACTTTACTTCCTCATTTTAAAATTGGAAGTCAAGAGGCATAGGTCATAAGGTCATAGACCTGGTGATGAAAGAGACTCCAATTTCCTACAGTGAGGAAGCTGACTTGTCCAAGCTCCATAGACAGAATTTGAACCTTCTGACTGAAGAGTCCATGAGCTTTCCCTTGTTATCTAGCTTCCTCCCTTCCTTCCATTGCTCCATTGCCCAACGACTCAGAGATGTGAGAAGTTGAGAGGAGAATCTAACAGTCCTTACTTACAGACTAGTGCAATGCTTACACGAGCTGTTACACCCATGAAGCTGACAGAGTAATCTGTGGAGAGGTGA